>NC_143567.1:10507500-11851875 GCF_054136105.1 Typopeltis vanoorti | reverse complement strand
ACCTAAATCGGTTACTAAGAGCCCATGAAGCGACACGATGGATTGTTTGTTGAAGTAGTCCTTAAGTTACCCTCATGGTCTTTCAGTTACGGGGTCATTAACATAATAACTCACTGTCTACAGTGGCAGGAAGCAGTTCAGTGACTGAGTTAACTTTAACAGCAAAGAAGGTTACAAAAGGTTACAAAAGGTTACAAAGAAGGTTACTTAAGATTGGAGAACACCCAATAAAAATCATAAAAATATGAAAAATGCAAACAAAAAACAGAAATATACCTCCTCCTCAAAAAAGCCAAAATAACCAAAATTTCGCCCATAAAAAGTACGTCCACATCCATTTCACTACCATCATCCGGTGCATTAACGCAAACATTAATGATCTACACTACTCCTTACAGACATCAAAGCCTGATCTGCTATTCCTAATCGAACTCAACTGACATACTCACAACTACAGACCGTCTCAGCTACATCTTACATCATTTGTCAAATCTGGCATTGCCAATTTACGATTTGCTTTGGCTCAAGATTTCCTTACCTCATTTCCTCATTTTATAGCTTTAATTTGCTAGCATCATAGTCTTCTAATCCTGAAAAACATGCTGCCCTCTCTGACTACTTACATGACAATGCCATGTGTGGGCAAGTGGTTAGAAAGAAGAAAGGAATTTATTGATGTGTTTCTTGAAGACCTAACGATTGTAATATTTGCGGAAAATAAAATGTGAAAGGCTGTTTCATAGAGCCGAGATTTAGGGAATGATGAGGAATTGGTTCCATAAGTTTGAACTATATTGAACATGAGCTGAACTATATACGGGTGATGACCAGCAGCTACTTGTGTGTTATTATTATTACTATTATTAATACGTGACACGTCGAAGGAATCGTTGCGGGAGGGCATTCTATCCCCCCCCCCACACACAGGTCACTGTATTTATCAACTATACACAACTACAGTACACAAAACACAACGCTATCAACCTCCCACCACTAGTGAGAAAAAACCCTGCCACCACTTATGAGATCGGCTAACTCACCTTCAATTGAAAAAGCCCATATAAAGATGCCTTTTGTCACCACAAGAATCGAACACAGGTTCTAATCGAAAGGCGAAATATACCGTGATTCTTCCAATTGCGCTACAGAGGCACTTATTGTTCGTGCATGATTATAGGAAATTGGAGGGATAAGAGTGACCAGATCAACAAAAGCAATCCTATGGAATCTATAGATCAGGCATAATGTAGCAAACAGAGCGTTTATGGGAAAGAGACTGGAGGAAGTAAATAAAAGGGGGTCATATAAGGGGGACCGGAGAGTAATCAATTATTTTTAATAGGTCATTTTTAGCCGATTGTTTTTTCTTAAATAACACATAAATTATTAAATTTGATTTTTATTTAAATATTAGCATTACTCTTCTATTTAAAAAATCTTTTTTTTTTTTTTTTTTTAATATGGCGGACTTTAAAGTTGAAGAGCACCATTTACGTCATTGTATGCTGTTTTTGTTTCACCAAGGAAAGAATGCTACCGTGGCTATCAAAATCATTTGCTCAACTTATATTGAAGGTTAACAAATGTCAGCGATGGTTTAGGAGATTTGCAGAAAATAATTTTGATCTCTCTGATCGTCCTCGATCTGGAAGACCTCTTACCCCCTAGATGACGATGCTCTTAAGACTCTCGCTGAATCAGATCCAAAACAAACCATACAAGAATTAGCAGAGAAACTTAATTCATCATGGTCAATTGTCCAAGAGCACTTACATAAGAGTGGCAAGGTTCTTAAACAGGGTGTATGGGTACCGCATGAACTGTCAGAAAACAATAAAGCACAGAGACGGGCGATTTGCAATTCATTGTTAACCGGACAACAAAATGACCGCTTTTTGGAACGAGTCGTAACTGGTGACGAAAAATGGGTGCTGTATAAGAATAATAAATGCAAAAAAAAAAAAAAACAGTGGCATTCTCCAAATCAAACTCCAATTCCAACACCTAAAGATGGACTTCGTCCACAAAAGGTTCTATTGTGCGTTTGGTGGGATATTCATGGAATTATTCATTACGAACTCATGGAACAAGGTAAGACTATCACAGCAGCCATCTACTGTGAACAATTAGAGCGACTACATCAAGCATTGTTAATCAAACGTCCTGCGCTTGTCAATCAAAAAGGGGTAATTTTGCAGAAGGTAATGCAAAACCACATTCTGCAAGAATGACTCAAGAAAAAATTAGGCAGTTAGGATGGGAACTTCTACCATATCCTCCATATTCGCCGGATATTGCCCCTATATATGACTATCACTTATTCAGGTCATTACATCAGGTCACCTTCCGTTGGCAAGATGATGTCCAAAGGAGTTTGATATCATTTTTTGCCTCCAAAGAATAAACATTTTTCAAAAAAGGAATTCTAAACTTAGTAGATCGTTGGAATAAGGTTATAATTAACGATGGCGATTATAGAATTGAATAATGTTAATTTGTTCTTATATATTAAGCGAATTGCTTTCTGTATACAATAAAGCATTCTGGGATTTGCATGGGTTGAATACCTCACACGAGAGAAAACTATTTAATGTGTGACGGATTTGAGCTTTATAAAGTGTCAGAAATTGGAAAGGAGAGAAGTACTGTTTGGAACGAAAAAGAATCCCAGCACAAGCATAATGCATCAATAGCCTCTGAAATTAAAAAAAAAAAAAATAGTATTCTTTTCGTTCAAAACACTACTTCCCGCCTGCTCACCTCCTAAAATTTTATAAAACTCACACCTGAGTGACCATAGAATATTGTTCTCACATTTGAGGCAGGGTACCCAAAAGGCCCGAATAATTCTTGATTGTATACAGAAGAAAACAATCCCTAATAGTGACACTTTTCTCACAGACTTCCTAAAATCGTAATCCATAAAGAAAGCGATTTTTTGCTTTCTTTATGCCCCATCTTTTCACAAAACGCATTAAAATAATTTTTTCTTTAGTTAAATAATCCTGTTTAAATAAAGTTTCTCTAGAATATGCAAACATGCGCTTTTCACAGAAAATCTAGATACATCAGTCAAATGTCATTGTCAATTCACAATTGACTAATAATCTTAAGGAATTTTTTCACTGTTTAGGTGTTTTCAATTAAAGATGAATTAGCCGGTCTCATACGGAGGTAAACAGTCTCTATTGTTTTAACTTTCCAAAAAAAAAAAAAAAAAAAACCACGCACGCACACAAACACACACACCTATCTGACACCCAAATAATCCAAATAATGAAAGCATAGAGTCCATGTGATATTTTGTCACTACGTAACCCTTGTAAATGAACAACACACATAAAAAAGAACAATCGACGCTGTTTTAAGACCTCTAAATTATTATATAACTTTTTAAATGCATTAGCATTTAAAATATTAAATAGGTTGATATGATATGATATGATATGATATGATATGATATGTCACTTGCTATTCATCAGTAGAATTCATCAGTAAACTTCAACTGTGATCTCTAAGTTTCAAGCTCACTTACACGTTCCACCTAAATCATACAAATACGAGCATTTGTCACGTTTGTCACTGTCCTAATTCTGACTATATTGTCCTTTTCGATTATTTATCCTAGGAAGTTGATAACATACATTCTAATTATGCTAACAGTGAGATAATCTTTCTTGGAAATTTCAAGGTTCATAATTCCGACTGTCTCTCCTCCTCTAATTTCACAGACCAAGCTCGAAGATTGTTTACTGTCAGTAATGATTTAATTCAAATCGTTCAGCGACCTACCAGAAATCCAGACAATCCTCATCCGCACCATATTACTCTGAACTACCTGGACCTTTTGTTAACCAGTTTTCCCCTTCAAATACATTTGCATTAGCTTTCCTCTTGGCAACTTTGACCACAACTTCCTCCATACGAATTATAATGGTAATAACTGGGATGACTGTTGGGATTTCTATGCCTCTTTTTCCATGATGAGATTATTGCTTCTGCTCTCCTGATCCAAGCACTTGTTTCAAATCATTCTTATTGTATTAGTCCTTTAATTCCCCACTCCACTGAAAACCAAACCCCTTACTTATTTAAATATTGGTTTTTCCACAAATGTGCCAAAGCAGTCCAGGTTAAAAATGTAGCATATTATCAACGGATCGAGTAAAAACTCCAACTTCTCACTCAGCTCATACGACACCCAATAACTCATCAACAAATTTAAGAAAGAATTGTTTTCTGCTCAAATGGCAGTCGAACCTTCTGGTCCTTTCTAAGCTTCTTCACTAGCTAGAGACCCATCAACTGAAACTGGGTGATCCGATCAAGATGGATAACTCAGTTTCAGCTGAATTTCATTCTTACTGGTTCTTTATCCTTATTAAAACAGATACATGACTAGTGAACATAAGCAAATGATATAATTCTAAATAATCTTGCCCAGTAGATGATAAATAAGGGAAGTCTGCCGTCGCTCGGCACGACGTGAACCACGTTACTCTGCCCTGCTTGAAATGGCCAACATAAAAAGAACAAAGTCAGAATAAATCGATGTAGTTGGTCTAAACATCGAGAAACAAGACTATTGTTTCCCGATGTGTAGACCAGATACACTAGATGCTCCGAACTATTATACCAACTCAGTGAATTTCAGGTTATCACCGCACCTAGTAAATCAATAAACTTGCTGGCTTTACATACAGTATATCTTAATCTATCAGCATGATATAACAGGAATCTGAATTCATCATATACTAGGCTAGGGTTTCTCAAACTTTTTCTAAGACGGAACACTTTACAAATCCTGACATTTTCACGGAACACCTTGGTTATTTTGTAATGTATTAATTAATAATTAATTGGTAATTTAGCAGATTTTTTATTATTAATTAATTAAACATCGATTAAAGTTTAATTTAATTGATGTTTTAATTAATTTAATTGATTTAATTAAAGCATCAATAAACCATCATTAAATTAATTTGTGCTGATTTTCATTGACATATCCTATTCTGATCACCAAATATATTTATAATATTATTATAAGTACTTACGAGTGAATGCAGACTTTTTCTCCTCTGTACTGGGAGTTTTCCTCTCCTTTTGTACATCCTGGAGATCTTTGTAGGCTTGAGGTGGATGACTCACTATCTGTTCCGTCACAAACACTTCAATAAGAGATTTCTTAATACCAAAAGTAAACAAAGTGCTTTGTCTCTTATTCATATTAGAATTTAAATCTGTACTCCTATTACTTTTAAAAAAAATCACGGCACTCCGGTTTCAGAACAAGCACTTACACACTGCAATACGAACTTGCGAAAAAAGTATTCAGTATTACTAGACAGACTACCTTGATCTTTAATTTCAGTGGAAACATTTTCTTTATACTTCTTTACTGATTGGTCACTGACATTTTCAACACAGATGTTATTTCGTTCAGACTGAGAACACGCCACTCATTGTTGTAATCGGCTTGCAGGCAATTTTTATGATCGGTCATAAACGGCGGTATTCTCTTTCCCGATTGTTGAAAGATTTCGATGTGTGAAAATTAACGATAATTCATGAATATTTGCATGTTTAAAAATATGCCGCTTGGTCACTGACATTTGCTACTCAGATGTCATTTCCTTCAGTTTTGAGAACAGAGGATATGCCACCACTGTCATAATCCACTTGCAGGCAATTTTTATGACCCGTCATAAACAGCGGTATTCCCTTTCTCAAATATTGAAAGGTTTCGATGTGGGAAAATTAACGATACACAGATGTTATTAGGCGTTCTGGGTCTGAGCTTTTCGACATACTCACGAATATTATTCTCCTCAGAATATTTCTACTATAAAATATTTATTCATGAAAAATGCTTAGAAAACTAAAATGACAAATTCCAGAGCTTCTCGCGGAACACCTATTCACCTTCCGTATTCCGTAAACTGTATTCCGCGGAACACCAGTGTTCCGCGGAATATAGTTTGAGAAACCCTGTACTAGACGATATATTTTTTAACCTCAAAGTGATTGGTTTAATCGCGCGGTTAGCCTAGTGGCTTTGCGCTTAGCAACCATATGCCTTGGGAAGGAGTGTCCCAGGTTTGAATCCCGTTGTAGACGTGAGGAATTTGAGGATCTTCCTCAGGCATAGCCAAGTTAGCCGGTCTTGGGTGCGGTCAGTAGGGTTTTTTCCGCCAGTTTATCTGGCGTTTTTCATCCCGCAAGCAGGCAAACCGGCCCCGTTAACATACGCCTCTACAGTCAAAAATATATCCCCCCCCAGCGGCAGACCAGGCGACGGGTCGGTTGGGAGTAGTACTAACAAGATGTCGCATCTAAGTAACACGCGGACCCTGCATAGGAAGCGGGAATAACGCGAAGAAGAAGAAGAAGAAAGTGATTAGTTTAGGTGCAGATTTCCTGTGGGCAGAGTTTGTTGTCATAATCTAACACGGTGCAAAGTATACAGGGCAATGTGTTATGCTGTATTGTGTATTAATCAGTGTATTAATTGAGACGAACGCTATTTGAACGCCTATGAAACTGCCTGTTCCATTGCGCAATTCCACGAACACCACTAATGTTTTATAGTCAACTAACTGGTTAATTTGTTAAGTGCAGTTCAATCTCGGAGAACCCTTAACACTATTACCGTAAACATTCAAAAAATTCACCCAGGGTTACTGTTCTTATTGCACATCTTCTGTTTTGAAGCCCGCAAACTTATTCCCCCCCCTCAGATTCTCTGATATCATGATGAAATTTGATAAACTAGAACAAACGTTCATAAAGAGATTTAGAATTTGAGAGGAATAAAATTAGGGCAAAGAAAGCATGCAATCCGTGCGGGTTCCTAATATAATGATCACTAAGTATATGTTGTTGGAAAACATAAATAATTATAAATTACATTGATAAAGAATATATTATATAATCTTTATTTTAGAGTGTAGAAGAAAACAATATATAAAAAGACTATATAAAACGAAAGAAAGTTAAAAAAAAAAAAACATCTGCAGACTGAGGGAGAAAAAAATCTCAACAATTATGCAGCATCCAAAGGAGTACCTAATCCTACTGTAATGGCTTCGTGACGTTGTCATCTCCTGTTTACTATAAATCAATCCTTTTAAATCCGTTTCCTGTCAAATTTTTCCATTTTTCGTAGCAATTTCACACAATGTAATCCATGAATATTTTGTTACTGATTGTTTCTGATGGCATAAAAGTCAACCAAGTAGAATTTCAATTACTGAGACATTTCTAATGTTTGTGATTTTTTTATGGTCTATTATCGGTAAGATGTAATAATTTATGCTGCATTTAAGACAAAAACTTCCAGGATACCGTTTAGCTTCTATTTTAGGATTCAGACTAGACTCATACATACCTAGAAAGGGGTTAATACAAGTTTAAATACAATGCATAATGATATACAGAAAATATAGATCGTTCCGCTTATTATTGATTGCCACCATCACTTATATGCCATACTGGCAAATTCCTATTCGGAAAATACAACATAGAAAGATTGCATTAGTATGCACCTCTAATGCATTGGGTCTATCAAATCTAATAATTAAAATAATAATAATAATAATAATAATAATCATGCTTTTAAATATTAGGTTTCATAAACAAATTAACTATATAATTAGTTCTCAAACAACAAACGGTTGTGTTCCGGTACCAGTTAGCCACACTGCACATTAGCATCCCCCACTGAGCATTTGATGAATGAGAACAAAATATGCAGGGGCGAATTCTCCATGCTTGCTGCGCAAGCTCATTACTTGAGAAATAAGTAATATTTATTTGTTAATAAATGCATGCATTTATAAGCATTCCATTTAGGCTTTTATTTTTGTAGACAGAAGACATCTTAAGCTTGCGCGGCAATAATTGAGCTTTGCGTTGAGTATCGAAGGCCGATGCTTGCTTGTCTAGTCAAAGCTACCTTGGCTTGCTCGGTTGTGGGAACTTCCAGTTCCTCGCTGCAGCGCTGTGATTTCATGCGCACACATAGCCATTTCCGCTCCCTTCACGTCGTCTTAAACACAATCCATACGCAGTCAAAGTAGCTCTAGCCAGTGAGCTTACAAGTGTGCGTGTTGCTTGGGAAAATTAAGTTACAACCAACTTTTTATGACGATGTTATTGACCAGTTCATAAAGAAGAACCGTAGGGTAGAATTTGTATTCAAGTAGCTAAATTGAAAAAGAAAGAATATTATTTGTAAAATAAATGTTGTATTTGTATGATTAAATGTACATAAATTTCCAAATATATAGTTTTAAGTGGTCAGTAATTCATTATTCCGCTAATTAGACTTCAATCACACCTCTCACTCCCTGAATGATAACAAGAGCAAGCGTGAATTTCAAGACCAGCATTCGCCCCTGAAAATACGAACCTCTTCTCCCTCTCCCCCCACCACAAAGGAAACAATAGGGGAGACAAGTTAATTTACTCTTCCCTAAATTATGACCAAACTTCTCCCGTCTCCCATCTAATCATAAGAAATAGGATGGCGTCCAGAAGTGTTCGATATTTGGTCTCTAGGATTGTCTAACGATCATCCCACCATAGCAATAAGTTTTATAGATTTAAAACATTTCCTGGGGAGGATCAACATAAATTTATCATCATCATCAAATTCCTGAGTCTTACTCTCAAAGGGTATACAGGATACTACAACACAAATTGAAGGCAATGGAAATATTTCTATCTCATTAGCATCCGTCAAAGCATAAATTTCGAGATCTGTATGTTACCGCAAAAGTATCGCTGTAAATCAAATTTAAATTGACTAGCATAGATCGCTGACATGTTTAAAAATTCTTGCCAAAAATAATGCTTAAACTTACTACTTTTAAAAATTAAAAAAAAAAAGACATTCTTTTTGTTTTGGAGTAAGTGAGCAAAACGTCTTAAGTTAATAAAAGTTGATAAAGACCTCTTGCGCATTTTACCAACCCACAGAACATTACAGGTTAGAATTTCGCATAAGGCATAAGTGTTCTAGAGAAGGTTATGTGGCTTCTTCAGTTCACACAAGGTCTGTCTTTAGAAAAAATAAACTAAACTATTTACTTACAAATGAATTTAGTACACAAAATAATCATATCATTCCATTATTAATTAAAATATCTTCCTTGTAGTCACTGTGGCAAATACACACTTGTTAATTCGTCCTATTCTCAAAGAGTAATAAGACATATTTTTACGAGTACTAAAGCATTTGACAGGATATCCCACGGAATGCTGCGCAAATTGGAACTAATGGGGATGGATATTAAATCGGTGATGTGAATACGACAATGGCTGATGCACAGATACCAAAAAGTAGTGCATGGAGAAGCAGAGTCCAGGATGAAGCAGGTGACAAGTGGTGTGCCACAAGGCTCTGTGCTTGGACCATTATTATTATTCAGAGGAAATGGTTTGAAGGGAAACATTCAGTTGTTTGATGAGGATGCTAAGTTGGGTAGCGTAATAATTAATCAAGCTGATGTAGAGAAATTGCAGGATGATCTAAATAAGCTGGATGTATGAGCATAACGATAAATAATAGATGTCAGTTTAATGTGTAAAAGTATAAAGTTATGCATTTTAGGATAAACGATTGCAATCTGTGTACAACATTGATAGAAGTGTACTCCAGGAAATTGATGTGCCAGGGAGTCGGGGTATTGGTGGAATGAGAGAGTTGAAGTTCAGACGGCATATTACTAACGTGTCTACTGTAGCTCATAGGATTACTTGGTTATTGAAGAACACGCTAACATACATATATAAAGAAGCTCCTCTTTATAAAGCGTCGATAAGTCCATATCTGGATAACTACACTCAGGCCTGGTCGCCTGGATTTCTTGGAGATGAGAAAGTAGTAGACAAGATTCAGAGGCGATGACCAATTTGGTGAGTTGTCTGAAGAATGCTCTCTATGTTGATAGATTGAGAGTTTGTGGATTTCAGAAGTTGGTTGATAAGCGGAAAAGAGGGGATATGGTAGAAACATTTAGGTTACTAAAAGGGTTTATTAGGATTGATGCAAGGGAAATATTGCAGCAGCTGCTAGTGGTGGAAGAACAAGAGGTCATTCCTGGAAATTAAGTAAGAGTGTGGTTAGCAAGGGTGTGAGCACTAGATTTTTTGGTTGGATATTGGTGAAAGGGTGGAATGCGTTGCCATAATCAGTTGTGAGTGCCTCGTCTGTCAACGAGTTCAAGGAGAGGTATGATAGATATTGTGTGGATAATTTAGGTCTCCCGTGATGAGTCTTCGGACTCCATGGAGGTGCCCGTAATAATAATAATAACATTTAGTACTAGGAGTCACTTCGTCTCTTCTTTCCAACAATTGTAAAGAGTGCTTGACACATGAATGGTTTATGATGATTAGAAAAAAAAAAAATTTTTGTTCTGAATAGACACTGTGCCCCATCTAGTATGTTTATTTTTAGCAGGTATCTCGAACTTTCAAATTCAAATAGTTGAGCATTATATTTGAATAAAAAATAAACGTAGCTCATATTTTAAGCACAAATAACAGTTATAATAAAGTATTTCGGAGACCAGAATTAAAAGAATAGCGAATAACTTCTTATATAAAAAAAGAAGTGAGTTTTATCTTTCGTCAAAGTGGCGAAGCCATGATTTGAGCGAGCGAATGAATCACATCATTAGGGTGAAAGTGTAACATCTTTCTGTAGAAAGATGACATCACCAAAGCAGTCCGTGAAAGGAATATTTTAACCGTGATCCCACAAGGAACGTAGATATCAACTTCAACTAAGCTTGTGTTATGTTAGATAAGAGTGATAGTGCGTGCAGTGCTTTCTAACGCTTTCTGTTTGTTGATCTACGTTCAATGTACCTAGGTACAAGTCTCTATCACATAAGGGATAGAAAACAAATATATATACTTTTTTCTGGTAAACATTGAGGAATTATTCGTACTTATCAAAGTTGCTGTCCATTTTAATTACTTTATCATAAAAATCCAAATCGCGAGGGTTCCAATTTTAAGCAAAAATGATTTACATTTTTTTTTAAATTTAAGTGCAGTATGAACAACACATTATGTGTATACACGAGGATATTTGGTTTTGTTGCAATTACAACAAGTTGCAGGCTAGTAAATTACGAGTCTGTTGACTGGAGTCAGTATATATATATGCCGTATTAGCCGTTTTGCTGGACCAACTGAGTTATGTAATAATAATTAATCACTACCTCACCTTAACCAGTTATTACACCTCTCCCATGTCTCTAAAACACCATGGACAGCTAGAAACTTAAATATTAAACGAAAATTAAATGTCAATTAGGTGATTAAAAGAAATAAATTAGTATAAATGATATACTAGTTTATTAGTATCAATGAAATAGTATTATTATTTATACAGGCATCAAATACGAATTAAATTATTTAATGAAATACATACATCAATACAGATAGAAATGATACAAGGTTATAGGTATACAGTACAATATAAAATGAAAACGGGTTCATTAATCATTGAACTTAACAAAGAATGTTACAAACAGCTCACAAAGTGGAAAAATTTAGAATTTACTGGGATTACAGAGTTAATTACAAAAATCTCGTGATAGTTAAGGAGCTCCCAGATTACTGTCTGTTTCATCGTTAACTGATTCATCATTGATCTTTGATGTTGTAAGGGGAACAGAACATCTGAAAGTAAAAGTTGTTTAATGCACTTTGATCTTTCTCTGCTTTAACAGTTTTGCATACTCAAGCAACTCATGAACGATCTCGTTCTCCTTGGATACATTAAATTGTATAAAGCCATTGCCAACATTTTCATCAGGAGAATTATCAAATGAAAGGAGAATTATCAAATGAATCAACTTCCCATGACACCAAAAACAAATACTATGAAGTAAACCTGATCTTTAGACTCTGTTTAGTGATAAATGTGAGCAAAATAAGCTAATAATCATTCAAATTCAAGGGATCATCACCAACTGCATATCTGTATAATTAATGGAGCGTGCACCACATGCACCGCCATCTGTGGCGGACCAGTGAACTAGTCGGGTAGTCGCGAAAATTTCAGAAGCGATTTCGTAATTTGATCCGAGCTAAAGGAGGCGCCGGACCATCCGTTGCCGGAAAATCGATAGTGTACCTGTAATATTATTATGGGTTTACCATCTATATATCTATATATATATCTATATATATATATATATATATATATATATATCGGAATTCATATTTACTAGGTAAATGATGTTATGAATATTAATATAGTTTAAATGACTATAACACCGAGAATAAAAAATAATAAGGTTTAATCGTGAGACACTACTAGTTTCGTTGAAAAAATCAACTTCTTCAAAACTTTTATTAAAATAAAAGTTTTGATGTTCAAACTATGTCATCGAAATAATCTAGAATAAAATAGTATTTCACACCATAGCGAGACATAGTTGTGATGTGAGATTCAGTTTTATTCCTCTCCTTATAACCGTTGTTTCATAATGCAATCAGTCACTATATTAAAAGTAATATAGACATTACGTAGCATGGTCTCACACCAGTTCTTATTTTAAACTAATCTGATGCTAAATGTGCAATGACACAACTCTTACTTTGTTTATACATTTCTTTTTTTTTTTATTGGCGCATATTTATTAGGAATTCCATAGCTTATAAAATATTTAGCACAATTTGTAGAAGTTAGTTATAAGGGGGGGGGGGTTCTAAATTCTATATTTTGTTTCAATGATATTCCCTAAAAAAAAGTTAAAAATGTGATGCACAATACATTTACCTGTTCTGAAACCACCTTGCTAATACCAGGAGAAGAGCTTCCTCTTTCTTATGTATAATAAATACATAGCTAATGAGTCTTGATATCAGCTGATTCACTATTTTGGGCAATAATTAATTTCTAATTCATGCACTTATTCTAAACACGTGCATGAATTTTAATTAAAAAATTAGATAAATAACTTTTATGTATTAATTATTTTTTCTGCTTTCGGTATTGCATATTTCATGGCCACTTAATTGCAGAAGCACCCATTCTGTTTATATATACTGCTGCTGACATACTGATTATCAGACTGCAGCTCACAGTAGCTCCATATACGTAATAAAATACTTGCTAATTTTCTTTGTTAAAGAAGTAAAATTATCAGTGGTGGGTAATATATGGTGATATTACCCACCATATATATATATATATATATATATATATCCTTTATTCCAAGTAAGCAAACAGACAAGTAAGTCAAGTTTGCGGCTGCAAGTAGTGCAACACCAGACAACTCGTTGTAAAGGTGGAGTAAGCTCTGATCACGTTCCTTAGAATTTTCCCTAATGCAAAGCACATTTCCTTGCGGAGATGTATGATGCTATGTATTAAAGCAGTGCATATGCATTAAGGCAAGGCATATGCATTAAGCAGTCTCAACCTGTGGTCCGCGACGATAGGACAGGTAGTCCGCAGGTAGACTTAAATTAATTTAATAAATATATTTTTTAATTATCCAAACAAACAAATTAAAACTGAGCAAGTGAAAATTATTGATATAAAATGGATACTTAAAAAAACCAACAAGTAGCGGCAGAGGCAGAATGTTCATGAAATGTTCGCGGCAGAATCCATGAAACATTCTTCCCCACTGTTATTACTCCTTATTCTGCCGCTACAAATTATGTAGTGACAGAATAACGAGTAATAAAAGAGGGGTAAAGTGAACAACAATATGGTTTTATTGCTTCCGCCTTCCCTGGCTGTTTTGTCAGATTTGAAGTTAAACATGTTATCCACATTTCAACCAATTGCTTGTTGTTTATTAATTTTTATTATTGAAGGTTTTCTTCCTTCAACCAAGGCTCAGTATATCTTTAGAAGTGCTAAGTGATACTTGGACAAAGGGCTTAGAATATAATAATGGAAAAGTGGCTTAGAACTATGAAAAGAAATGCAAATGAAACAGGTGATGTTAACCTTAATTGTGGTACACGTATTGTAACGGCGAGTAAATCTGATACTATTAAAGTAGAAGAAACAAGCAATTCAGAGAAAAATACAGCAGGAAATATAACAGTTCATATTTGGAATTCGGGTTTACTTGGTGTGGAGATGAAAGTGAACAGAAACTCAATGTGTTTTGTGTTATGAAGTGTTGTCGAACGAGTGCATGAAACCTGCGAAATTCTGACATTTAGAAACTAAACATTGTGATGTGAAAAATAACCAATTGGATTTTTTCAGCGACATGAAATCATGGGAAAGATATAGTTTCAGCCATGGGTTCGAATAATAGCAAGGCACTGGAAGCATCCTATTTACTAAGTTTGCACATAGCGAAAAACAGGGAAACCTCATTCTATCGGGGAAAATTTACTACTTCCAGTTATAAAAGATGTGGTTAAAACTATGTTTGGCAACAAGTTACTAAAAGATGTTGATTTGATTCCTCTCTCAAATGATACTGTCAGTCGCAGAATTAATGATATGGCAGGTGACGTAGAATCTCAGTTAATCGAAAGAGTTAAGAAGAGCCCTTATTATCTCGTCTACAAATAGACGAGACTATTGATATTACAAATTATGCGCAGTTAATATGCTACGTAAGATATGCGCATGATAGCAACATTCATGACGATATTCTGTTTTGTAAAACTTTGTCATCCCGAACAACTGGAGAAGAAATATTTTACCCTCTCAATAATTACACAATACACAAAGGGATCCAGTGGTAAAAATGTATGGGCTTCTGTTCGGATGGAGCTCGCGCCCTTAGAGGAAGGCATAGTGGGGTTGTTTCTAAGGTCAAAGAAGTAGCTCCGGATATGAATTGGGTACATTGTTTCATACATAGGGAAGTGTTAGCCTCCAAAGGAGTGCCACCCGAATTTAAAACTGTGCTATACAACGCTGTAAAGCTAGTTAACCATTAAGTAACAAGTTATTTGAAATGGACAGTGAATATATACCACTTTTGCTTCATTCTGAAATTCGCTGGCTTTCCAAGGGTACTAATAAGGTTATTTCAATTAAGGCACGAAGTTTTATTGTTTGTAAATGAACGTAATTCTGATTTTGCATTACTACTTGCTGATGACGAAGCATGGTTATCAACACTATCCTATCTTTCAGACATTTTTTCGAAATTAAATGAACTAAATCTCTCCCTTCAGGGAAATTCTTTAACTGTTCTTGATGGCTACAACAAAATAAAGGCATTCGAGAAAAAACTGGTGTTATAGATTAGTTATATAAAATACAGACCATTTTCCCCTTTTCAAACATTGGAATCCTTTTTAGTGAAAATGATATTTTTGTTGATTCTGAGTTTCTGGAAAGGGTTTGAGACCGACTGAAAACTCTGAAACGGAATTTTGAAACACACTTTCCGAGTAACTGTTATAAGAAATTTCTGTGCATTCGCGATCCATTTCAGGATTACAGTCACGAGAACGATCTTTCGTTGGCGGGGAAAAAAAAAGTTAATTGAGCTTTCAAATGACAGTGGGCTTAAAATGCAATTCCGTGATCTTGGTTTGACTCGATTCTGGATCTCACCTTCAGTGAGAAGTGAATTTCCCGAATTATCAGAAGATTCATTGAAAATCGTCAGCATTGAAAACTTGGCCCTTGCAGTTTTCTACAACCTGTCTTTGTGAGAAAGGAATTTCATCGCTCCTTCAAAGAAAAACAAAATATAGAAATCGTCTTAGTGTGTGTGCCGAACTTCAATGAATTTGACATATTGAGTCAGCTATCCAGCAACCCTGCAAGGGCCGAGAAGCTTGACCATCTCATTAAAAGTAAGTAGGAACATAATTATATCATATTATTTATTTATTTAATAAAAATTATAAATTTGTTAAATGATGATAAACTGTAAATCGTTTACTTCCAATTTAATTAATTATGTTTCAATATGTATTCAAAACATGCTTTTAGATTTATTGTGTTATAAATGGCACAGTTTTTCCCAAATGTTGGTAATCCCCACATAGGTTTTTTTAAAAATTGCATAACTTAATGGTCCGTAGAATTGTTTTAGACATTTTACTGGTCCTTGGGCTTAGAAAGGTGTTGAGAAACGCTGCATTAAGGTAATGGTCACTACCCAGACCGGTTTCGACCTTTATTGAGGTCTCATCAGTGGGAGCCAGACCTAAAAAATGTCAAGGGTGAAGTAATAGAGAGCTTATAAATTTACCTAAACAAGTTTCCATAAGGTGCTTTGACCGCATTAAATAAAAATCTCAGGATGAGAGTAAGATGTAGAAAGTTTTTTTACCTTGGGTACATATTATGTTAAAGATACCAAGCAATATTATAAGCTAGGTATTTTTTAGGTCTGGCTCCCGCCGATGAGACCTCAATAAAGGTCGAAACCGGTCTGGGTAGTGACCATTACCTTAATGCATAGCATCATACATCACCGCAAGGAAAAGTGCTTTGCATTAGAGAAAATTCTAAGGAAAGTGATCACAGCTTACCCACCTTTACAACGAGTTGCCTAGTGAAACTACCTTGCACTACTTGCAGCCGCAAACTTGACTTACTTGTCTGTTTGCTTACTATATATATATATATATATATATATATATATATATAGAAAGGAAAGCAATACACCAACTTCGTAACAACAATGGCATTATTATCTTACCTGCTGATAAAGGGAATGCAACCGCAATCTTAGACAAAGCTGACTACCATTCAAAGATTAACAACTTAATAAGTTCTAATACGTATTCTATGCTAGAAAGTGATCCCACAAGAGAACTTCATAACCATACAAACAATCTTCTGAAATCAACTTCTGAACTTCCTAGACACACTATCTCTCCGCTCTCTCCATCCCCTCATTCCTTGGTTGTACGGCTTGCCTAAAATCCATAAGTCTGACACTCCTTTAAGACCTATTGTAGAAGGGATTGACTCACCTATGTACAATCTGTCTAAATATCTTGCAGCTTCTTTAAAACATTTAGTTGGCAATTCCTCCTCCTTCATCAAAAACTCTGAAGATTTCATCTCAAAAATAAAAATTTGAATCTTTTAGACTCTGACAGAATGTTGAGTTTTGACATCGTATCTCTGTTTACGAATGTACCTACGGATGAAGTTCTGACTCTTCTTAAGGACAAGGTTTCTAAAAAAAATGTTTGCTCTTCCTTCTAACTCACTGCATCAATTCCGGCTATTTCTGCTACGAAGATAAAATATACAAACAAACTAGCGGTTTAGCTATGGGCAGCCCTCTATCCCCAGTCTTAGCTAATATTTTTCTAGAAGATTTTGAAGAGAAAGCTATTTCCTCAGCTACTTTGAAACCTAAACTGTGGTTACGCTACATTGATGACGTCTTCCTTATCTGGGGACATAGTTTAGAGGAACTGCAAAACTTTCTAAACCATTTAAATAACCAACATCAGATCATTAAATTCACATAAGAACTAGAGATTAACGGCATTCTCCCCTTCTTGGATCTAAAGAGCAACAGATTACCTGACTGTCTTAAATTTTCAATTTTTCAAAAAACCACCCACACTGATAGATATTTACATGGTTCTTCTCATCACTTCCCACCTCAGAAACTGGGCATCATCTCCACCCTCGCCCATCGAGCAAGATGTCTCACTTCCACAGAAGAAGACCTTCAAACAGAGCTTAACTTCCTGAAAAACACCTTAAATAATGGATATTCGTTTCGTAACATCACTAAACGTTTGAGACCACGCCAACATCCTCGACAAGAAGATGATTCCAACCCTATCACTCATATACAGTTACCATTTATCAGCTCTCTTACCCTAAAACTAGCTAAGATTTTGAAGAAATTCAACATAAAGACCGACTATACTACTCTGCCAAAACTTCGTTCTTTTCTGAGTCGACCAAAACCAAAACACAACCAACTGCATTTTCCTGGTGTATATAAAGTTTTGTGCGACTGTGGTCGACCTTATTTTGGCCAGACAGATAAATCTGTTTCACTTCGTCTTGAGGAACATAGACGTGACATCTCTTACAGCAGAACACGTGCGAGCGCCCTTTCCAGTCATGTCCTCTTCTCGGCAAACTCTAACATTGAAGAACAGCCACATCAAGTTGACTGGGAACGCACTACTAATTTATATATATGCAAGGATGAATTCGAAAGAAGAATTATCGAATCAAAAGAAATAGTTCTGGACCCTTCACATTTGAACAACAATCTAAGCTACAATTTGCCTGATTCCCATAGCGCAGTAATCCAGTACTGGCGCTCTAAAATTAGCTGTCGCACACATTCAACTCATGCCAACGGTAGCACGCGGTCACCTATTCAAATATGACGGTTACTATTCTGCTTTTTATTAAGCTGGAAATCCATGTTTTTTACCTTGTTATTTTTATATCTTATGTTTTTTATTTCTCACCTGAAGAAGTCGGAGCACCGATGAAACTAGTCGTGATGTATTAAAGGTTTTTGTTATACTTTATCGGGTTCTAGTCAGTTAAATTTATTTTTATAAATATATATATATATATATATATATATATATATATATAGCGGCACTGTACGATGGCTGTCATATGAGGCTTGCTAAATAAATTTTGCCATTTAAAAGTACTATAAAAATTGTAAATTTATAATAGTATGGTATAAATTAATAGCTTTAATGGAACGTGCACTGGACATATTTAAATAACTTTCACGGTTTACATATGTAACAAACATTATATAGAATTTATTCAAAAAGTCCAATTTATTTCATCCAACGTTACGTTGACATCATCAGGGAGATAGACCGTTGTACATTCAAAAGATGAATCAAAATGATTTATAAATCATGCGTATATTTGCTCGTGTCTCGGTCTCAGCTGAAGTATATGATATTACACTATTAGAGTTCGAAAAAACAATTGTAGTAAGTTGAGTAGGTAAAAATTATTTGAAATAATAAATAATTTTAAAAAAATTATGAACAATTAATAGTGGTCACTTTCCAAAACTTGGATATTAGCATACAGTCTGATCGGTTTAGGTTAGGACGTTTCGTAATCTTTGTAAATTGGATTATAGTCTGGTAGAAGGATGATAATTATCAATAATTTTTTGAACTGTAGTTTTGTTGTATCCATTATATATCAGACTGCTTTTATTTCTTTATTTATTTTTTTGGTCAGTTCATCTAACAAAGGCGATCAGAAGAGCAGATCCGATGAGCTCTGTATACAATATATTGATAAATACCCATTTTTTGTGATGAATGATGGCCGGAGGATGAGTGAATGTATCTGCCAGTAAAGGTTGGTTTCCAATGAACTGAAAATTCAACGTTACATGTGAGATTAAGAATTATTAAGGTATCCAAAAAGAATAGTTAGTTATTGGATTCACGTTCAATAGCGAATTTGATACGGTAGTACAAGGAGTTTATTCCTATAAAGTATGGATAATTATCATCCTTCTACCAGACTGCAATTAGATGTGAAAAGAATTTCAATACCCTACCTTAAAGGAACCTTGGAACAAATAGCAAGGCTTCTTCGTCAACTCAATCTATATGCTCCTTTCAAACCAGCTCGGAAACTGTCATACTTCCTACTATCAACGAAGGGTATGTTACCACATCTTTCCTTACCGGGTGTCTATCAAGTACCCTGCACATACCATCTTTCCTAGAGACTGACTGTTCTGCATTGATTAAAATTGGAGAATATCAAGACTATATTGCATTTTTGGAATCTGACAAGTCTGGCCCTGCTTCTCAGGCTATTGACACTAGGAACAGAATTCTTTGGAACAAAAAAAAAAAAACTCTTCTTCATTCCAACAAGTTCAAATTCGATTGTCTTTTCTTTGAAACAAGTGAAACACTACGAAATCGAACTAACATGAACCGACCAGACTGTATACGCCAATATCTAAGTATTGAGAAGTGATCACTATTAATTGTAAATACGTTTTTTAATTAATAATTATTTTAAATATTTTTATCTATGCAACTTACTACAATTGTTCCTTTGAACTCTAATAGCATAATATACTTCAGCTGCGACCGAGACATGAGCTATTATTACACAAATGATTTATGACTCTATTTTGATTCATCCTCTGAATGTAGTTAACGGTCTAGCTCCTTGACGATGCCCACATAACGTTTGATTAAATATATTGGAGTTTTTTAATAAATTCTATATAATTTTTGTTACATGTGTAAACCGTGAAAGTTATTTAAATAAGTATGGTATAAATGTACGATAAGAAACAATAAATGTAATATATCCTGACGTATTTGTTCTTGGAATGGTTATATCACAATAAATTCCCACGTCACGAATAAGAAGTCCAATATAGTCTATTGCTGGTTTGTGGTTACTTAGTAAATACTTAGCAACCACAAACTATAATAAGAACCACTTAATTAAATATTTACTCCAGTGGATCTTATTATAGGGATTCTTTTATTTTAATTCCTGGACGAAATGATTAAATGAAGTATTACATACAGTGAATATTGAATAAACAAAATTCATTTTCTAAAATAATTTCTAAGACTTAAATTCTACCTTAACTGAGAAGTTTTATTTACAAGAGACCTCGTAACGTGGCAGACTTCACTATTTCACTATCCAACGGACTCTCTGATTAAAAACGAATGCCACAAACAACACTGATAATTCAAAGTTATCAATATTTCTAACTATGATACTTTAACTACATTCCAGGCAATATTTGTTGCAAATATCTTATCATTGGTTTCATGCCTCCGCTGAGTCAGGAATAAAGGAACTCATCTCAGCAATATAGTTGAGACAATACTTCGGAAACTATGTGTACTAGTTTCAGAAGATCGTTAATCAGATAAGTGCATCTTTCTAACTTAAGTTAAAATGTGCTATGCACCTACGTATCTTGAAGCTTTCGACATTTATATTTGTTATATAAATAACAAAATTATTTGTACTCTGATGAATGTTTTGTGTTAAGTAATCTAAAGCGTAATGTTTCTTTATTTGCAGCTACGTTTTACGTACTAAGCAATACAGCAAGAGAAAAGAGAGAAGATAAGCTAAAAGGGAAGCAACAATACAGAGCACCTAAGCAAAGGGAACTCTAAAGTTATGTGAAAAAGACTTTTTGGTAACAACTTTGATACTTTTGTGTGGATAGGGCCGCTATTTCTATTTCTCATCTGTTGGCAGGTACTAAAATCCCTTGCTACGCTGCTACTTACACCACATACTGATGAATAACATTAATACAGGTACCAAAGTTTGTTGCCTATGCCATGTGAACAAACAATTTCATCTGGTCCCTTCAAAATGATAATAAAACTTCCAGATTACTTGTAACATGCAAACTCCTTCAGTCTTGTACGTGGACAATGCTATTTGTTTGATTAATTATACCGAGATCCACTATGCGTGTATGTGTGCGCGCGCGCGGGTTAACAACGGAAGAGGGATAAGGAGAAAAAAAAGCAACGCTATTTAATTCCAGACATATGACAATGAAAGTCTCCATGAAGCTGTGGGGAAATCACCGGCATTTTTTTTTATTCCCTGAGATAGCGATCGGCGCGCCTTCTAGCGTCGTTTCAAGTATCAGGTGTTTGCGCCGAGCACTTGTTCCGTGCGGTTAGTGGTGCACGCTTGTTGCTGCAGCAGTTCGGTGTTCTTGGTGAGATGACAGGGTATCAACGCCGACAACGAAGCGTCGAGATTTTTGCCATGACGGTTGCACCGTGTCCGTCACCTGTGCAGAAAAGCTGCGCAAGGCTATGGAAGCTGCTTTGACTTAGCAGCAACTCACTGTATGTGTGTGTGTATATGTGTGTGCGTGTGTATGTGAAGTCCACACGCGCGCGCTCCAACGTTGTTTTGTCTCCGTCGGTTAGCTTGGTGTTCTCGGAATTATACAATGAGTGCCATTGTTGGGTGTAAAAACTCTCTAGTCGAGACTGTTCCGGCAACTTTTTCCATCTTCCTAACCTTGTTGATCCTGGTGGGGGGAAGGAGCGTGAACCAGAGAAAGTTTTCATTGCGCTCTCAAGAAACTGTGAAGGAAGAAGCGATGCATAAACTGCTACAGGTGTTTGGACTTGGCCACCCAGGCCAACGGAAACGTCACCATACCCCACCACAATATATGTTGGACCTGTATAATGCCATTGCAGATAATAACGGAATAACATTAACGCCTAATCCTTATTATGCTAACGTTATACGCAGCTTCCCTGATCAAGGTAAGTTTTTTTTTTTTTTTTTTTTTAAATATTAGAACGCTATTGATCAGTTTCATATGGCTTATTATTCAATACGGTTCAATTTTGACGCTAACTGATCACTCAATCATGAAAGTGTTTTGAATTAGGATAAAATGTTCATAAGAAAAGTTTCATTGCAACTTTTCGATTATAACTGCTCATATAATCCGCTTTGTTTTAATTGGCTGTGACTGCTCTGAAATCATCGTCTTATAATTTTATAATATAATTTCCTATCATGTCGCTGGACGAGAACTTCAGAGATAATTTGAAACTAATGGCTTAACACATAGATAAGCGAGACTGCAGAATAATTCCAAAATTCTAAAATATGCTGATTAATTTATTACTTTCATTCAAATGAAAGTAATAAATAAATAAAATGAAATTTCATATTGAAAGTTAGACCGACAAATAATTACACATACCCTTTTTGATACCATTTGGAATGAAATGCAGAAAAATGTAATAAACTATCATTAATGATACTTTTAATAAAATGTTGGTGAAGTATCGTTAATGTAATCTTATGTGTTTGTTTGTTTGTCATTAATGGTCAAACAAACAAGATTACAAAATACATGGCTTTTAATTCAATGCTGAGAGCTCTAAATATTTACAATATATAACATTCGATTTAAATAAATTTAAATAATAATTCATTTTTAAAAAGCAAAATTTTTTTAAAATTTCTGGATTTAGATTTTTAGGAATCCCAAAAGAGTTTTCTGATTCCTATACCTAAACCACGGGTCTCTAATAATACTAACATGGATATATAATCCTTGAAGACCTATCATTCTGCATCTTATAAAACTGCAAGATGATATGCACATGAAACAAAGGAGAGAATAAGAAACAAATTTAATTAAACAACGAAATGAATTCATTTATTTATAGTTCATAATTAAAAGTTAAAACTGCAATGGATTCTGAACTACGATTGCGTTCATTAAAATGAACATTAAGTCCGAGATAACCTTATCCTGACGAATTCGTTGCTCACATTGTTATAACTAATATACGATATTCCTAGCTTAGATATATTCAGTTCAGTTAATAGTTATGTCTCTGATCCATATAATTTATATTTTAAACAGCAACAAATAATATTTGCTATTAATGAATATGTCCAGTACGAGGACATGTATTACTATTCAAACAGTAAATATGTGCACACTATCTAACCTTATTTATAGTACTTACCTTAAATAATGAATTTACCTTTGTGGAAACTATGATTCTGCATTTCTATTCAAGTATTATTCTTTTCACTATTAAAATAGATATGTGAATTTCACGTACTTGTGTATTGGACGATATTCTAATGATATAAAGTAACTTTATACTGAGCATCACGAGAATCATTATAAAAATTTCCTGCGTTGATAATGAAAATATTTTGCACTTTTAAATGTGCTAGTTATTTCTGTTTATTTCCATACCATTTTATGTTCGACTTACAATAATAAAATCTCAAAAGGACGATTAAAGTCTTTCAAAATTCATTTCGATAGTCTTTTTCGATTATCGTGCTTCAAATTGAATGGTAATTTTCTCGCGAATGGAGATTTACTCACAATTTACATCGGAAGAAAACGTCTGAAAGAGAAAAATCCAAATTATATATCGGC
Organism: Typopeltis vanoorti; assembly: GCF_054136105.1. Lineage (NCBI taxonomy): Eukaryota > Metazoa > Arthropoda > Arachnida > Uropygi > Thelyphonidae > Typopeltis > Typopeltis vanoorti. The sequence continues at coordinate 11,827,981 of NC_143567.1, read as the reverse complement.
TAAGAAAACCAGACTTCTCTGTATTTATAGTTCTATGAGATTTCCAATATGTACAACAAATTCAAAGTATTTCTAAGAACTGATTCTAATTTTATACTCTTTGGCCTTACCCATCCCCAAACCCCATAACTTTTCAATTCGTCCCTTGCTAATATTTTATAAAATGCAAGAATTTTCTCTTTCTTTTGAGCTTTCAATAATAAAAGGCTCGGATAGGCTTTCCTTCATCGTTCACACAACCATGACGTATGACCTTTTCAGATATCAGTCTATTTTGAACACTTAAATGGAAATGCAGTCATAAGGCTAGGCTGGATAACTTGCTGACTGTAGTAATCTTAATGCATGCTAATTCTAGAAAACCTTCGTTAGCATCTTCTAAATTCACTCTTTGAACCTTTCTGTCTAGAAACTGAATGAAAGTAACTGAAGGATATTTTGAAAATTAATTTCTTGGTTAGGTAATACAATTTTAGCTACGATGCAGTACTCATAAAAAGAGGGAGAGGAAGCACATCTATTGCTATTGTAATAAACTAAATTCAAGTGACTATCATTTGAATAAAAATAAAAAGTGAAATATAATGCAATGCTGGAAATTAAAGCAAACAACTCTCTAATGCTAAATTCAACATAATTGGATTGGAATATTTTTTCTACGCGACTCCCCCCCACGAAAGATTGTAAACCTATAGTACATTAGTATGGTAAACCTAAAGATTGTAAACCTATAGTACACTAAGTTATTTATATTTATTTTTGAGATAGCTGCTCTCGAGACTAAACGCGGAACTTTTTTCAAGCCACTTCATTTAGGTGAAAGATGAATCTTCCCCTGAAGGCAATCACAAACATCCATGTCTTCGACGGCATTCGAACACAAAGGCAGATGGCCGGAGAACGGATACTTTTACTTATTCGGCCAAAACAGCCGTCAATTTTATTAAAATAGATTCGATAAAATAATATGTAAATTACTAGTTTAATTTCTGTATAATTTAAAATATAAGACTAATAGAAATTGCAGATGCCTCTTTGATACAGTTGCTAGTAAAATGAATGATAGTAAAAGAATGACTCCACTATTACAAGATTTTCACCTCTTGAGAATTTTTTCCTTGTTTGTTTATAGATGTCACACAATAAATCAACTAAGACATTCATGGTGTTTCCTTCTGAGAGTTATTGCCATATTTAACAACTCAATAATTTCAAAAAGAATAAATCAAACAATTAAGAAAATAAAGCGAAATCTAAGAGTCATCATTTAATAAAAACAGAAAGAAACAATACATTCGGGTTTATAATTTCTATAATTATTTTAGTTCCGATCATTTGTAGAGTTTGGAATGGTGGAGAGCGCAAATGAATTAGAAAGAATGAGGAAGCAATTAGTGCAATCCGATTTACAAAGGAAGAAGTAATTTAAAATTCCGCTAATATGGAATTTGACAGTAAGACTGTGAAACTATTTCGTTTATGGCTGAGTGAATAGTGAGAAATTAAATTTCAACAGTTGAGATGAATGCTAAACGTTGTGCTAGCTGCTAATTCAGCAGTTAAATGTATAAAATGATGTTGGAATTACAATAAGCGTAGGTTGACTTCATTTATATTTTAGTGCTTATGTTAAAATATGGGAGAATTTGGGAGGTTTGATTTAATCGGAAATTAGGTTAATTTTTATGGTTTATTGTGATTCATGGTTTTTGGGTCTGAGTAAAGGAAGAAATTAACGGGAGTATGAAGTGATGAAGAGTGTGTGTGTGTGTTTCTCCCTCTCTCTTTCCCCATCTGAAACTAACAATTATGCATTTAAAATAAATTTGATACAAACTGCGCTTATATCAGAACACTACCAACCTTATATTCTAGAGGTTAGATTGATTCTCTCATCCTCTCTCTCTCTTTATACTTTTCAGGGAGAGAGAGCAGAGTCATTAGTCTAGTCCTCAGAATATGAGGTCGGCAGGACTTTTATGTAACTGCTATCCATATCAAATCCAATCACACCTTAATACAGCACCTGGCAGCAAGGTTACGCATAACCTAGATGAAAGTCTGGAGCCTCCGTAGCTCAGTCAGTATAGACGAAGCCCTTTGGTCGGAAAGACCTGGGTTTGATTCCCGTCAGTGACATGAAGAACTTTTATCTGGTCTCTTTCGACTAAAGGTGAGTTAACTGCTCTCATACGGAAGTGGAGGGTCCCCCCCCCGGGTAACTAGGGTTTTTCATCCCTCAAAAGAAGCAAACCGGTTCCGTGAACACCTACAGATACAGTCATAAAATATACTATGGCAAGGAAGGCACGGGAAACTAACCACCTTGCTCATAATTATCTCCCTAGTATGGCAGCATATAGCTATCCCCCTCAGCCGTATGGCTGAGGGGGATAGGATAGGAGGTAAAAGTCTTCTGCACTGCTACCATCAAATTCAGTTCGCGAAGCAGCTAGCGGTCAGTCTGATGAAACCCTTTATTAATGTGTCTTTGAAAGTGCTAACTCTCTCCAGTAAGTTAGCCATACTTTTGAAAGATAGTTACATGGAAAATGGAAAAGCAAACAGAAGTGGAAAAGAAGAAGATAAAATTAAAACAAAAAAACAGAACTTCGCTCTGGAAGCAAACATATTCTTTGCCAATCCGTGCTTCGGATAAGCTGCGCGATGCTACAATGGATGATTAAAATCATTTGCTGCCTGATAAGTACAGTTAGATGTTTCTCTTATTAAGAAGAGAGTAGGGGGATCCCTTCCTCACGTCTTACGTGTAGGTGCTGATACCCTTCACAGACATGCATAACAAACTATAATTAACTAGGGAGCCAGTACTTCTCCATTCGATGTTACAATAAAGTAGTTTCATAGAATGGCCGAAAGATAATGCATTACTATTACGTAACATGTCGGAAGGCTTCCCGATCAGCATAATTCTGCTGCCATTTGCTCCACTAGATAGTACCTGAAGGGAGTCCGAGTATATGGGAGAGTTCTTCGCGAGTATTTCACTCCCACACTACATGCCTCTTCTCTGTAATTAACTTTCTGATATGACCAACCAAGAAAGATACCATAAGTATATACAGTAACATTACGGATCAAAAATATTCATCGAAAACCATAAAACACGTCAATAATAATAATAATAATAATAATAATAATAATAATAATAAATCCATACAAACCTCACTTCCACATTCGCATTACTGACATTCGTAGCCTTAATAAAAATATAAAATATGGACTATCACTCAAAAACATCTCAACTAGACTTGTTATACCTCACAGAGCCTTAACCGGTAGCCTCTTCAACTACTGTCTACCTCAACTATGCAGGTAAATTCTGCACAATTCCTTCAAATATGGTACTTGTAGATTTATTATATCTGATATCCCAAGCCGGAGAATGCCAAACCTTGAATTTCAACATATTTTCTGCTCTGGTACAAAATTTCCATACACACACCACACATTGTTGCATTCAGATACGCTCTTAAAGCATTCCAAATTTTCGCTTGAATGTTCATTCTTTGGTGATCTTCCTTGGAGAATTCACTGTTCCGAATCTTATCTGGTTTTCTTTCTCTAATACCAGTGATCAAGCCAAAGCATTTGTTGAAATGCTTTCTGTTAATGAATTAACACAAAGTGCCCATCTACGTACTAGAATCTCAGATGATCCTCACAGGTCTTCCAACCAACCGTATTTTGGGTTAGACAGCTCCTTCCAAACGCACTGCTGATTCATTAGCTTTTTTAGCTCCTCCAGGTAACTCAGACCATAACCTTATCCACTTTATATTTTCTATAGGAACATCCTTCGCTCTACTATTCTCAGTCTTGTGTCCTTCAGTGCATTATCACACATTCCCGATTTCTACACTAATTTTTGTTTGAGTAAATATTCTCTATTTTTCTTTTCTCCAGGCTATACCTCTTTAGAACAGGTTTTCTTTAGTGTTTATCTTTCTTTCTATTAATCCAGAAGTTTCCAAACTGTTAAAGGCAAATCACTAAGCAATCGCGCCTGAACGTAGAAAGTAGGTTCGACTTTCCGAATAAGTAAAACTTGTATATCGAATTGTTTAAGATGTTTATTTCAGATAAAATAAAATAAGTACCTTAATATTGCAATGTACGAGAGAGAGAATATACAGCAATCACTCGCATAATGTTGTTTCGAACAGTGCGGGTTTCACTATGATGCGGGTTGTAATTATTATAAAATGCATTAGAGTACATTTATTACAATTTCGCCAGAAAGGCAATTATATCCATTACTTTTATATCAACTAGTTGCATTAGAACAGCAGTGCGTTACAAAATTAAGACGAAATTAAGGCAAACCATTATCGAACTTTTCGCGTTTCCGAGTGTTTCAAACAGTTATCCAAAGTAAGAACTTTGGATAACTGTTTGGAACACTCGGAAACGTTCGTCTTTATTGCATTGAAATATCTAGTCACAGTACAGTATTGCGCCGAAACTGTCTGTACGGAACATTACAACCAAACCCGTTATATTCATGTTCAACTCAGTGCAATTTGAGTTAGTACTTAATACTCGTATTTAACCGCACTAAGGTATTGCTGTGTGTGTGTGTGTGTGTGTGTGTGTGTGTGTGTGTGTGTGTGTGTGTGTGTGTGTGTGTTTATTATCAAGTGCTATCCACTGAACTTGGATCTCATTTGAATCGCTGATCAGCAATCAGCAACTAAATCAGCAAGCAACGTAAAAGGCAAATTAAAAACAAATCTTGTATTCTGAAAAGAAAGTTGGAAATTGTACTCATTATAATTTTTTTTCAAAAATTATCGAAGTTCATCATGAAGCTATTTTAGAAAGTTTGCTAATTACAATTTAAATGCACATATTGATAATAAATTTAATTATAAAATTCACAATTAAAATAACGTCCTAATTGTAAATGTTTTTAACATTCCTGAAAAAGAATCAATAGCAATAATTGGTTAGCATCTATCTTATGCTATACAACAGAATAAACAGTAATATTATAATAGACCCCAAATATCCATATTTTGTCATTAATGAATCGGAGCACTCCATAGAGAACGCAATCAGCAGCACTCGCATCTCAACAAATAATAGGCTATTTTTCGTAGTCCAGTACAGAAACATGTTTATATATTTATTTTGTAAGGAATTTCATCATCATCTCCAGTGGCAGCTTGTACATAAGCACGCCGACACTTCAGCACCCCCCAAGGAAAAAATGAAAAAATTAAATTTTGTTTGTGTTTATAAATAATAACAATGCTTACAACATTATATAAATGCAATACAACATGTTAAAGGTTACAGCTAATGTTTCGACATTGATTGAATAATTAATAATTGGATTTGTTCGATTAACGCTTTAGATTACGATACAAATGCACTGCGATCTAACGCAGTGTCGGAATTATCGCGTTCGGCCAATTGCAGCTAGACTCGCCGATATTCGTTTGCACGTCACTGAACGTAACAAGTGAATCCGACACTGCTCTCTGAGCAGTGTCGCTACAGATAAATTGTATGCTTGCGCGCGTTATTGCTGTGAGATACGAAACTTTTATTATTGGTGTGTGTTCGTGGTGAGGGTGAAATATTTTTAATAAAGCAATTTTTTAATATGTAAATTTATTTATTAATAAATTGGTTATTGATTAGGGAAAAAAGATTTTTTTTTATTTTTTATATGCAGCACCCACACTTAAAATTTTCACCGGCCGCCACTGATCAGCTCTCTCTCTCTCTCTCTCTCTCTCTTTCTTTCTTTTCTGGAGATAAACATTATATGAACTGAACTGAAAACTAATGCCGGAATCCTACATGAATGGTATATTTAAACCATTGCTTATAGAAAGGGTTGCCACATCACTCAGAATCCAGTATTCTCTCGGAATGCTCGAGTTCATGTAGTACTTTTCCAAGAGACAGAAATCTGGAATTTTATAATCGGGTTTACTACTTTTTTTAAACGAGCAATGAGTCAAATTTTCGTTGTTAGTTATCTTTGATCAGAATAAATGCAACTTAATATGGAAATATACTTTTATTATTAGATATATGAAGAGCCAAAGGCTTCAATTCGGTGACATATGACTTGTTTAAGTTAAGGGATATTACATCCCATACCGTTTCTTAGCCGAATAAGAAACTCAAGGGGTTTCATGGCGAATATAGTAGAAACTATATAAAGTTCGGCGATTCCAAGAGTAAGCGAATACCTGGATACTGCAGCAATTGACCCTAAAGGTAGTGCAAGCTGAGGCAACTCATGTCTAAGGTGGAGCAAGCTCCGATCACTATTCTTGATATTTTTACCCATAATGTGAACTCAGCTTCTAGGAGCTGTATTTCTGTTCTACATTATGAGAAAGGTCACTACCCAGACCGGTTTCAACCTTATGTATAGGTGAAGTGAGCTCTAAAAATAAGAGGATCCCCAAAGATCGCCCAACTCAGCGTTGTTCCACTCGATGACAGGCTCACCCCGTCACCGAGAAGAACTTCTCAGCATTGACTCTACCCAGTGGCAGGCTCACCCCACCACCAAGCAGAGCCATAATGTCAGCGGTGACCCCACTCAGAGACAGGCAAAAACCTACCTCCAAGTGGAGCCTCTCAAAGCCAGATCCGCCCCGCACCGGTTTCCACCCTCATTGGGGTCTCATCAGTGAGTAGGTAGACCTAGTTAATAATATCACGTTTGTAGCGAACAGAACTTACAACCCTTCTATGAGTATTGCCGAGAGGTGTCCTATTAAATTATTAGATATATGAAGAGCCCAAAGGCTTCAATTCGGCGACATATGACTTGTTTAAGTTAAGGGATATTACATCCCATACCGTTTCTTAACCGAATAAGAAACTCAAAGAGATTCATGCCGAATATAGTAGAAACTATATAAAGTTCGGCGATTCCAAGCGTAAGCTTGGAATCGCCGAACTCTTTGAAACTCTTTGAGTTTCTTATTCGGCTAAGAAACGATCTGGGATGTAATATCCCTTAACTTAAACATACTTTTATTATTTTCGAAGAAGAGTTTGGTTTAGCTAACTATGCTACCTGCCAATAATTTGTATTTCTCGCAGCGGACACAGCCGATAGAAAGTAAAATAAGTTGTTTTGTGACGAGAACTTGTCACAAAAAAGGACACAGTTCGCGTCTCAGATTTTTCGTAAATTCTGATACGCACACATCATGTGTGGCTCGAACGAATTCATAATTACTATAATAAAATTAAGTTAAAACATTAGAACTCAACATTTAGAAACAAATTTAAAAAAAAGTTTAAAGAGCATTTAATTACTGTACGGTATACAACGATCAAATTGGAGAAAGAAAGAAGTGATACTCGAAGTGCATATGAACCATACATGCGTAATTAGCATTATACTGAAACAGTTTAAGAGAAATACGTTGAGTGTGTTCTAGTATTTTAGCTCAACAAAATGCACACTAAAGATATGCTGCTATACAGCCAGAACCTACTCCGGAATCAGCATACCTAGAGTTTTTCGAGGTCAAATGAAGGCATCATATGAATTCTGTCTAAGGATTTTTCCCCCTTATTTAACGTGAATAGTATTCAAGAAAACAGATATAATCATCATCCTTTCTTATTCAGGCTGGTATATTGACTGTATTATATACTAATAACTTATTTCATAACTTGGCAATCGCACTTTTTTAATATTATGAAACATTAAAGCAATCGCTAACGAAAACTAATACCGGAATCGTAAATATGCTATTAAGTCAGCAGAACTCCTATGAAACAAAACGTCCTTACCATAAATGAGCAATAAATTGCTGTATATTGACAAAAGGTAACCGTTGTTTAATATTCGGTATACTGACAAATGGTAACATCGATAATGATTTTCACATTATTCCCAAAATGATTATCTTTAATTTACAGTAAAGCATGTTATTTATCCTGGCTATATATACGATTCTGTAAGCGTACACGTCTCTCTGTAACGTATTAGACAGATGCAAAATTTCAGCAATGGACATTTGCATCCGCTTTCTGTTTTAATAAAATACTCATATGAATTAAATTAACTCGAAATTTAGATTTTATGAATAACAAACTCAGGCTTAAAATTTCCATGTTTTAGTGTTCGGTTAATGAAAAAAATAAAGAACCAAGTATTTCTTCGAAATCATTACTGTAGAAAAAGAACTGCCTAATAGAAATATTTTTTATATCTACGAAGATTAGCATCTTCGTAGAAATTAAACTTCATAAGTATGCGTGTCAGACTAGTGCAGTTATAAACGACTTGACTGAGAAATAACCTTGGTTAAATTCCTCACACGGGGGGCGCTGTTATATAGCGTTTATTTGTCTAAGTTAGTCGCTTTTTTTCGCATTTTTTTACTTGAGATAGTGAGATCATTATCGTATACAAAAGGAGGACCATACACAAAAAAGCATTCTAGTGAGTGGCTAAAAATACGTCTGAAAAAATCGCTCCAGTCTTTGCTAAGCTCACAATTCAGTTTCGAACATCGGAATACATGCAATGCATGTCTGTTACATTTATTAAAAAAAATCTATAATGCCAAATTAGGTATTATAAATAATTTCTTTCTTTTCATTTTAGAGTTTTATTCCCTTTTAATTTAAATCAGGAAGCTCCCCTTGCACTTCTTCACAGAGGAGAGAACAATACCAAAAGTCTACAAGTTGTGTGCAAGTTGTATTCTTCAATTTATAAGGTAATGAAGGAATTCAATGACCATCTTACAAAGACAAGAAAGAATATCGCCAGTACTATTAACGTGGACACCTCTTACGAAAATATTTTTGAATCGTTCACCAGTTTTCTGACTAGTCGGTGTTTTTTAATACAGTGAGTTGTACCAGAAATTCTTACAAATAAAAGTGTACAATGCCCCAGTCCCTAACATATTTATTATTAAATGAATGAACTAAAAAGAATGAAGAGTCACAGACCAAAAATTTGGGCTTTCTTTTTTCTGTGCTTCGAAGTTTCAGATTAAACTCATTGGCCGCCAACATAAAAAGTTTGAAAGTAAATTCTTTGCAAGTACAAGTAGCAACAGATCACCATTTTTTCAGTGCAACAACTCACAACGACATCCCGTTTTCTAACCATTGGTCATTTGTTGGGAGACCTTGAACGACGGAACAAGCAATTTAGACTCTTACGCGGGATACTGTCTGAAAAACTTTTCAAGTTCACCGTAATGGTAGTGAGCTTTTTTTAAAATCATCAAATTGCGTATGATGTTTTTTGTGATCATTCCAGTGTATCGATTTAACGTTCGTGCACATTTTGCGTCATTCGCGAACACAAAACCAGTTTTTAATCCTACCCTGATCACTCCTATAATACCGCCTTTCTCTAACTTTACTTACCGCAAGCTGGATGCATATCCATCACTTTCACACAAACAGCTATCATCTCATCGTTTCCACTCTTTCGTCACATTAAAACGCGCCAAACGAAATATTCATGCGCCTGCAATGTTATGTGCATAGCTTTTAAATATGTCTAGCAACGTGAATATTGGAATGGAAATTACTGAGTATTTAGAGAAATAAAACGCTAATGTTTGACCATTTTCTGCATTATTATATATGCACACCTCGTCTGATATAAGGCGTTTACATTCGTTTGGATAACTGTGTAAAATTGAAAACGGCAAAGTCAAATATGCTCTTCGAGAGCCTAGGAGCTTGTGCATTACTATTCTCAACATGTCAACAACGTCACAATTAGCAGAATATTTCACGCATATTTATCTAATATTTTTATAACTTTCAATGATTCCCAACCCGATAAAGTTATCAATTCCATCATGGATTAAAAATAATTTTCATGCTGGAAAAACCAGGAGAATATTATAACTATGAGATGTTCCCACCTAACCGTTTCATATGCCCAAAATATGCATTAAAAATCAAGAAGCAAAACGTGTTATCCACATAACAGGACTAGAGAGAGAGATTGTGTGTGTGTGTGTGTGTGTGAGAGAGAGAGAGAGAGATTGTGTGTGTGTGTGTGTGTGTGTGTGTGTGTGTGTGTGTGTGTGTGTGAGAGAGAGAGAGAGAGAGAGAGAGAGATTGTGTGTGTGTGTGTGTGTGTGTGTGTGTGTGTGTGTGTGTGTGTGTGTGTGTGTGTGTGTGTGTGTGTGTGTGTGTGTGTGTGTGTGTGTGAGAGAGAGAGAGAGAGAGAAGAATGATATTTTTATGCTATTATTATTATTATTATGCTAGTTTGCACATATAAAGTTATCACTGTCTTGGAAACCATAAACGCAGCTTCCAAGATCAAATATTTCAAACAGTTAAATTGCTTTAACCTAGAACTAGAACTACATAATTCCTTCACTGCCACAAAACATGATTTTCCCACTAAGACCACGAACAATTCTGACATGATAGTATCCAAGTACTGTCATCATTATTTGTTTCCAAGAAGGATATAACTAATTCTGCAGCACACAGGACTGAACTCAATTCTGTGTGCTGCAGAACACCGAATACCAGATATAGAGGATATCTGGTATTCGGTGTTCTTGTCAACTGTCAAATCACCAAAACGTGATCTACATATCAAAAAAAAAAAAAAACTTAAGTGTTTTCTTCATTTTCTTACAGTGGTATCCACATATTTTCGTCCTACCTTTCTCCTCATCCTTTCAACTTACTTTTTAGTGTTCGGTCATCATTCCCTTGTTAACCATTCGCTGCCCATTTTTCTGATATATTCATACCACTTGAAAACTCGAACCTCTCATTCTATGTTATTTCCAGCTCTGGTCTCTCTCTCTCTTTTAAAACTTAACCCAACATTATTTTCTGGCAAAATGGCTTCTTTTTAAAATACAATTCACCTGATTTGTGTTACTAAGTGTAAGCATTTTTCTTTTTTTTTTTTTGATCCCGTCTAGAACTAAAATTAACTTTTTTTCTTATCTATCTGTGTTATGGTTTCCTTTAAAATCATCAAAAATTTCTTTTGTATATTGCTATAAACATTTAATTACAGTCCACCGCAAAGAACTTATATGCTCATAGCAATCCCCTATTTTTTACTCAGTGTTTCACTGAGCTTTAGTGATGCTGTGCATAATGAAGAAGGTATCTGCACACACCAAATGCAAATGAAATGACATATATGTGATTCGTTTTCAGAATACGCATACACTAAATGCAAGCGAAAGTTTGAAATTAGAAAAGCAGAACATATGAGTGAAACATGATAGATCCATGCTTATGTGCTGATTCCACCATACGTTTCTTCCATTTTCACGCAAATAACAGGAACCGGGATGCATCACTTCGTAATAACTTTCTCTAGTCCTCTGGGTGTTTCTTAGCCCAGCTCATCCGAAGTTGATGCTTTTGTCGTACGAGACGACACTAAGGGACGAGACCCTTAGTGTCGTCTGAGGTAATGCCCTATTAGTGTAATACATTCAGAAACATTTCCCTCGCAGTCGCTGGTTGTATTTTACAGTCATGTGCCCAACTGTAGCCATTTGATACATTGGTCTTTGCGATCCCATCGATCCGTCGTCTGCCTCTAGCATTCATCACCTTCCTGCTGTTAATTTGATGTTTTCCGTTTTTCTCACCATTCCGGAGATACCCGAGATGATACTGTTGCTTCTTGACATCCTAGCTAGTAACGGTTACTGAGGTAGTACCACCTGTGTCAATATTCAAATAGACTTGAAAGCTGAGTACTGTAGCGAGTACCTGCGACATGTTGTCTGATGTTACTGGTGCATTCTAGTTCACATCGGAATATATCTAATATTTTGATCACGGAGTGTATATACACCCTCTGTCCAAAAAGAAACCGAAAATTTCGAAAATAGTAGAAACTAGTGGCGCAACCTGTTGTATCTTTTTGTTGTAGAAAGCGGCAACCTTCATTAGTGTTGTGTCAACTGTTTATGACATTTGTTTCATTAGAAGCCGAGTTATAGTGCCAAGAGTGAGAGTGTGTTTTGACGAACGGTCGGTCGTCACGATATTCATGCCGTATACGCGACGAATTCTCGCTATCAATCGCTTCAAAACTTCGAGATAAAAACCACCATTCACCGTTTGGCCAGGTGGAACAAATTCTTTGTGGATAATGCCCTTGGAATCGTAGAAACAAATCAGCATTGTCTTTACTTTTGACTTCTCCAAAATCAAACCTTTACAGTCTCCACTTAGCACTCTAGCGCTTTGTTTCGGGCTCATACTCAAAACATCACATTTCCTCACCAGTAACGATCGTTTGATGGAAGTCTGAGTCCTAACGAACGGTTTTAATGAGGTCCTTGCAGTGCTCAATTCGATACATTTTTTGGTCTCGGTCAACTTGTGGGGAACAGATCGTGAATTCAATTTAAGAAGGGTCAAAATGTTGTGCACAGTTGATTTGGGAATCCTCAATTCATCTTCAATCAATCTCACGGACGATTTCGGGTTTTCTTTGATGAAATCACGCAGTTTTTGGATGTTAACTTTGCTCAGTCCACTTTTTGGACGGCCCGGCTTTTCGTCATCCTCAAGCATCTCAGGACCACTTTGAAATCGCTTAAACCACTCGTAAACTTGAGTACGGGATAAGCATTCATCACCGTATGCTTTTTGAAGCATTTTTATGTGTTTCGGTAAAACGTTTACCAAGTTTAACACAAAAGTCAATCGCAGCTCTCTGTTTGAAACTCATTTCCGACCGTTCGTCAAAACACACTGTCACTCTTGGGACCATAACTCGGCTTCTAATGAAACAAATGTCATAAACAGTTGACACAACACTAATGAAGGCTTTCGATAACAAAAAGATACAACAGGTCGCGCCACTAGTTTCTTTTATTTTCGAAAAGTTCGGTTTCTTTTTGGACGGTGTATGATGCATATTACCCATTTTCATCACCTCATTCCATGTTTCTTAAACTTGCATAATATGCGCTTCAGCCTTTGGAACATTTGACTCCAATTTTCCATCTTCGTTTCCTTTCTGCTTCTTAAACTTCCATCTCTTTTCTTTTCATATTCCAGAGTCTGTTTTTGTTAAATACATTACACCAAAAACTTTCTTTCTTCTCGGAAGGCATTTCTTTTTTATCAGTCCACGAAAATTTTGGCTATACTAGTTTCAATCCCTAATACTTCATACAGTGCATGCAACCAAAATAATGACCTAAAAATTAAGGGATGAAATGGCCAAAAAGCTGACATCCATGGCTGCTTTTAATAAAATAAAAATTTTATATATTTATTTTTAAAGTAATAACAATAATAGTCAATATATTATTATAAGCAATTTTACGAATGAAACTGAAGTCGAGAAGAATGATTTATTATTCTCGACTGTCTCAATTCGATTCTTGTGATCTGCACTTTTTTGTTGATATTGAAATCAGTGTCATACAGGATTCTCTTATTCTTCTTGACATACACTTGGGTCTGTTTTGAATTTTTCTTTCTTTTTTTTTTGTTGTGCAAAACTGTTTATCAATATGTGTCGAACTTAAAATTAGTTCCCATCTACATCCTCCTCCTTTGCTTGGTCCTTTACTGCATCAATTATAAGCAAATGCATAAATCCAATGTCCTTTATTATGATGTTCAGGTATCCGGCTAATATCCATAAGACGTAATACTACTTGGATGATATTGCAGTTGTGCGTGCGTGCGCGTTGCATGTGTTTTGTATGTGTGTGTGTGTGTGTGGAAGGTTAGTTTGGAGCAAGTTACATTTGTGAAGGAAATAACGACACCAATCAAGTCTAAAGCATTTCAGAAAAGTTTAGAATTTTTCAGAATATGATTTTTCTAATTACAAACAGAATCCATTAATGAACTCATTTCAAATTTTATGCAGAAATTAATAACTAAATAAGACGATTTTTAACAAAATGCGGCACACTCGAAAAGAAACGTTAAGGATGCTGCCGAATTACATTAACAAATAAACAGACCACTAAAATGAGTTCGCTTTTTAATAAAATGCTAAAAGTAAAATATCTTTTTATGAAACTGTCGACTTGAACTTGAAACTAAAACATTTTTGGATTTTACTAACCTATGATGAAAGTGTTCACTATACACAATGCATGTTACTTTTTTATAGAAATGGCACGGTATATACCACAATAATTTACATAAATTATTTTTTAATTAGATCAATCATACACGCGAGGTTAAAAACAAATCTCAAGTGAAGTGCTGTGTGCAGGCTAAGCAGTTAAGGAGAAAGAAAGAAAGAATCTGTTAATGTATTTCTTGAAGAAACGGGGGGGGGGGGGGTTTAGTTCATTGAAGAAGCGATATGGAGAAGACTTCCAAACAACAGAAGTACATGGAATGAAGGAAGATGAAAAATTGGTTCGAGGCATGCGACTGCCAATACCGATCCTCTTCAGTTCCCTGCGTATAGTTCGATGAGGTATGGGGCGGGAACAGCCTTCACTAAATACTTCAGTCAACTACTGCCCACAGAAAGTTCTGTTTGTTCGCACAAGCCTTCTCAGACGACAGTGATCTCGTTCGTGACAGACTGTCTTAGGACCACAGTTACGCTCTTTTTAGACAAGCAATGTAGGTTATTTTTCCAGTGATTAACACCTGGGATAGTCCACCTTTTGAGCAAACAGTCAGCTCTGCTATTTTCAAAATCGTGGCTCCAGCCAGACGGTACAACCACAATAAGTCCTTTATCGAACTCCGAAATATCCTTAGTTTTCCCCATTGTGATCAACACTATTCACGATTACTGACCAGCAGCATTCGCAAACAGTTGCCGTTGCATAGAACACGTGATGACGCAGAGGACCAAGTATTCTGCATATACGCTGCGCAAGTGAAGTTTACGTGCATCTGCAAAAAGGTTTCTAATTCAGTGGCCAGTATGTGTATGATGAAAGGAAAGCAGAGGAATGACTTGATCAATTTTATGGAATAGAGATCATGAAATTATCTGTAAAACATATAATGCGGAAACAAAGCATCTATAAAAAGTGATTGCAAAAAGCTAGAGAGAGAGAAACGAGGGGCCTCTGTCTCTAAGAATGCTAGATTGTATCCAAAAGAGGGAAGGGTTAGGAAAACCAATCCAAATGACAGAAAATTATTCTAAGGTAGGTCATATTTGGTATTTATAGTGTTAGGAATTGTGTATGAAAGTGGGCTTTGAACGAAAAAGAATAGATTTTTTGAAGGCTATGGGTTTATGTCAGGACAGGCTAGATATGAAAGTCAAACTAAGAATGGAAATCGGAACTTTATCAAAAGCAAGGAGTGAAGTAGGATCTTTTGTTCGAGAAAGAAGATAGGAATGTGTTTTGATAGCATTGAAATTCACTAAATTATCTTCACCCTATTTGAGAATGGTGAGGAAGTCAATGGTTAAGACACGAGTTATGGAAGATTGTGAAGCTTGTCATTTGAGTACCACAAGATTTCTCGAATGAGAAAGAGAAATGGAGTATAATGCTTTCAGAAAACCATGGATAAGATTTGAGATTAGTGAAAGAAGGTCATTGAAGCATAAAAGGAAGAACGCAGTGTAAGCACAGAGCCCTGGGGTACTTCAGCATTGTGAAAGAAATATGATGAGAAGAAAATGTTCGATGAACTACCCGAGAGGAAGTTGGCAATCGAATAACAAAGGGCAGGGGAGAAAACATAAGATGGGAGCTTGGTAAGAAGGCCTCGATGTTAGACCTTAGAAATATCAAGAACAACAACGTACGTAATCTCCAAACTTTTCAATGAAGAACTTCCATCCAAGATAGGTAAGGTTAGCGAGTAGGTCTGTCCTAGATCGAGAGTAGCATTATTCATATTGGGGATCATTAACTGATGGGTCCCCAGGTAGTGAAGAAGTTGACTGTTTATGACTTTCTCCCTTACTATCGAGAGTATTGAGGTGAGAGTAATTGGACGATAGTTTGATGGACTTTTCTCTCCCTTTCTTTTTAGGAACAGGCTGAAAAAAGCCTTGCTTTCATGCTTTTGGTAGATGTAGATAAGGATGATGGGTTGTATAGGAGATATAACTATGCAATGCCATGTGAGAAGGTCAATCTATAGGTTGCAGAAGGCTGGAGATACCAACAAGAGAACAAACTTTTACAATATATTTCGGGAAGAGCTGGTTAAAAAACGATCCAGGATATTAGGAGAATGTTGAGGGTTATCTACTATTCTAGAAATGTGGTAAACGATTTGTGATTAAGATTATGACCGAAAATAAACAGTTCAACGTCTCTTCCAAATTGATATATAAAGTTAGGGAAAAGAAGACAGTTTAAATTATAAACAATTAAGTCTCCAAGAAAGATAAACTCATAGTTTGGATAATTAAACTGTAAGAAATTAGCTTTTAGAGATAAATAATCAAAGAAACTAGAATGATCATCTGAATTAGGACAGAAGTACGGGCATGAAATGAAGGCTAAACCTTTAGCATATAATGTAATGTCACACTGCAAAAGTACACCTTCTGCTTTTCTTCTGCCTTCTGTAAGGTACCATGCATAATGTAGTTGAGACATCTCAGATGAACTAGGAGTGGAGAATGTCATCTTTAGTTCGTTAAAGAATAATAAATCGAGTTTTGATTCCAATATGCTGTGGTTGTGAACACCATTACTCTTTTTATTAAGGCCCCGGATGATATGGATGCCGATTTCTTTTGTATCGAATTTTTTGGATATTTTTGGTGTGTCTGTTGTTTTGTGCAATTTTTTTTTGAGTTTTAGATATTTTTGCGGGAGATTTTTATTTTATAACCGCATTTTTATTTTATGTGTTATAGTCCAAATAATGCTGAAATTCTAGAGCAGGTGATATGGAGTAGCAGTGATGAACTTGTGGACATAACTCTCACAGGAAGTACCCAGAATCCAGTTCACGTGTGGACGCTCCATGTACAGTGCTATACTCGGTCTCCCTCCAGACACGGCCTGGCAGAGTAACCAACGGCAAGTTTATTCGTCAGCTGGTTCGGTCTCGTGAACTATTTAGCCGAACTGCGAAAATAGCTTCTGATAAATTCTCGAATGGAGGAAGTGTGGCTTCTAGTTAATTAATTACAGTATATTGAGCATGTCCAGCAAGGCCTCCATCAGCGCTGCAAGAACAGAAAGTGGAGGAACAGAAACCGAAGATTCCATTCTATTAACTGTGTCCTATTTTGTATGAATTCTGTTTATTTTGATACTTAAAGGAATCTGTTGAAATAATTGTATAACTCCATATTTCCGTTCCTCAACGCACTGTACATCCTCAATTTGCATGGCCATTTTCTGACCGATGAGCGATAGATATTTCTCTAAAATGATATACTGCACTCACAGAAATATCTCTACACCTACATCATATTTGCTTTATAGTTATTCAGGCCAATGACAATGTTAGTTCCATAGAAATCCCATTCATATTGTTAGCCTGTAGTTATTCAATCATTTCGTTTATTTTCCCAAGACCCAGTAATAAATGAGTCATATCTATATTGGTATAATAAGATTCGTTTATTACCGATTTTATATTTTATTCTGTCTAAGGTTTATATAATAAGCCAAGTCATTTGATCGTGATAAGTTAGGGAATCTAGCATATTAAGAGGAGGTTTCCATTCTTCTGCACATTTTTACACTTAATGTGAACAGCTTTTTTATTATTTTTAGAAAGTGTATTTGTCAATTGCAATTTCAAAAATTATGAAAAGGCCTATCTTTGCAAATTGGAATTTCTGATCCTGAAAATGATGTAACAGAAGAAATGCAGTATTTATTTGTCATGCCTTCGAAACCGCCTGTATTCTAATTGTTTCTCTTACTACTCAGAGATATTGAGAAAACAGACCACATGCCGACTTAATATGAAAATGTAAGATTGACTTATTTAAAAACTATGATTGATCACAGCGAAATATAAAAACTGAATGAAGGAAAGCGCCTAAGGCTTCCGTTTAAGCGATAATGAAACTTATTTACCGAGAGTGAGAAATGAGTATCGATTATAATGTTTTATCAAGTAGACAAATGATATTTCTGCATTGAAACTTGAAAGGTTTGGAAAGTGATCTACATTTACCCACATGCATACTGTAATGAGTTTCTTTGATTGCGTTTACCAAACCGTTTTGAATACTACAGCAGCCAATGTTTGGGAGTTGGGTATTTCCTACAAGCGACGCTCAATTGATCATAAATGAATAAAAAAGGAACAAAAAAAAAAAAGACTTATGTCTCTTGAAGGAAGAACCACAATTTTAGGTTATTGCTACAGATTACTAGTTATTGATATTATAAATTCATATAGGTGACATCACATTTTCAAGAAAAAAATTCTTGATGCTAGAACTGTTTCCTAATCAATTTTAACGTGAAAAGAGGAGAACAAAGACTGATGGAAATGTTTTATTGTTTTTCTTGTGTTTTTCAGTGTGAGCAAGGCTCAGGTGCACACCAAGTGGGGTGCCTATTTGGATTTGCAGAAGGGACAAATGAGTTTGCAAATTCCAATACCTAGAGTTCATTTCGATAACAGTGCTATGCAGGTGTGTCTCCTTGCACGCACGTTCGCTGGAGTGCATTTTCTGAATTAAATGGTATGGCAGCGAGTAAAGACAGCCTTGCTCCCTGTAAACAGATAACCACCTCCTTGTACTTTCACCAGTTATGTGTCAAACTGGATTTTACTGATTAACTACCTAGTGTAACCTTTTCAAAGAACTCATTCGGAACTCTATTTGGTTTTCTGCTGTGTCAGAGAGTCTACCCAGAACACCGCCCCAATCATGGTTGGCAAAACAGCCTGTTCATTTCCCTCCTTCCCATTCCCACCACAACTGGTCCACACCATGTAACCCGAGCGTATAGAACTGTAAAGATCTATGAGGGTATCGAAACAGTCTCGTGACCGTTTGACATCGGGCGGGAAAAGTTTATCTTCGTTATAGAAATAATGACCCCACTGTTGTCAGTGAAGGTTGCTTCCGGCGGTTAGTTCTGCTAAGGTAGAGAGAGCAGGAGACTAAGGGCGGAACCGTGGTGTATGTGTATATGGGTGTGCGTACTGGGAAATTCTTTAGGTGTAGTTCTGTAGGAGTATATAAACCCGGTTAAAAGCAGTTTGCTCTTTAGGATACCAAAGGTCAAGATTACTACAATTTAACCACCATTTCTCTCTCTCTCTCTTTCCAAGCAAGGGAGCGAGATATGTTAAATCAAAGTATTGGCTGTCTAATAATGTCGATTTGCAGACACGTGTTTAAATATATCGATATTTTTGGAATATAATAGAACATTAAAACCTGAAAGGGGGAAAAAAACTATATAAAGGATGCTCTTTATAGTTAATAAGATTGTTTTAATCGTGTTAACTATAAAAAAGCAAACTTCAGTTCTTCATCTTTTTCTGTAATTTACTTTTATAAATGATTAAAATAATCTCGGTAACAATAAAGAGCATTCGCTATAAAGCTTTTTTTGAAAAGAACTGCAGGGCAAACGTTACCTGACCGGGTGAAATATATATATATATATATATATATATATATAATGAATAAATAAATGTGATACATGAAATATGGTATATCCAGCAATAATGATAGAAATAAGTATAGCATGTCACCAGAATGGACAGGACAGGACACTTCGACAGGTTTTCGATAAATCCCTATAGGAAAGCGACCGTCGTGAGATAGCTTGGAAATAGTAACAGGTTCTGCTACGGTAGAGAGCTACTAGGTCCACTATTGGATAGGACGATAAAATATAAACTGTTAAGTTTGCATTTTTAATTAAATTGTAAACCATTATTATTATCATTATTATTAGAAGTAGTATTAGTAGTAGTAATACTGCTGTTTCCATATCGACTACTGCCATTTGTACAAACCAGATTTTCTTCATTGGGAGAAGGAGGCAGCTCACTAGAGTGACGAACACAAAACATCCTATTTCCATTCATATTCTAACATGTAATAGCATTTTTAGAGGGGTGGGCGGAGGGTAAGAGTGACTGCAGTTTCGTTTATTATTAAATGATTCATTCCAGTCATATTTCAATCTGCTTTATCTTATATTTTAGAGTGAGTAAAAATTCATTTCCGTTGTTTCTTAGCTAGCAACAAATCAAAATCATTAAAAAAAAAAGAAAATAGTAATTTACTTTCTCGTATTTTATTTACCACTGTGCAAATATACGATACATTTATGAGGGATCTATCAAACTTGGTGATTCTGCGATCTTCTAAAAGAAAATATAAATTTATGCGAATCATCTTTCCTGAAGAAAGGTGATGACTTAATGAAATAAGATTAAATATAATTTTTGCCTGCACTCGGAACAAATATGTCACGGGCTCTAAACCTCTTATTTGTGGGAATGGTATTAAATATATATATAAATAAAATATAAATATGTTTAAAAAAGACATTTGTTTAAAGAAAATAAGTCAATCACATGAAATAAAAAAAAATACACTTCTAATCACTCAGATCTTAACCACGCCAATTTAATTAATTTATCCGTAAAAAGTTCTTAAGAGAACAAGACTCATCTAGCAGAGGAGATTATGAGAAAGAAACTTTACCTCCTTATATTTACAGTTTAGTGACACATTTATTTTTTCGTACGGATTAGCGGATTCCCGCCAACAAAGAGAAGCACCAACCCATATTATAGACATGGTTGAAAAAATTCAGACGTCTAACTTGTCAATGGAGAAACGAACGTGCCTACCTCGCCAGTTACTGGAAGAAAGAGGGTAGCAATGATAGATAGTTGAAATGGCTCCAAAAGTCTTGAAAAATTGAAGAGAAAAGGATGAGGGTAATTGTTACACCCATACGCTGAAAATTTTCTCTTCTACTTTAATCGAGCAGGATCCCATTTCCTTCCTTTAGACTGGAAACTTTATACAATAAATGTCCCAATTAATGTCACAAACTGACAACTAACGTTTCGGAGTCGAAACTGCAAATTCTGTTTTTAATTTATTTACTTATTTTTTCAATTGCCTCGAAAGAAAGCTTCCATATTATCTTTCTGGAGCATTGATTCGCAGCTAATTTTGTTTACCATAGAAAGCATGGAAGGCAATCTAATTACAAATCTGAGACAGCTCAGAGCTGAAACCAATGATACATTTAAAGAAGTTAAAAATTCCAATGAAAATTAGAACCGCTTCTCTCCTGTAACCAGTATGCTCGCAAGACAGTATGAAACAAAATGAAACTATCAACCTAGCAATGTACTATTTTGCATAGATCAATGGATCTCAATCACTTCAAAGAACAGTGCAGAATCACTTACATTTCATAAATAACAGCAGCCAGCACAGAAAACCTTTTTCGTTTGTATCTTTTTTCTCGCGTTGCATATTATTTTACTAATAAAAAATAATTATACGAGTAGAAGTAGCAAAATGAAAATTAAATTTATATATATCTTTTTAGATTTACGAGGAATAGATCAAAATTTATTTTAGAAAAATAACATGTAAATATTTCAATAAAATTGTGTTGCATGTAAACATACAACGTTTTTAATAACTATTTCTTAATTAAAAAGTAAGAGTAATGGAAATTACTCTTACGTTTTGGGTGTGTCTCGCACAATAAAATGTGCAAGTGTCACACTTCAGCTGAATATTATAGATCCGTTATGGGTTTGTTTTTCCTATTTTTACGTGACTCATGAAATGAAACCATTACTACGAATGGTTTCATTTGTACACCAATAGTAAGTTCGTATCATGGTGGAAACTAAGGATTTTTTCGATTTTTATTGATTTTATATATTTTTGTATTTTTTATTTATTTTTACATAGTCTGGACACCTTGCGACAGAGACCGAACATGGAACTTTTCAAGCCACTTCAGGTCTCCAATAAGCATGGAGGTGGTCTCCCACAGAGAGATGAAATTCATCTTCAACCTAAAGACAAATATCCATGCCCACAGCAGGATTCGAACCCGCAGTCTGTTGATTGGAGAGCAGATACACTAATCACTCAAGCATCCAGGCCAGCATTTGTCTGAGTTATTCAACAGTACACAGTTTCCTAACTTCAAGTTTAATGAGAGAACTTGAAAATAGCAAAAACTAGCCCCAGACTCTAATTTTTCTACTCTTGCTAATCCTATGGCGGCCAAATCGTTCGACCCATTTCAACCAAATTCTTGTTTCATACGTTGCATAAGGTACTCCGACAATTTCGACGCAATCGAAAAATGGCAAATTACTTTTATTTAAACCAAGAACAGCTCATCTGTGTCGCCTCATCAGACAGACATCAGAAGATTCCTGAATAGCTTGAATAGCGACAGATCTTCTGATCATGAGTCCATCCCATTCGAAAAGAGAGAAGAGGTCTGTAAAAGAGTGGGGGGGGGATAGAAAGTAAAATGCCGAAGATATTGTACAGGTCGCATAGTTCGACCAATTTTATCTAGTCATTCATTGATAGGTGTCTCTACTTCCTGTAAAAAACAAGTGATATTTATCTCATATGTGAAACAAGCACGAAAGTGATCGGAGACAACAAAGATGTGTTATCGTATGGGATGTCATGCATGGTATTTTCGGTTGCATGATTGGTACTTGTGCATTCATCACATGCACATGCCAGATTCAAAACCGAACTCCTTCTTTTTTTTTTTTGTTGAAATTCCCTCTCATGGATAGTCCTGAAATTTTGGGAATATCCATGAAAGGGAATGTTTATGATTGTCCTACTAACTCTTTGCGGAAAGGGCACTGCGACTTTCTTCTAGAAGGTGTCACTCCCAAAACCCAATGAGGACCGGGAGTGACCATACGGCGTTATGTTATGCACATGTGACATTGATGTCACATGTGCATAACTAATTTGATCTTCTCTGGCCCAAAATTTCCTCATTCTGTAGAGGACGTCTGTTGTCTTTATCCCTCTACAGTTTTGATAATCACTCAAAAGACTTTTCATATTTATCTCTGAAGCTTGATTTGCTCGAGTACCCAAACAATTAGGTAATCTTGGGAGACAACTTCCACAACTCTAACTTGCTTCCATTTTTTTAATTCTACTGATCGAAGTCGAAAAAATGACAAAGTATTTGTTTCTAGCAATTACTTAAGAGAAATTCGCCACCAGCCCTATCAGAATACTAGATAAACTACGTATTTTACTAACACTATTGTCCTTTCCTTAATCAGCTCTCGTGGCAAATGAACTGTGCATGTAGGCAACTCAGGGCATAACCCTGTCCAAGTTTCCTTTTCTGTGGAACGTCTTTCCTCTTATCATTCTGTTTCTCGTCCTGTAGTATAATAGTGTTAAATGGGACAATCTACGTGATTTCAATTCGGCTCCTCCTTCCTATTTTCTTACTATTGTTTTGTTCTCTTCTGATCAGAACACCTTATTCTGACCGAATTCTTTGCTGGAAAGGCACTCATCTCCATACCAGTCGAACCCTAGGCCATTATCCAAACCGTGGTACTCGATCAAGAGTGCCAAGTAGTTCAGCATTATAGAAATGCCTCAAGGCAAACTTCAGGCTTAGCCTCTACCACCGTAGAACGCAGTAACTGCGAGAAAATCAACAAATCCAAATTCAACTTATAAAGAATCAAGCATAAGAAACTTTGTCCCATTCAAATGACTATCGTGTCAGTTGGTTTCGAAAAGGCAATGGGCGTAAATAAAACATCCTAGAGTTTACCTCTCTAATAACTATATATATATATATATATATATATATATATATGTGTGTGTGTGTGTGTGTGTGTGTGTGTGTGTGTGTGTGTGTGTGTGTGTGTGTGTGTGTGTTTCTTTAAATTTTTCTAGAAAAGATGAGGATTGCTAATGTTTGAGAATACTTCGTGAGGAAGCTGTTCTAGAGGACAGAGGTAGATTAGGAAGAAGACAAGGTGCGACTTGTTTGCAGTTGTACTGAAAACAGATGTCGGGAAGCTTTTGTTTTAATAGGCACAGCAGAAAGCGAAAAAATGATGGCTACTATTTCCCTAGGAAGTGACAATGGAAGTACCTGTAGAAGATACAAAAGTATGAAACAATGCATCTGTGCAGAGGTTGTGGTGTCTGCGAGAAAGATTGATCATCTATGAGCCGAGTTACTCTCCTCTGGGTAGCAGCGAGAATTTTTATGTAAGTTTTAGGTGCACCACACAAAACATGCGAGCAGTATTTTTAGGATGGACCAATTTGGGATTTATATAGTGCAAGTAGTAGAATGGATGAAAAATAGCATCTGCAGTGAAAGAAAATGCCTAGATTTTTAAAGGAGGAAACGACTGATGTGATGTGTTCTTGCCACGATAGGCTTGAAGTAAATGTCAATCCAAATAAAGAGATATGATCCTGTCTGGTGCTTTGTGTATTAGTGAGGGTAAGGAAATATAAACAGAGGTCTGTTTTTACGAGAGAAAAGGCAAAACCGTGTTTTGGTGGAAATGAAAGCGACCAGGTTATCCTCGCCCAAATGAAGGATGGTACGGAGATCAGTGTTTAAAGTGTTGGTTGTAGATAATCTTGAAGCTTGGAATGTATGAGAAAATACATGGTTTCGGCATAGTAGGATGAATGGAGTGCATTATCATAAGCAAAGCTGTTTATGGGATTAGTGATTGAGAGTAGGTCGTTTATGAGTAGGAGAAACAGGGTAGGCGATAGAATAGAACATGGAGGCACTCCAGCATTACTGACAATGCTCAAAGAGAGGATACAATCCACTATTCAAACAGTGAATGGTCAGTGAGAGAGAGATAAAGTCTTCGGTCTACATGCAGAAGGTTGCATGTAGACCGAAGGAAGACAATTTTTTTTTAGCAGACCTCGACGCCAAACTTGATCAAAAGCTCTGGAAATGTCGAACGTCAGCAAGTTTTTTCCGAACCTTTGCACTGCACATGTTCAGTGGTGGACGATGTTGGCTAAGAGGTCAGAGATGGATCTAAATTGGCGAAATCCATACTAGTGGTCGCTTATTAATCGTAAGCCTGTGGATAGCGGAAGAATTCACTTTTGATGACTTTCCATTATTTTGGACAGGACTGAGGTGATGACAATTAGTCAGTAGTTCGACGACAGACTAATCTCCCTTTTTTGGAATAGGTCGGATATATATATGCTTGCTTTCATACGTTGAAATTAGTGCCAGCTAGGTATAGTAGATTGAAGATATGCTACAGGACAGATGTTTGATCTGGAGCACAATGTTTCAGTACAATTGGAGAGGTGCTGTTAGGAGCAGAATACTTTTAGACATCAGTGTATAAAACAGGCGTTATACAGTGGTGTTCAAAAACTACTATCTATGAAAATTGCTCAAAAACACTAGCCTTTACAAAATTTACTCTCCATATATCCAGATTGTTCAGAGTTTCATTTTAAGTTGAGATAAATTATGAAAAATTCGGTATAAATAATAAGATTTCATATATAAACAAAAATATGATCAAATGAAAACGAAGATTTTTATTCATTGATAAAGTAAAGTGGCAAAATTTTCTGTAGATTGTTGAAGAAGCTTAGGAATGGAGGAGAGAGTGCTGTAAAAGGAGTTAGAGATGATAAAGGTGACATGAAAACGAGAGAAAAAGATATCCTTGAAGTATGGAGTAATTACTTTGAAAAACTGCTAAATGAAACAAGCAGTGATGACAGCACAGTGGTAAAAAACACTGACCAGGCATGCAGTCAGGAATACATATCCATACTTGAAGTAGAAAAAGCCATCAAAGGCTTGAAATGTGGAAAGGCAGCAGGAGTAGACGATGTTCGACCAGAAATGCTGAAGTATGGTGGTATAAGAGTCTTACAGTGGCTGCACTGCATAGTTCAGAAAGCCTGGACAGAGGGACGAATTCCCGATGATTGGAGTAGAGCTCTCATAGTACCCATATATAAAAAGGGAAATAAAACTGCATGTGAGAATTACAGAGGTATTTCCCTACTGAGTGTCCCTGGCAAGATCTATGCAAGTATACTTGAGAAACGGTTGAGAAGAATCGTGGAAGAAAAGCTTAGTGAAGAACAAGCTGGATTCAGGCCAAATAGAGGCTGTGAGGATCAGATCTTCACTTTACGACAAATAGTCGAGAAAGCATGGGAATATAACAAAGATCTGTATTTAGGTTTTGTCGATCTGGAAAAGGCATATGGAAGGTGGTTTAATGTTAAATCTGGTGTGAGACAAGGATGTACATTATCCCCTCTGTTATTCATTATCTATATGGATCACATATGAAGGAAAGTGGTATTAAACATGATATCAAAATTGGAGATGTTAATGTCAGCTCTTTGCTTTATGCGGATGATGTTATACTTCTAAATAAATCCGCTACAAGTCTGCAAGATTCTCTGACTAAATTGAATAGCTGTTGTAATAGATATGGTATGAAGGTCAGCAATAAAAAGACAAAGACAATGAAAATAGGCAGAATCATTGAAAATGTCAACTGTGTTGTGAATGGAGAACCTGTGGAACAAGTAAAACATTTCAGCTACTTAGGCACGATTTTTACTGAAAATGGTAAATTAAATATGGAAATAGACAACAGAATCAGCAAAGCTGGTATGGTGGGAAGTGAATTGAATAAATTCATATGGAATAAGAGAGAAATTAGTCGGAACACTAAATTAGCTGTATACAAGACAGTGTTCAAACCAGTTTTAACTTATGGATCTGAGAGGTGGGTCAGAAGTAAAACACTTGACCAAAGACTAGAGAACGCAGATATGAGAGTCCTGAGAAAGATTAAAGGCGTGAACAGATGGCATCAATGGCAATATCATATTAAAAATGAGGATATTAGGAAAGAACTTGACATTGTCAGCATCCAGGAACGCATTAGCAGAGCTAATCTCAGGTGGTATGGTCATTTAAACAGAATGGGCGAGGAAAGATTGGCAAAACAAGTGTTCTCTGCCAGGTTGACAGGAAAACCACCCAGAGGAAGACCAAGATATAGGTGGTTTGATAGGGTACAAAGTGCCTTAGACGACAGAAATATAAGATCTGATGTTGGAGTCTTGACAAGTAACAGACTGATTTGGAGGAAAATTGTAGATAGGAAATTAATAATGATGTAATTTTTTTCATGTAGTACTATTATATCCTGTACACCCCTTGAGGGTACATGGCAAGAATTTGATGATGATGATGATAAAGTAAATACACAATGCTATAGCAGTCGCGATAATCATATTAAAGAAAAATGCAAGGTACATATAAGAGCTTTTCTTAAAAGTTGAGCAATAAAATCATTAAGTAAAATCTTAATATAGTTGCACATTATCATACATACTCAAGAACGAAAAAACAAAATGACCATATCAAAATGGAATTGGCAAACTGAAACGGTACTGTTGGATCGTCCTTCCTGGCTTTTGATTCGCCATCTTGCTTTAACGTTGTTCTCATTAAAGTTAATTAATTGTATGTTGATTACTAATTCAAATACAGGGAAATTTCTATTATACTGCGCCACCCTATATTCAGATTAGTCTATGCAAAATAGTGTAATCAAATATTAATTAACTTTAGCAGTCTAATGTTTACTTATAGGCCGAATTTTACATTAACATTTAAGGTTCCGGCTAGGTCCGATAATTTTATGAACGGGGCAGTGGAAAAGAATCAGGCTGACAAGAAATTGAAATCAATAAAACAAAACATTTAATGCAAGGTTATATAATATATACATAAGCATACTTTGGATACAAGAAAACACAAAATTAACTCTGTTCAACTACACATAACATTCACTTAACCTTTGGTATTAAACACTGAGCTTCAAAATCTAATTTCTCCCTAATAGGCAAAGATAGTTCTAAAGTTCTTTACCACTGAAATTCACAGCAAATATTTTTAATAATTGTATTCTTTATCAGAAATTACATTACATTACAGAAATCCCTTAGTCAGAAATCACATAGCTCAGTCAAGAGATAGCTATCACTTTAAGGGGGGGGGGGGATAATCTTCTAGCTTCGGCAAATTTCAGCATAAACTCCACAGTTAATGTTAGGATTTAACAGAAGAGATAACTCTTATAACTTCACTCTAAAATGCTATAAAGTACAACTGTTCTTACCGGAATAAATATTTGCACATATTATTCACTGAGGCACACTTAAAACATCAGTTAATTATCACACTGGAGTTACACATTTCAAAAGTAATCTTCTTATAACTAACTTAATCTTTAATTTCAGCACATCACATAGGCAGACACACTTGCACTAGAAAATCTACTTATTCCCCATATACTACTTTACAATAGAATCAGCTTTCTACTAATCTTCCTTGAAAGCTCTGGAATACAACATTAACTTCAGAATTCCATATCAATATTCTGAGTTGTCAATTTACATTTTGATTCTTCGTAATCTGATTATAGCACTTAATTCTTTATACTACAGCCTCTTATTTAACTCCGTGCTGCCAATAAATTATTTCCTCATCTCTATTGTACTGTTCTCAGAGCCGTTACTGTGCTGAGTGCTCCAATTGTACTCAGTCCCTGGTTCCCTAGTTCTAGTGCTATAACTCTGCCGACCAACTGCTACTCACTCTCCACTGCTTACTCTCGCTTTCCGTTTATATATTTTCACTCCGTTTTCCCGCCAAAACTTGTTCTCACCGTCTAGCTCATATCAATTCCATTTCATGTCCTTAACTCACGCGCTACACGCTCG
This sequence comes from Typopeltis vanoorti, assembly GCF_054136105.1. NCBI lineage: Eukaryota > Metazoa > Arthropoda > Arachnida > Uropygi > Thelyphonidae > Typopeltis > Typopeltis vanoorti. The sequence continues at coordinate 11,799,267 of NC_143567.1, read as the reverse complement.
CGTATTCTATTTTTAACTCCGTCTCCATGACAACAATTAGAGCAGTACATAAGCATTACATAACATTATACCTTTACATACAGAAATAAAATAAAAGGATATTATTATTATTATTATTACAAAAACCTCCATGGAGTCAAAGACTCATCGTGGGAAGTCCACTGTTATACACACAGTTTATCATACTGTGCCTTAAATATATTCACTGTCTCTGCACACACCACACTCTCGGGCAAAGCATTCCAATCACTCACCACTCTCCATGCAAAAAACCTGCTCCTCACTCCCTTGCTCACACCCTCCTTATACAGCTTCCAGGAATGACCTCTTGTTCTCCTGCTATCCTCACCCATTCTGTGCAAAACCTCCCCGACGTTAATCTGGTAATAACCACTCAACAGCTTATATGTCTCAATCATATCCCCCCTCCTCCTTCTATCCACCAATTTCTGCAAATTGCATTTTGTCAATCTGTCTTCATACTCTACATTCCAGAGACCAGAAACCACCTTAGTCAATCGCCTCTGAACTTTTTCCAACGCAATTTCATCTTTTTTGAAAACCAGGTGACCAGATCTGTGCACAGTAATCCATATGTGGCCTGATCAAAGCCTTATACAAAGGAACCATAACATCCTTACTTCTACAAGTCAATGTCCTCCGCATCATTCCCATTATCCGCTGTGTTGTCTTCACTATTTTAGCAACATGTCCCCGAAATTTTAGGTCCTTGTCTACAATCACTCCCAGATCTCTCATTTCCTCTACCTCTTCCAAGATATTCTCACCGATTGTGTACTTTACATCCCATCTCTGCTTCCCAAATTTCAAAACCTTACACTTTGAGACATTGAATTGATATCCCCACTTATTTACCCATTCAGACAGTGTATTCAAGTCCTCTTGCAAAGCTACAGCATCCACACTACTCCTGATAGCTCTGCCCAACTTTGCATCATCTGCAAACAACTGCACATCACCATTCAGACCTCTCCAGATATCTCCGGATATTTTTCAATTCAAATAATATATAATTAAATATGATGAACACAATTCTTCTACTATCAATATAGGAATAAATAAAATAATCTGAACGTTATTTCTATATAGAGTCCTTTCTATTATTAATACATATCTTAGATAAAATAATTAAATAAAAAAAACTGAAAGGTAATTATATAATAATAGTTTATACTAAGAGATTTACATTAAATAATATCTACAAATGCAGCCTTTGATATGGTGGATTATGTTGGATTCTGAAGGGAGTATTAATAATTTTAATTTCTCTTCATTCAGAATCCAAAAGTACTTTCTAAACGGTGACAATAAAAAAATGATAACAAGCGAATCTAATGGTGTTAAGTTTATAAAAATCGATTAAACGTGTACTATTTCCATCGTAGAATATATTATGCAGGTCAGGAGTCCGAACTTCAATAAGAATGTCAACAGGAAAGTCCTGAGCATTCAAAACATCCGACCAACATGCAGAGAACTAGAGAGTGTTAGTACTGTATAAGATTGGAAAATTAAAAATGATTTCATAAATCATATCTTAATGTGACTATAATATGACATAGCAATGTCCACTTGCACTCACACCTCACTCGGAAAGAATTCCACTTACTAACCCCTCTCCTTGCAAAAAAAGTCTTGCCGCACTCTTATGCACCACACCATTTATACTATTTCCAATTTGAACTTTTGTGTCTAGCCCTTTAACTCCTTCAACTCTTTATAAAATATCTTTGGTATCTATCTGGTAAGCTAGTCTTAACAATTTATGTATTAATCATATTACCCCTTCCTCTGCCTATTTATCAGACTCTGCAAATTACATTCACTCGACCTATCTTCATAGTTCGTATTCCACAAACCTAATACGTACCTGTTCTGTTGTCCGCTTGTGAATTTTTTCCCAGAGCTTGCTTCTCACCTAGAAACATAGACGACTAAATATGTGTGCAACAGTCTCCATATGGGGCTAATCAATGCCTTGTACAGTGGAATGACCACATCCTTATCCCTACTTGTGCTGTTTCAGTCACTTTTGCAATACAGCCTTTGAACTTCCATACTCCGTTCCCAAGATTCTTCCACCTCCTCCAATGCAATACCTCCGATATGCAACACACCATTACATTTTCTGAGTTGCAAAGTGTAAAACCTTACATTTATTGGTGTTGAACTGATAACCCCACTTGTCTGCACACATAGCCAATCTAATCAGATCGCTTTGAAGCACCAGCAGCATCATTCCTAATAGTTTCGTAATTTTGCATCATCTGCAGACAGCTGAATATTCACTTCAACTCCACTCACAATATCATTATCAAAGAGATTAAACAGCAGTGGTCTTAGGACAGAACCCTGCGAGACTTCAGGTATTTTCTGGTAACTCTACCCTAAGAGTTACAGAGACACAGCTCCTCTATACCCACAACGGTTTGAATATATTAGAAAGCCAGTTTCCTATCCAATCAGCCAATTGATTATCCAATCCCATTTTCCATTTCTTATAACTGCATAAATATCCAATACGATGATAAAATACACCCGCGGAGAAGATGAGTCGGTTTCCAAAAACTGAATATAGAAACATTAGAGCAAACTAAACGATATTTAATTGACGGGAAACACAGGTTAAATATCGCTTAACTATTCTCGTCATCTTCTAATTTCGATATCTGGTGATACAATGAATTTTATTCGTTATAAAATGATTATTCAAAAAGTAACTGACTGGGGAAGGGGGCGGTTATGAGGCAAGGCATTTTTACAGCTATCCCCACTATAATAATAATAATAATACATAGAGGGCAGATAAATTCATATTTGTCCTCTAAACGTACTCGCGCGCGTGCACGCACACACACACACACACACACACACACACACACACACACACACACACACACACACACACACACATGGCATTGGTTCTACAGTAAAAATCAGCTTCTTTATCCTCATTTGAAAATTTTAGTGGAGAACATATGTTCCTGTGCTATCGACACTTCACTGGGAGAGAAGAATTATAAGAAAAATTCTTACTTCACCACCGCCATCAATCAAACAAATGAGTGAAATTGTCAAATGAGCTATTTAATTATTCAACGCATAGAAACCTTGCGTACTGTAGGAGGTTGAGCATGGTATGATCTGCTAAATCGAAACAAATTCATAAATAGGCTCTGGTGCTGTATGGTTATGCTCCTGTCAGAATGATCATTTACATAAAGAATGCGATGCAATCCGCAATCGAGATTATAATCCCTTGACTATCTTTAATCATGAATGTTTTCTTTACAAGAAGAAGGCATCATTACTCAAATTACCTATCACGGTATATTCATATCCACCCTCCTCCCTTTCTGTGAATCTAAGTTAATAGATTATCATTAAAAAATTATTACGAACCACATTTATTCAGATCTCCAATATACTTTATGCTATTTCCTCCCCAACGATGACTATATGTGGATGTGCGTGCACTTTGGTGAGTGCATATCTTTTGAGAGTGGGAGCAATTGAAATAAAAAAAAACAGAATCCCTTCCGTTACCTACGATAGAAATTTCTAGTAATAGAAAATCATCAGCAAGGAAATGAATGGACACTTGTCGATAAGAAGCAAATGCTTGATTTAGTTACTCCTTTTTCTTTAAGTAGCATGTAATCATGTATATTTAACACCCGCAGGTAAAGATAAAATCTATTTACACTAAATCGGAATTCATTATTTGCTCTAATCGGCCCAGAGGTGATCTGCAATTTCCTGAACTATTTTTGATGACGTATGGCACCCAAGGGAAGATTCTATTCTCTGTGGTAGTTCTCGAAATTCTTACCGATGGAAGAGAATATTTCGAATGAAGGGAAGATTGGAGTGGTGGGGAAAACAAGCGCATAAACTGTCTATTTAAGAGCGAACGTTAAAGCCCCCGAAGCTTCTGCTCTACCCGCCATCCATCAGGCCAACAGTCGAAAGTAAAGGAGAGCTCATGAACGAGGTCCGTGGGATTATGCAGCAAAGGAGCCGCCCGAATCTGAATTGCAAATTAGATTTCTAGACGATTATCAGAAGTAAATGCAGGCATTAAGTCGAAAATTATAATGATCGCAGAAGTCGACAAATTGTCGTCTGCGAGATGCTGCCGCATGCTAATGACAGACTCCCGTCGCTTGACGCCGAAGGGGGAAAAGTGCCCCCTAATTAACTCAGCTATTCCGAATGTTATAGAAGTGAAAGCCGAGTGTCCGGATCGTTGTCATGGGCACTGCGCATGCTCTATCTACCTGGAGGCGCTATCATATACAGGCTTTGTGGTCTAATAAAAGATTTTTTCCGCTTTCTTCCCTATCCCCACTCACCCCCTTTCCGCCGTCTCGCGCGTTAGCTATGCCTGAAGCAGTAGGGCTTACGCGCCAGTAATGACAACAGCTCATAGGAATACAACTCTTGTCTGTATATTATTGCGAATGAAACAGGCATGGAACCTGTGTTTTGGCGTGCGCGACTATGATTGATCGGCAACGACAAAACGCCCTCTACACTATGCTGGTGCAGATATTTTATGTTTGATGTACGTCATATTTCAGTTCATTCCCATGAGAACAGTTCTTTTCTAACTGCAGCTTCGATCTGGTGAGAATTAAGAATGTGGCAAGTTGAGTCACATACGTGGTTAATCACACTGTCAACGCTCTATCTCCGGGTTGTTGCGGATGTTCACGCTGCCCCCCCCCCCCCTAAAAGGTGTATACAAAGGCAAGGAAGAGAAATAGAGGGAGATCGAAATGATAGAGAGGAAGTGTCGATAAGATAAACGACACAAGCACAGGATTTTCACTGGGCAAGGAAGATCCACAATATACACAATATAACCTAGCTGAAAATCAGTATCTTTCGAAGTACAAAACTACATATAGAGTAAAAAAGCTTGACACGACTAGCCTTCCATCCGGCACATTACAGATTTAGATACTTTTCCAACATCAAATTATCATTTAGAATTTCAAAGGAAACTATCATTCACAATCAAGAGGAACACGAACTACGCAAATAATAAATATTCATCCCATACAAACAATCAGTTGCAAAATGTCGAATAGATCGTTTCGCCTAAAAAAAATCACCTCTCATCTAATGATGAGAGCCCACAGGGAAATTCTAATCTGCAGCAAATCGGTGAAGAGCGAATATCCTAACCATTCGGGCAATCAGTTAGATTGTTGTTGCTGATGGATCTTTTGGGAATTTAAAGAGGACTAGAGACAATATTACGATGAGTAATATTAGTTTGGTCACAGAAAACATTGGTAATGTTTGGTGATGTATTAAAAAACGACAACGTAGTTAATATTGGGTTGGTATAAATTGATTCATTGAAAATATTAGTAAAATTTTCTGGGATATACTATCACAAAAAAGAGGCAGCAAAGCCTATTAGCAAGTGCCATGTGTGGTCGTGCTTCTGCAGGTTTAGCAGAAATGGGAGGTGGCATAATGGATGCTAGTTCTGAAGAACAGCGCCCATGTACCTGCCGAAGATACACAAAGCAGAAAACTGACATCTGTAAGTCAGTGACTAAAAAAAGAGTCAGTGACATAGAGAGTCTCTGTACACCGCTCTCTGCCGAACTGCATCAAGAATTATTATAGAGAGAAGTCTTAGGTTGTCACCCCAAATGTGAAAGCAGTATTCCAATGTTAGGTGGTTTCAGATGATTTGAGATTTGTGCACATGCACAGCAATGGGACAGAAAAGAATAATGAATTGAGCGGTAAAAGATGCCAAGCTTTATGGAAGCTGAAGACGCTACAGAAATGATGTTATTATGTTAAGAAAGACCAGGAGTAAGAATAAATCCGAGAACAGAGATCTGATCTTGACAGTGTGGCTGTTGACTTGACAATGATAAAACAGGTCTTTTTTTTCGAGAAAACAGGCAAAACTGTGTTTTGGAAATACTGAAGGTACATAGGTTATCTTCCCAATGAAGGATGCTGTTTAGATCAGCGTTTAGGGCACTTATTGCAGATGATCATGAAGTCCGAGGTACTTCAGCGCTGCTCGGTTTGTCATATGAGTAAGATGGGTGAATAGTGCTATCATCAGCAGACCTGTGAATAGCGATTGACGTCATTGAATACAGGTCACATACACTGCTTGGAAAATGTCAACGGATACCACAGTGTGAGGAACAAACAGTCATGGTGCTCACCTTAATAAGATTTAAGACTTCCTTTCGCTTCGATGACTGCAGCAATCCTATGGGCATAATTTCCACAAGCGTACGAGAGCGATCAATAGGAAGTTTAGACCAGTCTTCCTGTAGGCAGTAATGAGATCGTGGACTGTTGTGGGGTGACTTCCCATGACATCACCCGAAGCTCTACTTCATTCCACAGTTGTTCAATCGGGTTGAGATTAAAACTGTTCATGTCACTTACCACGCAGTTATTACAGCAGCAGCCTTATGACACGGTGCATTGTCTTTCTGAAAGAGACAATGGTCAGTTCCGTAAAAAAGCAACAAAGTAGGAAGCATTGCTTTGGGGTTACGCACTCTGGTAAGTAACGTTCACCGGGCATCTGTCAACCCCACATCCGCCCATCTGCTCGGTAAAGTTGTTGCGTGATTCGTCTCACCATAACACAGTTTTTCAAGCTTTCACATCTCCACCGTACACGCTCTTTGCATCACTGAAGACGACGTTGCATGTTGGTTCGGGTAATGTAGGGCTTGAATATTGGTCCTATCATCGAAATGCATGTTGTGAGCCTCGGTTCTGAATATGTTTGTGCAGATTCGTGTTCCAGTCGTTGCCCAGAACTCCACATTCAACGTGTCGACTGTCGAATGGCAGTTTTACTTATTATCCTTCGTTGTACCCTACGGTCACGTTCGGTGAGTGTGATGAGTCGTCAGTTCTGGCTAGCACTTGCAATTGACTTACTGCGCTTCCATCTCAGTATTGTATACTGATTATTGACCTGGAATGGCCCAATTTGCCAAAAGTTTGCAAAACAAATGGGCTTGCAACATGGCATCCTATTACAACGCCTCTTTCAAACTTCATTTCTCTTCTCGCAGCCATTTCACCCGGACACAGTTGTACTGACTTGGGAGCACCATATTCCTTTCAATTTATACTGGCTACAAACACGAGAGTCGTTATATGGCACGATGCATCTTACCCATAAGGAGTATACGTTGACTTCTTTCGAAGCAGTGTACATCACAACTTAATTCCAAATGGGGCTGTTCCAAACAGCCGTGCTGAACTAATAATCGAAACAACCCTCAGTGGAATGTGGGCTTCATTCCCTACTCCACCGCAAACTTCCGATCCTTATTACCTCTTCAGTCCATGATAACTGAATATACGCGTATGTGCGTATGTTCAATGACTTAAATCAAAAACTCTAGTTCCTCATTCTGCTCACAACCACAGTCTAAAAAAGTAAAGAACTTATCAATAATTCCAAAGCAGGTGTCATAAGAATAAAATGCAATAACATGTACCTAACTGACAGTTGACTCTTCCGCTCCCTCGTTAAGACCGTTGAGTGTAACTTCTGTCCTTCTTTGTCCCCCCCCCCCCATCTCTCATCCTGATAGTAACTTTACTGAAGGACAAGGCAGACTTCTTGTATCAAGCTTTTCCTCCAACTCTTGTTTAGACGACCAAGACAAATCACCTCCTGCACTACCACAAACTGCTCATTTCGTGTCTCATTTGATGTTTCTCCAAACGTGCATCAGGAAAATCCTGATTAACCTTGCTGCTAATAAGGCTCCTGATCCAAATGGTGTTCTTCCAGTGTGCTCAAACTTTGTATCCTCAGAATTAATACCTATCCTCTGTCGCCTATATAAGCTATCATATTCACTTGACATCTACCCAATAGCGTGGTAGCAAGCCTCTATCCAGCCTACACTTAAAAAGGGAGACAAAAGTCGTCCATCAAGCTATCGTGCCGTTGCTATCTTCTTAGTACTCTAAAAAAAAGTGACAGAGAAGGCCATCAACAACCAGCTTCTGCACTATCTGGATACCCATCATTTAATTAGCGATCACCAACTTGGATTCCACCAATTTCGTTCTACTCCAGACCTCTTTGCTAACTTGACCCACTATGGACTCCCTAACTCTTTAAGAAACATATCTTAAAACGTTTTCTTCTCCTTTCTACTTCTTTCTCTTAAAATCTCTTACACATGGTAATATTGTGTTAGAAATCTTGTGACCTTTCATGTGTGGGGTCATTATAAGAAAAAAAAAAGAAAACCTTAAGCCACAGGTCAAAAAGGAGAGATTCAAAATTAAGCATTCTCTGGAAAGGAATATCGGATCACACGAAAGCATAAGTACCATCCTTGTAGCAGAGGGAATCATATGAGGCGTCGTTTGGACAGTTAAGATGGGCTGTCATTGTGGTAAAGATGGGGTTCATTCAAAAACATTAGGTTTGGATTTCCATAAGAGATGATTCATATCATTTAGGATGGTATTTATACTACGAATAATGGTTAAATGAAAGTGGAAGAACTTTTTGTAAGTTTTTTGAGTTTTTAAACTTTTGAGGGAAGGTTTGTTACTTAATTTAACCACAGTAAAACTATATTTATTTAGGTAATCTCATACTGGTATTAAAAAGGTGAAGAGAAAACGAGCAGCGGAGCATACAGTGAGAGGAGATAAATCCCATTACACAACGCTCATCCAGGCACGACTTTGCAGCGTAAATGGAGAGAATATTCGCCAGCTGATCAGACAGCTTTCAACAACAAGAACAATAAAAAAATAATAAAAAAAAATTTTAGACCGAACTGTCTGGCGGCGGCTAGCCTGCGGAACTGCTATATCCTCGGAGATGTGGGAAGTGAGTCTTTCCAGTATGTATGGTATGCCCTTGAAGGAGTATCACTCACACTGCATGTTGAAACCGAAACCTACCCCCCCACCTCTAGGAACCAAACATGACAACATCCACTTCAGGCACCCCAATAAGAAAGGTATTAGTATTTCACTGGTCGATGAAGATCATCTATCACCTAGTAGGTATAACTGGCATTTCCTCCAACTAGGAAGATATCCTTTTGGGAATGACTTGACAGGTGGTGGAGGCTGTATACTGCGCATCACCGGCCCACAGTAACGCATATCTTATTATTCCAGCCGGATAATTCCAGCCGGACAATTTATAACTGATGGTTTGGTTGGCCGAGTGATTAGCATACTATAATGGATGTTTGTAAATATATTTGGGAAGGAAATCATTTTCATCTCTTGGTGAGACTATCGCTTTTAGTAATTCTGGAATGCCTGAAGTGGCTTGAAAATCTTCTGTATTAAATCTAGAGCAGCGTTTCCCGATTATGTAAAAAAATAAATATATATAAAAATATGTAAAATTAATAAACATACAAAATTTCGTTAGCTCACTCACTCTATTAATATACTACAGGTTTACAAGCTCGTGGGTGAGAGTAACATTAAAAAAAATAAAATAAATAGGGAGAAACAAAATTCGATTAAATCTACTTAAACAGCAGATTTTGTTTAGTTCCCTTAAATAAACGTACAGCAGCTGATTTGTCTCATTCGTAAATTCAAAGCGTTTTTTTCTTTTTATTGTTATTATTGTCTATGCTTTTTTTCGAATTGTGCAATCTACTGAAATCGTTGTATCCGTGATTAAAAATGCCCTATTTTTATAATTTTAGCCTTTTTCTGATTTATATAGCCTATGAACTAATATGCTATTATCTAATTCTATATGTGACAATATATTGTCAAGATGTACATTAGATAAAACAGTAATTGTTTCAATCACACTTGCTGATATATCTTGCCATCTCGTGAATGAAAACAAAGCTATCGCGTAATAATAGCCAGGAGTGTCGTAAACAACTAAGGCAAGCCTAGGAGCGGCAAAATCCAGAAAAATTGTATCTTAACCATAAAAGTGTCCTTTTTTATTATTTCTATCTATCTATCCCAATGGCTTTAACAGGCCTTTAAGGCCCACAACCTTCCAAGCATGCTTGGATTTCGTAACCGAAATACGAGGATAGAATGGTCACTCCTATGCCTCAAGGTATTCTTGGCTGTATCCTTGTGTGTTCAAGGGTCCGGTTTGCCTGCTTGCGGGATGAAAAACACCAGATAAACTGGTGGAAAAAACCCTACTGCCGCGCCCAAGACCGGCTAACTTGGCTATGGCTGAGGAAGATCCTTCAGCTCCTCACGTCTCCGACGGGAATCGAACCTAGGACACTCCTTCCCCAGGCATATGGTTGCGAAGCGCAAAGCCACTAGGCTAACCGCGCGGACTTTTTTATTATTTAGGGCGGCAAAATAGTGCTTACCCAGGAGCAGCATACACTCTAACAGTCCTGATAATATCGTATGGTATATTATTGGTATATAACAACAGAACTATCCCAATTTTTTGGATTTTTGGATCCAAAACAATTTATCTTTCTCTAGTCAAATGAGAAAGCCGTGGAAAATTTGATAGAAGGTGATTCAACTGTAGAACTTTGTATACAAAACGACACACAAATATTGACTTTTATATAAATGATTTTTACCTAGTCAAAAAAAAAAAAATGATAGGTATTAGAAATAGAGGAGAACTGCATAAATTGTTTCTTTCTAAACTTAGCTTAGTTTTGATTTCTTTTTTAACCTGTAATATTCGTGTTTAACATGCCTATCGGCAATGTATATATTCTTTTCCCATTCTGGAGTCTGCTGTGACTATCGCGAAAGGTGATTTGGGGATGAGAATAATGCCTTGGTGAAGTACTGAAAAAATAAGTTCTTGTGATAAGCTGCATTCACGATTATCCCAAAATATTTTTTGAATGTTGTTTAAAGTCACGCCATTAAAAAAAAAAAAAAAACTTTGCAAAGTCCGAGAAATTCCCTAATGAACTATAGTAGGTCGTCGTGACAAAGTATTTGTTTGAAGGATCTTGTCCTCCAAGAATTAAGCAGTACGTTCGAATCCCACTATGACGGATAATTGTGAATGCCTGGTTTTTAGGGGAAAGGCGACTTTCATCGCCTGGTACAAGATCACCACTCTAATTGCTGGTGGCCTGAACTGGCTTCAAAGGTTTCTTAAGGCCTACATAATGGGAACAGTCCCATTATGTAGGACATACATAACGGATTAGTCAAAGAACATAAATGAACTTAAAGGAAGCCTTTGAGAAACCATCGTATCAGCAAATGTAGATATTCTATTTAACTTGGAAAGATTTATAATATGGGATGAATGTTTGCTGCAGAACATACATAATATCCTTGTAACTTGCAACATTTATTAAACATCTTGTGTAACAGATTGTATTTTAGCAGCGAACCAAATTTTCAACAAAACGTTAAGTTATTAATTTTATGACACTGTCTGTAACACCTTTAAAAAATTGATAATTAGCTATAAGCGACAACTAATTAATTTAGAACATCAGTAAAGACCAGTTAATCTGCTAACCTGCAGAAATGATTCAGTATCGTGTTAATTTCGCTGCTACAAGTGATATATCAAATCATTCAATCAGTCGTAATGTCTGGTTAGTAGTTAATTATACACAACAATAGCAAACTATTTGGCATTTTTTAAATACTGCAACAGCAAGTTCAGTTTGGTGATGCCTGCCTATATAAAGAGAAATATAATGCAATGATAGGAAAAACTTTGTGTTTCTTTCTTTTTTTTTTTTTGACATTCCACAAAACAAACAAACAGGCCCGAAAACATACACACTTGACAGACATAATACACTAACTCCTCGTGGCCATAGGCATTTTGCTGATAAATCTAAACAAGCCAACTGACCTTATCTTGAACGTTCACAACCGTCAAGACCTTTCTTAGGGAAAGGAACAAACCTTTTCTTGCATCACGCAGCTTATCTGAGTCAGTGACGTACCAAATGTTAGGAGTTGCGTCATATTTCCTTTTATGAGTTGAGATCTTATCAGTACCAAAATCACCGCAACATGGGTGTGAATGCCAGGTCAGCAATGCTCCTTGTTACGATGGAATGTCTTGAGATGTAAAGTAAACCTTTATCAAAATATTAACTAGATTTTATTATTTATATTATTAAGTTATTATCGAGTTAATTTTGATATTTACGCAGCGCAATGCAGAAATAACTACTAAAGGAAATAACTACATAAGCCTATAAAATCTTTTATATTAATCCAGTAATTAAGATAGTGTATTGCTCTGTAATAAAAATAACAATTTCATGTAAAGTGTAAATAAATGTGTAAGTGAAACAATGTGAGATTTTATCTTGTGAACTTGTGCCTTTCCCCCTCGTGAACTCAAAAACAGAAAAAGAAAAGAAAAATTCTGAGCTGCAGGCTTATACAAATATTCCATCTTGCATATAAATTAAGTTTATACTGATTAATAGATCTAGTAATCACTATAAACTTATTGTTTTGGCTTTAATTCAATTAGTTCTCTCTCGAGGAAAAAAAAAAGTGCTAAAGTTTTCAAGTCTGTGCTTGAAGAATTTATTCTTTTTTCCCAGTTCATTGCTCAAGTTTCATACAGCATAAAACAAACTAAAACTAAAATTAGCGATAGAGGCCTAAGTATTAATTTCCAAGATGGAAGATAAAATATATTACGTATGTTGTTACAGAATTCGATTCTGAAAACAACAAAATATGGCTAGATTTTTATTATGTATGTAAAAATTAATTACTGCTCTGATAAGGGCGATTCATAATACATGCATAGCTGTATTTATGTATGTTAACTGTTGTGGGTTTTTGGTCGGTTTTCCGTTTTGGGGTATGAGTTTGCATTACAAACAGTTACAATATTGTAAGGCTAACCGGCTAACTCACAATGAACTGAAAAAAAACCTGTTTATGGTTCAAATACATCTTGGACGGGATTCGAACTGGGAACTTTCTGAGCGTCCAAATATCTACCATTAAATCCGCCTAAACACAATCACAAACACCACGTCATAGACATTCAAACCTAGTCTGCAGGTTGAAACGAGATCCTGTCTCCACTTGATAAACCGCATAACTTCAATCCGCGAGTGAACATCATTTACAATTAAGACACAGACATCAACAAAAGATACATTATTTAACCACTAATTGTGAATTAGCAGTGCTGAATATTTGTAATGAAATTATACTGCAGATGTTAATGTTCTTGGCCATGCAGATTAAAGGAACGAGCACTGTTCAATTGCTTAGCAGTGTAGAGCGATTGGCAGTGTCCCGCGCTTTAATCTGAACTGCCAGCGAAAATATTTGTATCCCTTCCTCTATCTGCATCATAATTAAAATATTTGCGGTCTCTTGCTACAATGTTGTACTGTTTGTAATGCAAGCTTTTACTTTGCGAGGACAGGTAGTGAAGTATGAAAAATCAGTACTTGACATTTTTAATGTTACGGGCATAACGAAATCTCAATCCTCTTGTTTTTCTAAATTTTGAAGAATTTTCGATACTTCGGCCAGTTATTTAACGTAGCATATGCTGGTTGCACATACACTTAAGAGTCCAGAAGGTAATTAGGAGCGGCTCCACTAATTGCTTCTGTAATTAAGAAACATAAAGTGCAATTGTCGTCTCATGTCTGCACGCGTTTCTCATTTACGTAGATAGAATGTAGTAGTGATGCCTTATTAAAAGACTTGCTGGTCTGTGAAATTAATTTCAGCAATTCCTGGAGCGAGAAGTGTGGGGAACATGGACAGATGTCGCTATTAGATCAGTGAACACCAAAGCCACGTTCCATATTTAGAACAGTTCAACTGCATTTGTAACAGTTCAATTCATCATTTTAATAAATATATCTTACCTTGATGGATTTAAGGCAGAGACATTTCGTCAGTGAAGTTCCTTCAGAAAATTAGATGTTTCTATTAAGACTAATTCACATTCTTCAGATGAAACCAATCCAAAACAATAATCACTAATATGATGATGCTTGAACTGTAAGTTTATTTAAATCAGTTCAGTTCAAGTACAATCCAATTATAACAGTGCAAAATATACCTATCACTGTAAAATAATTTATACTCTATAATATAACGAAGGAAAATCCGGAGGATTTTCCTTTGTTATATTAGAAAAATGTATGACAGTTCGAAGCAAAATCGTAAATGGTTTTGTGTACGAAACAACTGGCACTTATTATTGGTATATATAAGCAGGAAAATGTATAACAATTCGTTGAAATGATTCACTCAGGTTGTTTGTCTGGAACGAGTTTCATTATTTATTTATTTTTACTTTATTTTTATTATTATTATTTTTTTTATTCGTGTACATCACTGCTCGCGAATTTCTGGTCAGTGATGTACACGAGCATCATGCGCAGCAAGAACACCTGTTACATTTGTTCGCCAAATCTAGAGTATGAAAGTCAATTGTGATAATAAATGACGCGATTGCGGATGTTGAGAATTACAATAGAAGCAACACCGAGGCTATGAAGCTAGTGTATGTGTTATGCATGTTAATTGCATCGCGTTTTTCTGGCCGGATTGACTGTTTTTAGGGATGAAAACCTTTTCCAAGTCCGAATGACTGTGGTTTACTCGCCTTCACATGAAAAGAAAACCCGATAAAGATCATACTAAACAGCCTGGTCAGTGGAACAGCCAGTTCAACTGAATTTTACAGGAGTGCGAAATTCACCGACCAAATGTAACCTCTAACCCAAAATAAAATATAACATATATATACCATATATGTTCAATGGAAGATTTACTCGGTTTGATAACATATTCTATAATATTGAATGACTTGAACCGAGGTTAAAATATACAATTTATTTGCACGACTAGTTTCGTCTAACACTAGACTTCTTCAGGTGCACACCAAATAAATACCATCATAACTGGAAAGGGAACTGGTATTTTAAAAAACAAAACTAAGAGCCATATCAAAACAAATTGTAGAGATTTCAGCTTAGAGTTTCAAAAAGAACAAACTCAGGTTGTATTATTGTGTACGTGCGTATGAGATCTCGAGCACGCCAATATTCTCCGTTGTTGTGACGAGGTAGAGAGAAAAATTATAGAATCTAAAGAAATAATACTCAACCCCATGCATATTTATAAAAATATAAAGAATTCAGACTCCCTCTGGTAATGTGTTTCTTAGACTACTCTAAAGCTTTTGACTGTGTTGAGCATGTGAAACTGTGGGAAGTAATGAAAAGAATGGGTTTTCCTCAACACACTATCAGGTTGATAGCCAACTTGTATAAGGAACAAGAAGCCACAGTAAGAACAGGTGTTGGATTGAACTGACTGGCTTCAAGTTGGAAAAGGAGTTAGACAAGGATGTTTACTTTCTCCTCACTTAGAATAAAAGCAGCAAAAAGGCTATTTTTCTGGCAACCTTAATAATAATGAAGGGGATACAAATCCTTTTATGTTTATCTGCCAGTAAGCGAAACTCTAAGAACTAGGACTAAGATCTATGAGTTTCATACCGATAAACTATCGGCAAATCCAAGTGTAAGTAACCACTTGGTAGTACAACACCAAGGCAACTCGTATCAAAGGTGGAGCAAGCTCCCTCACTATCCTTGATATTTTCTCATAATGTAAAAACACAGCCCCTAGGGGATTGAAACCGGTCTGGGTAGTGACCTCTCCTCATAATGTAATTACAGTATTACATACCCTAGGGGCTGTGTTTTTACATTATGAGAAAATATCAAGGATAGTGAGGGATCTTGCTCCACCTTTGATACGAGTTGCCTTGGTGTTGTACTACCAAGTGGTTACTTACACTTGGATTTGCCGATAGTTTATCGGTATGAAACTCATAGATCTTAGTCCTAGTTCTTAGAGTTTCGCTTACTGGCAGATAAACATCAAAGGATTTGTATCCCCTTCATTATTTCTCCTCACTTGTTTAGTATATATGCAGAGGACATCATGCGTGAAGCATTGGATGAGCTCAGGACAGGAATTACGATAGGAGGTAGATTGATTCAGTAACCTGAGGTATGCTGATGATACAGTACTCCTTTGTAATGACATGGAAGAACTAGGACTAATTCTTAACAAAGTTAACAAGATCAGTAATAACAGAGGACTTCAACTCAATTCTAGCAAGACAAAGATCATGGTTCTCAAAGGAAAAACAAACAGAGAAGCTCTTGAGAAACAAGTGTACCTTAATGGAGAAAGAATTGAGGAAGTCAGCAAGTTTGAGTTCCTGGGATCCATTATTAATGTGAAGAATTGCTGTTCAGAAGATGTCAGAAAAAGGTTAGGAATGGCTAAAACAGCAGTCAGAGACCTGTCTAAAATCTGGAAGGATGGATCTATCTCCACGGGAACAAAGTTGAGGATTTCAGATGCAGTTGTTTTTCCAACAGCGACTTATGGATGCGAGACCTTGGAACCTAAAGAAGTCAGATAAGAAACGGATATCTGCTTTTGAGATGTGGTGTTACAGAACGCTGTTGAGGATATCATATACTGAAAGGCGTACAAATGAATGGGTGTTAAAAAAGATTAGTAGAACCTTAAGGCTCCTTAAGGATATTGACAGAAGAAAGTTAAAATATTTTGGACACAGAAAGGATGGAAGGAGGACTTCTCAGAACAGTAATAGAAGGTAAAGTTCCTGGAAAAAGAGGCAGGAGTAGGCCATCAATGAGATGGATGGATGGCGTGTGTGGAGTGACTGATCTTCAGAGAGTTTAGGCTGCCAGAAAAGCAAACAACAGGACTACATGGCGAGGCCTGGTGTGGAACATCACCGAGCATCGGAGTGACCATACGGCATCTGTAGATGCCCAGTGAACATAGAGAGAGATGCATATTAACAACAATCTAAGCTACAGCCTACCGGACTCTCACAGCTCCACTATTCAATATTGGCGTGCTCGAGATCTCATACGCACGCATATCAGTACAGTAAACCCTCAATTTAACGGACTTCGGAATTAACGGACAAAATTTCCGGTCCGTATGTCACATGTGAAAATTAACACCCTGTTAATTTTAAAATGCTTTTAACCAAGATCTGCTTATAATTAAATTAATAGGTTATTTTTTGTTATTAATTTCCAGTTATGTTTAAAAAATGTTGGCGAATAGGCCATCATATGTTGGAAAAACACTGTAGTAATTTAGCCAACATAAATAAGTCACCACTCATAAAACATGTTCGGCGAATGATTAGGACGTGATCATACCAATCGCACTGTAATTGGTTCTTTTGTTGAGTGGCGTGACTTTCTGCGGCAGTTTTATTAGACACAGTTTCGTAATTTTAGGGAGTTAATTATAAAAAAAATAATAAAAAAAAACAGCAGAATTCAAACGTTCAAAAAAACTTGATATATTTTTGTCAAAGCAGGATTACCTAAACCAAGCACCTCAACATGGAACATTAACTTCACATTAACTTATCTAAAAGTGTGAAAATTTGTGCTAAAAATTGTGTGTAAAACAATTTTTTTATTACCACAGTGCTAATATTGATAAAATTGCAGTATAATGTTATAGATATTTTTATTTTAAAAAATTCGCGATTTAACGGACAACCCTTAGCCCCTATTCATCCGTTAAATCGAGGGTTTACTTTATTTATAAAGCTTGTATATGCTGATACATTTTATATAAAGATTATAGTAGTAATTTTAATACACTAAACATATTGCTGTACACAGTAATAAAGAAATTCATTACTGTATTCATTATACCCAACACTGTTTTCAATATGATCTGTATTAAAAAAATTACAAGGCAAAGAAACAAAATTAGTTTTTTGTTCAGTCCTTGTTTAATGCGATCATCCATTGCCTTCATAAAAATTGTTGCGTTGTAGGGTAGAGCTTTATAACTAGTAAAGAATTTATTCTTCAAGTATTAGACCAAACATGGAAACTGTCACTCGATACACACAACTTTAGTCAAAGAAAGCAGCTTTTCCAACAGCGACAACAACGAAATATATTCATATTTGAATATTCACTTTCGTTAAGGATTCGTAAACTCTTACTGTGATTCGTGGTAATCCATATTAAATTGATAAAACAGACTGTCGTTTTTCGTTTTCCACATTCCATTTCTTTTAATATTTTAAAAGACATTTCGTTTAGTTCTAAGAAAATTAATCGTGTAAGCTGACTAAAAATTCTAAGAAAATCGGCGGGATCTGTTTCATATTTAAACTCTTCTTAGTTCCGCTACGACGACTAAAGAGACGGCCGCGTGTCACCGCACGATATTGCAAGTGCAACGCTCTAACGGAATTGTCATTAAAATGCGAAACACTGTAATAGTTTTTCACTTGGAGAGAAACACTGTAATAGTGTTTCTCTCCCAGAAAGACAGAAGTACGAAAACACAGTATCATCGACGTTAAAGTTATACTATGGTAGAGAGAAAGATAGAGAGAGAGAGAGAAATGATACCAAAATTATACTGTCTATACAATATATAATACCATAAAATAACTCGCATCCCTATTTGGGTCTCTCGAGTCGGATTTGGGTTTAGAGCAGAAATAGAAAGTTTTGGTTCTAGAACTAAAACTGGTTTTAATTTAGTGAGACCAACTGCTATGACAAAAGTAGACAAAACAAAATTATATCACATAATTTTGTTTTGCTTAATATAATATACTGCAGACATATAATAATATATGTCGAATAGTATGTTATTAGTTATTACAACTAACCTTAAAATTCACAAACAACTCTGTACTCTATAATAACTTCATACCATTGCGTTTCAAAACGCACGAACAATCAACAGAGCTATCTGAATACTCTACCCATATCTGAAAAAACTCTACTCATAAACTTGTCACAGACATCACGAAAAATTCTGGAGGAAAAAATGACATAAATATCGAAAATGTTAATACTTTTCTAAAAAAACAAATAGGATTTTGATAATTTATGGTGGTTATGATTTTGAAAATATAAAATATAATGAATAATAATATAATGAAATATTTATTGGGTAAATTTACTTCATAAATCATTCCCAAGAAAAAATAAGTAGTATTGTAATTTTCCAGTTTTCACTTTAGTAAATGTAATGTTTTTTATTATTATTATCATTAATAATAATATGAAGACAAATGAAGACGAGAGAGGAATATGCTATCATGAATTTCCCCATAGATAGGATATGAGTGGTGAATGAAGTGGTGAATTACATTATACACAATGAGGAAAAACTGTTGGAAAAAGAACTCAGACTTAGGAAAATCTGTTATCAGAAAGAAAATTTTTATCAGTAAGAGAGGAAACCACTATGGCACGTATGAACGATCAGAGAGGAAATTGACCCAACTGCAAAGTGGGAAAAGCAAATATCAAGTGATGGTAGATTAATAAGGTCTCTGGAAATATGTCATATGAGTTTCTCCAAATGTGTGCTACTATCTTGGACAGTTAAAAAAAAAACTCACTTTACCCAAAAAATGGGTAAGATGAGATTTTACACTATCCAAGATAGTCTGCGGTTTGATTTATTTTTCCATCTAAAAATGAAACAGCTTAACGACTACAAGCCATCGAAATGTGCGTTTCAATAGCATTCCTGCATAGTGACACTATTATAACAATTAAATCTCGAGCCATTATTGGTTTATGTGCTAAACTATTTTATTTTGCTTAAATGTATTCTTATAAATGATCGGACTAAATCTAAAGTTGAAAGATTCGATAAAAGTTAACAGAAATGCTAAATATTAAATTTCGATATATTTCAGTCATCCGGTGCAAAATTATTAATTATCAGTATGAATCATGTTGCCAAATTTTGAAAACCAAACGAATATGAGTGATCCAAGTGAAACCGAAATTGATCTACAATAGTATTTTCTTGTGCATATCCTAAATCCAGATTTTATTATATTTAATATAGCTGGAACGAAGTTATTTCCAATATATATGATGTTGATACGTTTTGCCCTTTTGTGCAACAGCAAATGGTTAACAGTAGGATAAAAATCGATATTACTTGGAAAAATTTTACAAGGATTCGAAATACCAAATTTCAATAAATTCTGTTAAGGAAGAGTTCTGGAATAACTTCCGTACACACGGTCGGACTAAACGAAACACATCTAAGTCCCTACATCTGTTGTAGCAAACGTCAGCAGAATACTGCCTTCTGGATTATGTTTCGAGCAATAAAATTTGGAGAGAAACGAGCCATGGCATGGGGAAATACTACTTCGCGTAAAATCTGAAGGATAAGGTTTATTTTCTGCTAATAGTTACTTCAGTAATTCTGGTATTAGGAGAGAGTTGCTTTAAAAGTTGCAGTGTACGAGAGAAAACTCTATCTCCATCCAGAGTGAAGACTGCATTTTTGACTTTCTTATAGTCAGATGTTCCAATAAATCGAAAAAAATAAAAAAAAATCTGGAGAAATAGTCACCTCTTTTCTCTATATAATTGCGAAACACAAAATCATATTAAGCGTTCGAAGCTCATTGCTCAGGAATTAAAAAAAAATCGTTAAATTAAAGTAAATATCAGATAAAAAAAAATCCGCACTTTTAAACCAAACCTAGATAAACAAGAACTGCTACTACAAAACTTAAATGACAGGAATAATTTCTTAGGGAACTTTCGGTTATTTTATCATTAGTTGATCTCAATATATACTACTATAACGAAACGGCACAATTCAAAGTGAGGATTATATTTCGTCTTTTTTAATAGAAAAAAAAATACATTAACAATAAAATCACTCTGAAATGACTCTGTGAGAAGGGAAATGACAGAGTTTGAAAGAGGCGTTGTAATAGGATGCCATGCTGCAGGGCTATCTGTTCGGCAAAACTGTTCACAAATTGGGCCATCTCAAGTCAACAATCAGCGATACCACACTGTGATGGAAGCACAGGGATTCATCTGCAAGTGCTATCTGTAGTGGAAGACCCACCACACTCACCGAAAGTGACCGTAGGGTGCTACGAAGAATAACAAGTAAAAACCGCAATTCGTCGGCTTTAGCCTTATACTATATGAATGCGGAGTTCGGGGCATCGCAATATTCAAGCCCCACATTACCCGACCAACATGCAGGGTCTTTAGCGGTGCAAAGAGCTTGTATAGTGGGACGTGGAAGCTTTGAAAGCCGTGTTATAGGGCAACGAATCGCAGTACCCCCCCCCGCCACACACACACACAGACACACACACACACACACACACACACCGAACAGATGGACGGGTGTTGGCGGCGAATGCCCGGTGAGCGTCTCTTACCTGAGTGCCTAACCTCAACTATGAAATTCGGAGGTGGCGGTGTGATGTTTACAACGATTCGGAGGTCCTGGTTTGGCCTCGGACCTCTGTTTGTGCCAAGACCACTAAACTCCGAGAGGTATCTGAACATTCTGGACAATGCAATGCTTCCTACTTTGTGGCGTTTCTACGGAACTGACCATTGTCTCTTTCAGCAAAACAATGCACCGTATCATAAGGCTGTTGGTGTAACTGCATGGTTTGTGGACATGAACATCGGCACTTTCTGTGCTGTGATTCCAGCAATAATTTTCCATCATGTTTTTTTTTTTTTTTTGGCCCAGACTTTTTCCTCTTCTTTTTTTTTAACTTCTGAAAGCATGATATTTAAAATATCATGCTTTCACGATCGTCACGATCAATCAGAATTCTTCTCACTCTGTCCGAGACAATTATTACCATAACAGATTATTATCTATCAAGTTGTTACTTTAATACGGACAACTGACTATTTCTTGTTTATTGTTAATTTTTAATTGACTAACATTTCACTTTAATTCATTTTTATCGATCTTTAATTTTCTGGCAATTCAACATTAGCACCTTTTGTTTTACTAGACCAGTGTTTCCCCAAAGTGTAGTTACACGTACGCACGCACGCACGCACGCACACACACACACACACACACACACACACACACACACACACACACACACACACACACACACACAGCTACTGCCGTTGTGGTCTGGACCGACATCTAAATTTGAACACCCGTATTCTTTCTTATGTGTCTCTTATTACCACTGTCTTTTTATTGTATACTGCAAACTGTGGTTCTTATTTTATGATTTGTGTAATTTAGCTCCGAGTTTTTCATTCTTTCTAACAGACACGAAATAAGCACACGATCTTATACGTTCACATGCTGATTACCGATTTAAATGTAAATATATCTGGTCGCTTTTATGACTTTTTAAGGCATAAAAGTCCTACCTCCTTCAAACGAACCAAACAAACGTTTGTTTGGTTCGTTTCCTATACTAATCCTACCTACAAAAGATTGGAAACTTATGAGTGTACAGTTAGCGAATTAACAGTCTGATAATCTGAAATAATCCTTTTTTGAAAACCAAGCGATTTTTTCAAGTCACTTCAGATTTTCAATAAACAAGATGATGGTCACACATAGGACGATAAATATTGCCATAGTTTTGTGTTCCTTTCTTTGGATTTTTTTTTTTTTTTTTTTTTTGTCTCAACTAACAACAAGCTACGGGCATTCAAAGCAGAATCTGCCAAACAGGATGATCAGCCCTTATTTCCATAGTCTACTAATTAGTCTATTAATAGTTTGCATTCTCTGATTTTATGCGGGATATATGCGGAATCAAAATCAAGATTTCAGGAGAATGCCACCTTGCTACCTCTGTATGAAACAGCTAAAAAAATGGATTCGAATCTAAGTGAAGAACAAACGTCTCGATGTCCCTGCTTGTTGTTCTACAGAGAAAAATAATACTGCTTAATGTAGGGCTATGTCTTTTGTCGCTTCTCAAATTTTATTCTAAAAATATGACGTATTTTAGTTATTTTTTTTAATTGCCATTCTTGTATATTCTTGTAATTTATTCTTGTAATTTATAATATTCTTGTAATTTATAATAGAAAAATTAGACTGAGACAAGATACTACAGATTCATTTTCAACGGAAAAAATTTGGCTTAAATATTTTTGCATGGAATTTTTGAAACGAAGACCCTTCCTGATGTCATTAATGTACAGATTGAACAATAATGGCCCAAGGACTGAACCCTGAGGTACACTACTGGTCACCTTAAATCTGGCAGATTAACACCCACTGCATACCGCTTTTTAATATGTCTGTCAACCATTCCCTGATCCAAGTCAAGAGTTTATATTCCAGTCCCATATTCTCCCATATACGAGATTTTCACTCTCGTATTTCACTTCTTAGCGAAGTATTCCAAATTTTAAAAGTTCCAAATAAAAAAGAAGCTACAAAAATTAAAATTTTCAAGTCTTATATGTGCAGCAAAAATACTTAGAATTTTATTCAGAAAAACTCAGGAATTAGACAAAACTTCTTCATTCCAGAATATCCAAATTTGATCGTATTTTCTTTGAAATATATGAATTTCGAAATCGTATGAACCTCAATCGCTCAGATTGCATGCCAATCTCTAAGTTTTGGGACGTGATAACTATTAACTGTTCATAAATTTTAATAATTTTTCTTTTTCTTTTTTTTTATCTACGCAATATTTCAACTGTTCTTTTGAACACTAACATTGCAGTCATTGACAGTCTGTCTCCCTGATGATGTCTATGTAATTGTATGAAATATATTGGAGTTTGTGAATAAAATTTTATATTTTTTGTTACATGTAAGCCGTGAAGTTTATAAATATGTCTAGTACACGTATTCATTAAAACTATTTATTACAAAGTTAAAAAATGTGTACACGTATTTATAGAAGTTATCCATTATACATTAAGCTTGTTTTATAATCCAGATTCATATGCATTGAGTACAAGTAAACTGAACTTTATATTAAAAAAATTCGAATTAAATTTTAAAAAACAGTTTTCGACACTAAGCCTTTTACTTAAAAATTAAAAAAAATGAAATATCAAATTTGAGAAATTGTTTAATAGCACGAGGAAAATGTTTGGTCACAGGAATGCAACTTAATATCATCCTACTGCTGTGCCTTTCATTTATCGATTTCTTTTGATGCACAGATCACAAAGGCACATAATTTCTTTTTGGATTAAACTAGTTAATGTGGACAGAATATTCGCGTTAATTAGTTTCTTCCCTTACATTTTTCATCCCTGTTATCAGAAAACTGATTATGCAATGCATTTAGACTTATTATAAATCAAATAAAGCTGTAAATATTCTTGGTTCGCTGCAAGACCTTTTGCAACTCTCTCTCTCTCTCTCACTCACACACACACACACACGCATTATCTGAAACCTCTTATTCCTTGATATCTAACTTATAGAATGAAGGATTATTTAGCGCGGTTAATTACACCAATATAAAAATTACTCGTCTATTTTTGAAAAAGAAACCTGATGCTTTATTTCTTTTGTGCGCGCGCGTATAACTTTCCCCACAATGACTAATTTTCTCGATGACATCTTGACTTTCCATTCTTTCTTTGCCAACAACTAACTCCATTACTTTTCATGCAAGCCATTTCCGCAGGCCTGCTGCGGCATTTACCACAGTTAGCAGTGTCATATATCCAACAGTCTCTCCTTGCATCCCCTTTACCACTTGCTTACGAAGTGACATGCCCTGCCTGCACTGACAACAAATGACCCTTGTCTTTAAAGATCTTCCGTTAGGTAGTTTTACGAACGTGGCGTTAGCTACACTGTGGTATACGATTACTGCAATATGTGGGTCTGTCGGAATATGGTACTCTATACGGGCGACAAACCGTCACACATAATGGTGGAAAATTCTTGAAATATGAACGCTGATAAAGTACAGACCAAGGAAAGTGGAAAAGCTTTAAAATAATGAATAATCTAACTCACTCATGACAGCGAAACATAATCTCTTAACAGTGACAAGCATATGCGTTTCAGGAATAAAATATGTGTCAGATCGTAGTGAACAAAACCTCTCAGGATTTTCAAACAGGCACATTTTTTTTCGAAGAATTTTACTTGATATTCGTTTTCGAAAATGATAATTAGGAAACACAAATTTCACATATTTTTTTATGAGACAAAAATGGCTTCAACATGCATTCGTAATTAAGAGATTAACTAAATATCCTTCTTAGTTAAGCTCAAGATGTATGTATATTGTTAATTTATAATAAAATGGCAATACTGAACAATATTCTTAATATCTTAAAAAACAACATTATTTAAAAAACAACAAAGAAAATAAAACTTGAGCAATATACTGATATATATATATATATATATATATATATATATATATATATATATATATATATATATATATATATACTATTGTTTCCCCCTGCAAAAAGAAAAAAAAAATGGATTTATCCTGGTAAAATATTTCTTAAACAACCAACGCTTTGTATTGAGAAAGTACATATCTGATCCAATACATATCCAATGAAAACTTAATGTTCAATTAATACAGCCCTTTAAATGGCGTATCCGTGTTATTATTTTATTTTATTTATTTATTATTTACTTTTGAAACTTATTCATTATCTATTTTTATGTTCCCTGAATTGTGTTTCAGTTTGTCACGATTGGTAAACGAAACAACCTCTACTGTATTTGCAAATCCTGGAGGTCTGAGTGAGAGACAATGCGTTTGTCTCTCACTCCTGCAAACCAACTCTATCCAGGTATCGTAAATCTGCTAACTACAGACAGATTTTACGTATCTTTTTATTCTTTCAGTTATTCTTTATATAAATTCAAATAAAAATTAGGTATTGAAAATAAATAATTTCGAAGAAAATTTTAACTTCCGATTTTTTTTAAACTCGGTTACTCTTCTGTGCGCTACTATGTCATCACATTTTTTTTTTATATACATACCGGTATATTGACATATTTGCACAGATTTAAAATAAAACCAAGTTTTATAACTACATGTTCTTATAAGTCTTTATTAAATCAAAAAATGATTACACATGCATAAAAATTTCTACGGATTAGTGCTTCCCAAATATGGAAAATAATAATTTTATGCAGATCGAAATAGTGGTAAAAAATTAAAACGAAACGGATACCTTGTTATCTTTCAGAACTTTACCAAAAGCCTGTCTAAAACTCTCAGTGTTTAATTATTTGTGCTGATATTCACATTTTTTTTAAATTTAGAAATCTAAATTAAATCAAATCGAAATTTAAATTCGTGGCCAACAAATAATCCTTGTCTATCCATAATTCCCTTCGATTTATTTAGTAAAGGATAAATAAATTCCTCGATATTCCATGCACATTAGGAAAATCTATGGGTACAAATCTGCAGACTATTGTGATGATGACATAATACAGTCTGAATTGATTGAATTTGCGATCCCTGTGCGATTTCTGCCTTTCAGAACTTGAGTTTATAAGGTTTCATCAACTTGAGTACCCTTTAATAATTTAAGAAACCAACGTTGAAATTTTTTCCTCCTTTCCTAACCAAATCTCGAGCCTTTTATAGCAATACGTACGAAAAAGTTAGAGCAAATCTATATTCTACGGAAAACTTAAAACTGCTCAATACAAATTTTCATTTGCCTTTGTCAAAGCGAAGCTCTTTCAAGGTCTTTTTTGTTTTTAATAATTTATTTCGCTTTGTTTTCAAACATGCATACTTAGAAGCAAGTTTCATTAAGTGCTTATTTTTGTCTTCTCCAAATGAAGAAAATTATAAACCTGCATATAAGCGTATGCGTTTAACATTTTCTTCATCCGGAGAGATCGCCCAGTATAAGATCACCGCCCTGATTATTGGAGGCCTGAAGCGGCTTGTAAAAGTTCCCTGTTTGGTTTGGTTCATAGAGCAGCGTTTCCGGACTATGTAAAAATAAATAAAAATTATCAAAATATATAATAAAAATAAGGAAAAAAATCCTTAGCCTATCCATGGTACTAATGTACTATAGGGTTATAACTTTTCGTGAGTTGGAGGCCCAGTCTCACAAAAATAAACATTATTTATACAGTATAGACCTACTGCAGTTTTGTTTTCAACTGAGGATCCGCCTGCAACTCTTACTATTAATTAAAAATTAAAAAAAATTAAATTTTAAAAAAAGAACAACCAACAACTGGGATGATCTCAAAGTAGACAACGCACAGTGCTGATGTATTAATGGTACAGCCTTTCCTGGATAGAATTATCATAAAGATTACAAATAAATTCGGAAATATGAGAGCACATACAGGGTGTTCGGGATAAATTTGACATATTTATAATTAATTATATTTTTCCGTAAGTTACATGTATTAACACACACTTCTCTTCATTTAAAAGTTTGGACCCTTCTTCATTCATATACAAGATGTCAGAAAGGATGGATAGCTGGAACCCACCTGAATCATGGAAGAGAATAACTTGTATCATGATGATTCGTGCCCGCCATCAAAATAAGGATATTACGACTGCTGCCCAATGCTCCCTGAATACAGTAAAAACAATCAGGCATGAACTAGAGACTTGCAATGGTGACTGCGAGGATGTAGCAAGAAGAAAGATCCCTAGCAGACGATCTGATTGCGTTCGTACAGCAGAATTCCTCGCAAATCTGCAGGAACAGGTGTTGAAGAACCCTGGCATTGGAATTCGGGCTTTGTTCGTGGAGTTGCTAACTGTAGTCAAGCCCTGGATAACAAGGGTAGCCAATGGTAGGCCGTATGTATGGCAGCAGGATTCGGCCCCTTGCCACACCTCTGGGAAAAGTCAAAAATGGTTGTCTGAAAATTTCTACGACTTCACCAGTCCAAATGTTTGGTCTCCAAACTCCCCAGACCTTAGCCCCATGGATTATTTTGTATGGGGCGCAGTTGAAAAAGACACCAATCGCACTTCCAGTAATACAAAAGCCCAGTTAATGGATAAAATTAAAACAGTTTTTGCGGCCCTTCCCAGGGAGACTGTAGCATCAGCTTGTTCGAGGTTCCGAAGCAGAATTGAAGCTGTGATCGATGCTAATGGTGGTTATTTTGAGTAAATCTTGTTGATAGTATTGTAATTAACTCTGCCTGTAATGTTTTTTTGTCAATTCATTAAATTTAATAGATACAAAGAAGATTTTCTTTTTCCTTACGAAACTGTCAAATTTATCCCGAACACCCTGTATATGCAGAACGTAACGTTGAAGCAATGTTGTGATATTGAGATATGCTGTTGTAATATTCAAAGCAGCATATCTTATAATGTTACTTAATAAACAAAATGCAATAAGATCAGCGGTGCGAATGATATCTTGTCGAAGCTATTAAAATTGCCAGCGCCGAGTAACTCCATTGATTGCTTCACTCGCGCAGTGAATTTACTCACGTAACTGGTGTAGTGAAAAATGTTTTTTGATCTCCTCGCACTGGTTAGCTAAGTGGATGACTCTCCGTTCTCAAACCAAACTATGGATTGAAATCCATTACGGACATGAGAGCATTTGTGAATGAATATCACTAGGTGATTGATGTATTTCATCACCCTGTTTGAAACTATCAACCTTCTTAGTGAGATGGCTTGAATAAGTACCATTTTCTGTTTCTAGAAATGGGTTCTCCGATAATTTCACTCTTATCCCACCAGGGCACTAACTCTGCTATAGATTATTAATCTTTCGTTGGTGGATCTTACATTTAAAAAAAAAATGTAAAGCCGTAGTTACCACCACTCGAGCCGATTTTGACGAAACTTACCATTTTCTTTCAGTCTTAAATATTAAGTTTCATTAAAATCAGTTTATCTGTTCTCAAGCAGCTTTGCGCAGATGGACGGGAGGCTGGAAATGAAAGTAATCGCCGCTTAGCCTAGAAAACACAAAACATAAAATTAAGTTAAGGGAATAATAAATCCCTCATTATTTTATTTTAAATCCGGATACGAAACTCGGAGATCGAAATCTAAGAGTTTCATGCCGAAGAACTATTGGCGAGTCCAGGCATAAGTGATCACCTGGGTAGTACAACACTAGGGCAACTCGTTGCAAAGGTGGAGCAAGATCGGTCACTATCCTTATTATTTTCTCATAATGTAAAATGCAGCTCCTAGGAGATGTATTACTGTTTTACATTATGAGGAGAGGTCACTACCCAGACCGGTTTCGACCTTTATTGAGTGTTGTACTAGTGTTGTACTACCCAGGTGATCACTTACGCCTGGACTCGCCGATAGTTCTTCGGCATGAAACTCTTAGATTTCGATCTCCGAGTTTCGTATCCGGCTTTAAAATAAAATAATGAGGAATTTATTATCCCCTTAACTTAATTTATGCCGCCAGAAAAATAGCCTCTTGGCTCTTTATCGTAGTAACAAAACATGAAAGTTGCAATTCACTGCCTTTAGGTAGATCACGGAGTTTTATAATATCTCATTCTTTACAATTAACTTTACAATTAACTTCCCACGGAAAGTTAATTTTGGGTAAATGAACTTCTTACATCGAATTGTCTAAGTAATCACTTTGATTTTATAATCTACTGCAGCAGTAAGTGAATTTTTAAAGGTTTATAAACGTGTTTGCCGAACTCGCAGCTTTTGCGGTAAACTGACAGTGGCTTTTGCTAACAGAGCTAGTGAGAGAAGCAGCTATTTATAATGATCTGTCAATTAGGCCAGAAATTGCATATTTCAGAAGTAAATGTAAACAATTAACCCTATTAATATAATTCAAAGTTTGTAAATGAGTGCTTCAAATTCCCAATAAACAAGCAGCAAAACCTCTTCTTAATTTTCAAATTTTAAAGCTGACAATACATTTAGTGGATATTTTAAATATCCATGTTAATATATTACATTTATATATATTGAAGAATATGGGACTGGAATATAAACTCTTGACTTGGATCAAGGAATGGTTGACAGACATATTAAAAAGCGGTGTATAGTGGGTGTTAATCTGCCAGATTTAAGGTGACCAGTAGTGTATCTCAGAGTTCAGTCCTTGGGCCATTATTGTTCAATCTGTACATTAATAACATCAGGAAGAGTCCAACATCAGATGTACAATTTTTTGCCGATGATGTGAAGAGAGGCAGAGCAATCAGGGATGTTACTGATATTCAGCAATTATCTAATGATTTGAATAAGCTGGAAATTTAGGCAAACAAAAATGGCTATCAGTTTAATGTTAGTAAGTGTTAAGTTATGCACTTTGGCATGATTAGAGTTCCAGCGGGATATTATATTAGCAGGGTTATGCTACAAGAAACTGAGGAGGAAAGAGATCTTGGCGTATTGGTATATAGGTATTTGAAGTTCAAAGCTCACATAGCAAAAGTTGCAAATACAACTCAGAGGATAACTGCGATGCTGAAGCGAACCTTGACATGTAAGGATAAAGAAGCATTTTGCCTCTTTTTGATAAGACCACACCTGGATTATTGTGAGCAGATCTGTTCTCCCGGGTTCCAAGGGCATAAAGAAGATGTATATAGGGTGCAAAGAAAAGTTACAAAGATTATATCCGGTTTATGGGATTTAGATTATGAGGACAAATTGCGAGTATGTGGATTACACACTCTGGTTAACAGAAGTGATATGAAAGAGGTCTGTCTCTAAATCTTTGAATGGATGTTACAGGATATCATCTGATCCAAATTTTAGTTATATGGAAGGTGAGGAGAGAACACGGTTCTATCCATGGAAGTGAAGTTTGTTCACAGTCAAGAAAGCGGTAAGAGCTACGGTTTTCTCTCACAAAACAGTAAGTGGAATAGTTTGCCTCTAGGGTAGTGAGTATATCTGGTGTGGATGAATTTAAGGGATGGTATGATAGATGATTTATAGCCTCCCTCGATGAGTCCTTGACTCCCTGAAGGTCTCAGATAGTAATTAAAAAAAAATTCATTGATCTTGGATGAGATGTAATTTCTCAGCTTTCATCCTCGAAGCTTATTTTCTAAGCTTACCCGAGGATGACACCAGTTAGTTATTATTTATTGGTTTGTTTGCTGTGTTGGGAAATAGACTGGTGTTTAATAGGTTTGATTTCCACTGCAGCCGTTGATTGAGCACACACACACACATATGCATATACACACACGATAACTTGGAATGTCTTGATGGGTCATTGAACTGGAAGTCTGAACGAATATATTGTGTTTCTATGGTATTTAGGATGCGTATTTCTTGTTCATAGTATGTCCTTAGAGCTCTTTTCAGGCTATTGTAGTTTGTAAGGTTTCTGTATTCAAAATGTAATTTTTTTATCATCTCTGGGATGTAGAAGTTTTGTGTGGCCTTTCTGTAGTGATTATTGTATTTATATGTGATATAATTAGTTGTCTGAGGTCTTGTTATACGGTATGTATTTCTAACTGTCCTGTAGTTGGCATCGAAATAATGTTTTAGCAAAGCTGCATAGTGACATAAGTGTTTTGCTGTCAGTATTATGTGTTCTGACATTGCAGTGTATATAAAGTCGTTATTGTCTCTTTGTTCCCAAAAGATCAGTTTTATCATTTTGTACTGTAACGACATTAATCTATTCAGTATGTAGGGTACACAAAAAGCATACGTTGTTATAACGTATGTTTTGGCATAGTGATTTGTATATTAGTTCACACACGCCTAAAAACACTGTCTTTTAACCCGTAGAGTTTGCCAGTTATTGTTCGGAGTTTGTTGTGTAGATGGTTTATGTGGCTATTCCAGTTCATATACATACATACATACATACATACATCTTTAAGGCCCACTCTTCCTAATTGAGTTGTGGGGGCAGCAGCTGCAAGAGGAACTTCCAATGGTCACTATCCTCTGCCACCAAGCTCAGGTGTTCTGGTGGGATTCCCAAACGTGTCCACCCAAGGTTTTGGATATAATCTATCCAGCGAGTCCTTGGCCTTCCACGTGGCCTCCCACCCTCTGGCTTGGCAAAGAGGGCCTGCTGAGGGAGCCTCTCTTGTGGCATTCTGACCAGGTGCCCGTACCAGCGTAACTGTGATCTCTCAACATGGAGAAGCAGTGGTTGAGTATTGAGGGTTTCCCGAATTGCAGAGCTTCTGACTCTGTCGAGTTTTGTCAGACCCGCAACCCCTCGAAGGAACCTCATTTCAGCCGCTTGGATTCGTGTCCGCATTCTTTCGGTCATTACCCAACTCTCATGACCATAGGTGAGGATGGGGACATAGACTGTATTGAAGACAGCCAACTTTGCCTTCTGGCTTAACTCCCGCTTCAATACTACAGAACGGCCACGCTCCCGCAATATTGAGCTTGCTAAGCCAATTCGAGTATCTAGCTCTACGTCCCATTTTCCATCATCCGTGAATATGGTCCCAAGGTATTTAAACTTCTCCACCTGTCTCATTGGGACTCCACTTACATTTAGAGTGCACTTGGATGGTTGTCTTGAGACCACAAATGTTTCAGTTTTGGCCACACTGATCTTCATTCCGGCGTCTGCACAAACAGCTACAAACCTATCCAGGGTCCGCTGGAGGTCATCTGTGGAAGAGCTAAGCAGAACTAGGTCATCTGCAAAAAGCAGACGTCCAATGCTACATTTTCCAATTCTGACACACACACTGCCTCGGCTGTGCCTATAGATTCAGTCCATAAATATTATGAAAAGGAGGGGTGACAGAACACACCCTTGGCGGAGGCCAACGGAAACTGTGAAAGGTTCAGACTTTGTGCTGTTTACCCTGACACAAAACTCTGGGCATTCATACAGGGACTTGATGGCAGCTAATAGTTGACTATCCACTCCATACTCCTGTACTACTTGCCAAAGCTTATCCCGAGGAACCCGGTCATATGCCTTCTCCAAGTCCACAAAACATGTGTAGACATTGTTGGCATATTCCCAAGATTTCTCAAAGACTTGCCTTAAAGTGAAGATTTGGTCAGTTGTGCTTCTACCAGGACGAAAGCCACATTGTTCTTCCTGGAACTCTGACTCAACTATGCTCCTGCACCGTCTTTCCAAGCACTTAGCATACACTTTCCCAGGAAGGCTGAGCAGAGAGATGCCAAGATAGTTAATGCAATCCTTCTGGTCTCCCTTCTTAAGGACTGGTATTATTATGCCTGTCTGCCATTGCTTTGGTGCTCGCCCAGATATCCAAGCAGCCTGACACACTCGAGTCAGCCAGAGAACACCGTCTCGATTTAAGGCTTTTAGCATTTCCAGTTCATATCTGCATCAAAATAAATTCCAAGGTATCGTATTGTTTTAACCTGAGTGATTGTAGTGGTTTTACTGTTCTGTGTATTTTTTATGTTGGAGAGGGATGTTGGATGGTTATATATTTGTTATCGACTGGTCGAGTCAGTGGATTTCTGAATATCATTAATTTTGTCTTATCTGAGTTTAGGTGTATGGAGTTTTTGGTGAGCCAGTCTATGAGCAAATTTATGTCATGTTGCATATTTGTTTGAGCTATGCTTTCGATATTATGGATGGATATTATAGCTGTATCGTTTGCGTATTGGAAGATCTTACCTTTGAGAGGTAGCTGTTTAATATGCGTATAAATGCTGAATAGAGTTGGGGAGAGTACAGCTACCTGTGGCAGTCCACAGGTTACTGGTAGCTCTCTACTTCGGTTTGACCCGATACGTGTGCTATGCTTTCTATTTTGAAGGTAGTTTGTAAACCACCTGTGCAGAGGCCCATCTATTCCAACATGCCTCAGCTTTCCTAATTAGGTTTGATGTGTGAGTGTATCAAATGCTTTAGTTAGATCAATAAAGACTACCATGGCAATTTTGTTTTTGTCTAAGGCGGTATTAATAACGTCTGTAAAGTCTTCCAAGAGAGATGTTGTTCCCTTATTTTTCTGAAAACCGTATTGCGTTTTGGGGATAATATGAAAGTTCTCTGTATATGCTGTGAGTTTCTTTAGTACGATTCCGCTCTATAATTTGATTGATAACTGGTAATGTTGCTATGGGTCTATAATTGCTGATTAGATTTAGTTTTCCATGTTTGTATATGGGTGTGATTATGGCGGTCTTCAGCATACGTAGTATCAGTCCTGTTTTAAATATTTTATTTAGTAATTTTAGTAGGATAGGGCCTAAGCTAGTTGCATGTTGCTTGATATCCTTAGGTCTTATACCATCAACTCCTGGGCCTTTGTTTGGTTTGATTTGAAGTATTACAGAGAGAACGTCTGCTTCTTTTATGGTTGGGAGCCATAATGTCTGTTTTGATTGTGGTCCAAGCGAAGGATCACGTTTTGTCATTGGGGGAATATTTCTGTGCAGTTCTTGGATGGAATCTGCAAAGTATTGGTTAAAGTCATTTGCTAGTTATTGGATAGGTTTTGCGTCTTTCATGAACACAAACTTGGCATCTAAGATATTAGATGCCAAGTTTGTTTCATGTTGTTTTTTGCAGAGGTTAATTTGTCTCTGTAGTAGTTTCTTTTTGCATTTCTTATTTGTGTTGTAAGGCGATTCCTTGTTATCTTATATTCAGTTTATTTTTATAGCTGCGTTATTTGGCTATCGCTTTAATTCTGTCTATAGAGCGTCCTTTCTGTGTATTTCTAGGATTAAGTTTTGTGTTATCCAAGTATTAATTAAAGCCTAAAATCATTTTATTTGTGCAGTATCTAAGCAACACAAGTAGAGTAAATTAGTGCAAAAAACAATTCAACCTTTAAAGGATGTCTTAAAATGAAAATGCACCAGTGCTGAACACCAAATTGAATCCCTGACATTAAATCGAAAAGAATAATGTTTATTCTATTGTTATGGAAAAGTTTCCATAAACGTAAGAACCGTGAACATTATGGCTTACAGTGAATTTAAAAATTCACTGTAAACATGTAAAAAAGATACAAAATACCAATATAAATTATCTCCCGTAGCCGAATATTAGTGTATTATTCATCATATTGAACACACTGTGCATTCAATACTTAAAATAATCTCTAGCATGATGCTCCTAAATTTGCTATTAAACTGAGAAAAAGAAAGAAAAAGAAAAGTAATTTGGTAATGAAGCAGCCACTTTTTATCTAACCAGGTTGAAGAGATATTAATTAAATGAGATTTTATTCAAGAAGCATTATTAATTTGACATAACTTTGCCAATTTTTGAAGGTAAGGATGACATAATATTTGGAACAGGACTTGATTAGAGCTGAGATAGCATGTAATTAGGAGATGTTCATCAAGATGAAAAACTGATAACTGAGCATAGAGACACTTATCAGATAGTCAAGAAACATGAATAAAACCAATATGAACCAAACTATGAATTTAAAAGATCTGAAAATAAAGAACAAAAGGAATATAAATCCTCTTACATACACAGAAAGCCAACATGACACGGTGTGTAGGCGATTTCGTTTAAAACGTCATCAGATGTGGAACAAAAATAACTACTCGTAACTGTGAGCTTGCCGCGTTGTTTAAATAGACGATGTAATAAGAGGAGTTAGGTTGGTTTCTTTCCTAGCGGGGAGGAAAGGAAATCACCAAATTCTGAAGTATGATAATTGCGATTTACTGTCATTTCAAAGTACTAATCTTAATGTGAAGAGTTGAGTTTTTTTTTCTTTTCCTTTTTTGAAAAATTGCTCAAAAACTTTGTTGTATCGCATATAAGCCAGAACGTTTTGTCTTCCCTAATGCATAAGTGTGTGTGCACGTCTTAACGAACTCATCTTTGAAAGGAAACAAATTGAACTGATATATAATATTTAATAGATGAAATATGCATTTTTAATTTTTTACATCGATTCCACTCTACGAAATATTGGATGCGTATAGTACAGTTTAGCAATACGATGCATTCCCGTCACTTGCAAAGATGATTGATCACAATTTGTGTCTGTCCATCTGTGCTCCCACATCTCTCTCTCTCTCTCTCTCTCTCTCTGTCAATCTAGATCGCATGATTGCAAGAACAAACACCTGAAAACAAAGCTGACTTCTTGGTATCATTCTTCTCTTCCAAACTGTATGGATGACCATTGAAATCACCTGCAACTATACAAGGAATGCACTTGCCTCTAGAAAAACAAAAAAAATTTTCAACAACTAAAATACCAAAATCAGTTCTGGTCTGGATGGTATTTCACCCTAACTTCTACTTATGAGAGATGTGCTCCTGAATTAATATCCTGTCCTTTATTATCTCTACATCATAATGTACTCAGCTGGCATCCTTCCCATATCACGAATCTCTAAAGAATGCGCAAAAAAAAAAAAAAAATAATAATAAATAAAAAATAAAAATGTCTGCGATCAAACTATTGGCCTACTACTGTCGTCCTAATGTTCTCTAAAATAATGGTGAAATTAATCGACAGTGTACTTCATCACCTAGAACACTGCCAGCTAATCAGCCACTGACCCCTATATTCCAATATTCAACGGCACATCTCGTCTACATCATCGAGCGCTGGATATGTTCCAGGTTTAGAGAAACCTGTGCTATTGCTCTTGACATTTTCAAGGAATTTGATAGAATCTACAGTAATATAGATTGCCTCTCAGAAAATTACCATTTTATGGCCTGACATAAATATAAACATAAATGGATGGAACACGTTCAAAGAATGAAAATAGAAAAATTACCAAAACAAGCCTTAAAGTACAAGCCATTAGGAAAAAGAAAACCAGGACGACCTCTTAAACGATTCAACGGGAACAGAAGACGCTAGACCTAAATCCTTGATATGCATGATGATGATGATGATGATGATGATGGCTTGATATCTACTCTTTGAAACTGAGAAGAAAGTTTTTATCATGTAGTTTTGTAGCATTTAGAAGAATTTAGAAAAAATGTGGAGGAAACCGACTGGAAATTAAAAAAATTACATCGACGAAGATTTAACAAACTTTAATAATCAGTTAATGAACTGCAAAGAAAGAACCGCCTATGAACTTCCTCCTAAGACCAGGGAATGCCTTTCAGGAAGAACGATAGAACTATTGAAGAAAAGAAGAATACTGAACGATACAGAAAAAGACCGTTTAGAATATAAAATTATCTGTAAGCAACTGAGGCAGAATATCAAAGACGACTCTAACATATATAGGACCCAAAATTGGCAGAAGCAGCTAGGCTCCGCAGTAGCCTAAAAAAAGTAGAAAAAGAAATAAATCGAAAGCAACCACTACCGTCAGCTTTCATAGATAATCAAGGAAACAGACACACAAACAGAGCTGAAATGGAAAAAATAGTAAAATCGTTTTATGAGACCTTTACTCATCTAAACAAGTAATCACAGCCCCATTACCAGACGAAAATTTGGAAATACCATCTGTCCTACCTGAAGAAGTGAAAATGACTATCCACCATATGAAAAATGAACGATCACCAGGAATTGACGGTATACAATCTGATGAATTAAAAATGGGTGGGCAAGTGCTTTTTAAAGCTCTAGCAGAAAAATTTACCCGATATATACAATTAAGGAAAGTACCTACTGAATGGAAAACATCAAAGACTATAATTCTGCATAAAAAATGCAATAAAGACGACATCAGTAACTACAAACCCATCTGTCTATTAGCACACACATAAAATATTCGTCAGTCATCCTAAACAGAATACAAAACTCCATCAACGAAAATAGCTGCAAAGAACAGGCCGGTTTTATAAAAAGGCTTCTCGACAAAAGATCGCATTCAAACTATTACTCAGCTAACAGAAAGATGCAGAGAATACCAGATTCCACTTTTCTTTTTATAGAGTTTAAAAAGGCATTTCACACTGTTGAATATAACGCAGTATTCCAAGCTTTAATAGAACAAGGCGTATAAAAAGCATACATCCAACTCATAAAAGATATCTACAAAGAAGGCACGACAAATATCACCCTTTTCAATCACCTGATTAAAATTAACTTAAGTAGAGAAGTACGCCAAGGCGATGTCTTATCACCTCATCTCTTCACATCTACTCTGGACAGTATCATTCTAAAAACTGACATGAAAGGCGGAATAAACATTGATGGTGAAATTTTAAATATCCTATTGTTCGCCGATGATGTGGTATTAATATCACACTCACCCAAACTCTTAGAATCAATGCTGAATAACATAAGCCAAAACGGCCAAAAAATTGGATTGGAAATACATCCGGACAAAACAAGATGGATGAAAAACAAATACTGTAAAGATTATACAATCACTCTAGAATCCCACACATTGAAAAAATTGAAGATTACATCTACCTCGGCCAGTCCATAAAAATGAATAATGACATATCAAATGAAAATAGCAAGGAGAAAAAGAGCTGCTTGGATCGCCTTCAACAAAATAAAATCAACAATTACCAACCAAAACATAGAAATAGAAATAAGAGCGAATCTTTTCAATAGTCACATCTTACCAGCATTAACGTATGGCAGTGAAACATGGAACACAACTTTAAAAGAAGAACAAAGCCTAATGACAACTCAACGTGCAACAGAAAGAAGAATGTGCAATGCAAATAAAATAGACCACGCAAGACACACAGAAATCAGGAAGAAGTCTGGACTCAAAGATATAATAAAAGCAATCTACAACAGTAAAAAAAGATGGGCAGGGCATCTCACCAGAATGAGACAACATATGGGCAGTCAGAGTAACAAACTGGTATCCGAGAGATACCAAAAGGAAACCTGGAAGACCGCCCTTAAGGTGGGAAGACCAATGATTAAGAAAGTCGGAAGGTAATTAAGGTAATCAAGTTTTGTAGCGTGTAATGGTTGATAGTGGTGTCTGTTTTCTTGAAAAGAAGTCAAAGAACACTCCCATGGGCAAGATGGACCGTGCTATATAACAAGTCGCGTTTTTTTTTTAACCGATATAAATTGGAGGAATATGATGCTCCCAAGTCAGTGAAACTATGTCCGGATGAAATGATAACGAGAAGGGAACTGACGGAATTTAAAAGAGACGTTGTGACAGGATACCATGTTGCTGTCCTATCTGTTCGGCAAATTATTGCCATATTGGGCCATCCCAGGTCAACACTCAGTGGGTGAAAAGAGTGTGCAGTACGATATGGAAGCATGGAAAGCTGTGTTATGGAGCGACGAATCACGATACACTCTCTACAGATGTAGGGGTGTGGGTGTGGCAAATGCCCGGTGAACGTTTCTACCAGAGTGCGTAACCCCAACTATGAAATTCAGAGGTGGCGGTGATGGTATGATCTTGGTTTGGGCTCGGGCCTATGTTTGTGCTGCCACGAACATTGAACTCTGAGAGGTATCTGAACATTCTGGACAATGTAATGCTTCCTACTTTATGGCGATTCTAAAAAAACCATTTTCTCTTTCAGCAAGACGGTGCACCATGTCATAAGGCTGTTGCTGTAGCTACGCAGTTTGTGGACATGAACGTGACCACACTTGACTTGCCCCCACTGAATCCTCATCTCAACCCTACTGAACATCTCGAGGATGAACTGAATAGTCGAGTGAAGTCAAGGGATGTCCGCCCCTGAACAGTTCGGACCTCTTTATATGCTTACAGGAAGAATGGTCCAAAATTCCCATTAATCGCTACCGTACACTTGTGGAAAGTATTGCCCCGTAGGACTGCTGCAGTCATCGCAGCGAAAGGACTTCCTACATCTTATAAGTTGGGTGCCATGGCTGTTTGTTCCTCACACTACGTCCGTTGACCATTCCATGCAGTATATATAAACAAATTTCTACCACTGAAAACTCTCTCTGTGGTTCTGAGATTATAGCACTCTTTCCTCCTATTCATACAACACGCGAACTGATGAAAGTACCCAAGCTTAAGATAATCTACAACCAGTTTGCTAAACAGTGATATTCATACCATCCTTCAATGGGATAATAATAACCTAATAACCTTCAGTGCTTTCAAAGCACAACTTTTTTTTTTACACAAAAAGATCTCGGTTCTTCTCTCTTTACCCCTTTCAGCTGAAGAGTCAAGATCAACAGATCTAGCTTCTCAGACTGACACTTACTCTTAGCTTTTCCTGTAATAATCACATCATTTCTACACTACACTCGGCTTCAAAAAACGTAACGCTCCTTTTCTCTCAAGGAGTTGCTTTTTATCTGCTCAGTTGTGAAGTGTGTACATTCCGTCGTTCCCTCTCGGAATAATACTTTGAAATTCGAGATGGCGCACTTAAAACCTAGAGCAGTTCGGCTAACCACTGTTGAGTCTGTTTCCACATTGTGTTTTTTCTACAGATACTACTACTATGGGAGTTGTTCAGCAGAACTGAAAACAGATATTATCCATTTCTGCTAAATCTGCCACAACACGAGCAGAAGCTGCCCAACATCATTTACAATTCAACTGCTAACCCCCAACAGATTACCGTTCTCTCCTCTTTTGTTCCATCTACCTTTATTTCCTGGAACAGTTTCTCCATGAAATGTTTCCAAATACAACCTCCAGGTCCTCAAAAAGAACATTGATGGGTCCCTTCACTCTTAATTTCCTGCCAGATGATATAAGTTTGTTTTGCTATACAGTTTATATTCTTTTGTATGTATCATAAAAAAATCATTCCGCTGTGTGCTAAGGATTACACATACCGGTCACTGAATTATAAACTTTTATTTAATATCTTGATGGACCTCATTTATCCCAAATTACAGCACAAATGCGGTTTGGCATAGATTTCACAAGGTGTTGGATTGCATTTACGTCTACAACATACAAGGTTCATCAGACTGTTCTTCAACTGGCTCAGTTAAAGGACTGTCTGAATATGTTTTTCTACCATCTGCCATTCATTCATTCTCAATTGGTTTCAACCGTCATTAAATGCTTCCATCAACTGTTGCACACACAGAGGAAGTTATGTTGTCCGTACAAACCTTGGACGAGGCGATCTCGTTCCAGACAGATTGTTTTAAGACCACAGTTGGCCTCTTAGATAATAAATGTAAATTATTTTTCCACTGATTAAACACCCGGGATATCCCTCTTTTTGAGAAATCAGTCGGCTCTGTTTTCAAAATAGTGGCTCCAGCCAGACGGGCACCCACAATAAGCCCTTTATCGAACTCTGAAAGATCCTTTGTTTTTCCCATTGATCAACATTAGTGACGATTACTATTGATAGGCAACTATTTAACAATGCTGATGGTTAAATAGTTGCCTAAAACATGCAGTGACATACGTGACCAAGAACACTATTTTGCATATAAGCTACGTAAATGACGTTTATGCGCATCTGCATAAAGGTTTCTAATTCAGTGGCCGGCATGTGCAGATAAACAGGGAAACCTGTAGAGACCATAATGCACATTTTTCAAGATACTGCAGGTCTCCAATAAGCAGGGTTGATCGCCACTATCATTTAACTATTTAATTAAATAGTACATGACAATGGTGATAGTTAAATTAAATAGTTTTCTATTTAACTAAATAGTTAAATATATAATTATTTAAATTAAACAATATATACTATTGAAATCTAAAACATTAAATATTAAATGAATGCTATCCAAAAGTTCATGGAATTTGAATAGCGCGCGCGAACCGGTTGTAGTACGGCCTTCTGCTATTATAATAGGGGAACAGTAATCTTTGTGAATCAGTAATAGTATGCCAAGAGCTGGCAAGCTGAGAGGCTGCGTTCTTGGGTTACATCCGTTTTTGTAAGATCGTGTTTTAGTGGTTCGGTGATTTTCTCCTACAACTGAAATTAACTTAAAAAAACTGCAACAGAAATCCACCTAATGCTTAAGGAAGCATTTGGTGATAATGCTATGAGTCAGAGCAATTTTTTTTGGGAGGGGGAAGCAATACATCCAAACCATTGTACACAAGGAATTCCTCCTCCCCTCAGGTCAAACGTCAAACTATAAACGACAAGTTTTACTGTGAGATTTTGAAGCAGCTAAGGGAGAGCATTCGGCGCAAACGTTCAGAACATGTGGAAGAACAATGACTAGATTCTCTACCATAACAACGCGCCAGCCCACACATCCTTCGTTGTTCGACAGTTCCTGGCTTCCAAAAACACGAAAGCCATTCCCCATCTCCTTTATTCGGCCTCTCCCACTGAGACTTTTTCCTGTTCCACAAGATGAAATTCCGGCTGAAAGAGAGTCGTTTTGACATGACTGAAGAGATTCAGCAGAATCGTACTCAACACAGTCACACATGAGAATTTCTAGCCACTCATGGAAACATGGAAAAAACACTGGGATCGTTGTACAAGGGGACTATATAGAAGACAGTGAAAACTAGGAGTTAGTGTAAGTATTTTTTTTTAATGGTCAAATTCAAAAACTTTGGGATAGCACCTCGTATTATAATTCCATGAGGATTTGTGAAGATGCATAGTAGATCCTCATACAGTTTAGGTCACTAGAAGAATGTAATTTTAATTTTTTGGTGGGAAAAGAAAAAAGTTATGTGAACACTGTTATACATATACGATAAGATATTACATCGAAAGCATTCATAGTTAAATGATGCAGGATATCAATAAAATTAAGTGTTGAAAGTTTTACATAATACGTTTAATTATTTCAACTAAATTTTATTATTCAGAACAACAATGCTAAATGTAGTTTTAATTCAAGTTTTAATGTTTTAAATTTTTATTTCGTTACAAATATTATGGAACAGTGAGTGAAATATTTTGTCAGTTTTCCAAACTCATCTCTATCACCGAGAATTTTTCAGTCCATCATTATATTGAGAGCAGCACCAGAGGAATCTTTTTTTTTTTCGGAGTTAGAGATCATAAAAATTATTTGTGATTTAGAATATTCCAGAATTTACTATCGAATTTAGTTAAGATATCAGTAAGAAATAAAAATGTTGATTCCCAACGTACACAATACTGGAAATAAAACAAATAAGTTGAACTTATTATGGTTTAGAATGAATTAATTTGCATTTTATTAGATGATTAATTAACAAAATGTATAACATAATACAGTATATGTGAAAGTTTATTATTAAATTTTTGAAATTAGGGTATAAATTATGGCCATGAAATATTTATTTTTAAACTGGTATTTATATTAATGCATTAATTTAATGTAAATTAATTATTATAATTAATATTTAATTATAATTGTTATAATATATTTATAATAACATAAATATTAGTTATTTATGAGAACTATTATAATATCTAATATACCTTTGTATGCATATATGTTTTGGTATATATCCTCCTCTCCTTTTAGGGATATATATATATATATATATATATACATATATATATATACATACTAGAAAACTATGATGCTGATAAAATGTTTATTTTTTTTGCATGTTTCTGTGATTAAATATCTATAACAAATACACTGATTTAAACTTAATAACATTGTTATATTCGTTTATTGTTTATGATATGAATTATTATTTAAATATTAATGTTAGCCACCTTATCCTCGGGACGGGTACGACTTGAAAGGGCTTTGGATAGCTCCGTAACAGGCCAATAGGCATCGAAAAAGGAAGATGTTAATGTTATATAAATAAAATATTAGAAAACTATATTATACTTTTATAACTATTAAACATTTTTATAAAACTTGTAATTATTAATTAATAATAATAATAACTGATTTCTAGCATTATCATTAAAAAATAAATTTAAAAAAATGTCGTTTTTTCTTCTAATATTATACTGTATAATGCTATAGGAACGTGTGATTCTACTCTTTCTTATTCTTCCGCGTTAAGCACAAGTCAATGAATTGCCGAATGAACGAATTTTCGATGTTTAAACTACATTCTAGTTTTACGCTATCTTTCAGCTATGTTGTAACCCAGGTCTGAACCTTTTGTCGTTTTTTCTCTTTAAATATCCCTCACATAAGTACCAGTGAGACAAGACTATATTGAGCAGTTTGTTCTTTAGAACTAAGTATAATAGAATTAAATACTACGAAAGTAATATAGTAATAATAGAAATAATTAATTTCTGACATATGTAACCCGTTCATTAACTGGGTTTTCATTATAACTAAATCAATGCAACTTCTGGTTAATAGTGCGTTCTGAAGATTGACAGATTCAGCAGAATTGAAGGGAAAGCCAAATTCGCAAATGTGTTTACTAAAAGTACAATTCCATTTTTTTCATTCTTAAATATACATTTTTAAAGGTTTAAAGGGTGAATATTTGTAACTGAACACTGGTGGTAATTAACCCCAGTTTTTTAACTATTCGTAAATATAATACTATCCTGTACAAATGGACAATTTAAAATTTAAAGAGAGAGAGAGAGAGAAAGAAAGAAAGCATGCGTATAGATATTCAGTAGCGCACTGACAGAATAATTAGCCAAAATATGCTGAATTTGTTTAACATGCACTCATAAATCAATTTAGAGTATTCCATGGATTGTAAATCCAGCAAAACGAAATAAAGGTTTCGGATATGTTTTAAAAATAACAAGGATCATTTTTTTAAAAAAAATCTCATCCTTTGCATGGATTGTATAAATTATAAACATAAGAAT
The DNA here is from genome assembly GCF_054136105.1 of Typopeltis vanoorti. Classification (NCBI taxonomy): domain Eukaryota; kingdom Metazoa; phylum Arthropoda; class Arachnida; order Uropygi; family Thelyphonidae; genus Typopeltis; species Typopeltis vanoorti. The sequence goes on along the minus strand of NC_143567.1, from coordinate 11,754,910 downwards.
GCTCACTGAAGTCAAAATACATTATTACGATGATTGATTCAAACTTTAATTAAAATCACGTAAAATTAGAGTTTTTAGTCGTTCGATATGTTTACAATTTTAAATTCAAATCTCATTTTTATGTGGATTTCAAAATATGCATATTCCTTTAGCACGATTTTGTTTTTCTTTCAGATGCTTCTCATCATATGCACTTTGTTTTCAACGTTACACATAATGTTCCTCTCTCAGAGAAAATCTTGGAAGCAGAATTTCATCTATATAAATTAAAGCCCCGATCAAAAGCAATCGAAAAATTTCCAAAAAGCTATTCTCACTTACTGGAGGTAAGGTATATTAATAATATGCTCCGGAGACTTTCTATACAAAAAGAAGTCCACACAGCATACTTACATAATATATTTCTGCTTTACTCTATAAAAATGACTGAAAATATGATATCAAGGTATTCAATAAACACTATTATTCACATTTATTATTCATAAAATGTAATCTAAAATATGATCAAATTATTATGATTAATTCGAATAGTGTTTAAATTAATAAATTATGAGATGTGGTGGAAATTTCATTTTTCAGAAATTACACATCAATACGAATTCCATGGTAATCTATTATTTGCTCGTTTGCCAAGAGAAATCTATTTTCAGAGTGCTTTATTCGTCGAGTTTTTGATAAAAGAACTGCTACAAATCCTCCCTTCACCGATAATATTGCAGTCAGTGTAGCGGTTGCTAGGCAACACTGTAGCACTGCCTTCTTTTCAAACGCGCCTGTAAGTGTTAATATTTAGGATTTAGCAGCAGAATCTGACAACTATAATGATACTCATAAAAATAATTATTAACTATACTTAGCAAAGCGTATGGGTTGTGGAATGATCAGATAAATAAACCTACGTCAATGTATGACGTCCTAGTCATCAAAATATCATTAGGAACAGATTCATTTCGCTTTATCGTTTTATCTGGCTCATTACCGTTCACATGCTGAACGGCATCATACGCATGTTTCTTAGGAATCAGCAATAAGTCTTAACATGATCATTGCATGTGCCCAGACTGCAAATGAAAAAAAAAAAAAAAAAAAGATTATATTAACTATGCTAAAAATAAATAGCTGTATATAAAGTCGAGACTATTTTTCTCCGAAAAATAGTCCTGATCCTTGCTGCTGAGATAACTCTACCAGCTGAACTGCTTCTGGATAAAATCTCTTCAAAAAAAGAAAAAGAAAGAAAAAGATTCGCTCTATTCTACGAAATGACGTAGTTGGTGCTTTTTTTTTTTTTTATTTAATGAAAGGGCACTAGTTTACTATTTGTGTATCTAAAAGTCGTGTGTTTAGTAGATCGAGATTTTTCATCTTTAAAGACCACATGAAGTGGTGCGATAAAATATTTTTAATCGTTTTTTTCGTTATCTTCACGCTTTTTTTCTGCAAGAAAGCCACATCTTGTGACGAGAGAAACCTTCAATCAAACAGGAAATAAATGATCTTCTCGAGTTTATAAATGAACATCATTCTTTGGTTGGAGACAGTTGCCACAGTTACCGTTTGGGAGAACAAAACAGTCACTATAGTAACTTGAAAATGTAATATATATCAGTTAAAAATCTGAGCCACAAATCGAACAACAAATGAAGCTGCTTTCTATTTGTGTTGCGACTTGGAAGTAACAAAAATGGAATGCACTCCAAGATCGATAGCGTAGATTGCGTGATACGTGTCTTGACATCATATCAGAAATTCGCACTAATATAGCTTTTCAGCTTTTTATACCTAAATACTAGACGGCCATATATTCTTGTGAAATCGACCAATCGTTGTTTTGCATCCTTTTAAGTAATTCATGCGTGAATTTGACAAAGATTTTATTGCTTTATCAATAAAGATACTATCAACTCATCGTCTTTGTTTTACTAGATTCAAGGATCAGCAAACAAAGAGAATTCCACGACATTTCGGTTCCTTTTTTATTCTATTCAAGTGTTAATCTTTGGATATTCAGAAACTCTCGCAGCCACCCGAAACTTCTACAATGTTACGTTGTTCTCTGCTAAGAACACAACTCAGATAAGCGATCATCGTCGACTGTTTGAGGGTTTCCGACTTTTCTTCCTTATCTTCGACCACCGGTTGAATGTCATGTCTCATTCGGTCGAAAGCACTATCTGTCTGTGAAATCTAAACCACCCTTATCCTCGGGCACTCCGGCGTGTCTCTCAGGAGACAGTAATTCCCTGGTTGATGGAGAAAAGCGATAGAGATTTTGCAGAGTACCAAGAAACAGACGGTGTGAGAACGCTCGCTTGTTCGCTTCTTGAACCATTTTTAAGATCAGCGACACGCACAAAAGAGAGAGAGAGAGAGAGAGAGAAACATGCAGCTTTGATATATTAAAAAAGGAAGCAATTCAATTAGCATTTGAAATTGCGAAGATAAGGATTTGATGTTTGCGTTCGTCACATATCGAAATCATAATATTGAACTTTGTGCTTCATGTTATCTCTCTCTCTCTCTCTCTCTCTCTCTCTCTCTCTCTCTCTCTCACACACACACACACACACACACACACACACACACACACACACACACACACACACACACACACACACACACACACACACACACACACAATGTACAAGTTTGAAAACAGATACCTTTCCAAAGTTCGTGAATAAATTAAAACTAGTTGTAGAAGTAGTGAAAACTCACACCGAGTTATTTTAATGTCTCCTTGAATAATAATAATAATAATAATAATAATAATAATAATAATAATAATAATGACACTGTAAATACTACGTTTAGGAAACCAAGTCCTCCTCTTCAGTTCTGTGGTGCGTATATGCCGAAAAAGTTGCACGAATCACGGCAGGGAAGGAGGAAGTTTCAAAATCTTTCCCTGTGTTCTCCTCATCTTTTAAAAATCAAAATTAAAGCACTCTGTTTAATCTTATCATGTCAGGGAATTATTGAAGTATAGAAATAGCTTAAGGAATTATTGAAGTACTGTTTATCTTTCAGAAATAAGCAAACCATTTGTAGAATTGATCATACATTATTGTTCTATTGTTAGTAACATTCCCTCACATAGAAAGAATGAAAGAATAAGGAATAATCATCTGCAATCATTTGCACATGTATTTTGTATATTTCTAGTAAAAATATTTTAGATTCATTTTTGTGAGAAATGGAATTAAGGAAACTAACTTTAGAAAAAACCTTTGAAAAATGGAGCCTCCAGAAATCATTTTATACATGAATGATGCTAGAACTACCAATAGAGTGAATGAATACTAGCAAGCCGCAAAGCATCTCATAAGAAATCTGAGAGATCAAATTTTAGAAGTTATAAAATTATAAAATCGGATTTTAAGGAGATAGCTCCAAAATAAAATGAGATTCCTCCAAGTGGAAATAAACGGCTTACCAGAAGAATGAAATGAAAGTATACATTTCGTAGCTGAAAATGTGGTGAACCAACTAGGAGTTGCAAAGAATGACATCGTACATGCTTACAAAATACCCACCAAAAGAAAACACATATCAAGCCAGTTATCATTTAATTGCAAACAGAAATGTTAGAAGTAAATGGAAACAAGGAAATTAAACAAAATTACAACAAACAGTACGACTAATAACTAAAACAACTAAATATAAATTACCACTTGACTAAACTTAATAAGCAACTGCTTTATCAGGCAAAGCAAGAGAAATCAAGTGGAGTGGTTAAGTGTGTGTGTTGGAAGGAGACAGCAAACTATTCGCAAGAAAGGATGACGAAAACAAAAGTGACAAGGATGCACTCGATGATCTCCACGAAGACAGAAGGAACTAGAACTAAATGTCACTTAACTGTGAACAGATTATATATATATATATATATATATATATATATACATACATATATATATATATATATACATACATATATATATATACACACACATATACATATTAAATCTACTAAATCTAGGTGTGTATATATATATATATATATATATATATATATGAAAGAATGATCATTAACTCGGTTAACATACATATTTTTTTCAAAAGAATTGAATGACTAGAACCTTTTTAAAACTTTTTACTTAAATCTCGGTTCTAGTCATTTAATTCTTTAAAAAAAAAAAAAAAAAAATATATATATATATATATATATATATATATATATATATATGTACCTAGATACGTCCCCAGAACAGACCAGTTTGCTTGTTCTGGAGGACGAAAAACCCGAGTTTCCGGGTGAAAAAACCCCTACCGCCGTACGAGACCGGCTAACTCACCTTTAGTCGAAAGAGACCAGGTCACTTTCGACTACACTTTTCTCACGTCACTGACGGTAATCGAACTCAGGTCTTTCCGACAAAAGGGCTTCGTCTATATTGACTGAGCTACGGGGATTGATGTGTGTGTGTGTGTGTGTGTGTGTGTGTGTGTGTGTGTGTGTGTGTGAATAGATATCAGAAATCGTTATAGTTCTAGTATAATCGTTTTGTTATGGATTCTTATTAAGAACAGGGAATTATTGTTTTAATCTCCGTGCCAACAGATGATATCATATATACATTATCATGGAGAATATATATAAATATGTTTCAGCTTAACAAATAAGATAGATCACCGTGTATAAATTAGCATGATACTAAGCTTCCATTTAATCGGGAAAATCGATAAAATACTGGGCCACACGCTGCAAATTTTTAAGATATTTATACTACGTATGGATAAATTCTCCATGGTAATATGATATCATCTGTTGGCATGGAGATTAGAACAATAATTCCCTTTCCTTAATAAGAATGTGAAACAGAACGATTAGAACTATAACCATTTCTGATATTTATTCATATATTTTACTGATGATCTCTTTGCCACTGATATTTTTCCAATACAGGAAGAGTCTCCGCAGCTCAGTCGGTATCGACGATGCCCTTTTCTAAATATCTGAGTTCAAATCCCATCTAGGAAGCGTAGAACCATTATCAATTTTTCGACTGAAGGTTAACTAGCCGGTCTCATACGGGGATGGCAGGGTTTTTTCTCCAGGAAACTGTGGTTTTTCATTCAGCAAAGCAGTCAAACAGGTCATAAGAGCATACGCAATTACCAGACATAATATACTGGCCTCATAGTCTGAGTTGCTTCGGCCGTAAATCCAAAACAACTAGCCATCCAACACAGAACATATAGGTCGAGCTGTATTATGCTATTTGTAAGAAACAGCATTGTAAATTTTTCTGTGTATAATGTAATTTATGATCTGCGCTTTGACAGATGCTTGCTGATAATTCCTAAGGCAAACAGAAAAATATTTGATAAATCTTTTGAATACCTAAGTCACAAGCAGCTAAAATAAACCGCTTTACGAAATAAAATCTGTAGCTTCAGATTATGCATTTAGAAAATGATTGAGACGCTACTTCATGAGACTACATTTGTATTCTCATGAAGTAGCATTTGTATTTTAAACATGTAGTATGAAGGTTACCTAGTAACTGTTATATCTTTGATCGTTACTTGCACTGTTTTTCGATTATTACTTGTATTCCTAGTAGTTACTGTTGTAAGATGTTATTGCATAACTATTGTATTAAATTTATATCCATAGTTGTATTGAGTCTTCAGTTTTAAGTAATTTTCATTTTTCATTGTCATTTCCTAATTTCCACAAAGAAATGCAAACATCAATAAAAGATCTACACAAAATCTATAGATTTTTTTCTTTTCTTTCAAATTCGAGTTTCAAATTCTAGCAATAATTATATGTAATATCAAGGCATTTTCTCAGTTTAATAAAAATCGTAATACCAATAATCAATTCTGTTTAACTGCTGTAAGTTCAACTAATGGTCTGCACTGCGAAATTATAGCTTACTAACATGCAGCAAATGAAGATTATAATTGGGAAAAATAATTGTATTTCTCTTTAGGTTCGAGTCTATCAGGTGACGACTACTCAAGGACAAGAAAATAAGTTATTAGACGTTCGGCGAATCAGTGCGTACTCAGTTGGATGGGAAGTGTTTTACATCAAAGTTGCAGTAATTGATTGGCTTAAAGATGAACAAAAAAACATGGGTAAGAATAACTGCTTTTGCTCTCATATCATAGCATAGCAATGAAATATATCGATATTCTATTTCTGTACTTATTTCACTGTATTATTTCGCTTTATTTCACTGTACATTATTAAGTGACATCACCAAAGAGTCAACCTACTCATCGCGGGAAGTCCTCCACACAACTCCCCGTCTATACTAAATCTATCTACAATTAACGCCACAATCCATCAACTATAACGCAACAGTAAAGAAAGAGATATGTAGCATTATGCTTTTATAAAGCAGAAAAATGCAAGCCATGGTAATACATTTGATTTCTAAAGTGGAATATTCTAAGGAATAATTTGTAAATTATTCAAATTTGAACCTGAAGACATTATTTTCCTTATTTATTAATTACTATTAATAAATAAAGATAATTTTAACACGTCCTTCATAATTATGCCAAACGATTCTCATATATATATATATATATATACATGATTTCCATATTATTCTGGCTTTCTGTACATTTTGCGGTGAAGCCTCAATCAAAGTAATAATAAATGGCATCAATATGGACTTTTGAGAGAATGATACATGTATTACTTTTTGAAATTTCTATTACAGTTTCACAGAGCTAGCATTTATCTGATATTTAGCTGTATTTACGAGACAGACGCTCGGTGTGTGTGTGTGTGTGTGACCCCGCCTGATGAAAGTCTGAAGTCGCTTGGAAAAGTTTTGTTCAGTGATTGATCTCTAGAGTAGGGTTCTCATATTTCCTAACTCTTAACAATTAGAATACCTAAAAATGTTTTCTAATCACTGGATGAGTGACAGAATCTTCTTCATTAGGGTAAGAAGAATTAACAGCGTGATTAGAAAATGCGTGTCAATGAATTTCTCCGTCTGATTTTGGCGTACATGAGATCATGTCCGCCTGAACGTGCCCAACAAGTACTATGGCACCCAGAATATCTTCAAATGTCAGCAATACGTTTGCAACTTAATTTATAGCTGTTGTTCTCTTGTAACGTATATTTCTTGTATTTCTCTTTTCATATTATGCACCCGATGAAATCTTCTGAGAAGACGAAACCAGTTGCGCGTTCAAGTAATAAATAGGATTACTTGGTTATTGAGAAACACACTAACATGCAGAGATAAAGAAATTATTTATTCCTCTTTATAAAGCGTTGATATGTCCACATCTGGATTACTGTGTTGAGGTCTGGTCGCCCGGATTTCTTGGAGATGAGACAGTGGAGAAAAAGGTTTAGAGGCGAGTGAATAAGTTGGTGAGTGGTCTGAGGAATGCTCCCTACATAACTTGAGAGTTTCTGTGTTGCAAAAGTTGGTTGAGAGATGGAGAGGAGGAGATATAGAAACATTTAAGATACTAAAAGGTTTTATAGGATTGATGCAGAGGAATTATTTCAGCAATTTCAGCAAGTGGAAGAACAACAGGTCATCCCTGGATATTAAGGACTGTGGTTAACAACGATCTGAGGACTAGATATTTTCGATGCTCGCCTGATATGCCCCTCCCCCTTATGGTTCTGGCTCTGAAGATTTCTCACAGACAGGACGCATCGGGATCATGCTGATAACTTGCCAGCGCTGAAAGATATCATAGTACAGCATGTGTGCAACATCAGTCCAGACCACCTGCGTTCTGGTTGATCACACTTTGCAAAAGATGCAGTTTGTGACAAACAGGGAAGGGCAGCACATTGAACAGTGCAGCCCGTGAATGCATTTATGGAAGTGAATAACTTTGTGTCGCTCTTCTTCTTACACACGCAGAAAATTTACTACATCTACATTCGGTACATCATACAGTGCCCCTGGTGATAAATTTTGGAACAACTTTTTTTCTCTCAGATATCGCTTCTGCATTATGTACAATGTATTCCTGCAAAATTTCGCAGCATTTAGATCACTGGTTGACGCTCCACAAGACCTTAAACAGAGAGACTTTAATTTTGATTACACTGTGTGTGTATATATATATATATATATATATATATATACTTTCCTATTCATCCGTCCCTTATGGGTAGAGTCCTCTCACGAAGGGTTTACGACGAATTAATGCAGCCGGCTCGACACTCCTCTGCTGCATCCCCTAAGAGCAAGTATTTATGACTTTAGTTCACGTGTATTCACGGGGCCGGTTTGCCTGTTCAGAGGGATGAAAAAAAAAAAAAACCTCTACCACAGGAGAAGACCGGCTAACTTCTCTTTAGTCAAAAGAGACCAGATAAAGGTTTCTGACATCATGGACGGGAATCGAACCCAAGTCTTTCCGACTACAGGGCTTCGTCTATACCGACTGAGCTACGAAGGCTCTGTATGAGACATTGAGCGCAAAAGCGGACTAACTGCAGCACTTCTCAAATGTAAACCAACATGTTTTAGTCCACTATTTCAAAGATAAAACATTTAGCACAAGAAGTGTGGTGCTACTTTCTATTTTTGACTTGTTAAATTATTGCACTTTTATTTTATTAACATTTCGTTTTGGCACAGTTTAATTAATGTTATAAACTCAAAATTAGAAAAAATGTTGATCAGTATCCACTCCTGCACTCAATGTCTCGTGTATATATATATAGAAATTTTTTTAACTTGGGTATAATATACGTTAAAGATACCAAGCTATTTTAAATATAAACCTGGTTTTAATCCATTTCCCAAGTAAGCTCTGTATTACTTAAAATGTGGTATTTCTAGCCTGGCTCCCACTGATGATACCTCAATAAAGGTCGAAACCGGTCTGAGTAGTGGCCCCCTTGCTTTTAATGCATAGCATCATACATCTCCTCTAGGAGATGGGCTTTCCATTAAGGGTAAATATCAAGAATAGTGATCAGAGCTTATTCCACCTTTGCCACGAGTTGCCTAAGACTTGCACTACGTATGGGTCAGTTAGACTGGCACTATTTGCAGGCGCAAACTTGACTTACTTGTCTGTTTGCTTACTTGGGAAATTGATTAGAACCAGGTTTATATTTAAAATAGCTTGGTATCTTTAATATATATATATATATATATATATATATATATATATATATAAGAGAAAGGCTATGTTTCTATTTTAGATAATTCGAAAATCCTGCTCTAGAGACCAAACTTCAATCTTTTTTTTTTTTTTTCTCAAGTCACTTTTCAGATCTTCAATAAATCAAATGAATAGCAAAGTATAATATTTTTCGATTATATCAGGCCACTATATTTTTCGATATATCAAACCACTCCTCTCCACCTCTAAACATAGATATATATAGAATGAGATTGAGGAAGGTAGATGATTTATGCTATTATCTAATTTGATTTTTAAAAAAATTAAACACTTCTTTAGAACTGTTTAATTTTATTGGGAAAACGCCATTTCCACATTCTGTACAAATAATATTCATGTACAGTATTCATAAAATTAAGTATACCACAACAAATATAATTAAAGAAATACTAAAATAAACGGTAAATAAGGGGTAGGACCTCTGCCTACCACTTATTCTCCAAACGGGGTAGGCAGAGGTCCTTTGACACCAACTTTTGGAAATCAGTGGATAGCAAGGCTCCACTGTAGCTGACAATAGGTATACCTATACGATACTGATGATTTTTAAATCAGGGGGCGAGCGTACGCCAGACAAATGCTGACATCTCGTGATTCTAAACCCCAACTTCTTTTATATATGAATCCTATCCACAAAAGGAAGTTAACCTACTGTACATTAGCATCGTGGGTAGACTGTGGAATATTTTCTATTTTAGATAATTCGGAAATCCTGCTCTAGAGACCAAACTTCAATCTTTTTTTTTTTTTTCAAGTCACTTTTCAGATCTTCAATAAGTGGAGAGGTGGTCTCACACCGGGTAATGAAATTCCTTTCCCACGTCACAGGCATTCATGCCCATGGTGGGAATCAACCTGCAGCCTAATGGTTGTAGAACAGATACGCTGATCGCTCACCAAGCATGCAGCCACCTAATACATTACTGTTAGCGTTACGGTCGATTTTTCTGAGTTGCAGGATTAAAAAATTGGGTTTCCAGGAGAAAAAAAAAATGAAAACAAGATCGACTAACTCGGGAATAGACTGAAATCGTACCTGCTCTCCAACCAACGGTTACGGGTTTAAATCCTGCCGTGTTCACGGCAGGATTTAAATCAATGTTCATTGATATTTGTGATTGTCTTTAGGTGGGAAATGAATTTCATCGCCCAAGTGAGATCAGCGTCCAGCTTATTGGAGGCCTGAAGGGGGCTTGAAAAAGTTCCATGTTTGGTATCTAGAGCAGGGTTTCCGGACTATGAAAAAATTAAAAAATACAAAAACTATATAATAATTGATAAAAATAGGAAAAAATTCGTTAGCTCACCCATGGTACAAATATGCTTAAGGTTACTAATAACTTTTCGTGTTATTAGTAAACTTTTCATAAAAAATTATAAAGGGATTGGAAAGGTGTCTTAGTGGTGGCTTAGCATTATATAAGTAGATTCTCACGAGGCTAAACAGACCTAGATATACCAAACAAATATACTTGGACTGTATATTTGGTATTTCTTTAATTATTTATCTTTAATTATCTGTAATTATTTAGTATTTCTTTAATTATATTTGTTGTGGTATACTTAATTTTATGAATACTGTACATGAATATTATTTGTAATAAAAAATGTTTAATCCTGAGCCTATTGTATTAAAAATGGGTTCGTTTATTAATATTCTTAAGTTTTAACACTCAGGAAACAATCCCAAGTGCCTTACTGTGTAAGGCACTTTGGATTGTTCCTGTTATCCCTTTATTTCTAACTTAAATTTGTCCTCTTTTCTAAAATGTGGATATGTACTGTGTAAAACAAGCAAATTTATACGATGGAAATAAACTGATTACTAATATTTGTGCAATGCGTTTTAATCATATGCTTTTCTAATTCTGGCCTTCCGCTTTGCCACTTACATGATTTGATTTTCCTAATCAGTCTTTTATTTGATTATTCCTTTATTTCTCACTGTAATTTGATTTATTTTCTATAAGCGGTGATGATATTCCACGGATTTTAGAAGAATTGTTTTCTTTTTTAGTACAGGAAGGTGGGGGGACGCTGAATTAATGAGTTTTGATGATGAACCCAAAATTTGCATCATATGCGTACGCACATTACTGTGTTGGCGAGAGGTACTATTCACGTTAGTATATGATACCATATGCGCTACCACAAAATATCCGATAATTTAAACTTAAAAGAGGCCTTAAGTTCAAGCACTAACTTTGTGTGTGTGTGTGTGTTTGAAAGAGAGAGAGAGAGAGAGAGAGAGAGAGAGAGAATGGAGAATTGTGACTTTTGCTTCGCTTGAACAGTTACAAATAAATTATGAATAGAGGTGGACCGTCTAATAATATCTTGCACAGACTTTCCTTCTGCTAAATTAAAGGTCTGTTTTTCCTTTACAGGCAAAATATATATTACAAAAGGAAAGAGAATCACGAACGCAGCAAGTGCCGTTGACATACTTCCCCGCAAGGCATAAATGATTGTCGCACGTGCTATTGACGTAATTTGCTAGTTCCCGCGGGCTAAATAAAGAATTCGCACACCTTCGTGTGTCCACCTATTGCGTTATAACAGTGTCGCGGGACTTGTGCCATCAAGGAAGGCGATGCCTAACTGTATTAAATGTGGTCCATATTTCATGTCACCGCTGACAGGCAATTTAACAGCTGTTGGAAATCAATTGCTCTTTTTTAAATCACAAGAAAGACCACGCCAGAATGTAGAATCGTGATTAAAGTCTTATATTTTGTTATTTTTTTTATTCTGCATGTGACAAAGCCATTTTTTTTTTCAAAATTCTTTTCGCCTAATATTGATTTTAGCGCCGCGAAACACACTTTTAAAAAAGTCTTTCAATATGCACTCCTGAAACAACAACGACAAAAAAAAAGAAAAAAGCTTGCTTAGTATTAGCTGTAGTTCGGTATAAGTTGTAAAGAATATATGTCATTCCGTTCCATATACGTGATTCCGTTACTACCCATCCTATTAGTGAAGCACAGTCAACATGCAAATAGTAATTATTCCAGGATAACACAACTTTAAAAGCAAAATGCAAGAAAAGAAAATCTCAAGTCTAGTGTAATATAGAATATGTAACAGAATAAGAATAGAATATGAACAGTATAATACAGAACTTTTCAGTTATACAGTACGCACATTTCTTCAGTTGCTAGTTGCTTGTTGTAGCAAAGTAAAAAAAAAAAGTCACTTATGAAATCATATCAACTAAACGTGCTGCAATGATTCATATTATAATAAATAAATAAACAAAAGTAACAAAGATTCCTAATCTGCGGAGCGTTTGGAGTCTACCGGAAGAGTGCAAGAACTTTTCAAAGTGGTAAAAATTATATGACAACGTTTTAGCAACCTATTTTAGATGTTCGTTTCCTTGAAAATGTAATAATCATCAGATAATATTACGTTTTACAATATATAATTGCATAAAGGTTTCAACCACTTCCTTAAAGTTTTTTTTTTTTTTTAAAGAGTAAAAAAGTTCTTGCCATGTGCACTTCAACATAAAAGGAGTAACTGTAGCTACAGCATCCATAAATTAAATTTTTGCTGTAAATAAAATTTTATTTTTGCTTTACACACTTCATGCTTTTCGTAATCCATTTCAGCAGGAAAAATCTAAAACTTGTAAGGTTGGAAATACGAATTAGTCAAAGTTAAGAAATTAGTCCTTTTCTATCTACCTACATACTTTCAATCATTTCAAGAAATTTTAGAGAAAATTGGCATTTGATATGTGAATATTTGCTATGCATTATTATGCCCAGTAGATGTTCACAAATTGCTACACGTGTCGATATTAATCTTGGTGATTTGAAGAGCATATAATACTTGGAAAAGGCATGCAGTAACAATAGTTTAATAATTTAAACTATTGTTTTGTTGACCTTTAGTTAACTTTACTCCGGCCAAATTTCCTTGCTGAAAACGTAATCCCTGTGTTTATCATTACCTCTATGAGAAATAAATTCCAGCTTTACAAATTTTCGTTTCACAGGCGCACGGTAGGAACGAATTTAAAATAAATAATAAATACATAAATAAATAAACTTGTAAAATAGGGAACTACCTAATTGGAAAAACTGTTATCAAGAAGGAGGATTAGTCTTGCTCATTTGAAGATGTATAAACCGTCAGAAAAAATAGTAGGAAAAGGCAGAACTAAATGACAACAAACCAAATTTTGCGAAAAAAATTTTACAAATTACAATATTTTTACAAAAAAAAAAAAAAAAAGCATTCGTTTCCATAATTTTCATTTTCATTTTCCACGAACGCATTTTCATTTTCCACGAAAATGAAAATGCGTTCATATTTATAAGTTCTTTTAAAATAGAGTTTCAACACTATTATTTTTATCTACTGATAAAAATAATAGTGTTGAAAATAATGTATACAGGCCAGAGGAGAGTGTGTTCGTTTGTGATCAAAAACAACAGGGCACGAACACAAAAGAGAGTAAAAATCAGATCTAAATGAAGAGTTCACTAAATCAAGCCATACCGTACGTTGGCAAAGAGTTGTAATTCCATTCTGTTCTTATAACAGTTGCGTTTTGTTTATTGTTTAAAGTTTAAAAATATACTTAAAGTTTAAAAATGTGATGTAAACATGTACCAGACAGGTACATTTTTAAGTCACAATTCCTGTTCAAACTGAAACGATTTCACTACTTTCGTTTTTAGTGTTAAGTGATTAAATCACTCCAATTTCAACAGGAACCATGATTTAAAACTGCACCCATCTGGAAAACAGAATATAGAATTGCAAAGAAATTACAATACAAACACATGATGATGAATGAAGCATGAGCAATAAAATACACGCAGGACATCGCAACACTGCAAATTATGGACATTTTCGCAGAAAGAAAAAAGTATAAGATATTGATGAATAGAAAAAATTTTAAGATAATAACAGTCAGAATTCTTTCATGAAGCAGCTAGCACTTACCTAAACACGCAGATTTTAAAATAAAAGGTCAACAGCCAGAAAGTCTGTAATCACTACTGTCCTTATATCGCTGTATAGCAGTTTCAATGGCAACACTGCTCGGTATCCAGAAAATTCATCGAAAGACAATTTATCGAAAAAACAAGTAATCGAAAATGCAATTCATCGAAACTATAAATCATCGGATGAACAGGTCACCGAAAAATGACTTTAAGACATGTGAAGTGAAGTGTATTTATCAAAAATAACTGCAGTTTTTAAGGATTAACTTGTGATGCAATTGAAGCTTAGCATTATATTCCCTTTGCATTTGTTGCATAGACGTCTTTTTTTTTTTTTTTTTTTGAGGAATATTCCTTTCAATCATTATATGAGTTTTGTGTGGTTTATGTGTGTGTGTTTTATACAATCTGGAAATGATTATGTAAAAAATCTTTTATAGAGACCAAACATGGATATTTTTTTTCAAAGACTTCTTTCAAGCAGGAAGCTACACACAGGAAAATAAAATTCGTCACTTAATATACAATAACCTACTGTTTACCCGACCTAGTTCGGAAAGGGATTTTATGTTCGGTGATCTGAAGAATCGTTAAGTGGCTATACTAGTTATTATTATTAGTAGTAGTATTAGTGTGTGAAGTCCGCACACACACCAGTTATAAGGGACGAATTTTACTCTGATTTAGTATTTGAATCTTTTTACAAAAATTTGTCGAACCGTTCCAGCTTTCAGTTCAACTATATTCGGGCTACAAAGGGACAACGTTTCGAAATTTTATATTTCAATAACTCTCCGACTTAGTAGAATACGCGCAAACGTCGGAATTTGTAAAACCCACAAGAAGGCTGTGTGGTTCAGTTTTAGTTCCAACAGGATCACTTTTATTAGAAAAATTTGGTTAAGAAGTTTGGAAATTATATTAATAATTCCGCTCTAGCTGAATGAAATTTAATGAAATTTTATAGTTAAGATCTATATTAAAATTTGTCAGTTTTGATTTCGATCTGACCATTGTTGTTGTGAAAAATTAGGTAGAACAAACTTTTTTGTCTGAAGATAAATGGCTACCTCCACAATAAAGTAGCAGGTACGCTTACAGAATAATACTGTAAAAGACAACAAAATAATTATTACGTCTCATTGACCACCTACATATGTTGTCTACATCTTAGGTGACGTTCAGTATTCATGAAAATTTTAAAGCAACAGTTTTCAAAAAAATTCATTTATCAATGAATTATTTCATAATTCATTGAAAAATTATCGTGGAATTGTTTTTGTCGATCAATTGCAATGGCGACGAATTGTCGTGCGGTGAACTGTCGTTCGACGAATTTTTTATTCGATAAACTGCCTTTTCGATGAACTGCCATTCGTTAAATTGTTGTTCGATTAATTGTTTATTTGATGAATTGCCATTCGGTAAACTGTCGTTCGATTTTTGATGAATTTTCGTGGAAGCCAAACATAACTGAGTGAAGCATTGAAAGCTTTTCTTAAAAACAAAAATAAATAAACTTCGTAAACATTACTGTAAAAGAGAAATTCATATAATTCTTACTATTTCCTAATTCATGCTGCCCACACGTGATATTGATGTGCTATAGGTGTTGTAATCTCACGGGTGTGAGAGTGATATAATTTGTTTAAAGGAAACAGAATCAGAGAAATCATTATACACAATTTCATGCAGTTCTTTAACCTTCAGCTTCTGATGTTATTTATTGCACTAAAGCAGCACCTGCTATCCAGTAGCACGTTTATATCTATTGCGAAATACTGTACTAACTCATTTTGAGCTCCAAATTAATTCCAAATGACAAAGCAGGAGAAGCATGCAGTAGTTTAGCTTTCAACAGATCTTGTTCATCCATTACTCTTAACCTAACTTGCATGAATACTGCTACATTCACCAGGTCATCTACTGAAAACTGCCGTGCACTTACCTTTGGTAGGCAGCTTCATCCCATTTTCTTTCTGATTTAAAGAACCCATTGGTGACAGTATGAGTACTGCGGTTCTTAAATTTTCCGTTATCGTTCAGCATCTAAGTCATTAAATTATCAGAACACCGGAGGGAATGTTGAAGTAGTCTGGAATAGGCAACCGTAATCCAGTTATCGGTAGCAGCACATCGGAATCTTGCTAGCAGGGCTTAATACAGAACCATTTTGAAGATAGAGATCCACAGCAATCCGTTGCTCCAGCTCAAATGGCCACCCACAGTGTAATGTAGCCAATATACAACACATTTTTCTAGTTAAAAACAAAACAAAACAAAACAAAAACATATAAACCTGTAGAAGTGCCCCCATCCTTTTTCTTTTCTCTCTCTCTCTCTCTCTCTCGTGTTTTAAAAGACTTGAGTCTCGCATTTCAGATAATGTCGTAATATGGAACACTATGACCGTATATGTATGGATAAATCATAAAATCATAGTAAAGTTATCAACGACCTGACAAACTTCGCTTTGCGATAACTATTATTGGACATGTCCGAGAATCGTTAGTGAAAAGACATGACCAGGCAATAATTTAATTATTTCTGATTCCAATAAACAAATTACTTTATTTCTTCACATCTGTAAATAGAATAAAATTTTGTTGACAATTTATATATTCCTATTTTTCGTCTTTCTCCTAGGAATACTTCTAACCGTAAGCACTATCACTGGAACGCCAGTAGAAAATGGATTAGTGAGGTTCGCCAAACGGCACCAGCATCATATCAATAAGCAGCCCCTCCTTGTTCTCTTTATTGACGACGGAAGACAGAGCTACAATCCTTCTAATCCAAAAATAGGTAAGGAATTGAAGCAGAACATTACTGTTGCAGAGTGTTGATTGAGATGTGTAACAAAGTGATGGAAAATAATTTATTAGATTTCTCTAATTTCGCATCGATGTCTCATATACTAAACTGAAGGGTCCCGAGACAAAAAAAAAAAAAAAAAATTCGCCGTGGTGAAGCCAGAATGTCTCACAGTCAACTTACTCGTTTACATATTTTACCTATGAAGAAACTGTTCTACAAACTTAACATATACACCTAATAATTGTACTGCAATTTGCAATCTAATTTAACTCGATATATTCGATGTTGAATTTGCTGAATAAACAATATAAACAGTCTATAAAAACGTGAGCAAAGAAAAAAATGCAGTTTCTCTTCGATTTTTCTCTACTCTGTCTACCTCCCTGAAAATAAATATTAATTTGGTGTCCGAGAAAATGAATACACATAAACTATTCCGGATACTAACTTCAAGTATTTGAAGCAATGTTCTTTTAATTATCTGCATCACATTTTCAAAGCAAACATAAAATTAATTTGTGATATGGGAATAAATTCTTTAAGAAAATTGAAATATTTATATAATTTAAGTTTATAGATACTGAGAAGTATTTGAAGTATATTACAGATCCATAATTTTTTATAGCCAAATAAACTGAAACTTAAAAATTGCAAAGCCCACATCACAAGTACACTTCACGAAGTATCAGTTCTAGATAACAAACTAAAATTTTAAAATAACTGTGAATGCTCAACAGTTGTACTCATCCTACACCTAGCGGAACTTTGCACTAACTGCAGCACTATCATTTATCTGGCGATCAGTTGGGAAAAAATTGATAAGACCACATATATAGCGTTGATAATTTAAAAATTACAAGCAGTTTGCAAGAACGGATGAACAAAATGGTAAAACAGAAAAATGGTTTTAAGAACAAGTTGGATATCAATGAACATACAAAGAATGCAGAAACTATTTCGTAAATACACTTCGAAATTCTCTTTGTTTTTCTTCTCTCTATTGCATCCCAAACGTGTTCTATGGGGTTGAGATCTGGGGAGCATGCTGGTCACTCGATCCGATTAATATCCTCATTCTCCAGAACTCCAGAGGGCCTGCTTGTCGCAGTTTATCCGAGAACCTGTGCTTTAATGGAGCCAGTTGGTCGATTGGTAGAGCCTCTGCTACTAATGGTTCAGTTAAGTAAGTTTGAGCGCGGTTAGTAGTTGGAAGGGGACTAATCGTTCGATGCTGTTGGCACGCTCTCCCTCGATGAGTCTTTGGACTCCCTGAAGGTGTCTAATAATAATAAACTTGCAAGCTGACCTGCCGTCGTGCATCAATTACGTTTTGCTGTTATAACCAAAAATCTATCTTCATGCTCCGTGGTAGAGCGGGAAAGACCGCTTAGGAAATGTCTGGAACACATTCCACTGGTTTGAAACGCTGTCCAGAGCCTGGATACAACACTATGTGAGATTCCAAACTCTCTGGCAAGATCAATAATTCTGAGGCCTTCTTCAAGTTTTCCAATAATTCTTCCCCACGTAAATCTAGATGATGTCTTTGAGACATTACAAGACATCCAACTTTGCAACTTTATTCCTTCAAAAAGGAGTTCCTTCAAACACAATTCACTTAGCGCAGTTTCTGCCTTTCATTCTGTTGAGTGCTACGCGTGATTCCTTGGTTGTAATTTTCAGAAATAGTGTCCATCCTTAGGTGTTGGATGTGTAGGATGTGTTGAAACTGACTGAACAAGTAGCGCATCGAACAAAATTCTCAACGTATTCAAAAGACTCGAGAAAGGAATGAATCCTAATTGCTTATGTGAGCTGCTAACCTTCGAAGCATTTCCTACCTCATTGTTTCTTCAATTATGTTCCACGGAAACCTAGGCTTCTGCAAAAACTTTTAGGGGTTTCCCCAGAGCATATACAGACATTTATAACTAGCATTACATGTAGTCTCCGAATAAAACTTCAGTGAATGGGGAAAATTATAGTTTTCATTAAATTAACTTGACTTATGGTACTTTATTATTTGCAATATTATGTATCGTATGTTTTCTTGATTAAATTATTTTGAAAGTAAAAGTTATTTGGCATAATTCGTTTCCGCTAATTTTTTATGAAAATTTCATAGGGATTCCACAAAAAAATAAATAAATAAAAATAAATATTACTCAGGTTTGAAGTCTTAAAAAGCTTAAGAAACACTGGCCTACGCGCGAGAAATAGTTAATGATTGCATGAAGAAACTACAAATGCGCAAACTAACAAAATAATTCAAACATTTTTATTGTGAGGCACCGGTTTTTCTTCTTTTTCAAGACTACTAAACATAATAGACAGGAGCATTTTCCAAGTGAAGAAGTGTTCCTAAATAAATCATAAACACAATACATATGATCACTCGGTTCTTCTTTATTGGCTAATTCAGGGTAATCAAAAATTATTTGCGTATTTTCCAAAAATCTAGCTTTCGCAGTTCCAACTGCACTCGTCATCATCACCATTATTATTAAATTAAACTTGTCAATAAATTATATTCTTTCTTAATCCTTTATCTGTAAGCAAACAAAATTTGCGGGAGAAATGTCTTCACGACTACTTGTAAATGGAAGGCTAATGATTTCATATCACTGACAGGCTCATCCTACCACAGAGCAGAACCGCTCATATTCCAGGGAAAAGCATCAACCGCAAAAGCAGCGGAATCCCCACAACTGCAGAAAACCACGTCAGTGGAAGTCAGACCAGAGGGGATACCAACGCTGAATTATGCCGAAGTTATATATTTTTCATACATTCATGCACCTCCAAGTCATATATTTTCCATACACTTTAATAATAAGGATACTTATTATTAAAGTGTATGGTTAGTAGTAGTGGATAGTTGTGGAAAGTTTTTTAACTTGGTCATATTTAAATTAAACTTGCCAAAAAATTACATTCTTGTTTAATCCTTTATCCAAGTGTACGCAAATAGAGTGTACTTGCTTACTTACTGGAAAGAACCCGCCCTTTAATAAAGGGATGGGAGGGGGGGTTGCTTTGCATTATGGAATATTAAGGCAATTGATGTGAAGTCATTAGCCTCTATATACAGGTAGCCTAGTTGAGAAAATATTTCACAAGTAAAATTTGTTTGTTTACACTTGGATAAAGGAAATTATAACGAAGCGAAGAAGAAGAAAAAACTTTTTACAATTATTATTACTACTTGCACATTGAAGGAGCCCAAGGACTTATCGCGGGACTGCAATCTACATCCAATAAGCCACCGTCTACACCAATTAATCATCCATTCACACGCTACGCTACACCAATATCCACCATCTAAACATCCTGCCATCTACATCCCACTTATAGTATTTTTGTCTGTTAATCGTATGTTCTCTGGCTGATTTATCTGTATGCAGGATAAAATACTTTGCTACTTCTGTATCAGATTGGCTAATTCACATTCACTTGAAAGAGTCCATATAACTATTCTGCATTCATGACGAGCAGCAAACACGGGTTTATTCCAATCGAAGTCCGTTCTTCCAAATGCGCTAGGCGTCATATGCTCTCGATTCTTTTATCTCCTCATACAAGAAAGTGCATTCTTAAAAACATGACGTCAAAAAATATAATATAATATATAGGAAACTTATTTTCTGTTGAGTTTCCGAAATTATTCGGAAACAGTATGGAAATTCGAAATATTATCAAAATATATCCAATTCCATTCAATTCTCGTCTATCTTCACAGGGTTGAGTCTCCTAGTTAAGGATTTTAGGCTATTTAATGCAGCCGGCTTATTATTTCTCTGTTGCATACCACTTATGGTAAGTATTTTTATGTCTGTAAATTTTATGTCTTCACGGGACCGGTTTGCCTGTTTTTAGGAAAGAAAAAAACCCGAATTTCCTGGAGGAAAAAATCCTTCGCCCTCGTATGAGACCGCTAACTCACACTTAGTTGAAAAGCGCTATGAGGGTTTAGTGTGTCTTTCCAATAAAAGGACTTCATCAAAACCGACTGAGCTACAGAGGCTCCAATATCAAAAAAGAGAAAAAGGGGGGGGGGGGGAGGAAAGCGCTGTCAAATATATTTTCCTTAATGAATACAAAGTCATGAACCTCCATCTACATTCGTAAATCCTACACATACACACAGTGAATACAGTATCAATAGAAATTCAAGAAATATGTACAATAGCTGGTCAGTATTCAACATTTTTATATTTTTTCACTGTTTTTAATTACTGAATTCATGTTTAGTTATGAAAAATTTAATTATATCATTAATTAAAAAAAATAAACCATTTAAATTTAAAAAATGAAATACTAAAACATTATATGTTTTAGTATTCCATTCCATAATTTTAGTAATCTCCAAAGAATATTCGTGCAAAATTCGCGCGCTTCGAAACATACTGACATTGGTTTGTAAGAAGTAGATACTACTTTCTTGAAATATGAGAGAGGCCTTTTATGGACATGATAAATTGTGCGTGTGTGGGGGGGGGGGGTATACATAATCGGATTTGTTAGAGTTAGGCATCGCAATATTTTAATTTCACTGGCTGCCAGTAACGGTGCAATATTTTAGTTTCGCTAGCTGCCAGTAACGGTGCAATATTTAAGAATGGTAAAATTTCCATGATGTTTACTAATATATAAAACACAATACAATCACCTGTAAGATAATGATTTACTTTCGTAATGAAAAACTACAGAATAAAGCTCAGTTGAACTCACTATGAGTAATTTTTACTAATAAGCCTATTTGTACTAAAACTACATTCACACTTACCTTTCATAAAAATTACTCGCTCTTGATTTTTTTATCATTATGAAACGAATGTTTAAAATATCGAATTTCGCATTACTTGACCACATTTTATCAAATATTTCACTTGTTTATAAAGTTAAAACATTTAGCGAATAACTAAGTTAAAAAATAACAGTTCACAACATAACACGACACAATTTGTTTGTCATCCGCAGACGATGAAAGAAGCGCCCTCTTACACAAATAACTATGAAAAACGTGATGAAAAATCACAAGGCAACTAAAATTCGCCTTGTAATTAATTCTGATAGTTCAAGTTGTTCACATTATATTAAAAAATGCTACCTTAACTTCATTATGATGAATACATAGATGAATATACAGCTATCACTAAAACAGTAAATAACAGTTACAGAATAGCAACTTTCAGTTATTACTTTTACAATGCAAACAATCATTGTGAAAGTAATATCAGGCTACTGATAATTTTTAAATATTTATATCTAGGTGTAAGGATTTTAAATTTAGCAATAGCAATTTAATCCTTGAAATGCCTTCCCTTGATGAGTCTATGGACTCCTTGGAGGTGTCGCGTAATAATAATAATAATAATAATAATAATAATAAATGTAAAGTATTCTAAATTTATGTATTTAAAATTTCACTTGTGGACATTTTATATATGTACATATAAATAGCCTATTTAAATTTACATATTTAAAAGATAAAATTATGTTTGGTTTAGCATCTTAATATGGGAATATGAGGATATGGGATATTACTCGATATTTCTAATGTTACTTGGAAAACATGCTTGTCAAAAATTATATTTAATATACTGCAGGTTTGAATTTTTCGTCTTTCGGTTACAATAAATGAATACTGTTTGATAAGAGTGGGCTGTTTTGGAAATGAAGAAAAGCTAAAAGATAATAAGCATAAAATGTCTAGTTCGGATGAATGAAAATCCATCAATGCATGCAATTCTCGTCCATCCAAGATGGATTGAGTCTCCTGATTATGGTTTTTAGGCAATTTAATGCAGTCGGCCTGCCGCATTCCTCTAAGGGTAAGCCATTCCACCTCAGTTTGAAACAGAATAGCCCACCGTCGCAAATAACTTATATATTGCTCGAATTACTCATTTTCTGTATGCGAGTTCTTGCCAGCTTCTCTAAAATCTTCACCACCCCTCCAAAGTTGTTCATAAGTCTGTAGTTAAACATTAGTTTTTGCATAACGGGTCTCTCGTTCATTCTTTCCCCTCATATGATATAGTTTCTTGGCTAAGACTCAAATTATACAAATTTGTCATGAGCCTAACTAGTTCGTCTGGTCTTCCCTTTAGCATACGTCTTGATATCCCATCGGTCTATATTGCTAAAAATTTATTCAGGTGATGCATCAGTTCTGTAGCCTCCTCATTCAACTCTATCTCTTCACTCAATGTAATGGTAGCGCTATGTTACATTCACTATTTACATAGCGAAGTAAGCACTCTATTCGAACAATCGCATCAGCTTCTGACACCTCTGCATTCGATATAGTTATTTATAAACATTAATTCTTTATTTTATTGAAGTGTAAGGATAAAACTGTTTTGGGCTACATTTAGAATGCACAACCAGTAATGGATGAAAAGAAGAAAAGCTTATTTTCATATTCCAACTTAGCATTCCATACTTTTCTGACTTGTGTTTTATATATTTCATGACGTCTCTCATCCTTATTCTCACTATATTTTTTCCATGTCATCTTCAAATGGAGCTCTTGCTTAAAAAAGTTGTACATCCATTTCACTACCACCATATGTATTCTTCGAACTCTAGTAACCCATTTAGGTGCTGCATAATTTAAACATGCTTTCAAAGTTTTCCATGCAATGCTGATACCCTTTCCCAATAACGATGTCATGGGACAGCATATGATATCCTCTTCAGTCTCTCATAATTTCCAGCTTCCTTTTTCAGCATGAAACCTGTCTTAAATGAAATCTTCACACACTTTAGTTATTTCCCAGGTCAGCAGGACATGATTACTTCATCAACTGGTGGCCAAAATAGTCACATCCTTAACCGAGACGCCTTCTGACGCTAATCTAATCTACCACTCTTTGATCGTTAGTTCCTTCTTTCACATGCTACTTGAGAAAATTGTCTTCGACAGCTCAATAAATTCTCTTTATTCTTTTCATAAATTTTTCGGCTACCCAATCAGTGCTTGGATAATTTAAGTCAGCCATAATAATTACTAGTTTAGTACTTGTTTCCATCATCGCGATAATTTGGCGAATCATTTCTTCGTCCCTCAGCTACTATTCCTCCAGATCACCATAATAACATCATACTATTTATTTCATCTCATTAGCCTCCACTTTATACTCACTGCTAAAAGGGACATTATTGCCATTATTGCTTTCATGAGTTTTAGACCTTAAATGGACTCAATCATATGGTATCACTAGTAGTAATCCATTTCTTTTCCATCTCTTTTGTCCTTCCTGAAAATACTATTCTTTTCCCTCGATTCCACTTATATTATATCTGTTTCAGAGAGCCAGATGTTATTAATGCCAACAATCTTAGACCAAAACGTAGTCACCAAGACAGCAAACTCAACACCTTTCCATGATGTTTCTGGCATTTGTGTCTAGACATGATAATGCTAGTTTCTCTAACTCTCTCAACTAGAACTCACCCCAATAAATAATTTCCAGGCACCTGGTGACAAATCTGTGTGTGTGCATGTGCAAAAAGTACTACATATGTGGCATGTAAAAAATTTTTAACGGTATATAAAAGAAGAGAAATGTTCGGAAAGGACAAAGACATTTATGGAGACATTACCCTCAAAATATAGTACAATAAAATTTTAAATGCGATTTCTAGCTACGTGACAGCGAAAAGTGGCCCAAGGAAGGAAAGATCACCATTCCAGAAAGAAAGAGTGGAATTATTATGAAGTACTCAAGTAATTTCTTGCTAGATGCGTGACACGTGTGCTTTTCCACTTGAACATGTCATGTTCAGCCCTCGGGTATAAAAGGGAGCGCGTCTGATACAAGACTGCTTGGATGAGGATTAACAAATAAAAACAAAAACAACTTCTCGTAAAGTTTTTAATTGATGTGTTGTATATCAGAAGCATGCAAAATGTTAGAAATATTCTAACGGTAATTCTATTAATGGACCTGAATATAAACAACACGATTTGTTGTAATACTCATAACCAAGTGCAAAGTAATCTAGAAAATATTTCATCCATGGTTCTGAAGAAAACACGTGTCCTTCACGCTATAGCAATCACGTTCCTCACAAACAACGATTCGTCCGCTGAATAATCAAGTGCAGCTTAACGTGAAAAATATTCATTAGAAAGAGTAGCACCATCGTAATGGAGGTAGAAACGTACAGCAAACACAAACTGACATTTGTGTGTTTGTGTCCCTGGACTGGACTAAAGCTGTTCCACGAACGTCTAATTACATGTCGGATTCTAGGAAACAACGACAAAGAGGGCGTGCAGAGTGTCATTGGTCGGATAGGAGATCGGTATTTAATACGCAATATGCTTCAGAAAATCAATGTACACTTAAGACTGCTGAAATCATTAGCAGCTATTTATAGTTAATTACTCTGTATGTTTTTATAAGACAAACACTACACTGGTGACTTTCGGGCCAGTTAATATATCAGATTAACAACTATTATTAGTACACTGGAAATGACCTTGGGAAAAAATCATTTCCCCTTTTCTTCACTGATATATCATCTATTCATAACGGTGAACAATAGCAATGCATATATCTATTAAGCACACATTTCTCTTCGACAGCTTGAATATTGTGAATTTTCTATTGTTATGAATAAAGAAGGGCAAACGATTAAAGGGTAATACAGATAATAATAATAATAATAATAATAATAAAAGTGTGCACCCATCATTCGACATACAGATACCTGAGGGAAAAATAGAATATGTGCATACGTTTATATGGTCCATAAATTCAGCCTTTTTCATTTTTTCTAAATACATGACAGGAAATATGTAATTTATTTCTAGCAATGTACTCATTGTATGCATATAATGTAGGGGGAAAGAATCCAGAATGCAGTATGAAGGTCCACCACCATGACTGAAGATCTGGTTCACTGCATATAAACAGGATATAATCATTAATGAGATCTAGTCAGGATATTCAGCTATCATGCTGTGAGTGCAGAAAGCTGTTTCGAAGGTGGTGTGAGCAGTGGCGGTTCGTGGCTTGAAATCGTGGGGGTGTGCTGCAACTTTCGAAATATATATACACACTGTAAGTACAGTGGATACATGTTTTGATAAACTATCATCAAAATTATGGTAAAAATTTAAAAAAATTAAACATGAAAAAATATTGTTTATTATCGATAAAATTATACAGTTTGGTATAATTCGAAATTACTTAAAAATAAAATCCATCATCATAACTCCAATAATGTTCTAAAATAAAAACTATAACAAATGTCATGTCTTTAATTGTAATGCCCAATTATTTGAAGAGACGGAGTAAACACGGTAAGCACTACGAACACTCTACTACTGGCGCAAACTGCGTATAAAGAACAGTGGAACTGCGCGACGGATAGTGCCGCATTATGCTAATAGCTGGCATCTCAATATGACGTGCATGCTTGCGAGCGTAGCAATATTCTCTTATTCCCTCCACATTCTCTTATTTTGTATAAAAAAAAATAAGAGAATTGCATAGGATTGTTGATGATAAAATTAAATATTACAAGCAAATATAAATAAATTAATAAATATATTTATGTATCGAGAAAAATTCGGGATGCTGCAGTTCCGGAATGCCTATGCACGAGCCGCTCCTGGATGTGAGATGGATAAACAGGAAAAATCTTCATTATAAGGTATTTGAAGCGTGCAGCACAAAAAAAAAGCGTGATATTAGAGCCTGACCGCAAACAGTTGAGAGAGAGAGAGAGAGAGAGAGAGAGAGAGAGGAGAAGAAGAAGAAATGTGGGCAGAGTTCCATATCGGTTTTTCTACGAATAGACTCTCACTCTTAAAAGCAGTACGTCCGTATGCCATGGAGAAATAGCCCTCTAAATCTCCTAGATTTCAGTCGACTGTCTTGAGAAGTGTCTATGTCTCCTTCTGCAAAAGGAAGCAAACGATAAAATTATCTCTAACTAAAAGGTGAATGCCGAGAATAGTGTTCGCCGCTTACAGTCGTCGTTAGAAGGAAAAAGTGCTCCGACCCTTCTGAATTCAACTGTTATCCTCATTTCTGAAGTCACTCATGTAACGATCCCGATCATCATCCAATGAAAAACATATACTCTCTCGGGAGCAGTTTATCGTGAATTACTATGATTATATTTTATGTTGAATTCCTAATTCATTTCATTTGGGAAAGCGAAAAATCTGGTGATAGTACACTTTTATTACTGGATATATAAAAGTGTGCTATCACCAGATTTTTCCCGGTCACGCGGTTTGGACCCAATATTTTGATACTTCTGTTTTAGGTAACTTTTGCTGTACCTTATGATAAGCACGAAACTTGCATTAATTTCCACATGCTGTATATGGAATTTAAAGCAGGTCCAATGGTTCAAGAACAATGGGACTTGAAAACTTAACCTTTGTGTATCTTAAAGAAAAAGCTAACTGAACTAAGGATCTGAATGACACAGCAATCAGTAAGTATCATTATCAATTTCAATTATTCCAAGTGGAATTTATCGAACTATCATGGGAGTTGTTCAAAGTCAATAACTCAAGCAAAAGGAAAATAATTTGTTATTGTTGACAGCAGCACTAGTTGGATTAAGGTCACGGCAGGAAAAAAAAAAAGGGGGAGAATATATTACATCTTCTGTTCATCGTGTATCTTCTCAGGCTAGTTTGTTTTGTAGGAGCTTCGAAGACTCTTTAACCTCCGTATTATTATTATTATTATTATTATTATTATTATTCCTGATACCTCCAAGGAGTCCGAAACTCATCGCGGGAGAACACCCACTGTACAACTCTCACTCTCCGCCACTACCGAACCGATAGTACCAATCAACTACATCAGCGCCATCTTCCGCCCACAACCACCACAAGTATTTTTTGTCTGAAAATTAGCGTGTGTTCTGAAGGGCCAATTTGTCTGTAAGCGGTATGAAAAACCTGAGTTTCCGGAAGAAAAACCCTGCTACCACCGTATGAGATCGGCTAACTCGTCTTCAGTTGAAAAAGTCCATATAAAGATTCCTCCCGTCTCGTATATGACCATTTAACCTGATTTCCTCTTATCCTAAAGAATTTCAACCGACTTCTCTCCAAGTGAAAGGCAAATTGTTGCTTCGTCCATAAGGCTATATGGACAGCACAGAAGCCATTTTAGCAATAGTTGATTAGATGAAAAGCTTCCGAATGGTGGAGGAGTTGGCTGCTAATTGCTAGTTGATTTTTTTTTCATTATTTATAAAGAGTTGAAGGGAAACCATTAAGACCATAATTCTACAGCAAATTTTCTTCTTCTTTTTTAAGGAAATCATGTGATTTCCATTTCCTACCTGTTGATAAATTCAAAATGAACAGCAAGTTTTAAAAAAATAAAATAAAAAGAAATTTAAAAAAATAGAAAATGCTAATTCCCGTTTGAAATTGCTTTCTTGTTCATCTAGCAATTAGCAACATTTATTAACAATAACACAATTTCTTCCTCTATCATTTCCACCTCATTGTCTTTTCTCACCACATTGGATTGATTCGTTTTCCTCATTATGAAAATTCCAATGAAAGTAACCATTGTGTAAATCCTCCAAAATTTTTGGAGAATTTGCATAATTTTAATTTAAAAGTAACCAACCTCTATGTAACTAAAGTTTTCATTGGAAATTAGACCATAGTGTATAGAAAATTGACTAAATGATGGAGTAGATCAATCCAGCATATGAATGATTGAGGAGGAATAGAATCTAGGAGTAAATCTAATATTTCAATTCCCTAAATTTAGTTTATTTTTTGTGCAAATCTCAATTTTGACACAATCTTGATTTTTTTTTTTAATCTTTCAGACTTTCATGATTATGGGTATCCAGAATTGTCATATTATGGATTTTCACCTTCTGATCCAAGAACGAAGAGTTTAAAAGTGAAAAACAGGAAAAAAGATCAGATTAGTATCAACAATAGCACTGCTAATTCTCGTCAGCGTCGATTTTCTACGGAGAATGACGAAATGCTTTTGAGGGACCAAAGTAGTAGCTCAAAACAATCAACCAGCTGCACTCGACATTCACTACAAGTGGACTTTGAGAAAATCGGCTGGTCTACGTGGATCATTTCGCCTAAGAATTACAATGCATATTACTGCAAGGGAGAATGTACTTTTCCCTTAGGGCAGAATCAGTGGCCTACTAACCATGCCACAGTTCAGAGTATTGTTCATGAATTAAACTTGACACCCGGGGTAGCTACTCCTTGCTGTGTTCCGAACAAGCTACAATCTGTCACTCTGCTGTATTTTGATGAGCACGAAAACGTTATTTTGAAGCAATACGACGACATGGTGGCAGCTAGCTGTGGATGTCATTGAACACGTCAGCAAAACTAGGCTACAAGTGGAGCGTCTATTCAGCACAAGAACCAGATAGATAGAGAGAGCGATATATATATAAAGTATTTACAAAATGACAATAACAGACATTAAAAAGTCAAAATCTGATACAATGGAAGATGTACTCAGCAGGCAATATTGAAGCAACTGTGTATCCAGTAGTTTTTTTTTTTTTTTTCCTCTTTACATGACCAACATCCCCTTTCTATTTAAAGCCTGATTAAATACCTTTTTAGTCCCAACTGTTAACATAATTTAGTGGTAAACTAAGCATGCGGTCGTACGTTATGCCTATGGCAACGAAAATTTACCAGTTTTTGGAGAATAGCCATTGGTCAGAAGATAACCATGAGTTCCACAGTATGCTGATGAAGAAACTTTATTTCATTAAAGGATTTCTCCAGTAAAAATAATATTGGAGAATTTCATTAAAATGTCTCTGTTTAGTGAACATCCCTCTCAGGAACAGTAAACTATTATGTATGATAATTCCTACATATCTGTTTAGGCACACACAAACACAAATGGTAAACTAATTTTCCTTGCTAGAAGGCAAAGCAAATGGTTATTGAAATTTTCTGTAAGTATTGTTATCCATAATAATTCACCGATTGTCAGAGAAGCATGAATTCACAACACTGTATGAAAACATTGTAATTACTGGATTATGGTTATATATATATATATAAATATAGACATGTATCGATTTTTGTTTCACTGTTCTTCCTCGAACTGCACTGTAACTATTTTTGCTGAAATCTTTGAACGTAAGATCTCAAGAAAGTTAAATAAAACAATCTTGAAAACAGCTTTCAGTTCTGTTGGAAAAAGTGTTAATCACCTCAAAAGTGAGTCCTATGTTATGGTAATATGTACAGTTTACTCACCGCTTGCTAGTTGCTTCTTATACAATCAATATGCATTAACATTCCAAATTAGTTCATATATGGACAGATAAAATGCCTAAAATGGGGGAAGAATCTGTTAACATATAGACAATGAGAAAATGGACAAAATTAATACATTGCAGACATTTTTCAGTGGATATATTTCAGCCAGTTGAATCAAACATCACTGCAAAAACAAATACTAATAATGATGACAGTGCTGTTATGGTTTGTACTAGCCATACACATGTGAATGACAAGTATATGTGTAGAAAACCGTTTTAATGCATAATGAATTGATTTAGCTTAGTAATGTTCAACAAAATAGAATGGCAGCGAATCAAGAAAGGGTCACATCGACTTTAACACAGACAAATGCGCACATTATTAACTGGAGTATGCGAGCCAAAAGAACACCTATTAAATATAAACTGTTCGTCTCTCTCTCTCTCTCTCTCTCTCTCTCTCTCTCTCTCTCTCTCTCTCTCTCTCTCTCTCTCTCTCTCTCTCTCTCTCTCCCCTATGTATGAATGTATGTGTAAATTAAAGGCAATGATCATCATCCCCTTCATCGTACTCTGGTGTTTTTAGACATATATACATATATATGTCTATATATATATATATATATATATATATACATATACACACACACACACACACACACACACACACACACACACACACACACACACACACACACACACACACACACACACACACACACACGTAGGCTATTCAATAAGTAATAAGACTATATTTATACAGAAAGCAGATTACCTTTAATCGTCATCATTTACATGGTCTTTTTCGAAGTAACTACCGTGAGACGCGATGCATTTGTCCCAACGTTGCGTCCACTTCTTAAACACATGTGAAAGTCCGTTTTTTGAGAGTTCTTTCGAAACCGCCTCTGCAGCTTTTACACATGCTTTGGTGCTTTCGAAATGGCGGCTCTTAGTGGTTTCTTGAGCTGAGGAAACAGCGAGAAATCGCAGGGTGCGAGATCAGGACTGTATGGAGGGTGTGGTAGGATATCGGTGTTGTTCTTCTGCAAAACGTCCACTACACAACCAGCAATATGTGGCCTTGCATTATCGTGGTGCAATAAGAAGCCATACTTCAGCAATGGACGCTTCCTTTTGACGTGCTTGATGATAATCGCTGCTGTGTTGATCATTGTCTCTGTGATGGACGTTGAAGGTCTTCCCTCACGTTCAAGATCTTCCACATTTTGCCTTCCTTTTTTAAACGTTTTATGCCAGCGAAAAACACTTGGCTTCGACATTACTTCATCGTGGAAAGCTTCGCGTATCATGTCATGATGCCGATTTTTGCAAACGCACACAAAATTTAATCACATAACGCTATTCCAAGGACGCTTCCGTATGGAAGACTGGTCGCGCATCGTAGGTGCGCTGAAACAAGCTTGCGATTAGTCACGTGACACTCTGGCACATCAGCCCGTATACGCCATCTATCAACCTCTTTTGTTAATACAGACAGCAACATTTCTTTATTCCACAGAAATTAATATTGTGATGCGTGGTTTCGCCACAGTAAAATTAGTCTAATTACTTATTGAACAGCCTACGTATATATATATATATATATATTATTGGAATCATGAAGAGGTTTGTAAAAAGTTACATGTTTGGGCTCCTGAGTAGGATTCCTCGATTTTCTGACTCTGCTCATACAAGAAACCAAATGCACTATAAATTTATAACTTTTTGTTATTATAGTAGCGTTTATTATAATGTCATCGCACTGAAATTTAAATTTAATAGATACATTTCTATTTTACAGTTTCGGGTATCAACAAATATAAACCAAAGATTAATTATTAATAGTGCTTGTAGTACATTTCCCAAGAAATGGCATTTGCTTCCATAGCGCTAGACAGTCGGAAGAAAGACAGTTATAAGTTCGATTATAGTCGTCGACCAGAGGATCGTCTAACTCAGTGAGTTAGACGATCTTGGTACAGAAAAGCAGGATTTTCCTGCCAGAAACTTCTTCTTTGAACCCATGATAATCAACTGTAGAACTCACACTATTTCAGACAGTAATATGTTTTTAGGGACCACGAAATGAGGCACTTGTTTACCCTATTCTCTGTCCCTGATCGCTTTAAATTTATTGGTAACCTACGGCCAACTGTCAGCCACGCCCTCATTTATTGACAGATGGGCTGTCAATAAATCTTCAAAAATTTGGGTTAAACGCTGTCGCTTACTTGGTTGGGAATAAAAGGCATTAGCGGATTTAGTTACTTATTTATAATTATTATATAGCACAATACTACGACATGTACTTTGAGTAATACGTAGAAAGAAGATTGTGAATTAGATGCTTGACACTGTTGTTGCCAAGTTCTCACTAACTGGGATTATCTGAGAAGTTCTAACTCAAAAGCAACTGCCCAAACTTTAATCGTCGAGTTGGTTTCACTTTTGATACTTTTCATCACTGAAAATATTTCTCACAAAGACATTTTTTTTTTTTTTAAATACTTACTGATTTGTTGACATATATGGCTATTAAATACGGAAACACACCGGTAACAAATAAGCAAGGAGGAAGAGGAAGTCATTATGTTCTTCTAATGAACAAGTAATTTTTTGAGGAAAAAGTAGCACAAGATTCCTGAATCGGCATACTAAAAAGCTTGGTGAGTTTGGCAGGTAGATTCAGGAATTTTGTTCTTCACCCACAGAACTGACGTAATTCTTGAGGTTCATGACAGAGATGTTGATTCAATATCCCAATATTTTCTCTCTGTGCTTCTCAATATCCCAGTAGCTACCGAGAGTGGCGCCACACATTTATCTCATTCAAAGTATTTAATAGTCACCTTTAAAATTCAAAAAGTGCGCGGTGACTTTTATTCTACAATAATAGTTATTTTGGTGTTGTTTTGTTCCTTTTGTAAGAATACAGTTAGTAGTATTACAGCAACTTAAATTTCCTTATTTCAGTTTAATTGCTATGATTCGACTAAAAAATTAGAGTTTCCCCATACAAAAAAAAAAAAAAAAAACGTATTATTCCATTTTAAGGTATATTTCGAATTGGCGCAAATATTAATACCGCTACTTGCGTACGCCGGTCTGCACTATGGGATAGAAAACAAGTAGAGCAATGCTAAAAAAACAACAACGAAGTGAATAACGAAAAACACGAGTTTAAGAAAAGGTAAGTGTGACTTGTTTTCTTCATGCATCAATATAGTTTGGCAAGATAGCTGAAATATCGTTATAAATATGCAGCACATTGTAAAAACATGCAAAAATTACGATATTGAGTATTCTGGGTAGTAAATCAGTCAGATTCGTTACAACCGTCATGCAATGCTACGTTATGCTAGAAGGGAAAATTCTTCCAAAGAATTTTATTCATTGCTAATTTAGAAATGATGGCATATATTCAAACGACTTTAAAATTTTAACAGCATATAGAAATTATGACTACCATACTGTGTTGTATGCGGTGGATAATGTAGTATTCGTGTGTAATGTAAAGTAGCCTCACGCGAAGAGTTAATTGAACTCCATGGAATGTCATGTAATAATGATAATAATATCATGGAAGAGAGCGGGTTCTCCGAGACGCTAATTAAAACTTATATTAAAACGAGTGTTCAACGCTAAATTTCAAAATTCTTCCCCGAACAGTATCATTGCTTATTTAGACACAGCAATATGTCTAAAAGTTGTGAATTTCAAGTAATAATTTTGGTTTTTTTCCCTTCGCAAATAATGGTATTTTAGTCTTTAGCTTGCACATAAAAATTTATTTGTAAAATAAATGTCTTTTATTTATTTACAGAATAAATAATATTTTGTTTATTTTGTGAAATTAATAAATTATGGAAAATAATATATTTTATAAATAAATTATTATTATTATTATTTGTAAATGAGAACTGGCGTACCTAAAAGTAACGTACGGAAAATGATTGTTTAGGCGTAATTTTCAATAAAATTAGATTAGATTAAATAAAATAAATAAAATTAGATTAGGTTAAATTGAAATTAAATTTCTATTTATTTTTTAAATTGATATTTGTCAGTCTTTCATAATCTGAAACTGTACAGTAGATATTGCATTTGTTTCCTAACGCTTAAATATAACACTGTTTTTTTTGTCAGATTTTCAGTAACTCCCTTTTGCCATTTCCATTCTGCTAAAGACTGGAGACAAACAGATGACATGTTGTACTGATCAACATTGTTTTGCGCAGCTTCGCAAGCTATTAGTAAATCTTTACGATTTGTGAAGGAAAAAAAACAAACAAAAAAACTTTTTATGTCATACTGTATTT
Source organism: Typopeltis vanoorti (assembly GCF_054136105.1). Taxonomy (NCBI): domain Eukaryota; kingdom Metazoa; phylum Arthropoda; class Arachnida; order Uropygi; family Thelyphonidae; genus Typopeltis; species Typopeltis vanoorti. Next base: position 11,720,394 of record NC_143567.1, on the reverse strand, counting down.
TTGCGTTTGTCGTAAATATTGATATTCTAATTGAAGGTAAGTTAGCCGATCATTTATGAAGATAGCAATTTTTTTAGCCCTCCTATAAATTTTAGTTCGAATTTTTCATCCCGTATATAGGAAAATTGGACGTAATTAATAGACAAAAATACTGTTACTAAGTGATAGATGGTGGATTATGTAGTGTATAGGATTATATAATGTAGGCTTGTGTAGGAGGTGTGTCACGTAAAATTAATAATAATGTGAGACATTGTCTAATTTTCTATATTCACAGTAAGTCTTTTCGCCGCCATTAATGCTGTTCGATGAGTGTAGTGAGTCTTTTGATTAAACGCTTTTATTGAAGGTCCTCACAGATTCCCAGAACGGATTATCATATCCACCAAAGCTCATGTGCACATGTATGTGAGTTGAAATGTATTTGTGTGTGTGTGTGTGTGTGTGTGTGTGTGTGTGTGTGTGTGTGTGTGTGTGTGTGTGTGTGTGTGTGTGTGTGTGTGTGTGTTAAAAATGCAGAATATACATTTCGTCTAAATAAAAAAAAATCCGATCGCGATGAAAAAAGTTATGTCCACAACTTTTTGTGTGCGTGCATGTGACTACCCCAAAAAAGGTTGTAAATCTATAATAGATTGACACCAGTAATGATATAGGATTTTTTCATATATTTTATCATCATCATCATATATTTTATTCTTATTTTTATGTGTTTAATATCTTTTTATTTTTTCATAAACTCAAACTCCGCTCTAGAGACCGAACATGGAACTTACTTAAAGCCACTTCAGGTCTCCAGTAAGCTAGGTACTAGTCTCATACCGGACGATGAAATTTATCTCCTACCTTCATCTATCCAACTTTTAAACTGAATTACCTCCAGGACAGAAGAATTACTCCCAGAATTTTAGTTAATGTCGTTGATCCGACAGTCACTAAAATTTTGTTCTGGTATACGCATTTTATAAAATCATCATATGCAATTTTTTTTTTTTTTTTTTTTTTTGAGATTACATCATAGGAGCCTTTCCTGAAATGAGCGCGACAAACGGGAGACAGCTTATTATTATTATATCGCCATTACTTTGACATTCTCGCCGTATATCACATTCTCAGTGTAAACTTTTCTGCCACTTACTGGTAGCTTAAATAACAAACTTAATTTTGTGAAAGGGAATTAATTTACAGTTTTCATTACAGTCATGTAGCGTAACTGTTAACAAAAAAGTATACCGTGCACGCAATCCTCTGTTACGTATCCCATTTTGTGAAACCAACGTGACGTGCGCACGAAAACAATAAATACAGCTCTTCGAGAAACAGAGGAAACTAATAAAGTACAGTATTTGGATTCGAAACAGCCAACAGTCTCTTCTAGAATTGCGTGACTGAACTAAAAATAGCGCAAGGCATTTACGGCAGTTGGTAAGGATTTAAATCCTATACTGCTGAACACCGTAATTTCTCGGTTTCTGTGCTCAATTGTTATACTTTTTTTTTCTTTCTTTCTGTATTTCAGTTGGGCAGATGTTGTTCGCTGTATTTTGTCCAGGATATCACGAATAAGTTAGAAAGAGTGTGGGATAAAGTTTCCATAAATAATAAACTGAAGGATCTCTCCAAAGTTAAAGCCTTTGCGCACGCACGCACACACACACACACACACACACACACACACACACACACACACACACACACACACACACACACACACACACACACACACACACACACACACACACACACACACACAAAAAGATCGACTAAGTCTGAAATTTAATGTATAAAAGCGAATCCGAATTCCCTGTTTCTGCAAACGTAGTGGCTTGAAAGTTAACTGAGGACTATTCAACCAGTCATTCTATAATGTATTACACTAAATGGTTTGTTATCAACAAATGAGTTGGCTTTTTAAAAACCCATTAAAGACTCATTAATAGTCTGCTGTGTATGTCATTGCCTTCTTGAATGGTTGTCGGTTTTGCAAGAGACAAAGATCCTCTTTCTCTTCTCCTGCATGTGGGGATGGTTACCTTCATTTGAAAATTCTTTTGAATTTAACATTTGAAGAAAATTATAAATGTTCTTCAAATGTTAAAGGGTCAGAGTCCATTTTTCCATTCAGAGAGTATCTTCTATTAACTGGACTACGAATGTACAACAGATTTTTTTAAGGCGATTTGAAATCTAGTTAATATATCTGTTATGAGACTCACGGGCTTCATCTAATTATATGAGAACATAACTGGTATTAATAATATATTCATGAAAATAAATCGTTGGAGTAACAACATCGCTTACGCATATGACTTGTCCAATTTTTAATTGAACAATTCCAAATTTAGGACAATTTTAACTTGCCATGCCAGAGTGCAAAATGAAATAATAGGTAACTTTTAAATGTAATAAATAACGGAGTAATATAAGAAAACAATGACATAATTTTAGTGAGAAGATCGGAATTGTTTTTGTATTTGTTTGGTTTAAAAACAAACTCCTTATCCCGAAGGATTCTTCACATCCTACATGAAATTCTAATAGGTGTTTACAGCCGATAGGCAGCGAAGGTTAGTTTTTGGGTGCGTTTCATAAAATGTAGTAGCACTTAATGAAGTTTGATGTGGAATCCTTGTAAACATTTGTTGAGTCATTACTAATTTTTATTCGAATGGGACTATTTGTAAACGATACACAGGAGCAGAACTTAACCAAATTATACAGTATATTGCCATAACTCTACTCTTTCTAGATAAATGTAATTTGCAAAAGATACGAACTCAATATCTGCAAATACAGTTCCTGAAGACGAAGCTATTTTTAAATGCACGAGCTTCTATTTGTAAGTGCAGTTAGCTTTTATTATTATTGATACACAGTCAAAACAAGATTTAAACAACATTAATTTAAACAACAATTTGACTGGTGATACAGAAAATTCATTCTACCCAAGAAGCTAAGAATAGTCTGTCAGGTAGCGTCGTAAAATATGGACTGTTCCATGTAATGCTGTTTTTTTGTGGGTCATATGTGGTCACTTCGTTGATGTTTAATTGCTGTAAATAGTTAGATAGCTTCTTTGAAATTGCGCCAAGTGTACCGATAACTATTGGGACAATTTTAGTGTGTTTAAGCCACAGCCTGCCAACTTCGATTGCCAAATCTCGATATTTAGTAATTTTTCCCCCAATTCTTTGTTGTTAGTGTTGTTATCACTGGGTACTGCAATATCGATATTCCAAACTTGTCGATGTTCGATAATTGTGATGTCAGGTGTATTGTATTCCAAATGCCGATCAGTTTGTATTCTAAAGTCCCAGAGAATTTTTGCTGTTTGGTTTTCCAGTACCGTCTCTATTTTATGCTGCCACCAGTTATCAGATGTAGGAAAGCCATATTTTTTGCAGACATGCCAATGAATTATTTTAGCCACTTGTTCATGACGGTATTTATACTCAGTTTGAGCTATTTTGCTGCAGGCACTGATTAGATGTTCTACAGTCTCATCTTCCTGATCGCATAATCTACATTTGCTGTTATTGTTGATGTTCAAAATTTTTGCTTTCATTGCATTAGTTTGTAATGCCTGTTCTTGAGCTGCTAGAATAAAGCCTTCTGTTTCTTTTTTAATATATCCATATTTTAGCCATTGCTACGTATTGTTCACGTCAATTTTGTCCTCAGTATCTCTAAGAAATTGGCCATTCAAAAGTTTATTTTTCCATAGCACATATCGATTATTTTGCTATTCCTTTTTGTAATCGCATTTTTTCCCTGTTGCTTTCAGAAGCCCCTCTTGTATAGCTGCTTGAAGCATTTGCTCAGAGCTATTGTCGATGTAACTTTTAAGCTAATTTCTTAAAATTTCTTCGTGGATGTAATGCATGATGCATAGTCATCAGTTTTCTAGTTTTGCGGTCCAATTTGTCCAGGTCTTCTTTTTTTCTAATCTATTATGCCAGATGTGTATCGGATCACTGGTATAACCCAAGAATGCATTGCTCTAATTGTGTTTAATCCATTTAGTTTTCTTTTCAGAATATTTCTAACTCTTTTGGTGCATTCGGATGCTGCCTCTTGTTTAACTTTCGAGTGGAGAATGTCACTGGCTTCTAATATTCTTAGGTATTTATAGTGTTCGTCAGCTGAAATTGCTTTTATATATATTTCTCTTGGTCTAAAGTCTATTTGCTGGGCCGATTTTCCATATAACTTCAAATCATCCATATACAATAGATGGGAAATTTTAATAATACATTTAGGAATTTCATATCCAAGTTTTGTTTTGTTCAGAATCATAGATAAAGGTATCAAAGAAATGTTGAAGAGCAGTGGTGAGGAATCACCTTGGAAAATTCCACGTTTTAATGCTGATATCTCCGAATCGTACATTATTCACTATTAAAGTTGTTTTCCATGATTTCATAGCAGCAGCCAGAAAGGAACATATCTTTTTGCTAATTCCAAACATTTGTAGTGATTTTAGGATCCAGGAGTGTGGGAGGGAATCGAATGCTTTCTTATAGTCTATCCATGTCATGTTTAAGTTAGTTTTTCGTCTTTTTGAATTTCTGAGAAACATTTTATTAAAAAGAATCTGGTCTTTTGTTCCTCTGGATTTTTGAAAATTGCCTTTTTGTTCAATCGGATAAATCTGATTATCTGATAAGTAGTGGTATATGGAATTTTCTATGATTGCAGAGAACAGCTTAAGCATAGTTGATAAGCATGTTATTGCGCAATAGTTACTTGGGTCTGCACCTTTATCCTTATCTTTCATGAAAAGAAAAGTGCGCCCAAATATCATCCAGTCTTCCACTGAACCTAATTGCAACAAAAAATTAAATTGTTCTGCCATTCAATCTTGAAGACTGTTTAGATGCTTTAACCAAAATCCATGTAGTTCGTCTTTGCCAGGTGCACTCCAGTTTTTTTTTAATTTTCTAGCTAATACACTTAACCATTTCTTTAGTAATAAAGACATTTTGCATTTGTTTTTGTTTCATTTATGATTCTATTTCCTTAATCCATGAGGCATCTTTATTGTGTTCTTCACATTCTACGTGAAATTCTAATTAAGTGTTTTTCCAGCCGATAGGCAGCGAACGGTAGTTTTTGGGTGCGTTTCATAAAATGTAGTAGCACTTCTTGAAGTTTGATACGTGGAATCCTTGTAAACATTTGTTGAGCCATTACTAATTTTTATTCGAATGGGACTATTTGTAAACGATACACAGGAGTAGAATTTAACCAAATTATACAGTATATTGCCATAAGTCTACTCTCTCTAGATAAATGTAATTAGCAAAATTTGCAAAAGATACCAAGTCAATATTTGCAGATACAATTCCTGAAGACGAAGCTGTTTTTAAATGCACGCGCTTCCATTTTTAAGTTCAATTAGCTGTTATTATTATTATTATTATTATTTATTTTCAAATTACACAGATACCAGAATTACTTTTTTGACAGCTGAGTTAAATGAACGAATGAGCTATATTATGTGTATTATGTGTCTTTCTTCTCAACCAATTACAAAGGTGGTCTGAAATATTCTCACCCTCGACCATACATGGCAAAACTATCGGCAAGATTTTTTTTTCCAAGTTGGTACGTCTTCCATAAGCACCCATGTGAAATTGCAAGTCATTCATTCATTCATTCTATCAAGTAGTTTGTTTTTTTACAGCTGTCTGAAGCAAAAGTGTTGTCTGTATCCCTTGAAATGGATAAAATTGAGTATCGTGCGGTTATAAAATTCTTTGTAAAAGAAGGTTTAACGCCAAAAGAAATTCATTCGAAGTTCATAAAAGTTTATGGGTACTCTTCTGCTTCGTTTTCGACAATTAAGAAATGGGCTGCCGAGTTTAAACGTGACCATACCAGCCTTGAAGATAATCCACGTGAAGAACGTCCAAAAAGTGTAACGACACCAGGAATCATTGATCAAGTGCACGATATGGTATTGGATGATCGGCGAGTCAAAGTGCATGAAATATCCGAGACTATAGGCATTTCAAAAGAACGTGTAGGATATATTTTGCATGAAGAATTGCAAATGAAAAGCTTTGCGCAAGATGGGTGCCCCGCTTGCTCACAACAGATTAAAAACGCACTCACATGAAAATCTCTGAACAGTGCTTGGAGCGTTTTAACAAGAATAAAACTGATTTTGTGCGTCGATTTATTACTACGGATGAGGCTTGGAGTCACCATTACACACCAGAATCCAAACATCAGTCAAAGCAGTGGATAGAAGCCGGTTGTTCAGCGCCAAAAAAGACAAAGTCGGTTCCATCAGCAGGAAAGGTCATAGCATCGGTGTTTTGGGATGCTAAAGTCATTTTGTTTATTAATTATCTTGAAAAGGTAAAACAATAACCGGGGAATATTATTCCAAACTTTTAACCAGGCTAGACGAAAAAATTCGTGAGAAAAGACCCGGTTTGCAGAAGAAAAAATCATTTTTCATCAGGACAATGCACCTGCCCACAAATGTGTTTTGGCAATGGGAAAATTAAGGGATCTGCCCTATGAATTGTTGGAACATTCACTGTATTCCCCAGATTTGGCTCTCTCTGACATCTGCCTCTTCCCAAAACTAAAACTCTTCCTCGCTGGTCAGCGTTTTTCTTTGAATCAAGAGGTGATTGCAGCTGTAGAGGGATATTTTGCAGATCTTACTGAGAACCACTACAGGGACAGGATAATGGCGCTGGAGCATCGCTAGAATAAATATATTAGTCTTAATGGAGATTATGTTGAAAAATAAAAATAATTTTGAAATTATAAATTCGGTTTTTTATTGTTAGGCCGACAGCTTTTCAGACCACCCTCGTATGTCTAAACTATCTCCGTCATGGGAGATAGTATGCCTAAACTATCTCCGTCATGGACAATAGTTTAGGCATATTACTGATTGCCCTATTTTAAAAGTGTAAACATAATAAGTGTCAAATGGTTGAATAAGGAAACTAAGCAAGAACGGCTAAAGAAGAGAATATTATGGAAGAAGTAAACAAAAATATGACAGAACAGTTACGTCAAGCCTTCACAATGCCTCCAAGAAAGGGACAAGTACATGCAAGGGAAAATCTAAGAGAAAGAGTTTTACAGCTGTGTGGCTAACAAAAGGAAGAGAGACTACGGAAGAACCATTCTGCTGGATAGAGATGGCAATAGAGTGTCCAAAGCTAACATTATAGTGAAATGTTTTTATTGACTCTTTTGTAAAGTTATTTCATACTGCTGGAAAGGATTTTGTTCCAAAAAAGAGCAGTAAGTTGAGGGACAGGCGAATTAACTAGAGATGTTTGTTATCACGTAATCTGAACATCCTCCTGATCTGGTTAGCTGAGCGGACTGAATCTCCTCTCTTCAGCTAGTGGCTTGAATCTCACTCTGGGTATGGACGATTGCGAATGTCTTTAGGTAGCAGATGATTTTAATTGTCTGATTTGTGACTCCCCCCCCCACTTACTGAAGTGGTATGAAAATGTTCAGAGCTGATTTTCTGGTTTATTTGACTCCTTAACTCGCCCACAATACTAAAGTGCTATACATTTCTAACCTTTGGGACGATAGAGGATTCAAGCAAAAAGAAACTCGATGTGAAGTTATATATATATATATATATATATAATTTCACAAAATAATCGATTATCTCTAGGGGACTGGAGGAGAGTTGTATCTCTGCGGAGGAGTTATCAATAGAATCGCACAAGGATAGAATTCAACAACAACTGTTGTTGTTGCTTGGGGAGATTCGATTGTTTGCAAATTCATGCAAAGTTGGGCAAAATTATAAAGAATGATGCTGATATACTAGCATCATTCTTTATAAGGTAGTGTGTTGATTAAATCCTGAGTGTAGCGCACTCAGGATTTAATCCTGGGGGAATGCGAGTTGAGTAGACGATTTGAGAATACACACGCATCACATACGACCTATGACTGAGCATCTGCAATGATCGTTAATTCATAATATAAAAATATTATATTCTGCCTGGATTCAAAGCACTGTACAATATGGTATATTAAGTTGGAGAGGAATCTATCGCACTACTCGGAAATCTTTAGTCTCGACTCAGAATAAAGTAATTAAAATCTTAACTAGAAACAAATATAAGGATACTGCAATATGTAATAAATACGCCATACTAAACATACTACCCCTTAGATATTTATACGTCTATAGCGTACTATTATTCATAAAAACGACAACGAAATACGTAAATATCAAACGAGATACTTTCCTTAGTAGACATAAGGGCCTAAAATATTTAATTCCAAAAGCAAATAAAGAAGCAATACACAAACATTATACTTATTTAGCGCCGAAAGTATTCAACACACTACCTTGAACAATAAGAAATGAAACTAACCCAAACAAATACAAAACTCTAATCAAAGAGTATTTATTTTCCCACAGAAATGAGGAAGCTCTGTTCAAAATAATTGTATAAATTATTGGTTTTTAGCATATTTGTATTCAAAGATCCAGTCTTATGTGTAAAACGTAAAATGTAAGTGCTATTTAATTGCTCTGTTTTATTTTGTTCCTAATTAATTGTTATGCAACTTTCTCTGTACGATGAAATTTTATTTTATTTGCGATTTTATTATGTAATTATATTATAATAATATGTAATATGTATATTATATGAATGTACATATGTGTATATAATGAAAATGCATTACAAAATTTTTGTAACTTTATGCATATCGTAACCTGGATGAGCTGTTGCTCTTAGGTTACACATGATTATTCAACATTTTGTACTATTATAGGAAGCTTACAAATAAACATAAGTAGTATAGAAATAGAAGACACGACACAACATAAATGAAAAATTAATTTTAATTAGGAAAAAATTTTTGGAAAATTTTCTAGTGTTTTTCCTTTTTCTTTGGGGTGGGGGCAGGCCCATTGGTCCTTTCTCCCTCTTGCTGCGCCACCGGAATAGACTGTTAACACGGACAAAATATGGCCATATGAGGTGTTATTTTAACATTAGTAAATATAAATTTTGTATTTTAAAATCTGGAAATGTTACGCAGGCACTTCACTTCCTGCACCACGACATCCAAACCTTATACAAATATAACTTATTAGTAAAAGTTTGGATATTGTGCTGGAGGTGGTGGAGGAGATTACGATTGGGCAAATGTGCAAAGATTTGTTCATCTGGTTTCAGAATGGTCTTGTTTTATGTTTCGATGTTTATTTTTTTTTTTTATTCAGTTGTTTATTGTAAATTATATTTTTCTTTGATAGTCTCAAATTTGGCAATTTGAAAGACTAACAAAACTACCTTTTGTTATTCTTTAAATTGCATATAATAACAGTGGAATATATATAAATACAGTATATATTACACCGCTACTCTGTAGCGGTGTAGCCCTATTGTGGAAGTTGTTTGCTGTATTCTCGTCACTCATGAAGTCTGCAAATCATCAGTAACAATTAATTCAGCAATAGGTAACGGCTAAAGGTAGATTCGGCCACCTTGCGATTTCCTTATTAGAGCTTTCATCTAAACGATCTCTCTCTTGCAGAATAGCAGTAAGCCAAGTAAACGTTTCGCTTTTTAAGTTTTATCAGTGTTCTAGAAATAACTTAATACTTGAAATGGCATATTAGCACTGGTACAGCGCTATCACACTGCGGCCTTAGACTAATAGTTAAAGTACAAGGCGATTGGATAACAGGGCCATTATATAGAAAGGGAAGCTGTGTTTACTTAATATGCGTTTAATGGACCGCAGGTAGTTATGTTCAGATACGGTACCTACAGAGCTCTCTGTCTTATAACAAATAATCTGTTTACTTGGTGTCATCTGCGCAAGGAAAAATGAACCTCGTGTTCCATTTGTTTTCATACAATACGGGTGCCTGTGAAAAACGAAGATCTTTAAGTAAAATAAGACAAGTTTGAGCTATTTCAGAATTAGAACCAAATATGTGCATGTACACACTCGCATTACAGTGGATTAAATGCACAGAAAAATAAAAGTGGAAGAGCGACAAAGCACGTACTGAACTACGTAAGCGTAGCGGAGGTACTTGATAATGAAGTAGTGTCATCTAACGCAGGATTTCCCAAAGCGGGCTTCGCGGAGCCTTGGGGCTCCATAACTGAAATTCTAGGGCTCCGCGAAACTTGTTTACAGACATCACTTATTTTATTTTTTAAATTAATGAATCGATGATATGATGAAATGATATGGTGCTACAAGTTACGTCCATCCCGCCAGACTGAAAAACTCCGCAGTTCAAAACAGCTGCACTGTAGTCATTAAAATGAGCTTACATTTTTAAATTTACACAGCATTAAATTTTAAATTGGTGGGTGTTTATGGATTTCTTCGTTTTTTCATGTTTATTTTAAAGATTGAGTTGTGAGGGCTCCACAAAAAAATTTGCTTGCTTTAGGGCTCCCCTTTAGCAAGAAGTCTGGGAAACCCTGATCTAACGTTCAGTCGACTTTTTTAATAACCATATTATTATTATAATTATACGGGCATCTCTATGAAGTCAGAAGACGCATCGCGGAAGACCCAAACTATTCACAGAATATCTGTCATACCTCTCCTTGAACTCATTGACAGACGAAGCACTCACAACTGAGTCAGGCAACGCATTCCACTTGTTCACCACTCTCCAACCAAAGAAATCTAGTCTTCACGCCGTTGTTAACCACACTCTTACTTACTTTCCAGGAATGACCTCTTGTTGCTCCACCACTAGCCAATTGCTGAAATAATTTCCTTGCATCAATCGTATAAAACTCTTTTAGTAACTTAAATGTTTCTATTATATTCCCTCCTCTCTGCCTATCAACCAACTTCTGCAACTCACAAACTCTCAATCTATCAATGTAGTCCTTACACCACTCACCGACTTGTTCATTCGCCTCTGAATCTTTTACACCACTGTCTCAACTCCAAGAAATCCGGGTGACCAGATCTCAGCACAGTAATCCAGATATAAACGTATCAACACCTTATAAAGAGGAATAAATAATTTCTTTATCTCTCTGCACGTTAGTGTGTTCTGCAATAACCAAGTAATCATATGAGCTATCTTGGACACCTTAGCGATATGCTCTCTGAATTTAAACCCTCTATCTGCCAACACCCCAAGCTCTAGCCTCATCCATCTTCTGGAGTGCAGTTCCACTAATGTAGTATACATTGGTGGAACTTCACATTACATATTACAGCTTATAATCTGTTAATTCCAAAATGCATGACTTGTCACTTTTCCACATTAAATTGGCATCCATCAATCTTTTGCCCATCAATCAACAACCATGGGTTCAATGCCCATAGGTATCTGATGCCATCTTGATATGATTCTTCCATTTCATTCTGTTTTGTGCAAGATGACATAGTTTGAATACAGAGTTTCTGCACCATTTGACAATGCCACCACCCAGTTCACTGTTTGGTCTTTCTATTTTGTTCTTTCCTTCAATTATCCCAAACACCAGCGTTTTTAATTTCCTCTCATCGTTTATTCTACATATATGGCCAAATAGACGGAGTTTCCTTATGATTGTTTTTCTGGATCAGGTTTTCTTATGATGGTATTCGTCTATAGATTTCCTCACTGTTCACTTCCTGGATCCAGCTTATTCTCAAGATCTTTCTATAGCACTTCCTCTCAAATGCTAATATCCTCCTTTCAGATTCTCACAGGAGTACCCAGGCGTCACATCCATAGAGCATGCTGCTGCAGATACAGGCTTCCTTCAATCATCTCAAACAGCAGCGCTTTTAATTTCCTCTCATTCTTCATTCTACATATATTGCCCACATTGCCAGCTTATTTAAATCATTCTGCAAGCTCTGTACATCAGCTTGATTAATTATTACGCTAGTCAATTTTGCATCATCAGCTAATAGCTGAATATCTCCATCCAAATCATTTCCAATACCTCATTTTTATTACATCATATACTAGAATGGTTTTGGGGAAAACGAACTTGATTTTCGAATCCTACTATAATGATTGTGAAATTCTCTTGGTGGTACAGGATATTCATCCCCTCGTGTGTCAATATTTCATTTTTTTATATCGATTACATGCAGAACCTGAGGCACATCAGTGCTGTGTGTGGTATGCATACTGGAAATCTTTAAATGGCTTGTAAAAGTTCATTGTTTGGTATTTAGGGCAGGAATGCTGGATTATGTAACACATAGTCCACCATTGTACTAAATATGACACAGATTTTCGTTTTCCTGGTAAAATCGACATAGGTGGAAGGAGGCATACATTTGTAATAAATTATTTATGTGTCAGATGATATTTTTTTCATCATCATCAAATTCCTGCCATGTACCCTCAAGGGGTGTACAGGATATGATAGTACTACATGAAAAATTTACATCATTACTAACTTCCTATCTACAATTTTCCTCCAAATCAGTCTGTTACTTGTCAAGACTCCAACATTATTAGATCTTATATTTCTATCGACTAAGGCACTTGTACCATATCAATCCACTTATATCTTGGTTTTCCTCTGGATCGTTTTCCTGCCAACCTGGAAGAGAACACTTGTTTTGCTAATCTTTCCTAACCCATTCTATTTAAGTGACCATACTACATGAGATTGGCTCTGCTAACGCATTTCTGGATGCTGACAATGTCAAGTTCTTTCCTGATATCCCCATTTTTAATATGATATTGCCATCGATGACATCTGTTCATGCCTATAATATTCCTCAGGACTCTCATATCTGCGGTCTCTAATCTTTGGTCAAGCGTTTTACTTCTGACCCAGCTCTCAGATCCATAAGTTAAAACCGGTTTGAACACTGTCTTGTATACAGCTAATTTAGTGTTCCAACTAATTTCTCTCTTATTCCATATGAATTTATTTAATTGACTTTCTACCATACCAGCTTTGTTGATTCTGTTGTCTATTTCCATATTTAATTTACCATCTTCAGTAAATATCGTGCCTAAGTAGCTGAAATGTTTTACTTGTTCCACAGGTTCTCCATTCACAACACAGTTGACATTTTCAACTGTGGTGTGAATGATTCTGCCTATTTTCATTGTCTTTGTCTTTTTATTGCTGACCTTCATACCATATCTATTACAACAGTTATTCAATTTAGTCAGAGAATCTTGCAGACTTGCAGCAGATTTATTCAGAAGTATTGCATCATCCGCATAAAGCAAAGAGCTGACATTAACATCTCCAATTCTGATATCATATTTAATACTACTTTCCTTCACAATGTGATCCATATAAATAATGAATAACAGAGGGAATAATGTACATCCATGTCTCACACCAGATTTAACATTAAACCATCTTCCTGTACTTCCTTCAATTCTAGCTGCTGACTTACAACTCAAATAAAGACTAAGTATTGCTTGATATAATGCCCCATTGACACCATATAACTGTAGTGTTTTGAATAGATTCTCTCTTGGCACCTTTTCATGTGCCTTTTCCAGATCAACAAAACTTAAATAGAGATCTCTGTAATGTTCCCATGATTTCTCCACTATTTGTCGATAAAGTGAAGATCTGATCCTGACAGACTCTATTTGGCCTGAATCCAGCTTGTTCTTCACCAAATTTTTCTTCCACAATTCTTCTCAACCGTTTCTCAAGTATACTTGCATATATCTTAGCAGGAACACTCAGTAGGGATATACCTCTGTAATTCCCACATTCAGTTTTATTTCCCTTTTTATATATGGGTACTGTGAGACCTCTACTCCAATCATCGGGAATTCGTCCCTCTGTCCAGGCATTCTAAACTATGCAGTGCACTGTAAGACTTTTATACCATCATACTTCAGTATTTCTAGTCAAATATCATCTACTCCTGCTGCCTTTCCACATTTCAAGCCTTTGATGGCTTTTTCTACTTCAAGTATGGATATATATTCTTGACTGCATGCCTGTTGAGTGTTTTTTATCACTGTGCTGTCATCATTGCTTGTTTCATTTAGCAGTTTTTCAAAGTAATTACTCCATACGTCAAAGATATCTTTTTCATTCGTTTTCATGTCACCTTTATCATCTCTAACTCCTTTTACAACACTCTTTCCTCCATTCCTAAACTTCTTCAACAACCTCCAGAATATTTTGCCACCTTCTTGATATTTATTTTCTATGTTTTTGCCAAAGTCCTCCGATGACTTTTGTTTAGTTAGTTTTACACACTGTTTAGCTTTTTTACATTTGTCTCTGTATTCTCTAAGAGCACAAGCTGATTCATTTGCCAGGAACTTTTGATATGCTTTCTTCTTTTCCTTCACTGCCTCTTTAACTTCTTGTGTCCACCATGGAGTTCTAATTTTTCTATCCTTGCAAACAACTTCACCATATGCCTCTCTAGCTGAATCAATCCACTGAATCTCCAAGGTTTGGTTTCTGTTCTCAAACTCTTTCATTTTTTCTTCAATAATCTTTGTGTATTTTAGTCTATAGTTGACATACGAGAGATGCTCAACTTTTATTCACTTTAAAACTTTCTCACATGTTATTCTTTTCAATATGAAATTCAATTTTATCCTGTTCAAGACTAAATAGTGATCACTTCCAATTTCAAATCCTCTGTACACTCTGGTGTCCTGCACCAGGGAGAAAACATCACTATTAACAATAACATTGCCAATGAGACTTTTCTTATTCCTTGCCTCTTCTCTCCATGTGAGTTTGTGCACATTTTTATGTTGGAACATGGTGTTAGTAATAACCAGTCCATGTCTTGAGCAGAAATCCAACAGGTATTTGCCATTATTATTAGCTTTGCTCTTTTCTCCAAATTTTCCGAAAATATTTTTGTATGTCTGACAATCATTTCCTACTCTGCTATTTAGATCCCCAACAAGGACCAACTTTTCCTTTTTCATTATCAGTCTCATTTTCTAAATCCTCAAAAAATTCCTCCACTTCTACCTTAGTAGAACCTTCTGTGGGACCATAGGCACAAATAAGTCTCATTGTCCAGTTCCCCATTCTTATATTTTCCCACATTACTCTACTTGAGACCGCCTGCCATTGAATATTAGCTTTGTATTTTGTGTTGAATACTATGGCTACTCCTTCTTTTCCTTGATTGTCTGCCTGAATATAACATTTTGTATTTATTGTCAGAAAGATCTCACCAGTTTTTGTCTTTTTTGTTTCAGTCACCCCATTATGTTGATCTGGTACTTGTCTAATTCCTCAGCTAGCTCCATTTCTTTGCAATTCAGGCTTCTTATGTTGATAGTACCGATCTTTAACTCCAGTGATGTTGAGTTGGGGTGTGTTTACAGATTTGTTCCAGTAGTTGACTTTTCGATGTTCGCCCTGGTTCCCTGGTGAAAACAACGGGGGCTTTGTTTAACCAGGCGATGCCCCAGCCGGCATGAAATTTTATCATGTTGTACAATCATTTGTATTTTGGTTTAACCAATAAGAATACAATTTGGTCGGCTAAATCCTAAATTGCCACCCATCCTCATTCATTCAGTATCCAGGTAGATACCCAACAGGGCGTACCATGAGGTGAGGATTGGACATTAGGTCAGAAGCCCTGGTCGTTTCTCCACATTCCTTTAAAGCCTATGTGGAGGTCTCCTCTTAGTTATACAGCTTTGACCCTTAAGCACCCCTGATATTTTTTTAAAAGCTATAAATATTAAAGAGGAATGGATAGCTCTCTGGAAATTGCGTTTAATCCTTAGATCTCGACTGGAAGAAAGCTGCTCTAAGTTTGAATCTAGAGGAATATTTTTCTAATTTTCTTTGACCGATTCCCAAATTTGTCGATTTCTTGCCCTTGAACTCAAGAAAATGAACCGTAGAACCCACGCAATTCCAGACAATAATATATTATGTTAGGGATCACGCGATGGTGACACTTGTCTACTGCTCTTTACTAGATGCTTCAATCTTGAGCTAACTATTTTTGATTAGTCTCTAACTGATTGCCTCTTAGTCTCTAAAAGTTGCATAGGGCTAAAATATCCACATCTGCTTCCTATGGAGAATAAATGCATTAGCGGATTTTTTTAATTTATAAATATATATAAATAAAGACATCAGGCAGGAGTGTCTTAATTAGAGCTGTGTAAATTAAAGAGAAATTAATGCCCAAAAAAGTTATTTCAAATACACCATTTTCAACATCTTGAATCTGTTAAGCATCATCAAAATTACCACTGCATCACCTGTTATAAAATTATACTTTTATGTAAATATATTGTGGTGAAATGAGGCAGAGAGCAAGGATTATGAATGATATTCTGGCTGAAATGTGTGAAGAGATGGGAATACAGTTTGTTAATGTGTGGAATGAGTTTGAGGGACGAAGTGAGCTGTATGGGAGCGATGGACTGCATTTGAGTGGTTATGGTGTGAGTCGCTTGGAGAGACTGCTGCCGGAAAGTGGAGAAGTGAATAGAGAGAATGAATCAGATCGAGAGGGGAGTGATGTGGAAGAGCAGGAGAATAAGACAGGAGAGATTGAAGAAGTGGAAATGAATGGGAAAGTGAGTGGTATGAGTATAGAAAATGAGAGAATGGGTGTGCAAGAGGAGCAGGGAAATGGGGAGGCTCATGGTGGACAGGGATACACAACGTGAGAAAGGTGGATGCTCCAAGAGGAGGTGAGAGCATGTGTAGGCAGGAAAGTAATGGGATGATCAGGGATCAAAAGGAAACAGATGGAATTGCAAAGGGTTCTAAAATGAAGAAGCAGAAAGGGAAATGGCCCCAGTCCAGCATGAAGAGATCACATCGAGTGAGTGGTATCAGTGGAACTAGCTGTAGATCCAGAAATGAGTTGTTGTGTTTGTATACCGATGCTAGAAGTATAAGAAACAAGGCGGATGAAATGGTTGCACTAATTGAGTCTGTGCACCCAGAGATTGTCGGAATAAGTGAGACATGGTTAGATGAGGATGACATCCTGACAGGAATAGAGATGGAAAGGTATGATGTGTTTCGTGAGGATAGAAGGGGTAAAAAGGGAGGGGGAGTGCTATTGATGATAGAGAAAGAGTTATGTCTATACAAGGTAGAGATGCAAGAGGGAAATGGGGCCAGTGGTTTTGAGGCAGTATGGTGTGAGATAGAGGTGAATAGAATCAAATACTTGGTGGGATGTTGTTATAGACCTGGTAATGTGGATGGTGGTGATAGTGAAATGTATAGTCAAATAAGCCAAGCAAATAAGAAAAGGGTGATCATTATGGGTGATTTTAATTATGGCAATATAGACTGGAATGAAGAGATAGCAACTGGAAGTAAAGAAAAATGAGTTTCTTGAGTTTTTGAGGGATAACTACCTCAGACAGTATGTAACAGAGGGCACAAGAGGATTAAGGGTCTTGGATTTGGTCATCTCATCGGAGGAGATGTAATTATCAATGAGGTATCAAATCATCCACCAATTGGTGAAAGTGACCATGAGGTGATTACTTGGGTGGTTGCCAGCAGTGCAAGGACCCCTGTGAAAAAGGGTATATGTGGAACTACAAGGGGGGGTGATTATGAAGAGCTCAGGAGACAGCTTGCAAGGGTAGCATGGAATGAGGAGTTAGCTGGAAAAGAGATCAATGCAGCTTGGGGATTTTCAAAAAATATTTAGTAGATGCAATGTCTAAATGTATACCACGGGTGAGAAGGTTAAATAAGGTAGGTGTGAGATGGATGAATAAAGAGATTAAGCATGCAATACAGAGAAAAAGGGCATTGTGGAGGCAGCATAAGAGAAGTGGAAGTAACCAATTTCATGAGGTCTACAAAGACCAGGCAAGGAGGGTGACTTGGTTGGTGAGAGTAGCTAAAGAGAGGTATGAACAGCAGTTAGCTAATGAAGCTAAAAAGAATCCTAGGAAGTTCTTTCGATATGTAGCCAGCAAAAGAAAGAATGATTATGGAAGGATGACATTGATTGGAGGAAATGGTATAAAGACAGCTGTTGTAGAATGTGTGGTGGAGATACTTAATGAGCAGTTCATAAAGATCTTTCAATCTTGTGAATGTGACTTCATGGAGAGATTAAGAGCAGTTGATGATGGGGAGGAGAGACTGACTGTAAGTGAGCAAGAGGTGTTTGTGGGAGTTGAGTAAACTAGATGTAAATAAGGCTGTGGGACTTGATAATATATCACCGCGTATTCTGAAGGAATGTGCCAGAGAGTTGACACCTGCCTTGACATATTTTTTTAATACGAGTCTTGCACTTGGTCAAGTCCCTAAAGAGTGGAAGGAGGGCAAGATTGTGCCACTTCATAAAGGAGGTGATCGAACTCAAGCATCAAACTATAGGCCTATCTGTGTGTCAGGTGTTGTGGTTAAGTTGTTGGAGAAGCTTGTGAGAACTAGGATCCAGAGTTGGGTTGACAACAATGGTATAATCTTTGATGGACAGCATGGATTTGCTAAAGGGAGGTCGTGTTTTAGTAATCTACTTACTTATTACAATAAAGTGACTGCTTCCTTGGACAGAGGAGAAGGATACACAGTAATATACTTGGATTTCGCAAAAGCTTTTGATAGAGTACCTCATGATAAGTTGACAGTCAAACTAGAGCAGATGGGGTTGGATATTAGATTAGTGCATTGGATTGGAGACTGGCTATCTGATAGGTATCAACAAGTTGTGTATGGGGGTGCAATATCCAGGAAAAGGAAAGTCGCTAGTGGAGTGCCTCAGGGATCTGTTTGAGGGCCATTACTATTTAACTTGTATATTAATGATATTGGCGAAGATTTGGATGGAGATATTTAGTTGTTTGCAGATGATGCAAAGTTGGGACGAACCATAAAGAGTAGTGAAGATGGTGTGGCCTTGCAAGAAGACTTGAATAAATTGAGTGATTGGGCAAGCAAATGGGGATGTGAGTTCAATGTTGCAAAATGTAAGGTTTTAAAATTTGGAAAGCAAAGATGGGATGCAGAATTTATGCTTGGTGAGAATGTATTGTTGGAAGTAGAGGAAATAAGAGATCTGGGTGTGATAGTGGATAAGGATCTAAAATTTAGGGGACACATCGCCAAAATTGTGAAGACAACACAAAGACTTCTGGGAATGATGCGGAGGATACTGACGTGTAGAAGTAGAGAGATTCTTGTTCCATTGTATAAGGCTTTGGTTAGGCCACATATGGACTATTGTGCCCAGATTTGGTCACCTGGTTTTCAGAAGGATGAAGATATGTTGGAAAGGGTCCAAAGGCGACTGACTAAGGTAGTTTCTGGCCTCTGGAATGTCGAGTATGAGAAAAGATTGAAAAGATGTAATTTGCAGAGTCTAGTGGAGAGAAGGAAGAGGGGAGATATGATAGAGACCTACAAGTTGGTAAGGGGTTGTTATAGGATCAATGGTGGAGAAGTTCTACAGAGAATAGTGGGAGATCAGGGGAGAACCAGAGGTCATCCCTGGAAACTGTATAAAGAGGGTGTGAGTAGGGGAGTGAGAGGCAGGTTTTTTTCGTGCAGAGTTGTGAGTGATTGGAATGCCTTGCCTGAGAGTGTGGTGTCTGCAAGGAGTTTGAATGTGTTTAAGGCGCGGTATGATGAGATGTGTGTGAGATAAAAGGACCTCCTAGATGAGTCTTGGACTCCATGAGGTCTTGTTTAATAATAATAATAATAATATATCAGTAAGAAATATGAAACTCAAAATGTGAACAGTGTTATTATTGAGCCTATTTGAGAATTATTGTAAATATTGAGATTGATTTCATTCAGTTGCTTTTATTGGGTCATTCAAATATTCAACTTACACCAGAAATAGTCACCTTGCAAATTGGAGCAGTTTGTTGCTAAGCAAACTGCTTAGTCATTAGCCTCTATATACGAGTTGCCCTGTCATGAAGTTGCTTCATGTGCAAGCTTTGTTTGCTTATACTTGGATAAAGGATTAAACCAAGAGTATAATTGTTGGCATTTTAAATTTATAATATAACCAAGTGGAAAAACTTTAAACCTTTATCTCTAATTCATAGTTTTTTAATAATTAGGTGTGACACCTTTTGGCTACGTATATATATGGAAATATGACTTCTGCATTACTCCAACCTTGGTATCACTTCTCTCTCTCTGATGAGACCTGAATAAAGGTCAAAACTGGTCCTTCCCATAATGCATAGCATTATACATGTCTGTAAGGATGTGTGTTGCATTATGAGATACTAAGGCAATTGATGTGAATAGATTAATGAATTAATCTATGAGTTTGCTGTTTT
This sequence comes from Typopeltis vanoorti, assembly GCF_054136105.1. NCBI lineage: Eukaryota > Metazoa > Arthropoda > Arachnida > Uropygi > Thelyphonidae > Typopeltis > Typopeltis vanoorti. The sequence continues at coordinate 11,700,176 of NC_143567.1, read as the reverse complement.
AAGGATATTGAAAGTTTATTTTTCAACATCTTTTTCTAAATCCAGAGTGATTTATTAAAAAAGGGTGGCACATCATTTGGCAACTCCTATAGGTAGCGATGACCTGCTAATGCTTCTGCCTGGTATCACCACTTGGGCCTGGCTCCCACTGAAGAGACCCCAATAAAGGTCGAAACTAGTCTGGGTTGTGGCCCTTCCCTTAATGCATAACATTAGACATATCCGCAAGGAGATGTGTTGTGCATTATGGGAGATACTGAGATAGGAGTGTTGGTAGCTTGCTCCACCTTTGCAAGGAGTGCCCTGGTGTTGTACCACCTTATCCCAGTCCTGAAGATACTTTCAGGCGCAAACTTTGTTTGCTCACACTTGGATAAAGGATTAAAGGATTATTATATGTTTTAAGGATACTTGTGACATAAGACTGAATGATAAATGCACATAAACAAAAGAAAGATATTTAATTAACCAGATATTTCGGTCTGGAAATAGCAGACCATCCTCAGTAGTATTACAAGAACAGTTATAAAAAATACAAGCTAGAATATTAACAATAGATCGTTTAAAATAGACCAAGCCGCGTGATGTTATATCACTAAGTATGAAACGGAATATTTTGAAGTAGAGACATGATTTAAAAAATTAAAAAAAAAAAATTAATGAGTAATCTTGATTATTGGACTTTCCCAGATTTTTGATATAGATATACAGTCATCACAATTCAAGTAGTTATATTCTTAAAGAATCAGCCCATCATCCATGTCAAAAAACAGGAATTATAAAATGCCTCATCAGAAGAGCAGAAACTAATTGTTCTACCTTTGATTATCTGCAGAAAGAACTTTTTACTATCCAACAACACATGAAACTCAATAGCCTTTTCTGAAAAAAGTACTCAACATCTTCTCAATTCTTAGAATCCTCCACAAAACAACAAAGTTTCAATAAGTCAAGTGCCAATTCCTTATATCTCCGGTATTTCAGAACCTATCGCAAGAATTTTAAAGAAATATGATTTAACAGCTACTTATTCACCTATTAACAAATTGTCTTCTCATTTTCCTTCTCCTAAAGACAAATGCTCAACTTTATCTCTTCCTGGAGTATATCAAATTCTGTGCAACTGTGATCTGTCCTATTTTGGCCAGACTGATGTTCTCTTGAAAAAAGAATCCAAGAACATCAATCCTCCATTCTTCACAACAAACCTGAAAAGTCTGGATTGGCTCAGCACGGGATTGAAACTGACCACAACATCCTTTGGTCCAGGACTCGCCTCTTACATATATCCCATTATAGGTTTGAACGTTTGTTCAAGGAAAGCGTGGAGGACTTGCTCCATCGTCCCAACCTGAATCGTAATGACTGTATATCTATATCAAAAATCTGGGAAAGTCTAATCAAGATTACTCATTAATTATTTTTTTTTGTAAATCATGTCTCTACTTCAAAATATTCCATTTCATACTTAGTGATATAACATCACGCAGCTTGTTCTATTTTAAAGGATCTATTGTTAATATTCTAGCTTGTATTTTTTATAACTGTTCTTGTAATACCACTGAGGATGGTCTGCTATTTCCAGACCGAAATATCTGGTTAATTAAATATCTTTCTTGTGTTTACGTGCATTTATCATTCTATCTATGAGTTGCCCTGTCATGAAGTTACTTCATGTTCGAACTTTGTTTGCTTACACTTGGATAAAGGATGAAATGAAGAATATAATTTCTTGGCATCTTTAATTTATATTCTGAAATTGTTTGCTTTCCTTTCTTTAAATGTTAATTTTTCTGCATTCTGACTTTCCTAACAGCAAAATCACCTTGTGGATATAACAGCCATACTTCCAGTTGCTTTACTTTTTCAGATGAATTGACATAGTAAGTAGCAATGCTCAGGCATTTATAATCACCAGTGATTTCATTACAGATTGCGTGAGCCTTGTACTGTGGGTGAAGAAAGTAATACTAGATTTTGGTCCAAACATCTTCTAGGCAAAATGACATCCTGACTATCCTCCGAATGCACAATCTCTTCCTTACTAGTGAGTGTGCCAAGGATGTTGTTTTACCTAGAAGACATTTAGACCAAAATCTAACATCACTTTCTTCTCTCATGGAGCAAGACTCATATAGCCACTCTTGACCACGTGCTTGGCACTTTAAGAATGCCAAGTGGGAATGTCTTTGCGATTTCAATGCCATTTTCTGGGTTGGACTTATTTTCAGTCTTTTGATCCAACCTATGTACTACTAAAACATCTGTTCATATCATATGGGAAACATTCACTTTCCAGTAAGTTTGTTAAGCCTGTACAGGAGAAAAATCTAGTATATCACAATTGGCTTACTTCAAACTCTTTGCTTTCCTTTTCTTTTTAAACTATAGCTCTAAATATTGTCAAGCAAATCTTTACAGTGATTGCACATGTTATCAACACATCCAAAATTGATTTTGAAATATCAAAAAGGCAGGAAAATGAAAGTCCAAATGGCAATCATGCTCTCTTTTCTTTGGCAAAAGCTATTTACTATAATGTTTGACTAACTTTGTTTTCTACCTTTTTTTTTTTTTTTTTTTGTATTTGAATAGGTTCTTTTGCATCATCCACAGAAAAAGGAAATTTGCTTTTCCAGTTCTTGTACAGAGACTGAATGGTAGGAGAAGATTGGTAAATCTGCTCCTACCTCAATGTCCTTCGTGATTTGGGGCAAAAAAAGAGGTCAGAAGAATCTTGCAAAAACATGATACAAAAAAAGTTCCTAGACCTATGACATTTCTCAGATATATCAGCAATTGAATCTTTTTCTCAATATTCTTTCTATTCTCTGCTGTTCCAGTGATATTCTGCAACCAATATTCATCCTATTTCTTATATGGGCAAGTTTTACCATCAAAATACTCTCTAATTTATCTCATTTCAATTCTTTCTGAAATAATGGAAAAAAGTACCAATACCCAAACTTCTATGCTACCTAGCAATCTCTCAACTAATAAACGAGTGCAAGTGTGGTGATCAAACAGATTCTTAGCTCATATCCTACCTTTGGATAAATATGCAACTGGGTTGTCAGCTTTCTTCCTAGATGAATGTTATGCATGGGGGGGGGGGTATTCTTTAACCTCTAACTTTGCAAGTAATGCTTTACCCTCTTCATTCAGTATATCAATGGCATTCTCAGCTTGACTGCAAAATCAATATAGATTTGCTGATTTATATATATATATGCATCAAAAACTTCAGAATATTAACTTCTGCTATCCCAAATTCTAATTATCCAAGCATTCTTACTAAGGAATGCTTGGATAATTAGAATAACTTTTAATTTCAGTGCTAACAAATCTAACTTCTATCTTATTTTTTGCAAATTAAAAAAAAAAAAAACTTTCTTTTCTAGTCTCAATCCAATGGCATCCAATTTAATTTCTTTTCTGGGAAAAACCCTAACATCCAATCTCTCTTGGCATAAACATACTGCAAATGTGCTCTACTCAGCATCTAAAAACTAGATTTTTTTTTTGTTCAAGTTTCTTTACAACTTAAAAATCACCAAATATTGAATGCTATTCTCACATTTGAGCTTAGTGCCCCTACGAGTCCCTTCTAAAATGCTTCATTCTATCTCTGACCAATTCATTCCACTGGTTTCACAGTAGTTGTTTGGTTACTGAAATGTCTATTTATGCTCACTAATCACCAGAATTTGCATCAGTAATTCCTGCTCTCCTTTAAATCTATTGAAAACACACATAGCAGATATTCACCACTCCTGTTAACTCCCAAAACAAATTTTTCTTCCTTTACATTTATTCCTTAATGCTGTCTTTTAGAGAGAGATCTTCAAATCCAATATTAAAAATTAGGAGACTTGGTAAGTTTCTGTTGCTTCATGATGTTATTATTATATGGACACCTCCATAGTCCGAAGACTCATTGCGGGAGACACAATCTATCATACCTCTCCTTGAACCCATTAACAGACAAAGCACTCACAACTGACTCTTGCAACTCGTTCACAATTCTCCAAGAAAACAATTTAGTCCTCACACCCTTACTAACTACACCTTTATTCAACTTCCAGGGATGACCATTTGTTCTGGTCCCTCTAGCCAAGTGCTGAAACATTTCCTCTCCATCTATCCATAAATTATATGGATAGATGGAGGAATCAACACACCTTAATAATCTATCCCTATGAGGAAAGATTATTAAGGTGTGGTGATTGCAGAAGTTGGTTAATAGGAAACATTCTACAGGCCACTCACCATCTTGGTCACTTGCCTCTGAATCCTCTCCACCATTTCCTCAACCCTAAAAAACAGGGGACCAGACTTGAGCACAGTAATCCAGATATTGGCATATAAAATAAAAAGCCTTATAAAAAGGAAGTTGTCATTCCCAGTGGTGGCTTATGGCTTGAAATCGTGAGGGTGCTGCAACTTTCAAAATATACATACATACGTATTGCAAGTACAGTGTATACGTGTTTGGATAAAATATCAGAATTATGGTAAATATTAAAAAAAAAAAAAAAAAAATTGTTCATTATCAATAAAATTATACAGTTTGGTATAATTCAAAATTACTTAAAAGTAAAATATATTCCTCTTGTTTTGTTTCATGAAAAAATATTGTTTATTATCGATAAAATTATACAGTTTAGTATAATTCAAAATTACTATAACAAATGTTGTGGCTTTAATTGTAATGTCCAAATATTTATAGAGACAGAGTAAACACAATAAGCACTATGAATACTCTACTATTGGCGCAAACTACATATAAACGAGTGCAACTGCGTGACGGATAGTGCCGCATTATGCTAATAGCCTTGGATCTCACTATGATGTGCATATGCTTGCGTGCATAGTAATATGACACTGTGGAAAACACAGTGCTACTAGCATCCTTCCCCTCCTAAGTGCTACACGATGGATTTTTATTATTTTTTTTACAAAGTAAGAGAATTGTATGGGATTGTTGATGATAAAATTAAATATTACCAGCAAATATAAATAAATTAATAAATATATTTATATATCTATCAAGAAAAATTGGGGATGCTGCAGTTCCCCAGTGCCTATGGATAAGCTGCCCCTGGTCATTCCTCTTTATAAGGCCTTAGCAACATGTCCTCTAAACTTTAACTCTCTGTCTACCACTAAATCTCTAGCTTCATCTATTTCCTGAAGTACAGTGCCATCGATATGATACATGGCTTGTAATCTATTTATCCCAAAATGCATAACTTTACATTTCTCGATATTAAATTGACACCCATTAATTTTTGTCCATACTGACAGCCTATTTATATCATCCTGCATGCTCTCCACATTGCATTGACTATTATTCTACCTAATTTCACATCAGCAGCAAACAGCTGATTATTTCCTATATCATTTATGTACAAATGTTAATGTGCTATAGGTTCAAAACACTTCACTGTATGGGATTACCTCAAAAAAGCAGAGGTAATAAAAAGTCAGCCACTGAATAGTCACTTCGTTTGGTACCTGACCTCAGTTCTCTTGAAGATAATCTAAATACCATCAGCAGTCATCTTTTCCACCTGGAAGCCTATCATTAATCATTGGTCACAGTATGGTTTCATCATCAATTTTCTGTTATGTATGCTATCTCAAGGGACTGAACAGGATACTGTGACAGTATTACATGATTAAGTTTTCATTATTATTAATCTCCTACCAGTAGTTTTCCTCTACATTAGTCTGTTACTTTTCAGCACTCCAATATTATCATAGTTAACATTTAGAGTGCTGAAAAGTAACAGACTAATTTAGAGGAAAACTACTGGTAGGAGATTAATAATAATGAAAACTTAATCATGTAATACTGTCACAGTATCCTGTTCAGTCCCTTGAGATAGCATACATAACAGAAAATTGATGATGAAACCATACTGTGACCAATGATTAATGATAGGCTTCCAGGTGGAAAAGATGACTGCTGATAGTATTTAGATTATCTTCAAGAGAACTGAGGTCAGGTACCAAACGAAGTGACTATTCAGTGGCTGACTTTTGACTGAATCAATTACATTTTGATCCTCCTATGGGTCTTTTATTGCCATCTTGTTTTGCTAGCCTTTCCTTTCTCATTCTTTTAAATGACTATACCATCTTATACTAGTTTTCCTTACACATTCTTGAATGCTAACATTGTCAAATTCCTTCATTTTTAATATAATTCTGCCATCTGTTCAATCCTATAATTTTTCTCAAAATTGTATTTGTAGCCGATATAAATTGGAAGAATATGGTGCTTCCACGTTAGTGCAACTGTGTCCAGGAGAAATGGTTGTGAAAAGGGAAGTGCAGTGAGTCGACCACACGTGCTACCCACAGTGGATGATCCACCACGCAAACCAAATGTGACAGTATGATGCTACAAAGGATATGTAAAAATTGCCATTTGTCAGTCGACATGTTAAATGTAGAATTTTGGGCATCATCTGAAACACAAATCTACACTGAACATCCAGAACCGAGGCTCACAACATGGGTTTCCATGGTGTGACTGCAATATGAACCCAACATTACCTGAACCAACATGCAGCGTTGTCTTCAGTGTGTGCAAAAAGCTGTACAGTAGAATATAAAAGCATGGAAAACTATGTTATGGAGTGATGAATTATGCTATATCCTGTACTGAGCAGATGGGTGTGGCAGATGCCTAGTGAATGTCTGTCTCCTACCACAGACATTCACCACCAGTGGATGGTGGGTAGCACTTGCAGTTGACTCACTGCACTTCCCTTTTCACAGTTATTTCTCCTGGACACAGTTGCACTAACTTGGAAGCATCATATTCTTCCAATTTATATCGGCTACAAATACCTGGCTTGTTATGTGGTCCAATGCACCTTGCCCATGGGGGTGTCCATTTACTTCTTTCCAAGCAGTGTGTATACATATATCCTTCATAGCATTATGCTGTCATGTTTGGTTTGTGTGGCGGTTCATCCACTGTGGGTAGCAGTTGCAGCCGAATTCCTGCACTTCCATCTGAATACAGTATCACTGATATGACGTGGGATGGCCCAATTTGTCAACAGTTTGCCAAAGAGATAAGCCTATTACAACACTTTCAAAATCTGTCAATTCCCTTTTTGCAGCCATTTCTTCTGGATACAGTTCTGCTAGGAGTATCATACTCTTTAAATTTATATCCGATACAAATACCTGATGTTACATGGCACAATGTACCTTGCCCACAGGGATGTCAATTTACTTCTTTCCAAGCAGTGTGTGAATGTGTATATAAAATATAAAAACAATCCCAATACACAAAATTAACTTCTAGTATATACCATGAAAGGGAAAAAATGTTAAAGAGAAGGAACAAACTTATCAATGTGGCAGAATGTACTCTTCAGAAAAGACGTAAGAGGGAAGACTCTTGCAATAGACAGTAGGAATGAATATAGAAGAACAAAATATTGTTCCGTAAGTTTTGATGCCAAAACTCTGATAGTTGAATAGCCATTACATATACTATAAACATGTGTAGAGCCATTACCAATACCAGTTTCTGAGGAGTAGTGAACAGAGAAATGTTAGTAGGAATGAACTGGTGAGAAAGATGAATAATTTTTTTTTTGTTGTTGTTCATGACATTCAATGGTTGGAAGGATTTGATTTGTAAAAAATTAAGTTATTGAGAGGTAAATTGATGCCGGGGGGTAAGATAGAAAATGTAGCCTTTTGGATGCAGAGAAGCATGGTTTTTATAAGCCTATCCTATTTACTAGAGGCCTAAAGTAGCTTGAAAAAGTTCTATGTTTGGTCTCTAGAGCAGTTTCTGAATAAATAAAAATATATAAATATAAAATTAATTTTTTAAAAAAATGAAAAAGGTGAACACTTTGTGTAAGATCATTCTTCTTTTTCTTCCCATACTCCACAACAGGACTGTCAAGTAGATCAATTAGCTTCGAGCTGTGTAAGTAAAGCACCTGTCCAACTTCTGTGTTGTCTATTCAGTTTATTCTAGGGCTGCCTCTTTTTAAATTCCTGGAAGAAGTCCTTCAAGAACTTGTATTGGGAGACTGTTAGAGCTGCTCATATTTCCAAGCCAGATGAATTGTTTTCTTGAAATCTTATATTATCCCTAGGACCAGCAAACTAATTTGTCTTACTTCAAAATTTGTGACATGATCAGTGTATGATATCTTTAGGAGTCGCCTATAACATCTCATTTCAAATGCCAGCAACATCTTAATTTTTTTATGGGTGTCCAAGTTTCACTTCCATATAGAAGAAATGAATTAACTGGTGTTAATAAGATATAATCTATTTATATGGAGTGCTATTGTTGCTTTTGCAATTTTTGTTCTAATATCCTGTCTTCATCCGTCGTCTGTATTCAAGACATTGATTACGTATTTTAACTGATCAATTTTTTTCTATGCTGTATCCTCGAATAAGATTTTTTCAGTTTCGGCCACAGCGCTCTTTCTTGATTAGAAGCACATGTATGTCATTGTTTTCAATTTGTGGGTACTTATGCCATATTTTTTTAAGACTATGAGCTAACTTTGTGATTTTTTGAAGATCTGAGTTTTCTACTAGGAGATCAATATTATCAGCAAACTTTACATGGTTTATTCTTCTTCCTCCTACTGTGACTCCAATATCATAATTCACCACAGCTTTATTTACAGCATATTCGAGGAAGCAATTAAATAACATTAAGGTCGACATGGCTTTGTGAAAGGTCGCCCATGCCTTAATAATTTACTAACTTTTTATAATAGAGTAACAGCTGAGTTGGATAAAGGAAATGGCTACATGATGACTTTGCGAAGGTATTTGACAGAATACCCTGGAACACTCTTATGCAAATTAGAATAAATGGGGATGGATATAACACCGGTTAAGTGGATAAGCAGGTGGCTGCTGGACAGATATCAAAAAATGGTATATGGAGGGGCAGATTCGAGGCAAAAACAGGTGACTAGTGGCGTGCCACAAGGTTCAGTGCTGGGACAACTGCTGTTTAATTTGTACATAAATGATATAGGAAATAACCCGAAAGGAAATATTCAGTTGTTTGCTGATGATGCAAAATTAGGTAAAGTAATAGTTAATCAAGGCGATGTGGAGAGAAGAATGCCTCTAATACTGTTCTTGTTTTAAAAAGACAAACAGTAGCTGAAGTTTGGAAAGAGCAAATTTCTACTTTTGAATTAGTATTTGTTTATTTAATCCTGTGTTTATTCCTGTTAATGGATGGCAGGAACAAATACAGTATTAATTACAGAATACTTGAAAAAAACTATTATTTAGACAAAAAAAACAGGGACTGAATTCATATATATATATATATGAGAATGGGGAACTGGACAATGAGACTTATTTGTGCCTATGGTCCCACAGAAGGTTCTTCTAAGGTAGAAGTGGAGGAATTTTTTGAGGCTTTAGAGAAAGCAACTGACACAATGAAAAAGGAAAAGGTGGTCCTTGTTGGGGATCTAAATAGCAGAGTAGGAAATGATTGTCAGACATACAAAAATATTTTTGGAAAATTTGGAGAAAAGAGTAAAGCTAATAATAATGGCAAATACCTATTAGATTTCTGCTCAGGACATGGACTGGTTATTACTAACACCATGTTTCAACATAAAAATGTGCACAAATTCCAGGGCTGGATTAAGCAAAATATGCACATGCTTAGGGTATCATGGAAAGGGGGGGCACCACAGAATTTCTGCTTTAGTTAGATGACGAATTTAATTTAAATTAACTTTAATTAGTTTTTCATTATTTTTATCTTTTCTTACTGTTACCTACTTTGTTTCAATAAATAATGATGTGTCGAAGGCCTAATAAAACTCTAACCACAAGCATGACGGTTCGTTTATGCCGTATTATCGCTCACGATGCTTTCTAGCACTACCATTGCGTCAAATGAGGTAATTTTTTATAATTTTTCCTGTCTGTTTTAGGTCTTGTTTTAATAAATTATGTCTTATAAAAGGCTCCAGAAGCAAATATAAAACAAATCGCGTGGTTGTCTCAGAAACGTGCCTTCGGTAAAAGGCCTAGCTGTCGCAGAAGTGCGACTCCAGTAAAATAAGAGTTAATTAAAGCACGAAAGCACAAGATTCAGCTGTAAGCTGAAAATTAAATTGTTCATATGATTTTGCCTGTGATATGTGTAACTGTGTTGATTGCCACCTAATATTCAACAAAATAATCTTTTTATTTCTGTATTTAACAGATCCCAAGAACCAAAATGAAACGTGTTCAGTTAAGTGGTGCACAAAAGCGAAAACCATCAAAAAAAAAACAAGGAGACTTTGGAATTAGATTCCAAGACTGCAAAGCTGACTGATTTCTTCATACAAGTTCCACAACATTATATACCCATTCCTGATTAGAGCCAATCTCCATCATCAGAAGTGGACACAAATACCACTTTGATCACTTCAAAATCAAAATACGATGGTGTTGGAATCAAGGTATCATGTCACAAGCAGGTTCATCTAGCACATGTCTAACAACTGACCTCTCATTTTGTTTGTAAATTCTCTTGATATCTCTACTGCAAATGTCGATGCAAGTTGCTTTACAAAACATTCTGAGGTTGAAATAATTGTTGAAAGCGAAAGTTTAGTGGGCCATGGTGATGGTGGTGAAATGATTCAGTCTGCAAAAGATGAAGTAAATATAGCAAAAGATCCAGGGTTGTGGCTTGATTTCTCTGCTGATGATGTGGCTTATTGGACTGCTTGTGGACCCAGTGACTGTCAACACCACAATGGGCCATTTGACAAGTCTTAACAACATTTCAGTAGTGGCAAACCAGTAAGATACTGTTCGCAGAAACTTTTTGTTGGGACAAAAGCCAATGGTGAGTAATACAAGAGAGAGTGGTTATTGTATTCACCATCAATGGGATCAGTTTACTGTTTTGTTTGTAAACTGTTTGCTCCCAGACAAGGTGTAGGGTTGGGACAACAGTTGGAAAAACAAATACAGGAAGAGTGTGATTACTGGGAACATGTCCTGAGGTGTGTCATAACTGTTATTCGTACTTGGCTTGGCTTTTTGAGGAACAGAAGAAAGATTTGGATCATTGCAAAATGGGAACTTTTTAGGGCTGCTTGAGCTCATAAGTCAGTATGATCCATTTTTAGCAGGTCACATTACAAAATATGGAAATTGTGGTAAAGGAAATCCTTCTTATCTGTCCAATGCCACCACCTGTGAGGAACTCATTCAACTGATGGCTCAAAAGTCCACATGCTTATCGTTGATGAAGTAAAATCTTCTGGTTATTTTAGTTTGTCCGTTGATTCAACACCAGATCTGTCACATATCTACCAGTTAAGTGTTGTACTTAGGTACTTAAAAAAAGATGGACAGCCTACTGAACCCTTTTAACCTTTCTGGAAATAAAAAGCCATACCGGTGAGGAAATAGCAAATCAAGTGTTGCAGTACTTACGTAAAGTTTGTCAGCTAAACTTTTCAAAAAATAGGGGTCAGTCTTATGACAACACTGCTAACATGTCTGGGTGTTATAAAGGGATGCATCAAAAATTTTAGAAGCAAACAAGTTTGCTATATATGTGTCCTGTGCAGCTCATTCACTAAATTCAGTAGGCCGAAGTGCTGTTGGTTGCTGTCAAGAGGCGGTCAATTTCTTCTCTACAGTGCAGTTACTCTATACCTTTTTTTCAGCCTCAACCAGCCAGTGGACAATTCTTAAAGGTTGTATTGGAAATGAAAATGTCTTAAAATCCCTCTGATACCAGATGGGAGGCACATGCTATGGCAACAGCAGCAATTTTGAAATCTTTCCTTCAAATTTTAGAAGTTTATTAGACTGTATAGCCAAAGACCAGTCACAAAAGGGAGACACTAGAAGAGAAGCAGATAATATTGCAAATAAAATGCAATAGCTAGAATTCGTTTTTATGTTGAATTTTTGGGATGAGATTTTGCAAAATTTTCATAGAGTAAGCAAAGTTCTACAAAATGAGGATGTCAACTTAAAAACATGTGCAGATCTGTAGCTGCCCAATTGTGCACTTCATGAAATGAATTTGAAAGATATGAAGCAGCTACAAAGGAAGTGCTACCAGATGTTGATTACAAGGCAGCTCAAACTCACAAACATATCAGAATGATGTAGATGCTCCAGAAGTATATCTGAATGCCAGAGATAAATTTCATATCAGCACCTTGTACACAATTGTTGACAAACTTGAAACTGAGATGAGAAGAAGAGGAGAGATATACAAAGAAATATCATAGAGATTTTCTTTTCTAAGTGATGTGCCACATAATGCTACTTCAGTGACTTCATCATCTACTGAAATTGAAAGGTATTCTTAGTGTTGTCAAAAGCTGATTGATGCTTACCCAGAGGACTTGAACACTAATTTCTCAGCTGAGCTTCAGCAGTTTCACTCATATGTGTGCCATAAGTTCAGTGCAACAAAAAATGCAAAAACAAGATTCAGTCATGCTGAACTTTATAAAATAATTGTAGAAGACAATATTAAGTATGCCTTTCCAAATGTAGACATTGCCTATCATATATTTTTAACATTAATGGTCACAAATTGCTCAGCTGAGCATTCATTTTCTCAGTTGAAGCATATTAAAAATCCCATCAGAACAACTATGCAACAAGGCAGTTTGAATGCCTTATTTCTACTAAGTATAGAAGCAGATGTGTTATGTAGGATTAATTTTGAGGATCTGATCAAAGACTTTGCGATTAAAAAAAGTAGGGGAAAACTTTTCAAATCTAAATAAAGTTGAAGTATACAAAAATAAACATTATTTTCCATCTTACTATAAGTTTTGTTTCATTTTGAAAAATAAAAATTTATTTTATGGTTTATTATTGTTTATATTTTGAATTACATATATATGGGGCATCAAAATCTTTCATGTGCTTAGAGCCTCTATGGGTCTTAATCTGGTCCTGACAAATTCACATGGAGAGAAGAGGCAAGGAATAAGAAAAATCTCATTGACTATGTTATTGTTGATAGTGATGGTATCTCCCTGGTGCAGGACACCATGAGTGCACAGAGGATTTGAAATTGGAAGTGATCACTATTTAGTCTTGAGCAAGATAAAATTGAATTTCATATTAAAAAGAATAACATGTATTGAGCAGCTCTCAGATGTGAACTGTAGACTAAAATACACAAAGATTATTGAAGAAAAAATGAAAGAGTTTGAGAACAGGAACCAAACCTTGGAGATTCAGTGGCAAGCCTTAAAGAAAACTCTGATTGATTCTGCCAGAGAGGCATGTGGTGAGGTTGTCTGCAAGGAGAAAAAAAAAAATCAGAACTCCATGGTGGACACAGGAAGTTAAAGAGGTGGTGAAGGAAAAGGAGAAAGCATATCAACAGTTCCTGGCAAATAAATCAGCTTGTGCTCTTAGACAATACAGAGACAAATGTAAGAAAGCTAAAAATGGGGTAAAACTAGCTAAACAAAAGTCATGGGAAGACTTTGGCAAGAACATAGAAAATAAATATAAAGAAAGTGACAAAATATTCTGGAGGTTGTTGAAGAAGCTTAGAAATGGAGGAGAGTGCTGTAAAAGGAGTTAGAGATGATAAAGGTGACATGAAAATGGGAGAAAATGATATCCTTGAATTATGGAGTAATTCAAAAAATTGCTAAATGAAACAAACAGTGATAACACAATGGTAAAATACACTGAACAAGCATACAGTCAGGAATACAAATCCATATTTGAAGTAGAAAAAGCCATCAAAGGCTTGAAATGTGTAAAGGCAGCAGGAGATGATATTTGACCAGAAATACTGAAGTATTACTATTTTTTATTATTACTATTATTACGGGCAACTCCAGGGAGTCATTAGACTTATCGAGGGAGGCCCCAAATCATATTCATCACAACTATTCGACATTCATACAGTATCTATCATACCTCGCCTTAAACTCATTCACTGTCACAGCATCCACCACAGACTCAGGGAGCGCATTCCATTCATTCACTACTCTAAAAGTAAAGAACCCAGCTCTAACACCTTTACTAACCACACTTTTGCCCAGTTTCCATGAATGTCCCCTAGTCCTCCCACAACTAGCCCTGTTCTCAAAAATATCTTCTGAATTAATTTTATGCAAACCCTTCAGTAATTTGAATGTCTCAATCATATCTCCCCTCCTCCGCCTATCAACCAATTTTTACAACCCACAAATCCTCAACCTGTTCTCATACGGTTCATTCCACAGACCTGCTATCATCTTGGTCACTTGCCTCTGGATCCTCTTCACCTCCTCCCCATCAAGAAGAAACCTAGGTGACCAAATCTGAGCACAGTAGTCTAGATGGGGTCTTATCAAGGCTCGATACAGAGGAACAATAACCTGCTTGTCAACGTATTCTTCAGCAACCAAGTGATTTGATGAGCTGATTTGGCCACTTTTGCAATGTGTCCCCTAAATTTCAATTCCTTATCCACCAACACTCCTAAATCTCGTGCCTCATCAATTTCCTGGAGCACGGTTCCACCAATGCAGTAAACTGCCACCAATCTTTTCACCCCAAAATGCATAACCTTACATTTTGCCACATTAAACTGACATCCATTCTCCTTAGCCCAGACCTCCAATCTATTCAAATCATCCTGCAAATTTTTGACGTCATCTGCATTCACTATTGCCCTACCCAACTTCGCATCATCTGCAAACAAATGAACTGTTCTTCTCAGATCCTTTCCTATATCATTTATGAACAAATTAAACAGCAGTGGTCCAAGAACAGATCCTTGTGGCACACCACTAGTCACAGGCCATCTTGTGGACTCTACTCCTGAGTAAACCACTCTCTGATATCTCTCCGTCAACCACCCTCCTATCCATCTCACCAACCCTGTGTCCATTCCCATATGCTGCAATTTACTGATTAGAATTCCATGTGGTATCCTGTCAAAGGCCTTAGCAAGGTCCAGTAGAATCACTGTAAACCCATTACCTTATCCAGTTCAGCCATCACTGTGTTATAATACGTGAGCAAGTTACTGAGGCATGACCTACCCTTCACAAAACCATACTGTCCCCGATACAGTATCCCATTTTCTTCTATCCAATCTTGTATTTTCCTCTTGACTATTTTCTCTAAGACCTTGATAATGATTCCTGTTATGCTGATTGGCTGATAATTTTCAACAGCAGCCTCGGAACCACCTTTGTGCAGTGGAACTATTTTCCCCTCTTTCCACCCCCTTGGGACTGATCCAGTCCTGAGGCTCAAATTAAACAAAATGGTCAAGGGCACTGACAATTTTTTGGCCGCTTCACGTACGACACGAGCTGGTATACCATCCAATCCCACAGATGTATTGACATTGAGGTTCTGTAATAGATTAGTTACCTCTACTTCATTCATCACAATTCCAGTATAAGCTGTTGGTTCTTCCATTTCTGCAAAGTCACCACCTCGATGATATACTCTTGCAAAGTGCTCGCTCAGTAATTCCACAACATTGACTGATTCGGTTACCTCCCTACCCTCAGCATTTTTTAAGATCATTCTACCATGAGCATTTTTCCTTTTACTTGCAACATACTGAAAAAACTGTTTGGGATTCTCTTTAGCCTGCATGGCCAATTTCCTTTCGTAATCTGCTTTTGCTTTTCTTACCACCCTTGTTACCATCCTGGCCTGAGCTTTATACTGTTCCTGCACCTGATGGTCACCCTTCTCCTTAAATTCCCTCCACAATTGTTTCTTTTTTTGCAGCTCAAGCTTAATAGTGTTATTCATCCATTTAACCCCTACTTGATTTATTATTCGGACTCTTGGTATACAGTCAACCATTGCCTCCTGCAAACAGTTCTTAACCACTTCCCATGCACTATCAACATCCAGCCCTTGCAGTTTTACATGCCATGGCATTGAGCCAAGAACACACCTAAGCTTGTCATACTTACCAGCCCGGTAATTCCACATGTACCCTGTCTTAATTGTAAATTTGACTCCTTTAGCCACCTCCCAAGTCATGGCCTTATGGTCACTCTCACCAATTGGTGGCAACATGGTCATGTTCGTTACAGCTACATTCTCAGTTGCAATTACTAGGTCCAGCACTCTCTGCCCCCTGGTATTTTCCAATACATGTTGCCGTAGATAGTTGTCCCTTAATAACTGCATAAAATCCAATCCCTTCCTCCCATGTGCCCTCTCCTCTTTCCAGTCAGTGTTACCATAATTGAAATCAACCATAATAATTACCCTCCTTCCACTCATTTCTTCTATTTGCTTATGCATACTATCCCCACCATCCACTCCATCACCCGGTCTATAGCAGCACCCAATTGTATATTTTATTCTGCTAGATTCTATCTCACACCAAACAGCCTCAAATGTGCTTTTTTCCCCATCCTGCAGTTCAACTTCTATACTCCTTGGCTGAAGCTCATCAGCTATCATCAATAACACTCCTCCCCCCTTTTTATTCATCCTGTCACCTCTGAACACGCTATACCCATCGCATTCAATCCCACTAGCTTTATCATCTTCTGTCAGCCATGTTTCACTAATACCGACAACTTGTGGCCTGGAAGTGCCAATCATGGCCAAAAACTCTTCCTTCTTGTTCCTAATACTCCTGGCATTAGTGTACATGAATCGCAGAAGCCCATTTGTCCCATCCCTACTTTGATGCCTTGTACTAACTATCCTATTCTGATTTGTTGTCCGTCGTACTCGCCCCGGCATAATATACTCATTCATACACTTAACTGCCCCCCCCCCCCCCTAAAGTCTGCATATCTACTCCCCCCCCTTAATAAATCTAGTTTCCCTGAGTCTGTACATCCACTTCCACATCATTCATCAACACTCTTTCAAGTCTCCATACACCAACTCCATTCAAATGTAACCCATCCATCTTATATAAGTCCATCGCCCATCGAACTCATTCCACACATCCACAAATTCCACACCACTCTCCATGCATAACCCACACATAAAGTGATTGGCAATTATGGCCCTCCTTCTAAACACTTCGCTGTCATACCGCGGTAAGATACTCACCATCCTAACTCTCTCACTCTTCTCTTTTGCTACCTCAAACAACTGCCTCACATCCTCTATCATTTCCATTTTGTCCTCTTTCAAATCATTCGTTCCTGCCACGATTATCATCTCTTTCACCCAAAGTATGGTGGTATAAAAGTCTTACAGTGGCTACACTGCATAGTTCAGAAGGCTTGGTCAGAGGGATGGATTCCCGATGATTGTAGTAGAGCTATCATAGTACCCATATATAAAAAGGGAAATAAAACTGAATGTGAGAATTACAGAAGTATTTCCCTACTGAGTGTTCCTGGTAAGATTTATGCAAGTATACTTGAGAAACGGTTGAGAAAAATTGTGGAAGAAAAGCTTGGTGAAGAACAAGCTGGATTCAGGCCAAATAGAGGCTGTCAGGATCAGATCTTCACTTTACGACAAATAGTTGAGAAATCATGGGAATATAACAAAGATCTGTATTTCAGTTTTGTCGATCAGGAAAAGGCATATGACAAGGTGTCAAGAGAGAAGCTATTCAATATGCTACAGTTATATGGTGTCAATGGGACATTATATCAAGCAATACTCAGTCTTTCTTTGAATGGTAAGTCAGCAGTTAGAATTGAAGGAAGTATAAGAAAATGGTTTAATCTTTCTGTACGTATACTTCTAAATAAATCAGCTATAAGTCTGAAGATTCCCTGACTAAATTGAATAACTGTTGTAATAGATATGGTATGAAGGTCAGCAATAAAGAGACAAAGACAATGAAAATAGACAGAATCATTGAAAATGTCAACTGCGTTGTGAACAGAGAACCTGTGGAACAAATAAAACATTTCAGCTACTTAGGCACGATTTTTAGTGAAGATGGTAAATTAAATATGGAAATAGACAACAGAATCAACAAAGCTGGTATGGTAGGAAGTCAATTGAATAAATTTATATGGAATAAGAGAGAAATTAGTCGGAACCCTAAATTAGCTGTATACAAGACAGTGTTCAAACCAGTTTTAACTTATGGATCTGAGCAGTGGTGGCCCGTGAAGTTTTAAGTAGAGGTGATGCCTATACAAAATAATTTTAAAAAATTTCTTTTTTTTCCTAATTAGTGACCAATTTATTAATAAATAAATCTGTAGATTTATTTATTAATAAATTGGTTACTGATTAGGAAAAAAGGAATTTTTTAAAAATTATTTTGTATAGGCATCACCCCCACTTAAAACTTCACAGGCTGCCACTGGATCTGAGAGTCCTGAGAAAGATTAGAGGCATAAACAGATGTCATAAATGGCAATATCATATTAAAAACAAGGATATTAGGAAAGAACTTGACATTGCCAGCATCCAGGAATGCGTTAGCAGAGCTAATCTCAAACGGCATGGTCACTTAAACAGAATGGGCGAGGAAAGATTAGCAAAACAAGTGTTCTCTTCCAGGTTGGCAGGAAAATGACCCAGAGGAAGACCTAGATATAGGTGGATTGATAGGGTACAAAGTGCCTTGGACGAAAGAAATATAAGATCTGATAATGTTGGAGTCTTTATAAGTAACAGACTGATTTGGAGGAAAATTGTAGATAGGAAGTTAGTAATGATGTAAATTTTTCATGTAGTACTATCATATCCTGTACACCCCTTGAGGGTACATGACAGGAATTTGATGATATATATATATATATTGCTGCTTTGTTTAGAACACTGTAAAGCCAACAATTTACTCTTAAGTATTTTTTCTTCATGGGTAAGTTTTCAGAGCAGGGTAATTTTTTCAGAAAATTATTTACACTGATATCATATTCTTTATTTGCAAAGTGTTAAATTTGCATCCGAGGAAGATTACCCTTATTTGGGAAGTGATTGTATTGGAGGGCCAAAGTTGTTAAATCCTAGAAAAGATTTGCAGAGAAATTTGTTTTCTTTGTTATAAATGTGTGAGAGATCTCACACAATTTCTTTTACAATTTTTTAATGTAAATTATTATAATTGCACATTTTTATATTTATTAATAATTTTTTGGTGGTGCTAGTGTCCTTGGTGAATGTGGCGGACGTGTTTAGTTAGGCTAGAAAAAGCGTTTTTAAATTTAAATATAGTGTGGCTTTTTGTCTCAAATTGTGCTGCAGTTGTGCATCAGTTAGATACAAGTGTCCTTCAGTGGTGTTATTGTTTGGAACTGTGTTGTATATATTGTGTTTTTGCTGCTGTTTTTTTCACTACTTCAACGTGTAAAGATAGCGTACAACAAAAAATGTATGTCAGCGGTGTGCAGGACTTCTACATGAAACGCTGGCTCAGCGTTAGATTTTTCGCAATGGATGCATTGCGGAAACTGCTACATGTATGCGCCGAAGAATGTGAAGGATCTGTGGTCGATCTGGCTAAGTGAGAAGAACGAAAATATCGACGTATGTGTGAAGTGTCTGGATAGGCTGGAGCGTTTAGGAATGGAAGCTGACGTTGGGGTTGTAGCAGAGGAACTTCGGCGGGAGCTCATGAAAATGAAAAATGAACATCTTCTGCATGAGGAATAGTGCTCAGTAAGGAGATACTGGAAGTTAAAACTGAGTTTAATGTGTTAAACAGAGAAATTAGAACTATAGAGATTACTTTAGCTGAAGTAACTAGAACAGATTTACGTATGGGTGAGTCTTTGGTGAATGATGCAGTAATAAATAGTATGGGAGTGATTGGGAGTCAACAATATAAATACCACATGAGGCCTAGAAGAAACGAGATGTCATGAGAGTGGGGGGGGGTAAGTAATAGAGCATTGAGTAGTGAAACTGGGAGAGTCATGCTGAATAGTGTAGAAAATGAGTCCATGAGTGACGCTTGTGTGGACTTGAATGAAGTTAAGAGTGGTAAGATATATGGTGATTCTATGATTAAGGGTATGGAGAGGGGTATGCATGAAGAGTGCTTGGCTGATGGGACAATAGAAAGAGTGGTTTTAGCAATAAAGAGAGGGAATGAAGCAGACAAGATGGTAGTTATGGTGGGTACAAATGACCTGAGTGGTGGTATAAATCGGGTAGGAAAAGATTTAAGAACATTGTTAGAAATTATGAAGAGGAAAAGTGTCAATGGGAGGATAGTGTGTGTGCTGCCTTGTTTTGACAATTACGAATTAAGTAGATGAGCGATGATAATGAATTATATGATTGCAAGAATGGGCAAAAAAAAGAGGCCTGGAATTTGTCGATGTTTGGAGTGTGTTTAAAGGAAAAAGACAGTTGTATGATAGAGATGGGCTGCATCTGAACATGGAAGGACCTAAGCGATTGAACAAGTTACTGTTTTCTGAACAAGTTGAAGTAATTGGGCAGGGAAACTAATATTGAAAAGATTGAGTGTAAGAGAGAGAAACTTTTGCACTGATTGTATATTTATTGATCCTTATTCGCAGAATAAATTGCAGAAGTGAGGGATAAAAATCGGCATGGGACTGAAATTAGTGACTTATATATCAGTTCTAAAGCCAGTACAAGATCTACAGTGAATCTGCAATTTTTGTATACCAATGCAAGAAGCATTCAAAATAAGAGAGAAGAATTTTTGGCATTAGTTAGTGCAATCTCACCAAAAGTTGTAGGCATTAATGAAACTTGGCTGTCAGCAGATGTGGTCACTGGAATTGAATGTGATAGATACAGTATTTTCAGGGAGGATGGAGAAGATAGAACAGGGGGGGGGGAGAGAGTTCTGTTGATGACAGGTGATGTGTTGCAGCCAAAGAAAGTAGTATATCAAGATGATAGACATCTTGATATACTACTCATTCATCTTGAATCTCATTCAAGATGAATGAGAGTTCATTTCAGGCGGTCTGGTGCGAAATAATGACCAATGCAACCAAATATACAGTTGGATGCTGCTATAGGCCAGGGAGTACAGGGGGAGATATTGAATTCATGCATCGGCAAATTAGTGCAGGTTTAGTGATTACTATGGGGACTTTAATTATGGTGATACAAATTGGAAGGAGGAAATATCACATAACAAAAAGGAAATGCAGTTCATACATCTTCTACAAGATAATTACTTGAAACAGCACATAACTAAAGGGACACGTGTTGTGAGAGTGTTGGACCTGGTTATTGGTTCAGAGGATATATGCATAAGTAAGGTGTCCTCATTACCTCCAATTGGTGAAAGCGATCATGGGGTATTGACTTGGGAGGTTGCAAAATCTGTGGATTTTTCTGTTAAGAAGGGGTATATAAACTACAGGTTAGGCAATTATAACAAGCTTCGGAGTGAGCTTGCAGCCATCCCACGGCAGAACATATTGCAGGAGAAAGATGTTAGCAGTGCATGGGATAAAATCAGTGGGTATCTGAGGAAAGCAATATCAGATTGTGTCCCCATGATCAGGAAGGCAAACGAAGCAGGCACTAGACGATGAGCATATCAAGCTTGACCTGCAAAAAAGAAAATGTTATGGAGAATTTACAAGGAGAAAGGTGATCAGTACACCATTGAGCAGTAAGGCTAAAGCTAGGAAGGTTACCAGCATAGTAAGAAAGCTAAATCAGATTATGAGAAGACCTTAGCCAAAGAGATCAAGGGTAATCCCAAAGAGTTCTTCCGCTATGTGGCAAGTAAACGGAAGAATGACTTCGGAAGGATAACTTTAGTGGGTGCTGATGGTATTGAGGTGACAAAATCAGATGTAATAGTTGAGTTATTGAGTGATCACTTTTCAAAAGTCTATCACCGAAGTGAGGATATCTCTGTATCTGTAGCAATAACTAATGTGAGAATTGAAGCTAAGAAATCAGAGGTATTTAATATACGGCAAAATTTAAATGCAAACACTGCTGTAGGTTTAGATGGAATATCAGCTTGGGTGTAGTGGGAATTTTCAAATGAATTGTCAACCCCTCTTACTTGGATATTTAACTAAAGTTTGAACTCTAGATTGGTCCCTAGGGAGTGGAAGTTAGGCAAAGTGGTTCCTTTGCATAACGGTGGCTCTATAACTGCAGTCGTTAATTACAGACTAATGACCATCTCAGGAGTAGTGGTAAAAGTACTGGAAAGGTTGGTTAAAGACAAAATTCCAGAATGGGTGGATCAGGATATGATACTCTATAGAGGACAACATGGTTTTGTTAAAGGTAGATCCTGCCTTAGCACTCTGTTAACTTTTCATAATAGAATGACATCTGAGTTGGACAAAGGAACTGGCTACACAGTGGTACTTCTGGATTTTGCTAAGGCTTTTGACAGGATAATATCCCATGGAACACTGTTACGCAAATGGGAATGGATACTAAATTGGTGATATGGATAGGAGAATGGCTCAGGGAGAGATACCAGTAGGTGGCGTATGGAGGAGCAGAGTCCACGATGAGGCAGGTGACCAGTAGTGTGCCTCAGGGCTCTGTGCTTGGGCCATTGTTGTTTAATTTGTATATAAATGATATAGGAAATGGCTTACAGGGAGATATTCAGTTGTTTGCTGATGATGTAAAGTTGGGTAGCACAATAAAAAATCAAGCTGATGTTGAAAGTTTGCAGGATGATTTAAATAAGCTGGTAGAACTACATTGATGGAACAGTACTCCAAGAGATTGACGAGGCTAGAGACTTTTAGTAGCTAGGGGTGTTGGTAGATAGGGAGATGAAGTTCTGGGGGACACATTGCTAAGGTGTCCAAGATTGCACATTGGATTACTGGTTATTAAGGAACACACTAACATCCAGAGATAAAGAGGTTATTATTCCCCTTTATAAAGTGTTGATACTTCCACATTTATATTACTGTGCTCAGGTCTGGTCACCTGGATTCCTTGGAGATGAGGAGGCTGTGGAGAGGGTTCAGAGAAGATTGACTAAGTTGGTAAGTGATGTAAAAATGCTCCCTACATTGATAGATTGAGAGCTTGTGGATTGCAGAGGTTGGTTGATAGGCAGAGAAGAGGGGATATGATAGAAACATTTAAATTACTGAAAGCTTTTTATAGGATTGATGCAGGGGAAATGTTTCAGTTGTGTGATAGTGATGGAAGAACAAGAGGTTATCCCTATCCCTGGAAGTTAAATAAGAGTGTGGTTAACAAGGGTGTCAGAACAAGGTTTTTTGCCTGGAGAGTGATGAATGAGTGGAATTTATTGCCTGACTTAGTTGTGAGCTCTTCGTCTGTAAATGAATTCAAGAAGAGATATAGATATGGCAGATATTGTTTTGCTAGTTTGGGTGTCCCACGATGAGTCTGCTGACTCCATGGAGATACCCATAATAATGATAAATAATGTTTCATTTGTATTACATCTGTTAATCTTAATTATAAAATAAAGTTAAGTGAATTTAATACATGAAATTTTAATAGTTTGCTAGAATTGTTTTTAAAGTAGATAGAATAATGGAATATATTGGAAAGAAACCAGGAATGCTTAAATGATACTTGTGATATGAGGTTTATATATATATATATATATATATATATATATATATATATATATATATATATATATATATATATATAGGTGCAGGGGAGAGAGAGAGAAAAAAAAAATATAATTTAATTTTTAATATATATTAAAAATACAAACGTTTTAAATTTAGACTGCTATCAACAGTTTTAATGTGTATGATAGTGCTTAATTTGAATTCTTTTGGATCAAGAAACCAACTCATTCTTGCCCTTCTTCTGGAAGGTCCTCTGTTGTTAATTTTCCAGATCCTAGCCATCTTGTCTCACATATACCAATGATTGACCATTCATAGCATGCTAGATCTTGTAGAATCTTGAACTGATCATGTTGATATAATGATCTAACATTCTATATTATGATCATAAAGCTGTTTCTCAAAACAAATTCCTTAGTATATTTACCTGTGGATTTGAGAACATTAAAATTGGAAAATGTTAAATACAAGAACTAATTCATTACTAAGCTTTAATGTATATATGGAGAATTTCACCCACTGCAAATCATCTATTATTTATGACTTTTATAAGCATTTATGTCACAGTAGGACATGAAGCCTCAGTGCAACTGGCAAAGAAGATGCTATATGTTCACTCACCAAGTAATGATAACTTTATATAGCCAATTTCTTTATTTAAAACAATGAAAAAATTATCATGATGTTGGCAAAGTCTTATTTAATGATGGTTGCTAAACTCATAATATGTATTATATATAACAATACAGTGAATTTTCACATAAAACGATCCCTTTTAAATTTGTGAACATGTAAAATTAATCTTTTTCAAATCACACATGTTATTCATACTCTTAGAAACTGAAGGAATTCAACTGTGACAGGCTGTGAAGATGTACTTTTAATCCAAAGGCAAGCTTTGCCTTTCATCACCTGCTGTCCCAAGCATATTTAACTGGTTCACTCGCTTAGGAAGGGGGGAGAGAGAGAGAGGTGTGTGTGTGGGGGGGGGGGGATAACTGCATAATCTTCTGTGGGATGAAAAAAAAATTTCTGGAATGGGAATCCCTGCCACATCTGTGTGAGACTGTCTTCTCAACTAAGTTGAAGAAAATCTTTATAAAGGTTCTTCATGTTCTAGACAGATTTCAAACCAAGGTCTCTTAAGCCAAAGCGTTGCCTTTGATATCGATTGAGTTATAGAGGCTCCTAAACATGCACAAGTACGCACACACAGATCACTTTCCACAGCAAAATTAAGCAAACATTAAAAAAAAATTCCTTAATGAATTATTGTCCATGTAAAATTAAATGCTAGCACTATACACAGAAGACAAAATAAATCAGCAACATTTGACTTACATTTATTATTTTATTCACACCTGAGCAGTGCGCTTAATTCACTTCATGACTGGCTGTATTAAGCCTACATTCTTTTTCATAGGAAAAATAATTAAATTAAATAAAGATTGCACTTGATTACCAGAATAAAAATATAAAGCAGCATAAAATGTCCGGCCTACAAAAATTCTATTTGTTTTCACCATGATAATAAATATATAACTTCCCATTTTCTTATTACTAAATGAATACATTGCAAACTGATGAAACCCTAACAACTCAAATGTTTTCTGTACAGCTTTGTAAAATGCTAAAATTACACAGTGCTTCAAATATTCCAACGTATTCTGAACTAAGCTTCAATTTCTAGTCCAACTCCTACTTTATGTCCACCTTGGTTGAAGTTTTTACCATCTATAAGATATGACAAGGTCATCATAATACCTAGGAAAGAGAAAACAAAACCTATTTTAAAAATAATACATGCCTCCTCTTCCTAATGTGCATAATTAAGCATTTCTTCAGAATCTTATTTTTTATGATGAGAATTCATCATGCAAATAATGCATTACGCATGCACTGGTTAATTTCAGGAAGATGACAGTAAGATTACTTTCATCTCAGGAAGATGAGAGTAAGATTTTTTATATGCATTGCATCTAAATGAAACATGCAGTTTCACATTATAGAACAGGGATGTTCATATTAAAGATGCTAAGAGAGGTATCTTCACACTTAAACATACCTCAATAAAGGTCGAAACTGATCTGGGTAGTGCCCCTTCCCAACAATACATAATAATGTATTGTTGGACGTGTTGAACCCAAAAGGACATGTGCTTTTTACTATAAGATACTAAGACCATTAATGTGAAGTGAACGGCCTTCACATACAAGTAGCCTAGTCATGAAGATACTTCATGTGCAAACTTTGTTTGCTTACATTTGGACAAAGAATTAAATAAGAATATAATTTCTTGGCATCTTTAATTTATAGTAGAACAAAGTGAAAAAACTTTCAACAACAGGATTGTTATGGCCAATATGAGCTAGAGTCCATGGTATTTTCTTTCAAAATTTATTTATGAATGCATGGTTTAAAAGAAGTTCTAATTACCATTCAGATGAAGTAAAATTGACATACCAATATGCAATGTGATAAAAATAACATTTACTAAAAATAACTTCTCTCACCTATTATTTACAAAAACAGATGAAATATAAATATAGAAACTGATGAAGTACAATTAGAAAAAGGCAGCTGACACAATGAAAAAAGGAAAAGTTGGTCCTTGTTGGAGATCTAAAGAGCAGAGAAAGATATGATTATCAGGCATATAAGAATGTTTGGGGAAAAATCTGGAGAAAAGAGCAAAGCTAATAATAATGGTAAGTACCTACTAGATTTCTGCTCAGTACATGGACTAGTTATTATTAACACCATGTTCCAACATAAAAATGTGGATAAATTCACATGGAGAGAAGAAGCAAAGAATAAGAAAAGTCTCATTGACTGTTATTAGTGACAGTGATGTTTTTCCACTGGTTCAGGAGAGAGGATTTGAAATAGGAAGTGATCACCATTTAGTGTTGAGCAGAATAAAATTGAACTTCATATTGAAAAGAAGGGCGTTTAAGAAAGTTTTGAAACAAATTAAAGTTGAACAGCTACAAAGCAAACAAATTAATCCAAACAAGCTGAATTTTTGTCAAGTTTTTGGTTTTAGGTCACAATAATTTTGGTTTTAGTTCACTATTTTGGTTGAGTGCTGTGTGTTTTAACTGTCTCTATGATGTCTATTAATAATGTTGTGTGTTTTTGATAGTGTACACAAGTTGACATTCGTAGTGTTTTATCCATTTTGTAGCTACACAAAATGGATACATCTCCAAGAAAGCATTCAAAAATATGTACTCTTTCTCAGCATGCACATCCATACCTTCAAGACAAACTGACAATGAGTGTGGTGTTGGTTTGGGTACTGTTAATGTGATTTTAAAGAGGTTTAGGTATCTTTTCTCCTGACAGAAAAGGAAAACTACAATTACTCAAGATCATTTACTAGTTAGAAAAAGCAAAATGAATCCAAGATTGTGGCAGCTAGTGGGATTAATGTTTCTGATGTGACAGTCTGTCAAAGATTGATGGAAGCAGAGAGGACTGCCCCCCCCCCCCCTGCATGCCAAAAAAAAAACACTGTTGACAAAGACTGTGTAGAAAACGAGGTTCTAGTGGGCAAAACTGTACAAAGATTGGACTGTTGAGGAGTGGAAGATGGTCATATTCTCAAATGAGGCCATTTCTTTGTCCAAGGAGATTGCAAATCAGCAGCCAAAAAGACTTCTCCTGCCCACCTTCAACAAGCTCCTAAACACCCAACTAAAAAGATGTTCTGGGGCTGTTTTACACATGACAATCCAGGATCACTTGTGCCTGTTGATGGTATGATGAAAAGTGACCAATACATAAAAATATTGGAATAAAAAGTGGTTCCACAGATCTGGAAAGAAAGAATTCATCTTCCAACAGGATCTCACTCCATGCCACACTTCAAAAAAAGTGAAACAGTGCCTCAAAAATTACAACATTCAATTGCTTCAGTGGCCAGGTAACTCTCCTGACAATAACCCAATAGAAAATTTGTGGAAAAAGAGGAAAAGTGAAGAGTCTATGTCTAAGTTGATTAATTCACTTAGACATGGACTCTTCACTTCTGAATTATGCAATGAAGCAAGCCACTGTAAAATTTTATGCTTCCATATTTGACCATTGATAGTTGAAGATCATCTACTCCAGCTATCTATGCATATTTCTAATCTTCGTTTTCTATTTCCAAATCTGAAATTCATTTGTGAATACATCCCTAATGCATATCTTCTACAACTGTTCTGTCACTGCTTTATCTCGTTTAATATTTTTTTAAATTATTCCAGAACTTAGAATACCTTCTTTTTTTTATATCACCTTTATTATTTCTGATTCCTTTTTCATTACAATTTTCTCAGATTTTTGGTTTTTTACATTAGTTTCTGGATTTGCTACCTTCATGATATTTATCTTCTACTGTATATTCTTTTCCAAGCCTTCTTTTTAGCTACTTTGACAGGTGGCTAAACAAAATGTTTATACATTTTTCTCTATATTTTTAAGGATACATGATGAATAACTTGCCAGGAACTTTTATGTGCTTTCTTCTTTTGGACCATCTGTTTAATTTCTTACGTCCATCATGAAGTTCTAATTTTTATAACATTGCAGAGAGAATAACTTCACCAGATTTATACGGAATATGGTATAAATAATGATTAATTCATAACCTGAATAGAATAACAGTTCATATGAATGAATAATAGTTCATAACCTGAATGGAACCAATCCAGTAAGTACTTATCACTGTTATCATTTGTTGTTTTCTCAAAACATTTCTATAAGGCTGGGATTAAGTTTTTAAGTCTCTTTCTTAATTTTTAAGCATTGTTAGAAACTGATATAGCTTTTCTTTTTATGTCATTCGCATCTGTAGTGACTCAAAAAATTCCTCCACCTTTCCATACTAGAATCTTCAGTGAGACCAACAGTCACAAACAGGTCTCATTGTATAATTTCCCAGTTTGAAATCTATCCTAATTAATATACTTGAAATCACCTACTATTCAAAATCAGATCTAGTGTCGACTATTACAGCTTATTCCTTTTACCAAATTTTTGATATATCATCCAAGTTATTATTTAGAATTATATATACTTTTATAAAACAAATTTCTTTTATCTAAAAATTACTTAATTTATATAATGGATTTCACCTTATATGAAATATACAGTCAACCAAACTACAGCAAATGCTGTCATAACACTGAAAAGTTCAACAAGCACAATGTCATGCGAAAGGAAATTCACTATAGCCAACTATCCAGCACAATTCCTGTGTTCCCAGGAGTCTGATATAGTGAATTGCCATTAGCATATGAGTGACCATGTGACATTGACTAGAACTGATTGCAGTGACCAAGTTCACTACAGTGGGTGCTAAACATATCTGTGCAAATTCTGATTTCTTATATGTATATATGTATGTTTGGAATTAAATCATACCAAGTGCATCCATGAGCAATACCGAGTTCTAACACAAAGGCAGAAATAAATGACAAAAAACAGCTTAGTATTCTAAGTTGTATTTAACACCTTAAATCAGTAAAAAATATGCAATCAACTTCTGATGTACTGACAAGCAAAAATACTGTCTTTGAAAGACAGTATTTTTGTTTATCAGTACATAAGATAAATAATTATCATAAGAATGCATTAATGAGTAATATTTAATTTTCTTTATCCCATTTGTTTTATAATGTGGTCTTACCCTGTCGAATTCTATGACTAAAGGAAAGGCCTATCTGGCTGGAATTATTAATTTTTGCCTGTTAAGAAAAGAAAGTAAATATAAATGAAATATGAAGTACTAGAATATTTAGAGAATCACATGCAATAAATATAATACATTTCTAATATTTTCAAGAAATTTTAACTCATTTGCATAAGCATTTACAAATGACATTACAACTATAGTACACAAAACTGAAATCAGAGATCAATGTCAAAAATGGAGATGAGTGAAAAAATCAGCAACTAATATTTTCTATACATAAGAAAATTGATAATGTAAATAACTGAAGAAAAGGGAAGGAATAGTGTGATTGACTGATCTCTGTTTCACCATATGCATGTCAAACATTTCCTAAAATTTCTCCCCACCCCAGGCTCACAATCATTCCTCATAAGAAAAATATTACTTATCTTAAATATCTCATATTTATTATGATTTTATTTAACTTCTCTTAAAAGTGAAATCAAGGGCTCACTTTAGCGAGTATAGGCACAGCAAAGCCGAGGCACCTGAAGCTGGACCACAAATTAGAGGATTCGAGGGCTAGAAGTGATTATTTCCTGTTTTCTCACCTCATGCAGTGGGAGTCTGCCTTCTCTCCAAGCACCTGTTCCACCTTAATTATGGATACTGCAGCAGAGGAGTGGCAAGCCAACTACAGTATCTGCCTTCAAACTTCATGAGTAGTATTAGCTAGAGGAAACTTGAAAAATGCTACCGTGTACAGGACAATAGATGCACCTGCCCTAACACCACATAAGGCAGGTGAGAAGTCTACAATGTGGTCTGCCAAAAATATTAGCCATATTTCAACAATTAATGTTCAGACACTATTCAAACCTAGAAAATTAAGAGTGATTGAAAAAGAACTGGAAATATTTAAATGGAATGTAATCAGAATACAGAATATATTATATTCTGTATTCTGTACACTATATACAGAATATATTATATAGTGTACAGAATATATATATTATACCTTATAATACAGAATATATTATAAGGTAGAAAAGATCAACGACATAGAGAAGGAGTTGCATTAATTATTAAAAAGTATCTGATCACTTCTCTCCTAGAAATCAGATCAATATCTTCTAGAATAATAGCATCTAAATTCAAAACAAAAGAGAAGAAATTTACCTAAAAAATAATTCAAGTATATGCACCTGATCAAATCACATGAAGAAGAAGAACACCTAGAATTTCTTGAACATCTTCAAGATGAAATAAACACTACTAAGAAAACAGATATCACCTTAATCATGGGTGACTTCAAAGCTAAGATTGGAACATTCACAGAAGATAAAAGAGACATAATGGGAAAGTGGGATTGATGAAACCAATGAACAAGGTGAAATGCTACTAAATTTTTCAAGTTAAATTATTGCTAATACAATATTTTCTCACAGAAAAAAATCATAAATATACCTGGACCTCCCCAAATGGAGAAGCTAAAAACTGTAAAGACTACATAATAATAAATAAAAAATGGAAATCCTCAATCAATAATGTAAAAACCCTAAGAAGCATAGATATGGACATGGACCATGAACTTTTAACAGCAAAATTAAAACTGAAATATAAAGTCACAAAATCAGTCAGCTCCACAACCTAAAAGAATAGACGTTTTAAAACTAAAATCAGAAAATCTCAATGACAACCAAACAGAAAAGTTTGATACAAATATTGAAAAGTTATGGGAAGAAAGAAAAGAAAGTATTTTAAAATCAGCAACTGAGACCCTTAGTCATTCCATTAGAACCAATAATGAGTGGATGACTGGTGAAATTCTGAATCTGATTGCTAAAAGAAAAGAGAAGCATTTGAAATAAGAGAAAGAATTTTTGGCATTAGTTAGTGCAATCTTACCAAAAGTTGTAGGCATTAGTGAAACTTGGCTGTCAGCAGATGTAGTCACTGGAATTGAAAGTGATGGATACAGTATTTTCAGGGAGGATGGAGAAGATAGAACAGGGGGAGGAGAGTTCTGTTGATGGCAGGTGATGTGTTGCAGCCAAAGAAAGTAGTATATCAAGATGATAGACATGTGAATGAGAGTTCATTTCAGGCGGTCTGGTGCGAAATAATGACCAATGCAACCAAATATACAGTTGGATGCTGCTATAGGCCAGGGAGTACAGGGGGAGATATTGAATTCATGCATAAGCAAATTAGTGCAGGTTTAGTGATTATTATGGGGATTTTAATTATGGTGATACAAATTGGAAGGAGGAAATATCACGTAACAAAAAGGAAATGCAGTTCATACATCTTCTACAAGATAATTACTTGAAACAGTACACAACTGAAGGGACATGTGTTGTGAGAGTGTGTTGGTCCTGGTTATTGATTCAGAGGATATATGCATAAGTAAGGCGTCCTCGTTACCTCCAATTGGTGAAAGCGATCATGCTGTATTGACTTGGGAGGTTGCAAAATCTGTGGATTTTTCTGTTAAGAAGGGGTATATAAACTACAGGTTAGGCAATTATAACAAGCTTTGGAGTGACCTTGCAGCCATCCCATGGCAGAACATATTGCAGGGGGAAGATGTTAGCGGTGCATGGGATAAAATCAGTGGGTATCTGAGGAAAGCAATATCAGATTGTGTCCCCATGGTCAGGAAGACAAACAAGGCAGGCGTTAGATGGATGAGCAGAAGTATCAAGCTTGATCTGCAAAAAAAAGAAAATTTTATGGAGAATGTACAAGGAGAAATGTGATCAGTACACCCATGAGCAGTACAAGGAAGTATAAGACAAGCTAAATCAGATTATGAGAAGACCTTAGCCAATGAGATCAAGGGAAATCCCAAAGAGTTCTTCCACTATGTCGCAAGTAAAAGGAAAATGTCTTCGGAAGGATAACTTTAGTGAGTGCTGATGGTATTGAGGTGACAAAATCAGATGTAATAGTTGAGTTGAGTTATTGAGTGATCACTTTTCAAAAGTCTATCACCGAAGTGAGGATATCTCTGTGTAGCAATAACTAATGTGAGAATTGAAGCTAACAAATCAGAGGTATTGAATATATTGCAAAATTTAAATGCAAACACTGCTGTAGGTTTAGATGGAATATCAGCTCAGGTGGTGTGTGAATGTGCAAAGGAATTGTCAACCCTCTTACTTGGATATTTAACTTAAGTTTGAACTCTGGTATGGTCCCTAGGGGGTGCAAGTTAGGCAAAGTGGGTTCCTTTGCATAAGGGTGGTTTTAAAACTGCAGTAGTTAATTACAGACCAATCACCATCTCAGGACTAGTGGTAAAAGTACTGGAAAGGTTGGTTAAAGACAAAATTCAAGAATGGGTGGATCAGGATATGATACTCGATAGAGGCCAACATGGTTTTGTTAAAGTTAGATCCTGCCTTAGCAATCTATTAACTTTTCATAATAGAATGACATCTGAGTTGGACAAAAGAACTGGCTACACAGTGGTTCTTCTGGATTTTGCTAATGCTTTTGACAGGATGCCCCCTGGAACACTGTTATGCAAATTGGAGCAGATGGGGATGGATACTAAATTGGCGATATGGATAGGAGAATGGCTCAGGGAGAGATACCAGAAGGTGGTGTATGGAGGAGCAGAGTACACGATGAGGCAGGTGACCAGTAGTGTGCCTCAGGGTTCTGTGCTTGGGCCATTGTTGTTTAATTTGTATATAAATGATATAGGAAAATGGCTTACAGGGAGATATTCAGTTGTTTGCTGATGATGCAAAGTTGGGTAGCGCAATAAAAAATCAAGCTGATGTTGAAAGTTTGCAGGATGATTTAAATAAGCTGGTAGAATGGGCAAAAGGTAATGGATGTCAGTTCAATGTGGAAAAGTGTAAAGTCATGCATTTTGGGATTAAAAGATTACCAACTGTGTACTACATTGATGGAACAGTACTCCAAGAGATTGACGAGGCTAGGGACTTTTAGTAGCTAGGGGTGTTGGTAGATAGGGAGATGAAGTTCAGGGGACACATTGCTAAGGTGTCCAAGATTGCACATTGGATTACTTGGTTATTAAGGAACACACTAACATCCAGAGATAAAGAGGTTATTATTCCCCTTTATAAAGTGTTGATACTTCCACATTTATATTACTGTGCTCAGGTCTGGTCACCTGGATTCCTTGGAGATGAGGAGGCTGTGGAGAGGGTTCAGAGAAGAGTGACTAAGTTGGTAAGTGATGTAAAAAATGCTCCCTACATTGATAGATTGAGAGCTTGTGGATTGCAGAGGTTGGTTGATAGGCAGAGAAGAGGGGATATGATAGAAACATTTAAATTACTGAAAGGTTTTTATAGGATTGATGCAGGGGAAATGTTTCAGCTGTGTGATAGTGATGGAAGAACAAGAGGTCATCCCTGGAAATTAAAAAGAGTGTGGTTAACAAGGGTGTGAGAACAATGTTTTTTTGCCTGGAGGGTGGTGAATGAGTGGAATTTATTGGCTGACTTAGTTGTGAGCTCTTCGTCTGTAAATGAATTCAAGAAGAGATATGACAGATATTGTTTTGCTAGTTTGGGTCTCCTGCGATGAGTGTACTGACTCCATGGAGATACCCATAATAATAATAAATAATAATAATAATAAAAAAATGAAACTAAAAATCACAAAAGAAAAAAACAGAAAACAGGAATACCTACTAATTAAAAAGGAAAGAGATTGAAAATGAAAAAAAAAAAGAATACCTTAAAGAAAAAGCCAATAAAAAAAATGATTTAAAGACTATTTTCAGAATAATAGAGGATATCATTCTCTTTTATTCTGATTGTTTTAGGAACATATCTAAAGCATATGTTCCTAAAACAATCACATTAATAGATCAAAATGGAAAAATTACAGGAAACGAAGACGATATGAAGAAAATATGGTACAACTATTTCACTGTAAACTTTGAAAACAACAACACAAACCATTTTCCAGAACCTAATGCAAGCTCCATAGAACCATCAAAAATTCTTGATGAATATATAAAGCACTCAAAGAAATAAAGAAGAGAAAACTACTGGTTTTGATAATATTCACAAAGAATTATGGAAAGAAGGTGGAGAAAGAGTCATAAATTACTTAGAAAAACTATTTAACAAAATAATTATTGAAGAGAAATTTCTAAAAATTGGAAGATATCAAAAATAATTCCTCCTCTTCTCCTCATCATCAAATTCCTGATATATATATATATATATATATATATATATATATATATATATATATACCCTTAAGGGGTGTACAGCCCAAAAATAACTCCATTGCATAAAAAAGGATATTATATTAACACGTTTTATGCAAAAAAATTGAATAAAATGTGTTAACTATAGGCCTATTTCTCTACTTAATCATGCTTTTAGTTTAATTAATCATGCTTTTTGTATAATATGGATGAAAATCAAGATTTTCATCCATATTATATAAAACCAAATTAAGTCTATCTATGAAGAAATCCTAGAAGAGGAACAAATGGACTTCAGAAGTGGCAGAGGAATAGTTGATGCAATTTTTGTAAGACAGAGATTAGCAGACCTTTCAAAAGAAAATAATTCTATTCTTTATTGTTGTTTCAATGATTATAAACAGGCTTTTGATACAATAGATAGAAAATACATGATCAAATTCCTTGAAAAAACTAGCACAGATCCCTATATTATTAATCTCATTAAGCAATATTATCAAGGTATAAAAAGCAATAGTCATATTTAATAAAATGGAAACAGAAGAAATACATATTGTAAAAGGAGTTATGCAAGGCTGTCCACTTTCACCATACTTATTTAATATATATATATATATATATATATATATATTAGTAATGTTGCAAAAGCTCTAGAGGAATGTACTGGCCTCTCAGTAAATTGAACATATCAAATATGTGGATGATATAGTCCTTCTTACTAAGAGCAAAGAAGATCTGAAATCCATGATCAGCAAAATAAACCAAATTTGCAATAAATATGAGTATAAATTTTAATAAAAACTAAAATAATGACAATAGGGAAAGAAAATAAACTAGTTAACATTGATATTGATAATAAATATATTGAACAAGTTAACTCAGTTTAACTATTTGGGTTCACTTATCACTGAAGATCTAAATTATATGAAAACAATAAATCATAGAACTGGCTTAGGTTGGTCTGTAATAGGAAAGCTAAATAAAATTTTTAATACTAATAAATAAGTACAACAGCTAAAATTAAAAATATAAAACTCAATGTATTGCCTGTAGTCCTCTACGGATCTGAAAGTTGGATAACAAAGAGAAAAGAAGAAATAAAATTACAAGTATTTGAATTCAAATGCTTACAAAAATTAAACCAAACTAAATGGACTGAGAAAAAGACCAATGAAATAGTGAGGGATGGACTAAATTACAAAGGACTAATATTAGACAAACTAAATAAAAAAAAGATTAAAATGGTATGGACATGTAAACAGAATGAATCAAAATAGTTACCTTACATCGCCCTACATGGAAGGAAAACCACCAAACAGACAAGCGGCAGACCAAGAATAAGCTGGATCACTAATATTAAGAAAGCTGCTAAGATCAACAGCCTTTAAGATCTTTCAAGAAAGACTTTATTAAGAGAAGAATGCAGAAGATGGACTCATGAAGTACTCAACTTGTCTTGATGAAAGAGAATCAATCAAAAATTAGATAACTGAGGCTATGAGCTCCTCTTTGCTGAGCACAACACTGATTTTAGTATGTGCTCAGCAAAGTTGTTGAACTCAAAAACTAGAGTGGACATTGACTTATTAGCTTTTATCATGTTTTCATAAGAATTATTTTTTTTTTTTTTGGTGGGGCAGAGGAGGGTTGAGAAATAGGGTGTGGCTGATTTTTGGAGCAATTCATTTCAGCTAATTTTTTACATACAAAACAGAATGGCAATCAGTATTCAATAAAGTGGTTGCAGATATTCATGACATCTTTCTTATTTATACATTACAAGGTTGCTGAAATGAAGAGAGAATTGTCACATAAGCTATGAACAGATACAGTAAATAAACTGTTGATATACAAGGAAGAAAACTGAGCCTTGAGGCACTTCCAGCAGTGATGGCAAAGTTGAAGGATAAAAAGCTACCCATTTTCACTCTCTCACACACATAACTAAAGAGTAAACTGGACGCCCAATGGAAGAGAGCAAGAGAAAGACCATAGTAATGCAGGAGGCACAAAGTCCTCTTGAATTGCTGCTTTCTACCACACAGGGTTGCAGAATACAGCATATTAATCTTAAGGATTTAACTTTGTACTGACTCCTAAACATTATTATTATTATTATTATTATTCAGGCCTCCAACGAGTCAAAAGACTCATCGAGGGAGGTCCTTCCTAAGACATAAAGTCTGTCAAGACTCATCGAGGGGAGGTCCCCCCCTGAGAAACACAAAGTTTATCATACCACTCTTTAAAGTCACTGACCGTTCTCGCTCCCACCACTCCATCAGGTAATGCATTCCACGGCTCAACCACCCTCCACACAAAGAAACCACTCCTTACCCTCTTGCTCACAGTTTCCTTTCGTAACTTCCAGGGATGGCCTCTTGTCATCACTCCTTCCCGCTGATCAACCAAGCGAAAGAATTCCCCAGTGTCAACCCTGTAACCACCTCTCAACAGTTTAAAAGTCTCAATCATATCACCTCTCCTTCTTCTATCCGCCAAACTCTGCAGTCCACATTCTCTCAGCCGATCCTCATAACTATCATTGTACAGTCCTGAAACCATCTTTGTCATCCGTCTTTGTATCTTTTCCACAGTTAATTTATCCCCTTCAAATCCTGGGGACCAAATCTGAGAACAATAGTCCAAGTGTGGTCTGATCAGAGACTTATACAACGGAATGATAACCCTCTTATCTCTGCAGGTCAGTGTCCTTCTCATAATAGCAGCAATCCTCTGTGTTACCTTCACCACCTTTGCAATATGTCCCCTAAACTTCAGGTTTCTATCAATCATCAACCCCAGATCTCTTGTCTCCCCTACTTCCTCCAGTATAACTCCTCCCATAGAGTATGCAGCATCCCATCGATGTTTCCCAAACCTCAAAACCTTACATTTTGCTGCATTAAACTGACACCCCCATTCATTTGCCCATCTATCTAGCTTATTTAAATCCTCTTGCAGGGCTACCACATCTGCGCTATTACTAATAATCCTTCCCAGCTTCGCATCATCCGCAAACAACTGAATATCCCCCTGCAATCCACTGGCTATGTCATTGATATAAAGGTTAAACAATATAGGTCCTAGTACTGAGCCCTGTGGGACCCCACTTGTAACCCTCTGCCTCCTGGAAACTGCTCCACCATACACAACTCTCTGATACCTATCAGACAGCCAATCCTGAATCCAGTTGACCAATCTGACATCCAGACCCATGTGCTGCAACTTAAATATCAGCTTATCATGTGGCACCCTGTCAAATGCCTTCGCCAAGTCTAAGAAAATTGCAGTATATGCCTTTCCCTCATCTAATGCTCTTGTAACTTTATTATAAAAGGCTAGCATATTGCTAAAACAAGAGCTTCCTTTCACAAATCCATGTTGATTCTCACAGATAACATTACCCTCATCTGCCCAATGCTGTACACGGTCCCTCACTACTTTCTCCAAGATCTTAACTACTGATGACACACAGACTGGCCTATAATTAGACACTTCCAGTCTGTTACCACCCTTATGCAATGGCACTATCTTACCTTCCTTCCATTCCCTGGGCACCTTTGCCAAAGCCAGACTTTCATTGTAAAGCCACGTTAAAGGTATTGTCAATTCGCTAGCACATTCTCTCAAAACTCGTGGCGAAATACCATCCAGTCCCACAGCTTTACTGACATCCAGAGTACTCAGTATCTGAAACACACTCTCCTCCTGTACCTCCAGACCTCGTACCAGTCCTATCCCTCTAGCATTAAAACTGACTCCTCTAGGATGAAATACTCCAATAAAGTGTTCATTGAACAATTCCACTATGTCCTCTGCATCAGTCACTCTATTCCCATTTTTATCCCACAATATCATTCTTCCACAGTCATTTCTCCTCCTACTGGCCACATAGCTAAAAAATTCCCTAGGATTTTCTTTGGATCTTAGGGCCAATCTCCTCTCATATTCCAGTTTCGCTTTCCTTACCACATGAGTCACTCTTCTGGCCTGTGTCTTATATTCTTCACCCATCCTCTCTTCACCTGTCTCCTTATATCTCTTCCATAGCCTCTTTTTCGCATGCAGTTCCTGTTTAATGTTGTTTGTCATCCACTTTACTCCAAATTGCGCCCTCTTCTTCACTCGTGGTATACAACTTATCATTGCTGATAACAAATATTCTTTCACAATTTCCCACGCACTGGTGATATCC
Source organism: Typopeltis vanoorti (assembly GCF_054136105.1). NCBI lineage: Eukaryota > Metazoa > Arthropoda > Arachnida > Uropygi > Thelyphonidae > Typopeltis > Typopeltis vanoorti. Next base: position 11,661,642 of record NC_143567.1, on the reverse strand, counting down.
CGGCCGTCCAATTCCTCCCTCCATGAAACTTCCCGAAGCTGACGTCTAAGACTATTATAATCACCTGCCTTATAATTCCACATAAGTTCCCGTCTCTTTGATACTCCTGCATGTCTATTCATTTTCCATGTCAACACCATATGGTCACTCTCTCCAACTGGTGGGAGAGACGTCAACTCAGTTATTATCAACTCTTCTGATGCTATAACCAAATCCAAAATTTTTGAACCTCTTGTTCCCTCTGTTACATGTTACCTAAGACATTTGTCCCTCAAGAATTCTAGAAATTCCATTCCCCTATTGTTACATGCATGTTCCTCTCTCCAATTTATACTACTGAAGTTAAAATCTCCCATAACAATCATTCTTCTTGCACTTGCCAAACTTAGCTGTCTAAACATCTCCTGGTCCCCATCCTCTGTGCTCCTGGGTCTGTAGCAACACCCCACTAAACATCCTGTCTTGCCTACCTCTAGCTCACACCATACGCTCTCAAAATCATTTGTCTCACTTCCTTCCAAATTCTCCACTGTTAGAGGACATAGGTCATCACTTATCATAAGCAGCACCCCACCACCACGCTTTCCCCTCCTATCCTGACGAAAAATGCTATACCCAGCGACTTCTATTCCTGTTTTTATATCCTCTTCTGTCAACCACGTCTCAGTGATCGCAATAATTTTTGGCCAGGCTGATGCTGTCTGTGCCACCAATTCCTCTCCCTTATTCCGGATACTCCTGGCATTAGTATACAGCATATAAATGCCATTGTTTCTATACCCAGCCTTATCCCTTCTAGACTCCACTGGGCTCAGTGTTACCTGACATTGTCTCCCTTCTCCCAAGTATCCATTCCCACAAGAGGCCACCCCTGCTATCATCCTCCCTGGGACACACTGACTCGTTCAGAACAGCAATCTCTCCAGATGCCTACGCCCTTCCTCATTCAAATGTAAACGGTCTCTCGCATACAACTCCTCTCTTTCCTCAAACGCACTCCAAGCATCCACATATACCAGTCCTCTCTTGTCACACATTCTCGCTATTATGCCATTCAGTATCACCGCTCTTCTGCTCAGCTCATCATTATCATACCTAGGCAACACGCACACTATTTTTCCTCTCTCTGTCTTTTTCCGTACAGTCTCAAGCAAAAATCTCACATCTCTCGCTGCCCGACTTACATTACCACTCAAGTCATTCGTTCCTACCATCACAATCATCTCATCCACCCTTTCACCTCTCTTAATTGCCATAGCCACCCTTTCTATTGTTCCTCCTGGCAAACACTCCTCACGCATCCTATCTTGAACACCACGGATCATTGAGTCGCCATACATTATACCTCTTACCATTCCCTCGCTCCTATTGTTTCCATTCTCTCCTCTTCTTTCATTCCCATACCTCTCTCTTCTACTGTTTCCATTCTCTCCTCTTCTAGCACTCCCATACATCTCTCTCATTCCCTCTCTCCTACTGTTTCCATTTTCTCCACTTCTAACACTTCCATATCCCTCTCTCATTCTGTCTCTCCTACTACTGTTTCCATCCGCTCGTCTTCTAGCATTCCCATACCTCTCTCTCATTCCATCTCTCCTACCGTTTCCATTCTCTCCTCTTCTAGCACTTCCATATCTCTCTCTCATTCCGTCTCTCCTATTGTTTCCATCCTCTCGTCTGCTAGCATTCCCATACCTCTCTCTCATTCCATCTCTCCTACCGTTTCCATTCTCTCCTCTTCTAACACTTCCATATCTCTCTCTCATTCCGTCTCTCCTATTGTTTCCATCCTCTCGTCTGCTAGCATTCCCATACCTCTCTCTCATTCCCTCTCTTCTACTGTTTCCATTCTCTCCTCTTCTAGCACCCCCATACTTCTCACTCCTACTCCTTAAATTCTCTCTCTCTCCCCTACTCTGATTTGCCTTGCATTTATCTCTTCCATTCTCCTAATCTTATCTTTCATACTTCTGCTCTCATTCACTAGACATTCCACCTCCTCTTTCAACTCATCTATCTCCCTCTGCAGGTCAGTCACTCTTAATCTAAATTCACTCTCCCATACAAAACCATCTCCTAAACTTCCACAGTCACTCACACCTTCCACACTATCAACTATTATTTTCTCATTCGCTCCTATCATACTACTTGTCTTCCTATTCTCCGTTCCTGGAGCAACAAAGTCGGATATCGATATATCTAATGTATTTATTTCCTCCAACTGCCTGCATTTGGCGCACATACGCTCTCCACTCTCTTTAACAAGCCACATATGTAATTCCGAGAAGCATACATGCCGCAAGTACTGCATGCCACAAAGTCCTTTATGATATTGCTAATAATTGAGTTTTTAAATGGCGGAGGACTTGGCGTTACGCCACTTGCGACTGCTGCTGAATCCACCATCATTCCTTACTGCCGAGTAGCGTAATCTTTAATAATTATTCAATTAATAAATAAGAGGGGAAAAAAGTACAAACATCAGAACATTTAAAGTACTAAATATAATTAAATAAACGAAATATAACTAAATACAGTAACTTAGCTTCGTTTTGTCTTCCACCGTTACGCGTTCGATTCCGACGGTACCAACATATATTGTATCGCGACGGCAACTAACTTCCAAAAAAACAACCACTGAAGTACACTCGTATTCAGAGAAACAATTTAGCACTCAAAAACATAGAAAAACGGGGGAAAAAGCGGACTATTCACCGATTAAAAATCACTTTCTTCTGCACAGCTCAAATTCACCGCCACGTGCTACGGCGACGCTAGCGCCACTTTAATGCCAAATGCCAAAACATATATCAAAAGTAGACATCAATAAATAACCTTGAAAAAAGAGCCTAGAAACACAGACTAGAAATAGACAGCAAATTTAAATGTATCCAGATTTCTACGATATTACTATATGTAAGACCTTACTCAAATAACATTAAGAAACTACAATTATAGCTTTAAAGAATACATCTTCATGTAGCTTCCTCAGTGAGAGTGTGCAGCACCATGTCCTTCCAGTTCTCTCTATTGGTGGCTTTCTTTTTTTGTTTCTGCATAGCCACATGATCCTGTCCATGATCTTATATCTTCAAGCCATGTCCTTCATTTTTTTTTTTGCCTCTTGATCCTTTTCCCAGAATTTTTCCTTCTAAAACTAACAGTTTTAGAAGGAAAAATTAGTTTTTGAAGCTCTCAGTACATGTCCTGCCAATCTCATCTTTCTCTGGATCATTTCCTGTAATAAAGATCTCTGTGTTCTCAATTCTCTGTAGCAGTCTATATTTGTCACATATTCTGTCCATGATATTTTCTGAGCTCTCCTATATCACCACATTTCAAAGGCCGTTATCTGTTGTCTTACTTCCATATGTGAAAACTGGCCTCACTAATGTTCTTATCATTCTTTTCTTCGTCTCAATACCCACAAAACTTCTAAGCCGATCTTTATTTTTCCAGATGGCATCTTTAGCTATGGCTGTCCTTATTTTTATTTCTTTATCTTGCTTTCCATCTGTAGTAAAGTAGGTGTATTCTGTTGTATGTTCAAATTACATATTGTTTATGAATATATATGGCTTGCATCTGTTTTCTTTTGAGATTTTCATAAATTTGGTCTTTTTTGCATTTAGATCTAATCCAAATTCTTCACCTTCTTCAATTAATAGCTGTAGTAATTTGATTAATTTATTTCGGTTTTCTGCCATTAGAATGGTATCGTTAGCATATCTAAGATTGTTGTATTTTATACCATTGATACTAATTCCTATTTTTTTGTTTTTCAATCTTTTTCATCAATGTCTCACTATAGATATTAAATAGATTTGGTGAAAGGATACAGCCTTGTCTAACTCCTCTTTTTATTTTCACTACAGAAGCCTCAGAGTTAAACAGCTGCATTTTCTGTTTGGTGTAAATCATTTTTATAATCTTAGGTACATGATCTTCGTCTAATTTATCTAATATATTAAACATTTTATTATTTTTACCTAGTCAAAGACCTGAAAGTCTATGAAGCATATGTAAATGTTCCTATTTCTTTCAAGTGATCTTTATATGAGTATTTTTAGTTTTCCAGGATAGCATTAATGGTTCCCATTCCTCTTCTGAAACCTTTCTGTTGTTCACTCAATTCACTGATTAAGGCTCTTTCAATTTTTTTGTTAACAATGGTTAAAATAATTTTAGATGCATGGGATATTAGGCTCGGCTCACAGTTAGTTCTATAATCCTCACAATTTTGTGCATTATTTTTCTTTGGAATTGGTATGCAGATAGATGTAAAAACTTCATGTAACTCTATTGTTTTATAGATGTCCTGAATGAATTCAACTAAATAGTCATTATTGCCAGTCAAAGCTTTCAGCAGCTCAGCTGGGATATTATCGCACCCAAGGGATTTATTACTAGGAAGATTCTTAATTACATGTTCAATCTCCTTTCTTGTTGGTAGAGTGGTATCTGTTGTTATGTTTAACTTAAGGTGTTGTGAATCATCTATTGTGTTACCATTATCATCATCATAGAGATCTGATAAGTACTCCACCCATTTTCCATTTATCTTTTCCTTATTAATAATTATGTTTCCACCTTAGATTGTGTACGTTTTGCTTTCCATTAAGTGCTTTCACTTGCAGGAATGCTTTTCTAGTTTTGTTCCTATTTTGTAATTCTTCTATCTCGGTGCACTGCTTATTTATCCAATGTTTTATATCTTAATCTTTCTTCTTCATTTGCTTCTCTTTTCCATGTCTTCTTTCATCGATATGATTGATTACTTCTTGTGTTATCCTTGGTTTTTTTCTTTCTTTCTTCTTGTTTATTGATGTGATTTTTAGCAGTTGTTATGATAGTTGCATGCAGTCTATTCCACTGAGAGGTTTCATTTTTGTTTTGAAACTGTGCAAACGGCAGTTCTGAAACATCTTCATTAAATTTTGATTTTGCTATTGGATTTTTACCATTTGTAGATCCCACTTTAGGGATTGACTTCTTTTAATTTTTATTGTTTTCAGGTGAATATTCATCTTCATTAAGACCAGTCTATGATCAGATCTACAGTCAGGACTTGGCATCACCTTTGAGTTCCATATTCCATTGAAGTAACATTTACTGATCACAACATAGTCTAATTGATTTTTGTATCTTCCATCTGGACATTCCCATGTGTATCTTGCTGTTGTATTTTGCTCAAAATAAGTGTTAGTTATGACTAACATAGACTGTGCTTGTGTTTTTGTCCTCTCTCATTCCGAATCCAAATGGACCCATGTGTGTACATGTTCTCTCTGATCCAACTTTTGCATTCCAGTCACCCATAGCACATAGCACAAATAACTCGATCTTTCTTGTCTCCAACTTTTTTTTATACACCATTCTCTTTCATCATACATGTTATCTATTTCTGCTTCCTTCTTTTCTGTAGGAGCAAGTATTTGAATGATCAGCATATCTCTAGGTTTAGATTTCACTAGAATTGCCATTACTCCAGTGGTGCACTCAGGATTTAATCTTGGGGATGGGGGATCGAGTTAAGTAGACGATTTGAGAATACACACTACGCATTGCGTACGACCTATGACTGAGCATCTGCAGTGATCGCTAACATATGATACCCGTGATCTCCTTAGGTCCAGCTAAGGAGAATAGCAGAACGTGCACGCAGGCACAACAAAACAGTAAGTGAGGAAGAAGTAGGAAGCTATTATTTCTCCTAAAGTCCTGATTGTGCCCTATAGTGGGCAATGTTGGTATTCTTGGGCGACTGGGCTGAAGGTCTTCTGATGTAGGTTTCCCAAATTTGAGGAAGTCTCATGCAGCCAAATTTGTTGAGGTTTGGATTGTTTCTTAGGGCTGAAGCTGATTCCATGAAAAGCCTTTCATATCTGTATTTGCTATGGTGTATTATCCTGGCTTTCTTCCACTGTATTCTATGGCAGGTATCCAGCGCATGGTCAGCAAGACCAGAGTGGCTGTATTGGTGAAAACGGATGTAGTCCTTGTATTCTGAAATTCTGATATTTGCTGTCCTGCCTGTTTGGCCAAAGTAGGACAGCTTACAGCTGCAAGGGACCTGGTATACACCAGGTAGGTCGGGGGGGGGGGGGGAGGTTGGTCTTTAGTAGAGCGGATAAGGGATGCCAATTTTTTTATATGGTCTGTAACAAGAAGTTAAGTTATGTTTTTTTAAGATTTTTGTGATTTTTTTCCGAGGTGCCTCGGATGTAGGGTATGGTGATGGATTTAGAGTAATCCTTGTTGTGAGGGGGGGGGGGGAGGTTGTGGTTTACTGGTTTCAATATTTTTGGGATTTTTTTTGGCAGGGGGTAGCCATTGGCTGAGAAAGTGTTGAGAATGTGGTTTAGTTCTGTGGTTAGGGCATTGTCATTCGAGCAGATAAGTTTAGCCCTGTTGTGTAGTGTCTTAATTACTCCATATTGTTGTGAGGAGGGATGGTGGGATTGTTGGTGAATGTATCTACCTGTATGGGTGGGTTTTCTATATACTGAGAAAACCAAGGTTCCATCAGGCTGGCGAGTGACTAGTGTGTTAAGAAAGGAATGCAGTTGTTTTTTTCCTCTTCCAGGGTGAATTTGATTCTGGGGTGTTGGTTGTTTAAGTGTGTTAAGAAGGAGAGGAGTGCATCGGAGCCATGTGGCCAAATAGCGAATACATCATCTACATAGCGAAGCCAAACGGTTGGTTTTTGTGGGGCAGAGTTTAAGGCTTTCTCTTCAAAAGTCTCCATATAAAAGTTGGCCAAGGGTGGGGAGAGTGGAGAACCCATGGGCTGCCCCCTCTATTTGTTTGTAGAATTTTCCTTGCCAAACAAAATAGCCTGAGTTCATTGTGAACTGAAATAGGGCTGTGATATCGGGAGGAAATTTAGCTTGGATTAGCTCTAAGGATTCTTTGAGTGGGACGTTTGTGAATAAGGAGGAGACATCAAAACTGACCATTATGTCAGTGTGTTTGAGTGTAAGGTTTTCTATGCTGGCTTTGAAGTGGGCCGAGTTTTTTTTATGTATGAAGGTGTGTTGCCAGTATAGTGTGAGAGAGCTTTGGCCAAATGTTTAGCTAGTTTGTATGTGGGGGAATCAATGCCATCCACTATGGGACGTAATGGCACATTGTCCTTGTGAATTTTTGGGAGTCCATAAATACTTCCAATGGGAGTATATATATGGGAGTCCATATATTCTAAACACTTGATTATAATGTATATATACGAACTATTTAAAGTGAACAAACAAGTGCATTGTTGTTTTCCATTGAAGATGAATCATTTGTCATCAATTCATCAATCCAGCCTAGCTAGATACTTAATATACTGGAATCATATACTTGAAAAACTGTCTTACTCCAGAGTACTCAATTAAAAAAGTTAATTTAAGAACCCACTAGAAGTACAGCATCACAAGTAATCTGATGCCTCCTCACAAAGGTTTGCTATGTAAAGAAGAAACAGCCAATTGATTACATGAACTATTCCCACAGTTATGTGGGAATAGTTACCCTGGCAATCTAAATGAAGTTCTTTTGAATTCTATCATATACAGCTGAAAAGAGATCGGATTAGCAATATATAAGACAGTGCTCAAGCCAGTTTTTAACTTATGGATCTGAAAGGTGGGCTCCAATAACAGTTAATATAAGGAGACAATGAGAATTGTGAGGGTTGCTTGTCAATGTTTTATGACTAAAGCAACTAAGGCTATGATGCCAGCTTAATTATATGTATTCTTCTGACCAGTTCAGCCATTTTGAAGAATGAAAAGAAAGCATTTCTACGAGGAAAAACTCAGCCACCTTTGTATGGACCAGCTTCATCTTCAGTTAAAAAGCCTATATAAAGATTTTTGCATCCAAGATGGGTCAAAATCCAGGTCTTTTCAACCAAAGGGCACTGAACTAACTGAATGAATAAGCTGTAAGGTAAATTAGAAGAGCAAAACAGAATAATATTAAAAATGGGGATATTAAAAAGGAACATGACGTTATAAGTATTCAATAATGTACATGTAGAGGTAATCTAAGGTAGCATATGATGGCTTAAACAAAATGAAAGAGGAAAGGCAAAACAGGTGTTAGGAAAAAGACCTAGAGGAGGCTGAAGATCTAGGTGGATCATCTGAGATTGAAATGTATGTGGTCCTGACAAAAAAACTACAGAAAGAAAGAAAGCTAAGTTATTAAAGAAGGCTTTTAACATATTGTTTATCCTGTATGCTCACTAAGAGCACATATCAGGAAACGATGGTGACTGAAATAACTCTCATACAATTTTGAAGAGGTCTTTTACATTCATCTTGAAGTATGCATTAACAATATAATTTCTTCAAACAATTTTTAACTACAATATATATTTACATATATTTTTCTAATAAGCAAAAAGGCAATTTTTTTTTAAAATAAAATTGTTAAAGAGCCTTTGATTCAACTTACTCTGACAAACGTATCATCATCCCATTTATATACACAACCCATGCCAATTCTTGTACTATTGGAGCCTGCAGCCCAAGATAACAAAACTCCAGTTTCTAATCTATCATTAACTTGTTGATAGAAAGATCCTCCAAATTCCTGTCCATCAGTACTATTTAAGATTTTAAATTATGTGAATATTTAATATATACAATGATATTTGTAGCTAACACAGAAATACACATGGATATATATATACTTCTGAGAAATTTCTTATATCGTTCTTCAACTTATATGAGCATTTTGAAATTAATTTCAATATTAATCTTCATTACACTTAAAATATATATTCAGTGGTTTTAATTCCAGATGGTAAATAAAAATAAAATCATGATAAAATTAAACAGCTAATATCAGTTATAGAATGTTTCACAAATTTTCAGATGCTACTAATGGATAAACTTTTCAGTAAATACTGATAACTGACAGGTATTTTGGCCCATTTTTTCATTTTCGTTCCTATAGTGAAGCCGAACATACTCTCAATGTTTTCTAATGTTCCCAAATGATCCTTTACAGATTTCAAAATGTACTAGCGTTTTCAAGTACAAAGTCTAGACTGGCTAGGCTTTGTACTTCACTGTTCTCCAACCTTGGTCTGAAAATGCACATTATTATAATGATTATGGTGTACAGGCAAGAGAATTATCCAGAATGTCAATAATGAGCAACAGAACATTAGCATTCAGCATTCGTTTTTAAATGCACTTTGACAAGAGGTCTTAGTGTAAACCATGAATGGTGTGTGGATACTCTAAATTTTCCTTTGTGCATGTATCTTTTTTTTACACAAATGATGTTCATTCAGGTTTCATTTGTCGGATCTACAGTTTGTGTATTACAGTTGCATTTCCATTAATAATTACAGTAATCCCTCTATTAATGCACCCCGATTAGTGCGCCATTTTCTTTTAGATACCCAAATTCGATTAGTGCGCCTCTAAAATTCAATTAGTGTGCCTATATCCATCTTAAAAATAAATGTTACAGATTTTAAAAATTTTCTATCTATACATTTTTATGGCTAACTATTTTAAAAAATCACTCACCAGAATTATTATTATTATTATTATTATTCAGGCCTCCATGGAGTCAAAAGACTCATCGCGGGAGGTCCTTCCTAAGAACATAAAGTCTGTCAAGACTCATCGAGGGGAGGTTCCCCCTAAGAAACACAAAGTCTATCATACCACTCCTTAAACTCATTGACCGTTCTCGCCCTCACCACTCTATCAGGCAGTGCATTCCACGGCTCAACCACCTTCCATGCAAAGAAACCACTCCTCACACTCTTGCTCACAGTTTCCTTTCGTAACTTCCAGGGATGGCCTCTTGTCATCACTCCTTCCTGCTGTTCAACCAAGTGAAAGAACTCCCCAGTGTCAACCCTGTAACCACCTCTCAACAGTTTAAAAGTCTCAATCATATCACTCTCCTTCTTCTATCTGCCAAACTCTGCAGTCCACATTCCCTCAGCCGATTCTCATAACTATCCTTGTACAGTCCTGAGACCATCTTTATCATCCGTCTTTGTATCTTTTCCACAGTTAATTTATCCCCTTCAAATCCTGGGGACCAAATCTGAGAACAATAATCCAAGTGTGATCTGATCAGAGGCTTATACAACGGAATGATAACCCTCTTATCTCTGCAGGTCAGCGTCCTTCTCATTATTGCAGCAATCCTCTGTGTTACCTTCACCACCTTTGCAATGTCCCCTAAACTTCAGGTTTCTATCAATCATCAACCCCAGATCTCTTGTCTCCCCAACTTCCTCCAGTATAACTCCTCCCATAGAGTATGCAGCATCCCATCGATGTTTCCTAAACCTCAAGACCTTACATTTTGCTGCATTAAACTGACACCCCCATTCATTTGCCCATCTATCTAGCTTATTCAAATCCTCTTGCAGGGCTACCACATCTGCACTATTACTAATAATCCTTCCCAGCTTCGCATCATCCACAAACAACTGAATATCCCCTTGCAATCCAGTGGCAACGTCATTGATATAAAGGTTAAACAATACAGGTCCTAGTACTGAGCCCTGTGGGATCCCACTTGTAACCTTCTGTCTCCTTGAAACTGCTCCACCATACACAACTCTCTGATACCTATCAGACAGCCAATCCTGAATCCAGTTGACCAATCTGACATCCAGACCCATGTGCTGCAACTTAAATATCAGCTTATCATGTGGCACCCTGTCAAATGCCTTCGCCAAGTCTAAGAAAATTGCAGTATATGCCTTTCCCTCATCTAATGCTCTTGTAACTTTATTATAAAAGGCTAGCATATTGCTAAAACAAGAGCTTCCTTTCACAAATCCATGTTGATTCTCACAGATAACATTACCCTCATCTGCCCAGTGCTGTATACGGTCCCTCACTACTTTCTCCAAGATCTTAACAACTACTGATGACACACAGACTGGTCTATAATTAGACACTTTCAGTCTGTTACCACCCTTATGCAATGGCACTATCTTACCTTCCTTCCATTCCCTGGGCACCTTTGCCGAAGCCAGACTTTCATTGAAAAGCCAGGTTAAAGGCACTGTCAGTTCCCTAGCACATTCTCTCAAAACTCGTGGTGAAATACCTTCCAGTCCCAAAGCTTTATTCACATCCAGAGTTCTCAGTATCTGAAACACACTCTCCTCCTGTACCTCTAAACCTTGAACCTGCCCTTTCCCTCTAGCATTAAAACTGACTCCTCCAGGATGAAATACTCCAATAAAGTGGTCATTGAACAATTCCACTACATCTTCTGCAGTCAGTCAGTCACTCTATTCCCATTTTTATCCCACAATATCATTCTTCCACAGTCATTTCTCCTCCTACTGGCCACATAGCTAAAAAATTCCCTATGATTTTCTTTGGATCTTAGGGCCAATCTCCTCTCATATTCCAGTTTTGCTTTCCTTACCACACTAGTCACTCTTCTGGCCTGTGTCTTATATTCTTCACGCATCCTCTCTTCACCTGTCTCCTTATATCTCTTCCATAGCCTCTTTTTCACATGCAATTCCTGTTTAATATTGTTTGTCATCCACTTTACTCCAAATTACTTGCTGCTAACAAATATTCTTTCACAATTTCCCACGCACTAACGATATCCCGGCCTTCCAATTCCTCCCTCTATGAAATTTCCTGAAGTTGACGTCTAAGACTATTATAATCACCTGCCTTATAATTCCACATAAGTTCCCGTCTCTTTGATACTCCTGCATGTCTATTCATTTTCCAAGTCAAAACCATATAGTCACTCTCTCCAACTGGTGGGAGAGATGTCATCTCAGTTATTATCAACCCTTCTGATGCTATAACCAAATCTAAAACTCTTGAACCTCTTGTTCCCTCTGTTACATGTTACCTAAGGCATTTGTCCCTCAAGAATTCTAGAAATTCCATTCCACTATTGCTACATGCATCTTCCTCTCTCCAATTTATACTACTGTAGTTAAAATCTCCCATAACAATCATTCTTCTTGCACTTGCCAAACTTAGCTGTCTAAACATCTACTGGTCCCCATCCTCTGTGCTCCTGGGTCTGTAGCAACACCCCACTAAATATCCTGTCTTGCCTACCTCTACCTCACACCATATGCTCTCAAAATCATTTGTCTCACTTCCTTCCAAAGCCCCCACTCTTAGAGGACATAGGTCATCACTTATCATAAGCAGTACTCCACCATCACGTTTTCCCCTCCTATCCTGATGAAAAATGCTATACCCAGCGACTTCTATTCCTGTTATTATATCCCCTTCTGTCAACCACGTCTCAGTGATCCCAATATTGGCCAGTCTGATGCTATCTGCACCACCAATTCCTCTCCCAAAAAAAATGAATGAAATGAATGAATGAAATAATTTAGTAACTTTGTAAAACATTTTACAAAGTTATTTTTAATGACATACTACACTACTTCCATGTACGCTATGTATACTATGTTTCCAATTTTTACTGCCAAAATTTATGTCATTTGCTAATTACATAGCATTTTCCTGACCATATCTCTTACCTCCTTTGCAATTACTTTCCTTACATTTTTTATTTTAAAGTATTTTCCCAACCTTTCATCATGAGTAAAAGAATTAGTGAGCAAAACAGTGAAAGTGTGAAAATTATTCGTAAAGTAATCTCATTGGGAGAAAAACTTGAAATAATAAAGAAAGTAAACAAGGCAAGTCAGAAGCAAAGATAAGACAAGAACACAAAAATGGGTGAATCAACTGTAAGAGCAATTTTAAGCAAAGCTGCTGAATACAAAGTATTATAATGATTGAATTAGAGAGACTTCTTTGTACACGGATCGAAGATTGTAACCAAAAATGGATCCTGCTAAGAACTGACATTATTAAATCAAAAAGCATTAAGTCTCTTTGCAACCTTGAAAGAAAGGGCTATCAATGATGGAAAAGAAGAATTCCACTTTAGTGCTGGGTGGTTTGAGAAATAGCCTACATAATGTTCTAATCACAGGCAAAGCTGGAAGCGTCGATAAGGAGGTGGCCGCAAATTATCCAGAGATTTGAAGAAAACTGTAATAAGAAGGGGGCTATTGTGACTAACAAATATTTAATGTCGATGAAACTGGCCTTTTTTTGGAAGCCAATGCCTTCCAAGACTTTTCTGGCTAAATCAGAGAAATCTCAGTCTGGTTATAAAGTCGCAAAGTCGAATGAAATTACTGCTAACAATATGCGATCCATTTGGAAGCACATTCTTTCACATTGTGCAAATGATTTTAGAGGCTTTTCAAATGAGCCTAAGTTAACTAAATCTCATTCTGAGAAACTGAGTGATTCCGACCTGCTAAATTTAGATGCATGGCGGGAAGATCCTGAAGAACATGAAGAAAATTTAATCACTGACAAGCCCAAAGAGATTTCACAGAAACAAATTTAAAATATTTTTCGCGCAACTGAAACTTTTAAGTAGCAATGCTTAGAGAATGGCCTTTGTGAAGAGAGAAGCAGGAAAATTTGCAGAAGAGGCAGTTGTATGAAAAAAAGATACAGAATGCCTGCCAGAATAATAGATTTATATTTTGAATATGTTTTATTGTCTTTCAGCTTCATAGTTTTCCTTTAACTAGGCCCTGAGACATACCCTAATTCTTTTATAAAAAAAATCAAGGGTAAAAAAAGAAATTTGAGGAACGAATTATACTTTTTTTCATAGGTTATTATACTCTATTAGTGCATTTTTGATTAATGCACCTGTTTTAAAGAACGCATTAGACGCACTAATCGAGGGATTGCTGTATTACCCCACCATATGCCTAGAATTTGTTTTGGCATTTACACAATATGTTGCCATATGTGTGAGATGGAATAACACACTGTGATAAATGCCCAAATTTAATTCTTACACACAAAATAATTAAATTTCATTCATCATTTGTATAACAAAAAAATTAAAAAGATGAAAGAGGAGGAAAAGATTAAAATAGGAAAGTATTATTCATATTATTATACACTGAAAAGATTTATCAGGAGGTGCATTCTAAATGGCACAATACAAACCACCCTATTATTTAATATCTTATATTTATTCCCAGTCCTTGCACTCACACCATGCTCTGAAAATGCATTTTAATCTCCTATTACACTGCAAAAATCCCATTCATGTAACTTCCAGGGATAGCAGCTCATCTCATTCTTATTCCTTTCAGTGTGTGAAAAATCCCTTGCTGTATCACCCCTTATTTACCAGGTTCTGCAATTCTTGCTCCTACAACCTATGTAAATAATAAAAAAAAAAAGCTATTTAGAAAGGCTTGACTAAATACAATAAAGAGCATTAATGCCTCTCACAATTAGCTCTACTCTCTTTAATACATGACCAGTTCCTTGCTGCTTGCATTTTCTACATATACCACGGTCACCGCTCATCAGAAATGAATAAATAATTCCTCTCTGTCTTCTCTAAATATATTGAAAGCATGCAGCAACTGTTTAACTCCTTCACAGTTCAACTCTAAACTCACAGAACAAATTTTTCTTCCTCTTCATTCTCTGTCATTTGTAACAGTCACTTTCTGTTATGTATTTTCTAAAGGATATGAAGGATATATAAATATATAAATCTGCAAGTCATCAGTTAATTATAACAAGTTCTTTTTTGTCCTTGACATTCTGCCCACCCATAGTGCTAATGCATTATTATTATTATCTGAGACCTCCAGGGAGTCAAGGACTGATCGAGGGAGGCTATAAATAACCCAAATCAGCTATCATACATTCCCTTAAATTCATTCACGCTAGATGTACTCACTACTGCTAAGGGCAAATTATCCCACTTACTTACTGCTTTCTAGACTGTGAAAAAGCTTAACTTCCATGGATGCCCCTGTGTTCAGCACATTCTCTCAAAACCCATGGTGAAATACCATCCAGTCCCACTGCTTTATTGACATCCAGAGTACTCAGTATTTGGAACACACTCGCCTCTTGCACCTCTAAACCTCGAACCTGCCCTATCCCTCTAGTATTAAATTAAAACTTAATTCTCCAATAAAGTGGTCACTGAACAACTCCAGTATGTCCTCTGCAGTTATTTATATATAAATAATATATAAATATGTTTTATATATATTTTTCAGGAATTTGATGGCATAATTAAAAAGTTTAATTACACCATCAAATTTCTGATATGTATACTCAAAGGAGTGTATAGGATATTCATAGTACTACACAGATATCCTACCACTAACACTTCCTATCAATAATGTTCCTCTAAATTAATCTATCATCTGAATATGCAAGTTTCTGTGGACAGTTTATTTATCTTAAAAAATGTGGTCTTAATACTGGAGGCTGTCTGTAGCCTATCATTTGTTAGGATTCAAGCTTGAGCATGTGGTGTTTATTTATTTATTCTATGCAAGAGATACATGGCACATCACTACATGTGACAGGTGCAGATAAGGATTGAGAAAGAAGAAATCTATTGTCATTTTTCTTAAAAAATTATGAGGAAGGCTGTTCCAGAGGACAGAGACAGAAGGAATAAATGAGGAAGAAGGGAAGCAGGTTTAGTGTGGTTTCAGTTGTACTGAAAAGGGATGTTAAGAAGCAGTTGCTCCTGTTTTTACAGGCTCAACAGTAAGTGAAGGAATGATGTTTGACAATTCACTGGAGCAGTGATCATGGTAGTACCTGTAAAAGAGACACAGAGCAAAAACATTGCATCTGTGAGATAGAGGTTGAAGTGAGCATGTGAGAGAATGGTTACGAAGGGTTATCTATAAGCTGAATTTCTCTCCTATGGACTGCATCAAGAATTTTCAGGGAGGTTTTAGGTGTAACACCCCAAATGTATGAACGGTATTCTAAGGACGGACGGAATTGGGATTTATATAACATGAGAAACTGAGTGGGTGAAACAGCTTCTTGAGCAGAAAAGCATGCTTAGCTTTTTTAGAGGAAACTCTGGATGTGTTTATGGCAGGAGATGCTAGAGCTGAATGTCATTTCAAGGAAAAAGATCTGATCCTGCCTGTGATGTATTACTGAGAATAATGGAAGGTGAGCTGAGATCTTCTGCAAGAGAAATGGCAAGACTGCATTTTGGTGGCACTGAAGGTGACTAGGTTATCCTTGCCCCACTAAAGTGCTTAAGAACTGGTTGCAGATGATCTTGATGCTTTGGTCTGAAAACTACATGGTTAATCAAAGGAGTATGATGAATGGAGTGTGCTATTGTCAGTTGGTGGTAATTGAGAATAGGTCATTTACGTGAAAGAGGACAGATGACATAGCAGAGCCCTGCAGCACTCTTGCATTGGTGGAAAAGCTCAAAGAGAGGGTGTCATGCACTATGCAATTACATCAAATTCATCTAGATCTTTGTCTTCCACTGGGTCTTGTCCTATCATCCTGGCATCAAACACCTGTTTTGCTGACCTTCCACTCCTACTTGGTTTAAGTGAACATATCACCTGAGAGGATGTTGCCACCACAAATGAAGCTATTAGAATGAAACTTGAGTGTTAGCAGTGTCAGCAAAAATTTTATAGAGACGTACGATAGACATAGTATTACTTATAAAATGGTTAGTACATATAAGGGAAATTACAATTTAATATCAGCTCCTATATATTTCAGAGCTGACCTTTATTTCTAACCTGGCTCTCAGGTTTGCCTGATTTCAACTCCATGTTTTCTTGAATAAATGGAGTTGAAATTACATTCTTCATGATTCCTTTCAGATGATCAAAAAAGAGACAACCACAAGAATGGGCATCTCTTTTGATCAAAATTTCTTTGTTCCATTCATTTACTGTTTCTTTTACTCTTCTAGTTCTTATAACTTTTCTGATTATCTTTAAAGCCAGATTTTCTATAAACAAAATGAAAAACAATGAGGCCTTCTTTTTTGGATTTCGCAATTCAAACTAGCTTCCACTCTCTTATTTCACTGATCGAGCTATAAGAAATGTTGAATTATTTGCCATTATGAATGAGCTATCCATCTATCCACCAGAATACCAAATAATCTTTTCCTCATAATAACTCATCTAAGTCTCCTTTTCTACTGAAAATTTTCATCCAACCACTCAGAATCCTGTGTCCTCCTTTGGCAGTACAATTATGCCAAATGAAATGATAACTGAAATATCATTGAGATGAAAACCATTACCAATTCCACTCAACATTCCAAACCACTATGCAAACCATGATTCTCCCCCCCCCCCCAAAAAAAAAAAACCTAGTAGATGGAAATTATAAATGCCAAAGCAGGCCAATGGAAAATAAATAAAAAACAGCACATTCAAATGAGAGAAAAAATATATAAAAGATCAAAGTGCAGAAAACTTGACTGTTGCTGTTTGTGAGAAAAAACCTCTAAACAGGAGACTCAACTCATATGGACTGGAAGAGATGAAAATGAGTTCTATAAAATCACTTTACTTACTTCAGCATGCTTCTTTCTTCTTGGTTTGGATATGATATAATCAAGATAAATGCAATTCACTATAGCAAACATCCACAACACCAACTATTTATCTAGTACCTACAAGTTTGCTAGTGAGAACTGCTATAGTAAGAGAGAGGAAATTAATGAAACTGGAAATAAAGTAATTGCAATATCTGAATTACTAATATTATAATTTTTTTTCTTATCACTACCAATTAGATAATCTCATTTTTATGATTAGATACAAAAATAATACTCGAATGCTACACTAACCAAACTTTAACAAGATTTAGTAATTTATTTTAGAAGTCATAAAAAACATTTATTAAAAATCAGTTAGAAGCAAGCAGTTTATAAATTAAAACTTACACAGTTGCAGTTGCAATGAAATCATGTTGCTGGAATCCAACAGCGAAATTTGATTTTGCAATTTTGTTGTTATTTGTATCAAATGAAAGCTGGGCACCAGCTAGCCATCCTTCATAACTAGTAGAAAATAAGTTAAATTCAAAATCATATCTAAAGCTCCCTTAAATGTAACAAATATTTTTATAATTTGTTGAATTATGATAAAATATCAATTAATAATTAAATACAATAAACAAATAAACTAATATAAATATATCCATATTTCCTTGTTCTTAAACTTCAAACTGTTAATACAATCAAAATAAATAATTACTATTCCTTAAATCATGTTTATATAGCTTCGGTTTCAAAATAATCTTAAACACATTTAGATACACACACAAGCAGCCAAGCACTCCAAAGATATTCATGAAGTATCAAATGGACACCATTATCACCAATTTATGTTAATGCTTTAAATACGTAAACAAAAGACACTAAAATATAACATTATGGCTGTTGATAACCAGTAACTCCTTTGTGACGTGCAGTTATTACAAAAAGACCTATGTCAGTGAACAAGAAGTTATACAGTAGACATAGTTAATTGGGACTATAACATTTTGGCCCAATTAAGTGGCTGCTATAATCATGCAAAGTTTCATGTTAATAGTTTAAAAGATATAAAAACAAAACTAATATTTCACTGAGCAACAATTACAGTAGCAAAATATGTACATATTTAAATCTCTCTCATCTTCAACATCAACAGAGACAATTACCTGCAGTCTTTCAAATGTAATCCTATTTAAAATCATGACTCAGCTTCTTAGCTAATTCCTGTGATTTTTCAGCTCATGAAAGATGACAAGTGTATGCAAATGACACTAGTTAGAAACTGTTTTCCCTTTATGTTGTTTATTTTTTAACGGTATATATTAGAACACAGAAACTAAGTAAATAATTAATTTATTAACTTATTGCTGATATTTCGCTGGTGTTATAACCAGCATCTTCAGAGCACAAAAACACAGTTTGTCACAACACACGAGACTATAACAACATGGTGTAATCAACGGACTAGTTAAACAAAATTGTAGCAGCAACACAAAGACTAGAGTCCTAATTTTTGGCATCCTCTATCTGAAAAAAAAAAAAAAACAAACCATGTCAGACTAGAGTCCTGAAAAACTAGTTTTTTCTTAAGATGACTGCCTCCCAGATCTTAGGCAAGTTAATACAGCCATATTTGTTGAGATTTGGAGTGTGTTTCAGGACTTCTGTCGCCTCTAAGAACAATCTCTCCAACTTGTAAGAGCTTCTGTGTAGTACTTTTGTGTTTTTCCAGTTGATCCTGTGTGCAGGGGTATCGAGAGCATGGTCTGCTAGGTCCGACTTGCCACAGTGATAATTCCGGACGTATCTTTTGTGTTTGCTGATACAGATGTTCACAGTTCTTCCTGTTTGGCCGTAGTAGGCTTGATTATATGAGCAGGGTACTTAGTTTCTGTGTTCTAATATATACTGTTAAAAAATAAACAACATGTTCGCCGAACACATAAGTCTGTCCACATGTTTTCCCTTTAGAAAGTAATACGCTGTATAATCTGAGTTAGTGAGAGGAATGAAGAGTCATTTATAGGCTGTACTTTGACACAGTATGACCTATGCTCTCCTTGTGCCAATAATCCTTTTACAAGCAATTACTTCAGAGGTATCTTCTTGAGTGCTGCAGTCTTCTATCCCAAATAAGTGAAGAAAACTCTGGTAATTTTCTTGATTTGGTTTATTTTAAAATCTGTCCCAAATAAATGGCTGTCCCAGTTAACTGGATTTTGCTGTATATATGTAGACAAAAATTAGGCAATAAGAGAGGAAGATTATGTTTCCAAAAGTTAACTTTTTATAATGCTGGATATTTTATCTATCTTCAAAAACACTTCATGTGAAATAAGAAAGACAAAGAAAAATAATAAAAAATATATATAAAAAGAAAAAAATTTCAGTTGCTAATCTGAGCAAAGAAATAACCCTTAGAAAATTTCCATCAGTGTATGCAGACAATTTTGAGAGCAATACCAGACCATTGTTATATAATTTATTATTATATGGGCATCTCATGGAGTCAGAAGACTCATTGCAGAAGATGAATGCTAATCTTTATACACAATACCTATCATAATCTCCTTAAACTCATTCACTGCCAGGGCAATCACAACTACTGGTAATCCATTCCACTCATTCACCACTCTCCAAGCAAAAAATCTAGTCCACACCCTTACTCACTCTTACATGACTTCTAGTTCTCTATTCACCATGTATTGAAAATTTTCTTTTGTGTCAAATCTTATAGAACCCTTTTCATAACTTAAGTTTCTATCATATCCCCTCTTTTCCACCTATTAACTGAACCTTGCACTGAACTGAGCATTCCACAAACTTCTTGCCAACTTGGTTACTCATCTATGAATCCTTTCCACCATTGCCTGATCCCCAAGAAACCCAGGTGACCAAATCTGCACAATACCACAGTAATCAAGATACAGCCCAATCATTGCCTTATATAAAAGAAAGAATAATCTATTTTTTACTTGTGCATTTTTCAACATCCAAAATAATCCTTTGAGCTATTTTGCCAACTTCTGCAATGTGCCTGATGAACTCCCCCCCCCCCCCCCATACAAAGCCAAAAACCAGTGCTGGCTTTTATGATGGTTATATAAGCTGTTAGTATTTTTCTGAACTGTTTACATGCGCCAGCATCTCCTAATTAACAATTAGCCACTGATCTCTCAACAACCAATTGGAACACAGAATATAATTCTGTAGTTAATACACAATGTCAAAATACTTGGATATGCTTTTATTGAAGGATAGCGAGGAAATTCTATTGTCTGGCTGGCATAACTAACCAATAATAAAAAAAACACCTGTATATACAGTATGGCAAAAAAAAAACAACTGGATAACTAACAACAACATCAGTCAAGTTCAGTATACTGTTTTTTTTTTTTTTTTATGTAATGCTGTTTATATATTGGTATCTTAATACTGGATGAAAATGATGACTATCTCTTAGTGAAAAACATCTCAAAAGAAAGACACCATACAGCACAGCTGCAAGCAAATCAATATTATTGTAGCATTAAATGTAGCATAGAAAGCCAATGCAGCATATGTAGTGACAATTAGAGTAATTGCAGTATTTAATGTAATAGATCATATGGAATTTATGATCCTATAGAGAGAAAAACATCCTTCCCACCCCAAGTCAACATATTGCAAAAATGCAAGCTAAACAAAGTAGTTTTATTGTAGCACTAAATTAAATACAATATATGAACAACCTATTTCAAAAAAATTTATAAGAGAAATTTATTCATTCATATATACCTCACTAAGTGTAGAAAAAAATGGATTTATGTAATGCAAATTTCAATCCCCCCCCCATGACATGAAATAAGGTAATGTTACATTTGGGACTTTTTTTTTATGCCATTAAGATGCTTCTTCCATTTAATGCCATTATGATGATTCATGAATGTTGTTTGTATAAAAAATTCTAGAATTGAAACTAGCAGATCACATATATTTAACAATGTGTAAAAACATGCTCCTTTCTTTTAGTGTTACACGGTGATCAGCATTCATTTTAGAAATTATGGACTTTACAACAGTGTTATAAATAACTCTTTTAATATCCTGACATTTCAATCTTCATACTAAGATCATCATCTCTGAAGCATATACAAATATACAGGACAAGCTAAGTTACATTACATACAGTAAGCTAGAGAAACAATGAATTGATCACAAGTTATTCTACTGGCATGACCTCTAGTGAAAAAAAATAAATAAATAAAAAATAAAATAATAAAAAATATTAATTATTTATAAACTACATCAAGCTAAATTCTATTTCTGATAACATGAATAAACAATCTTTCTTAGAGATAGTTTTTTTTTTTTTCAGTAACAATGATGTCCTGCTTTTGGCATTACAACTGTTATTTTTGATTTAGGATCCTGAATTTTCTACAGTCCTGTTTATAGTTGCTCTTAGAGAGCAAGTTCCGTGGGTCGAATATATGCCTTCCATATGTTTGGGATCATTATTGTTCAGATTGGGGTGGTTGGCAATAATCTCACAGGCTTCCTTGAATTTGCATTCATACCATGTTTTGGTGTGTTGTAGACAACTAGTGCTTTTCCAGTCAATTCTATGCAAGGTGTTCAAGGACATGATCCGAAAGGCCAGCTTCACCATAATTATTATATTTGATGTGTCTTTTATGTTCTTTTACAGCCCTGTTTTTTTAGAGTATTAACGACACCTAGTTTTTGTGTTGGGTGGTGGTAGGAGTTTATGTGTATATATTGGCCAGTATGTGTCGGTTTCCAGTAAAAAGTGAAGGAAAGATTGCCAGAAGGAAGACGTGTGACAAGCGTATCTAGAAACGGAAGTGTGTGTTCTGTTTTTCAATCTCAATTGTGAACTGTATGCATTTGTATTGTTTGTTTAGGTGGCTAAGGAATGTGTCTAGCGGCCATGGGACCAGATCGCGAAAACATAGTCAACATATTTAAGCCAGACTTTGAGTTTTAAAGGAGAGGAACCTAAAGTAAGTTGCTCAAAATGTTCCATATAAAAGTTAGCAATAGGGGGATAATGGTGAGCCCATGGCTGTGCCTTCTTTTTGTAGGTAGAAAGCGTTTTGCCATACAAAATAACCTGAACGCAATACATGTGCAAAGAGCGCCGTGATATCTGGAGGGAATTTGTAAAACTGTAAAAGAAGGATTGTGTCATTGATTGGAACATTCGTAAAGAGGGCAGAGACGTCAAAACTGACTAATAAATAATCTTTTTCTAATGTAATGTCTTGGATGATGTTTATGAAGTGTTGTGTGTTTTTGATATACGAGGGGGAATGACCTACCAACTCCTTGAGTGTTGCCACTAATTTTTTTGGCTAAGTGATAATTCGGGCTATCGATCCCCTCAACTATAGGCCGGAGTGGCGTGTTTTCTTAATGAATTTTCGGTAGCCCGTAAATTCTTGGGGAACGAGCATAGTGCAGAAATAGTTTTTTGACTGTATCTTCGGGCCATGTGGTAATTGACATAAGTAGTTTCTCTCGTTTTTTTTATTCTATTGGTTGGGTTGTAGTTAACGAGTTGGTATGTGTTACTGTCCGAGACTAGCAGATTCATTTTTTCTGCATAACTGGTTCGGTTTATTTTAAACCGAACCACTTAAAGCAGGACATCATTGTTACTGAAAGAAAACTATCTGTAAGAAAGATTGTTTATTCATGTTATCAGAAATAGAATTTAGCTTGATGTAGTTTATAAATAATTAATATTTTTTATTATTTTATTTTTTATTTATTATTTATTTTTTCACTAGAGGTCATGCCAGTAGAATAACTTGTGATCAATTCATTGTTTCTATAGCTTACTGTATGTAATGTAACTTAGCTTGTCCTGTATATTTGTATATGCTCCAGATGATGATCTTAATATGAAGATCGAAATGTCAGGATATTAAAAGAGTTATTTATAACACGGTTGTAAAGTCCATAATTTCTAAAATGGGTGTAAAAGCATGTTTGCTAGATGCTGAAGGGAGATGTTACATTAAAAGGAGTTCCCATCTGACACAAGCCTGGAATAAATTGTTAACTTCAAAGTTACTAGTACAACAAATTTAAATCAATTACGAAATATTTCAGGTAAATAACACAAGCATCTGACTGCTAACAAAAGCATGTGGCTACACAGCCACGAGACTCATTCAGGTCCTAGTAGTTCATTCAAAGAATAATGCAGAATTTACTAGTAAATTTTTAAAAGATTTTTGAGCCATTGACCGATACTGCAATCCCTAGCCACAACTTCATATCCATTCCCATTTGCTCCAACTTTTATAATAATTTTCTATGCAAGTATTCTGTTAAATGCCTTTTCATGGTGTAGCCTTATCTAATTCTGCTGTCACTATTATTAAACAAGAGTAAATTACTATGGTAGGACATAACTTTTACAAGTCATGATGTCCAATAGAGTATTTTACCTTAAACCAACTTTTCCAATACATTAGCCATCATTGCTGCTGAGATACTAACTGATTTGTAATTTGAAACTTCCATCTTGGAGCCACCTTTATGTAATGAAATTATCTTATCCTCTTTGCACTTCCTCAGAATCTTGCCAGAGCTCAGATTTAGATTAAACAACTTCATCAGAGGCAATGCCAATTCTCTTGCACACTCAGGTAGCACACAGGCCAACATGTCATCTAGTCCTCTGCTGCATTCACATTCATATTTTTCAATATTCTGAGCATCTTCCATTCGTCCACCTCATTCTCATATCAGGTCTCTGTTACATTAGCAACTGCAAAATCTCCACCTGGATGATACACCCTTGAAAAGTGATCACTCAGCAACTCAACTATTTCTTTTGCTTCTGTTCCTTCCTACCATCAGTATTGATTAGAGTCATCCTCCTGTAATCATTCTTCCTCATTACAGAGCAAAAGAACTCTTTTGGATTTACTTTGGATGTTTAGCTAATTTTTTCTTATAATTTGATTTAGCCATTCTTAGCATATTAGTTACGGTACATCTTACATACACTTTGTGCTGCTTGTGAGTATGCTGATCACATTTTCCTTTATAACCCCTCTAGAATGTTTTTTTTTTTTTTTTTTTTTCTGCAGCTCCTGCTTTATATCTCTACTCACTTTCTTTATGTGGCTCCCACACATGAAAGATTATTGTAAACTTATAGCACATTTATATGGTATGGTGTCATGGTCCAATTAAATATTAAAGGATTTTGTCAAATATATATTACATTTTTATTTATTATTTTTACATAGGGGAAACCCTGTTCTAGAGACCAAACAAGAAACTTTTTCAAGCCACTTCAGGCATCCAGGAAGCAGGACAGTGGTCTTACTCCAGACAATGAAATTCATCTCCCATCTAAAGACAATCACAAACATGCCTATAGCAGGATTCGAACTTGCAGTTTGTTTGTTGGAGAGTGGATATGTTAACCGCTCTGCCAACTAAGCTGGCACTTTTTATTATTACTGCCACTTGGTTTATACTCATGATTGTGGGTGTGCAGTCTGATACTGTTTCTTTCAAACAATCCTTGACCACTTCCCTTGCACTATTGATATTCTTCCTCTGTAACTTCTACCTTTAATTTAACTAGTGCTTAAGCCATGGATGGTGATCAGAATTTTCCCCTATCTGCCATCTGGGGATGCACCAAGAATACAATTTTGTATTTCATGATAAGTTATATTAAGTTAGTTTATATAAAATATTTAACATAAATCTTCATGAGTTTTTCATTGGTATGATGTCATGGTCCAATTAAATATTAACTATTTTAAATATTATAGAAATTCAGTTCTTACTACAAGTGGATTCACTCTCAGTGGTCATTCTTTGGTTCCTGTCATCCACTTACAATAATTCCTTGCACCACATTCAATTATAAATTGAATATACCAAGAAATTATATACTTGGTTTAAGAGATGTCCTACTGGTTCCTTGCAAAGGCCATTGGGCATAACCATCTATGCTCCTGCCTCTTTCTCACCCAGATAGCACTGTTTCAACATCACCTAAACATAAAATAAGCTGGATTCATTCTTCTCCTGCAGGCAAGGAAATCTCTTATGTGGTATATTGCTCTCTGCATGTTTCCAATGGTGCCTCATCAAAAAAGACTGAAGAAAAAGAATCTTGAATAGCCTGATACCAAAAAAGGCTCTTCTAATACTCATGGTATCCCAAAAAAGAGATGTGCTCCCGAACTAACACCTGTTCTTATCCATCCATTATATTCCATTCAGTAAAATGGCTTCTACTCTATCCTCACATGGAGTGAAATAGTCCATATCACGATAAATTAAAGATGACAAGAAATCATATTCTTGGTTTAATAATTTATCCAAGTGTAAGCAAACAAATTTGTGGCTGAAGTAATTTCAAGACTGGGCAACTCACATATAGAGACTGATGGCTCCATATCACTTGCCTTAGTATCCCATAATGCAAAGGCACATATTCTTATGGACATGTATAATGCTATGCATTATGAGAAGGATCACTACCCAGACCAGTTTTGACCTTTATTGATGTCTTGTCAATGGGAACCAGACCCAGAGGTGATAAAGGTTGAAGTAATGAAGAAGTCATATTTTTATATACGAGTTGCCTAAAGGTGTCACACCTTATTATTAGAATACTCTGGATTACAGATAGTTGTTGGAAGTTTTTCCACTTGCTCACACTATAAATTAAAGATACCAAGAAATTATGTACTTGGTTTAATCCTTTTATCCAAGTGATAGCAAACAAGCTTGCGCCTGAACTATTTTCAGGACTGGGGCAACTCATATGCATTATGGGAAGGGTGGGAAAATATGACTTCTGCATTACTTCAACCTTGGTATCACCTCTGGGTCTGGGTAGTGACCTTTCCAATAATGCATAGCATTATACATACCCATAAGGATATGTGCTTTGCATTATGGGATACTAAGACAAGTGATGCAAAGTCATAAGCTTCTATATATTATTATTATTTGACACCTCCAGGGAGGCCAAGGGCTCATCGAGGGAGGGCACCAGGTCTACAACTCCGTCTCCACCATTCAATCACAACTGACCACAACTACACCAACGCCATCTACCACCTACCACCACTGGTATTTCCACAGACAATCACAAACATCCATGCCCACGGCGGGATTCGAACCTGCAGCCCTTTGGCTGGAGAGCGGATACGCTATCCACTCGGCCAACCAGGCCAGCATATATGAGTTGCCCCAGTCCTGAAAATAGTTCAGGCACAAACCTGTTTGCTTACACTTGGATAAAAGATTAAACCAAGTGGAAAAACTCCCAACAACTATCTCTAATCTAGAGTATTCTAATAATAAGGTGTGACACCTTTAGGCAACTCGTATATGAAAATATGACTTCTGCATTACTTCAATGTTTGTATCACCTCTGTGCCTGGCTCCCACTGATGAGACCTCAATAAAAGTCAAAACTGGTCTGGGTAGTGATCCTTCACATAATGCATAGTATTATACTTGTCCGTAAGAATATGCGCTTTGCATTATTGGATACCAAGGCAAATGATGCGAAGATATGAGCTTCTATATACGAGTTGCCCCAGTCCTGAAAATAGTTCAGGTGCAAACTTATTTGCTTACACTTGGATAAAGGATTAAACCAAGTATATAATTTCTTGGTATCTTTAATTTGATCCAGTCTGGAGTCTTTTCCCCAGAGGCAAAGCTGCATACCACCGGACAGGTACCCAGGTTGGGGATCGAGGAATGGCCACCAGAGATGGAGGCTAGCTGCAAATAGCCAATAAGCAGTCCCAGACAAGAAGTGGCGATACTAACAGGATGTGGTGGGTTAGTGGACAACTCCAACAACTCTATAAAATGCCACAGAAGTCCAATGACGGTACTGCGTCAAGGTGAGCTTAGGCTGCCCTAAGCTTAAATCTATATACTCCTTCTTGCACCTCTCCCAAACTCTTCCAGGAGGACTAAGGGTTTGTCAGATAAGTGTCGATGTGCTGACAGTAAAAAGAAAATACGATTGAAATCTAATGCCAAAGAACAAGAGAAAAGACTCAAGCCGGCTTGGACATCGCCCGGTCAAACAAGGTCCGCATCCCCCATCAAGTAATCAGGGTTGGATCGAAAAATCGAAAAATGCAGTTACTTCAAGAAAAAATAGAGATGTGATACATTGGATATTTCAGAAATGAGATGGACACTGTCAGGAGAATCAAACGTTGGAAGAGTTCTCTGGTCAGGAAATGAAAGTAGGCATGAAGCAGACGTAGGTTTCCTGCTAAGTAACAAGGCCTGTCAGGCAATGATAGGATACAAACCAGTTAGTGAAAGAATAATGGTTGCAAGATTCAGTGCCCACCCATTTAATATCACGACCATTCAAGTATATGCGCCCACTGCAGAGTGCGCAGATGAAAACATTAAGAGATTTTAAAGGGATCTACAACTAGAAACTGATGAGTTGTCGAAGCAGGATATACTCATCATTGGAGGAGGCTGGAATGCAAAAATTGGCAAAAATAACACAGGATGGGAAAAGGTTATGGAGAAAGAAATGAACATGGAGAGATGCTTCTGAAATTTGTCACCGATAATAACCTGATGATTTGCAATATCAAATTCCAATAAAAAGATTGTCGTAAATGGTCATGGCGCTTCTTCGATTGCAGACACAGGAATATGATCGACCTGATATTAATAGACCAGAAATGGAGAACTTCATTTCAACAGTGCAGATCATTCCAAGGAGTGGATATTGATTCGGACAACAGCTTAGTGATTGCGAATATAATACTAAAACTGAAACAGAGGTACAAAGGAAAGTTACAAAAAGCTAGAGACATCGCAAAACTAAATGAAGACAGGCTAAGAACAGCATATCAGAACATATTGGAAACTAAGCTTAAGACCCCAAGTGAAAAACAAAACATAAATACAAGAACAGAACAACTGACTACAATGCTAAAAAAAGCAGTATAGGAAATGATTCCTGAAAGAGAAAAGACCAACAAGAAATGGATAACTCAGGAAACCTTAAAATTGGTACAAGAGAAAAGAGAACTGAAACTGAAACTCAGAGGCAGCAGATGAGTTATATCGTCAAAAATGAAATGAAGTACGGAAAGCAACAAAATCTGGTAAAGCCAAATGGTTGGAGGACCAGTGCGAAGACATTGAACAGTACTATGGAGAACACAAACCTAGAGAGATCTACAAACTTAGAAGAAATGTCAATAGGAAGTGGCAAACAAGATCGGTAGCAGTCAACGATGAAGATGATAAGGCATTGATGGACAAGACCGAAATCATACACAGATGGACAAGATATTGCAGCAAATTAATAAAAATCAATGCCTGTGTCTGCAATCGAAGAAGCGCCATGGTCATGGCGCTTCTTCGATTTTAGTATTATAATACTAAAACTGCAACAGAAGTAATCAAAGAACTAAAAGCAATCTCTCTCTCTCTACCAGCAGAGATCTTTGAAAATGACATCTTGGAAGAGGAGGTGAATAAGGCTATAAAACATTTCAAGAACAACAAGAGTTCTGGAGAAGACAACATAATAGGAAAGATGCTAAAATATGGGAGAGAATCAGTTGTAAAACAAAAGCATAAGCTATGTCATGAAATATAGAGATCAGGGTATGCACCGAAGAGTGGAAAAAATCGGGTCTTGGTTGTTCTTCATAAGGCAGTGCTTTAGAATGCACCAATTACAGAACTATTGCATTAATGAGTCATCTTTGCAAAGTGCTGATGAGCATACTAAGAGAATGCCTGAAGGGTCATAATGGAAGCACATCTTCCTCATGAGCAAGCCGGATTTCAAAAAGATCGAAGTATACTGCAACAAATACTCACACTTAGACTAATAGCAGAGAAAGCTCGAAGAAAGAACAAAAAGATATACTGCTGTTATCTTGGAATCCTGTGGTGTGAACAATAAATTGATCTGCTGTTGTGACGTCCTACCTAGCTAACTGTTCCATTTATGTTGGTTTGTTATTCTTATCTTTATAGTTCGCCCACCGATTAGAGGCCCCTCAACACTTCTGCGCATGTCAGAAAAAGGAGAATCCATTCCGATAATAGGGTAATCAATCTGTCTTCTGGGATGTGTTTGTTTATTATTACAGGTTGGAAAATTTAGCTTTTCTTTTACGAACATTGTAGTTTTTAAAGTGCAACTATTTTGCTTGAATAACAGTTGGAAAAATGTACGTAGAGTTTTAACAAAATTAAAAAAGGTATAGCATAAAACAAAAATTTAACTAAGTTTATTTTTAAGAAAGTTTTCTATAAAATAAAAATAATTATACAGAAAAACAGAAATTTCTTCAAATGAACTTAGATATTCTAAACTTACAGTTGAGAGAACTGAGACACTTTAATGTCCTAAACCAGTTAATTATTTATGACTTGTTGTGACTCATTTAACAAACCCATGCAAAAAGAGGTTGGAAAAAAATACCATTATCAAATCTTTTTAATCTTCAGTCATCTGAATCGGTCTCCGAATCGCCATCACTTTCACTTAAACTGATCACCAAAGGTTCGCATAATTCTTTGATAATTCCATCTGTCCCAATACATATTTTCCAATGAGGTGACATGAAAACAATATTTTCCCCAGTTTTGAACTGTAATACTTTCAATTGCCTGTTCTGAAAGCTTAAAAACTTTCAACATGTCAATATCTCCAGTTACGTTGCAATGGCGAATGAAACTTTTCACTTCTGCCCAAACATACTCAATAGCATTAATATCGCAATGATATGGTGGTAGCCTCAAAGCTAGATATGCTCTTTGAGCATCATGTCGAATTTAAATAGTTTAGTTGTGGGCAAGTTTCTTTTGTCCAAATTAAGCAATTCAATTTTTTGCATATCTGGGGAATGAGAAATGTTATTTGCAGAGAGCCAATCCATAAGAACTTGCTTATTATTAGACCAATTTGGAACTTTGTTTAATCGAATAGAGTGATATGAAGCGTTATCAATTATAACAACAGCATTTTTAGTAAGGTTTGGAATCAGTTTTTCTTCTGCCCACTTTTCGAAGATCGTAGAATTCATTTGCCTATGGTAATTGGCTTTGTATAGTAAGTTTGAATTCAGTAAAAAACCCATTTCTCCACCTGCACACAAAATTATTATGCGCCACGAGGCATTTCCGGTTTGTAGCACTCCACATTCTTCTTTAGACTGCCAACATTTTCCATAAGTTAAATTACTATCAATCCAAGTTTCATCTAGATACATAATCGGTCTTTTCTCCTCCCTGAAACATCTTATTGCTCTCTCAAATACTGCATTCTAGATAAAACAATGTCACTTCGCTCCATGATAAGTTCTCTTTTATTCTGGGACTTTTTAAAACAAAACCCGATTTCATTAAGTATTTTCTTTAAAGTTTCTCTTTTCCATGGAAAATTAATTTTTTCTTTAAGCACAGGAATCAATTTCGGAATAGTTGGCACTCTTTTCTCGACAGCGTAAAATTCGTGAATACTTCTTATAACGTCTACATCAAAATCATTCAAAGCTAGTTTCAATGGTTTTCTTTACTCTGCCACTTTTTTTTTTAGGAGATTTAAATTTTGGCTTACCTTCACCTTTTGATTCCCTATGAATTCTTTTAACAGTCGATCCTGATACGCCCGCAATTGCACTTGCACGTTTTATGACTTGAGAAAGGGGAACAAGGAGACATTTCTTTTTTCGCAGAATGTCAGCACATTATTCAATATTCTTTTGCAAGAGTTACTAAAACGTTTAACAACAGAACTTGTTGACTGTACTGGATCCATCATACAAATTAATAATAAAAAAATAATGCAAAAAAGCGACAACAAAAATCAAGCTAGTACTAGTACAGCGACAGACAAGAAAGTATGTGATTTCGCATGTTGGCGACCAATTTGTACATCCTTCATTTCTTTCTCCCCTTCAGCATGAATCGACTATTCTTGGCAAAATGCCAAGGAGAGATCTACAAACGGTGGGCGAACTATACCTCTTTAATTTCCATTATACTAGGTTAGTTGTTGATTGATGCTCATCTGAATATAAAGAAATTTATATTATACTGCGCCCCACTATATTCAGATTAGTCTAAATAATATAGAGGAATCAATTATCAACTATACTTATATTATCACTTTATCTTCAGGCCGAGGTTATTATTAGCATTTAAGGCTTCCGCAAAGGTCCGATTAATTTTATGAGCGGTGCAATGAAAGGAAATCAGGCAAACACCAAGTTTAACTCAACAAAAGAAAACATTTAATGTGGAAAAGCACAGTATATACATTTAAGTATAACTATCTGCAAAAAGTTATCCAATTAAATTATTATAAGAATTCACATTCAAACATTAATAACTTCTCAATTAGGTTTGGGGATCATGACTAATGTTAACAATTGTTAAATCATAAAGCATTAGTACTTCTTTGACATATTTCTCTCTATCCAATTGGATGAATCATATCATAAATATATTAGCTCAGTTTAAAGTATTCAGAATAATTACAATCCATAAATTA
Organism: Typopeltis vanoorti; assembly: GCF_054136105.1. NCBI lineage: Eukaryota > Metazoa > Arthropoda > Arachnida > Uropygi > Thelyphonidae > Typopeltis > Typopeltis vanoorti. The sequence continues at coordinate 11,629,703 of NC_143567.1, read as the reverse complement.
TCAAACATTCATTTATCAGTTCTTTATGTTCAGTCAATCAAGTTGAGAATAGTTCTTAAAGGTTTAACCTTCCAAATGTTACAATAATTAATCTTATGACAGGCTACACTATAATCCTTCTCAGTCAGTTAACACTCAATAGAACAACATGAGACTTATTATTTAGAGGGGAAAGTACTTCAGTACATCTAACATCCGACCATTAATTGACATAACACCACAGCTAAGGTCAAAATATATCCGACAGAGTTAACTGTTATAGCTTCGCAGGTTACAGAAAGGAGACAACTCTTACCGGGTTAGTAGAAAGTATTTTTAACTTGGGTATAGTTATGTTAAAGTTACCAAGTAATTTTAAACCTGGTTTTTTCCAAGTAAGTTTTTTTGTCTGTTTGCTTACTTGGAAAAAATGGAGTAAAACCAGGTTTAAAATTACTTGGTATCTTTAACGTAACTATACCCAAGTTAAAAATACTTTCTACATCTATTTCTCCTCCTGAGATTTTTATTGAATAAGGTTATAACACCTTATGGTAACTCGTTTTGGTAAAATACTTACAAGCTCTGCATTACTAAATCTTGGTATTTCTAGCCTGGCTCCCACTGATGAGACCTCAATAAAGGTCGAAACCGGTCTGGGTAGTGGCCCCTTGCCTTTAATACAAAACATCATACATCCCCTTCTTGGAGATGTGTTTTGGCATTAAGGGTAAATATTAAGATTAGTGATCAGAGCTTGCTCCACTTCTACCACGAGTTGCCTTGGTCTTGCACTACCTGTGGGATCAGCTAGTCTTGCATATATTGCAGGCACAAACTTGACATTTTGTCTCTTTGCTTACTTGGAAAAAAATGGAGTAAAACCAGGTTTAAAATTACTTGGTATCTTTAAAATCTTACCGGGTTACTGCGTCTATACATCAAATTCGCATAGGCGCATTTGTAATTCTTGTTGACTTTTACTTTATAGCAACACAATTCTAAAGAAATCTTCCACTATAATAACTGAATTATTGACACAGAAATACACAAGTCTTGATGCACTTGGTTTTAGTTATCTACTAATTCCTTATTTTCTTCTATGTATTAACTTTGGTTCTGCACTATTCTTCCACTAACCATTTGGAATTTGTTGTAGTATCGGAACGCCATAGAAGTATTTCAAAATGCCTATTAAATTCCTGTCCTTTCCTAGTCAATCTACGGCATATATCTGCTCCCCTCTTGCCACACGTCCGATCTCTCTCGTCTCCCTTCTTTACTTTCATTTTCCAATCAACTCCGTTCCTTCTTCCCGCCAAAATCCGGTTTTAACCAGTTCAGCTTATATCAACTTGGCTTCTCTCCTTATACACAGTAGCTCACGTTTTCAGCACGAGCTAACTAAAATAAACTTCATTTCTCCGTCAGCAGCCAATCAAATCCAATCAGTAGAATTACATAAAATCACTCTTATTTACAGAAATAAAAAAGATGTATCACAATTTATATAATAATTTTTATAGAACAGACTAAATATAATGAATGACATTCTTATATAGAGTCTTTTCATTACTATTACATATTCTAAGATTAAATAATTAATTAATAAAAAACAAAACTCAAAGCATTTATATGAATAATATATTACAAGCAAGACTAACAACAAATAATATTTACAAGTCTTGCTTATGACATGGTGGATTATGTTAAATGTGAATGAAGTATTATAATATATAAAATATCTTCATTCACAATTTAACACTGCCTACTGAAAGATATAAAGAGCCAAGCACAAGCAAAAATCAGGATAGCAGGTGCGATTGTTGATTGGTTTGCCACTAGTCAAGGCACAAGACAAGGGGACCTAATATCACCAATCATCTTCATCACACATCTGGGAAGAACACTAGATAAGATTAAAAGAAGGTGGAGGCTCAATAAATGGCATGAGAATAAACTACCTCTGCTTTGCAGATGACATCGTCCTGATTGAAGAAGATGCAGCAAGGCTGGAAAGGACACTGCCCACACTATATGCAGAAGGAAAAAGATATGGACTAAATGTCAACTGTGAAGTAACTAAAACAATGATATTTGGAGAACAGGAGTTACTGAACATAGTTACCATAGACAGATTTCAACTAGAAAATGCGGAACGCTTCACATATCTTGGATGCCACATGACGCATGACTTGGATCCCAAAAAAGAGATAAAAATTAGAATAGCCAGAGCAACAACTATTTTAAAAGCCAATGGACAAAATATGGAAGAGCCGAGTTATAAAGATGCAAACTAAACTGTGCATTGTAGAAACCTGTATCTTCAGCAGCATGCTCTATGGATGTGAGGCCTGGTTACTCCTGAGAGAATCTGAAAGGAGGATATTAGCATTTGAGAGGAAGTGCTATAGAAAGATCTTGAGAACAAGCTGGATCCAGAAAGTGAACAATGAGTAAATCTATAGATGAATACAACCAAAAGAAAACCTGATCCAGAAAATAATCAAAAGGAAACTACGACTTTTTGACCATGTATGTAGAATGAACAATGAGAGGAAAATAAAAATGCTGCTGTTTGGGATGATTGAAGGAAAGAACAAAAAAGGAAGACCAAACAGAGAATGGGGTGAATGACATTGTCAAATGATGCAGAAACTCTATACACAAGCTGAGTCCTCTTGCACAAAATAGAATGCAATGGAAGAATCATATCAAGATGGCATCGGACCCATGGTTGTTGATGATGATCTTTAATTTATAGTATTGTTAAATTCTGAATGAAACTAAAATTGAATTAATTAACATTTCCTACAGAATTAACATGGGTTTATATTTTGAATCACATATTGATATATTGGGCTTACTAAATTCTTCTAATTTACCAAAGTATTACTAAATTGAGGATATTTTTTTTCACTACTTTATGTTATAAGGTAAAATATTGTAAATTGCTTAAATGCTTAATCCTTGGTGCTTTTGTGTAAGTACTTACAAATTGCTGGGAGAAAAGATAATCCGATTAAGTAAAAGTGGCTGGATTCTAAACACGTGCTACAAGTACACGTGCACCCTTTAAGTAAGCACATAGTCTCCCCCCCCCCCCCCCACACACACTCACATAAACTCGGAAGAGTACGCTAGAATTCCGTATGTGGCGCCAAACACTGGGTGACGTAGGGTGACATGGAAAAAGGGGAGGAGGAAAACGATGACGTAGAAGTAATCGGTAGTGCGCAATTTAAAAAGGTTGCAGCACCTAAAATGCACTCTTACTCTTATGCTCAGGTGTGTTGGAACCTCCTTGTGGCTCCTTCTCGTCCCCCGCTTTTCGACACGGATTCGAGATAAAGACTGAGGAACTATGCCGTGAAATTCCTGAAAGTTTACCGGTCAGCGATCAGCCCAGTGGAAGGAAATCTCCGATATTTCCGGAAATATCATTACGATGTTGTGCCAGTTAACCAGAGAACAACATATGCCTACTGTCAGCAGCGGAGATAACTACAGCTCGGACCCATGAAGAATGCCTCAGAAAAAGCAGAATGAACCAAGAATCGAAAACAATTGTCCAGTCGTGCTATGTGAAGTGGCCAAACAGTTCCCCAGCAGTTTGTAATGTGCAGTCTATGTTTTTATAAGCAATTGTGTATAAGAAGAAAGTTTGTAATTATAGGAAGGACTCTAGAGATTGATTTCTGTTAAAGTAGAGTGATTATGAAATTTTAGTGAAAGAATTATTGTAAGAGCACGTTGAGCTAAATTAGAAATTCAATTAGCAAATGTCCTTTAGTTTTCAAGAGTATAGAAGATTATGTTTGATCTATCAAATAGAAGTTGTAAACTATATATGACGTTCTTTGTTTTGCATGTTATGATAAAGATGGAGAGGTTAAATAATTAATGCTCATTCCTTAGAAATTGTAGACTGCTTTATTAGTGTATATTCATAAAGTGTAAGATGCTTCATTTGTAATTAAATGTTTTGCTTTTTAAGTTTAACTGGACTTGCCTGATTTTCTTCTCTATTGCACTTTCTCATAAAATTTGGACCACACCGGGAGATTAATTAATAGAGAGGCTACAACTGCATAAATAAGTTATAGTGAAGTAAGATAGTATGCTAAACTGTGTTCTGGTTCCTTGATTCTGCACTATTTGTTAATCTAGGATTCAGGATGGTGCAGGATGATAGAAATTTTCCCTGAATCTGAAAAAGGAATCAGATCCAGTATTGAAACAAAGGAATTGGTGTTGACCATTAGCAATTCCTTTGTCTTATATACTAGCATCGTTCTTAAGAGTGAATAACGGCCCAGAGAGAATATTTAATTTAAAAAGGGTAATTAAAGTGTTAGAGATAAATTCATTAAGTACAAGTGAATATAAACGAAAATTTTAGAGAACAAAGAAGAAGAATAAGTAAAATATTACAATGGCACACCAAATTTTACAGTATAACCAAGTGGAAAATCTTCCAGCACATTTAATTATGTGGTAAGAGGAATTTTCATGCACAAATGCATGAAAGAGCATTAAATTCATGCATTTAAAAAATGAAGATATAAAAAGGAACTTCTGCAAATGATATCATCTGTTCACTGTCCTGATTTTCTTCATAACTTTCATATCACAGGTACCGCAGTCTTCAAACGATTTATTTCTTGCCAAACTCTCATTCCATCTAGTTGAAATAATACTACCCTGTATTCTGCTAGTTTACTGTTTCGGCTAATCTACCCCCCCCCCCCCCAGTAGCTCTGATAACTCATATTCAACACCACTTTCCTTTATAATCATCATCAAATTCCTGATATTTACCCTTTTATCCTCAAGGAGTGTTCAGGATATGATAGTGCTACATGAAAAATTTACATCATTACTAACTTCCTATCTACAATTTTCCTCCAAATCAATCTGTTACCTGTCAAGACTCTTATTCTTATATTTCTATCTTCGAAGGCATTTTTTACCGTATCAATCCACCTATAATCTTGGTCCTCCTCTGAGTCTTTTTCCTACCAACATGGCAGAGAACACTTGTTTTGCTAATCTTTCCTCGTCCACTCTGTTTAAATAACCATACTGCACGAGATTAACTCTGCTAACACATCCCTGGATGCTAACAATGTCAAGTTCTTTCCTAATATCCTCATTTTTAATATGATATTGCCATTGATGCTATATATTCATGCCCCTAATCTTTCTCAGACTCTAATATCTGTGGTCTCTAGTCTTTAGTCAAGTGTTTTACTTCTAACCCAACTCTCAGATAAGTCAAAATTGGTTTGAACAATGTCTTGTATACAGCTAATTTAGTGTCTTAACCAATTTCTCTCTTATTCCATATAAATTTATTCAGTTGACTCCTACCATACCAGCTTTGTTGATTCTGTTGTCCATTTCCATATTTAATTTACCATCTTCACTAAAAATCATACCTAAGTAGCTGCAATGTTCTACAGGCTCTTATTCGCAATGCAGTTGATATTTTCAATGCTTCTGCCTATTTTCATTGTCTTTGTCTTGTTATCACTGATTTTCATACCATATCTATTACAACAGTTATTCAATTTAGTCAGGAAATCTTGCAGACTTGTAGAGGATTTATTTAGAAGTATAACATCATCTGCAGAAAGCGATGCACACATTAACATCTCCAATTTTGATATCAGGTTTAATACCACTTTCCTTCATAATGTGATCCATATAGATAATGAATAACAGAGGGGATAATGTACATCCTTGTCTCACACCAGATTTAATGTTAAACCATCTTCCTGTACTTCCTTCAATTCTAACTGCTGACTTACAACTCAAATACTTATATCAAACAATACTTAGGTATTGTTTGATATAATTATTTGATATAATATAAATTTGATTTGATATAATACTTAGGTATTGTTTGATATAATGCCCCACTGACACCATGCAGCTGTAGTGTTTTGAATAGCTTCTCTCTTGGCACTTTGTTATATGCCTTCTCCAGATCTACAAAACTTAAATACAGATCCTTGTTATATTCCCACGATTTCTCAACTATTTGTTTTAAAGCGAAAATCTGATCCTGACAGCTTCTGTTTGGCCTAAATCCAGCTTGTTCTTCACCAAGCTTCTCTTCCACAATCCTTCTGAATTGTTTCTCAAGTATACTGGCATAGCCTCAGGGGCTCACTTTAGTGAGTACGGGCATGGCAAACCCGAGGTACCTGATGCTGGACCAGACCTTACTTCATGTAATATACATCTGTTATATTATCTGTAGACTGGTCCCTCCTCTTCCTCCCTTGCTTCTTTCTTCTCTTCTTGCTCCTCCCCCCAAATGCTATTAGAGTATTCGAGGGGAATCTTTCCTGTTTTGCTGTGTCATTTCGTCTTGTGCTAACAAGACATTATCAAACACTGTAAAATGATCAGGCCATCAAAAAATGTTCATACTGCATCGTCCGTCGCGTGGGTTACCAAGGGACGCGTTCGAAAAATATGTTACAGTCTCCCTTGTGTAAGGGAGACCGTAACATATTTTTCACTCCTCAGCATTCTGCTAGAGGAAACTCCATCAATGGGCCGCTATTCCATTTGGGGAGGTGTTTAGGGGCAGCGCAAAGAAATGGTTCTGCAAAAGGATGGAAATAGCAACGACAACGGCACCAGACTATAGCTTTAGGCAACTGGAACATCTTCTCTCTGACAGGGAAGGAATTGGAACTGGTCGAGGAAGCCAAGCACTACCGGCTAGACTTAGTTGGGCTTTCTTCGACTAAGAGGAGACTCTGGAACTGTCGACCTGGATAAGGGGTGGAAGCTCTACTACTCTGGTGTGAGCCTGACAATGTCTGCTCAGGTGGGCGTAGGGATACTCACAAGCCCCCAGCTGTCAGACTGTGTTGCTGAATGGATCCCATTTATTCTTTTCCTTCACTGCCTGTTTAACTTCCTGTGTTAAACAGGCAGTGAAGGAAAAGTTGATCTGGTACTTATCCAATTCCTCAGCTAGCTCCATTTCTTTGTCATTCAGGCTTCTTATGTTGATAGTACTAATCTTGAACTCTGGTGATATTGAGTTGGGGTGCGTTTTAGGATTTGTTCTAGTAGCTGACTTTTTGCTGTTTGCCCTGGTTCTCTGGCAAAAAAAAAATGGAGGCCTTGTTTAACCGGACGACGCCCCAGCTGGCATGAAATTCTGTCATGTTGTACACCATCATTTTATATTTTGGTTTAAGCCAATAAGAATACAATTTGGTTGGCTAAATCTCAAATTGCCAGCTCATCCTCGTTCGTTCGGTATCCAGGTAGATACCTAACAGGATGCACCATGAGAAGGTGAGGATTGGACATTAGGTCAGAAGACCTGGTTGGTTCTCTGCATTCCTTCAAAATGTGATCTGCAAATCATGAATAACAGTCGAGATAACACAAATCCTTCTTCATATACTTGGCAAATAAAACTGTCTTCGAAAATAGAAGAAACTAGTGGTGCCACCTGTTGTATCTTTTTTTTTGTTATCAAAAAGGCAACCATCATTAGTGTTGTGTCAATTGTTTATGACATTTGTTTCATTACAAGCCGAGTTATAGTGACAATGTGTTTTGACGAATGGTCAGTCGTCACGATATTCATGAACAAGACGAATTCTCACTATCAGTCACTTCAAAACTTCCAGATAAAACAACTGACCAGGTTTGGCCAGGTGGAACAAATTCTTTGTGAATAATGCCCTTGGAATCTTAGAAACAAATCAGCACTGTCTTTATTTTTGACTTCTCCAAGTCAATGAAGTCGACATTTTTTCAGATGCCCCTCTTCTGGTGGCCTCCACTCAGCACTCTGGCACTTTGTTTCAGGCTCATACTCAAAACACCATGTTTCAGTAATGATCATTTCAAGGAAGTTTGAGTCCTCACGAGCGGTTTTAATGAGGTCCTTGCAGTGTTCAATTTGATACATTTTTTGGTCTTCGGTCAACTTGTGGAGAACAAATTGCGAATTCAATTTACAAAGGCCCAAACTCTCGGTCAAAATGTTGTGCACAGATTTTTCTGTGCACAACATTTTGACCGAGAAAGCATCTCACGACCACTTTGAAATTGTTTAAACTACTCGTAAACTTGAGTACGGGATAAGCATTCATCACCATATGCTTTTTGAAGCATTTGATGCATTTTGGTAAAACTTTTACCAAGTTTAACACAAAAGTCAATTGCAGCCCTCTGTTGAAACTCATTTTCTGACCGTTCGTCAAAACACACTGTCCCTCTTGGCACAATAACTCAGCTTCTAATGAAACAAATGTCATAAACAGTTGACACAACACTAATGAAGATTGCCACTTTCGACAACAAAACGATACAACAGGTGGCGCCACTAGTTTCTTCTATTTTCGAAAAGTTTAGTTTCTTTTTGGACAGAGGGTGTACAAGTATTTACCATAGCTACACAGAATTGTAAGACAACAGTTTAAGCACAGACTATCTATAACTTTGTATGTAGTCCCATTTAAATCAAATATATGTTAAAATATGAACAAATTATCTCTTGGTATTTTATCACATGCTTTTTCCAACTAAAATAAAATTAAATTTAAAAAAAACTTATTTTCCTATCGTTTCTCACAGATTTCATTTCCTGTAAACATTCTCAAGAGTTTATAAGATGCTATGATAGTACTCCATAATTAAGTATTACATAATTGTAAGGCTCCTCCATAAGTTGTAAGAATGACAAGATGTGCCCTTTAAATGGAAAAGACCCAAGTCATATGAGAAATGGACTTTTTTTTTTGCAACTGAAGGTGAGCTAGATCAGTGCTTCCAAAACTGTGGGCCACGGCCCCTTGGGGGGTGGGCATTCGTTTTGTTGAGGGGGGGCATGAAATAATGAAAGCAAATTTAAAATGTTTTAAGACTAAGTAGATATTTTTTAAGATGCTAAAAATGTAATATTTGCATTTCATGTTTTGCAATATTCGCTGTGCATGTTTTGTATTGAATATAAATACAATAAATATTATAAAGACATATGTCTGTATTACAAATTTTTTTTTGATGGGGACCATGAAATATTTTAATTTTTCCAAAGGGGCCTTTACATCCATAAGTTTGGGAAGCACTGAACTAGATGACTTCATATAGAGATAGCAGAGTATTTTCAGCCAGTAACTTGAGTTTTTCAATCCCATAGGCCAATCACAATTAACACACAAAAATACTATTAATATGTAGTAGATGTCAGGGTGTGGATGACAGATTACATGGTAATCTGTCATCGTTGACTTTGAAGTTTCACATAAAGTTTACATTAGTACTTGTTTCCTGTGAACAATCCTCTTCCAAATTAATCTGATATTTGTCTGATCTCATATGGTAAGATCATACATTTCAGTCTTTTAAGACATTGCTGAATGCATAAATCCATACAGATCTTGGTCTTTCTTTGTCTTTTCTTGCCTTCCCAGCATCAAAGTATTGTTTTTTGCTAACCTTTCTTCTCTCATTCATGTTCAAGTGACTATATCATATCACCTTACCTCTGTTCACACATTTAAATCATAACAGAATAATTACCTGCTAGACAAAAAACCCCATCAATAACCCCCTGTTTAAACCCCCCATATAAAAAAACCAGTGTAAAAATTCCCTGGACATTAACTCCCCATATAAAAATAATTCTTCAAATAAAATTTTCTTAACACAACAAATGATACGAAAAATGATTTGACAAAATAAAAATGTTAACAAAAATTCATTTGACACAACAAAATATGGATTCAAATTTAAAATTATATTAACACCTAATGTGCATATTTTAGGATATAGATAGAGAGAAAAATTAATTCATTTAAAATACTGAATCTTTTACAGGAAATGTAGTTTAATATTATTAATTACGCATTAATACTTAGAAAGAAAGGTTGTGTGCTGCCCCACGTAGATGGTCCATAATGCTGCGAACTATGGTAAGAACCTATGCATTTGATCAGCATACTGCTTTCTTGGAGTTTGTGCTGATTGTGCTGCCAACATTTGAGTGCAATAAACTTGTTGTAATGCTTGATCTCTTTGGAGAAATCCAATAAATTTCCAAATGGTGGAATGGAAACTTCCAACATTCGACTGGAAACTTTTGTGCCATCCTTCTACTGAATTATTTGTTTTTGGTAATTTATCTTCGGATCGTTGATACATAATCCACATATTGATGGCATAAGTTGGTTGCTGTCGTCCATGGTATTGTGGTCTTCCAATGTAAGAATCTTTGAAATAATCTGCGACTGGTAAGCATTCTGGAGGTAGAAATTCATACAATTCTTCAAAAGGAGTGACAACTTCATCTGTTGGAACAAATGCAAGAGCCGGCATTATTCTTAATTTCAGTGCAAAATCGGAATCTTCTTGGTAATGTTGTTGCAAACCAATCTCTTGAATTTTCTAGTAGATGTTCTGACTTAGATGTAATTTCACTGTCTGGGAAACTTCTTTCTAAACTGTTTATAACTCTATCCTGAGTTTTGTTTTGCAGTAATGCATAAACACACGGAATGGTTCGTCCATTAACTAGTGCACTAATGTCATGCAGTTGAAAAAAAGCACAGGAGCAGTTTTGAAACTGGTTTCTGGATGTCCCATCCAGAAACCAGTGAGATGTTGTTTCCAAGAGTCTAAGATTGTCACGTGTTCCAAAGATTAACATTCTGTTGTTATTCAGAGAACCAGAATCAAACATAAGAAAATCTTGGCCATCATGTGCAACTTTGTAATGATCTGGAATATCGATTTCACCAACATTCAACGGAACAAGTAATGAATTTTTAACAACTTGACGGTGACATCTGACATTGGGACGTAAATGATGAACTACTGGCAACCTGGCTTTTGCATCTTCACTTATCACTGAAAGAGATTGGGTGATAATTTGCTGCACCGCTTCTTCAGTTTCTTCTGCCAGTCTTTTAATTTGTTGAACTACTTTGAGAACTTCTTGTTGTGCTGGATCTGGACCATGAGAATGATCGTTTAACTGTCCCACAAGCTTTTCTCCACAGAGTTTAATTTTAGCTTAACATTCGCTCTTGTTATGCTTTCATTCACACTTAAATGATAAAATTCCATTTGTCAATTTTTGTTTGTTTGTTTTATATACACATAACCTTCAAAAATCACTTTCTCCTTTCCTTTATTTGATTTTACAAATTCCATCATGGATAGTCAAAAATATTTTATAAATATTATAAGAGATCGAAATAAAATATTTTGTTTACAACTTCACTTCGACAACAGTTTTGACATGCTCAGTGTTATTATCAAGATAGCAATAATTCGTAAATGTAATTACTTATTCATATATTTCATATATAAATATGTAACCATAATGTTTACAAGTTTACAGTAATAAGACAAAACAGATTGAAAATTATTTGTTGGTGGAGATTCCTAATCATATAATCTTAACATAAATCGCTTTATAATGGTCATAACAATTAAAATTAGTCTTGTTTTGACATATAATTCGGATTAAAGAAACTATAGGTAAATATTATTATAAAAATTACCTGAATCTTACCTGAATTCTTTGATTGTGCACTCAAAGACAACATCCGAAGAAGATAAATTGTTATTCTGAATTCTATTTATTAGTTTTTTTGTTCTGCAATTTTAAAACTTCATATTTTTTTTTTTTATCATATTTAGTTTCATTTACCGATATTTCAAATGGGAGGGTTCATTGTCTGGGTTTTTTTTGCATGGGAGTGGGGGGTTTAATGTCCATTTTTTTTTATATGGGGGGGTTTAAATAGGGAGTTATTGATGGAGGATTAATGTCTGGGGAATTTTTGTCCAGGGGGTAATTGTCTTAAAAGCCATTTAAATACTAATAATACTGGATTCTTTTCCAATTTTTATTCATTTTTAATATTATTCTGCCATTGATGCCATCTATTTCCTCCTATAATTTTTTTTCAATTATGGGAGGAAATAGATTAATAGTCAGTGTTTTTCAAAAAACACTGACCAGGCATGCAGTCAGGAATACATATCCATACGTGAAGTAGAAAAAGCCATCAAAGGCTTGAAATGTGGAAAGGCAGCAGGAGTAGATGATATTCGACCAGAAATGCTGAAGTATGGTGGTATAAAAGTCTTACAGTGGCTGCACTGCATAGTTCAGAAAGCCTGGACAGAGGGACGAATTCCTGATGATTGGAGTAGAGCTCTCGTAGTACCCATATATAAAAAGGGAAATAAAACTGAATGTGAGAATTACAGAGGTATTTCCCTACTGAGTGTTCCTGGCAAGATCTATGCAAGTATACTTGAGAAACGGTTGAGAAGAATTGTGGAAGAAAAGCTTGGTGAAGAACAAGCTGGATTCAGGCCAAATAGAGGCTGTCAGGATCAGATCTTCACTTTACGGCAAATAGTCGAGAAAGCATGGTAATATAACAAAGATCTGTATTTAAGTTTTGTCGATTTGGAAAAGGCATATGACAAGGTGCCAAGAGAGAAGCTATTCAATATGCTGCAGTTATATGGTGTCAATGGGGCATTATATCAAGCAATACTTAGTCTTTATTTGATTTGTAAGTCAGCAGTTAGAATTGAAGGAAGTACAGGAAGATGGTTTAATGTTAAATCTGGTGTGAGACAAGGATGTACATTATCCCATCTGTTATTCATTATCTATATGGATCACATTATGAAGGAAAGTGGTATTAAACCTGATATCAAAATTGGAGATGTTAATGTCAGCTCTTTGCTTTATGCGGATGATGTTATACTTCTAAATAAATCCGCTACAAGTCTGCAAGATTCTCTGACTAAATTGAATAACTGTTGTAATAGATATGGTATGATGGTCAGCAATAAAAAGACAAAGACAATGAAAATAGGCAGAATCATTGAAAATGTCAACTGTGTTGTGAATGGAGAACCTGTGGAACAAGTAAAACATTTCAGCTACTTAGGCACGATTTTTACTGAAGATGGTAAATTAAATATAGAAATAGACAACAGAATCAGCAAAGCTGGTATGGTGGGAAGTCAATTGAATAAATTCATATGGAATAAGAGAGAAATTAGTCGGAACACTAAATTAGCTGTATACAAGACAGTGTTCAAACCAGTTTTAACTTATGGATCTGAGAGCTGGGTCAGAAGTAAAACACTTGACCAAAGACTAGAGACTGCAGATATGAGAGTCCTGAGAAAGATTAGAGGCATGAACAGATGGCATCAATGGCAGTATCATATTAAAAATGAGGATATTAGGAAAGAACTTGACATTGGCAGCATCCAGGAATGCGTTAGCAGAGCTAATCTCAGGTGGTATGGTCACTTAAATAGAATGGAATAGAGGAAAGATTAGCAAAACAAGTGTTCTCTGCTAGGTTGGCAGGAAAACGACCCAGAGGAAGACCAAGATATAGGTGGATTGATACGGTACAAAGTGCCTTAGACGATAGAAATATAAGATCTGATAATGTTGGAGTCTTGAGAAGTAACAGACTGATTTGGAGGAAAATTGTAGATAGGAAGTTAGTAATGATGTAATTTTTTCATGTAGTACTGTCATGTCCTGTACACCCCTTGAGGGTACATGGCAGGAATTTGATGATGATTTTTTTTCAAAGCTCATATCTGTAGTCTTGTCTTCAAATAAGTGACTTATCATCCTAACTTACAGTTCCCTAAGTTAAAACTGGTTTTAACATGCATTATACTGCTTGTTTAGTTTTTGCTAATTTCTCAAATGCTCCATGTAAATTTATTCAACTGGCTCCCTATCATATCATCTTTACTTTTCTATTTTTAGCTTCCCTATTTAAATAATCTTCTTTGCTAAAAATGGTGCCTGAATAGGTGAAAATTTTACTACTTCTATATTTCTGTCTAGAACAAGTAAAATGTATAAAAAATCAGCAATAGAAATTGTCAATTTTATGACAAATTTGCTATAAAACAGTTATTCAATTTAGTTACGTTTTTGTACCGAAGACTTGTACTGGATTTATTTAGGGATATAACGTCATCTACATAAAGCAAGGAACTGAGTTGATTATCACCATTTTGATATTAGATTTAATAACATTACTTCATAATAAGATCTTTATAGGTCATGAATAACAATGGTGATAGCTTCATATAAATACGAACCTGCACACCATCTTCCTGTACTTCTTCACCTAGTAATTTAAGTTGTACATCAGCTACATACTGCTTTGTATAATGTCCCATTTACACTATAAATGGGAAATTCTCTTAACACCTGCCATTCCCTCCACCCTCCACCCCCAGATCTATGAAACTTAAACACAGATCTTTCTTATCTAATGACACTAAGATTTTGTTATTAAGTAAAATTATGGTGCTGACAATCCCCTACTTGGCTTGAACCAAGCTTTTGTTCTAGGTTACAATATCTGTTATACCTTATCGAATTTATTCACACTCATGAACACCTCTTGTAAATCATTTTACTCTTTCACCACTGAGCAAAAAATCTAGTCCTCCCTTACTAACTCCCTGGAAGTCTTACTCAACTTCCAGGGAGTGATCTCTTGTTCTCTTCCTTCATCACCTATTGAAAAATTTCGTTTGTATCCATCCCATAAAATCCCTTCAGTAACATAAGTTTCTATGATATCCTATCTTTCTTGCTTATCACTTATAACCCACACATCGTTCATTCTATCCTCACCATCTTGGTCATTGACATCTGGAACATTTATGCATCTCCAAGAAGCTCAATCTGTGTGCATTAGAGTAATCCTCAATCCAAAGTTTTATAAAGAGAGAGAACTTCCTTATCTCTATTTGTGAACTTTGATTCTCTGTTCACTTTACTTCCAAATCCATCTAATCCTAATCATCTTCATCGATGTAATATGTTGCTTGTAATCGTTTGAATCCAGAAGCACCTAACCTTACTACATTAAGCTGACCGCTGTCGTCCTTTCCCATGCTGCTAGCCTATTTAAAATCATGCAGAATCTCTACAACACTATAATTAGCTATGCTACCGCTCAAGTTTTGTATCATTGTCAAAAAACTGGATTCATCCCTCCACACTCATATCATTATCTATATAAGAAATATACAAATTAACAGCAGTGGCCTCAGTACAGAGCCCTGTGGCACAACACTGGTCACCTGCATTTCTCTTCGCTTCTACTCCATTACATACTTTGAATGTTCTATCCATCAGCCACCCTCTTATCTATGCAGCTAGCTTCATATCCACCCTCATTTGTTCCAAATTACATAGCAGATTTCTGTGCTAACCTCAAAGGTGCAACGGTAAGAGTGTGGCATTTTCTTTATTATATATAAAGCAGATTACCAAGATGGGACCTACACCTTCATAAAGCCCCACTCTGTCTCCAATAACATATTCTCATCCACCAGTTTCTGAATTCTGCCTTTAACCAAATTTTCCAATATGTTAACTGCTACTCCTGGTATACTGATCCATCTACAATTTATTTGCTACTTCTCTCATTTGTACTATCTTTATGCAACATACTATTTTGTCCTCTCCTAACTTACTTTTTGCACATTTTCATACCACACATACATACAGGACAATGTCTCACTCAATTTCATGCCTGTACTCACACTGAGATTTTGTAATGCAATAATTGCCTCCATTTTGCCTACTTACCACCTAAGTCCCCTGTCACTACAGTATCTCCACCTAGATCATACACTCTTTCAAAGTGAGCACCCAGTAATTCAATTATTCCTTCTTCTTTTGTCACCTCTACACAATCAGCAATCTTCAAAGTTATCCCACCATAATCAATCTTCTTTTAACTCACAATGCAGCAACTTCGATAATCTGATTTTTACCTCACTATGCTGGTCACTTTTCTTGCCTATACTTCATACTAAATTTGTATAGTATGTTCATAAGCATACTATACAAATTTTACCATTTTATCATCCTCATGGTAAAATTTATGGTTACTATCAAATAACTGAACATGCTCAAATCTTAGCCCCTTCAATGATATGCTGTTTTTTGCCATTATCACTTAGATCTGCATTAATTCTATTTCCATCTATGTGTCCATAGGTAAAGTTCTCCATAATAATTATTATTATTACGGGCATCTTCATGGAGTCAGTAGACTCATCGTGGGTGACCCAAACTATCAAAACAATATCTATTATATCTGTTCTTGAATCCATTTACAGACGAAGAACTCACAACTGAGTCAGGCAATCAATGTATTCCACTCATTCACCACCCTCCAGGTGAAAAACCTCGTTCTCACACCCTTGTTAACCACACTTTTCCTTAATTTCCAGGGATGACCTCTTGTTCTTCCATCACTATCAACACAGCTGTAACATTTCACCTGCATCAACCTTATAAAAACCTTTTGGTAATTTAAATGTTTCTATCATATCCCCTCTCCTCTGCCTATCAACCAACCTCTGCAATCCACAAGCTCTCAATCTATCAATGTAGGGAGCATTTTTTTTTACATCACTCATCAACTTAGTCACTCTCCTCTGAACCCTTTCCACAACCTCCTCATCTCCAAGGAATCTAAGTGACCAGACCTGAGCACAGTAATCTAAATGTGGAAGTATCAACGTTTTATAAAGGGAAATAATAACCTCTTTATCTCTGGATGTTAGTATGTTCCTTAATAACCAAGTAATCCTATTTGCAATATTGGACACCTTTGCAATGTGTCCCCTGAACTTCATCTCCCTATCTACCAACATTCCCAAGTCCCAAGCCTCATAAATCTCTTGGAGTACCGTTCCATCAATATAGTACACAGCTGGTAATCTTTTAATCCCAAAATGCATAACTTTGCACTTTTCCACATTGCACTGACATCCATTTCATTTTGCCCATTTTACCAGCTTATTTAAATCATCCTGCAAACTCTCAACATCAGCTTGATTTTTTATTGCACTATCCAACTTTGCATCATCAGCAAACAATTGAATATCTCCTTTTAAGCCATTTCGTATATCATTTATGTACAAATTAAACAATGGCCCGAGCACAGAGCCCTGAGGCACACCACTGGTCACCTGCCTCATCCTGGACTCTGCTACTCCATACACCACCTTCTGGTATCTCTCCCTGAGCCATTCTCCTATCCATATCACCAGCTTGGTATCCATCCCCATCTGCTCCAATTTGCACAACAGTATTCCATGGGGTACCCTGTAATCCAGAAGTACTACTGTGTAGCCATTTCCTTCGTCCATCTCACATGTCATTCTACTATAAAAAGTTAATAAATTGCTAAGGCAGGATCGACCTTTAACAAAACCATGTTGGCCTCTATAGAGGATCATATCCTGATCCACCCATTCTTCAATTTTGTTTTTAACCAACTTTTCAAATACTTTTACCACCACTACCGAAATGGTGATTAGCCTGTAATTAACTACCGCAGTTTTAGAGCCACCTTTATGCGAAGGAACTACTTTGCCTTCCTTCCACTCCCTAAGGATTATACCAGAGTTCAAACTTAAGTTAAATAACCAAGGAAGAGGCATTGACAATTCCTTTGCACACTCATGCAACACCCAGGCTGATATTCCGTCTAAACCTATGGCAGTGTTCGCATTTAAATTTTGCAATATACTAAGTACCTCTGATTTCTTAACTTGAATTCTCACATTAGTTATTGCTATGGGTACAGATATATTCTCATTTGGGTGATAGACTTTTGAAAAGTGATCACTCAGTAACTCTACTGTTACATCTGAATTGGTCACCTCGATACCATCGGCACCCACTAAGGTCATTCTTCCTTTTACTTGCCACATAGCAGAAGAACTCTTTGGGATTACCCTTGATTTCCTTGGCCAATAACTTCTCATAATTGGATTTAGCTTTTCTTACTATGCTGGTAACCTTCCTAGTTTGAGCCTTGTATTGCTCATGGGTCTACTGATCGCCTTTCTCCTTGTAAATTCTCCATAACATCTTTTTTTTTTTCAGATCAAGCTTGATACTACTACTCATCCATTTAACGCCTACCTTGTTTGTCCTCCTGACCATGAGGACACAATCTGATATTGCCTTCCTCAGATAGATACCCGCTAATTTTATCCTATGCACTGCTAACATCTTTCTCCTGCAATAAGTTCTGCCATGGGACTGCTGCAAGCTCACTCCGAATTTTATTATAATTGTCTAACCTGTAGTTCCATATATAACCCTTCTTAAGTGAGAAATCCACAAATTTTGCAACTTTCCAAGTCAATACCACATGATCGCTCTCACCAATTGGAGGTAATGAGGACACCTTACTTATGCATACATCCTCTGAACCAATGACCAGGTCCAACACTCTCACACCATGTGTCCCCTCAGTTACGTGCTGTTTCAAGTAATTATCTCGTAGAAAATGTATGAATTCCATTTCCTTTTTGCCACGTGATAATTCCTCCTTCCAATTCATTTCACCATAATTAAAATCCCCCATAATAATCACTAACCCTGCACTCATTGCACTAATTTGCTGATGCATGAATTAAATATCACTCCCTATACCCCTTGGCCCATAGCAGCAGCCAACTATATATTTGGTTGCGTTGGTCACTATTTCACACCAGACTACCTCAAATGTACTATCATTCAAAGTCTATCATCTTGATATACTACTTTCTTTGGCTGCAACTCATCAGCTATCATTAACAGTATTCCTCCTTCCATTCTATCTTCTCTATCCTCCCTGAAACTACTGTACCCATCACATTCAATTCCAGTGACCACATCTTCTGCTGACAGCCAAGTTTCACTAATGCCTACAACTTTTGGTGAGATTGCACTGACTAATGCCAAAAATTCTTCCCTCTTATTTCGAATGCTTCTTGCATTTGTATACAAAACTTGCAGATTCCGTTTAGTTCTTGTACCAGCTTTAGAACTGATAAAGATGTCACTAATTTCAGTAATCCCATGCCGATTTTTATCCCCTCTATTCTGCAATTTATTTCACGAATAAGGATCAACAATTATACAATCACTGCTTAAGTTTCTCCCTCTTACACTCAACCTTTTCAATTTTAGTTTCCCTGCTCACTTACTTTAAGTTGTTCAGAAAACAGTCACTTCTTGAATTGCTTATGACCTTCCGTGTTCAGATGCAACCCATCTCTTGTATACAGACAAGTATACAAGAGATGCCTTCAAACACACTCCAGACATCAACAAATTTCAGAGATCTTTTTTGCACATTCTTGCAATCATATCATTCATTATCATTGCACATCTGCTTAACTCATAATTGTAAAATGAGGCAGCACACACACTATCCTCCCATTGACACTTTTCGTCTTCATGATATCTAACAGTGTTCCTAAATCTTTTGCTACTCAATTTATACTACGACTCAGGTCATTTGTACCCACCATAACTATCATCTTTTCTGCATCATGCCCTCATTTGATGGAACAATAGAGAGTGGCTAAAGCCCCTCTCTCAATTATTCCACCAGCCAAGCACTCCTCAGACATACCGCTCTCCATACCCTTAATCATAGAATGACCATATATTTTGCCACTCATAACTTCATTCAAGTCCAAACAAGAGTCACTCACAGCCTCATTTTCAACGCTATTCAGCATGCCTCTCCCAGTTTCATTACTCAACACTCTTTTAATTACTTCATCACTCCCACAACATCTCGTTTCTTCTAAGACTTTTGTGCTTTCATTCTGTTGACCCCCATCACTCCCATACTATGTATTTCTTTATCAATCACTAAAGATACTTAATCCTGTTCTAGTTACTTCCAGTAGCGTAATCTCCATAGACCTAATCTCTCTATTCAACCCATTTAACTCTGTTTTAATTTCCAGAATCCCCTTACTGAGCACTTCCAATTCATCTTGCAAAAGATGAAGGTCACTTTTAATTTTTCCGAACTCCTGCCAAAGTTCATCCGCTATGGTCCCGAAGTCTGATTCCATGTCTAATCGTTCCAGTATGTCCCGATACTTCACACATCTTGAAGAAAGAAAACGTCGACGTTTTCTTTCTTCTCATTTAGCCAAACAGTCCGTAGATCTTTCACATTCCTCGGCGCATACATATAACAGTTCCCGCAATGCATTCACTGCAAAAAATCCAACGCAGAGCCAGGCTTTTGTAGAGAAGTTCTGAGAGCTGCTAACGTACACTTCTTGTTGGATGCCATCTTTAGTCGCTGAAGTAGTGAAACAAACCACAGTGAAAACACAATATATACAATAGAATTCCAAACAATAACATCTCTAAAGGACACTTGTATCAACCGAAGCACAATTTGAGACAAAAAGCACACTATGTTTTAATTTAAAAACATGTTTTCCAGCACAACTCAACACGACCCCCACGTTCACTAACAACATTAGCGCCCCCCATCCAGACCGGATGGGGGTGCTAGTGTCGAGCATTTTATTGAGCATGCATTCGTTGTTCTAATCTCCTAATGCAATCATCTACATCAGGGGTGGGGAATCTTTTTAGTATCAAGGGCGAAAATGGCTAATTTAAAAACTTCCGCAGGCGACTGGCAAATTTTAACTCATATATAATGTATGTAGTGTGCAATATATATCTCAATAAGTAAATGTGCAACATTCTCATCTGATATGGTATCTTTTAATTACAATTGTGTAGACATATAATTATAACAATCAAGAAAAGGCTATATTTATTTTATTTAAAAATTTATTATAATTAAATAAATTTAATTATAATAAATTTAAATTATTATAAAATTTTATTTACATGTACATACGAGTACATCAGCAAAGGGGTGAATTGAAATAGACTCGTGGGCAAAATTTCGCCCACGGGTGAGGGGTTCCCCATCCCTGATCTACATCATTCTTTGCACATCATGAAAATGGGAATGGCTCCCTATTATCTTTGCTTCTCTTATTATCCCTTTCCATATATAAATACCTATTTCCTAAAAATTGTGAAGAAATAGGTGAAATAGTTCTACATTCAGATTGCATCTGAACAAAATATATAGTCAGCATCAATAAACTATACATTTTGTCCTGCTGGCCTCTGTCTCACACCAAATATCAATGCTATCCTTATTAAACTTTCTCTTGTTCGTTGTATTTAGTCATCATCAGTACTGTGTACCCCCAACAACCTATTCTCTCTCTATCCTCTCTGCAAATATGATACTCTCTCTCTTACATTTTATCTGCATGTATCATCCTCCATTGACACTAATTCTCACTAATGCTGTCTGTATCAACAAGATGTGTCGGTCAAGCCTGGTATGATAAGTTTAACTCATACATACAATTCTTTTTCTTTTTTTTTCAGCCTGGTTGGCCAAGTGGTCAGTGTATCTGCTTTCCAACCAACCAGGCTATAGATTTGAATCTTCTGATCTGCTATAGACATGGACATTTGTGATTGTCTTTAGGTGAGAGATTAATTGATTGCCCAGTGTGAGACCACCACCATCCTGCTTACTGGAGACTTGAATGGCTTGGAAAACTTTCATGTTTGGTTTCTGTAGCAGGATTTCCAGACTATGCAAAAAATAAATAAAAATTCAAAATTAGCATCCCAGTGATTCAAGACATGAAAACTGCATATAACTTTCCTCGATCATTCCTGTTTTCATGCTCATTTGCCTCAAGGTGCATGCACATGATTAACTGCTCTCACCAACTCCCAAATAGTTTCATTAGTTTTGCACTTCGAACCTCTCACCAAAGAGCACTTTCTCCAGGCACTTTTATCCATTGGTCACATGCATTGTTTTGTTCAAACTGCTACAAGCTGTGCACCATTCCTTCAGCATAAACCATGCACTGACTCATTTGCAATCATGATCCTTCTCAATATACTTCTATCATATACTGACATAACAAAGTTACTCTCTAATTTTTTTCCTCTCTTTACTATCTCATTCTTCTTTCTAATCTTCCCTTCATATTGGGAAAACGATCTTATAACAGTTTTCAAGCACACCTCTTATTATGGAATCATCATATAATATTCTACTCTTATTCCACTTGCTTATTCTTTTATACATCTTTTCTTCCCTCTCCCTTCAGTCACTTCTCTGGTATATCACATGATAATGCTTCTCAAGTTAAACTCAAATTTTTTCCTGCTCCATAAGTGATAGTTCCCTCATTATGACCACCATAATTTTCCTGATTATCTACTACTTATGTGTGAATAAATCTTAGTTGGAACAGAGTAAGGAAAAATTGCTTTATTGTTCTTTTTATAGAGGTACTAAGAGAAGTTTACTCCAGAATTCATATTTGTGATCTGTTTCTGAAATTACAACACTGTTGTTGTAAAACATTTATACCTCCATATATGATCATTCTGGTGGAATCTCATCTATTTCGTCTTTCATATTTCGGATTTGTGAAAACTTTTCTATCCTCAATACTGCGATATACTCCTGACTATATTCTTCCTGAGTAGTCACCATTTTCTCTCATTTAATAATTTCACAGATGTAATTTCTCCAGAGATCCAGTTCTATATTCATTCCAAAACTTCCCATATTGTTTGTCTAGCTACTTTTACACATAACTTCTTATACTGTTTCTGTATTCTCTAAGTGCATATACTAGCTCATGTTTGATTTCAACTGCTTCTATAAATTCCTGGGTAAATTATAAAGTTCTGATTTTTCTATCTTTGTGAAAACTTTACATGTGCTGACCTGGCTGAATCAAAGGTTTTGCCACTTAGTCTCCAAGGTTTGGCTCTTGTTTTCAAAAATGCATAAAATGCATTTTTGAAATTGTCCCAGCACTGAAAGTTCAGCTCTGGATAATGCTCAAACTTTTGCACAGGTTTTTTTTTTTTTTTTTTTTTTTTTTGTTGTTGTTGTTGTTTGTTTAGTTTCTTACCACCAATTCATTTTTATCCTGCTCAAAACTAAATTACTTTGTTTCAAATCCTCTGTATACCCTTGTATTCTAACTATTCTGATATCACCACTGCCAATAGCAATGAGACTTTTCTAATTTGTGTGCTTCTCTTCATGTGATTATACACATCTTTATGTTTGTAATGACATTAGTAAATTAGTCCACTTCCTGAAGAGAAATCTTGCAGGTATTTAACATTACTAATATATTAACACAGTAGTTGTCTAGATATTGTGCAAGTCTCATTTTTTCCCCAATGGCACTTCTCACATTGTGATATCCATTTGCAATTCTGCTAACAATGACTCTGAGTTGTTTCTCAATAGCTGTCTTTTTTGCTGTTCCCATGGTTCTCATATGAAATCAGCAGGGGCTTGTTTAACCAGACGACACCCCAACTGGTATGAAATTTTATACACCTGATTATACATCTGACTATACTGCTCTGCATGTCCCATATAGATGTAGCGTTCTGAACAGTGTTTTGCTTAGCACCTTCCCATATAGTTTTTCCAGATCTATAAAACTGAAATACAGATTCATGTTATACTCCATGATTTCTAAACTTGTCTTAATGCAAAAATCTGATCCCAACAATGATGCTTTGGCCTGAATTCAGCTTGTTCTTACTCTAGTTTCTCTGCCACAATTTTCTTAGCCTCTTTTCAAGTAGGCTTGCATAATTCTTACCTGGACTACTCAGCAGGGAAATTCCTCCTTAATTCTCCCATTGTTTTATTTTCCTTTATAAAGTTGGGTATTATGAAAATGCTATTCCAATCATCTGAATTATTATTATATGGACACCTCCACGGAGTCTGAAGACTCATTGCGGGAGACCCAATCTATCATACCTCTCCTTAAACCCATTAACAGACAAAGTACTCTCAACTGACTGTGGGACCCATTCCACTCATTCACAACTCTCCAAGCAAAAAATCTAGTCCTCACACCCCTACTAACCACATCTTTATTTAACTTCCAGGGATGACCCCTTGTTCTGGTCCCTCTAGCCAAGTGCTGAAACATTTCCCCTACATCAATCCTATAAAACCCTTTAAGCAACTTAAATGTTTTTATCATTTTCCCTCCTTCTCCTATCATCCAACTTCTGCAATCCACCCTCAATCTATCCTCAGAGGGAACATTCCATAGGTCACTGACGATCTTGGTCACTCGCCTCTGCATCCACTCCTTCCTCATCCCAAAGAAACCCAGAGGACTAAACTTGAGCACAGTAATCCAGATGTAGGTATATCAAGGCCTTATAAAGAGGAATAACAACTTCTTTATCTCTACTGTTAAAGTGTTCTTCAATAGCCAAGTAATCTCATGGCTACTTTAGCAATATATCTTCTAAACTTTAACTCTGTCTATCACCCCTAAATCTCTAGCTTCATCTGTTTCCTGAAGTACAGTGCCAATGTGATACACAGCTAGTAATCTATTAATCCCAAAATACATAACTTCATATTTTTCCACATTAACTAACACCCATTAACTTTTGCCCATACTGACAGCCTATTTAAATTATCCTGCAACCTCTCCACAATGCCCTGATTAACTATTACTCTACCTACTTTTGCATCATCAGCAAACAACTAAATATTTCCTTTCAGGTTATTTCTTATATTATTTGTGTACAAATTAGACAGCAATTGTCCCAGCACTGAACCTTTAAGCACACCACTGGTCACCTGTTTACGCCTCAATTCTGTCCCTGCATATAACACTTTTTGATATCTATCCAGCAGCCACCCTCTTATTAACTTAACCAATGTCATATCCATCCCCCATTTGTTCCAATTTGCATAACGGAGTTCCATGTGGTATTCTGTCAAATGCCTTTGCAAAATCATTGTACAGCCATTTCCTTATCCAACTCAGCTTTTACTCTATTTTAAAAAGTTGGTAAATTACTAAGGCATTACCGATCCTTCACAAAGTCATGTTGACTCTAACATGGTATCATATTTTTATTTACCCCATTCTTGAACTATCTTTTTTACTAATTTTTCTAGTACTTTTACCATCACACCTGAGATACTGATTGGTCTATAATTTGCTACTGAAGTCTTAGAAACTAACTTATGCAAGGGAGGTTCTAAGACTGCCTGCTATTTCACCCCCTTTTCATTCCCTTGGAACTCTACCAGAGCTGAGACTTAAAGAGCCTAGTCAAAGGCATTGCCAGTTCTCTTGAACATTCTCACAAAACCCAAGCTGATACCCCATCTAATCCCACAGCTGTATTTACATTGAGATTCTGCAATATCCTAAGAACCTCCAATTCATCCACCTCTGTTTCTCCATCAGTCTTTGTCACAGCAGTAACCTCACTTGAATGATATACCCTTACAAAATGGTCACTCAGTAACTCGACTATTTTATTTGTTTCTGTCTCCTTGTGACCATCACTCATTAAGGTTAATCTTCCATAGTCATTCTTCTTCTTACTTGCCACATAACAAAAAAAATCTTTGGGATTTCCTTTTGCCTGGTCGGCTAGATTCTTCTCATAATCTGATTTTACCTTCCTTGCCAGGCTGGTCACCTTTCTCTTTATATACCATCCACACCATTTTCTTCTTCTGCAGCTTGTGCTTAATGATATTACTCATCCATGTAACTTCTACCTGATTAACTCTCCCTTACCCTGCATATACAATTTAATATTGATGTCTCTAGATTATCCTTCACTATATTCCATGCACTACTAACATCCTTGCCCTGCAGTGTTTTATGCCATGGTACAGATTTAAGCTTCTTCAGTGAGTGAGTGTGAGAATGATGCTCACTTGTAGTTCCACAAATACCCTTTCTTGATAGAATATTCCCCATGTTTTACAATTTCCAAGTCAAGACCGCATGGTCACTTTCACCAATTGGAAGCAATGTTGAAAGCTTATTTTTCACTTGGCTGGCTCCCACTGAAGAGACCTCAATAAAGGTCGAAACTAACTGGGTAGTGGCCCTCCCCTTAATGTATAACATTATACATATCCACAAGGAGATGTGTTAGCTTGCTCCACCTTTGCAACGAGTTGCCCGGTGTTGTACTACCTTACCCCAGTCCTGAAGATACTTTCAGGTGCAAACTTTGTTTGCTCACATTTGGATAAAGGATTAAACTAAATTTATTATAGTCTAACCAAGTGAAAAATAAACTTTCAACGTCTTTCTCTAAATCCAGAGTAATTTAATAAAAAGGTGGCACACCGTTTGGCAACTCCTATAGGTAGAGATGACCTTGCTATTGCTTCTGCCTGGTATCTCCACGTCTGGGCCTGGCTCCCACTGAAGAGACCTCAATAAAGGTTGAAACTAGTCTGGGTAGTGGCCCTCCCCTTAATGCATAACATTATACATATCCGCAAGGAGATGTGTTTTGCAATTTGGGAGATACTGAGATAGGAGTGATGTTAGCTTGCTCCACCTTTGCAACAAGTTGCCCAGTGTTGTACTACCTTACCCCATCCTGAAGATACTTTCAGGCACAAACTTTGTTTGCTCACACTTCGATAAAGGATTAAACTAAATTTATTATGGAAGCAATGTTGTCACCTTCGTTATGGATAGCTCTTCTGATCCTATGACCAGGTCCAATACTCTATCATCCCTAGTCTCCTCCATTACATGCTGCCTTAAGTAATTATCTATTAGCAGGTGTATAAATTGTATTTCCTTCTTTCCATGTGAGCTTTCTTCCTTCCAGTCTATATCTCCATAGTTTGTACTTAACTTGTACTCATTGTATTAATTTGGCGATGCATGTTTTCCAGATCATCTGTGGAACTCCCTGGCCTATAGCAACAACCAACTGTATATTTTGTCTTACTGGCCTTAATCTCACAACAATTGCTTTGAATGAACAGCCATCCTCCTGCCTATCTCCTATTCTTTTTGGTTGCAATTCATCTGCCATCATCAGCCATACTCCCCCCCCCCCCTTTATCTTCTCTGAAAATACAAAACCCTTCATATTCAATCCCTGTAACATCATCATCAGCTATGACAAATTTAGTTTAATCCTTTATCCAAGTGTGAGCAAACAAAGTTTGTACCTGAAAATATCTACAGGACTGGGGTAAGGTAGTACAACACTGGGCAACTCGTAGCAAAGGTGGACCAAGCTAACAGCCAAGTCTCACTAATGCCTATAACTTTTGGTAAGGTTGCACTAACCAATTCCAAAAGCTCCTCCCTTTTGTTAATGCATAGCATTATACATATATATACATGTATAACATTATACATGATGATGTTACAGGGATTGAATATGAAGGGTTTTGTATTTTCAGAGAAGATAAAGGGGGGGGGGGAGTATGGCTGATGATGGCAGATGAATTGCAACCAAAAAGAATAGGAGATAGGCAGGAGGGTGGCTGTTCATTCAAAGCAATTGTTGTGAGATTAAGGCCAGTAAGACAAAATATACAGTTGGTTGCACTAACCAATTCCAAAAGCTCCTCCCTTTTGTTAATGCATAGCATTATACATGTCCGTAAGAATGTGCTTTGCATTATGGTATAGTAAGGCAAGTGATGTGAAGTCATTAGCTTCTATATACAAGTTGCCCAGTCCTGAAATTAGTTTAGGTGCAAACTTTGTTTGCTTACACTTGGATAAAGGATTAAACCAAGAAATTAGAAATTTAATTAGGATTAAATCTTAATGCCACTTTTATACCACTTATAAAATTAAAAAACATATTCAACTCCTCTAAGCTCCCATTGGCTCACCCTGGAGTTTATCATATATATTGCACCTGTAACTTACCTTATATAGGTGAAACCGGACGTACAATCACTATCCGTAAAAAAGAACACAAACAACACATTAAATTTAACAATTTTGGTGAAGCAGGTCTCTCAGATCACGCTCTTACCACCCAAAATCAAATTGATTGGAAAAGAACCTATTCTATACATCATACAAAAACCTAGCATGAATGCAAATTTAAAGAAGCCTGTGAAATTTTGATTAACCATCCTAATTTTAACAATAACAGTGGCATAAAAATCCTAAGAATTTGAATGGCACACATTCAGCCATCTTAATTTAAGTTTTACAGCAAATCCTGACTTTAAGACTCTAAGCAATTATTTCAGCTTTTATTGGCCACCAACCATACTGTTTTGTTTTAACTGATATGTATAATTATGAGTAATTATATGTGAACGTATAATAATAACAGAACTAGCACTGATATAACAAGCTTTTTTTCCTCCCACCAGGTCAGGTCAGTAGTTGACCAAATCAATGTAACTTTAGCATACCATGTAGATTGTAGTGCAGCTATATATATGTGTATGTACTCCAGATAGTGACCATAATATGAAGGTCGAAATGTCGAGTGATTATTTTGGTTTATATTAAACCGAAGTTTTACTCTAACACAGTAGTTGTTTCCATAATTTTTATAATGAATAAATATGAAATACTTTCCCTTGAAACTATCCTCACCTTAACAAATTTGGTTGCCTGAAATTACCCCAAATTTGGAAAGATTTCATCCTCTGTACTTCAGCCCAACAGCCGAGGATGCCTAACTGAGCGAACTAGGGGACATTATCTAAAACTTTAAGCATACTCTCAGTTGACATGGTTCATCTTCATTATTTAGAGTAGTCCTTGTATATACATTTTATTATATTTTATTCCCTGATTTTATTCCTTAAAAAATAGAGTTATGAATAGCCAATGTATAAGCCTCTCCACTAGAAATTCTGATTTCTTGGCAAAAAAAATAACTCTCTCCTCACAACCTACAGAATATCACAGTCAGCTATGATATCCAGTTCTTATTTACTAATGTTTCACTTCCTGAAACTCTTCAATTGTTGCCACAAGCTTTCCCTCTTCATATAATTAAATTTTACAAGCAGATTGAAGGTAATAAAAAAAAGGTTTCAAACTGACAAAGCAAATGCTGAAAGAAAGAATAATTAATATATTTACAGTCAAGTTAAATAGTTTGTCTTTTGAACCTTTCAAGTAATTAAGAGACATACCATGATTGGCATGTGTACTTAAAAGACAAGAATTTTGGAACCTTTATAGGTGCCCGTGCAACCTATCATAAAAAATTATACTGTAAAAAGGGGTCCCAGTAAATCTTTTCTCTTCCTTACCAAATTTCTACCCTGAAACATCTTTAAGACTGTTTGGTTCCATACAGCTGCAACTTGCATTCTGGGTATGCCATGTGGATAGCATTTTTGCTATATGGCCACATACTGAGGCTGATCTTCCTTCCTTCCATCCCAGAAAAGATCAACAGTCTACATCCTCATACGTGGGTGGTCTGAAATGTTCTCAGCCTCATAAATGGCAACACTATTGGCAATTTTTTTTTTCTAAGTTAGTACATCTGTCATAAGCATCCATGTGAAATTGCAAGTCATTCTATCAAGTAGTTTTTTTTATACAGCTGTCAGAAACCAAAGTATTGTCTGTATCCCTTGAAATGAATAAAGCTGAGTATCATGCAGTTATAAAGTTCTTTGTAAAAGAAGGTTTAACGCCAAAAGAAATTCATTCGAAGTTAATAAAAGTTTATGGGCACTCTTCTCCTTTATTTTCAACAATTAAGAAATGGGCTGCCGAGTTTAAACATGGCTTTGAAGATGATCCACGTGAAGGATGTCCAAAAGGTGTAACAACACCAGAAATCATTGATCAGTGCATGATACGGTATTGGATGACCGGCAAATTGAAGTGTGTGAAATTGACGAGACTATAGGTATTTCAAAAGAACATGCAGGATATATTTTGCATGAAGAATTGCAAATGAAAAACATTATGGAAGATGGGTGCCACGCTCACATGAAAATAAATATAATTTGAAATTATAAATTCATTTTTTCATTGTTAGGCCGAGAACTTTGATGATGGAGAGGGAGTTGTGTCCATACAGGGTGGGGATGTGGGAGGGAAATGGGGCCAGTGGTTTTGGGGCAGTGTGGTGTGAGATAGAGGTGAATGGAGTCAAATACTTGGTGGGATGTTGTTGTAGACCTGGTAATGTGGATGGTGGTGATAGTGAAGTGTATGGTCAAATAAGCCAAGCAAGTGGGAAAAGGGTGATCATTATGGGTGATTTTAATTATGGCAATATAGACTGGAATGAAGAGATGGCAACTGGAGGTGGGGAAAATGAGTTTCTTGAGTTTTTGAGGGATAGCTGCCTCAGACAGTGTGTGGCAGAGGGCACAGGGGGATTGGGGGTCTTGGATTTGGTCATCTCATCGGGGGATGTGGTTATCAATGGGGTGTCAGGTCATCCACCAATTGGTGAAAGTGACCATGGGGTGATTGCTTGGGTGGTTGCCGGCAGTGCGGGGACCCCTGTGAAAAAAGGGTATATGTGGAACTGCAGGGGCGTGATTATGAAGAGCTCAGGAGACAGCTTGCAGGTGTAGCATGGAATGGGGAGTTAGCTGGAGGGGAGATCAATGCGGCTTGGGGGATTTTCAAAAAATATTTAGTGGATGCAATGTCTAAATGTATACCACGGGTGAGGGGGTTAAGTGGGGTGGGTGTGGGATGGATGAATGGAGAGATTAAGCATGCAATACAGAGAAAAAGGGCATTGTGGAGGCAGCATAGGAGAAGTGGAGGTAACCAATTTCATGAGGTCTACAGGGACCAGGCGGGGAGGGTGGCTTGGTTGGTGAGAGTGGCTAAAGAGAGGTATGGACAGCAGTTGGCTGGTGAAGCTAGGGAGAATCCTGGGGAGTTCTTTCGATATGTAGCCAGCAAAAGAAAGAATGATTATGGAAGGACGACATTGATTGGAGGAAATGGTATAAAGACAGCTGTTGCAGAATGTGTGGTGGAGATACTTAATGAGCAGTTCATAAAGATCTTTCAATCTTGTGATTGTGACTTCATGGAGAGATTAAGAGCAGTTGATGATGGGGAGGAGAGACTGACTGTAAGTGAGCAAGAGGTGTTTGGGGAGTTGAGTAAACTAGATGTAAATAAGGCTGTGGGACTTGATAATATATCACCGCGTATTCTGAAGGAATGTGCCAGAGAGTTGACACTTGCCTTGACATATTTTTTTAATACGAGTCTTGCACTTGGTCAAGTCCCTAAAGAGTGGAAGGAGGGCAAGATTGTGCCACTTCATAAAGGAGGTGATCAAACTCAAGCATCAAACTATAGGCCTATCTGTGTGTCAGGTGTTGTGGTTAAGTTGTTGGAGAAGCTTGTGAGAACTAGGATCCAGAGTTGGGTTGACAACAATGGTATAATCTTTGATGGACAGCATGGATTTGCTAACGGGAGGTAGTGTTTTAGTAATCTACTTACTTATTACAATAAAGTGACTGCTTCCTTGGACAGAGGAGAAGGATACACAGTAATATACTTGGATTTCGCAAAAGCTTTTGATAGAGTACCCATTATAAGTTGACAGTCAAACTAGAGCAGTGGGATTGGATATTAGATTAGTGCATTGGATTGGAGACTGGCTATCTGATAGGTATCAACAAGTTGTGTATGGGGGTGCAATATCCAGGAAAAGGAAAGTCACTAGTGGAGTGCCTCAGGGATCTGTTTTAGGGCCATTACTATTTAACTTGTATATTAATGATATTGGCGAAGATTTGGATGGAGATATTCAGTTGTTTGCAGATGATGCAAAGTTGGGACGAACCATAAAGAGTAGTGAAGTTGTTGTGGCCTTGCAAGAAGACTTGAATAAATTGAGTGATTGGGCAAGCAAATGGGGATGTGAGTTCAATGTTGCAAAATGTAAGGTTTCAAAATTTGGAAAACAAAGATGGGATGCAGAATTTATGCTTGGTGAGAATATATTGTTGGAAGTAGAGGAAATAAGAGATCTGGGAGTGATAGTGGATAAGGATCTAAAATTTAGGGGACACATCGCCAAAATTGTGAAGACAACACAAAGACTTCTGGGAATGATGAGAAGGACACTGACGTGTAGAAGTAGCGAGATTCTTGTTCCATTGTATAAGGGGCTTTGATTAGGCCACACATGGACTATTGTGCCCAGATTTGGTCACCTGGTTTTCAGGATGAAGAGATGTTGGAAAGGGTCCAAAGGCGACTGACTAAGGTAGTTTCTGACCTCTGGAATGTCGAGTACGAGGAAAGATTGAAAAGATGTAATTTGCAGAGTCTAGTGGAGAGAAGGAAGAGGGGAGATATGATAGAGACCTACAAGTTGGTAAATGGTTGTTATAGGATCAATGGTGGAGAAGTTCTACAGAGAATAGTGGGAGATCAGGGGAGAACCAGAAGTCATCCCTGGAAACTGTATAAAGAGGGTGTGAGTAGGGGAGTGAGAGGCAGGTTTTTTCGTGCAGAGTTGTGAATGATTGGAATGCCTTGCCTGAGAGTGTGGTGTCTGCAGGGAGTTTGAATGTGTTTAAGACCCGGTATGATGAGATGTGTGTGAGATAAAAGGACCTCCTAGATGAGTCTTTGACTCCATGAGGTCTTGTTTAATAATAATAATAATAACTTTTCAGACCACCCACATACATTCACTATGGAAAAGGATGGAAGGTTAACTATCTTGCACATCCTCCTCTCCATCTGACAACATCGAGACCTCAAAAAAGGTCGAGACCAGTCTGGGTAGTGACCTCCCCCCCCATAATGTATAACATCATACATCTCCTAGGAGATATGTTTTAATTATGGGAAATTACTAAGGACAGTGATTGGACTTTCTCCACCTTTACTACAAGTTGTCCTGTCATAAAAGGTTGGCATATGCTTGTATCCTCCAAAACTTTTATAGTCTCTATATAAAAGTTTCAAATTCTACATGAAACTCTTGTAGTTTCTATATTCAGCTATAAAATAATGTTGGATTCAATATCCACTTAATTTGAGAAAAAAAAAAAAAAAAAGTTTCAAACTGACAAAGCAAATGCTGAAAGAAAGAATAATTAATATATTTACAGTCAAGTTAAATAGTTTGTCTTTTGAACCTTTCAAGTAATTAAGAGACATACCATGATTGGTATGTGTCCTTAAAAGACAAGAATTCTGGAACCTTTATAGGTGCCCATGTAACCTATCATAAAAAATTATACTGTAAAAAGGGAACCCAGTTATGTAAAGTTTATGAAGCAATGAATTCTGCTTTACGATTCACTGTGTTTGAGAAATGTAACAATTGCAGTGAAATGTAATTTCTGCTTACTCTGTCTTATACATTCCTTATTTCAAAATAAAATTCAACACCTGAAAATATTTCTGCTTGAACCCATAAGAATTCAAAATGTGGGCCTTGCATGTCCCACTGAGGACCTCATGAATATCAATGCTTTTACAGAAATTGAACTTCAATATTCCTCACTGAGACAACAGAAATTTTTCCTTACTTTTACTATGACATTAAGAAATTTTCTTAAAAAAACAGACTAAATCATGAAAGACATAGGGATTAAAAACAAAGTAAATCATGTACAGTCAGTTCTCACAATAACAAATAGTTCCTTATAGTGAATAATTTTCTTTAGAAGAATAATGTCCATGTGAAACTTTGATTTGGACTTTCAGTAGTTAGTTCTAATGATATCTGCTATGGTGAAAGTTGACTATATAATCTCTTAAGAGAATTCTATGAATTACACACATAAAGATCCTGATATTATAGACAAACTTACTGAAGGACTGCTGCATTGTGGATGACTGGTTTAACATCCTCAAAGTCAAGATCACTATTAAGATGGATATTATCACTTTTAAAAGCTAATTTCAGTGCCCCTGTCTTTTTCCTGAAAGAGAGAGAGAGAAGCATATTTTCAGTCTTAAAGACTGCTTTTAATGCTCCAGTAAGCTGCCTGAAAAATATAAAGTATATACTATTTATATTATAAAACTATACCTGCTTCAGTTATAAGCTATAAATGTTATACGTATAAGTTTGTGAATTGTTTATTTTGTGCAGCCTAATTTGAATTTCTGAAATGATTTATCAATCAGATATTCTTCACACGAAGAACTGCAATCCTTCATATTCAGAATGTAGCCAAAAAAATAGTGATTTATGTAATTTCACAAGTGTTGATTATGGAAAAATTACCAAGTTTAATCTTAATTTGTGTTTCAAATTACATAATAGATTATATTAAAAAAATACATACACAAACACGTCTGGGATTCCAGGAGATCTTCCCACTGATCTGGCATTAGTTGGCAGAGCCTAATATGACACATTAATGGCATTGAAATGCTGTGACCAATATATATATATATATATATAGTGTCTTGAATGTAACTGCAGATTTCTCCTAAGAATGGGCATGAATGCTTTAATTTTAACAGCAATTTTTGAAAGATACCTTCATCATCATCAAATTCTTGGTATCAACAAGTATCATGATTTAGTGTATTGATTGATTTTGAAGGCTACATGATTAAGTATATATTACTGTTATATTTTCACAATTGGTGGTTCTGTTTCAGAGTGAAACCAGACTGCAAAGATATCATCCACAAAACATAGTCAAATATGAGATCAAGGAGAAATAGTCTTAGAAATTCTATACTTTAAACGCTCCATAAAATAATCAGCTAATGTAGATGATATAGGACTACCATAAAAGTACCCTCAATTTGTTGCAACAATTTATTATTCCACGTAAAATAACCAGCATTGATATAGTACGCTCACAGTTTCGAGACCCTTCTGCGCATGTGAAAAGAAGATGAATCCATTCCCATTATAGAGTAATCAATCCATCTTGTGGGATGGGTTGTTTATTGCTACACGTAGGAAAATTAACTTCTCTTTTATGATCATTGTAGTTTTTAAAGTGATAACTATTTTGCTTGCATAACAGTTGGAAAATTTTACATATAAAGCATGTAAATTCGCATGTTGGTGACCAACTCATACATCGCCTTCTTTCTCCCCTTCAACATGAATGGACTCTTCTTGGCAGCCTTCCAGCGACAGCTCTCTATACTGTGGGAAGACTACGGTAAACTTAAATAATCTGACAATGTTAGATTCTACAACTTTCACAAGATTTCCCTGATAACATCAGGTTATTTATGTTTTTTCATTTAAGATTATTTTACTTTGTGTAATAAATTGTTTCAACAAATCGAAGGTACTACAATGGGCAGTACTACATCACCTGCTTTAGCTGATTACTATATGGCGCATTTAGAAGATATTGGATTTCTAACACCATTTCTCCTCAACTTCTTATTTGGCTACATTTTGTGTATGATATCTTTGCAATTTGGTCTCACTCTTAAACCAAACTATTTTAATTCTGGACAAAATTAATTAAAATTGCATAACTCCTTATACACTCACATTAAGGTTACTATTGAGCGTGAATCTAACAACACTCTCTCCTTTTTTGGATACTCTAATATATCATAACTCTGAGGTAATATTGAATTTTATGTTTATAGGAAACCATCCTTTACAATCAGATATATCCACACATCTTCTCATCACCATCCTTCACAAAATATAATATTATCAAAGTTTTTGTTTTTTGTTCTTCTGAGTCTATTCTATTAGAAGAATTAAATAAAATTACTTAATGGGTACAGCAAAACTTGATACAGAAAATATTTGATAATTATGATCCCTCTTCCAGATTGCAATCTGATGTTAAAAGGATCCAACATACACTACCTTAAAATAGCTTTTGAATAAATACCAAGGACCCTTCGCAGATATAATATGGATACCACCTATAAACCAGCCCAATAGTTGTCTTCTTTCTTACCACCTATCAAAGATATATTATCACCTCTATCCTTGCCTGGTGTTTATCAGATACTCTGTTCTGGTCATCTTTGCTACTTTGGACAGATTAGCCATTCTGCTATGATTGGAAGAATATCAAAATTATATAAGATTTCTGGAATCTGAAAATTCAGGCCTTGCTTCTCATGCCATTGGCACCAGACACACAGTTCACTGGAACCAAACCAAGATGATGCACAACAGTAGGTTCAAATTTGATCATCTATTTCTTGAATCACGTGAAGCTCTACACCACTGTCCTAATCTTAACTGAACAGATTACATACCTATCTCTAAGTTTTCGTAAGTATAGATTGTTTGTAATTTTTTTTTAAATTATACAGCTATATATATTTACTTCTCTGGAACTCTAATAGTGTTTCCTCGTACTTGTGTCCTTCTGTGTGTCTCAACCAAGACATATGGAAGTATATGGATGCTGTATGATTCATTCTTGTATTCATAATTTAAATGTTGTAGCCAATTCTACCTTCTTCCTTAATGAAGCTCATGATACATTAAGTGAAATATATAGGAGTAATCAATTCTATTTAGTTTTCTCTTACAAGCTGTTATTTAAAATATTATACTAAGAAACACCTATTTTGCTATCTTTGCCTTTCCCATTTGGTTTAAGTGACCATACTACTTTTGATAACTTGATTAACAAATTCCTGAATGATAACAATGTCAAAGTTTGTTCCTAATATCTTCCTTCCGAATATGACATTGCCACTGTCTATCCATTCCCCACTTTGATCAGTTGCTTTAAATTCATAAATTAAAATTTGAACATGCATACATGAAAAATTCATTAAACTGGCTTCCCACCATACTAGATTTGCATATTCTATTTTCTATTTGTATATTTAATTCACAATCTGCACAAAAAATTGTACCTAAACAGCTGATATATTTTACTTATTCTATATTTTCTCCATTAGCAATGCAAATGATGTTTTCTATGTTTCTGCATATTTTCTCATCTTTTGTCTTTATACTGCTGATGAGTTGGCCAGTCTCATACAGAAGTGGTAGGATTTGAATATCCCTTTTGGAAACTCCAGTTTTTCATCTGGCAAACAGGCAAATCAGCCCATGAATACACATTTAAAAGAAATATATACCCTTAGAGTGATGCAACAGAGGAATGCCAAGTCAGCTGCATTTTAATGCAGCTGGCTTGACATTACTGCCATGTAAGGATGGAAGATTCAGTTGAAGTTAAAAGAATCAGAAGATTTGCAATGGATTTATTGAGTAGTATAACATCATCTGCATGAAGGTGAATTTCCAGTTGTGATATCTGGTTTGATGCTACTTTTCTTTATAATGAGATTGATATGAGTAAAAGACAGTGTGCTTCCTTGTCTTACACCTGATTTTACATCAAACCACCTTCAATTCTAACCACTTACTTAAAACACTAGCCATGGCTGCTTCTGTATAATGTTCCATTTACTCCATTCCCAACTACTTTTCTCTTGGCACTTTGTCATATCCAGAGCTATAAAATTTAAATACAGATATACCTGTTATATTCCCATGATTTCTCAACTGTCTTAAAATGAAAAGATGATCCTGACACCCCTATTTGGCCTAAACCAAGCCTCTTGTTCCCTATGTTTCTCTTCAATTTTATTTAGCCTCTTCAAGTATACGTTTGCATAAATCTTACCTGGATCACTGAGCAGGAAACTATTTTATAATTCTTGCATTTGCTTCTATTTTTCTTTTTTTTTAAGATGGATATTATAAGAGCACTACTCCAGTCATCTGGAATTTGATCCTTTGATAGGCCTTCTGAATTACGCAGTGTGGCCACAGTAAAATTTTTATACAGCCATATTTTGTATGAGTTTTGTATAGATACTCCATAAGAGCAGTGCATGAGGAAATCATGTTTCTCTTGGCCAAAGATGAATGAAGGGAGAGTGTAATAGATGATTATTGTAGTGGGTACAAATGATCTGCTGTGACAGGTATAGTATATGAGAAGATATGAAAGGGTTTCTGGTACAAGCAAATAAGAAGAGTGAGAGAATAGTGATAGTACATCTATTGCCACAGCATGATTAAGGTGAGCCAAAAAGAAGGAATACGACTTCAAATGAGTCATGTGCACAGGTTGTGTGGAAGGAATGGTGCAGAGTTCATGGATGTGTGAAGTGAGTAATGGACAAAAGGACTTATATGAGGCAGATAATTTACATTTCAACAGATGCAGAGTTAGGTGCCTTAAGAAAGTATTATTCAGTGAGAGTTCAAAAGTGCAAGGTTGAAAAAACTAGAGAGTTTTAGAGCAAAGCATGTAATTATTGGTCAGGTATCTTAAAGGTGAATAAGAAGAAGAATGATCACATAATGCTGAATGCAGCTCCATGGATTCTGAACTTCAGTGGAATAATCAACACAAGGTGTGAAAGAAGTTGTAGAATGAATGGGGCATTACTTATGTATACTAATACCAGAAGTATTTGGAATAAGGAAGAGGCATCTCTATCCTGATGGAGGAGGACAGATAGAATACAAGGGATTGGAGAAGAGGGGGGAGGTTGTACTAATGCAGCAGAACTGAAGCCAAAATGAGTAGGAGTACATCAGAAGGAAAGCGATGCAGAGGGCACTTCATTTGAAAACATCGGGTGTAAAAAAGCCCAACAGGATGAAATACATAGTAATTTGCTTACTTTTTATAATAAAGTGAGAGAAGAGATAAGTTGAATGAAGGAAAGGGTTACAAATTTTCCAGGGATACTGCTGGACTGCAAAGGTATCTGACATGATACCACACAGCTCTCTTATAAATTGGAACATATGGGAATGGAGATAAGAAACTGGTGATTTGGATAAGAGAATGGCTGATTGATGGATATCGATGAGTGGTATATGGAGGAACTGAATCCAGGAGAAGACAGGAAACTTGTGGTGTTTTGCAGGGATTAGTACTTGGTATGTTGCTTTTGTAATTTGTACATCAGTGATACAGAAAATAGTTTAAAAAGAAATATGCAGTTGTTTGTCAATGATACAAAGCCAGGAGTGATAGTCAATATGGGCAAATGATAACAGTCCAGTTTAATGTGGCCAAGTGTAAGGTGCTTTTGGATGAAGAGATCACGAGGCATGTACTGCAATGATGGAACAGAACTGCAGGAAATTGATGGGGCCAGGGATTTGGGGCGAGTGTGGATACAGAATTGAAATTTAGAGAGCATATTGCAAAGGTAGCAAAAATATACCACTTGAATGTTGAACTGTTAGAAAACACTAACAAGTAGGCATAGAAAAGTTATTATTCCTCTTTATAAGACCACATCTGAACTGATTATATAAGATCTAATCACCTGGATTCCACTGGGATGAAGTGGTGGAAAAGATCAAGAAGGTGTGTGACTAAGATTGTGGCAGGTCCATAACATGCTTTCTATGTGGATAGATTGAGGGTCTGTGGGCTTTAAAGACTAGTTGAGAAAGAGAAGACATGATAGAAACATCATCATCAAATTCCTGACATGTACCTTCAAGGGATTTACAGGATATGATAGTACTACATGATAAACTTACATCACCACTAACTTCCTATCTACAATTTTCTTCCAAATCAATCTGTTACCTGTCAAGACTCCAACATTATCAGATCTTATATTTCTGTCTTCTAAGGCACTTTTTACTGTATTGATCTACCTATATCTTGGTCTTCTTCCTGCCAACCTGGCAGAGAACACTTGTTTTGCTAATTTTTCCTCTCCCATTGTTTAAGTGACCATACCACCCGAGATTAGCTCTGCTATGATAGAAACATTGGTAAATTTAAGATTGATTCAACGTGTGGAATAAAAATACATTTGTATTATATTAAAAGAAAAAAATGATCAAATTCCTGATATGTACTCTCAGCGGGGGGGAGAAGAGATGATAGTACTAAGTGAAAAGTTTACATCATTACTAACTTCTTTTCAACAATCCACCTCCAAATTAATCCATTTGTTCAGGACTAATATTGTCAGATCTTATATTTCTATCTTCTGAGGCACTTCTGACTATCAATCCACCAAGAATCTTTGTCTTCTACCAGGTCTTTCCATGATATCTTGGTAAAAAAAATAACACTTGTTTGGTTGGCTTGCCTTTCCTCTCCTATTCTGTTTAAGTGACTACAGCACCTGAGATTAGTTCTGTTCACAGATTCATGAAGGCTAACAATGTTGAGTCCATAGTATCTTCACTTTTAAGTCTTTGACAAGAATCCCATTAAAAATCCTTTAATAACTTATAGCAAGGTGACAGGTATAAGTTATTAGAGAAGTTTTAATAAAACTGATACCAAAGACTTTTTTTTTCTGTACATATGGAAAGAAGGGAGAGAGAAGAAAACATAGTAGTCCCACTGAAAACTGTAAGTCTGGTTAGCAGGAGTCTTAAAGAGTATATTTTTTATTTGGAGGGTGATGAATGGGTTTGCAGCAAGAGGTTATGAGTGCCGAGTTGGTAAATAAGTTCAAGGAGAGGTATGATTAGTATTGTGCAAACAATGGTTAACGTAGGCTTCCCACGATGAGTCTGAATCCATGGAGAAGCCCCTAGAAAAATATAAAATGAAATAACATTTGAGCATTTCTGGTTGAATATCATCTATTCCAGTTAGTTTTCTATGTTTCAGGTGTTTGACAGTTTTTTGATCAGTCACTGCTTATTTCATTTAACAATCTTTCAAATCACTTACCCTAGACTTCCAAAATATCCTTTCTCTTCAGTTATATAACCTTTATCATCTCTGATTTCTTTTACAGAATTTTTTCTTCCATTTCTAATCCTTTTGCAATAGCCTCCAGAACATTTTTGTGACTTTTCTGATATCTTTTAGAGTTGCTTCAAAAGTTGGTTGATAGGCAAAAAAAGGGCATATATGACAGAATCATTTAAGCTACTTTTTATAGGATTGATATAGAGGAAATATTTCGATGCTTGGCTAAAGGGGGGGGGGGGCAAGAGGTCACATCTGGAAATTGGGTAAGAGTGTGGGTGCAAGGACTAGATTTTCTGCAGTCTTCCAACTCCATTAAAATATTTACCATTTTAATAATAATTGTTTTAACCTAAACCAAATGGCTGTCCCTCCCACAAATAATTGAGATATATAATCACTCATTTTCCTTCCTCCCTGAGCATCTTCAGAGCACAAAAACTATGACAAACAGTTTTTGTGCTCTGAAGATGCTGGATATAATAGCAGTGAAATATCAACAAATAAGTTAAATATTCTTGTGTTGTGAATCAGTACTGTTAAACAAACTGACATGAACTGCCAATACATAAAACTTTCTACTCGTTTAACTACAATCAAATGTAACTTACACGGATGTCCCCTTGCCCTCTACCACACCTACCACATAATGAAAAATTTCCAACAATATCCTATAACACTTTCTCAAAAGTTTATAGACCTCTATCATATTACCTCTCCTTTCTAATGTCTACCAGTGTCTTCTGCAGTCAACATACTCTCAATTTATCCTCATAATCTACATTCCATAATCCTCTTCTTTGCAGTTTATTTTGCACGGGCATTTTATTCTCTCTCCCAACCAAGGAGACCAAATCTGTACATCAAAGTGCAGTCATATCAAGGCTTTGTATAGAGGCAAAATGACTTCAAAATCCTTACATGATGTTCATTTCAACATTGCAATTATCCTGTGATTTCATAACTCCTCTCATGCTTATTCTCACATTATTCCTTCCACATCCACCTCTTCTTATGGATCTCTTGCTTAATAAGACTGCACATCTATTTCATGCCTGTCCTATTTGCTTGTTGAACACTATGGACACATTCAGATACTGCATCATTTAAGCAACCTTTCAAAGCTTCCCCATGCACTGCTGATATCCTTCCCATTCAGTAATTGACACTGAGAACAAATATAATATTCAGCTGAATTTATCATAATTCCTAGATTTACAGTTCAGCATGTAACCTGTCATGATTTCAACAACTGACAGCAAAACAGTCACATCCTTAACTGAGACACTTTCTAATGCTATGATCAACTCTAACACTCTTTGTCCTTGCGTTGTTTCTTTTGCATGCTGCTGAGAAAGTTATTTCCCAACAGCTCAATAAATTTTCCTTCATTCTTATGAGTTTTGTCTACTAATCAATATTCAGATATTTAAGTCATCCACAATAATCGCTTGTTTAATATCTATCAGGATAATTTGCAGTGTATTTCTTCATTCCCAGCAAATGAACTGCTAGGTCTGTGGCAACATCCCCTATATATTTTATCCTGTTAGCCTCAACTTCACACCAAATAGCCTCAACCTCACTGCTAAACAGGACATTACCATTTTTGCTTTGATGACTTTCTACCTTAAATGGACATAAGTGATCTGATATCATTGGTAGTACTTCCCCCTTCTCTATTTCTTCTGTCATTCCTAAAAATACTATACCCTTTCCACTCCATTTGACTCTGACAGCTGGTTTCACTAATGCTGATAAGTATAGAGAATAATTGTAGAAGACCAAGAGAAATGGATAACACTATCATCATCCAAACTATAGATACATGTATGAGGCCATTTGTATTAATATAGGTGTTCCTCAGATCATTGAGAAACACTGTCTATCATGACATGTGAATAGATATGTGTATGTGTGAATCCCACTGACAATGTTTGTGCACATGAATATTCATATTATGGGTAGGATTCACATGTTATGGTGGAGAGTTCTCTCTAAATTTTCCTCTGAAAATTTGAAGAGAGAACACTCTCCACCATAACATGCAGTGAACAATTCAATAAAAAACTGGCAATTCAATTACAAAGAGTGGAAATTAATCCAATAAATGGTCATTTGCTGAGAATCCCTTGATGCCAAATGCCATCAAGTGCTCTACCACCCTACACTGCTCACTTATAAACACATATGATGGAAAAATTTGTGCACGTGATCAATATTTCTGAGACACTTGATTGAATTGTTATTCCGCTCTTTCAAACTGATTGGTAGGTATCCTCTCTTCAGATCTCCTTAACAGAGCCATGATCATCTCAGGAATCAGTTAATCTGTGTAATACTACTTCCTCCTATATAAAAACAACTTCCTGTCACTCATCTCAAAATCCAATCCATAATTTTAGTGATGATTGTACACTATCTGCCCCCCCCCCACACACAATCATTTTGCCAAACCTTGCAATACTCAAGCATTCTTCCAGGGAAGATAGACAACCTAGGATAGTTTTTTACTACCTAAACATATTCCCTGTCTTCTTTTCCTTTAGTGTTACACAGTGATCAGCATTCATTTTACACAAATTATGGACTCTACAACCATGTTATAGATATAGGGGAAACAGGATGCACAATTCCTATCAGAAAAAAGGAACATAAATGACATATTAAATATAATAACTATGGTCAAGCTGGTCTTTCATCATGCCCTGAATACTTTACATAGAATTGACTGGAAAAGCACCTGTTATTTATGTCACACCAAAATATGGTATGAACTTAAATTTAAGGAGGCCTGTGAGATTCTTATCAACCACCCTAATCTTAGCAATAATGATGGTCTAAAAATCCCAAGAATATGGAAGGTACATATTTTACCCACTTAACCTTTTGCCCTAAGAGTTAATTATAAATAGGGCCACAGATAGTCCAGGATCTTAAATTTAATATAACAATTGTCATGTTAAATTAAGAATCATTTTTACTGTAACAAAACTATCTATACAAAAGAATGTTTCTCTGATATTGTCTTAAATAGAATATAGCTTTGATGTACAGTGGAACCTCGGTTGTCGAACATAATTCATTCCTAAAGGCTGTTTGGAAACCGATTTGTTTGAAAACTGAAACCATTTTCCCATAAGAATTAATGTAAAATGGAATAATCTGTTCCCGAACCTGAGATGATTGCTTATTTAAAAAGGGTGAGCTCTTTCCACAAAACTTTGCACCTCACCCCATTTCACACACATTTCCTTGATCAAAGAACTAGGAATCTTCTCTTCCTTCTTCTGTCTCTGAAAACATTTCTTCAACCACCTTCTTTTGCTGCTCCATCTGAAGGTGTTCCAGTTCTTCCATGGTGAGCTCATTCCTGTGGTCTTCCACATCAGAATTGCCAACTTCCAAGCCCATGCTTTTGCTCAGAGACACAACACCATCAACAACAGCAACATACTGTCTCAATGTCTCTGGGTCTACTACACAGTCTGGCCACAATTTCCTCCAGGCCGAGTTTAAGGTCCTGTAAGTCACTTGCACGC
Organism: Typopeltis vanoorti; assembly: GCF_054136105.1. NCBI lineage: Eukaryota > Metazoa > Arthropoda > Arachnida > Uropygi > Thelyphonidae > Typopeltis > Typopeltis vanoorti. The sequence continues at coordinate 11,585,776 of NC_143567.1, read as the reverse complement.
AGGATTTGTCAAAAATATTAAGCAATGGAGGATATTGAAACAGTGCTTTAGTGTAGAGTTTCTTCCATGGACTGGATTAGAGGAGTCGTGTTGGGGACAAACTTCACTGTGATAAAATCAAACTCCTCCACCAACTCATCCTCAAAGCTTGGAGGGTGAGCAGGAGCATTGTCCATCACAAGAAGGCATTTTAATGGTAAATTTTTTCTTGAAGGTATTTTCTCGCATTTGGGGCAAGGACTTCACAGATCCATGGAATAAAAAATTGTCTGATTACCCAAGCCTTACTATTAGCACCACTCGTACCACGGATTTTTAAACAAGTCATCATGTAATTGCCTCGCTATTTCACAAATTACAGCATAAGAAACAGTATCACCAGCTAACTGTTTCTCTTTTATCCAAATCTGCAACAATTTTTCCGACTTCTTCAGTCGTCTGAGATCTTTGTTTAGCAAGAACTTGCACTCTTTTTGGAACATCAGCTCCCTTGATCGTCTCTTTATTTTTGAGTATTGCACAGATCACTGATATCGCCATAGCAAGATCCGAGACACGAACGTCATTTTCATGTTTGGATAAGATTTATTTTTTTCACCTCTATCATGGTTCTAACTTTTCTTTCACTTTGCTGTTATCACTTTCCTTCTTTGATCCCATGGTGGTTTATTTAATAATAATTTATATAAAAAAAAAAAAAGAAGCAAAACAAAGAAAATTAAGAAAAGGCACTGCAAATTCGAGCAGGTGTCTGGATTGAGTGGCGGCTGACGCGTAAGTGATGTTCTTCCGCCATACATCTCAGCCCGGGGATCACGTGGATGCTGGTTTCCCTGTTCAGGAGCCGAGATTCTGTTCAGAAAATATGTTCGAGATGAGAGGCGTTCGACAACCGAGGTTCCACTGTAGTTATTTCATTTTATTTATTTATTGTAATTTTATTTTATTTTCACTAGAGGTGAGGCCAGCAAAATAACCGTTGGTCGATTCATTGTCTCTTCAACATACTGTGTGAAATGTAATTTAACTTGTCTCTGTATACACGAGGGATGTCCAGAAAGTAAGTTCTGTTTTTAAATATTTTCACTGCAGTGCTGTGATCACAATGGTGCACATGTGTGCTGAGTTTGTTGATTTGTTAGCAAGGCGTTGGTGCCATTTTCAGACATTCTTGCAGTGCATACGCTTCTTGGTATGTGTTTACAATGTCTGAGAAAATCCAATCGCCCACCGCATGTTTTTTAATGAAGACTTTTTAATGAAGGAAGAACAGGTGTGCAGATGATGAATGGAGCGAGCGACCATCTTTAGTGAATGATGATTTGGACTAACGCTTGCCCACACACACAGCCGGCATAACACAACAGCTTCTCGCCACTTTTGGTTGGGAACAATTTCATCATCCCACATATAGTCCTGACCTCGCAGCAAGCGACTTTCACCTGTTCAAGCATCTGAAATCTTTCCTTCCTGGCTGGCGGTTTCAAGACTATGTCAAAGAAGCAGTCAATATGTGGTTTGAATCACAGGCAGCAATCTTTTACAGTGAAGGTATACAACTCTTGGTTGCCTGTTATAGTGAGTGCCTGAACAATGGCAGAAATTATGCAGAAAAGTAGTGAAAGATGTCTACTTTAATTTCCAATAAAGTTTTTTTTGGAAGTATATTTTTGTTTCTCTGAACTTACTTTCTGGAAGTCCCTCATATATGTGTATACTGCAGATGATGACCTTAATATGAACGTTGAAACTTCGGAAAATTAAAATAATTATTTATAACAGGGTTGTACAGTCCATAAATTGTGTAAAATGAATATTCCCATCTTCTTTCTTACAAAAGAATTTTCACTGCCTCTCTCCATCAATAATATCAACAGCTCAATACATGATCATATTTCTCTTCCTGGGCAGACATTATACTTCTAGCCTGAGTTTCATGAGGCAGTCATCAATTTCATAGTTATTCAATCTCCAAAAAACTATATCCATTTCTACTCGTGATTTTCTTACCTATACAACTGCTAACTCAATAAAATAGCAAATATTCCCAACTTATTCCTGATGTTCAGAAGAGAAAATTTCAAGTAACTGATTTTCTCTCTGTGTCTCAATGCAACCACATCATCGAAAGTCTTTTACTTAAACTCTTTCTATAAGCACATCTAATGGATGCTTTACCATCAATCCTCTACGCTTCCTTAAGCCAACCAATGTGAATAGAGTAGTAATCAGTAAATATCTATAGTCAGTCTAACTACAAGCCCATTAAAACCATGAGGGTGGTCTGAAAAGCTCTCGGCTTCGACCATAGATGGCAAACACTATCTGCTAGATTTTTTTTTTTCTAAGTTGGTACATCTGACATAAGAATCCATGTGAAATTGCAAGTCATTTTATCAATTGCAAGTTTTTTTATACAGCTTTCTGAAGCAAAAGTATTGTCTGTATCCCTTGAAATGGATAAAATTGAGTATCATGCATTTATAAAATTCTTTGTAAAAGAAGGTTTAACCAAAAGAAATTTATTTGAAGTTCATAAAAATTTTTGGGCACTCTTCTCCTTCGTTTTTGATAATTAAGAAATGGGCTGCTGAGTTTAAATGTGGCCGTACCAGCCTTGAAGATGATTCACACATGAAGGACGTCCAAAAAGTGTAACAACACCAGAAATCGTTGATCAAGTGCACGATATGGTATTGGATGACCGGCGAGTCAAAGTGCATGAAATTGCTAAGACTATAGGCATTTCAAAAGAACGTGTAGGATATATTTTGCATGAAGAATTGCAAATGAAAAGCTTTGCATAAGATGAGTGCTGCGATTGTTCACAGCAGATCATGGTGAATGTGAATATGCTCACAGCAGACTCACCATTACACACTAGAATCTAAACAGCAGTCAAAACAGTGGACAGAAGCCAGTTGTTCAGCACCGAAGAAGTCAAAGTCAGTTCCATCAGCAGGAAAGGTCATGGCATTGATGTTTTAGGATGCTAAAGGCATTTTGTTTATTAATTATCTTGAAAAGGGTAAAACAATAACTGGGGAATATTATTCAGATCTTATAACAAGAGTAGACGAAAAAATTTATGAGAAAAGACCCGGTTTGCAGAAGAAAAAAAGCATCTTAGATCAGGACAGTGCACCTGCCCACAAAGGTGTTCTCGCAATAGGAAAATTAAGGGATCTGCATTATGAATTGTTGGAACATCCAGCCTATTCCCCAGATTCTCTCTGACGTCTATCTCTTCCCAAAACTAAAACTCTTCCTTGCTGGTCAGCAAGGAAGTGTGAATCAAGAGGTGATTGCAGCTGTAGAGGGGTATTTTGCAGATGTTATTGAGAACCACTACAGGGACAGGATAAGGGTGCTGGCGCATCACTGGAATAAATGTATTAGTCTTAAGCGAGATTATGTTGAAAAAGAAAAATAATTTTGAAATTATTAATTTCTTTTTTTCATTGTTAGGCTGAGAACACTTCAGACCACCTTTGTAGTGTTCCCAAAAAAACTATAAACACACAACTGTTTACACAAAGCATTAACAAGTTCTTTCTCTTTCTCTGGTACTGATGTGCTGTAGATTCTGCAATTTCTTCTGTATGGCACCAGTTTGCCTACACAGCCATGAGGCAACTTCCAAGACACTAGAACAACAAAAAGAAATATGGGATATTCATATCTGAATTATGAACTTTTTATAGGCTTTTTTTCAGTCACTCAGTTCCCAAGTTGATATACAATGCAAGTGGGGTATTTCACTTCTCTGAACTGTTCTCCTCCCACTTCCCCCCCCCTCCCCCATTTTCTTTCACCCTTTTCTTCAGAACACTTTTGCACTTCTCTCATACAGTAATCTCCTTTTCCAAGTCTTGCATATAACAGCAATAAATATGCATCATGCCCATAGCGATTAGATTCAAAGATAATCATCTTTACCTTACCTGTTTCATCAGCTTCTGCTGATGAAACAGCTGCTAAAGCATTTCCACAAAAACTTGCGAAAATAATTGAAGATGATGGTTACACTTGTTAACAAGTTTGGAATATGGATGAAACCAGCCTTTTCTGGAAAAAAATGCCAAACTTACGTATCAAAAATGCAAAAAACTGTTGGTGGTTCAAAGCAGCAAAGGATCGCATAACACTCTTATTTTGTTCGAACGCTTTAGGAGATCAGATGTTAAAACCACTGCTCATAAATCGATCATTAAAAGACCACGGCCAATGAAAGGCATAGATTTTCAAAAATTGCCAGTTCATTGGATGGCCAACAAAAAAACTTGGGTGACCATTGATATTTTCACGAGTGGTTCCACAAACATTTTGTGCCAGAAGTTAGATGCTATTTGAATGACAAGGGTCTCGAATTTAAAGTGTTTTTGATTCTTGATAATGCACCTGGTCATCCTGCCATAGAACATCCAAACGTGCAATTTTTTTTTTCACCTGCCCAATACCACATCATTGCTACAACCTCTAGATCAGGGTATAATTGCGACTTTTAAAACATATTATGTCAGATGAACATTTCAGTATGTTTGGAACAAGCTAAATGATGATGAAATACTGTCAGTTATGGATGTGTGGAAAAAATTTTCAATTATGGATTGTATTGATCAGGTTTGATTATCGTTATCTGAATTGAGACCAGAAACTATGAAGAAACCAAGGCTCCCACTGAAGAGACCTCAATAAAGGTCGAAACTAGTCTGGGTTGTGGCCCTTCCCTTAATGCATAACAATAGACATATCCGCAAGGAGATGTGTTTTGCATTATAGGAGATACTAGGATAGGAGTGTTGGTAGCTTGCTCCACCTTTGCAACGAGTTGCCCTGGTGTGTACCACCTTAACCCAGTCCTGAAGATACTTTCAGGCGCAAACTTTGTTTGCTCACACTTGGATAAAGGATTAAACTAAATTTATTATACTCTAACCAAGTGGAAAATAAACTTTCAACATCTTTCTCTAAATCCAGAGTAATTTATTAAAAAAAAAGGGTGGCACACCAATTGGCAATTCCTATAGGTGGAGATGACCTGCAAATGCTTCTACCTGATATCTCGACTTGGGCCTGGCTCCCACTGAAGAGACCTCAATAAAGGTCGAAACCGGTCTGGGTAGTGGCCCTTCCCTTAATGCATAACAATAGACATATCCGCAAGGAGATGTGTTTTGCATTATAGGAGATACTAGGATAGGAGTGTTGGTAGCTTGCTCCACCTTTGCAACGAGTTGCCCTGGTGTGTACCACCTTAACCCAGTCCTGAAGATACTTTCAGGCGCAAACTTTATTTGCTCACACTTGGATAAAGGATTAAACTAAATTTATTATACTCTAACCAAGTGGAAAATAAACTTTCAACTTCAGCATTTCTGGTCGAATATCATCTACTCCTACTGCCTTTCGACATTTCAAGCCTTTGATGGTTTTTTCTACTTCAAGTATGGATATGTATTCCTGACTGCATGCCTGGTCAGTGTTTTTTATCACTGTGCTGTCATCACAGTGATAAAAATTCTTGCCAAAGTCTTTTCTTCAATAATCTTTGTGTATTTTAGTCTACAGTTCACATCTGAGAGCTGCTCAACTTTTATTCGCTTTAAAACTTTCTTGCATGTTATTCTTTTCAATATGAAATTCAATTTTATCCTGCTCAAGACTAAATAGTGATCACTTCCAATTTCAAATCCTCTGTACACTCTGGTGTCCTGCACCAGGGAGAAAACATCACTATCAACAATAACATAGTCAATGAGACTTTTCTTATTCCTAGCCTCTTCTCTCCATGTGAATTTGTGCACATTTTTATGTTGGAACATGGTGTTAGTAATAACCAGTCCATGTCCTGAGCAAAAATCCCACAGATATTTGCCATTATTATTAGCTTTGCTCTTTTCTCCAAATTTTCCCAAAATATTTTTGTATGTCTCACAATCATTTCCTACTCTGCTATTTAGATCCCCAACAAGGACCAACTTTTCCTTTTTCATTGTGTCAGTTGCTTTTTCTAAAGACTCAAAAAATTCCTCCACTTCTACTTTAGTAGAACCTTCTGTGGGACCATAGGCACAAATAAGTCTCATTGTCCAGTTCCCCATTCTCATATTTGCCCACATTACTCTACTTGAGACTGACTGCCATTCAAGAAGATTAGCCTCGTATTTTGTGTTGAATACTATGGTTACTCCTTCTTTTCCTTGATTGTCATTGCCTGAATATAACATTTTGTATTTATTGCTCAGAAAGATCTCACCAGTTTTGGTCTTTTTTGTTTCAGTCACCCCTATTATGTCGATCTGGTACTTATCGAATTCCTCAGCTAGCTCCATTTCTTTTCCATTCAGGCTTCTTACGTTGATAGTACCGATCTTTAACTCTGGTGATGTTGAGTTGGGGTTTGTTTTCAGATTTGTTCCAGTAGCTGACTTTTTGCTGTTCGCCCTGGTTCCCTGGCGAAAACAACAGGGGCCTTGTTTAACCGGGCGACGCCCCAGCTGGCATGAAATTTTGTCATGTTGTACCATCATTTTTTATTTTGGTTTAACCAATAAGAATACTATTTGGTCGGCTAAATCCCAAATTGCCAGCCCATCCTCGTTCATTCAGTATCGAAGTAGATACCCAACAGGGTGCACCACGAGAAGGTGAGGATTGGACATTAGGTCAGAAGCCCTGGTCGGTTCTCTGCATTCCTTGAAAGGCTATGTGGGGGTCTCCTCTCAGTTATACAGCTTTGACCCTTAAGCACCCCCGAATTCTATTTACACGTCATTTTTAGGAACGTATCTATCACATAAAAAGAGGTTTAGGTGTAATTATATTTAATGAAAATCCTAAATACCTTGGAGTTACTCTGGATCCATCACTAAGCTTCAATAAACATATCAATAAACATATCTTCTTTTTGCTCTGACTGTTGCAGTCAGAGCAAAAAGAAGACTAAATATCATGAAAAGTATCTCAGGTAAAGAGTGGGGAGCCAATGCTAAAACTTTAAAAGTCATATACCTCTATTATCCATCCCATAATGGAATATGTTTCGCCTATCTGGATGCAAACATCACAAACCAGTTTAAACGAGCTTATAAAAATTCAGAAAAATGCAGCTAAAATCATATGTGGACTAAGGAATACAACTCCTGGAAAAATAGCAGAATTTGAATTCAACCTTGTTCCTTTAAAAATTAGGTGGCAAGAAAATCTTACCAAATTTGTAGAAAAAAGAGTCAATCGTGCACATCACAGAACAAGTGAACTTTTTAAAAACTGGAAACCAACAAACAGAATAAAGAAAAAATCAACAATCATGAAATCATAGAAAATAAAATTCCCTTGGATTGTCCAAATAAAATAGCTGACTACCCAGCATTTCCTCCAAATCAAGTCAGGAAAAATATAGTTATCAACTCTGAAATACGGAAACATGAGAAAAAAACCCAGAAAACCCTTAAATCTTGAGATCATTAGCCCATTCAAAAATAATGGAATATGGACCTGACTGAAAGATCTACACAGATAGCTCCAAAAATCCAAATGGCAATTCTGGGAGTGGCATACTCATCTATGGCTCTCATAATATAGAACTAAAACAACTAACAGCATTGGATGCAATCCATACCATGCAGAATTAATAGCCATTAACACAGCACTGCAATATTTGAACAAACAAAACCCGAAGGAGTTTATATTTTTCACAAATTCCTTAGCATCCCTTCAAGCTATTAAGAACTGCTACACTAGCATCAAGAAATACTTCGAGACATAGCAAAAAAATAAACAAACTACATAAGGATTCCGAAATAATCTTCCAATGGATCACATCCCATGTGGGATTAAAGGGAAATGAAACTGCAGATGAAGTAGCAAAAATGGTCGCAACATCAAGTGATACCACAGATTTCGATCTTTTTAAAACCACCCAAAAAGAAAACATAAAAAGAACAATTCTTCAGAAGATGACTCACAACTGGTTGAGAAGTTTTGTAAGCCAACCTGTGCTTGCAGAAAAAACACAATTTTTGTTGATGTTGTTAGCTCCTTTTCTGAATCTGTTTGTACAACCGTAATGCTTCTGTTTGATGACATTTCTGTCTAAAGGTATTCCTTTTTGTGAGCAATCTTCTATCCACATCAAGAGGACATTTTCCATCTTCACTTTTACAATGTCTCTCGTATACTATGACAACTTGCCAACTAATTTTGTTCCATAAAGAACAGATTTTCTAATGGCCTCTTAATTTTTCTTAATCATTCTGAAGGTAGCTTCATTCGATAAAAAATATTTCCCTAAAGATGTTAAACCTTCTCCAGCTGCTAAATTATCTAACATTTGATCTGACATCGTGATTAATAAGGTAATGTTACGAAAATATCTGAAAATTATCAATAATTAATATTACTAATTTGATATTATGCATACAAAACTTAAGTATATATATGTACTGTTCTAGGAAAGGTGAGTTAGCCGATCTCATACGGAGGTAGCAGGGTTTTTTCTCCCAGAAACTCGGGTTTTTCATCCCGCATACAGACAAATCAGCCCTTCAGAACACATGCAATTTACAGACAAAAAATACTAGTTGTGGTAGTGGTGGAGGTGGGCAGTAGATGGTGTTGATGGAGATGATTCGTAGTAGAGGTTCGGTTGAGTTTCGGTAGTGGTTGAGCCAGTTGTAGGTGTCCTCCCACGATGAGTCTTCGGACTCCTTGGAGGTGTAACGAATAATAATAATAATTATAATGGAAATACCCTTTTTTAACAGAACTGAATTCAAACAGAAATTTTAAAAATAAGTGCCATTTGAACTGTATTAAATTAAAATATACTGTGTAAAAATAGAATTACTTTTGTTTTCTAAACCATGTTACTTCGAAACTGTGTAAAAAAAGCTGTGTAAAAAGAGAATTAGCTGTAACATTCACTGTAACATCAATTATGTTACCACAGTATTTGAATAATTTCCCAGCCGAAAACAGCAGGGACCACGCTTAACTGTGCAGTGTCCCTGCTAGCATGACAATCATACTAGCAATCATGCACTGCCATCACATGTGTGGTATCAACCAATACAGAATACAATTTATTCAGTTAGACACCTTTGTCACCTTAGCCTCATTCATCAAGTATCCAGGTGAATATCTAGTAATGGGATTGACTACAGGAAGCTAATGATTGAACATATCACAAGCCCCAACAAGTACTCCACATTCCTTCAAGCTATCAGAAGTCTCCTCTCAGTTATTCAGCTTTGATACATAAGTTGAACTACATTACTGCTACAGTTAGTAGTTCAACTTATGTATCAAAGCTGAATAAATGAGAGGAGACTTCTGATAGCTTGGAAGAAACGTGGAGTACAGGCTGGGGCTTGTGATATGTTCAATCATCAGCTTCCTGTAGTGAATCCCATTACTAGATATTCACCTGGATACTTAATGAATGAGGCTAGTGTAAAAATAATCATAATTAAAATTCTGAATATTTTTACGAATTGTTTATTAGTTTTAGTTTCAAAACACGCATTGTCGGCACTTGCGATGTGCCCGTTATGGAAATTGTTTTGTCAATAGTGATATGTAAAGAAGTTAAAAAAAAATTGATGTACTTACCAGATTTCATATTTGTATTACTTACAAGAATTTTATTGTAACTTAAAATTATCAAGGGTTGTGTTTTATGAGGACATTCTCTTGTCGCTAACAGAGACAACGTGCCCGCCATTACACCTAGTTTCTTGTTTGCCATTTTCAAGGAGTGCGCATGCTCGCCGAGAAGTTTGATGTGTGATTGACAGCTGACAAGTTGGATATCGAAGCAACGGGAGAAATAAACAAGATAGCATTCGGAAGGAAATTAGAACACAGGCCGGCAGATATTTAGGTTCAGAGGAACTTAAGTTTTTTTATGTGACAGTCAGAAGAAAATTAATAGTATATTCCGAAAAATGAATCATGAAACTATTAAGTTTTAATGTGGAATAAGTATGTGGATAAATAAAAGAAAATATTGCTATATGCGTTTTAAACGGAATATTGGAGGGAACGCTAAATTGAAAGATTTATAGTAGATTCCGAAAAGGAAATCATAGAACTGTAAGTTTTTTTTAATTGGAAGAGCTAAGACTGTCAATAAGCATTTAGTAAATAAAAGAAGAATTTGCTATTTACGTTCTAAAGGAATATTCAAGAAAACTCTGATTAGGAAGTTTCATCTGTATTAAGGATGCCGGATCTAACTATTATTTCTACTAAAAAGAGACAGAATTAAGTCAGGAAGAATTAATGTGTGCTACATAAGTGATGAGAAAGGATCCTGTAAAAATGAAGAATAGAGTCATATATCTTCTGCAAAGGGCCTTGACAGAGAAAGAAATTGGCTATGAACATTTTGTGATTGTGCAAACAAAGTGTTTAGTCTAGTCTTAAGTGTAAGTTCATTTTTAAAAGGCCTTGGATCCAATTAATTTGTAGTTAGTTATGTAATATTTGTTTGCAGTGTATATATATTGTTTTTGTTTTATTAAATGTGTTTATTTTGTATTTTGGTCTTGAGTCAGTGATTATTTGGATTCTGAAGAAAGAGTTAAGATCACTGCACCAATTGGAGTGACCCCTTGTGCATATAATAATATATAGGTACACTCAGAATTAAAAAAAAATAATTGTTAGAAAGAGATCATCTCTTTGGTAGGATTAATAATATGATAACATCTATGAATATCTCCTCTATATAAAAATCCATCAATTTATTAATAATATTATTAACATCAACTTATGTATCAAAGCTGAATAAATGAGAGGAAACTTTTGATAGCTTGAAAAAAACGTGGAGTACAGGCTGGGGCTTGTGATATGTTCAATCATCAGCTTCCTGTAGTGAATCCCATTACTAGTATGATGTGATGGCAGAGCATGATTGCTAGCACGATTGTCATGTTAGCAGGGACACTGCACAGCTAAGCATGGTCCCTGCTGTTTTCGGCAGGGAAATTATTCAAATACAGTAGTGACATAATTGATGTTACATTGACGAAAATACAGCTAATTCTCTTTTTACACAGCTTTTTTTACACAATTCGAAATAACATGGTTTAGAAAACAAAAGCAATTCTATTTTTACACAGTATATTTTGATTTAACATAAACTGAGTACCTAGTAGTAGTAGTATTGCATAAACAAACATTACATACCAACAGTTTAGTAGCTTGGTAGTATATCGCATATAAATAAAAATTATATATCACTGATTTCAAGCAGTTGTTAAATGATTAGCAAAAATCATAAAGTATAATGCAATGAATTTTGATGGCTAACCACAAAGGTAAGGAAACTTAGGAGTCATGGAAATGATATTTTCTGCAGAGACATGAAGATTATAAAAGATGACCACTAATCACTTTTCATGGGCTGCATCCTTTGGTTTGGAAAGATCTGGATTTAAATTCAGATTTAAGATAGATTTGATAAACTCAAAGAGCAGACTTTTACACATCCATGCCTAACATATGATCCAAATCCACAACATTTGCAGTAAACAAACACTTGATAAAAATTGTTTGTTTACCACAATGGAAATATTTTTCCCATATGCTTTTCAACTAAGAGTGGGCAAAAATGTTTTAACAAACATCCACTGCTACAACTATGTGTCAGTCAGGTCTAGCTGACCATTCCTTGAATACCTTGCAGATAATCAGATGGAAGACTATTATGCTCCCTTACAGATAATTACAAACTTGACTCTTTTTAGAATCAGCTGTAGATTTGAAAAACCAGCCCAATCTTAATAAATATGGTTGTATTAAATTTTCCAAGATCTCGGAAACTAATTCTTATACCGCCTGCCCAACAGCTCCCATAGAGGGTGCCCCTTATAGGACTTGAGTCTTTATATAGTCTAATTCCATTTCTTCCACTTATTTATTTTTTTAACATTGCATTCTGATGATGTCTTTGTGATGACAAAAAAAAAAAAAAATATTAAAATGATTAAATCTGCTATTTATTTCATTAAGTTTTATTATAACTGTGAGTGATTACTTACTATTATAATAATGGAATTAACTCATGTAAAATATTCTTTATTAGTAGAATTTTCAGTATTATTTCTGGGAAAGTGCCATGTTACAACTCTTAAAAAACTATTATTTTTACGGCTATTTTTGCCTGTTTTCGTTTAGGAGTGCCCCTTATTTTAAATACATTGGCTTTTTACTCAAGAATACTTAGGGTATCGTAAGTGTATTTTAAAGGTAAATATATGCAGACTAATAGAGGAAGAAATTTTGCACATACCTTGTTTGGATGTTAGGATGTCTTCGTTCTCTATACTTCTGCTGTTAGGCTGTTAAAGGAGGGGGGGTAGGAAACATGGGAGAGGGTGTTTGAGGCAAGGTGGGAAGATTAATTAGAAAATCCAGGCTTTTTTTAAAATAATAATAATAATTATATATATATATATATATTATTATAAAAAAACACGGGCTTTCTAATTAATCTTCCCACCATGCCTCAAACACCCCACCACATTTCCTAACCACCCTTTAACAGCCTAACAGCAGAAGTATAGAAAATGAAGACATCCTAACATCCAAACAAGGTATGTGCAAAATTTCTTCCTCTATTAGTCTGCATATAAAATGCACTTATAATACCCTAAGTATTCTTGAGTAAAAAGCCAATGTATTTAAAATACCGGACACTCCTAAACGAAAACAGGCAAAAATAGCCGTAAAAATAATAAGTAGAATTTTCGCCTGAGTATCACAGGCATCATCAATACAAGTATAAAAGCTAATTAAACAAGTGATATATTCACAAAGCACCACCTCAGTAGCTATGTTTAAATTTCTTAAATTTATTTTTAAAAAAATTAAATAAATAAATAAAAATTTATATATTTATATGCATACAATTACAAAAATTAGGAAAGACTTGCTGATTTATAGAGAATACTATCTCCCACAAGGGGAATAGACATAGACCATTGGATCTGTTTAGGTTAGGATAGTGAAGTAACTTTTCACATGTTTCTTTGTAAAAAGTTGGTTCTTCCATGAAGAACAAACTTTTGTGAATGGCTTTTGTCTTTTTCCAATGAACTCTATGTCTAGTGTTGATGGCATGTTCTGCAAGTTCAGACTGTTCAGGTTCAAGGTACCGAATATACGACTTGTGTTCTAACTGTATCAGTGCAGATCTCAGTAGCTATGTTTAAATTTCTTAAATTTATTTTTAAAAAAATTAAATAAATAAATAAAAATTTATATATTTATATGCATACAATTACAAAAATTAGGAAAGACTTGCTGATTTATAGAGAATACTATCTCCCACAAGGGGAATAGACATAGACCATTGGATCTGTTTAGGTTAGGATAGTGAAGTAACTTTTCACATGTTTCTTTGTAAAAAGTTGGTTCTTCCATGAAGAACAAACTTTTGTGAATGGCTTTTGTCTTTTTCCAATGAACTCTATGTCTAGTGTTGATGGCATGTTCTGCAAGTTCAGACTGTTCAGGTTCAAGGTACCGAATATACGACTTGTGTTCTAACTGTATCAGTGCAGATTTTACTATTTGTCCAAAATATGATAACCCACAAGAGCAGGGAATCTGGTGGACACCTGGATAGCTGAGATGTGGGAGCTTGTCCTTTGGAGACATGAGGAATGTAGAGATTTTTCTGATGGGTCAAAAGGCAACACGAATATTTAGTGGTTTTAATAGTTTAGCCATGAGTTCGCCTTGCACATAGGGGATAGGTATATGCGTTGTTTCTTCTGCATTTGAAGAGAATGATGAAGCATGACTACTTAAAGCTCTTTTTAGGAAGGAATTCTTATAACCATTGTATAAGGAGGAGGAATTAATATATTGTATATTAAAGATACCAAGCAATTTTATAAACTTGGTTTTAATCCTTTTTCTCAAGTAAGCAAACAGACAGGTAAGTCAAGTTTGCACCAATAGTATTTTCAGGTCTGAGGCAACTCGTGGTAAAGGTGGACTAAGCTCTGATCATTTTCCTTAGTATCTTCCATACTGCAAAGCACATCTCCTTGCAGACATGTACGATGCTATGCATTAAGGGAAGGGCCACTACCCTGACCGGTTTTGACCTTCACTGAGGTCTCGTCAGTAGGAGACAGACCCTGAGATGCCAAAGTTGAAGTAATGCAGAACTTATAAATTTTACCTACACAAGTTGCCACAAGGTACTTTGACCTTATTAAATCATATAATATATATTGTAATTCTTTTTGTAATAGCTCTTCTGAAGAACAAAAGGAGTGGGCTCTATGAATCCACCCAGATTCACCCAAGTAATTCACCCAGGTGAATCCAAGTAATATACTTGGATTTTGCAAAAGCTTTTGATAGAGTACCTCATGATAAGTTGACAGTCAAACTAGAGCAGATGGGGTTGGATATTAGATTAGTGCATTGGATTGGAGACTGGCTATCTGATAGGTATCAACAAGTTGTGTATGGGGGTGCAATATCCAGGAAAAGGAAAGTCACTAGTGGAGTGCCTCAGGGATCTGTTTTAGGGCCATTACTATTTAACTTGTATATTAATGATATTGGCGAAGATTTGGATGGAGATATTCAGTTGTTTGCAGATGATGCAAAGTTGGGACGACCCATAAAGAGTAGTGAAGATGTTGTGGCCTTGCAAGAAGACTTGAATAAATTGAGTGATTGGGCAAGCAAATGGGGATGTGAGTTCGATGTTGCAAAATGTAAGGTTTTAAAATTTGGAAAACAAAGATGGGATGCAGAATTTATGCTTGGTGAGAATGTATTGTTGGAAGTAGAGGAAATAAGAGATCTGGGAGTGATAGTGGATAAGGATCTAAAATTTATTGACTAATTATTTAAATCACATTTGCTTTTTCCATGAGAAGAAAAAAGTTATGCAAACTAAATTATAATTTAAGTTGTACACCTAAACCTCTTTTTACGCGATAGATACGTTCCTAAAAATTATGCGTAAAAAGAACTACTGACTCCATAGAAAAAGTGAAGATTGGTTCCAAACCCGAAATATAAGCAAAATAACGAAAAAAACAAACGATAAATTCGTTAGGATCATAAGATTTTTATTTACATTTCATGAAGAACACACATACATATGAATTTTAATAACTTAAAAAAAAAAACATTAATTTCAGTTGTTTGCTAAGGATTCTATAAAAAAATTATGTTATTCACTATCAGTTTCTGACAATAAACGCAAAAGCTTTCGCTTTTGTGAGACTGTAACATCACTAGAATTACTAGATATGGTATTATAGTCATGAACTTTTACCTCAACTTGTGGAATTCTTCTTGTCATGAAAAAAAAAATGCACATTTGGGTGTTCTATGGCAGGATGACTGGGTGCGTTATCAAGAATCAAAAGCGCTTTAAATTCGAGACCCTTGAACAAAAGTACCACTGGTTGATTCAGTAGTTTTAGGCATGAACTCAGTTATTAATCACTGTGTTGATGTTTTAGATAAGTTGCGATATAATTCTCTGTATGAAGACATTAACAACTTAAGCTCACATGAAACTTCCCAGCACGTTCTTCATTTGGATCATGTCGGGCAAAATAATTGCCTAAATTACTGGCCAGTTAAAGACCTTCTTTAATTATATCAGCAGTAAAAATAGGATTATCTTGATCATTATCATTAACTTCTTCGCTTTCAGGAGTCTCAGAAACAATCTCCACTATTTCGTCTTCACTAAGAGGTTTATCAATTAACAATTCTTCGATATCTGCCTATGTAAGATCATTGAATCCTTCTCCGCCAATTTCACATGCCAAACTTATATTGGGGAATTCTGCACTATGATTGAAGGGAACAGGAACATTCTCTTTAACACATGCAGGCCAAATAGCTTTCCAGCATGCATTCATAGTTTCTGGTCTCAATTCAGATAATGATAATCGAACCTGATCAATACAATCCATAATTGAAATTTTTTCCACACATCCATAACTGACAGTGTTTCATCATAATTTAGCTTGTTCCAAATGTACTGAAATGTTTGTCTGACATAACATGTTTTAAAAGTCACAATTATACCCTGATCTAGATATGGTATTGGGCGGGAGAAAAAAAAATTGCACGTTTGGATGTTCTATGGCAGGATGACCAGGTGCATTATCAAGAATCAAAAACACTTTAAATTTGAGACCCTTGTCATTCAAATAGCGTCTAACTTCCACAAAATGTTTGTGGAACCACTCGAATTTAATGAAATTTGATGAAAATATCAATGGTCATCCAAGTTTTTTTTGTTGGCCATCCAATGAACTGGCAATTTTTGAAAATCTATGCCTTTCATTGGCCGTGGTCTTAATGATCGATTTATGAGCAGTGGTTTTAACATCCGATCTCCTAAAGCGTTTGAACAAAATAGGAGTGTTATGCGATCCTTTGCTGCTTTGAACCCACCAACAGTTTTTTGCATTTTTGATACACAAGTTCTCTTTGGCATTTTTTTCCAAAGAAAGAAAAGGCCGGTTTCATCCATATTCCAAACTTGTTCACGAGTGTAACCTCCATCTTCAATTATTTTAGCAAGCTTTTGTGGAAATGCTTCAGCAGCTGTTTCATCAGCAGAAGCGTTTCACCTTTAATTTTTATATTATGAAAAGCATGTCTTTTAAATAAACTTAGTCAGCCAACCATTGCTTGCATGAAATTCATATTTTTTCCTCAATTGAGATGAAGTATCTGGCTGCAGATTTTTAATCTATTCATAAAATCTCAATGCTGATTGCTTGATGGAATTTCCATCAAGCAATCAGCATTCTTTTTTGTACATTATCTTCTATCCACATCACTAAAGCTTTTTCGGCCTTTTCTAGAACAACATCTTTTTTTTGTGTATGATGATATTTTCTCACTCGATTTTGTACCAGGACATCCAAGGAAACAGGCTTTCCTTTTTTTTTTTTTTGGTTATCGGCAACATCATGTGAGAGCTGGATTAAAATTTTCGGTTAATGAAATGAAAGTTTGAAAATTACATGTAGCTTATCATTTATTATTTCTTGGCAAAATTATTAATTTTATAACGCGATTTTTATTTTGATTTCACTTAAAAAATGCAATGCAAAAAATGCGGTAATTGTGTTTTCTACTCAAACACCAAATTCAAACTGCTAAGAACTGCTTTTTTATGCGCAGTCAGTTTATGTAATTTGGAAAATTCGCAATAAATGAAATTTGTAAGAATTTAGAATTTTCTTAATTGAAACGAGAATGCAATTCTACAAAATTATCAGAATTTTCTTGAATTATGGATTTTTTCCTAACTTTGATTTTAGGTTGGTTGTGTAAAAGTGAATAAAATTTGCGTAAAAAAATATTTTTTGATATCCCAATTCGCGTAAAAAAAATTCATAAAAAGAGGTTTAGGCGTATGATCTTTCAACCCATACAGAATGATCCTATTTCACCAAGAACCATTAAATATAAGTTATACATATTTTTATTTGTTACATTTTAAGAAATTAAAAACCACTATATTCAAAAAATATCCCCGAATGCACTGGTGCTCACAAATGCTCACGCATGGGCCCGAGTCGAACCGCATCGATAGTTGCCATTTTCATGAGAAATGTCATTTTGTTGTATACAAACATCAACCCAAACGGATGCTATTTTTTTTGTTTTACCAGCAGTAATCAGTAACGAACAATTGATTATATTTTTTCTCTTGAATTTTGAAAAGTTTTGTAAGAACTAAAATTTATTTTTGTGTACATGTTATTTCATTATTTTCTTAAGGAACTTTGGCCAAATGCGTAGTTAAATAATATGTAAATATTAATTTTTTATTTGTAGTAATCCTTTCCATGTCAAAAAGATGCCACTCGAAAAATGATTATGTTGTTTACGGATTTACTTGTGCAACAGAGAAAGATGGTACTCAAAGACCATAATGCATTTTATTTGCAAAATATTTTTAAACTCCAATCTTAAACCGTCAAAGTTGTTAGAACATTTCAACAATCAGCATGGTGGTAAAGCTGCAGGACATACACTTAACATCTTGAAGTCAAAGCAGGCATGATTCGATAGCAGCGGCACCATTACAAAGTAATGGTGCCGCTGCTATTGATAGTTCAGAAACCTTTGCTAGAAGTTTATCAGGTGGCACATCTGTGAAAAAAACCCTCATACAATAGCTGAAGAATTGGTGAAACCATGTGCATTGGAAATTGCAAAAATTGTATTAGGTTCTGAAGCACTAAGAAAATTCAGCAGTTTCCATTATTAAATGATGTGATTCGATCATGCATTCAAGACATCAGTCAGGATATTTTACTGCAAGTAGTACAAGACATTAAAACCAGTCTTCTGAAAGTGTGTATTCAATTGGACAAGTCAACTGATGTTGATAATTGCAGCGAGTTATTAGTATTTGTGCGATACATAAAGGAAAAGGAAATTTTGGAAGAATTTTTATTTTATGATCAACTGGAACTGACAGCAAAAGGAATTGATGTTTTTAATCACATTAAAAACTTTTTCTTGAAACATCAAATACTAATGGATATGATTAGCTCAATATGTACTGATGGTGCACCTGCAATGTTATACAAAAATTCCAGTTTTTTTTTGCCTAGATCAAAAAAGAAGTACTGCAAGTTACAATAACACATTGCATGTTGCACCGCCATGCACTTGCATCAAAAACTTTGCCAGAGAATTAAAAAACATATTTAGCTACAGCGGTAAACATGGTAAATTATATTTGAAGACAGGCGCTTAATCATCATATCTTTCGTGCTTTTTGCGAAGAAATCGGTGCCAACTATAGTGTGCTTCTTTATCACACTGACATAAAATGGCTCTCCAAGAGATGTATCCTTAGCAGGATTTTTGAAATGCACGAGGTGATTATTCAGTTTCATACAAACCAGAATTGTAATTTAGTTCAAGACTTTGAAAGAAGAGATGCAGTAATTCGATTGGCCTACTTAGCAAATATTTTCGTTCACTTAAATGAATTAAATATATCAATGCAAAGGTGGTAAGAACATAATAACATCTAGTGAAAAATTATTTGCTTATATTGAAAAACTAAAAATTTGGATATGTCGAGTTAGTTGAAAATGGTAGTTTTGCAAACTTTCCCTTGCTTGATGAAATTGTTCTGGAAAACGAAAAAAAAATCACAATTTTACCTGAAATTGTAATACATTTGCAACAATTGATTGATTCTTTTAAAGGATATTTTTCCATGGGAGATATTGGCAAAGAGCAGAGGTGGATACTGGATCCATTTCTTTTTAATCTTAATTCTATAAACAACAGTAATTTAATAACAGACTATCTTATTGAAATGCAAGCCAGTGCACGTATTCAAATGGAATTTGAAAATTGGATTTAGAACAATTCTGGTGTACTCAAAACCATTTCCACAACTGGCAAAGGCAGCATTGTTGACACTTCTACCATTTGCTATCAGCTATCTTTGCAAAATGGGATTTTCATTACTTTTGCACATAAAAACAAAAACTCAAAATCACTTAAATGCAAGTGATGCATTAAATGCACATAGCCCTTTTGAAAAGGAACCTTGCTTTCAGAATATTATTATGAAAAAGCAACAACAAATTAGTCACTAAAATTTGGTATGTTATTTACATATATAATTATATATGTAAATGTATTTTTCAATAAATTGTTTGGAATAATTTTTTTTTTCTAACAAATAATAAAACACATTTTTCAAGGGGGTGTGAGAATGTAAATTGAAGTTCACTGGGGTGCAGGTCAGTAAAAAGGTTAAGAACCACTGACCTAGACTAATCATAATCTCTGAATCGTCTAAATGAAGATCGGAAATTTTATTTCTGAAATCCAAAGAATTTTTTATATACATAGCAGTTCTAGTTGAAGAAGTGAGTAAATTTGACAGAAATTTTGTAAGTGGGACAACCTATACAGTCTATAACAGGTCTTAATGGAATTCCTGGCTTGCGTAGCTTTTAAGTGTTTTCTTTTTATCTTCATCCCATATTGATATATTATCTATAAGAGCATTAAGTCTTTTTATTTGACTACCTGTAGGATCCGAAGTGAGGGGCCTATAAGTCGAATAGTCACAGAGTAACAGTGATATTTTTCTCTGGTATTCTCTTCTGTCTTGAATGACTACAGCCTTCCCTTTGTCAGCTTTCGTAATAATTAGGTTCTTGTTATTCTTTAGCGATTTCAGTGCTTTTTCTTCAGCGTATGATAGGTTCGGCCAATGAAGCTTGGCATTAAAAAGAATTTTTGCCTCAAATCTTGTCCTGTTAGCTGTTTTTTGGGGTAAGGATAGAATTACCCCCCCCCCCAAAAAAAAAAACCAGCTAACAAGACAAGATTTGAATGTCAAATTTCCTCACTTCTTCAACTAGAAGAACTGCTACGTATATAAAAAATTCTTTGGATTTCAGAAATAAAATTTCCGATCTTCATCTAGACCAGTGTTTCTCAACCTGTGGTCCATGACGATGGGACAGGTTGTCTGCAGGCAGACTTAAATTAAATATATATTTTTTAATTATTCAAACAAAACAAATTAAATTTGAATAAGTAAAAATTATTGAAATAAAATGGATAGTTAAAAAAACAAAGAGTGGCAGAAAGTTCATTCCATGAATATTCTGCCACTACAATAATTTGTAGCCACAGATTGACGAGTAATAAAAGAGGGGTGAAGTGAACAACAATGTGATTTTATTGCTACAAATACAAAGTACCAAGCCTTCCGTTGTTGTTTTGTCATATTTGAAGTATATGTGTTAGTCACATTTCAACTAATTACTTGTTGTTCATTGATTTTTATTATTGAGGGTTTTCCTCCTTCAACCAAGGCTCGATATATCTTCAGAAGTGCTAAGTGATACTTGGACAAAGTGTGTCGTGAGTTAACCCCAGTATTTATATATTTTTCGGGAACGTTTTTTAATAATGGAAAAGTGGCTTAGAACTAGGACTTTGAAAAGAAAAGCATATGAAACAGGTGATGCTAGCCCTAATTGTGATACACGTGTTGTAACGGCGAGTAAATCTGATACTACTAAAATAGAAGAAATAAACAGTTCAAAGAAAAAATACAGTAGGAAATATAACAGTTCATGTTTGGAATTCGGGTTTATTTAGTGTGAGTAAGAAAGTGAACAGAAACCTCAATGTGTTTTGTGTTATGAAGTCTCGTCGAACGAGTGCATGGAACTTGCGAAACTCCGACGACAATTTGGAATTAAACATTGTGATGTGAAAAATAAGCCAAATGAATTTTTTCAGGGAAATGGGAAAGATATAGTTTTGGCCATGGGTTTGATTAATAGCAAGGCACTAGAAGCATCATATCTGTTAAGTTTGTGCATAGCGAAAACAGGGAAACCTCATTCTATTGGGGAAAATTTACTACTTCCAGCTATATAAGATGTAAAAACTATGTTTGGCAACAAGTTATTAAAAGATATTGATTTGATTCCTCTATCAAATGACACTGTCAGTCGCAGAATTGATGATATGGCAGGTGATGTAGAATCTCAGTTAATCGAAAGAGTTCAGAAGAGAGCCCTTATTATGCATTACAAATAGACCAGACTACTGATGTTACAAATGATGTGCAGGTAATATGCTACGTAAGATATGCGAATGATAACATTCATGACGATATTCTGTTTTTAGAACGTTGGCATCCCGAACAAATGGAAGAAATATTTCACACTCTCAATAATTACATAATATGCAAAGGGATCCAAAGGGGAAAATGTATGGACTTCTGTTCAGATGGAGCTCGTGCCCTTACAGGCATAGCGGGGAAGGGAAGAGTACATTGGGAAGCGTTAGCCTCCAAAGGAATCCCACCAGAATTTAAAACTGTGCCATACAATGCTGTAAAGCTAGTTAATTTTATTAAGGCTCAACCATTAAACAACAGGTTATTTTCAGAACTTTGCGATGAAATGGGCAGTAAATATATACAACTTTTGCTTCATCAATTAAGGAACGAAGTTTTATTGTTTGTAAATGAACGTAATTCTGATTTTGATCACTCCTTGTTGACGATGAATGGCTATCAACACTATCCTATCTTTCAGACATTTTTTTTTTTTTAAATAAATGGACTAAGTCTCTCCCTTCAGGGAAATTCTTTAACTATTTTTGATGCCTACGAAAAAAAAAAAAAAGAGAAAAAACTGGTGTTATGAATTAGTTATGTAAAAGACAGACAATTTGCACCTTTTCCAACATTGGAATCCTTTTTAGTGGAAAATGATATTTTTGTTGATTCTGAGTTTCTGGAAAGGGTTTGTGACCACCTCAAAACTCTGAAACAGAATTTTTAAATATATTTTTCGAATAACTTTTATAGGAAATGTCTGTGGGTTAGCGATCCATTTCAGGCTTAGTCACGAGAACGACCTTTCGTTGTCGAAAAAAGAACAGTTAATTGAGCTTTCAAGTGATAGTGGGCTTAAAATGCAATTCTGTGATCTTGGTTTGGCTCGATTCTGGATCTCACCTTCACTGGGAAATGAATTTCCTGAATTATCTGAAGCAGCATTGAAAATCGTCATACAGTTTTCTACAACCTATTTTTGTGAGAAAGGATTTTCATTGCCCCTTCAAATAAATACAAAATACAGAAATCATCTTAGTGTGTCTACCGATCTTCGACTGAAGTTGACCAGTATTGAGCCAGATATCCAGCTACTTTCCAAGAAGCTCAACCATCTCATTAAAAGTAAGTAGTAATATAATTATATTATATTATTTATTTGTTTAATAAAAATTTAAACTTTGTTCAATGAGGATACACTTTTAATCGTTTACCTCCAATTTAATTATGTTTCCATATGTATTCAAAACATGAATTTAGATTTATTTTGTTATAAATGGCATAGTTTTTCCCAAATGTTGGCAATTCCTACATAGGTTTTTTTTTTAAAAAGTTACGTAGCTGAGTGGTCCATAGAATTGTTTTAGGCATTTTACTGGTCCTTGGGCTTAGAAATATTGAAAAAACGCTGATCTAGACGATTCGGAGATTATGATTAGTCTAGATGTTGTTTCTAAATTTATAGAGAAACAACATCTAGACTAATGTTCGGTTAGCAGACAGCAATGAATTGCACTACCAAGAATTCCCTCCAGGCATAGTCAAATTATTTGAATTTGTAATAAAGTCCGGTTATTTTTCCTTCAGAAACCAGTTATACCAAGAAATCGAAGAAACAACAATGGGTAATCCTATATCTCCTGCTATTGCCAACTACTTCATGGAGCACTTCGAACAACCTACTTTTGACAACATTTCACCCAGACCTAACCTTTGGTTCAGAGACATGTGGATGACATTTTTTGCCATATGGAAGGGCACTTCAGAAGAATTACAACAGTTTCTCTCAGAAATAAATGCACTTAAATCCAAGGATCCAGTTCACCCTAGAAATAGAAGTAAATAAGCAGTTAGCCTTTCTAGACCTCTTAATTCTTTGCCAACCAGATAGTAACCTACAATTCACAGTCTATAGGAAGGAGACTCATACAGGTCATTACATCCATGCTGAATCAAATCACCATCCCAGTCAAAAGGCAGGTACAATAAAAACACTGGTTCACAGATCCCACTCCTTTTGTTTTTCAGTAGAACTACTACAAAAAAAAAATTACAATATATTAATTCCTCCTCCTTATCCAATGGTTATATGAAATCCTTCATAAAAAGAACTTAAGTAGTTGTGCTTCAGCATCCTCTTCAAATACAGAAGAAACAACGTGTATACCTATCCCGTACGTGCAAAGCATTAGCGAACGCATACTACAGTGCTAAAACCACTAAATATTTGTGTTGCCTTTTGACCCGTCAGAAAAATCTCTACATTCCTCACGTCTCCTTAAGGACAAGCTCCCACATCTCAGCTATCCAGGTGTCTACCTGATTCCCTGCTCTTGTGGGATATTATATCTTGGACAAATAGGAAGATCTGCTCTGATCCGATTAGAAGAACACAAGTCGTATATTCAGTACCCTGAACTTGAACTTGCAGAGCATGCCATCAACACCAGACAGAGTTCATTGGAAAAAGACAAAAGTCATTTCCTCATGGAACGGCTTTAAAAAGAAACGTGAAACGCTTTTATATAATGAAACCTGTGGTGAATTCATCACTAAAAAAACACACGTACTAACCACAGTAATGACAATTTAATTCAACAAAAATACATCCATACTAAATGAATATAATCTTAAAACAACTCAAAAAATCATTAGTCACCTTCCCACACATCAACCCAGACAAGAAGAGTAGTCCACAGGATTCCCATACCTTACGTCAAAGGCATCTCCGAACATCTTTCAATTCAAAAATTATGAATATAACCTTGCCACTACCTACAAACCCATCAACCAGATCTATAACTTATTACCTTCTTCTAAGGACAAACTCTCACCTCTGATGTTACCTGGCATTTATGAGTTCCTATGCTCCTGCAAATTGTCTTACTTTGGTCAGACAGGTAGGTCTGTTCAGAAACGTATCTCGGAACATCAAGACCACATTTGTCTTTTCAAACCACAGAAATCTGGTCTCTCCCAACACGGAGTTGAAAATCCAAACCATAGGATCTATTGAGAGAAGCCGAAACTTTTACACAGATCTTTATAAAGATATGAACGTTTATATAAAGAAAGTGCTGAAGCCCTACTACACAGACCAAATTTAAACCGCACTGACGTTCTTACTATTCCTAACATATGGGAAATTGTGTAAAATAATCTTTGTGAGTGAGTGAGTGTGAGTGTGAGAGAGAGAGAGAGAGAGAGAGAGAGAGAGTCGGTTTTTAATCAGTTGTTGCGATACATTTTAAAAAATAGATTTAATGACTAAAAAACCGAGATAACTTATAAAGATTTTAATAAGAATAATACGACTAGTTTTGGCTTATAACAGCCTTCCTCAGGTATTCTTATGTTATAAGCCGAAACTAGTCATATTATTCTTATTAAAATCTTTATAAGTTATCTCGGTTTTTTAGTCATTAAATCTATTTTTTTAAATATATATATATATATATTTTTTTTACAGTTATATTTATTTTAGTTCTATAAAACGTTACTGCACGCATATTGAGATTCCATTGTAATCATGCACCATAACTGTATTTTTTCCTAGTATTGTTTGAACTACTGTACTGATGATGCCCCAAGATCCAAGATACTTGGGATGGAATATTGATGGATTAAATAGTCATTACTGTGCTTAGTACGTGTGTTTTCTTAGTGATGTGAAACGTCACTTCACTCCCCTAACCTCAACAGATCCGATGGTCTATGTCTTTCCACCCTTGTGGAAGACAGTACTCTATAAATCAGCAAATCTTCCCTAACTTTTGTAACTGTATACACATAAATATATAAATTTTTATTTATTTATTTAATTTAATTTTTTTTAAAATAAATTTAGGATACCACAGCGCACCACCTTAGCTAGTTAGGTAGCACTCTGTAAATATATCAGTTATTGTTTAATTTGCCTTTGTACTTGTGCCGACGATGCCTGTGATACTCAGGTGAAAATTATACTAATAAAGAATATTTTATGTGAGTTAATTCCATTATTATAATAGTAAGTAATATGTCTACTCACGGTATTTTCTTATTGAAACTTAACTGTGAGTGAGTTAGTCCAATAAGGAGATAGCATAGTTTTATCTTCCAAAAACTACAAGTTTTTTATTATAAGGTTGGTTAGATTCATGCTAACATCAGGTAACTTGGATGTGATGTCCAATAAACTGTGTATTCTTAAGTGAAAAAAAAAATCAGTTTTTAGAAGATGAAATAAAGTCTTTTTGAAAAACTTCTCATGTACTACACAGGATATGAACATATCCTGGTATTTTTCAAACAAAGAGAACAAATGATGTATACTAGATAAAAACAGATTAACTAAGTTGGCATAATGTGAAAAATGGAGGAGGGATGGCATTCCATTATCCTAGTAGTAAATATAGTATTCATAAATAAACTTTTAGCTTTGTACAATGTAACACCAGTTTAATTTTTGCAAGTAACAAAGAAATGGAAGAGGTTTATTGACTGGCTCAGTCATTTAATCACCTGAATATAGTTACCTGAAATAACAACATAATTGATACCTCTGCAGATATTTTGTCTTATGTCATAAAACATTCTCAGAAGAGCAATAACAGAAATGTTAATACAATAAGAAAGTGAAGCACATGAAAAAACCATGGAATATTTTTTACATATACAGTCACAAACATGTTAAGATAAACACAGTGCTACACTCACTATCAACCAAATCTGCCACTACTTTCTCCTAGAGACGAACTATTATTGCTACCTAGCATTTATCAAGTTTCATGGTTGTATAACTCATCTTATTTTGGTTAAGCAATCAGTTGAAATAGCCGAGTCTGCATTGGCACAACATGGAATGGACACTATCTTTCCAATCTTTGAAACAATACATACTAAATAACTGCATAACAGTATCATTATTCAAAGAAAGTTCTGAAGCCCTATTTATATCTGCCCAAACCTAAAGTTTAATTACTGCCTTTCAATTCTCAGACATGGAAAATGTGATAGTAAGTTGCATGAAATATATATTTTTTTAATTATTTTCACTATTTTTTTTATTCTAATAATTTCTCGACTGCATAAGTTAAAAAGATTTCTATTATGCTAAGCATATTTCACTTTCTAGTTGCATTCAAATTTTTATCATTGTGCTATCTAAATTGAGGATGTTTTATGACAAGACAAAATATCTGTAAAAGTAATAATTATCCAAGTATATACTGTGGTATATGTGTTTCAAGTAACTATAGACAGGGACGGCGGAAGTGGGCATGCGGTGCATGCGGGTGTTGCTACAATGGGGGCACTGCCGCCAGGGAACATTTCATAAGTTAATTTTTAAGAAACAAAATTTTTATCATAAAAACAAAAAATTCTTAGAATGATCAATATTAAAATGAATAAGGCCAGATACACCGAATAAAAATTAAAAAAAAAAGTATATTGCTGCCTCTTTGATCAGCTGGCTGTTTACAATTTTGCAGCTAGAGCAGGCTAAATGCTTGCCTTCAGAATGTTGTGTCTACTGCAGTCTATCTAAAGTGAAATGGTGAACGGTTTTTATGAGTAGAAACGAATTTTCGTACAAAACATTTGTTGCTAGAATTAACCAGTCATATGGTATGCATCTCAGTAGGCTAATGACAGTAGCACAGTGCCGACTATTATTTCGCTTCTGAGTCGTGTTGTGTAATAATTTCTTGTGGGTATAAAATAGAAATGGAATCAAAAATTTAAAAAAAAAGTGATCTGGTGCACAAAATCGTAAGCCTCATGCTGCGAAAGAAGCAGATATTAAGAAACAAACTGAGACTCTAAATAAATTTGTTAAAATATTCTGAAGCAGATTGTAACCAACTCGATACATCAGAATTGAAGAACCGTGCACATCATCCAGTTCGCATGAAAGTACTATTGCAACTATTGAACAAGATAATTGAACATTTAAGGGGAAAATAGTTAGGATTTAGTGGATGAGCAGTAGTATCAAGCTTGATCTGCAAAAAAAAAAAAAAAAAAAATGTTATGGAGAATTTACAAGGAGAAAGGCGATCGGTACACCCATGAGCAGTACAAAGCTCAAGCTAGGAAGGTTCCCAGCATAGTAAGAAAAGCTAAATCAGATAATGAGAAGACCTTAGCCAAAGAGATCAAGGGTAATTCCAAAGAGTTCTTCCACTATATAGTAAGTAAAAGGAAGAATGACTTCAGAAGGATAACTCTAGTGGTTGATGATGGTATTGAGGTGACAAAATCAAATGCAATAGTCGAGTTACTGAGTGATCACTTTTCAAAAGTCTATCACCCAAGTGAGGATATCTGTGTACCTGTAGCAATAACTAATGTGAGAATTGAAGCTAAAGAATTAGAGGTATTTAATATATTGCAAAATTTAAATGCAAACACTGCTGTAGGCTTAGATGGAATATCAGCTCGGGTGTTGCATGAATGTGCAAATGAATTGTCAACCCCTCTTACTTGGAAATTTAATTTAAGTTTGAACTCTGGTATGGGCCCTAGGGAGTGGAAGTTAGGCAAAGCGGTTTCTTTGCATAAGGGTGGATCTAAAACTGCGGTAGTTAATTACAGACCAATCACCATCTCAGGGGTAGTGGTAAAAGTATTGGAAAAGTTGGTTAAAGACAAAATTCAAGAATGGGTGGATCAGGATATGATACTCTATAGAGGCCAACATGGTTTTGTTAAAGGTAGATCCTGCCTTAGCAATCTATTAACTTTTCATAATAGAATGACATCTGAGTTGGACAAAGGAACTGGCTACACATTGGTACTTCTGGATTTTGCTAATGCTTTTGACAGGATGCCCCTTGGAACACTGTTATGCAAATTGAAGCAGATGGGGATGGATACTAAATTGGCGATATGGATAGGAGAATGGCTCAGGGAGAGATACCAGAAGGTGGTGTATGGAGGAGCAGAGTACACGATGAGGCAGGTGACCAGTAGTGTGCCTCAGGGCTCTGTGCTTGGGCCATTGTTGTTTAATTTGTATATAAATGATATAGGAAATGGCTTACAGGGAGATATTCAGTTGTTTGCTGATGATGCAAAGTTGGGTAGCGCAATAAAAAATCAAGCTGATGTTGAAAGTTTGAAGGATGATTTAAATAAGCTGGTAGAATGGGCAAAAGGTAATGGATGTCAGTTGAATGTGGAAAAGTGTAAACTCATGCATTTTGGGATTAAAAGATTACCAGCTGTGTAATACATTGATGGAACAGTACTCCAAGAGATTGATGAGGCTAGGGACTTAGGGGTGTTGTAGATAGGGAGATGAAGTTCAGAGGACACATTGCTAAGGTGTCCAAGATTGCACATAGGATTACTTGGTTGTTGAGGAACACACTGACATCCAGATATAAAGAGGTTATTATTCCCCTTTATAAAGCATTGATACTTCCACATTTGGATTACTGTGCTAAGGTCTGGTCACCTGAATTCCTTGGAGATGAGGAAGCTATGGAGAG
Organism: Typopeltis vanoorti; assembly: GCF_054136105.1. Taxonomy (NCBI): domain Eukaryota; kingdom Metazoa; phylum Arthropoda; class Arachnida; order Uropygi; family Thelyphonidae; genus Typopeltis; species Typopeltis vanoorti. The sequence continues at coordinate 11,556,655 of NC_143567.1, read as the reverse complement.
GGTTCAGAGAAGAGTGGCCAAGTTGGTGAGTGATGTAAAAAAATGCTCCCTACATTGATAGATTGAGAGCTTTTGGATTGCAGAGATTGGTTGATAAGCAGAGAAGAGGGGATATGATAGAAAAATTTAAATTACTGAAAGGTTTTTATAGGATTGATGCAGGGGAAATGTTTCAGCTGTGTGATAGTGATGGAAGAACAAGAGGTCATCCCTGGAAATTAAATAAGCGTGTGGTTAACAAGGGGGTCAGAACAAGGTTTTTTGCCTTGTTGAGGGTGGTGAATGAGTGGAATTCATTGCCTGACTTAGTTGTGAGCTCTTCATCTGTAAATGAATTCAAGGAGAGATATGACAGATATTGTTTTGCTAGTTTGGGTCTCCCGCAATGAGTAAACTCATCGTAGGAGACCAATGGAGATACCTGTAATAATAATAATATTACGATAATTTCAATTTCTTGTATAGATTACTACAAATTAATAATGAAGATTTACGAAAAAATTGTGATGATTTAGAGATTCTCTTGAAGGACTGCGACAAGAAACACATAAATGCAATAGAACTATTTGACGAATTATGTGCTTTCCAGGATATTTTTCGGAAGGATAATTTAAATATTCAAAAGCCTTTTCGATATTCTTAATTTTATTGTGTCCAATAATTTATCTTTCCTTAACTTTTCAATTGCTTTAAGAATACTATTAACCGTAACTGTTAGTGTAGTAAGCATTGAATGTTCCTTTTCCAAGTTGAAATTGATTAAAACCTACTTAAGAACAAGTATATCATAAAAGGCTTGTTAGTTTGGCGTTAATAGCTATTGAAAATGATATATGTACGGAATTAGAAGTTAAGACCCTTATTTCTGATTTTGTGCATATGAAATCAAAAACCTTAAAATTTTAATTAAAAAAAATAAGTATATAATTTAATTATGTAATTTATTTTCTGTTATTCTGTAAAGATGTTATTTTTTGAATACTTATATTAAATGTTCTAATTATTTCTGAATTCTTTTCTTATTTTCTCATTTATCTTGAGTTTCTTTTATTTTTCTAAAAGATAGTTCCACTTATAAAAATTATTAAAAAATTTTACAAGTTACTAAGAATTTAGTAACTTGTAAAAATTTTTTAATAATTTTTATAAGTGCAAGAATTTTTTAAACTTTAAAAAATTCTTGCACTTAATATGTAAGAATTTTTTAAACTTTAGTTCAAATAAATTTTAACTTTAAAATTTATTTTAATTTTATTAGCTATTTGGGTCGGTGAGAAGGCTATAATCCCTGTTTCATTATATTCAACGATTAAAGTGAAGTGGCTTTATCAAAATTTGCTTTAACTTTTGAGAATTTTTTGAATATTCAGGTTTTTATCAATTATCCTGCCTAGTTAACACCCCCGGTTCGTTACATTTAGCGAACCAACGTGTGGTTGTTCTGTCAAAATTTATTTAAGAAATTTCAAATAATTTAAATTTTTATTATCATAAAAGAACCACACATGCCCAGATCATTACAAGGGCACTTAGATAGAAATTGCATGCTGATGGCAAAGACCCTAGCGCCAGCTCTGACTGTAGAGGTCCCACAGGTTTTACTGCACAGCAGAATTATAATTCAATGTGTTTTTTATTTGTACCACTAACTGTAAAGCTCATTACTGAAGACAAAATCTCCTTAATTCTGTGTTTAAACAGTTAAAATAATCATATGAAAATAACAAAAAATGAGATGATAGCACCCTGAGGTAAAATAACTGATAGAGCCTAATAGATAAAATCTGGTGTGCAGTCACAAAAGCCAGTTTATCTTGTAAGTATTATGTATGTGTGTCTGTGAGGGGGGTATATTAAACATCACCTTACTTAACTCATGTTCTGAAGGATACAAAAAGAGATGCAAAGGATGCCAGGTGTCATTTGACTTACTGTAACGTAATTTTTTTAGTATTAGCATTATTAGTTCTATATTATAGAAGAAACTGGCCTGTCAAACATTTTTGTGTTGATTAGCAAATCATGGAGAGACTGTCAACTTTTTAAGCATCTCCCTTGAAAAGTGAATTAATTTCTAACAGCACTAATTATGAATCATAACCTCTAAGTGAAGATTTCTCTACTGTGCTCTGACAAATTTTTCAGTTATGAAAAATACATCTCTATTTCCTTTAAATAAATAAATAAATAAATAAATAAATAATTTTTATTATTTTTTATTAAACAGTTTCCTTAATTGACACTTCTCAAAAATATATTTCATTTTTATTTTAATATAATTAAATTTTTTTTTTTAATTTAGTCAAAATTCTTAGTTCAGGAATCTTTATTATTATCACAATCACATTCATTTTATTCAAATGACTAAAATTCTGCTGCAGTTCAAAAATGTATGCTGCATCACCTTTAATAACAAGTTTATATAGCATACCCAGTTTGAGGAATGAAACTTGAATCCATAGTTAGCTTTAAGCCCTTTAGTATTTGGTCTTCAATGGTTAGATGTGCAGCCAAAGTATTATCAGTATTCCACTTTTCCTTTATAGTTATTCCTAAATTTAAAAAATACTACTATGAGATTAATTTTTAAGGAATAATATGTGAAACAAAATCTGTATTAAACTCTATATATATGAAATAAATTACACTTAGATTCTATTATTGCTATTTTAAGCAGCTCACAAATACTTTCTTTAATCATGTGCATGTCTAAATATAATGAAGAAATATATGCAAATAATAGTGATGTAGTGAGATGGCAACCGAGGAAGATATAAGAATAGAATGTAATTGTGAGTGAGAGAGAGAGAACAGGGTGAGACAGAGATTTCTGTTAATGATAGTAGAAGAATTGTAACTAGCAAAAGTAGAAACTAAGCTGACATGGTAGGAAGAAAGCAGTGCCTTTGAAGCTACTTGGTGTAGAATAAGAAGCAAATTGGGTTAAGGGCAGAATTCAGGAATAGATGGATAGTAATGTGAGGCAGCATGGGTTTGTTAAGAGGAGGTTTTGCCTTAGTAATTACTAACTTCCTACAATAAAGTAACAGTTGAGTTAGGTAAGGAAAATGGCCTACAACATGATGCTGCTAGATTTTTCAAAGGTGTGCTGCTTCGTCCCACAAAATAGGCAAACCAGCCAGAAGAACACAAACACAATTTACAGACATAGCAGACAATGCTGATAGGAATAACTATGATAAACAATAAGATTTCTAAGATGCTAAAATTGTCACAGCCAAGCCTATGCATCTAGCATGAAAAGAAAGAAGGAAATCGGATTTCAGAGGATACTGCATGAAACCCAATTATATAAGTTGCAGCAAATGGGATAAATATGAAGCGGGTGACATGAGTGTTTGACTGACAGATCTGAGAGAGAGAGAGAGATGAATATGGTGGAGCTGAATCAAAGATAATGCAGGTGACCAGGTGGTTCCAGAGACTCTGAACTTTGGCTGTTGCTATAAGTTAAAGATGCCAAGAAATTATATTCTTGGTTTCATCCTTTATCCAGGTATAAGCAAACAAAGTCTGCACATGAAATAACTTCACAACTGGGCTACTTGTATATAGAGGCTAATGACTTCACATCAGTTGCCTTAGTATCCCATAATGCAAGACACATATCCTTACAAACATATGTAATAGCATGCATTATGGGAAGGTGCCACTACCCAGACTGGTTTTGACCTTTATTGACATCTCCTCAGTGGGATACGGACCCAGAAGAGATACTAAGGTTGAAGTAATGCAAGTCATATTTCCCATATACAATTGGACTATTGCTGTTGAATTATATATCAATGATACAGAGAGTGATCTGAGGGAAAATATTCATTTGTTTGCTGATGTGGAGATTCTGCAAAATCTCCATATCAACCGATAGTTCTAAACAACTTCCTACACAACTGGTAGTTTGGCAAAAGATAATAGTAGCAAATAATGTGACAAAATGCACGCCCATGCATTTTAGGTTTAAGACACTGCAAGCTATGTTATACTGAAGGAACTGCAAGAAACTCTTGAGGCTAGGAATTTGGCAGTGACTGTTGAACAGAAGTTTAGAGGATATAATGCAAAAATTGGTAAAGAACATCTTCTGGCAGGGATAAGGAGGTTAAGGAAGCCCCCCTTGATAAGGTTTTGATACAACCACATCTGGCTACTGTTCAGATTTGGTTACTAGGGTGTTCTGGGGATGTGGTGAAGAAGATAGATTCAGAGGTGAGCGAACAAAGTGGTGAATCTGTGGATCCTACAGGAGACCTACAGTTTGGCTGATATGCTGAAAGGGGAGAGGGATATGAGAGAAATATAAGTTAGTCAAGGTTTTTTTTTTTTTTTCAGCAAATGCCAAAGAAATTTTCCAGTACATGGGAAGGGTGAAAACAACAGGACATCATACAAAAAATGTGAGTGAATTGAGTTGCTAGAGATGGTTTTCAACAAATGAATTTAAGGAGAGGTAGAATGCATTATGTATATAATGGTTAGTATAAGTCTTCTGACAATTAGTGGGACTCAATGCCTGTGTAATAATAATATTGATTTTTTTTTTTTTATCTTTGAAACCTTTAAATGTTTGAAGGTTTCTTCCCCATCAGAATCCTATACAAATATAATTAGCACATTTTCAAGTAAGGAGGGTAATTTTAGTGATGAGAAGGCAAATAGTTTGCTGGTCTATAATAAAGTAAAAAAATAGAAAAACAGCAAATAATAATTGATATAAATAACAATACATAAAAAAAAATAAAACAAGAACTCAGATTCTTGTTGGCATGAAAGGATAATAATAAATATCCAAATTATTTTGCAACTAGTAGGGAATTTTTTTAGATACGTGGCCAGTAGGAGGAGAAATGACTGTGGAAGAATGGTATTGTGGGATAAAAATGGGAATAGAGTGAACTGATGCAGATGACATAGTGGAATTGTTCAATGAACACTTTATTGGAGTATTTCATCCTGGAGGAGTCAGTTTTAATGCTAGAGGGATTGGGCAGGTTTGAGGTTTAGAGGTACAGGAGGAGAGTGTGTTTCAAATATTGAGTACTCTGGATGTCAGTAAAGCTGTGGGACTGGATGGTATTTCACCACGAGTTTTGAGAGAATGTGCTAGGGAACTGACAGTGCCTTTGACCTGGCTTTTCAATGAAAGTCTGGCTGCGGGAAAGGTGCCCATGGAATGGAAGGAAGGTAAGATAGTGCCATTGCATAAGGGCAGTAGCAGACTGGAAGTGTCTAATTATAGGCCAGTTTGTGTGTCATCAATAGTTAGTAAGATCTTGGAGAAAGTAATGAAGGACTGTATACAGCATTGGGAAGGTAATGTTATCTGTCAGAGTCAACATGGATTTGTGAAGGGGGCACTCTTGTTTTAGCAATATGCTAGTCTTTTATGATAAAGTTACAGGAGCATTAGATGAGAGAAAGGCATATACTACCATTTTCTTAGACTTAGCGAAGGCATTTGACAGGGTGCCACATGATAAGCTGATATTTAAGTTGCAGCACATGGGTCTGGATGTCAGATTGGTCAACTGGATTCAGAATTGTCTGTCCGATAGGTATCAGAGAGTTGTGTATGGTGGGGCAATTTCAAGGAAGCAGAGGGTTACAAGTGGGGGTCCCACAGGGCTCAGTACTAGGACCTATATTGTTTAACCTTTATATCAATGACATTGTCAGTGGATTGCAAGGGGATATTCAGTTGTTTGCGGATGATGCGAAGCTGAGAAGGATTATTAGTAATAGTGCAGATGCGGCAGCACTGCAAGAGGATTTGAATAAGCTAGATAGATGGGCAAATGAATGGGGTGTCTGTTTAATGCAGCAAAATATAAGGTCTTGAGGTTTGGGAAACATCGATGGGACACTGCATACTCTATGGGAGGAGTTATACTGGAGGAAGTAGGGGAGACAAGAGATCCAGGGTTGATGATTGATAGAAACCTATAATAATGAGAAAGACGCTGACCTGCAGAGATAAAACATTTATTATTCTGTTGTATAAGACCCTGATCAGATCACACTTAGACTATTGTTCTCAGATTTGGTCCCCAGGATTTGAAGGGGATAAATTAACTGTGGAAAGGGTACAAAGGTGGATAACAAAGATGTTTCAGGACTGTACAATGCTAGTTATGAGGATCGGCTGAGGGAATGTGGACTGCAGAGTTTGGTGGATAGAAGAAGGAGAGGTGATATGATCGAGACTTTTAAACTGTTGAGAGGTGGTTACAGGGTTGACACTGGGGAGTTCTTTCGCTTGGTTGAACAGTGGGAAGGAGTGATGACAAGAGGCCATCTCTGGAAGTTACGGAAGGAGTCTGTGAGCAAGAGGGTGAGGAGTGGTTTCTGGAGTGGTGAGAGCAAGAACGGTCAATGAGTTTAAGGAGTGGTATGACAGATTTTGTGTTTCTTAGGAAGGACCTCCCATGATGAGTCTTTTGACTCCATGGAGGCCTTATTAATAATAATACTTCACAAAAGAATATTTGCCGTTGAAGCTCAAAGTCTGAAAGCAGTTTAGAGCTTATAAAACTACAGCCTGCAGTATGAAAGATTCCTTGGTATTGCACATTTTGAAAAAGATGATAAACTACTACTCAAGAAGAGAGCATAACAATGCCAAGGCAGCTCTCATACTGAAGGTTGTATTTTGCTTGTTTTTATTATTATATCTTTAAACCATTTTTCTGATACTAGGATGAACCTTTCAGCCTCTACTCTTCAGTTATGAAGAGCTATGGGACATTTATAAATAACCAACAGATTCTAATTATAAATATTCAATTATGTCTACTGTAACTTCAGCAATCCTTTCATTTCCAATGTGTTAATTTTCATTTTTCTTTTCATGTGTTTCCTTGTGACATGAAGCATTTTGTGTCTGAAAGTACATACACAATTGTCCAGGATAGGTTGGTTGGTTTATGGTTTAATGGTGCAAGAACAGCAAAGCTGTGTATTCATTGTTGTTACCAAAAATCAATACAATAATTAACTACAGTGACAGAATCATGGCTGTAAGTATTCAAAATGAACCAGTAAATCTCAATATTATTAATGGTCTATGTGCCAACATCACAACATGAAGAAATAGAAGAAATTTATGAACAAATAGAAGAAATCTGGAACAGCTTTAAAGACAGAGATAATACAACAATAATGGGAGATTGTAATGCTATAGTGGGAGAAGAGGGCAATGATAATATTTCAGGAAGATTTGGTCTTGGATGTAGAAATGAAAGAGGAAGGCAATTAATAGAATTTTGTACACAAAAACAGTTAGTTATAGCAAATACATTATTTCAAGTTCCAAAAAGAAGAAGATACACCTAGAAAATGCCTGGCGATTCAAATAGATTATATATTGGTCAAGAAAAGATACAGAAACCAAATAAAAAATTGCCAAAGTTATCCATGTACCGACATAAGTAGTAACCATAACCTTGTCTTAATGAAAACAGAACTGAAACATAGGAAACAAATCAAAAGAGACAAACCAATAAGATGGAACCTTGAAAAATTAAAGAGTCAAGAAGTAAAGAGAAGATACCAAGATACAACTGACCATAACATCCCAGAAAACATAAATAGAGTAATATTGAAAAACCAATGGAATATGATCAAATATTCTATTACAAATGCATCAGATCAATTATTGAAAAAGAAAAGATTGAATAACAGATGAAATACTTGGCCTTATGGATCAAAGAAGAAAATATAAAAATGCTGTTTAAAGATGTGACCAAATACAAATATCTTAAAAATCAAATTACAAGAAAATGTAGACAAGTCAAAAAAGTATATCTGGAAAATCAATGTAATAACATAGATGAATTATTTAAAAAAGAAAACAGAGCCTATAAAGAAATTAACAAATTGACTTTCAAATTTAATAAGAATAGCAAAAACAATGCCATCAAAGATAAAAATGGAAAAGTACTCATAGAATTTGAGGATACATTAATGGAATGGATGAATTATCTTGAAAATCTCTATAAATAGCGATGAATTACATGTTGATATTGATATAGAAAATCAAAATGAAGATAATCTAGGACCCCCAATAATGTAAGAAGAATCTGATAAAGCACCATCAGAAATGAGTAAAGGAAAAAAAAGTCCAGGTGTAGACAATATTCCTACAGAACTACTACAAAATCTAGGGTGATGAGACAAAAACCTTACTCTATCAATTAATAGTCCAAATCTATAAAGAGGAGAAATACCAAAGAGGTTTATGAAATCAACTATAATACCAATATCAAAAAAAAAAAGAATAATGCTAATAAATGCAAATCAATTTAGAACAATAGCTTTAATCCCACATGTCAGCAAAATTCTGCTAAAAATTATTCAAAATAGAATTTATTCAAAAATGGATTGTCTACTGTAGGGTTTCCCAAAATGTGTTCTGTGGAAGGTGAATAAGTGGTCTGCGAGAAGTTTTCCTGGAATTGGTCATTTTAGTTTTCTAAGCATTTTGTGGATATATTCTGAGGAGAATAATATTCATGAATATGTCGAAAAGCTCAGACCCAGAACGCCTAATAACATCTGTGTAGCAAATGTTAGTGACCAAGCCATGTATTTTTAAACGTGGAAGTATTCATGAATTATCATTAATTTTTTACACATTGAAACCTTTCAACATTTGAGAAAGGGAATACCGCTGTTTATGACCGGTCATAAAAATTGTCTGCAAGTGGATTATAACAGTGGGCGGCATGTCCTCTGTTCTCAAAACTGAAGGAAATGACATCTGTTTAGCAAATGTCAGTGACCAAGCAGCATATTTTTAAACATGGAAATATTCATGAATTATCGTTAATTTTTCACACATCAAAATCTTTCAACAATCAGGAAAGATAATACTGCTGTTTATGACCGATCATAAAAATTGCCTGCAAGTCGATTACAATAATGGGTGGCGTATCCTCTGTTCTCAAAACTGAAAGAAATAACATCTGTCAAATGTTAGTGACCAATCAGCAAGGAAGTATAAAGAAAATTTTTCCACTAAAATTGAAGATCAAGGTAGTCTGTATCTGGTTCTCAAATCTAGTAATACCGAATACTTTCTTTGCAAGTTCATATTGTAGGGTGAAAGTTTCGAAACCATAGTGCTGTGATTTTTTAAAAGTAATAGGCCTGTAGATTTAAATTTTAACATGAATAAGAGACAAGGGACTTTGTTTAATTTTGGTATTAAGAAATCTCTTATTGAAGGTGTTTGTGATGCAACAGATAGTGAGTCATCCACCACCAGCCTACAAAGCAATCTTCAGGATGTACAAAAGGAGGGGAAAACTACCAGCACACAGGAGAAAAAGTCTGCATTTGCTCGTAGGTACTTATAATATTATAAGTTTTTGGTGATCAGAATGGGATATGTCATTAATTTAATGATGTTATGTTTAATTAATTATTAATTAACAATCAATTATTAATTTATAATAAAAAATCAGCTAAATTAACAATTAATTAATACATTACAAAATAATCAAGGTGTTCCGTGAAAATTTCAGGATTTGTGAAGTGTTCTGTCGTAGGAAAAGTTTGGGAAACGCTGGTCTACTGGATGAAGACCAATTTGGATTCAGAAAAATAAAGGAACAAAAGAGATAATACTCTGTGTAAGAACAATAATAGAGAGAAGACCAGACCTTGGTAAAAATACTTATATTTGCTTCCTTGATTTAGAAAAAGCATTTGATAAAGTAAACCAAAAAATACTCCTAAATTGCCTAACTAATATCAGTACAGACTTGAGGGACAGAAAAATAATTTATCAAATATATAAAAATCAAAATGGACATATTAAAATCGATGATAAGGAGAAAATAATAAATATAAGGATTGAAGTAAGACAAAGATGTATACTTTCACAACTTTTATTTAATTTATATATTGAAAATGCCATTCAGGAAACTAAAGATAAAATAAATAGCGACATAAAGATAAATGGTGAGCAAGTCGTGTTTGAGATTTGCCGATAACATAGCCCTTGTAGCAGAAAACAGAAGAACATTAAAAACAATACTAGAATTATTAAATAATAATCTTGAAAATATAAAATGAAAATCAACACAGACAAGACTAAAATTCTTGTTACAGGCAAAACCCTTATCAATATAGAACATATAGACATCAATGGGAAACAAATAAAACAAGTAAAATGCTTTAAGTATTTAGTAACAGAATGCTTTAAGTATTTAGTAACAGAAGATGGCAAAGCAAGAGAAGATATAAGGTCAAGAATAAACAATGCAAAAGCCCTTTAAGATGAAAAGCATTTTAACAGGAAACCTCAACCTACAATTGAAAAAAAAAATTAATAGAAACATTGATATGGAATATCACACTGTATGGATATGAAACCTGGATTCTAGGCAGAGAAGATGTAAGAAGATTGGAGGCTTTTGAAATGTGTGCTGGCACTGCATGAACAAAATAAAATGGAAAGAAAATCAAACAGGCCCTAAGAGAGATAAGTGAAACAAGAAGATCAATTAGATCACTCAAAATTAGAAGAGATAGGTGGTATGGGCATATTCTTTGGCATTCGACTTGTGAAAGGAATAACTGAAAGCAAAATAGAGGGAAAAAGAAGAAGGGGAAGACCAAGGAATAGCTTTGTTGACTAAGTCAAAGAAAGCACAGGCCTGAGGAGTTACCAAGAGATTAAGAAGAAAGCCAGTGATAGAATGGAATGGAGAAAATTGCTGCTGAGCTACCAGTCCCAAGGATGATGCAACTGATGATGACCAAAAAATCATAGCAACTTTTCTATGAAAATTCAAAGCATGCAGCTCTCAGCATGTCATAGAAACAGAGGTTCACCTGTGCTTCTCACATCTCCAAATACATTTTCTAGAGAGAAAGAGATTCTATACATAAATTGTCTAATGACAAGATGAAGTAACTAGCCTTATCAAGGTTTGTCAGTTTCCATTTTAGGTGTGCTTGATCTTCTAGAACATTATGTAGCAAACTCTATAGCCTTAGTTTCCATGGGAGTACTACTGCATACAAACATTATTGGAATGCTCAGGCTCAACTTATGTGTTGTGGTGACTGCCATGATTGGACACTATCCCATTAGAAATACAGTGTGGAGATGAATCATAATCATTCCATCTGTTTAGTGGGTGGAGGTTTTGTGATAGTGTGGGGATGCATTGCCTGGTTTAAACTTGGAACTTATTTGTTTTGCAGTTCCCAGAAAGATCAACAATGAATATTATATTATCACTATTTCATACAGTGTAGCAATTGGATAGAAATAGCCCAGTTGATTATCTGTTAAATGGAATGAAATGATCAAGACCAAATTTCTAGTGTTGCTGTGCTTAGTTCAAAATCAGAGTACATACACAGCACTGACATTTTATAGGCCTTGTAACCTATAGCATATACATGCGTAATTCATGCCACATATCTATAAAGTTAGTCATTAAGTACCACAAGAGATGAGACATCACAAAACTCGGCGTTGTATAAAAATCACTCACCATGATTACTAAATTTATATTTGGATTCCAATGACCCTGTCACTTTTCCAGTTTCATTGTTAGAAATTCCAACAGCATTCAGTTCAACACCAGTACTAGTTTTGGACTTACAATCAAGTTTCAATAGTGAATAAACTACAAAAGAAATGAAATAACACTTAATTAAAACTTATTTTCAGATGTGAAAACATCAGTTATTTTAATGATATTAAAATATTGATAGATATATGCAGAGTGTACCAAGACAATAATTAGCATCTTAAATTTTAATGATACTTGTTAAATGGACATGTTATATCTTTAAGCAATAAAATATAAAAGAGCTTAACAGCATATATATATATATATATATTACATAAAGCAAAATAACGGACATCGCAGTGAAGATTCACGATATATTTAAGCCAGTGGAAGTATATGACACCACTTAAGAAAGCATCCTGGTAGAATTTTTTGAGTTACATCATTTGAGTTATTTCTGTTTTTGTGGTTTCAGAATTATTATATGCCTGTATATATCATTCCCACATAAGAGACTGAAAAGTTTCTAACAAATAACTGCAATGAGTGAGAAGTGATATCAACAGATTGATATTTTTTTGAACAGTGGAGGTTGTAGTCAACTGTAAATGGATGCTCGGCTGCTAAACAGCACCCATGGAAACACGTGCAGAAAAAGACATCGGAGGGAAGTTGATATCTTGTGAGATAGTAGTTAGAGAGGGATCTTTTCTTCTTATTTTCTTGCCTACAAACATGGCACTGATTCGCTACTGTCATGTGACCTTTCGTGTGGATCAGATATTTAAAAAAGCTTGGCTGTTTTCTTCTGGATAGTGTCAAGAATTTGTAAAGAGGTATGTGGTGCACCACCCAAGATGTGAGAGAAATATTCCTTTCAATGATCTTGTTTTTTTGAAGCTGCAGATAATATATATAGGGTGTCCCAAAATTCACGCAAGTTTTAATTTTAGCGCCATTTGTGCAGTAAAGTGTTGCCAACGAGAAAAAAAAGACAGCGTGACAACTGACAGTTCAGGGTTATTAAAAATGGAGCACTACACAAAAGAACAACGCATTTTCATTGTTGAATTTTTTTAAAAATAATGAAGATTTGGCAGCTACAGTTCGCAAATTTCGTACAAAATATGGTCGGAATAGCGATTTAACTTCATCAACTGTGAAAAGATTAATTAAAAAATTCAAGGAAACTGGATCAATTTGTGATCATATACACTCTGGCCGTCCTTCAACACAAAACATCGAAGCAGTTCGCGACAGTGTTGCTGAGAGTTCAGGAACATCAATTCTTGAACTGATGTTCCTGAACTCTTCTTGAATTGGGCATTTCAAGAAGCTCTCTACAGCGTATTCTCATGAAAGATTTGCATCTTTATGCTTACAAAGTTCAATTGACTCAAGAACTGAAGCCTACTGACCACACACAGTGAAGAGAGTTCGTTGAATGGATTATGGAACAACAACAAATAGATGCTTATTTTTCGAACAAAGTCATTTTCAGCGATGAGGCTCATTTTCATCTTGATGGCTTCGTTAATCGACAAAATTGTCGCATTTGGGGATCAGAAAATCCATGAGTGATTGTTGAGAAACAAATGCATCCACAACGTGTCACTGTTTGGTGCGGATTTTGGGCTGGAGGCATCATCAGTCCATTCTTCTTCGAAAATGCGGCTGGTAAGGCAATAACAGTTAATGGTGCTCGCTATCGCGACACAATAATCCAGTTTTTTGTGCCTAAATTGCAAGATATGGATGTGGATGACATGTGGTTTCAACAAGACGGTGCCACATGCCATACAGCCCGAGAAACAATTCAATTACTACATGTGTCATTTCCTGGTCATGTAATTTCCCGTTTTGGTGATCAGAATTGGCTGCCCAGATCATGTGATTTAACATCGGACTTTTTTCCTTTGGGGTTTTTTGAAGTCTAAGGTTTATGCCAATGAGCCTACGACCACGCATGCCTTGAAGGAGGAAATTAAGTGCTGTATCAACGAAATTCAGCCACATTTATGCAAAACGGTCATGGAAAATTTCGACAAAAGAGTGCATATGTGCCAGCAAAGCCGTGGAGGCCATTCACCCGATATGCTATTCCATGCATAACCCTATACTTTATGAATCAATAAGAAATTACAACGAATTTGATAGAAAACACAGGTTTTTAATTTTTAATTAAAAACCTGTGTTTTCTATCAAAATTACTTCTTGCGTGAATTTTGGGACACCCTGTATATATATGTGCTTATACCAGGAAAGGCTAGGTAGTCTGAGAAGATAAATCTGTTGTTAACTGTTCAAAAGTTTTTTTTTTTTTTTTTTTTTTTTTTTTTTTACAAAAGACTAAAAGAACCAAATCTTGTTTTTGTAATCTCCTAATTGAAGGTGACTGACTAGGTTGTCATCATCTCAATGAATGATAGCAGAGATCACTGTTTAAGGAAGTAGTGTAAACTTTGAAGACTAAGACACTGCAAGGTGTTTCACATCAGTGAGAGGAAAAGAAAGTCATCAACAAAGCTGTGGATACAGAATTTGAGGTCAGTGAGAGCCCGGAGGAACACCTACATTAGTGGAAAAATATGAAGAGAAACCACCCTCTGTCGTTACATACAATGAAGGACCTAAGAAAAAACTAAAAGTGTGGACAACAGACTGAAAGATGGCAATTTGTGAAAAAGCCCCTGATGCTAAATCCTATTAATGTTCCATAGACATGTTTAGCTCAACAAATCTTTCCATGCCACATCTGAAGAAATAGGTGGCATAGGTGAGGGAAAGCTGCTATGGATCATAACTAGCAGAATTCATGGTAATCAGTGATTAGATATTTAAGTTAAATGTTGATGGCCTTCTCCACTACTGTAAATAACACCATAGAATCATACATCATGATATGGACTGGAAGTTTTTCCACTTGGTTACACTATAATTTAAATTTATATATATATAAATTAAAGATGAGCCTGTGTAGCTCAGTAGATGTGGCATTTGCACACCATGGCACTTGACCGCACAAAGGAAAACTTTTGTTTTGAATCTAGTCGTCGACTAGAGGAAATTTTTCTAAGCCTTTTTTCGAACAGTTCCTGAGTTAGTCAATCTCTGACAAGGGCAAGCGGGTTTTTTCTCCCCGAAATTTGGGTTTTACGTCCTGTAAACTCAAGAAAATTGACCGTAGAACCCACATTATTTCAAACATTAAATATATTGTGTTAGGTTTAGGGACCACGAGATGGCGGCACTTGTTGAGCCATCTCTCTTCACTGCGTGCCACTCATTTAGTGATAGCCTTGGGCCAGCTATCCCTGAGTGGCTGCCAGTGGAGATTGAACTGCCCAATCAGTCTCCAAAAAAAAGTCAGATAGGGCTAAATGGCCTTGCCTACTCCTGTATGGGAATAAAAAGTCGTTAGCTGATTTTTTTTTTAAATTAAAGATGCCAAGAAATTATATTCTTAGTTTAATCCTTTATCCAAGTGTAAGCAAACAAAGTTTGCACCTGAAGTAATTTCAGAACTTCGCAACTCATATATATAGAGGCTGACGACTTCACATCACTTGCCTTAGTATACCATAAAATGCAAAGCACATATCCTTACGGACATGTATAATGCTATGCATTATGGGAAAGGTCACTACCCAGACCGGTTTCGACCTTTATTGAGGTTTCATTAGTGGGAGCCAGACCCAGAAGTGATACCAAGATTGTAATAATGCAAGTCATATTTCCATATATGAGTAGCCAAAAAGGTGTCACACTTTATTACTAAATTTAATTTATAGTAAAACCAAGTGGAAAAACTTCCAACATTATCTCTAATCCAGAGTATTTTAATAATAAGATGCAACACCTTTTGGCTGCTTGTATATGGAAATATGACTGCTGCATTACTTCAACCTTGGTATCACACATCTGGATCTGGCTCCCACTGATGAGACCTCAATAAAGGTCAAAACTGATATTTGGGTAGTGATCCTTCACATAATGCATAGCATTATACATGTCCATAAGAATATGTGCTTGGCACTATGGGATACTAAGGCAAGCGATATGAAGCCATCAGCCCCTATATATGAGTTGCCCAGTCTTGAAATTATTTCAGCTGCAAATTTATTTGCTTACACTTGGATAAAGGATTAAACCAAGAATATAATTTCTTGGCATCTTTAATTTATCATGATATGGACTATTTCACTCCATGGGAGGATAGAGTAGATGCCATTTTACTGAATGTAATGGAATGAATGGAATATAATGGATGGATAAGATAAAGAACATGTGTTAGTTCAGAGTACATCTTTTTTTTTTGTGGGATACCATCAGTATTAGAAGAGCCTTTTTGGTATCAAGCTATTCAAGATTCTTCTTCGGTCTTTTTTGATGAAGCGCCATTGGAAACATGCAGAGAGCAATGTTCCACATAAGGGATTTCCTTGGTCATCCCTGCAGGAGAAGAATGATGCTAGATTATTTTATGTTTAGGTGATGTTGCAACAGTGCTATCTAGGTGAGAAAGAGGCAGGAGCATAGATGGTTATGCCCAATGTCCTACTGTCCCTTTGCAAGGGACCAGTAGGACACCTCTTGCACAACTGTAATTTGTTGTAAGAGATAACTTTTCTACATTTAGCTCTTTAAAAGTAACACTTAATTTTGTTAACGATTGTGTTGCAATGGTTGTAAGCTTTAGTGTACTCTGAGAATGAAGCCAAACTTTTACTCAAGCCACTTATTATATGCATAATTCCTAATGAGTAGGAGGGCAAGATAATTCCATTATACAAGGCTGGAGTTAAAATAGAAGAAACCAGTTATAGACCTAGCAGTATCTCTGCAGATTAAGGTGCTGGAGTGGCTAATTGTAGATAACAAATTGATGCTCTATTGAGCAGTAGTTCTTTACTGTGGGTCACAATCTTTCCAGGATCACAGCAAACATTGATAAACATGAGCAAATTAAACATTTATTATAGAACTATTGAAATTATTATACACTGCAACAGTTCGTTCTATATTTGTTTAATTTATAGTAGAAATAAACATCATGCTTATGTGACACTAGAGTATAAAAAAAGCCCAACTTAACAGTACCACTGGGGGGATTGCTAATAATTTTGTCTTATAAAAAGGTGTTGTGGATAAAAAAAGATTTTAAGAACCAGTGCTACAGAGGACGGCATAGCTTTGCTAAGGGCAGAGTTGCTTTAGCAATTTGAGCATGCTTTATAACAGTGACTGCACACTTGGACAAGGGGAATAGATATACTATAATACTTTTGGAGTTTGCCAAGGCATTGAAATAGGAAGCAGTTATTCTAAAAGGGAAAAAGATAGTAACTAGACTTATGACGTGCATAGAAGTGGCAGGTAGGAGAGAGTATTACATGAAGCTGCAAAGTCTAAGAAAAGGAGGAATAGGGAATAGTGAAGTACTGCAAGGAATGGTTGCCAGGATTCAGAGGAGATGAAGAGACAACTGAAAAGATCCAGCAGTGAATAACCAAGATGATGCTGGGCTTATGGAATTGTGCACTCGAGGCCAAACTGCAGTCCTGAAGTCCATACAGAAGGGAAAAGATATGATAGAAACATAAAAGATGGTGAGGGAATCTCACAGTAGGAAAATACAAGTGAGATTTTCCAGCTCATGGCACATTGGGAGAGAATGGAAAGAGAACTTGGGAGAACATGTTGAATGGCTTTAAGTTCAGTTGTGATAATATTACCACTTGAGAGCAATTCTTGGCAAATGCACTGTAGATAATTTTGTTTTGCCAAATTTTCATTAAACTGGTCCAAATGAAAAACAAATTTTATCAATTTCATCTATCCAAAGAAAAAATATGAATTTGAATTGTCTTGCAAATAAAATTGGAAATACATATAACTTTCATCAAGCATTAAATTTAGCTTATCTCCATACTCATACGACTAGATGTATTTTATGCTTATACAAATTTATGTTTTTTGCATGATTTATCAATAACAAATGTCAGTCATGTTGGCCACTTTTCACTATGTCTTCTAGATATAGTCTGCCCACTTTTCCACTACAAATGGTTCAAATGAAACCATTTAACAAACTATATCCAGTCAGTGTAGTATCATTTGAATATCATTCTGCCAATAAAAGAATAAAAGTTACCTGATTATCCCCACCCCAACTGTACATGACATCTATATATGTCCAGCTAAATTACAAATACGACTCTGTCAACCCATTGAATAACATGGATAAGAAGTACAATTTGGTCTCAATATTTCATCCACCTCGGCCAGAAGATAGGTTAAAACCAAAATTCAAATTGTTGTGTGCACACTGTGCATAATGTGAACTCTAATCAAATCCATCTGACAAGTGTCAGCTGCTGCAATATCTTGACATGTTTTGCTGCTTTGTGACCCTAGAAATGGTCCAGAAAAATGGACATAAGTGATGGTTACAAAAACGCACATAAGTAAAAGAATTAACTTGTTCTAGAAGTTAATTTATTAATATTTAAAGAAAGGATAATAAATATTCATTCTTTTTTTTTTTCAGCCAAATATATTTAATATATAAAAAGGGACAGATTGCTTATAACAGTACAACTTTTGGCACTGGTGTTGTTGAGGCATTGTACTAATTCAAGGATGACAGACTTTGCAAAAGAAACATGTCTATGCACTTCTATAGTGCATTTGAACTTTTTAGGCTCTTTTGTCAATATTCATTAATATTTTACTTCTAGTTGAGTCTTAATTAAAATCCATTGATTTTGATTTTTCTGTTGAGAAGATTTAGAAAGCTTTCTAAGACTTCAGAATCAGAACTGTATAAAAATAATGATATAACCAGACTTATATATTCTACCATTCTGTTTACAGTTCCCCCCCTTTTTTTTTAATTTTTTTCTTTTTACCTGAACTGATAATCAATGCATTTATTAGGTTAAGCACAGAATTTATTACTTCTGTTATTTTTAAATATTTTGCAACTTTCGTGTTTATTGCCTTTTCCATTGTCATATATCCACATCTCAATTAAGTAAAGGAATTAACTTGATTCAAAGTTACATCATATGCATGGTATTAGCTTATATATATCTGAATCCCAACATCATTAATATACAGTTTGAACCGATTACCAATATTTGTATATTACCATTAATATAAAAGATACAAATTACAAAAACCCGAACTCTGATTTATACTAGTGATCACGCTCTATCTCTTAGACTGCACTTCTTGATATATTACTTTCTGATACATGCTGCTCAACTATTTTCTTATCTATACAAACAGTTTATTTTCTAATTCTAACTTTTTCCAGTTTATTCAAAATTTTTATTCCTTCAAATGATATAGCAAAGCCAAGTTATATCATGTTGCATCTATTTCACTTCTCTAACTTAGGTGTAACTATCAAAACATTAGCAAATTAAAACTAAAGTCTCTGCTTTTCAAATCCATACCATTCTCTACACAGTAGTGGTTCTCTGTCCTCCCATTTTTGAATTCATTCCAGTCCAAGTAATGCTTCTAAATTAAATTATTTAATTTAAAAGCATCTTCCACAATGGTCAACTGGACGTCTAATGATAATAACAGTAATACTTATAAAATATTATATTCAAGATCAGAGAACACAAACTTCTTCATTGGCAAGCAATTTCAAGTGCAGTGATGTGGGAAAATTTCAAAAATAGAAAACTGGATACTTTTTTTTGTTTGTTTGTTTGAAAAGTGCTATATGTGGGCAAACTGACTTAAAGTAGTAAAGAGGATTCTAATAAGGAAGTAGAGAAGCTTTTTCAGTTATTAGAGCACAGTTTGAAATGGAAAAACTGGTTCTTCTTGGAAACCTAACAAGAGAGTAGCAAATTAATCACAGACAAAATGTTTTGAGAAAATTTTGATGGTAAGTACTTGCAGACCGTATTTTCAGAAGACTAATTAACCAACACCATTTACAAATACAAAGTGGTGCATAAATTCACTTGGAGAGAACAGACAAGTCTTATTCACAATGTTATTATTGATATCATCAGGGTTGTTCAAAATACAAGAGCATATAGAGGAATATAGAAATATGAAATAAGTGATCATTTATTCTGAGGAGGACAAAAATGAGCATCGTCACACATTTTAAAAAACATTAAAGCTGAACAACATTCAGAGATGAATTGTAGACTCAAATATACAAATATCATAAGAGAAAAAGTGAAAGTTTGAAAACAATCAGAAAATATTGTTGATGGAAGTTTTTTCACTTGGCTATGCTACCAATTACATATTTGGTTTAATCCTTCATCCAAATGTAAGCAAACAAAGTTTGCACCTGAAATATTTTCAGGACTGGGGCAACTCGTCAGGTGCAAACCTTGCTTGCTTACATTTGGATAAAGGATTAAACCAAATATGTAATCAGAAAATATACTCGATGGCAAAATATGAAAAACATTTAAGATTAAGCATGTGAAAATGTATGCAAGAATAAATAAATCAGAAGTTCTATCTAATGCTTTTAAATCCTGAAATTCATGATATAATCAAGAAGAAAACTAAGTGGTCTAGAAAAGCAGAAATATTGAAAGGACCTGGCAAGTATAATGTCTCTTAGAGATTGTGTGAAAAAAATACCCAAACAAAATTCATGAGAAGACTGAAAAAAAATACATAAGTGGAAGAAAGAGTAATTTAAAACAAGAGTTGCAAAGGTAACAATGACTAAAAATAAGAATATTCTGAATGACTGGAGTAATTACTTTGAAAAACATCAAATGAGATAAGCACCAAGGATGGCAGAAAAAAATATTCAAGATAAATGTAATCAGAAGTACACAACAACAGTTGAGTTAGAATTATTATGAACCTGAAACGGAGAAAGGTAGCTGAAGAAGATATTCAACCAGAAATGCTTGGATATGGAAGTATTCAGCACACTTACTAAGAAGTCAAATTTCAGATGAATGGAGCAGAGATCATGTGGTATTCATCTTTAAATAAGGGAACAAAACTGAATCTGAGAATTAGAGGACTTTCCCTACTGAGTATCACAACGAAGAATTAAACAAGCAAACCTGAGAAGAGGCTAAGAAAAACTGTGGAGAAGAAACCCTATTTCTAAATATCAAGTCCTGACAGTCCCTAAATAGGAAGACCTAAGCAGGGATTTGGCCATAGCCATATAGTGATCCTTAGGACTAGATTTTTCATCTGAGACAAAGAGGGATAAAGAGAAAATATTGAGAAGTTATGAGAATTTATCAAGGATTGGGATTGAAGTTTTGCAAATAAAGGGATCAAGAAAAAACCTATTCCAAATGTTATAATGGTATGAAAGAAACATTATAGAGGACAATATACAACTATACTTAAGTTCTTAGTCAACAGGCAGAATTGAAGAATATTATTATTAAGAGAGACTCCAAGGAGTCAAGGACTGATCGAGGGAGGCCACATACTACACCACCAGCTATCATACTTATTCTTGAATTCATTCACACTTCTTGCACTCACAACATCCAATGGCAATCCATTCCAGTCACCACCATCCTATGAGAAAAAAGTCTAGCCTGCGCCCCCTTCTTAGCGGCATTTATTCTCAGTGTCGAGGGTGCACTCTTGTCCTTTACCCACCCTGCATAAATTGAAAAATTCCATCAACTGAAATCCTGTATGCCCCTTTCAGAAGTTTGCAAGTCTCAATCATATCACTACTCTTTCTCCTGTTTGCTAGTATCTGCAGTCTACAAATTCTCAATCTGTCTTCATAATCAGTATTCCATAATTCTGATATAATTTTTAACACTCTTCTTTGCCCTCTCTCCAATATATCAGAATCACAATGGAAACCAAGAGACCAGACCTGTGCACAATAGTCCAAGTGAGGTCTTATTAAGGCCTTGTAAAGAGGCAAAATGAATCCTTATCTTTACACGTGAATGTTCGTTTCGGCATTGTAATGATCTTTTGAGTTGTATTTGCAATCTTTGCTACATGGCCCCTGAACTTCAACTTCCTAGCTACTAACACTTCAAGATATTAGCCTCATCAGTTTCTTCAAACATAATCCCACCAATATAATATGACATTGGATATCTAATCACACCAAAGTGAATGACTGACATTGAACTGACATCCATTTCCCATGCCCACAATTCCAGCCTATTGAAATCATTCTGCAAGTACTGCGCATCAGACGCACTCCGATTACTCTACCTATCTTTGCATCATCAGCAAAAAAGCTGTGTCACATGTCAAATTCTTCTCAATGTCGTTAATGTACAGAATGAATAACAATGGACCAAGCACTGATCCTTGTGGTACACTGGTTACCTTAAATCTTGCAGATTCAGATTCCTCCATATACCACTTTTTGATATCTGTCAGTCAGCCATCTTCTTATCCATGCTAATATTCTATAACCCAAACCCATAATCTCCGATTAATGCAGCAGTCTACCATGCTGCATTTGCTAAGGCTTTCAAAAGCCTTAGCAAAATCCAGAAGTATCATGGTGTATCCATTCCCCTTGTCTAGTTCAATGGTAACATTGTTACAGAATGTGAATAGGTTGCTAAAACATGACCTTCCTTTAGTAAACCCATTCTGCTCATTGCAATAGAGTTTCACTGTCAACTCATTTCTGAATGTGAGCCTTAACCAACTTTTCCAAAATCTTCACCACCACTCCTGAGATACTAATTGGTTGATAGTTGGATACATCGGTCTTTGCACCACCCTTGTGCAATGGAATTACCATACATTTTTTCCATTCCTGCGGAATCTTCTCTGTGCTGAGAACAGGGAAGATTAAACAGTCTGGTCAAAGGAATAGCCAATTCAGCTGAACAATCATTTAGCATACATGCTGATATTCCATCAGTCCCTAATGCTGAATTCTTATTTAGTTAGTGCAACTGCACTAACAACTTGTCCTCATACAGCTGAGTTCCTTCATTCAGTGAAGAGGCAGCAGTGAGCTCAGTGTTATGGACACCAAGTTGAGAGCTTTTCACAAAATGGACACTTATTAGTTGAACAACCTCTTCTGCATCTGTAACCCTCATGCCATCTGCATTTAGAAGTTATTCTTGCATATTCATCTTTTACTTGCAACATATTGATAGAATTCTTGTGGGTTGTCTTTATCAAGCAGAGCCAGTTTCTTTCCATGCTCAGACTTTGCTTTCCATACAACAGTTTTGACTATTCTGGCCTGCTGCATATAATTTTCATAATGCACATCATCCTTATGCACATGGTAATCCTTCCACATAATCCTTTTCTTATGAAACTTTTGCTTAATAAGATTACACATCCATTTGCCTCCTACCCTATTTATTCTTCAAACTCTTGGCACACACCTTGATATTGCATCATTTAAGTATTGTTTAAATGCTTCCTATGCACTGTCGATATTTTTCCTATCCAGCAACTGATATCATTCCACTCAACTTTATACTCCTCAGTTGGTCATAATTTCCTGCTTTGTAGTTCAACGTGTAACTTTTTCTGTAATGAACATTCATAAAATTAGTCACTTCCCAAGTGACCACCGCATGATCTCTGTCACCAACCAAAGGAAGAATAGTTACATCTTTAACTGAAATGTCCTCTGACACTATAATCAAATCTAACACTCTTTGACCTCGAATTCCTTCTGTCACATGCTGTTTGAGGAAGTTGTCCTGCAACAGCTCAATAAATGCATTTTCATTCTTCTCATGAAATTCTACTGCTACCCAATCAATAGTTGGATAATTAAAGTTTCACGTTTTATGATTATTCTTTTTGCGCTCATCTTGTCTGTTTGGTGATGCATTTCTTCATCACTAGCAAACTATCCATCAGGTCTGTAACAACAAATTTATCTTGCTAGATTCCACTTCACACCAGATGGCCTCAAACTCATTGCCACACAAAATGCTGTTAGTAGTAGTACTACAATCACAGGTCTCCACTCTAACTGGATTCAAGTCATCCAATATCATTAGCAGCATGCCACTTCCTCTCCTATCCTCTATATCCTTCCTAAAAATAGTGTACCCTTTACACTCGATACCAGTTAGTATGTCTGATTCTGATAGCCAGGTCTCACTATGCCTACAATCTGAGGTCCCAACATATTGACTAAGGCAACAAACTTACTCCTTTGTTTTCGATACTCCTAGCATTTGTGTATAGACATAATAATCTACACGGATGTTCTTTTGTATCCTGTTGTCTGCATGACATAGTTGGACAACTTGCAGATCTCTATTCTTCTCTAGTGCTTTATACCCTTTGCACACATTTGATGGGTCCAAACAGGACGAACAGAAAGTCAAAATCATTCTCTCCTCGTGAACATTTCCATGACAAAGCCCAGGCTCGTCATTAACATAGTTATACAACACTGCTGCTCTTACAGTCACATTCTCACTATTCCACTCTTTATAATTTAGTTTCCCTGACTTAGCCTTAGCAAGAGATCACAAAGCTCTAATGCCACTTAAGTATTTCTCATTTTTCCACAAGCTGCTGCAGTCTTTAACATAGTTGAGTGCAAAGATAAAGTTTTTTCACATAGATCATTTGAGACCTGCTGAATTTTTATCTGGGGCTGCTTTGGCACACTTATTGAAGAGCTGAAGCTTGCATAGTGGTCACAAGGTTCTGTGTGGCATGAAGGTCTGCATTCCAGAAAGGATTAATTCAATTATTCAGATGGAACAGATGTTTGGATTGTGAGATCAGAAGCAGTAAAACAGATCATTTGAAAAGAGGTGTAGAAATCCTGAAATTCAATAAGGAACAATACCACCAAAATGAAATTTTAAAAAAATTAAAATCTTCAAAACTTCGAGATAAAACTCACCATTGACCGTTTGACCAGGCGGAACGAATTCTTTGTGGATAATGCCCTTGGAATTGTAGAAACAAATCAGCATTGTCTTTACTTGATTTCTCCAAGCGACATTTTTTTGGATGCCCCTCTTCTGGTGGTATCCACTCAGCATTCTGGCACTTTGTTTCAGGCTCATACTCAAAACACCATTTTCGTCACCAGTAATGATCATTTCAAGGAAGTTTGAGTCCTTACGAGCAGTTTTAATGAGGTCCTTGCAGTGTTCAATTTGATGCATTTTTTTAGTCGTTGGTCAACTTGTGGGGAACAAACCGCAAATTCATTTTACGAAGGCCCAAACTCTCGATCAAAATGTTGTGAACAGTTGATTTTGGAACCCCCAATTAATTCATCTTCAATCAATCTCATGGATGATTTCGGGTTTTGTTTGATGAAATCACACAGTTTTTGGATGTTAACTTCACTCAGTCCAGTTTTTGGATGTTAACTTCACTCAGTCCAGTTTTTGGATGGCCCAGCTTTTCATCGCAGGAGACCAGACCTGCACACAATAGTTCAAGTTAGGTCTTATCAAGACCTTGTAAAGAGGCAAAATGACATCCTTATCCTTACATGTGAATGTTCATGTCAGCATTGCAATTATCTTTTGAGTTGTATTTGCAATCTTTGTTACATGGCTCCTGAACTTCAAGATCCCTAGTCTCATCAGTTTCTTCAAGCATATTCCGACTAATATAAAAAAACGTTGGATATCTAATCATTCCAAAGTGCATGACTTTACTGACACTGAACTGGCATCCATTTTTCCATGTCCACAATTCCAGCTTATTGAAATCATTCTATAACTACTGCATATCAGACACACTCCTGATTACCCACCTATCTTTGCATCATCAGCAAAAAGCTGTATATCACATGTCAAATCCTTCTCAATGTCGTTAATGTACAGAATGAATAACAATGAACCAAGCATTGATCTTTGTGGTATACCAACCACTGGTTACCTTAAATCTTGCAGACTCAGATCCCCTATATACCACTTTTGTATCTGTCAGTCAGCCATCCTCTTACCACACTAATATTCTATAATCTAAACCCATATTCTCCAATTTATGCAACAGTCTACCATGCTGTATTCTGTCAAAAGCCTTAGCAAAATCCAAAAGTACATTAATATATCCTTGTCTAACTCAGTGGTAACATTATTATGGAATGTGAGCAAGTTGATAAAACATGACCTTCCCTTAGTAAACCCATGCTGTTTGTTGCAAAGTAGATTCTCTGTCAATCCACTTCTGAATGCAAGTCCTAACTAATTTTCCCAAAATCTTCACCACCATTCCTTAGATATTAATTAGTTGATAGTTGGATACATCAGTCTTTGCATCATCTTTGTGCAATGGGATTACTAAGCATTCTTTCCACTCTTGTTCTGAGACTCAAATTATATAGCCTGGTCAAGGGAATAGCCAGTTCAGCTGAACACTGTTTTAGCATCCATCCTGATATCCCATCAGTTTCCTATTGCAGAATTTTTATTCAGTTTGCTCAACAGCTGTAATACTTTCTCCACATCCACATGAGTTTCCTCATATGGTGCAGAGGTAGTGGTGAATTCAATGTTGCATATACCAGGTTGATAGCTTTTAGCAAGATGGCTGTTCATTAGCTGAACAATCACTTCTCCATCTGTCACCTGCATACTATAGGCATTCAGTAGAGTTATTCTTTCAAATTCATTCTTTCTTTTACTTGCAGCATAATGTTAGAATTCTTTTGGGTTGTCTTTAACTCGCAGAGCCAGTTTCTTTTCATACTCTGGTTGAGTTTTCCATACAACACTTGCGACTCTTCTGGCCTGCAGCTTATAATAATCATAACTCACATCATCCTGTATGCATAAGCATACTGTATGAAGGAATACTGTATGCATAAGCATACAGTATTCCTTCCAAATCATATTTTTCTTAAAAATCTCTTGCCTAATTAGATTATACATTCATTTCACTCCTACTCTATTTATGCTTCAAATTCTAGGGACGCATTTTGATATTGCATCATTTAAATCATTTTTAAACACTTCCTATGCATTGCCGATGTCCTGCCCATCCAACAACATACCATGGCAAAGAACCCAGCTCCTCAGCTGATCATAATTTCCTTCTTTGTAGTTCAGCATGTAACCTTTTCTGAATGGAACATTCATAAACTTACTTCCCAAGTGAGTACTGCATGATCACTGTCACAGACCAGAAGCAGAATAGTTATATCTTTAACTGAAACCCCCTCTGACACTAGTCAGATCTAATGCTCTTTGATCACATGTTCCTTCTTTCACATGCTGATTGAGGAAGTTATCTTGCAATAGTTGAATAAATTCACTTTCATTCTTCTCATGCGATTTTATAGCTACCCAAGCGATGTTAAGATAATTAAAGTCCCCAATTATGAATACTCTTTTTGCACCCATCATATTTTTTCTTGTTAATTTTTTCATTAATCTTGTTAGATTCCAACTCATACCAGATGACTTCAATCTCACTGCTGCATGAAAAACTAGTATTTATGTGAGGTCCCAATATATTAACCAAAGCAACAAACTCTACTCCCTTGTTTCTGATACTTATCTGATTTGTGTACAGACATAATTTACCTGCATGCCGTTTTGTATACTCTTGTCTGTGGTCTGCATGGCACTCTTTGACAACTGGCAGATCTCTGTTCTTATCTAGTTCCTAACTTCTGCAGACATGTTTACACATACTTGATAAGTCTGAACCAGCGAACACAGAATTATTCTCTCTTTATAATCATTTCCATAATAATAATAACTATTCCCATCATTAACATGGTTAACTAACATTGTCAATCTTACATACAGATTCTCATGATACCTTCCATTCGAATTCAGTTTCTCTTCTCTGTGTTAGGTCTAATATCGATTAATAATTTTTCAAGACTCCTGATGCAAACACCTTCAAGTGTAAGTCGTTCCTCTTATACCCAATCTTCACTTTGAATGGTTTCACAATAAAGAATTAATGTCCTAATTTGGCGCCATCTATTGTTGGATAAAGTGAACTTTACAAGTATTAATTCGATCTCAAAATAGCAGTCTGCCAGAATTTGCTTACAAACCTCTTGCTTAATATTACACATCCATTTCACTCCTACTCTATTCTTCAAACTCTCAAGACACATTCTGGTATCGAAATATTTGAGTATTTTTTAAATGCTTCCCATGCACTGTCGATATCTTTCCCATCCAACAAGTGATACCATGGCACAGAACCCAGCATACTCCTCAGGAGGTCATAATTTCCTGCTTTGTTCAGTGTGTAACTTTTTCTGAATGGAATATTCATAAACTTAGCCACTTCCCAAGTGAGTACTGCATGATCATTGTCACCAACTGGAGGCAGGATAGTTACATCCTTAACTAAAACCTCTTCTTAAACTATAAGATCCAACACACTTCGACCACGATTTGTCCCTGTCACATGCTGCTTGAGGAAGTTGTCTCGTAACAGCTCAATAAATTCAGTTTCATTCTTCTCATGTGATTTCACAGCTACCCAATTAATATTTTTCGCAGGTTACTCTTTTCACACCCATTACATTTATTTGGTGATAAATTTCTTCATCTCTAGAATCTAATCTACCAGGTCTGTAACAACACTTCACTAGGTCTTGTTAGAGTACATCTCACACCAGATGGCATTAAACTCACCGCCACATGAAAAACTTACTAGTATAGCAGTAATAGGTCTGAACCCTAACCAGATTCAAATGATCTGAAATCATTAGCAGCACCCCACCCCGTCCTCTCCGATCTATCCTTCCTAAAAAGACATCCTTTGCACTTGATATCAGTTAGTACATCTGCTTCTGATAGCCAGGTCTCACTAATGTCTACAATATGAGGTACCAATATATTAACCAATGCAACAAACTCTACTCGTTTTGTTTCTGATACTCCTGGCATTCATGTACAGACATAAATTACCTGTATGCTTTTTTGTATACACTTTTCAGTGGTCTGCATGACAGTTCAATAACTTGCAGATCTGTTTTTATCTTGTTCTTTACTTATGTAAACATCGTTACACATGCTTGACTGAACAAACTGAAATGGACAAACACAGAATTGTTCTTTCTTCATAATCATTTCCATAATACACCCTCTGTCCAAAAAGAACCGAACTTTTGATAGAAAATAAAACACAGGCCAATTATAATTATCCAAATCATTTATTTCAATCAATATACTCTCCCTCAGCTTCGATACAGTGTTGGCACAATCAATTAATTCATTAAATGAGTTTTTCATATCGGTTTTTGGGATACCGAGGGGTTGTGGTTACTTGCACATTTTCAATGGTGTTGTATTGTTCTCCTTTCATCGGCAAATGAAGTCTTGGGAAGAGAAAGAAGTCACAGGGTGCTAAATTAAGTAAATATGACAAGTGATCCAACACACAAACTTGGTTTTTGCTCAAAATCTGTCTCACAATGTTCGAACAATGAGATGGTGCATTATCGTGCAATAGTGACCAGCAGCCTGCATCACGATATTCATGCCGTATGCGATGAATTCTTGCTATCAATCATTTCAAAACTTGGAGATAAAACTCACCATTGACCGTTTGGCCAAGCGGAATGAATTCTTTGTGGATAGTGTCTTGGGAATCGTAGAAACAAATCAGCATTGTCTGTACTTATTTCTCCAAGCAACTTTTTTTCGGATGCCCCTCTTCTGGGGTCTCCACTCGGCACTCTAGCACTTTGTTTCGGGGCTCATACTCAAAACACCACATTTTGTCACCAGTAACAATCTTTTCAAGGAAGTTTGAGTCCTTATGAAGTTTTATAAATGTTCAATTCGATACATTTTTTGGTTGTCGGTCTACTTGTGGGGAACAAATCGCGATTCAATTTACGAAGGCACAAAATTTTGCCTTCGTAAATTTTGTCAAAATTTACGAAGGCAAATTTGGTCAAAATCTTGGTCAAAATTTTGTGCACAGTTGATTTTGGAATCCCCAATTCATCTATAATCAATCTCACAGACGATTTCAGGTTTTCTTTGATGAAATCAAGCACTTTTTGGATGTTAACTTCGCTCAATCCAGTTTTTGGATGGCCCGGCTTTACATCGTCCTGAAGCGTCTCATGACCACTTTGAAGTTGCTTAAACCACTCGTAAACTTGAGTACGGGATAAGAATTCATCACTGTATGCTTTTTGAAGCATTTGATGCGTTTCGGTAAAACGTTTACCAAGTTTAACACAAATGTTAATCGCAGCTCTCTATTTGACCCATTTTCCGACCCTTCATCAAAACACACTGTCACTCGGCTTCTAATGAAACAAATGTCATAAACAGTTGACACAACACTAATGAAGGTTGCCGCTTTCAACAACAAAAAGATACAACAGGTGGCACCACTAGTTTCTTCTATTTTCGAAAAATTTGGTTTCTTTTTGGACAGAGGGTGTAATAACATAGAAAGCATATATATTCATTATATTTAATTTTTTTGCATAGGTTTTCAAATATGATATATTTTAATTTCATTTTTTTTAAGTTATTCAAGGATTTTTGTAAAACAAAGTATCAAATATGATTATGTTAACATACATATTTACAAATTTAGGGACACAAAACACACATGTTGAAAGGATTATTTAACTTATGATTAATAAAAAAAACAAATGACGTTTCGACCCCTGTATTGAGGTCATCATCAGAAAAATACATGTGTACATAAAAACAAGCTGCATGCTCTTATACTCTACAAAGGTAAATTGAATCTACACTGTTAACTGATCTTTTACTTAGCCTGAATTCTAGTGGTTAAAAAAAATATAAATAAATAAATAAAAACCTACTAAAGTTTTCCCGGGGGTGCTTAAGGGTCAAAGCTGTATAACTGAGAGGACACCTCCACATAGCCTTTAAAGGAATGCGGAGAACTAACCATGGCTTCTGACTTAATGTCCAATCCTCACCTTCTCGTGGTGCACCCAGTTGGGTATTTACCTGGATACTGAACGAACGAGGATGTATTGGCAATTTGGGATTTAGCAGACCAAACTGTATTCTTATTGGCTTAAACCAAAATACAAAATGATGGTACAACATGACAAAATTTAATGCTGGCTGGGGCGTCGCATGGTTAAACAAGGCCACAGTTGTTTTTGCCAGGGAACCAGAGCGAACAGCGAAAAGTCAGCTACTGGAACAAATCTGAAAACATGCCCCAACTCAACATCACCATAAGAAGCCTGAATGTCAAAGAAATGGAGCTAGCTGAAGAATTACATAAGTACCAGATCGACATAATAGGGGTGACTGAAACAAAAAAGACAAAAACTGGTGAGATCTTTTTGAGCAATAAATACAAAATGTTATATTCAGGCAATGACAATCAAGGAAAAGAAGGAGTTGCCATAGTATTCAACACTAAACATGAGGCTAATCTTCTTGAATGGCAGGCAGTCTCAAGTAGAGTGATGTGGGCAAATATCAGAATGGGGAACTGGACAATGAGACTTATTTGTGCCTATGGTCCCACAAAAGGTTCTAAGGAAGAAGTGGAGAAATTTTTTGAGTCTTTAGAGAAAGCAATTGACACAGTGAAAAAGGAAAAGTTGGTCCTTGTTGGGGATCTAAACAGAAAAGTAGGAAAAGATTGCCAGACATACAAAAATATTTTGGGAAAATTTGGAGAAAAGAGCAAAGCTAATAATAATAATAAAAACGGCAAATACCTGTTGGATTTCTGCTCAGGACATGGACTAGTTATTACTAACACCATGTTCCAACATAAAAATGTGCACAAATTCACATGGAGAGAAGAGGCTAGGAATAAGAAAAGTCTCATTGACTATGTTATTGTTGATAGTGATGTTTTCTCCATGGTGCAGGACACCAGAGTGTACAGAGGATTTGAAATTGGAAGTGATCACTATTTAGTCTTGAGCAGGATAAAATTGAATTTCACATTGAAAAGAATGACATGTAAGAAAATTTTAAAGCAAATAAAAGTTGAACAGCTCTCAGATGTGAACTGTAGACTAAAATACACAAAGATTATTGAAGACAAATTAATGAAAGAGTTTGAGAACAGGAACCAAACCTTGGAGATTTAGTGGCAAGCCTTGAAGAAAACGCTGATTGATTCAGCCAAAGAGGAATGTGGTGAGGTTGTCTGCAAGGAGAGAAAATTCAGAACTCCATAGTGGACACAGGAAGTTAAAGAGGAAGTGAAGGAAAAGAAGAAAGCATATCAAATGTTCCTGGGAAATAAATCAGCTTGTGCTCTTAGTGAATACTGAGACAAATGTAAGAAAGCTAAACACTTTGTAAAACTAGCTAAACAAAAGTCATGGGAGGACTTTGCCAAGAACATAGAAAATAAATATCAAGAAAATGGCAAAATATTCTGGAGGTTGTTGAAGAAGCTTAGAAATGGAGAAAAGAGTGCTATAAAAGGAGTTAGAGATGATAAAGGTGAAATGAAAACGGGAGAAAAAGACATCCTTGAAGTATGGGGTAATTACTTAAAAAAATTGCTAAATTAAACAAGCAGTGATAGTACAGTGGTAAAAAAACACTCAACAGGCATACAGTCAGGAATACATATCCATACTTGAAGTGGAAAAAGTCATCAAAGGCTTGAAATGTGGAAAGGCAGCAGGAGTAGATGATATTCGACCAGAAATGCTCAAGTATGGTGGTATAAAAGTCTTGCAGTGGCTACACTACATAGTTCAGCATGCCTGGAGAGAGAGACTAATTCCAGATGATTGGAGAAGAGCTCTCATAGTACCCATAGGAAAAAAAAAAAAAGGAAATAAAATTGAATCTGAGATTTACAGAGGTATTTCTCTACTGAGTGTTCCTGGTAAGATTTACACAAGTATACTTGAGAAAGGGTTGAGAAGGATTGTTGAAGAACAAGCTAAATTCAGACCAAGTAGACGTTGTCAGGATCAGATTTTCACTTTATGACAAATAGTTGAGAAATCAATATGGAAATATAAAAAAATTTGTATTCAAGTTTTTTCGATCTGGAAAAGGCTTAATTTTGTTGGGGTTTAAAGGCAGTTTTTATGTTGTATTTGTATAGTATTCTGTCTTTTTTTCCAAAATGCCTCTAACAAGGAATGGCAATGATTCTTAAAATCGTTTTTGTTTTTAGTGGTGTCTCTGTGGAGGATCTTGTGAATATGTTTTTACTGTATCCATTTTTTATAAATGTATGGTTGATGATCTCGTATTCCTGGTTTAGAGCTTGCTCATTTGAACAAATAGTTTGAGCTCTGTGTTTAAGGGTGCTTATTACACCTAGGTTTTGTTGGGTGGCAGTAAGAATTTTTGTGTATGTAGTGGCCTGTCTGTGTGTGTAGGTTTGTGGTAGAGTGAGAAGGCGAGATAGCCTGAGGGAAGGTGTGTGACAAGTATCTAGGAAAGGAAGAGAGTTGTCTTTTTCCATTTCAATGGTGAATTAGATAAGTTTGTGTTGTTTGTTTAGGTGGCTAAGGAATGTATTTAGTTCTTCGCAGACATGGGGCCAAATGGCAAAAATATCATCAATATCTGAGTCAAATTTTGGTTTTTAGGCACGCTGACTCTAGAGCTCGTTGCTCAAAGTCTTCCATATAGAAGGTAGCTATTGGGGGGGAGAAGTGGTACCATGGCTGTACCTTCTCTTTGAAGGTAAAAATTGTTTTGCCACACGAAATATCTGGAGCAGAGTAGGTGAGCAAAGAAAGCCATGATGTCGTGTGGAAATATGTTCTGTAGGAGCACAATAGTATCAATGATTGGGACATTGGTGAAAAGGGCAGTTATGTCAAAACTAGAATAATAAATCTTGGTCATTGAGTGTACTGTTTTTAATTTTGCTTATGAAATGTTGTGTATTTTTTATGTAGGAAGGGGAATGACCTACCAATTCCTTGAGTGTGACCACTAATTTTTTGACTAAGTGGTAACTCAGGTTGTCGATTCCTTCAACAATCGGACATAGTGGAGTGTTTGTTTTGTCTATTTTTGGCAGGCTGGAAATTATGGGAGCACAGGCGTGATGAGGTATTAGTGTTTTGGTAGTTTCTTCGGGCTATGTGTTAACGGATTTAATTAATTCAGTTGTTTTCTTTTTGATGCGTTTCATGTAGTTTACCATTTGGTAGGGGTTGTGGTCCGATACCAAATGGTTCATTTTTTCTATGTAGGTTGTCCGATTTAAAACAACAGTAGCATTCCCTTTATCTGCTTTTGTGATTATTATGTCCTTGTTATTTTTTTAAGGGATTTGACAGCCAGTTTTTCCGTTTTGTTTAGGTTGCTGCTTATTTTTTCGTTTGAGTTTAGTATGCACGATGTCTCCATGCGTATTTTGTCAGCTAGATTGGGGGGGGGGGATCTTAGACCTCTCTTGATATGATAAATGATATCCAGTTTGTTTACTGACCTTGATGCAATGACGTAGTTTAGGCCTTTTTCCAGTAACAAGAGTTCACCTTGAGTGAGGTTGTAGTTTGATTTGTTAATAACCAGGCCACGATCTGATGGTGGTTTTGTCAAGGAAGGTCAAGAAAACATTTTTTAACATTTTTTTTTATTAGAACACCATCTATATACTATATTATATTAATTAATATTATGTTAGTAAGTAATATTTTTGTAATAATAACATATTTGTAATAATAACAACAAAATTTTGTAATAATAATAACAACATAATATTACAAATCAATATAATATTAGTTTGTAATATTATATTTCGAGGATGGTCTGAAAAGTTCTCGGCCTAACAATGAAAAAACGAATTTATAATTTCAAAATTATTTTTATTTTTCAACATAATCTCCCTTAAACTGTATAAAAACAAACTACTTGATAGAATAACTCGCAATTTCAAATGGATGCTTATGACAGATGTACTAACTTAGAAAAAAAAAAGTAGGAACAAAAAAGCAATATTTATTTATATAATTTTATTGAAAAAAAAAAGATCTACCATTGCTTGCTGATCATGAAAATTCTCTTACTGTCACATTTTTTCTGATCCCAATTAATCAAAATAAGGAGACATCCAGTGTACTGCAAAGATGCAGATATAACAAGCAAAAAATTTTTATAAAAAATATGTGTACTTACAATAATTTTTATTAAAGATGTCTCGTGCTTGTTTGCCAAGGTCTGCATAACATGGTGGAGCCATATTGCAATTCTGAAATAAGTAATTATAAGAAATTTATTTAATATTGCAAATTATACATTTATTCCAACTGAAAACATATACAGTGAGTTAATGACATTTGATTATGTCAATTATGTGGAAAATCAGTTCTTTGAAGTAATCAAAAGTTATGATGGATATCAGATTGTTTGGATTAACAGCAAAATTCCAAAGAACCCAGCACTAGACAACAGGCAGTATGAAGTAACAGAATGTTAATTTGGAGTTTGTGAAAGTTGTACAACAGAATTTCAGATGTCATGTAACTCATTTATAAACAGCCATGCTAACAGAAAATCCTTTCACAGGCACCTTTGATTTAAAATAATACTATGAATGTGATTTCTAAGGAAGATTTCTCATCTGGTTCAAACATGCTATGATGATCAAAAAGATAAGTCTACATTCACCAGAATTCCTTCCTAATATATAAAAGAGTACATATATTGATATCTCAATCGTTCCTTTACTGATATTCTAACTCTCTTCCCTCCTTAATTTGTTACTCCTTTACATTATCTTATTCTTTCCATGTAAGTTCATCTTGCTGATGTAATTATCTAAAAATCCTTTCATCAATTCAATTAAAATAAGTGAATCTAGGAAACTGACAGCTGCTGACAGATTACTTTTGCTTTCCCTATATAATTACATACTCTGATAGTTACAATAACAATTTTTTTTTTTGTTGGACTGAAAATCAACCTCCCCCCCCACCGCCACTCCATTCAAAAATGCTTGTCACCTACCCAAGCCTTAATTTTCAATTAGTGCTCAAGGTAACCAACTCAGCCAGTGTGGTTGGCTTTTTTGCTCTCCAACATGCATTGCACTATGGGTATGACTGTTATATAAATGTTTTTATATAACCGGCCTGGTTGGCCAAGTGGTTAGCGTATCCGCTCTCCAGCCAATAGGCTGCAGGTTAGAATCCCTCTGTGGACATGAATGTTCGTGATTATCGGTGAAAATCTAATGGTGGTGGTGGGCAGTAGATGCCGTTGGTGTAAATGATGATGGTAGTTGTGGTTGGTGGAGCAGAGAATTGTAGAGTAGGTGCCCTCTCTCGATGAGTCTTTGAACTCTTGGAGGTGTCATGTAATAATAATAATGTTTTTAGGAGGAAGATGAACTTCACTGCACAGCATGGGACCACCCCCCCCTGCTTATGAAAAAGTTCTATTTTTGGTCTCCAAAACGGGAAGGGGGTGGTAAGACAGGGATGCATCTTGTCCCCCTCTTCTTTTTAATTGTTTTCTGGAATATGTCATAGATGAAGCGCTTCATGAATATGACAGTGGAATAGTAGTTGGTGGACTAAGAATAAATAACTTATGTTTTGCAGATGATATCAATCTTCTGACAGAAAGTGAAGAAGAATTACAAGAGATAACCAGCTGTGTTTTCGGAACATTAAAAAAATATGGATTATACATAAACGTACAAAAAACAAAAATAATGATAACCTCAAAATCAGACATTGAATTCTTAAAGATACAAATTGGCAATAAACAAATTGAGAATGTAAACAAGTTCACTTATCTAGGAAGCAAGTTAAGTCAAAATGGTCGTTCAAAAACCGACATTAAATACCGAACTGCTAAGGAAACCGTGGCCCTACAGAAGTTAAAACCATTGTAGGGAGATAATAGAATAGCAATCACAACCAGACTAAAACTAATTGATACCTTTGTGAATTCTATCCTCTTGTATGGTTGTGAGGCCTGGACTTTATTGAGGGAAGATGAGAGGAGATTCCTGTCTTTTGAAATTAAAACTTACAGAACACTTTTGAGAATTCCCTATACCGCTCATGAAACTAATGAAAATGTCTGAAAACTGATTGATTCAATAGATGGGAGAAAAAGGGAAAACATTCTGACAGTCATCAGAAGACAGATGAAATGGTTCGGACATGTGGAGAGGGCTAATGGAATTCCAAAGCAAGCACTAGAAGGAATGAAGGTTAAGGGCTGACCTGGACTGATAACATCAAATCAATGGACAAATTCCTCCCTTTCTCAACTGAAATCAAGAACAAGAGACCAAGATGAGTGGAGGAGGCTAACAAAGAATATCACCTACTAGCCATGAATGACCCAACGGTCCATTTAGGACTAGGGAGAAGAAGAAAAAGAAGCAGATTACTACAACATGAACTTTAGTAAATCCATGTTGTCCAAAGAGAATGTCACTGTTATCAACCCAATTCTGGATCTTCATTCTCACTAACCTCTCCAACACTTCAGCCACAAATGTGCAACACAGACGGGCCTATAATTTGAAGCTAGAGTTGTCACCTTTCTTATGAAGAAGGAGAATCTTGCTTTCTTCCACTCCTTTGGAACTTGGCCCAATGCAAGACTCATTAAACAAGTATGTCGAAGTAGATGTCAACACCCTAGCACATGCCCTCAAAACATGCAGTGATATATCATTAAGTCCAACGGCCTTATTAATATCAAGTTTGCTCAATTCCCTTATCTCCTGTTCCCTCAGTCTCCCCTCTTTCCTTTCCACTGTAGTCAAACTTTGCATGATGTCATATTCACAATGATGAAATACCTTTATGAATTGCTCATTTAATACCTCAACTATATCCTCTGCAGTATTTATCCTTTTATCGTTTTCACCAATCAACGTCATCCTTTTATAATCATTATTTCTTCTGCTGGCTACATATCCAAAAGAACTAGTCAGGATTTTTTTATGTTTCATTAGCTAATTGCTGTTCATACTGCACTGTTGCTACAAAATGAGTCACCTTCCTAGTCTGTTTTCTGTACTTCTTGTACTTGGATTATTATCATTCAACTTTTGCTGCCTCCACAATACCTTCTTCCTCTAGATTTGCATACTTAACCTCTTCATTCATCCATTTCATACCTATCTTATTTAATCCTCTGATTAAATTTACTTAGAATACATTTAGATAACACTTCTGCTAGACAGTTCTTAAATAGTATCCAAGAAGCATTAACCCCCTTTCCACCCAACTGCTCATTCCATGATAGAGCTGCAAGCTGTCTCTCTCAAGTTTTTTATAATCATTAGCCTTGTAGTTCCACATATATTCTTTACTTAAGGTCTTCATAAAGTTGGCAACAATCCAGGATTTCACTAAATGATTATTCTGACTAGCCAGAGGAAGATTCAACACTTCATTTAGTTTTCTCTCAAAAAAACCTAAGAAATTAATTTTCTTTACTTCTGGATTTCCTTTCTACTCCTTTTAGGAGTAGACAAGAAAGACTTGATGATGCATTAACTCCTTTTGGGGCATCAACTTTTCTCACAATGTGTCTCCCCCCCTTCCATCCACTGTCCCCCCCTCATTTTCATGCCTATCTTGCACATATTCTAATATACATTCCTAAATACCATCCAGAGTGGATTATTGCTATATAAAATGTGAAGGCATAAAATATTTTACTAAGGATTCCAAAAATCCATTTGTCAAATACCAAACTTGTGCATGAACAGAAAAAAATGAATGCAAATAGTTAAACATTGTAAAATAATTATGATATTAACAGAAACAATAGGGAAGGAATGGAAGAAAATCTAGAAGATAAGTGAGCAGGATTCAAGAGTACAATGCACTGAATATTAATATTAACTGTTGAGATAGCTCCACATAAAAATATAGATATTCATGCCTGACTTTCAAAAAGCATTTGACAGCAGTGATCAGAAATGGCATGGGCTATATTTTAATTTCACGCAGTGGACGGAAACTCAATATCTCTATTACAAAATATCAACCATAATGTAGAGGCTATGTGTGAAATTGTGGGAAAATGAACTTCTAGAAGATGAGAGGCATGAGACAAGGAGACTAATATCCCCAAGCATCTGTCAAGCTTTTGGAAAGAACAATGAATGTTTTTAAGGAAAATAAAAGGGGAATTTCAGTTCAAAATACAAGAATCGGTAACATAAGATTTGCAGAGGCAATTATTATT
This sequence comes from Typopeltis vanoorti, assembly GCF_054136105.1. NCBI lineage: Eukaryota > Metazoa > Arthropoda > Arachnida > Uropygi > Thelyphonidae > Typopeltis > Typopeltis vanoorti. The sequence continues at coordinate 11,518,044 of NC_143567.1, read as the reverse complement.
GTAGAAAATGAAGAACTAGAAAGAACAGTGCTAAAGTTAAGTGAAAATGGAAAGAGATATGGATTGATAATGAATTTGCACATGCAAAGCACTTTACACATGAAGTGGAAGACGTTAGAAGTTTCAAGCACCTAGAGACTAGCATGATGTACATTTGGAGGAGACAGGAATTTGGATAGAAAGGAGAAAGTAAGCCTACAAGCAATAGATAAGATATGGAAAAGAAACACAATAAGTCTTGACACAAAGCTAGGAGTATAGAAACATACATATTTAGAGTGCACTCTATGGGTGTGATATACATTTAATGGTCAAAGACTATAAAAGACAATATTGAAAACCATGTTCTATAAAAGGATTCTACAAACTGGACATGTGCCAAAGGTAATAAAGTAAATTGGAAACATAAACTAATGCAAAAAATAATTAGAAGAAAACCTTTTTTTTTGGACATACCTGCAGAAAGAATGACAGCAGAAAGATCGAAACCTGTATGTTTCATAGAATGGATGGTATAAACAGAAAGGGTCAGCCCAAAAGAGAGTGAATAGATGTAAAGGAGGGGATGTGGTGTGAAGAAAGTCTGCAAGAGTTGAGCAACCTGGCAAATGGATAGAAATGGAGATGACAGAAAATAATGAGAACCAATCAGAATAGATACCATGAGGTATTAGACCCATAATGATGCTGATAATTATACATTGTGAGGCATATCTAAAAACAGTGCCCCCTCTCTAGTCTTTTGTCAGGAAGATATCAGAAGAACTCTGAACAGATTACATTACAAGTCTTCTAGTTCTAATGGTATCACACATTTCCCTCAACTGTAATCAAACTTCTGCTTCAGAACTGGCATTCATCCTTCATCATATGTATGTTTATCATATTCAGTTGTCATCTAATTCGCATGTCAATACTCTATTCAGACCATTTCAAAAATGGAAGAAAGAAATTCATAACTAATATAGATAATGGTTGAGCAAAAATAGTCACTTGAGGGCTACAATATGCTTAAAGTTGATAAAGAGATCTGGAAAAGATAAGTGCAATTTTGTGTAATAATTGGTGATATTGCTTGCATTTTAGTATACTATTGTTTATTTTTCATAACTTAGTGTATCTGCATGATTATTGGTCTTGAAGATTTGTTACTAACTTTATTTTATTGAAGTTTTGAATCTTGGCTTGAATGGAACACAATGGCAGGATGCACGAGGTCAATTAGGTGAGCTATGAATTGCTCAAAAATCAAATGCCATTAACAACCTAGATTTTTCAAAAATGGTCTGATGTCAGGAGTGCAACATGAATGCATGCCGAACAGGAGATGAGAGAAAGTATGGATTTGTAAAAGGTGCAATATTTTGTAAAACTACGAGTTAATGAACGAGAAACAGACTGAAGGAGTGAAAGTTAGCATAAATGAAAGAAACAGAATAAAAAAAAGTGAGACTAAAGGAGTGAAAAAATGCAAAAATGAAGAAGTGAAAGTAAGTGATAAGGGAGTAAAAGGAGATATTATTATTATTATTATTACCACGGGCTACTCCAGGAGTCCTTAGACTCATCGAGGGAGGCCCTAAACATCATGTTCACACAGCTGTTCAACATTCTCACAGTATCTATCATACCTTGCCTTGAACTCGCTCACTGTCATAGCACCCACAACAGACTCTGGCAGCTTATTCCACTCATTTACCACTCTAAAAGTAAAGAACCCAGCTCTAACACCCCTGCTAACCACGCTCTTGCCCAGCTTCCATGGGTGTCCCCTAGTTCTCCCACCACCAGTCCTGATCTCAAAAATATCATCTGAATTAATCCTATAGAATCCTTTTAGCAATTTGAATGTCTCAATCATATCTCCCCTTTTTCGCCTATCAACTAGTTTCTGCAACCCACAAATCTTCAACCTGTTCTCATATGGTGCATTCCATAGACCTGCTATCATCTTAGTCACTCGCCTCAGGATCCTCTCAACCTCCTCCCCATCAAGAAGGAACCGAGGTGACCAAATCTGGGCACAGTAGTCGAGATGAGGTCTTATCAGGGCTCGGTACAGAGGTACAATAACTTGTTTTTCTCTGCTCGTCAAGGTATTTTTCAACAACCAAGTGAGTTGATGAGCTGATTTAGCTACTTTCGCAATGTGCCCCCTAAACTTCATCTCCCTATACACCAACACTCCCAAGTCCCTGGCCTCATCAATCTCTTGGAGTACAGTTCCACCAATGTGGTATACTGCTGCTAATCTTTTCACTCCGAAATGCATAACCTTACATTTTGTCACATTAAATTAACATCCATTCTCCTTAGTCCAGAACTCCAATCTATCTAAGTCATCTTGCAAGACTTTGACATCTTCTGCATTCACTATCGCCCTACCCAACTTTGCATCATCAGCGAACAAATGAACTGTCCCACTTAGACCATTCCCTATATCGTTAATGAACAGATTAAACAGCAGTGGTCCAAGAACAGAACCCTGTGGCACACCACTAGTCACAGGCCGTTTTTTGGACTCTACTCCTGAATAAACTACTCTCTGATATCTCTCCATCAACCACCCACCTATCCATCTCACCAACCCTATATCCATTCCCATATGTTGTAGTTTACGGATTAGAATTCCATGTGGTATCCTGTCAAACGCCTTTGCCAGGTCCAGCAGTATCACTGTAAACCCATTTCCCTTATCCAGTTCAGCCGTCACCTTGTTATAAAACTTGAGCAAGTTACTGAGGCATGATCTACCCCTCACAAAGCCATGCTGTCCTCTGTACAGTATCTCATTTTCATCAATCCATTCCTGTATTTTTCCCTTGACTACTTTCTCCAAGACCTTGACAACGACTCCTGATATGCTGATCGGTCGGTAATTTGCAACCATAGTCTTGGATCCTCCTTTATGCAGTGAAACTATTTTCCCCTCTTTCCATGTCTTCGGGACTAAGCCAGACCTGAGACTCAGATTAAACAACATGGTCAAGGGCACTGATAATTCCTTAGCCGCTTCATGCAAGACCCGTGCCGGTATACCATCCAATCCCACAGATGTATTCACATTAAGGTTCTGTAATAGACTATTCACCTCCACTTCATTCATCACAATTCCCATATAAACTAATGGTTCCTTCATTTTTTCAACGTCACCACCTGGATGATATACTTTTGCAAAGTGCGCGCTCAGTAACTCCACTATATCGACTGGTTCAGTGAACTCTTTACCATCGTCATTCCTTAAAATCATTTTGCCATGTACAGTTTTTCTCTTGCTTGCAGCATATTGAAAGAACTGTTTGGGATTCTCTTTTGCTTGCATAGCTAGTTTCCTTTCATAATCGGCTTTTGCTGTTTTTACCACACTCGTTACCCTTCTAGCCTGTACTTTATACCGTTCGTGTGCCTGCAGGTCACCCCTTTCTTTAAATTCCCTCCATAGTTGTTTCTTTTTTTGCAGCTCAAGCTTAATGGTGTTATTCATCCATTTAACCCCTCCTTGTTTCACTATTCGGACCTTAGGTATACAATCAGCCATAACCTCTTGTAAATGCTCTTTGATCACTTCCCATGCTCTATCGACGTCCAGCCCTTGCAGTTGTACATGCCATGGCACTGATCCAAGCAATCTCCTAAGCTTGTCATACTTGCCAGCACGGTAATTCCACATATACCCTGTCTTAATCACAAGTTTCACACCTTTAGCCACCTCTGATATGAATGAAAGCCAGATATGAATAAGGAAAGTAAGCTGTGGCTTAACGAGAGGTAGCAAGTCTACAGGAGCGATAGAGTAAAATTGCCAGAATAAAAGATTTAAAGATTTAAAATAAAAAATGAAATGTGGAATATGCAAAGTGATAAGATTTAGCAAAGACAAATGAAAGTGTGCAAAATGAAAGGGAAAAAAAAAAAAGATTAAAAATGTTAAGAGTGACTTGAGAATAGCAGCGTATGGAGATTCCATTGTCACAGGATTGGTAAATGAAAGAGTCCATAAGGTCTACTATCCAGAAGGGGAAATGAGCAGGATAATTCATGCTTTGGATATGAACTATTGGTGGTTGGGGGGGGGGGAATAAACAATTTAAGTGGACATAAGGAGAATGTACAGGTGGATTAAAATTAAGGAGGTTACTGAAGTTAGCGGTCACATAAGGTTTGAATACCCTGTAGCACTCGGGAATCTTGGCCACTGTGAACATAAGGCAAACGAAGTAGTGCTCAGGTGCTACTTCGTTTGCCTGAACCATGCCAGAGGAGATCATGAGTATCATGTATTGGCGATCACTGCAGATGCTCAGTCATAGCTCGTATGCAATGTGTAGTGCGTATTCTCAAATCATCTACTCAAACCCCCCCAAAGATTAAATCTTGATTGCTCTCCCCCCCCTCCAAGATTAAATCCTGAGTGTGCAACTGCAGAGAATACTGCTGTTATCAACCCATTTCTGTATCCTACTTCTCGCCAATCTCTCCAGTACCTTCTCCACAACTCTAGATATACAAACTGGCCTTATCACCACCACCACCACCTTTATGAGTTTATTCTCCTCAAAATTATTGGAATAAGTGAAACATGGTTGAATGTGAATAATAATTATGTAATCGAAATTTATGTAATAATTATGTAAACATATTTATGTAATCGAAATCGATTACATAAATGATTTCGATTACATAAATGATTTGTGGATGTTTAGTGCGGATGGAAGAAGGGTGTGTGTGAAATGTGACCTGAACGAGGAATTGATGAATGCGAATATGAAGTTGATGACAGAAAGTGCTAGTACAGATTGTGTCGCGAGTGCACGTTTGAAAGAGGATGGCGAGAAAGACAGGCGAAAAAATGTTAAAAAATCAAGAAAAAAGAAAAAGAGCGATTTGACAACCGTAACGGATGTTAAAAGGGACGAAAGTGAGGCGGAAAGAAACGAAATTGAGAGAACGAATGAAAGTAGAAATGGCGTGGTGCAGAAATCGCAAGTAAAAAAAATCGAAAGAATGAATGATAGCGAAAAAAGAATGACTGATGGCGAAAGTTGGACGCATGTTGGAACGAAAGTACTGAACCAAAGAAAGATGAATGACAGTAAAAGTGAGAAGAATGATAGCGAAAGTTGGACGCATGTTAGTCCGAAAGTACGGAAACAAAGAAAGATATGTGAAAGTGAGAAAAATGACAGTGAAAGTTGGACGTATGTTGGACCGAAAGTACGGAAACAAAGAAGGATGAATGAGAGGGAAAGTGAGAAGAGAGGGTCGAGAGTTAGAAAGTTAGAAAGATTTAATGATAGAGTGAATGTGTTGCGAGGTTCAGAAGGTGAATTGGATTGGATGAAGCAAGAAATGAAATGGATGCGGAATGAAATTAAGAGAATGCAGGTCAAAACTATTAAAATAAATCATGATGGCATGAAAGAGTTAACAAAAGATGAGCGAGTGGCGTTGTATGGCGACTCCATTATTAAAGGTGTGCTAGAGGATAAAATGCACAAGGTATGTTTTCCAGGCGGTAAAATGAGTAGAGTGATTGAGGCATTGAATATGAGGCGGGAACGAGCAAAAGAGTTAATTGTATTAATTGGTACGAATGATTTGAGAGAGAACAAAGAGCATGTCAAAATGAATGTCAGGAGACTGCTTGGAAAGATAAAGGAGAATAGTGTGACAGGAAGGGTGGTCAGTGTGTTGCCTAGGTATGATTGTGGTGAAATGAGGCGGAGAGCAAGGATTATGAATGATATTCTGGCTGAAATGTGTGAGGAGATGGGAGTACAGTTTGTTAATGTGTGGAATGAGTTTGAGGGACGAAGTGAGCTGTATGGGAGCGATGGACTGTATTTGAGTGGTTATGGTGTGAGTCGCTTGGAGAGACTGCTGCTGGAAGGTAGAGAAGTGAATAGAGAGAATGAATCAGATCGAGAGGGGAGTGATGTGGAAGAGCAGGAGAGTAAGACAGGAGTGATTGAAGGAGTGGAAATGAATGTGGAAGTGAGTGGTATGAGTATAGATAATGAGAGAATGGGTGTGCAAGAGGAACAGGGAAACGGGGAGGCTCAGGGTGGACAGGGATACACAGCGTGAGAAAGGTGGATGCTCTAAGAGGAGGTGAGAGAATGTGTGGGCAGGAAAGTAATGGGATGATCAGGGATCAAAAGGAAACAGATGGAATTGCAAAGGGTTCTAAAATGAAGAAGCAGAAAGGGAAATGGCCCCAGTCCAGCATGGAGAGATCACATCGAGTGAGTGGTATCAGTGGAACTAGCTGTAGATCCAGAAATGAGTTGTTGTGTTTGTATACCAATGCTAGAAGTATAAGAAACAAGGCGGATGAAATGGTTGCACTAATTACGTCTGTGCACCCAGAGATTGTCGGAATAAGTGAGACATGGTTAGATGAGGATGACATCCTGACAGGAATAGAGATGGAAAGGTATGATGTGTTTCGTGAGGATAGAAGGGGTAAAAAGGGAGGGGGAGTGCTATTGATGATAGAGAAAGAGTTATGTCCATACAAGGTAGAGATGCAAGGGGGAAATGGGGCCAGTGGTTTTGAGGCAGTATGGTGTGAGATAGAGGTGAATAGAATCAAATACTTGGTGGGATGTTGTTATAGACCTGGTAATGTGGATGGTGGTGATAGTGAAATGTATGGTCAAATAAGCCAAGCAAATAAGAAAAGGGTGATCATTATGGGTGATTTTAATTATGGCAATATAGACTGGAATGAAGAGATAGCAACTGGAAGTAAAGAAAATGAGTTTCTTGAGTTTTTGAGGGATAACTACCTCAGACAGTATGTAACAGAGGGCACAAGAGGATTAAGGGTCTTGGATTTGGTCATCTCATCGGAGGATGTAATTATCAATGAGGTATCAAATCATCCACCAATTGGTGAAAGTGACCATGAGGTGATTACTTGGGTGGTTGCCAGCAGTGCAAGGACCCCTGTGAAAAAAGGGTATATGTGGAACTACAAGGGGGGTGATTATGAAGAGCTCAGGAGACAGCTTGCAGGTGTAGCAGGGAATGAGGAGTTAGCTGGAAAAGAGATCAATGCAGCTTGGGGGATTTTCAAAAAAAATTTAGTGGATGCAATGTCTAAATGTATACCACGGGTGAGAAGGTTAAATAAGGTAGGTGTGAGATGGATGAATAAAGAGATTAAGCATGCAATACAGAGAAAAAGGGCATTGTGGAGGCAGCATAAGAGAAGTGGAAGTAACCAATTTCATGAGTTCTACAAAGACCAGGCAAGGAGAGTGACTTGGTTGGTGAGAGTAGCTAAAGAGAGGTATGAACAGCAGTTAGCTAATGAAGCTAAAAAGAATCCTAGGGAGTTCTTTCGATATGTAGCCAGCAAAAGAAAGAATGATTATGGAAGGATGACATTGATTGGAGGAAATGGTATAAAGACAGCTGTTGCAGAATGTGTGGTGGAGATACTTAATGAGCAGTTCATAAAGATCTTTCAATCCTGTGAATGCGACTTCATGGAGAGATTAAGAGCAGTTGATGATGGGGAGGAGAGACTGACTGTAAGTGAGCAAGGTGTTTGGGGAGTTGAGTAAACTAGATGTAAATAAGGCTGTGGGACTTGATAATATATCACCGCGTATTCTGAAGGAATGTGCCAGAGAGTTGACACCTGCCTTGACATATTTTTTTAATACGAGTCTTGCACTTGGTCAAGTCCCTAAAGAGTGGAAGGAGGGCAAGATTGTGCCACTTCATAAAGGAGGTGATCGAACTCAAGCATCAAACTATAGGCCTATCTGTGTGTCAGGTGTTGTGGTTAAGTTGTTGGAGAAGCTTGTGAGAACTAGGATCCAGAGTTGGGTTGACAACAATGGTATAATCTTTGATGGACAGCATGGATTTGCTAAAGGGAGGTCGTGTTTTAGTAATCTACTTACTTATTACAATAAAGTGACTGCTTCCTTGGACAGAGGAGAAGGATACACAGTAATATACTTGGATTTCGCAAAAGCTTTTGATAGAGTACCTCATGATAAGTTGACAGTCAAACTAGAGCAGATGGGGTTGGATATTAGATTAGTGCATTGGATTGGAGACTGGCTATCTGATAGGTATCAACAAGTTGTGTATGGGGGTGCAATATCCAGGAAAAGGAAAGTCGCTAGTGGAGTGCCTCAGGGATCTGTTTTAGGGCCATTACTATTTAACTTGTATATTAATGATATTGGCGAAGATTTGGATGGAAATATTCAGTTGTTTGCAGATGATGCAAAGTTGGGATGAACCATAAAGAGTAGTGAAGATGTTGTGGCCTTGCAAGAAGACTTGAATAAATTGAGTGATTGGGCAAGCAAATGGGGATGTGAGTTCAATGTTGCAAAATGTAAGGTTTTAAAATTTGGAAAACAAAGATGGGATGCAGAATTTATGCTTGGTGAGAATATATTGTTGGAAGTAGAGGAAATAAGAGATCTGGGAGTGATAGTGGATAAGGATCTAAAATTTAGGGGTCACACATCGCCAAAATTGTGAGGACAACACAAAGACTTCTGGGAATGATGAGGAGGACACTGACGTGTAGAAGTAGGGAGATTCTTGTTCCATTGTATAAGGCTTTGATTAGGCCACACATGGACTATTGTGCCCAGATTTGGTCACCTGGTTTTCAGAAGGATGAAGAGATGTTGGAAAGGGTCCAAAGGCGACTGACTAAGGTAGTTTCTGACCTCTGGAATGTCGAGTATGAGGAAAGATTGAAAAGATGTAATTTGCAGAGCCTAGTGGAGAGAAGGAAGAGGGGAGATATGATAGAGACCTACAAGTTGGTAAGGGGTTGCTATAGGATCAATGGTGGAGAAGTTCTACAGCGAATAGTGGGAGATCAGGGGAGAACCAGAGGTCATCCCTGGAAACTGTATAAAGAGGGTGTGAGTAGGGGAGTGAGAGGCAGGTTTTTTTCGTGCAGAGTTGTGAATGATTGGAATGCCTTGCCTGAGAGTGTGGTGTCTGCAAGGAGTTTGAATGTGTTTAAGACCCGGTATGATGAGATGTGTGTGAGATAAAAGGACCTCCTAGATGAGTCTTTGACTCCATGAGGTCTTGTTTAATAATAATAATAATAATAATAATAATAATAATGGAAGGATACAGTGTTATGCACAAAGACAGTAAAGACAAGAAGGGAGGGGAAGTACTGGTGATGAAAAAGAGAAATAATAGCAATGGTTTTGAGGAATGGTGTGAGGTAGAGGTTGACAGAAAGAGATATTTAGTTGGATGTTGCTATATGCCAAAAAATGTGGAGGATGGTGATGAAGAAATGTTTGGTTAGTGAACAAGGAAAGGCTGATTATTATGGGCGATTTTAATTATGTTGGAAAAGATTGGAATGAAGAGATAATATTTGAGAATAAACAAAACGAATTTCTCTAGCTCTTGGGGGACAATTATTTCAGGCAGTATGTAAAGAAGGTTATGTGAGGATCAAGAGTTTTAAATTGGATTGTCCCAATTCTAGAGGTCAGGGTAGGGAAAAGGGTTAATTAACTACGTAGATTTAGTTTACCGGTATACAGGGCGAGGTCATCATCGGAAGGATACAAGTGTATAAGGAACCAAGCTAGATGCTCTAGCCCTGTATACCGGTAAACTAAATCTACGTAGTTAATTAACCCTTTTCCCTACCCTGACCTCTAGTGATAAAATAAAATAATAATAATAAAATAAAAAATAATAAAATATATATAAATAATAATAATAATAATAATAAATAAATAAATACAACTACAATAAACTGCTGAAGTCCTCATGTATTAATATTCTTCTGGATTTGTAAAGTTCTCATTGTTATATGATTTCCTTCAGTTGCTGTTGAATGTTACAAACTTCCCCAGGTTCTTCTTGTAATGGGATTTTTCTATAGCTAGTTGGATTGTTATACAGGTTGTAGATGGGTCCTCCACATTCTTGGAATGGTTAGGCCATCATTTTTGTTGAGATTAGGGTTACGTTTAAGCATTTCACATGACTCTAAATTTTCTCTCAAACTAGGTTTTGGTGCGGTGTAGAGACTTAGTATTTTTCCAATCAGTTCTGTGGTATGTTTGGAGTGCATGGTCAGAAAGGCCGGTTTTTCCAAAATAGAGGTATTTAATGTGTCGTTTGTGTTCGTCTTGTCTGATTGGGATAGTTCGCCCTGTTTTCCCTATGTATGGTATGTTACATGTGCATTGTGTTTTGTATAACCCTGGGTGGGCTAGGTGTGGAAGAGGATCTTTAGAAGAACTGAGTAGGTGTCTTAACTTATTCGGGGGTTTAAAGGTGGTTTTAATGTTGTATTTGCATAGTGTTCTGTCTATTTTTTCAGAAAAGCCTCTAACATAAGAAATGGCAATAGCATTCCTGAAATCTTTTTTGTTCTTACTGGTGTCTTTGTGGAGGATTTTGTGAATAGTCTTTTTACTGTATCCATTTTTTTATAAATGTTTGGTTGATGATCTTGTATTCCTGGTTTAGAGCTTGTTCATTAGAACAAATAGTTAGAGCTCTGTGTTTAAGAGTGCTTATGACACCTAATTTTTGTGTTTGGTGGTGGTAAGAATTTTTATGTATGTGAATTTCCCTGTGTGTGTAGGTTTGCAGTAAACTGAGAAGGAGAGACAGCCAGAAGGAAGACGTGTGACAAGTGTGTCTAGGAATGGAAGAGAGTTGTTTTTTTCCATTTCAGTGGTGAATTGGATACGTTTGTGTTGTTTGTTTAGGTGGCTAAGGAATGTATTTAGAGCTTCGTGGCAGTGGGGGCCAAATGGCAAAAATATCAGAAATACAATTTTATTAATACAGACCAGTTTCACCAGCAAACTGTCTGGCTTTTTCAAGGCGTTACAGAGATATGAAAGTTAGTAAATGCAAATTAAAAGGAACATAAAAAACGTTGTAAACCAAACTAGTAGCTATGGTTAACCATAGCTACTAGTTTGGTTCACAACGTTTTTTACTAACTTTCATATCTCCGTAACGCCTTGAAAAAGTTAGACAGTTTGCTGGCGAAACTGGTAGGTTTTAATAAATGTTTTATTGTAAACTGGTCTGTATTAATAAAATTGTATTTCTTATTATAAAACGACCAAAAATGTATAATTTAAATGGCAAAAATATCGTTAACGTATCTGAGCCAAATTTTGGGCTTTAGACATGCTATCTCTAGAGCACGTTGCTCAAAGTCTTCCATATAAAAGTTAGCTATTGGAGGATGGGGGGAGCAGTGAGCCCATGGCTGTATCTTCTTTTTGAAGGTAAAAATTGTTTTGCCACACGAAATATCAGGAGCAGAGTACGTGGGCAAAGAGGGCCATGATGTCGTGTGGAAATATGTTCTGTAAGAGCAAGATAGTGTCATTGATTAGGACATTGGTGAACAGGGAAGTTATGTCAAAGCTGACTAATAAATCTTGGTCATTGAGTGTAATGTTTTTAATTTTATTAATGAAATGTTGTGTATTTTTTATGTAGGAAGGGAACTGACCTACCAATTCCTTGAGTGTGGGCGCTAGTTTTTTGGCTAGGTGATAATTTGGGCTATTGATTCCTCCAACAATCTGATGTAGTGGTGTGCCTGCTTTGTGTATTTTTGGCAGGCCATAAATTCTGGGCACGTGGGCATAACAAGGTATTAATTTTTTTGTTGTTTTTTCGGGCCATGTGTGGACGGATTTGATTAATTCAGTTGTTTTCTTTTTGTTATGTTTTGTGGGATTACAGTTTACAATTTGGTAAGTGTTGTGGTCCGATATCAAATGGTTCATTTTTTCAATGTATATTGTACGGTCTAAAAGGACAGTGGCATTTTATTAGTAATTAATAAAATAATCTGTTCAACACGTGTGTTTTTGTGTCCCTAAATTTATAAATATGAAAGAAATACATTATTATTATTACAGGCAACTCCAAGGAGTCCTTAAACTCATCAAGAAAGGCCCTAAACATCATGTCGAGAACTATCCAACATTTGAGCAGTATCTAATCACACTTTGCATTGAACATTTACAGTCATGACACCCACAACAGACTCTGGCAACCTATTCCATTCATTCACTACTCTCCAAGCAAAAAAACTAGTTCTAACACCCTTGCTAACTACACTCTTACTGAGTTTCCATGGATGGCCCCTAGTTCTCCCACCAACACACCTGTTCTGAAAAATTTATTTTGAATTAATCTTGTAAAAATGCCTCCATAATTAATATGTCTCAATCATAACACCCCTTTTCCACCTATCAACCAGTTTCTGTAACCTACAAATCTTCAATCTGTTCTCGTAAGGGTCATTCCATAGACCTGCTGCCATCTTGGTCACTTGGTTCTGGATCCTCTCCACCTCATCACCAAGAAACCCTGGTGCCCAGATTTGCATTGTAAGATGGGATCTTATCAAGGCTCAATAAAGAGGAACAATAACTTGTCTCTGCTCGTCAAAGTAGACATTCTTCAGTAACCAAGTGATCTCATGAGCCCCCCCCCTAAAATGTAACTCCCTATCCACTAACACCAAGTGTCTAGCTTAGTCAATTTCCTGGAGTACAGTTCCACCAACGTGGTATACTGGTAATCTTTTCATCCCAAAATGCATAACCTTACACTTTGCCACATTAAACTGACATTCATTCTCCTTTGCCCAGTCTGACAATCCATCCATCCAAACCATTCTGCAAAATTTTGACATCTGTATTAACTATTGCTCTATTCAACTTTGCATCATCAGCAAATAACTGAACAGTTCCTCTCAGATCCTTTCCTGTATCATTAATGAACAAATTAAACAGTATCAGTCGAAGAACAGAACCCTGCGGCCACTAGTCACAGGCCTTTATTTTGAACTCTACTCCTGAATAAACTACTCTAATATCTCTCCAACCACCATCCTATCTATCTCACCAATCCTATATCTATCCCCATGTGCTGCAGTTTACTGATTAGAATTCGATGTGGTATCATGGAATTCTAAATGACATCTTTGACATGGAAGTTCATGTCAAAGGCCTTTGCAAAATCCAGCAGTATCACTGTAAACCCATTATCTTTATCCAACTCAGCTGTCACCGTATTATCAAACATGAGCAAGTTACTGAGGCATGACCTACCCTTCACAAAACCATGTTGTCCTCCATACAGTATCCCATTTCCATCTATCCGTTCCTGTATTTTGCTCTTGACCTACTTCTCCAGTACTCTGACAACTCCTGATGTGCTGATTGGCCAGTTATTTGCTACATCAGTCTTGAAGCCTCCTTTATGCAATGGAACTATTTTTCCCCTCTTTCTATTCCCTCAGGACTAACCCAGAGCTGAGACTTAGATTAAATAATATGGTCAAGGACACTGACAATTTTCTCACCACTTTACGTAAAACTCCAGCTGGTATATCACCCAATCCCACAGCCGTAATCACATTGAGGTTCTGTAATATGCTATTCACCTCCATTTCATTTCAGTTACTGTATAAGCCTTTGGCTCTCTCATTCCTGCAATATCACCACCTGGGTGATATACTCTTGCAAATTGTTCACTTAGTAAATCCAATATTTAGACTATAATTACTTTCCTACCATCGGCATTCCTTAAAATCATTCTGCCATATATATTCTTTCTTTTACTTGCAGCATATTAAAAGCACTGTTTGGCATTCTCTTTATAGCCTGCATTGTTAACTTTGTTTCATAATCTGCTTTTGTCTTTCTTTCCACACTAGTTACCCTTCTACCTTGTACTGTTCATATGCCTGCAGGTCACCTTTCTCCTTAAATTTCCTCCACAATTTTTTTTTTTTTTTTTTTTTAGCTCCAGCTTGATGACATTCATCCATTTAACTCCAATGTATGCAGTCTGCCATTACCTCCCTCAAACACCCTTGACCACTTCACATGCTATCAACATCCAGCCCTTGCAGCATGCCATGGCACTAATCCAAGCAATCTCCTAAGTTGGTCATACTTACCACCCCTGTAATTGCACATATATCCCTGTCTTAATTGAAAATTTCCACACATTTGGCCACCTCCTAGAACAAGACCATGTGATCACTCTCGTCAGTTGGTGGCACAATTGGTGAGACAGCATACATAACAGCATTAATGTGTGAATGTATTCCATAGGTCAAAAGGCTGAACAAGGTACACATAAAATGGATGAATAATGGGATTAAGCATGAAATGTGGAAGAAGAAGAAGACACTCTGGAGGCAGCACAAGATGAATAATGGTAATAATCAGTTGCATGAAGAGTATAAACAGCAGGCAAGAAGACTACATCAGTTGTATAATAAAATTAGTTTAATCCTTTATCCAAGTGTGAGCAAACAAAGTTTGCGCCTGAAAGTAACTTCAGGACTGGGTTAAGGTGGTACAACACTAGGGCAACTCATTGCAAAGGTGGAGCGAGCTACCAACACTTGCCCTGGTGTTGTACCACCTTAACCCAGTCCTGAAGTTACTTTCAGGCGCAAACTTTGTTTGCTCACACTTGGATAAAGGATTAAACTAATTTTATTATACTCTAACCAAGTGAAAAATAAACTTTCAACATCTTTCTCTAAATCCAGAGTAATTTAATAAAAAAAGGGTGGCACACCATTTGACAACTCCTATAGTTGGAGATGACCTGCTAATGCTTCTGCCTGGTATCTCTACTTAGGCCTGGCTCCCACTGAAGAGACCTCAATTCGCCCCCCAATCGCGGGGGGGGGGTTCTTCAACGTCCAAAAAGACGCCACAGGACGCCTAGTAACGGTGGACTGGAAGTACGGTGGCCGTACCATCCGACTTGCTGCAGTTTACGCCCCGAACAATCCATACCATAGAAGTGGTTTCTTCTCTGCCCTTGAAAACTATTTCCTGGGAGCAGAACACCTAATAGTTGCAGGAGACTGGAACTGTGTGGAAGACACACGTCTAGACAAAATAGGTGGGAACGCAAACAACGGAACTGGCGGCATTGCCGCTTTAAATCGATGCTGTATAAATTTTGACCTCGTCGATATCTGGAGGCGGAATAACCCTGCCAAAGTAGAAACTACGTGGGGCCACGGCCAGATATCGACAAGACTAGACAGGGTGTACGTGTCCCAAAACCTGGAACAATATGTTCAGAGGATACGTCACACCGCAGTGCATAACTTGACAACCGACCACAAGATGGTCATACTAAAAATCACGCTCCCAGAGGTGATGGAAACAGCCAGAGGTCCTTGGAGGCTCCCTCCCACCTTCCCCAGTCTTTTCAGCGACCAGCTACAGAACCTCTGTGACAGATGGACAAACACCAACTGGGACTGGGAAAACTGGCTGACCTTCAAGAGGCAGGCTAGGGAACTGTTCCAAAAATGTGGACGCGAAAGGGCCTACCAAAAACGCAAACGGCTGAGGGATCTCTACAGGGAACTCGGCTGGTACCGGACAAACGAACGGAGTGGAGTTCCCTGCGGAGATCTCATCAGACAAGTAGAAATAGAACTGCAGCAAGAGCGGCAGAGTAGAGTCGAGGACCTCGACTTTCGAACGAGACTCTATCTCAGACATTTGGAAACACCTTCCGCCGCATTCTACAACCAACAACGGGTGGCGGCTAATGATGAGAAAACGATTCACCAGATCGAGAAGGGCCAGATTTTACGCTCAACCCACGAAATACTCCGTCACTTTCATCAGCAGTATATCGGTATCTTCTCTGACCAGCAGGGCACGGATGACTTCGGTGAATGGGACGCAACACGTTTTCCCGATCATCTTAGTGCCCTGCAGGACAGGCCGATAACTGCAGCCGAATTAAAGGCCACATGCAGAATGATGAAAACAAAGAAGACCCCAGGGCCAGACGGACTGGGGATAGAATTCTATAGATCTATCTGGGAATTTGCATTGGCAGCGTTAATAAACATCTTTAACGAATTCCTCACTTCGGGAAACATCCCCGAGGAATTCGTTAAGAGCCACACCATCTTTATCCCCAAGAAAGACCGAGATCGGACTTTGTCGAATAACTGGCGTCCAATCTCCCTAACCAACGTAGACTACAAGATTTTTGCAAAAATTATCTGCACGCGCCTTAAGGGTGGTATCGAAAAAATAATAACAAGCTCACAGGTCTATGGGATCCCTGGTAGATCTATGGAATTCAATCTCTTTTTGTTAAGAGACTTGATCAAACTGGCCAAAGAGAAAAAATACCCCCTGGCACTTCTCTCCACCGACCTGGAGAAAGCGTTTGACAGCGTCAACCACAGGTACTTGCAGAACATCCTACTAAAAACAGGCGTGGGCCCGAGACTTCGGCGTACAATTAAAAACATGTATGCGGAAGCCACGACCCAGCTATCTATTAATGGGTTTCTAACAGAACCAATCCGCATAAAGAGAGGGGTTAGGCAAGGCTGCCCGCTAAGCCCCCTCCTCTTCTCCCTAGTATTAGAACCCCTAATCAAAAGAATTGATAACACCCCCGCAATTAACGGTATTCCACTGCCCCAAGGCTCCAGACAATGCAAAATAGTGGCATATGCAGACGATGTAGTGGCTACACTCAGAGACTCTGAGTCCATCTATATCTATCTGCACACGCTGCAAAAATTCAGCATAGTCAGTGGTCTTCGCGTTAACGCACAAAAAACCAAAATCAAAAGTTTCGGAAATTTCCATAGCACTGGACTTCCCTACGGTTTAACGCTACAGACACAGCCTCTAACTATACTAGGCGTGCCCTTTTCAGACACCCTAGCACTACCAATCCAAAAATTGCAGGAGACAAGCAGGGAAAGGATAAGGCTGTTCAAACCAACCTTCTTCTCCTTTTGTGGCAGAGCGACAGTAATAAAAACAATCGTCACCCCAATGCTGATGCACACTGTCAATATCACAGGCATCACACTGGCACAAGAAAATAAAGTATCAAAAGAACTCCTGGATTTCTTCTGGAATGGGAGAAAACACGAAGTAAAGAAAGAATATCTACAACTCAAACAGGAAGAAGGGGGTTATGCTCTGCCCGATCACAGAAGCTTGCTACAAGCAAACACGTTCAAAACCGTACGGAAGGCCTTAAACTCCAACCACATTTCTGGCCTACTAATTAGATATTTTACAGGACTTTTCCTCCCCCTCTTTGGGATCACGGACTATGCTGGACCCCGCGCAAGGGGGGTGCCCAAGTGGTACCGTACAGTAGTGAAATCGATCACAACACTCAGAGACAGAGGAATAGCAATCCTCACACACAAACCCAAAGCAGTATACTGGGATTTCTTCCAACTTTCCAGGCGTGATACACCCAATCTTAGTACAAATAATGAAATTCTCTTCAGAAACATCAAAAATAGCTGGGGACAGCCTTTTCATCGGGATCTAGCCTGGAGAATAGCCTACGGGCGGCTCCCGGTGAAACAGGTGAAATCCTGGTATGTACCTAACCCGTGCGACCCTTTCTGCGATGTCTGTCGGGACGTGGAAACGGTGGACCACTTCTTTTATTTTTGCCCACCAGCCCAACGCATCTGGCGGAGACTCAGCACAGCATTGGGAATCCCCATGCTGACAGTAGAAGAGGTAATACGACTACAATTCCTGCCACCAGTCAAAAAAACCCAAAAGTTCACTATCTTCCTAATCAATGTACTAAAATATCACATCTGGAAAGTACGGAAAAAATCCCAGGTACGAGACGCAAATTTAATATATGCAAGAATAAGAAAAGGTTTCTTTTTCTACTTACACAAATTTCTTGCACAAGAAAGGCACTTACTAGGAGACTTTAAATTTGTGAATCAATACTGCAAACCACCGATAATATGCTTTCTTATACAGGGACGCATCAAGCCCTGTATATCTCTTTAGAACCCAAAAAAAACCCACCATCCCCCCCCACCCCAGAAAAAAGAATAACCACTCTGTTTCCCCTAGCCACAAAGCTTTCGCTGGCACGGTTTCTTTACTCCAAACAAGGGGGGGAGAGCTGGGAACCCGGGCGGCGAAGGCTTACTGCGAGGCGGTGCCGCTCCTCGTGAGCGGCATCTCCCGGGCCAGTCTCTTCCCCATTCTAAGTCCCAGTGGTACCAGGTATACAAGTTCCTCAGTAAGTTCCTATTCATTCCTACTTACCGGACCTTATGTCCCGTTATTTTAGATTTAAAATAAATATTTAAACAAGTCCTATTATTTACATCCTGTTAAAAAAAAAAAAAAAAAAAAAAAATATATATATATATATATATATATATATATATACCTGGAATAAAAATAAGGATACTATATCTAGTAACATAAAAAGAACCTCCATTAATACTGGAGTAAATCATTACTTTAGATAAAATAATATGAGAACTATAGACAAAAGTCTATGTTTAACCTTTTCTGAACAGGTAAATTGAGATTATATGTTACAGACCAATTAGCCAATAAGGCTAAACAGGTTGACTGAGGCCTCTTTTTACCTCCTACTATCCTACTCTATCTTATATCATACTCCTCTTTTACTGTCTGCTGATCCTCAGCATGCTTTATTCTCCAAAGGCCAATGATGAGAGACATGAACTCCCATTCTACCTCAATAAAGGTCGAAACTAGTCTGGGTAGTGGCCCTTCCCTTAATGCATAACAATAGCCATATCTGCAAGGAGATGTGTTTTGCATTATAGGAGATAGTGAGATAGGAGTGTTGGTAGCTCGCTCCACCTTTGCAACGAGTTGTTCTGGTGTTATACCACCTTAACCCAGTCCTGAAGTTACTTTCAGGCGCAAACTTTGTTTGCTCACACTTGGATAAAGGATTAAACTAATTTTTATTATACTCTAACCAAGTGAAAAATAAACTTTCAACATCTTTCTCTAAATCCACAGTAATTTAATAAATCAGTTGGTAAGGATAGCAGAAGTGCAGTATGAGCAGAAATTAGCAAATCAGGCCCAGAAAAGCCTGGTTGGCTGAGTGGTAAGCGACTCGGATCTCCAGCCAAAAGGCTGCAGGTTCGAATCCTGCCGTGGGCATGGATGTTTGTGATTGTCTGCGAAATTACTGGTGGACAGTAGATGATGGTGGTAGTTGCAGTTCGCTGTAGTTGGTGAATTGAGTGGTGGAGACAGAGTTGTAGAGTGGGTGCCCTCCCTTGATGAGTCTTGGAACTACTTGGAGTGTCACATAACAATAACAAAATTCCTCATGAGTTTTTCCAATATGTGGCAAGTAGAGGGAAGAATGATTATGGTAAGATGCTGTTAATGGATGAAAGTGGGAGAATGATAACTGCTGCTGATGATATAGTTGAGGTGTTTAGTGAGCAGTTCATTTGAGGTGTTTCATCCTCAGTGTGAATTCAGAAACTCAAATGTAGAGAATGAAATGAGAGAAGACTCAATGGTGAGCTAGCAAGAAGTATGAGGAGTTAAGTAAGCTAGATGTCAATAAGGCAATACGATTTGATGACATATCACCACGTGTCTTAAGGGAATGTTCCAAGGAGTTGACATCAGGCTGAGCCTACCTGTTCACTATGAGTCTTGCAACAGCAAAAGCCCCAGAGGAATGGAACAAAAGTAAACTGTTTCACTTCACAAAGGTGGTGGGTGGGTTAAGGCAACAAATTATAGGACAATCTGCATATCTGGAGTTGTACTGAAGGTATTAGAGAGGTTTGTGAGATATAGGATACAAAAGTAGGTTAATTACAGTAGTATTATTTGCTTATCAGAACAGGTTTGCTAAAGGGAGGTCGTGGTTTACAAACTTGCTTATTTACCATAGCAAGGTGCCAAACGTATTGGTCAAGGGAGATGCATATACAGTGGTATACTTAGATTCTGCAAAGGCTTTTGATAGATTTCCACACTACAAGTTGGTCACTAAACTGAAAGCAGATAGGAATGGATGATAGACTAGTGAGTTGGATAGGTGAATGGATATCAGGTAGGTATTAGCAAGTTGTGTATGGGGGCACTAATCTCGAAAGAGGAAAGTCACTAGTGGCGTGCAACAAGGTCAGTTTTGGAACCATTGTAATTTAATTTGTATATCAATCATATTGGGATAGGATTAATATACTGGTGGGAAACAATATGGAAATATCACTTCAATGTTGCCAAGTGTAAGGCTCTGAAATTTGGTAGACAATAGAATGCAAAGTATATACTTGGTGGAGAAAATTTTGAAAGACGTTGAGGACACAAGAGACCTTTGAGCAGTGGTGGACAGGGATCTGAAGGTCAGAGGTCACACTGTACAAGTCGTGAAATCATCACATCAGATTATGGCAACGATGCCTGAGGACTTTAACATGTAGTAACAAAGAGGTGCTGTTCCATTCTAAGGCCTCGATGAGGCATTTTATGGATTATTATGCACATATTTGGAACCCCCTGGTTTTCATGGTGATGAGGATATGTTGGAAAGGGTCCAGAGAAGACTATGGTTTATAACTGGTTTTGGGATGCAAGTACAGACTGAAGGAATGCAGTTTGCAAAGCCTTGGAATAGGAGGTAGAGAGGGAATATGATTGAGACATTTAAGTTGAAAGGGATGTTACCAGGTTAACATGGAAGAAATTTTTTGTAGAATGGGGAGAAGGAGGTAAAACAAGGGGACTTACCTGAAAGTTGTATAAGGAGGGTTTGAGCAGGGACGTAAGTAGTAGGTTCTTTGCATAGAGAGTGGCTGTCGAGTGGAATGTTTTGCCTGACACTGTGATGAATACAGATATATTGAATGATACATTGAGTTTAAAGCATAGTTATGGCCTTTGTGTATAACAGTGTTTGCCTCCAGCAATGAGTCTTTTGACTATGTGAAGGTCTGGTGTTAATAATAAATAATGACAAAAATACTGCATTCATATACACCACTTACTTGAAAACATGTAAGAGAAGGCTTGTTATTTACTCTTTTTTTTCCATTTAAGTCATGTGATTAGTTTGGTACCATCATATCTAGTAGCTGCAAATTTTCTTTTGTAGAAAAAAAAATGTTTTTATGTATGTAGTGTTATCTACAATTTCTATGGTAACTGCAAGTCTCTAGATTTATCCATTAAAAAAAAGTTGCTATCAGAACTAGTGATCTATGCCCTCACCTTAATTCTCACTAAAATAATTTTGAAACTCATTACGAGCTAACATTATCACCACATGGAAGCCCATATAATCAGCAACCACCTACAAATATACTATTCTGACCTGTATTACCTATTTCTGAACATGTATGATGTAAAGATTTGGAGCAATATTTGTAAGAAATACCATATGAGGGAAGATGTGAAAGAGTTACTGAATGAAGCAAAAAAAAAAAAAAAAAGAATGAGAAGGTGAAGTTTGTGAGACTATTGCCATTGTATGACATAGGTGAACTGAGGAGGGCAATGATAGCTAATGAATCAAAATGCAGGTTGGGCAGAAGGAGTGATGTAGATCTTGTGGACCAGAATTTGATGGATAGAAAAATTTGTACAATTCTGATGGACTGCACTTAAATGGATTCAAAGTTAGGTGTCAAGAGAGAGAGAGATAGAGTGCTTTGTTCACTGAGAGTGCAGAAGTGGAATGTCAGGAAAACTAAAGAAATCAGTGTGGATGCAAATGAGTATGTGAAGGCACCCATCAACCGAATGAGTGTGTGTGTGTGAAAAAAAAAAAAAAGAAAGAAAGAAAAGTGGAATCTAGTCTCTTGGGCAACAACATTGAATTCAATGGTCATTTCAGGATAAAAAGGTGGTTGAGGCCTAAGGGGATGTTACAGTTTCTATATACTCCAGGAATAAGGAGGAGTTTTTGACATAAAAGCAAGAATAGCGATGGGAAGAGATGCCTTTAATAGAAAAGGAATTTATTCATTAGTAAAATGGACAGAAACCTAAAGAAAAGACTAATAAAATGTTATGTGTGGAGTGTTGTCCTCTGTACAGCTGAAACTTGGACATTGAAGAAAGAAATTAAGATTTTGGAAAGCTTTGAGATGTGGGTTATTTGGAGAAGGATGGAAAAAAATCAAAATGGACAGATAAAATAACTAATGAAGAGGTCTTAAAAAGAGTAGAAGAAAGAAGTATGTTAAAGAGGATAAAAATAAGAAAGGGAAACTGGATCAGACATATTCTGAGAGGAAATGGAATCAGATGCCATTGAAGGAAAAATAGACGGAAAAAGACCCAGAGGAAGAGTAAGGAAAACAATGCTTGGCATGCTGAATGGAAACAGGTACACAACGTTGAAAGAGAAGGCTCAGAACAGAAGAGTGGAAGGAAAGTTTTTGCTACTAAGAGAAGAACCTGCTCAATTGCAGAATATACTTAAGTGCAACCTTGCCAAAAATTATGGTGAGACTTGGCTACAGGGATAGAATGTGATGGATTTAGTACTTTCAGGTAGGATAGAGTTAACAGGATGGGGGGGGGGGGTACTGCTGATAATAGCAGATGAATTGCAGCTAACAAGAGCAGGAGTCAGTTGGGTAGATGGCAGTTCTTTTGAGCCAATATGGTATGAGATTAAAGATATCTGGACAAAATATAAAATTGGTTGCTGGTATAGGCCATGGGGGTGCCATATATTATGTGGAAGATATGCATCAGCAGATATGAGTACAAATTGAAATTGGAAAGAGGAAATATCGCATGGCAGAAAGGAAATGAAATTTATACACTTAGTGAGAGATAATTACTTGAAGCAGAATGTGATAGAAGTGTTATAAGATTAAAAGATGTGACCATAACTAAGGTTGGCTATATGGCCTCCAGGATTAGGGAAAGTGATCATGTGGTCTTGACTACTAATAGTAATATGTGCAAGTCCCTATATACATTTCCAAGGCATCTGAATGAGTATGGCCAAGCCTACTTAGCAACCTACTATATCTGCTTTTCTAGACATTTCCAAGGGATTTGAATGCCACAGAATCCTTAAGTTCTTGCAACTTCTCAGAAAACAAAACAAAACAAAAAAAAAAAAAAGA
The DNA here is from genome assembly GCF_054136105.1 of Typopeltis vanoorti. NCBI lineage: Eukaryota > Metazoa > Arthropoda > Arachnida > Uropygi > Thelyphonidae > Typopeltis > Typopeltis vanoorti. The sequence goes on along the minus strand of NC_143567.1, from coordinate 11,495,084 downwards.
TGTCACCTCACAAAGTCAAATTTCTTTTTTGAACTGACATTCGACTTCTTGCCTCTCCTGCAGAGGCGTAGCTAGGGAGGGACGGAGGGGACAGCACTTTGAACCTTTTTGAACTTTTGCACTTAATTCTAAAATACAGTCTTGAGAACTCATTTCCAATATTGTAATACTACTGCAAATTTTCCTCACAATTGCTGTAAATATTGCTAGTTGTGAGAGGAGTTTTGCTAAATAAAATAGATTAAGAATTACCTACATTATTATGAAATAGACTTTGCCAATGTCATCGACAATTTTGCTAACAGAAAAGCAACAAAAAAAACATTTTAGGATGTTGAAATTAAAGTTTTACTTCAAAAATAAACAGTGTTTTAATTTATTTCCCTAAACATCTTTTGACTTTTTGTAGTATTTTTGATGTGTGTTGAGAGGGGCAGCAAACTCAGGGACTGCCCCAGGTGGCAAAAAGCTCTAGCTACACCACTGCTCTCCTGGCACAAACATATAGCCTTGAAATGTTTGGCACTCTTTTCCACTGAAGAAGTTACTTTTCATCCATACAGCAGTTAATCCTATGAAAATCTGTATCAACACAACTTTAGAATACTTTTCTCTTGAGTGGCATAACACCCAAAATCTCTCTAAAAAAACTTTCACAATCCAACTACAAACTTACAGAATAGAATCAATTTTTACTTACTTTTCATTCACTTCCATTCTTTGAAATAACATCTTTATTTCAAAAAAAAAAAAAACATCAATAAATCCCCCACTCTGCTTTTTTTTTTTTTTTCAAGCTTTACAAAGGATGATACCATTACTCATGAATAACTAACAAAACTTTTTTTCATATTTTGTAGATAAAGTGATTGTACAAATTATTGTACAGTCTCATTTATATTATTATAATAAAGGACTAACTTGTGACATCTAATATGCAATTCAAACTTCCACAACAATGAGGATATGATTTATTGCATTACAAAATGATGCAAAAGGTAATTACTAATGCCTTAGTAAGAATAAAAACAAAAATACCACATAAATTATCTCCTCTTTTTGCTTCCTTTTTAATTTTCATGCAACCACTATTATGCAGTACTCAAGTTTCCTTCCTGTTATTGCTACATTTCATGTTACAAATTAAAGCTATGCTTTAAAGCACAACCACATTATTACTGCATCTTCTTGACCCATATAAACTTCCTTCCATACTGTAATACAGAAATATAAACCTCGATTCCAAAATGCTTAAGCAATTGAAATGAAATGATATGAAAATTTCAATTCCTAAAAGTAATGTCTTTACTGGAAAATTCCCAGTTACAACCAAAATTGTTGTGCTGATAACTGCGTTCTTCAGCAATGTCACAGTTTTAACTTGTTAAGGATACAAGTTAAATTTAATGATATTGATAAAGAAAAAAATGAATAGATTTTAAAACATACTCATATGGTCTGACATCTAAGACCATAAGAAGACAATATGAGGATAAAACAATAAACAAAATTCTATAAAGTAAACCTAACAGCTGTATGCATGGATCAGAACATAGATCTAAACAAAATATAATTTATGATTCAGAGGGAAGAAAGCATTTCTGCAAGGTGGACAATTTTTTTTTTTTTTTTGGCTATGCTAATGTAGCAATATCTATTAATTATGCAGCAGAAAGTTACTACATCATTGTAGTTTATGTGATGTGCGTTGCTTGCTAACAAAATTATTATTATTATTATTACTACGGGCTACTCCAGGGAGTCCTTAGACTCATCGAGGGAGGCCCTAAACATCATGTTCACACAACTGTTCAACATTCTCACAGTATCTATCATACCTTGCCTTGAACTCGCTCACTGTCATGGCACCCACAACAGACTCTGGCAGCTTATTCCACTCATTTACCACTCTAAAAGTAAAGAACCCAGCTCTAACACCCCTGCTAACCACGCTCTTTCCCAGCTTCCATGGGTGTCCCCTAGTTCTCCCACCACCAGTCCTGATCTCAAAAATATCATCTGAATTAATCCTATAGAATCCTTTTAGCAATTTGAATGTCTCAATCATATCTCCCCTTTTCTGCCTATCAACTAGTTTCTGCAACCCACAAATCTTCAACCTGTTCTCATATGGTTCATTCCATAGACCTGCTATCATCTTAGTCACTCACCTCTGGATCCTCTCCACCTCCTCCCCATCAAGAAGGAACCGAGGTGACCAAATCTGGGCACAGTAGTCGAGATGAGGTCTTATCAGGGCTCGGTACAGAGGTACAATAACTTGCTTGTCTCTGCTTGTCAAGGTATTTTTCAACAACCAAGTGAGTTGATGAGCTGATTTAGCTACTTTCGCAATGTGCCCATTAAACTTCATCTCCCTATCCACCAACACTCCCAAGTCCCTGGCCTCATCAATCTCTTGGAGTACAGTTCCACCAATGTGGTATACTGCTGCTAATCTTTTCACTCCGAAATGCATAACCTTACATTTTGTCACATTAAATTGACATCCATTCTCCTTAGTCCAGAACTCCAATCGATCTAAGTCGTCTTGCAAGACTTTGACATCTTCTGCATTCACTATCGCCCTACCCAACTTTGCATCATCAGCGAACAAATGAACTGTCTCACTTAGACCCTTCCCTATATCGTTGATGAACAGATTAAACAGCAGTGGTCCAAGAACAGAACCCTGTGGCACACCACTAGTCACAGGCCGTCTTTTGAACTCTACTCCTGAATAAACTACTCTTTGATATCTCTCCATCAACCACCCAGCTATCCATCTCACCAACCCTATATCCATTCCCATATGTTGTAGTTTACGGATTAGAATTCCATGTGGTATCCTGTCAAACGCCTTTGCCAGGTCCAGCAGTATCACTGTAAACCCATTTCCCTTATCCAGTTCAGCCGTCACCTTGTTATAAAACTTGAGCAAGTTACTGAGGCATGATCTACCCTTCACAAAGCCATGCTGTCCTCTGTACAGTATCTCATTTTCATCAATCCATTCCTGTATTTTTCCCTTGACTACTTTCTCCAAGACCTTGACAACGACTCCTGATATGCTGATCGGTCGGTAATTTGCAACCATAGTCTTGGATCCTCCTTTATGCAGTGAAACTATTTTCCCCTCTTTCCATGTCTTCGGGACTAAGCCAGACCTGAGACTCAGATTAAACAACATGGTCAAGGGCACTGATAATTCCTTAGCCGCTTCATGCAAGACCCGTGCCGGTATACCATCCAATCCCACAGATGTATTCACATTAAGGTTCTGTAATAGACTATTCACCTCCACTTCATTCATCACAATTCCCGTATAAACTAATGGTTCCTTCATTTTTTCGTCACCACTTGAATGATATACTTTTGCAAAGTGCACGCTCAGTAACTCCACTATATCGACTGGTTCAGTGAACTCTTTACCATCGTCATTCCTTAAAATCATTTTGCCATGTACAGTTTTTTTCTTGCTTGCAGCATATTGAAAGAACTGTTTGGGATTCTCTTTTGCTTGCATAGCTAGTTTCCTTTCATAATCGGCTTTTGCTGTTTTTACCACACTCGTTACCCTTCTGGCCTGCACTTTATACCGTTCGTGTGCCTGCAGGTCACCCCTTTCTTTAAATTCTCTCCATAGTTGTTTCTTTTTTTGCAGCTCAAGCTTAATGGTTATTCATCCATTTAACCCCTACTTGTTTCACTATTCGGACCTTAGGTATACAATCAGCCATAACCTCCTGTAAATGCTCTTTGACCACTTCCCATGCTTTATCGACGTTCAGCCCTTGCAGTTGTACATGCCATGGCACTGATCCAAGCAATCTCCTAAGCTTGTCATACTTGCCTGCACGGTAATTCCACATATACCCTGTCTTAATCACAAATTGCACACCTTTAGCCACCTCCCAGGTCAAGACCTTATGATCACTCTCACCAATAGGTGGCAACATGGTCATATTCATTACAGTCAAATTCGCAGATGCTATTACCAGGTCAAGCACTCTCAAACCCCTAGTATTTTCAATTACACGCTGTCTCAGTTAGTTATCCCTTAATAATTGAATAAAATCCATTTCCTTCCTCACATGTGTCCTCTGTGAATAATACACAATATTTCTCTGAACACTACAAAATATGGAGAGGAAGAAAGAGTACAGATCATACTAATCCTATATATTTTATAACACAATTTCCAAAATAATGCAGATAACAGAGGAGGTGTTTTGGAGGGTTTTCAAATAAGAGATTCCATAAACAATTTTTATTAGTCTATCAAATTTGACTAAATGGAAAGTTGCAATGATCTGAACCACAAAGTAAGCAACTATGACAATACTATACTCAGATCGTCAGATTTCAGGAATCCACCCAAGAACTTTAATAACATATAAAAGTCATAGCCATCAAATTCCTGACATATACCCTCAGGGGATGTACAGAATCTTATGAAGAATACTACAATTTTCTTCTAGATTAGCCTGTATCTGTCAACATTCCAATATTAACACATCCTTATATTTCTGTCTTCTAAGGCACTTCTTATTGTATCAATCAACCTACATTAATCTTGGTCTTTTTCATGCCATTCTGGCAAAGAACACTTGTTTAGTTAATCTTTTCATTTCCAATCTGTTTAAGTGATCATACCACCTGAGATTAGCTCTACTAACAGATTCCTGAATGTTAACAATGCCAAGTTCTTTCCTAAATAGCCTTGTTCTTAATATGATACTGCTGTTGAGACTTGTTTAGTCTACTAATCTTTCTCAGGACTCTCAGATCCATAAGTTAAAATTGGTTTGAACGCTGTCTTGTATACAGCTAGTTTAGTGTTTTGACTAATCTCTCGTATTCCATATAAATTTATTCAGTTGACTTCCTGTCATACCAGCATTGCTAATTCTGCTGACTATTTCTTTTTAATTTTATTTAATTTGCCATCTTCTAAAAATTATGCCTAAATATCTGAAATATTGTGCTTGTTCTGTAGGTTCTCTATTCAGGATGGTTGATAGATTCGTTGTTTCTGCCTATTTTTATTGTCTTTGTATTTTTAATGCAGATTTTCATATAAAATTTATTACAGCAGTTATTCAATTTGGTCAAGGAATCCTGCAATCTTATCCTGGATTTATTTAAAAGTATAACATCATCTGCATAAAGTAACGAGCTGAGATTAACATCTCCAGTTTTGATATTAGGTTTAATACACTCTCCATCATAATGTGATCCATATAGATGATGAATAACAGTGGAGATAATGTACATCCTTGTCGCACACTTGACTTAGCATCAAACCATCTTTCTATACCCCTTTAATTTTAACTGCTGACAACTCGAATAGGGACTATGTATTGCTTGATATAATGTTCCATTTACACCAGATAACTGGAGCATTTTGAATAGCTTTCCTCTTGGCACCTTCCCATACGCCTTTTCCAGATCTACAAAACTTAAATACAGATTCTTGCTATATTCCCATGATTTCTAAATATCCATCTTAAAGTGAAAATCTGATCCTGACAACCTCTGTTTGGCCTGAACCCAGCTTGTTCTTCTCCAAGCTATTCCTTCACAATTTTTCTTAGCCATTTCTCAAGAATACTTGCATAAATCTTACCAGGAACACTCAGAGAAATTCCTAGGTAATTCTCACATTCAGCTTTATTCCCCCTTCTTTTTTTTTAATATATATATATATATATATATATATATATATGTATATATATATTAAAAGTATATATATATATATATATATTAGGGTTACCACGTAATTTTATAATAAACTTGGTTATTTTACTCCTAATCCCAAGTAAGCAAACAGTTAAGTTTGCGCCTGAAATGTAGTTCAAGTCTAAAGTTGGTGCAACACCAGGGCAATTCATTGTAAAGGTGGGTAAAGCTCTGATCACTATTCTTAGTATTTTCCATAATGTAAAGCACATCTCACTAAGAGATGTATACTGCAATACATTATGGGTGGTGTCACTATCCAGACTGGTTTCAACCTTTTTTGAGGTCTCCTCAGTGAGTAGCCTAAATACCAAGGTTTTAGTAATACAGAGCCTTATCAACTTTACCTGTACGAGTTGCTACAAGGTGTTTTTATTTTAAATAATCTCTAGAGGAGATAGATGTAAATAAGTTTTTTTACCTTGGGAATAATGTATATTAGAGTTACCAAGTAATTTTATAATAAACTTGGTTATTTTACTCCTAATCCCAAGTAAGCAAACAGTTAAGTTTGCACCTGAAAAAAAAAAATAAAATTCAATTAAAAAAATATATATATATATATATATATACATACACAACCCTCTGACCAGGCCTTATGAATTATGCAGTACAGCCACTGAAAAACTTTTATACCTCCATATTTGAGCATTTCTGGTCAAATATCATCTACTCCAATTGCCTCTCCACATTTCAGGTTTGTGATAACTTTATATTTCGGATGACATTCCTGTTGAGTGTTTTCTACATCTATGCTGTCACTGCTCATCTCATTTAGCAATCTTTCAAAGTAATTACTCCATAAATCAAGAATATCACCATATATCAAGAATATATATAAAAGTGTGCCATCTAAAAATGGGGACTTAATATTACAAGGTAACAAAGAAATTTATCATGATTCAGTGATCAATATTTCTATCAGGACTGCTATAGACATTTCAAGCTCATTTGAGCAGACATGTTCTATGGTACCAACAACAGTGTTTTGCAAAATGTTCTAATAGTAAAATAAATAAAACGTGAAGTGGAAGCAACGATTCATGGAAACATAAATAAAGATAATAATACACAGAAATTGTTAGTGGCATACAACATTCAGAAACAGAATTGTTTCTGAATGTTGTATGCTCCTGGAAGAAGTAAAGAAATGAGTAAATGAGAAATCAGTAAAGAAATGAGAAGACCTTTTGATGGTGGGCGGTGAATAAGTGAAATACATTGGCAGAACCATACAAAAAATGCTAACTGCATGTTTTGGGATCTATTGAGTTTGGCATCACCAAATGAGTCCTGTGACTACATGGAGGCATGAAAAGGATGCAACTTCACCGAGAGGGGGGAGAGATCCTATGTTCTGCGCAGCCCATTCAGTGCACAAGGTGTATATTTTTGCCCCACTTATTTTCAGTAAGGATTTTATCATCATTTATAACTGATAGATCATCATTTTGATCAGTTTCTCGCATCCTATTTTTAACGTATTTATCAACTAAAAATTCAACTTCCAAACGATACTGATGATAAAAACCAACGCCACGTACAGATCTAGTTTTCTAAAGTGGCAGAATTTTTCTACATTGTTTTCATCTGAGTATTCATTTTTATCTACCTGGTTATTATCCTTTTAAGGCGCAAGATCTCAATACAGAGTCGTTTTTTTTTTTTAATGTAATCTTGCTCTGAATATCTATTTTTAAAACCACTGCACAAAAGTAAATAAACATACACTTAAATATGAAATACACTAAACCGCTTACCTACACCGATACTGCTAAACTGCGATAAAAAAGAAAGAAATAACCTGTGTCCGAAATATACAGAACATATACACGGAAAGACTGGCTAACACGCTAACCGAGATCAACCGCTTATCATCACGCACCCCTGCGCACAGTAGAATAATCTAACAGCCTCCACATTGAGGACACGAGAAATCCAGAAAAAAAAAAAAAAAAAAAAAAAATCTGTTATAGCTTCTTGAAAAACAGTCTACAAAATCAATGAATAACATCTTGTACTCTCTCTATATATATTTATTTATTTTTTCAAAAGTCACACCCATACACATTTTTTTCTTTTTTTCAAAAGTCTCCCTCACACACATGTATATGTCGGCATGTTTGGCCGACTGGTTAGCGTATCCGCTTTCCAAACAAGAGGTAAAACTGTCTACATCTATCTCTCATCCTGAGATTTTTATTTAATAAGGTCAAATCACCTTATGGTAACTTGTTTTGGTAAAATACTTATAAGCTCTGTATTACCTAACCTTGGTATTTCTAAGCCTGGCTCCCACTGATGAGACCTCAATAAAGGTCGAAACCGGTCTGGGTAGTGGCCCCTTGCCTTTAATGCATAGCATCCATACATCTCCTCAAGGAGATGTGCTTTGCATTAAGGGTAAATATTAAGAATAGTGAACAGAGCTTATGCCACCTTTACCACGAGTTGCCTAAGGCTTGCACTGCTTTGCGGGTCTTTTTAGCGCGGTCTTTAATTTTAGAAACAGCCAGAAATAACAGGGAGCTAAGTCGGGTGAATAATCAGGATAACCTAATTCAGTAATCGATTTTTTGGCCAGAAATTCTTACACGACAGCTCACTATGGCTTAGTGCATTGTTGTGATGGATGATCCACTTGTCAGGCCACAATTCAGAACAGAATCTCGTAATCTTTTCAGCACCTTTAAATAGTATTGCTGGTTGACCGTTTGTCCCTGTTCAATGAGTTCATAGTGGACTATCTCTTTGTGATCAAAGAAACACACTAGCATGGTCTTTAACTGCGAACGTGACATTCGTGCTATTTTTGGACGTGGAGAACTCGGGTTTTTCAACTGCATGCTCTGTGTTTTGTTTCGGGATTGTCCTGGGAGCGCCAGGTTTCGTTACCCGTAACTACTCTCGGAAGAATTGGGTATGCGAAAGAACTCTTTCGCATACCCAATTCTTCAGTTAAAATTACCCTGACTGTTTCTCGATTCATTTGCAATTCATCAGCCATCAATCGCACACGTGTCAGACCGTACCAAATCTCGCACTCTGTTCACATTTGCGTCCGTCATTTTTGTTTTTGGCTGCCCATTCCTGGGATCGTCGTTCACATCTTTTTGCCCTCCTTTGAATATTTTATGCCACTCAAAGACACTTGACTTTTTCAGAGCATCCACACCATATGACCTTTTCAACAGCTCCAACGTTTCAGTAGCAGTTATTCTGATTTTCACACAAAATTTGATGTTAGCCTGCTGCTCCAAATTTCGATCACACATTTTTACGCCAAAGCAAATGGCTCTATCGGCTTATTAACAAGATTACTCACGTGACTCAAACCAAATCACCACACGGGCTACACTACGCGGCTGTTCTGGAATTAAATGGTCCCACCTCGTCTGTGTGTATGTGTGTGTGTGTGTGTGTACACACTAGGCCCTCCCCCTGACGCCCAACTCCCCGAGTTCCGGGCTGGAAAGCCGGTTCTCCTTCATTGCTTTGAGATAACAATGTGTTTGGCTCCTGAAGATAAACACATTGTTGGACGTTTCAAAACAATGAAGAGAGAAAAACGTGACATAAAAACGTTTCAAATGTCGGCTTATCTTTATATATATATATATAAAGGGTATAATTATGTTAAAGATACCAAGCAATTTTAAACCTGGTTTTACTCCATTTTTCCCAAGTAAGCAAACAGACAAAAATGTCAAGTTTGCGCCTGCAAGTAATGCAAGACTAGTTGATCCTACAGGTAGTGCAAAAATTGCTTGGTATCTTTAACATATATATATATATATATAATAATTTTATAATATTGTATATAATATATATAATAATTTTTGTCTAATCCATATAAGGGAATGAAAGCATCAGTTTATAGCTGATGGACTACTTTACAAATTGCCAACCACAATCTGTAGCTGAAGAGCCAGTTTTCTAACTGGTAATTCACTGCGTGTAATTGTGGATAGCACCCAGTGGCGGCCGGTGAAAATTTTAAGTGGGGGGCTGCTGCATATACAAAATAAATTTTAAAAAAATTTTTAAATAATCAATTATTTTTTTCACAATCAGTAACCAATTTATTAATAAATAAATTTACATATTAAAACGTTGCTTTATTAAAAATATTTCACCCTCACCACGAACAAACACAATAATAAAAGTTTCGTATCTCACGGAAATAACTCACCAGTGAAATGGCGGTTGCCAAGTGTTTATATATGTGATCAGTGATTTAAATAGTTGTTATGAATAATTCGGAGTGTTGATTCATATTTTTGATATAAGCGGAAAGCGAAGGTAATCAACTAGCTGATGATTGTGTTGTTAATTAGTGATTGCGGTCTCGCGATAGTTTTTATATTTTGGTATTTGGTATCAGATTGTATGATCAGGCATCGTTGCAGCTAAGCCTAATCTCGCTATTGTGACAGCTAAATCTTCTTTGTAGCTACGTATGTAAATCCTTGTGTTAGATATTTTTGGTTATTCATATAATACGTGTTTGATGAAACATTTTGAGAATGATATGTTATAGTGATCGCGTTTTTGTTGTTAAGCCTAATACTGCCATTCTCTGAGCATATATACTGGATGTTAAATGAAATCTATTGATTATAAGTGTATAATACTGAGATAATTATTTCAAGCAATGTATGTAAATTTTGTTAGGTATTATTTAATGTTGTTTAATATGAGTATTTTATTTTAAACTTAGTTCAGAACTCAATATGATAACAAGATCACAGACAATTTGTTTGAAAGGGCACAATCACACACCTAATATATTATCTGTTTTTAATAAATTACTTGCTAGTGAAAGTTTGGTGGATGTAACATTATTGTGTGAAGGAATGACCCTTAAGGCTCACAAAATAGTACTATCTGCAAGCAGCACTCTTCTATACAGCTTATTTTTAGAGAACCCAAGTAGTCATCCTGTTGTGACATTAAATGACATGAAGTTCAGCGACTTAAGGTTGATGATCCAATATATGTACCATGGTGAAATTAATATTTCATGGGATATGATTCCATCATTGTTAAAATCTGCAGAGTTCCTAAAAATGAAAGATTTTTTGGAAGTTGCTAATAAGTACAATGATTCTGTGGAAGGCATACAGCAGAGCGCTTTAGATTGTGATCGTCACGAAGCAGGAATAACCGATCATTGTTCACTTGGTTGCTGAGGGTCAACTGTCAGGTGAAAGTGTGCATACGGGTGTATTGTCTTGTTCAGTGTCTGATGCTACAGTTGATTCTCACCTAACAGTCACAACCTTGGGTAGTGATGACAATAGTCCTTTCATCAATTCAGGTGAATATGTGCATAACGGTGTGTTGTCGGTTTCTGATGCTGCATTCACGGTTTTTAGCGGTGATGATGGTCCTTTCATCAATTCAGGTGAATGTGTGCATGGCAGTGTGTTGTCGGTTTCTGATGCTACGGTTGATTCTCACCTGTCAGTCACAAACTTGGGTATGTCATCTGAGTCAGCCATTTCTTCTGTGGTTGCTGGTGATGTCAATCCAGATTACTTTACATCTTGTGTTTCTATAGTATCCCCTCTTGAATCTGATGTCAAAGTAGAAACGAAAGACTGTGCAGTCCATTCCACATCTAATATATCAAATGTTTTGCCTGTATTAAGTGACTCGTATGATCGCAGAAGTTTTAATGTAATATATGATGATACATCTGGTTTGACTAATATCCCAAGTTTAAGTGATCATCAAGACTTCGCAGTTAGCTACCATCAGTCACATAGGGAACATACATGTTTTATACAGCCATATCCCAATGTATCGGATAGAAGCATGTGGAGTAGACTGTGTTGTGCAAGTTCTCCTGAAACAAATGAACGGACATTTTTAAATGACTGTAATATATTTTATAATTTTGATCAGACCAAATTGTATAATCTATCTTTTAGATTTCCAATATGTTCTAATATTTTTTATGGAATAGGAAGTATGGGGGGATTAAGAATGACAAAGTATGAGAATGACAGAAGTGAATATGTGCATGGAATAAATAGTGCAGAAATAGATACACACATATTGCTGAGTGATATACTAAAGAATGTGAGAGAGGTTCAGGAACAAAAACAAGCATTAGTGGGAGTAAACGATGTCAAGTTAAGAAGAAGCAAAAAAGATGTTGTGCTGTATGGGAATTCTATAATTAAGGGTGTGAAGGATGGTAGAGTAATTAAAGCGTGTTATCCAGGGTCAAAGATTAAGGATATAACTAGGGCTGTGAAATTGCAGAAAGATAGAGTGAGTGAGATTATTGCAGTTATAGGGACGAATGATCTACGTAGCGAAAGATTTTCTGTAAGACGGGATTTGAAGAATTTAATGATTGAAATGAATGCAAAAAGTGAGAGTGGAAAGATCATGAGTGTGCTACCACGATTTGATTGTGATGAAATGAACAGAAGAGCAATTATAGTAAATGGAATGGTGTCCAGATTGTGTAAAAGGTTTTGCAAAGAAATGAAACTGAATATTTATTTTATGGATGTCTGGGATGAGTTTGATAAAAGGAAGGAGTATTTTAAGAGAGATGGTTTGCACTTAAATGGATTAGGAGCTTGGCATTTAGAACATTTATTGATAAAGGACAGAGTAAAGGGTCATAAACAGGGAAATGGGATTTGCTAGGGAGGCAGGTGATAGAGTTAGCTGTAAATAGTACAAAGGTCATTAATCGTTGTGAAACTGGGATTAATTGTTCGCAGAATGTTAACAGTAGACAGAGTGGGGTAATTTATTATGGGAGGAAGGGTGTATTGCAGTTTATGTATACCAATGCTCGAAGTATTAGGAATAAGTGTGAAGAATTTTTGTCATTACTTAGTACAACATGGCCAAAAATTATAGGAATTAGCGAAACTTGGTTAACCAAGAATGATATAGTTATTGGGATTGAATATAAGGGGTACAGTATTTTCAGGCAGGACAGAGATGACAGAATGGGGGGAGGGGTTTTATTAATGATAGACGAAACATTAAAGCCAAAAAAGATAGAAGTACCTCACTGTGACAGGTATGTAGAGGGCAGTTCATTAGAGGCTGTTTGGTGTGAGATAGAGATTAACAAGGCGAAATATGTAATTGGTTGTTGCTATAATCCAAGGGGAATAAGGGAGAATATAGATAGCATGTATTGGCAAATTAGCACGATGAGTAAAGGTCAAGTAATTATTATGGGGGATTTTAACTTTGGGGACATAGATTGGGGGAAGGAATGGTCACAAGGAACAAAGGAAATGGAGTTTATACAATTGTTAAGAGATAATTACCTGAGACAGCATGTGATGGAAGGGACAAGAGATTCTAGAGTGTTAGATCTGGTCATAACATCGGAGAACATATCAATAAGTAATTTAGTTACAATGTCTCCACTTGGGGAAAGCGATCATGTGGTCTTGACCTGGGAGATTGAAAGACGAACTGAATATTCTATTAAGAATGGGTATATGTGGAATTACAAGGCTGGTGATTATGGCAAGCTGAGAAGTCAGCTTTCAGCTGTATTATGGCATGAGAAATTCAAGGGGAGAGATGTTGATGATGCGTGGGAGATTCTCAAGGAGTATTTGAAGAAAGCTGTATCAGACTGTATTCCCAGAGTCAGAAGGAGAAATCAAGTAGGAGTAAAATGGATGACTAATACTATTAAACAAGAGTTGCATATAAAGAAAAGGTTGTGGAAGACATATAAAGAAAAAGGTGATGAGCGTTCCAATGAGCAATATAAGGTACAGGCAAAGAGAGTAACCTGTGTGGTAAGGAAAGCCAAAGCTAATTATGAGAAGAAGCTAGCTGATGAATCCAAAAGAAACCCTAAAGAGTTCTTTCGCTATGTGGCTAGTAAAAGGAAGAATATCCATGGAAAGATTACTTTAAAAAGTGTTGATGGTAAGGAAATTACTGAAGCTAGTCAAATAGTTGAGTTGCTTAGTGATCATTTCGCAAAAGTGTACCATCTTAGTAGTGATAGTGCAGTGTCAGATGTGACATTGACTGATGAGAGTATAGAGATAGATGAAATCGAGGTGCTTAATATATTAAAGAACCTTAATGCTAACACTGCCATTGGGTTAGATGGCATATCGGCCCATGTGTTACGAGAATGTGCAAGAGAATTAGCAACTCCTCTAACCAGGATATTTAATTTAAGCCTCAGTTCTGGTAAAGTGCCAATAGAGTGGAAAGAGGGGAAAATAGTTCCATTGCACAAGGGAGGCTCTAAGACTGATGTTGCAAATTATAGACCAATCAATATATCTGGAGTGGTGGTTAAGATTTTGGAGAAATTAGTTAAAATTAGAATTCAGGACTGGGTGGACAGCAATATGATACTTTATAAGGGGCAACATGGTTTTGTGAAAGGTAGGTCTTGCCTAAGTAATTTGCTTACGTTCTATAATAAAGTAACAGTGGAGTTGGATAAAGGAAATCCTTACTCAGTGATACTGCTTGACTTTGCAAAGGCTTTTGACAGGATTCCACATGGAACTCTGTTACATAAATTAGAGCAAATGGGTTTGGATCCGAAGATGGTGATTTGGATTAAAGGATGGCTGGCGGACAGATATCAAAGAGTGGTTTACGGAGGAGCTGAGTCCAGGAAAAGGCAAGTGACTAGTGGTGTACCTCAGGGCTCAGTTCTTGGTCCTCTATTGTTTAATTTGTACATCAATGATATTGGAAATACCTTGAATGGAAATATCCACTTGTTTGCTGATGATGCAAAATTGGGAAGAGCGATAATCAATTCAAATGATGTGGATATTTTACAGGATGACTTAAATAGGCTGACGCTATGGACTGAGGTAAATGGCTGTCAGTTCAACGTGGCTAAGTGTAAGGTGATGCACTTCGGGAGGATGACATCACATGCTGTTTACTATATTAACGGAACTGAACTGCAGGAAGTTGATGAGACAAGAGACTTGGGAGTTATTGTGGACAGAGAACTTAAGTTTAAAGGGCATATTGCTAAGATTGCCAAAACATCACATCAAATTACATGGTTGTTGAGGAACACACTAACTAGCAGGGATAGGGAAGTTATTATTCCACTCTATAAGGCATTAATAAGGCCGCATTTGGACTATTGTGCACAGATCTGGTCGCCAGGATTTCTTGGTGATGCGGAAGTGGTAGAGAGGATTCAGAGGCGGGTTACAAAGATTGTTGCAGGTCTGTGGGATGTTCCCTATGAGGATAGATTGATGATCTGTGGGCTCCAAAAACTAGCTGATAGACGTAGGAGAGGAGATATGATAGAGGTATTTAAATTGTTAAAGGGATTTTACAGGATTGATACTGATGATATTCTTAAGACCAATGCAGGATGTGAGAGAACGAGGGGCCATCCCTGGAGATTGTGTAAGAGTGTGGTTAACAAGGGTGTTAGGACTAGATTTTTTACTTGGAGGGTTGTGAATGGGTGGAATGCTTTGCCAGAACTGGTTGTGAATGCTTTAACCGTGAATGAATTTAAGGAGAGGTATGACAGGTATTGTGTAAATAATGGTTAGTGTGTCAATGTCGGGTCTCCCGCGATGAGTCTTTTGACTCCATGGAGACACCGTTAAATAATAATAATAATAATAATAATAAACTCGCCAAGCATACGATACACTGCCCAACCAAGCAGTGTCAGAATGACCTTGTAACGTGCAATCACAAGTGCAAACGATTATCGACGAATCTGGCTGCATTTTGCCAAAAGCAATAATTCTGACACTGCATTAGATAGCAGTGTATTTGTTTCGTGTAACGATAATTGAAAAAATATAATTCTTTTCATATTTTCAACAGTGACATTCGTCATAAATCAGCTTTGTATCTATAATAAATAAATAATTATATGTTATTTTAACAGAAAAATAAGATTTGCAAAAAATAGTTCACCCTCACCACGAACAAACACCAATAATAAAAATTTCGTATCTCACAGAAATAACGCTCGCAAGCATACGATACACTGCTCAACCAAGCAGTGTCGGAATGACTTGTAACGTGCAATCACAAGTGCAAACGAATATCGGCGAGTCTAACTGCGATTGGCCGATCGTGATAATTCCGACACTGCGTTAGATGGCAGTGTATTTGTTTCGTAATCTAAAGCGTTAATCGAACAATTCCAATTATTAACTATTCAATCACTGTCGAAATATAAGCTGTAACCTTTAACGTGTTGTATTGCATTTGTATAATGTTGTAAGCATTGTTGTTATTTATAAACACAAACAAAATTTAAATTTTTCATTTTTTTTTCTTGGGTGGGGGTATTGCAGTGTCGCAGTGCTTATGTACGGGGCGCCACTGATAGCACCCTCATTTTGAGCTTTGCCACCAATGCAGGCATCCTAATCCTTTGACATCTGCAGCCAATGCCTTAAATACTGATCTCCACACCATCCTTTAGGGGCTAGGATAACCTAATCTCCTTCAACGTCGCCCAAACGCAATCCTGCGTTTTCTCTCACAAAAGGGATCTCAGCTCATTTTCCCTCACCGTTAGCAATATACCAATCATCAGACAAGATGCTCTCTCTCTCTCTCTTCTTGGATAGGACATTTACCTCTAACCTCTCTTGCCACAAACACATCATATTAATAGCTTCCTCAGCTTCTAAAAAAAGTAGGCAATCTTTTACACCAAAGAAGCTATTTTAACCTACCCAGCAACTACTAACACTATATAAATCTCAAATTCGCCATTCCTTAAAATACTGCACATACATGTGTGTTGGTGCCCCTAAAACCTTAAAATGCTCTTGTTATTCAGAGAAGGTAATTAATTCTGCTCATAGATGAACCTTTCCTCACAGTCTCACCTCAACCTCTATCTTTCAGATGGAATATCTCAGTCCTGTGTCTCTTCTACAGGTTCTTCCATGGTCACTGCTGCACTGAATTGGCAAAAATAATTTCTCCACTTGCTGTAAGAACTATAAATACAAGAGCAGCTACTGTCTCTTTACAGTATAACTGCAGAATCATCGAACCTGCTTCTCCTCTTCCTCATTTATTCCATTTAACTCTACCCTCTGGAACAGCCTTCCTCGTGATAGGTTTTACAACAATTTCAATCTACAGTTCTCTGAGAAGAATTTCAATATGTTTTTTCTTTTCCAACCTTCGTCAACACTTCACACACACACACCAGTGATGTGCTGCAGGTTCTTGTACCACCTCGTGTGTATGATAAATATAAATAAATAAATAAATAAAATTACATATGGTCTGCATAGCTCAGTGAAAATGGCCTTTGTCTCCATTGCTGACTTAGAGGAACTTTTTTAAACCTCTGTTAGACCAGTTAGTCAATTTGCACAGACAAGCTGTTTTTTTTTGTTTTTTTTTCTTATGGAAACTCGGGTTTTACGTAATTCAGGAAAACTGACCATTTAACTCACACTATTTCAGACAACAAGATATTCTGTTATGGGTAGGGATCACGAAATGGCGATATATTAGTTGTCTGTTCATCGGATGCAGCTTATAAATAGTGATGGTCTTGGGTGAGCTATCTCTTATTGGCTACTGATGGAAATTGAACTTTTCACTCAAAATTATACAAATTTTTCTATTTGGATCAAATAAACAATCATAAAGATATACTTGTTTTAATCGAGCCCGTGTAGCTCAGTGGAAGTGGTGTTTGCAATCCTCAGCATTAAACCGCCCATAAAAAAGAGCGTGAATAGTCTAGTCGTCGACTAGTGGAGCTTATTCTAGGCCTTTTTTTCGACCGGTAGTCGAGCTCTTGCACGGGCATGCAGGCTTTATGTTCATAAACTCAAGCAAATGGACCGTAGAACCCACAATACTTCAGACTAGAAATAGCGTTTCAGGGTTAGGGACGACAAGATGGCGGCACTTTTTACTCGTTCTTCATTGTGTACTACTTAAATTAGTGATATCCTTCAGCCAGCTATGTCTGATTGGCTATGAATGGAGATTGAACTGTCCACTCAGTCTCCAAAATTTAGATAGGGTTAAAACAGTCTTGCCTACTTCCTATAAAGCAATAAAGAGCGTTAACTGATTTTTCAATTTTTTTTCAATTTTTTTTTCAATTTTATTATATATATATTTTTGATATTTGTCTTAAAAGCACTGTGAGTTATTTGTGGTACTCTATGTGTTTCTGTCCGCGCGGTTAGCTTAGTGACTTTGCACTTCGCAACCATATGCCTGGGGAAGGAGTGTCCTGGGTTCGATTCCCGTCGCCGACGTGAGGAGCTTAAGGATTATCCTCAGCCATAGCCAAGTTAGCTAGTCTTGGGTGTGGACAACAGGGTTTTTCATCCCGCAAGCAGGCAAACCGGCCCCATGAACACACACGAATCTACAGCCATAAATACTTATGGAGTTTTCCTCCCTTTTCTCCCCGTCCCAATAGGGACGGGGGAGAAAAGGGAGGAAAACTCCATATGAATAAATAAATAAATATGTGTTTCTTATGTTTCTGATACCATTCAAAATTTTTCAGACACATTAATAATCACAGGGCAATCATAGGCGATAAACCCCGCGGCATTTCAGTGTTCCAACCAGAGAAGTGTCACCCTTCTTTGGTATAACAAAAGCAAAGAAGCATTGAAGTTTTACAAATAGAATGAGTTTTTTTTTTTTTTTAATTAAAACAAAATGAAATCTCTGAACGATCCGATTAGTTTGAGTTTGATGATCATGTAGTCAACAGAGGTAAAAGATATCATCCAATTTCTTCACTGTTAGCTGCATAACGATTCAGTTAGTTAGTTAGTTAATTAGAGCGAGAGACAGAGAGACATTTTGAAATGGTATTTAGATGGTCTATTATCGATTGCATATAAGCGGATTTTGGTAAGAAATTAGAATAAATGAACGATACTAGACATACCATAGTAGCATTGAAAAAATTCTAAGCCAATTTTATTTCCCTAATGGACTTGACAGAACTCTTTACTGTTCTCTTCTTCTTTGAATGCCATCTCTTATCAGAGGTCGGCGATCACCTTGGCAAATTTTGAGCGATCCTCAGCCACTCTGAACAGTCCCTCAGAGCTCATTCCCGTCATGCTCCCTGGGACCTTCCGTACGGTACACTCCCGACAAAGATGCTAACGGACCTCTGTGAGAACGACGGGCAATCAGCAGAAGAGGATTTATATCCCAATGGTGAAATGTGCAGAAGATTCTTCAGAAGAGCAGACCTCTATAAACAACCTGTACTCAGCTGACTCTGGCTTTCAGTACCTGGTTAGGTTCCCTGCCTAGGATTACAAGGAAAATTAAACGATTTAATCCACTGACAAAAAGTTAAGCTGTTTTGTCACTACTGACACAAAGTTGAAGTCTCATGATGATAGTAAAGCTTATGATTAGAAAATTGCTGATGGCAATACAGTTTATTGTGTATGTCTGTAATATTCCAGAGCAGAAAGCAAATGGAGAAACTATTGCTCTATTCTCTCCAGACTAACCACCATGGCGAGCAAATCTACACAAATGGGCCCGAGTTCCCAGCGTCTCTTAAATGGGACAGGGATGCGAAGATTTTCAGGGTCAAAATGGTGTGTCCACTGAAACTAGGAACCTGGAATGTCATTACCATTATTGGGGGGGGGGGGGTGGGGGGGGGGGGGGGTGGGGGGGGGGGGGGGTGGGGGGGGGGGGGGGTGGGGGGGGGGGGGGGTGGGGGGGGGGGGGGGTGGGGGGGGGGGGGGGTGGGGGGGGGGGGGGGTGGGGGGGGGGGGGGGTGGGGGGGGGGGGGGGTGGGGGGGGGGGGGGGTGGGGGGGGGGGGGGGTGGGGGGGGGGGGGGGTGGGGGGGGGGGGGGGTGGGGGGGGGGGGGGGTGGGGGGGGGGGGGGGTGGGGGGGGGGGGGGGTGGGGGGGGGGGGGGGTGGGGGGGGGGGGGGGTGGGGGGGGGGGGGGGTGGGGGGGGGGGGGGGTGGGGGGGGGGGGGGGTGGGGGGGGGGGGGGGTGGGGGGGGGGGGGGGTGGGGGGGGGGGGGGGTGGGGGGGGGGGGGGGTGGGGGGGGGGGGGGGTGGGGGGGGGGGGGGGTGGGGGGGGGGGGGGGTGGGGGGGGGGGGGGGTGGGGGGGGGGGGGGGTGGGGGAATAGATTCAATCCGATTATCTTTTTCTGTC
The DNA here is from genome assembly GCF_054136105.1 of Typopeltis vanoorti. Lineage (NCBI taxonomy): Eukaryota > Metazoa > Arthropoda > Arachnida > Uropygi > Thelyphonidae > Typopeltis > Typopeltis vanoorti. The sequence continues at coordinate 11,475,178 of NC_143567.1, read as the reverse complement.
AGCTTACAAGTATGGTTATTGTTGTATATATTGAAATTTTCTTTAATTAAATGGTTAAGATGTTGTCATCTCTTAAAATTTTTAGTAGCTTATTACGATTGACTTTATCAAAATCCTTTTTATATAAAGGCTTTTGATAATGTCAAATCGATGAATAATATATGGGTCTTTAAATTGAATTATCTTCTTTTTTCTATCAGGAACTTGATTTTCCTGATTTTTCATCATTATTATACATCACTTGTCATAGTCCACCTTTCCTCCTCTTAGAGTGCCATGAGCTTTGGTTGCTTGTGAAATTCCACCTGCTTATATCCGAGTCCTCTTACAAGATTATGACGTCATTTTAACCTTTTATCGCGCTTTTACTATTTTTTATTTATTTATTTATTTTATTTTATTTTTCGCTGAGCAGTATCACTTATGTACATTCTACTGGATGCTTAGTAACATAACAATCCAAGAAAAAAAGTAGATAAATAAAAGTTTTAATTCTTATGATCATAATAAAATGGTAATTGAAATTGCTAAATACACTAAAATGCGGATATGTATATGTATATACACACACACACACACACACACACATGCAAGTACTTCAGTTCCTTGTAACGCTATCACCTATTTCTACAGACAGGCGATGATTGCCTCATAAAACCAGTTGTTAAGAAATATCTGCAAGTCTTAGTGAGTAAGCTTTTTTTTCGTGCGGTGCAGTCACTTGTTTCAAGCACAGTAATTCAAACACCGAAAGAAGTTTCGCTTTGATATTATCAATAGTTTGTATGTGCGTCATTATGTTCAGACGTATATTCTTAAATTTCAGACATTGTGTATCAAGTTTGAAAAAGTTATTTCGAATAAAATCAGTATAAAAAGTGTTTTATGCAGTTATATAATATGAATAGTCTATAACAGAAAAGCAGAAAAAAATCATTACATGGTTTCCATTCTTAATATGATTAGAAATTATTTTTTCAGCAGCGATATTTTATTTATTTTTATGCGAAAATTTGAACAAAAAAGTACATGCATCTTTTAAAATAATGCTATATTTACTGTAGTGTCCTTACATATATGAAAAGTTGACCAGAAGAGCGGAGTATGCCAAGTTTTCTTCTTTTGTAGCCAGCAAATGGTCTATTTAAAGAAAAATTGTTCCATTTTTTTTTGTTTTGTTTTCGGAACCCCCCCCCCCTCGCCCTTTCGCAGCAAGTTTCAATTCTGATCTATGGATGTGCATTGTCTCCCTGTTCCCTATCCTCATTCATCACTTTGCCAAGTTCATCTACATTTAATTATACCACTTTAAATTGTAGTTAAAATTAAATTTTAGCTAATTCCATTTCTAACTATAACCATTTTTTTTTTATTGGGGGAGGAGGGATGGAAATAGGAAGACAGATCTTCTGAGATCTAGATTCTTCGAACTATACGCAACATTAATTAAACAACTATTACGCTGGATTTCCTAGTCCAGGTTATTTTTAATAAAAAAGAAAAGTTTTGTGTCCGTATTATTTAAAATTTCAGAAATAAACGAGTAAAATCATTTTTAAAGAATTTTCAGATAAATTTATTTATATAAAAGGGAAAAAAGTAAAGAACCGGAGTAACGCTTGGATTTTTGCTAGTGTATATTATTACATTAAAATTCGTAGATTTCTTATTTCATAAATGAAATACTGTAAATGTGTTTTCTTTTTCGTCAGTAGATGGCACCACATTTGTAGTCTAATCTCTTCTTATTGTATTGGCGTTCTTTAGTGTAGTGTTTTCAAATCATATTTTATGACAAATTTGGTTGCCGCTGCCATCGTCTCTTCGCCCAACTTAACATGAATTTACTATAATCATCTTGAATGCATTTTTCTATTCTGAATTCTTCTGTATTTTATTTTATTTTCTCGAGAGGGTTTCTTCATATATGTAGATATCCATCTTTTTAAAAATATCGTTTAAATACTGCCAACTACTCGAAGCACCTCCCTTTTTTACATACAGTGTTATATTATTGAATTTGAAACCTTTGGCGAGGATGCTCATTTATTGCATACCCGCTGATAATTTTTATCAGGGAGTCTCTAGCGTCATTAGTTGATAAATATTACATCATAGACACGTACATTTAGCTTTCACTGCCTGTTTATCACAAATGATCCAGAATATGTATATAAAATAAACGTTCTAATTAAAAGTGAGTCATTTACAAACTATTCATCAGCATATTATTTTCATTTGTGCGTTTCGTAGGATGCATTGATCAGACCAGTGGCGCACTCAAGATTTAATCTTGGGGGTGAGGGGAGGTCGAGTTGAATAGACGATTTGAGAATACACAATACCCATTGCATACGAGATATGACTGAGCATCTGCAGTGATCGCCAATACACGATACCCGTGATCTCCTCTGGCTCGGCTTGGGCAAACGAAGTAGCGCCAGAGCACTACTTAGTTCGCCTTTCGTTCACAGCGGCCAGGATTACCGAGAGCTATACGGTATTCCCACCTTATGTGACCGCTAATTCATAAGTAGCATAGAAATAGAAGACAAGACACAACATAAATTAAAAAAAAATGAATTTTAATTAGGAAAAGATTTTTGGAAAATTTTCTGGTATTTTTTCCTTTTTCTTTTTCTTAAAGGGGTGGGCTTAGGGCCCCTTGGCCTCCTCCCTGGGTGCGCCAATGGATCAGACTCGTTTTGTCGAAGAAAGAGTCAGTGACTCTTTCTGTGATTGCAGAACCGATTTTATTGGAATTCGGAATTCTTAATCTCGAGGGATTTCAGTTTTTCATGAACACGAAAGGAACAAAACAATTCGCAAGTATGCATATCGATAACTCTGTCCTGGATGAACTTGGAAATCGAATAATTGAAAAAATGCAAATAATTTTAAACGGACTTCAGCAATTCATTCATTGCTTTCATAAAAAGTGCATCCCCCCCCCCGTGAAGGTTTAGTTGCAGTATTTTATTCTCTGAGTATTCCGTAGTATCAACGCCGTCATATACCCATTAAACGAATTGTAATTTTTTTTTTTTAACTTGAGTTTTTGCATTCTAGTGAATTTCCAAAACCACTTTCTCATGAACTCACTGATATCATGTTTTGATATTCACGTACTACCACAAATACCACCCCCCCCTTTTTAAGAAGGAAATCGTTATCAGCTTTACGGTTGCGTCCACAAATTACGTTCTGCTGTTAAAGAAGTACATGTTGTGATTTTAGGATAGCGATGTCATTATGAAGGAAAGGTACTAAAATAATAAAACGCTGTTCCTTTTTTTTTTTTTTTTTTTTTAATTCAAAAGTTATTTTCCACATGTATTTTTCTAATACAAATTGCCAACACTTGAATCTGCATGGGAGCATTAACCAGTACTTCTCTATCAGTGATCTCCAGTTTTTTATTTATTTATTTTTTACTTTATTTTTTTTTAATAATAAATGTTCATTTAACGGAGTTTATTTAATTGGACACCTTTACTAAAATTTGATTTCTCATTAATTTTCGATTTTAAATTTATCATATCCTTATCCTAGATTGAGAGGTGAAATATTCAATAATAGAAAGTTGATTTTGGTCAAAAATAGTGCATTCTGACTCCCAAAAAATCTGGAAAGTATATCAGTCGCTGGAATCGTTGGCGCAGTTAATGAGCACGTTCTCTTCTCTTTTATGAGGTTGAAATCCTGCTTCCCACTTGGACTTCTTTCCGATAAAACTGGTGCATTCAGTGAGAGTGGGGGAAACGGAGGGCATCAGGCTGTTTAAAGTTAAGGCTATGAGGCCAGTGTATTATACTTGTTAATTGCATGTATTCTTTTTGCTGGTTTGTTTAGCGGGATGAAAAACCCCAGTTTCCCGAAAGAAAAAAACCCTGAGTGATCAATGGGGGGGGAGGGGGGACACGCTGAAAGAAAGGGAATATGGCTTACCGATTATAGTCCACCAGATTATAACCAGAGAGGTTCGGCATATCGTCTGTAAATGCTGAGCAAAACGTCAACGAACAAAGAATCTTCTGTTAAGCAATTTATAAGAAAGATGTCTTTCTTACGAATATAAAACGCAAGGAGGATTACTAACAAAAACTCGAAGCTGTCAGCCAGTCTCATATTGGAGAGGGGCAGGATTTTCTTCTTGGAAATTCGGATTCTCCTACCTATAAAATAAACCAGGTAGAGAATAGATATCACACACACACACACGCGCGCGCGCGCATGAAGAAAAGAAGTCCAAAAGGAAAGTTGACAGGCCTGGTATGGAAATGGAATAAGAGAAGCAAAATTGTAAATCTACTGAAATATGATATGACTGCATCCATTTCGCATTTATTTCATAACAAATTTAAATATTTAAAAATACATGACAGAACTAAGCATAAACTCCCCCTCCCCCTTCCTTGACTAGCCCTTTTGAAAGGTGTTTTTAAATTAGCGCAGTATTTATAAGGAAATTTAAGATTTTTTCATTAATATTTTTGTATTTATTAATTTGTCAATTAATAAACAAACAATTTATCAATTAATTCTTTGTTGTTTCTATATTTTCTAGACATCGTTGATTTTAAAATTTGTCGCTTAATATTAGTCTCTTAGATATGTTTCTAGTTTCTCACTTTCCCACTCCTTTGGTTCGACCCTTCACTCTGCCATACTCGACGGTTCATGAAAAACTGTTGATCTGGTAAAAATAAAAAAAAAAAAGAGGAAAGGAAGGGACTCATACCCTCCATCTAATCAGTATTTTTTAGCATATTTCTTCGAACAGCGCGAGAATTTTGGGACGGAATTATTGCAAATTCATCACCTATATTTTAAGCCATTACCATTCTGTATATTCCCCAGGAAGTTTGAAGGGAAGTATATGAATCAAATAAGAAAAATGTAAGGGGACTCAACTCATCACCAGACAGATGAGATAAAGAAGAAGAAAAATGTCCCAAATTCTTTTTTTTTTTTTTAATTTATCATGAAAGAAAGTTTGGTAATTAACAATTGAAGAATTTCAAAATTTTCAAATTTCTTTCATATATATCTTAAATACTATTGGAGATAAGGCAACTATGGTGCTTATTTTAATAGCCTAGAGTTGCAATACGTACTATAACTACATGATCATGTTTTCTGATGAATCGAATGGAGTAGTGATTTTGATTTTGATTTTATTTTTATTTATTTATTTATTTTTTTTTTTTGCCAATAATTGACTACATGTGCGAAGGCCCTCATCGTTGCGCTCAGATATATTTAGGCTAAATATGAGTTTGAATCCCTCCACAAACATTAGGACTATTTTAGGCTCTTTCAGAAGCTTGGTTAGTAGGTCACAGACAGAATGGAAGAGTTTGCTTTCCTCAAAACAGACATCCCACTCGGTGGATCATTCCTTTCACACAGTTGACAGACGTGTTATAGCTAACAGTATAGTATTTAAATATGCTAATTCTAGATAACTCCATTCTGACATATGTAAGTGCAGTATTCCCAATGGTCAATAATTTAGCGAGGAAGAGTTTTGTGTGTGTGCGCGCGCGCGCGTGTGTGTGTGTGAAATTAAATTAAATGAAAATTAAATAATAAATACTAAATGAAAGGAAAAACCAACCAGTGTCCTTATAGCAAACTGAATTCCAAATTTAATGCTAAATTCATAACGTGGTATCAAGAATTTGCTTCGATACGGGAATAAAAACATACGCTTACCGTCATCGTTATTTTAGCTGAACGAGGGAAGCTTGTAGCTAAGCTTTCACAAAGCAATCGCCTTCGTACTGTCATTTTGTGAACTCGCAACGAGAGAGCCTCACAACAGTTAGCAGATATAATGCCCTATTTAAAACATTCATGTGGAATAACGTCCAGTGTAATATGACTCATTACGTTTATGTCCAACTAAATGTGTCGGCAAACATATCCCAAAGGCCTGGATATGTTATTATATATTTAATCAGTAAAGAGCGATGTTAACCATACTGTGAAGACATTTGCATAATCACTTATAAACATCTCTTGCCTAGCAACCAACCATTAATAATTATAGATCAGAAAATTTACATATGCTTTTCTCCAAATAACAATTTATTATTATTGTTGTTGTTGTTCTTGTTGTTTTTAAGTAGATAATCTTTTCTTTCATTTTCTTTTTTTTTTTTTAATTTTTTAATACACAGCCTTGCGTTTCGAATCTGTAGATTGTGCATCGCAATGTTTGGAGACTTCAATGTCCAACTTAAACTATTTGTGAGTGATTGTTTATTTATTCATTTTCCCCCTTCAAAAGATGGTGGGAAATGGTTGTTCAGTCGAGTCGAAAACGCTTTCCACACTCAGTTTTTCAATTTTTGAAGAATTCTGTCCTGACCGCTTGCCACCACTGATGCAGAATGAGATACACCCCGGTTTAGCGTTTCTTGATCTCATGGTTTCGACTATTCGCAGGTTTTGACACGGTTTTAAGAAAATTATATAACTTTAAGTCACCTCAATTTTTACAGCGTTTTCTAAATTCTGTTGCTTTCTCTCTCTCTCTCAAGCAGGTTTCCTTCCCATGAGTACTTCAAAGTGTATTGATATGTAAGCTGTATGTAGGTGACTCGTGAAAAAATTTTTTTTTAGTTTAAGCGTGCTGTGTGATTAAATGGAAGTAGTTGAGGAACTGTACTGTACTCCACGAAGCATCCTCTTATTTTTGTTTTTGGCCATGTTTCCAGTATCATGGCATTCGCGATTTTAATGATGTTTACATATCGGTATGTTAAATCATCAATGAGATACTTCGAGAAGCTTCTGCATGTCATGGCATGAGACAAAATGATGTCTCTGTAACTCAGTACTAATAATTTAATTAATGTTGTTGAATAATATACACACTTTCTTAATTATTAATATTATTTAATATTGTTTACTTATTTCAGTTGAGTTATTATTTCTTCTTTTATATTAAGAAGTTGATTTGATGCATATGATGTTCCCTCTAAAAATATAAAATATTTTATATTTTTAGAGGGAACATGGCTTGCTTAACTGTTCTAATTTATACACATCCTCAACGAATTGCAAACTATACTTATATTTATTATTGATATTTGAAAATAGGTTGAAATTTACCGTTTTAAATCATTAATCATTAATTATTTCGTTTAAGGAGGTGAAAATTAGGTTTTAACGAAAAATAAAATATAGCGATCAAATACATTTATAATTTTCAACTGTTGTTGTTGTTTTGATGCTTCTGAGTTTATGTTGTACAATAAATGATAAAATGAAAGAATACGAAAAGAATTGTACAACGAAGGAAAGGGAGGATTACCAAATGTTCATATTTAATTATAATTAAATATAACTAAATTCCTAGGTCCTTTCTTTTAGGCTTACACGGTGATCCGAATACATTTTGGAAAATTATGGAGACAAATTATGGAGAGATCTTAGTTTATATTAAACTAAAATTTTACTCAAACACGGTAGTTGTCTCCATAATTTTTCAAAATGTAAATTCCTAGGTCTTTCTATATATTTTCTTGAAAGGAAAAGAGATAAGAAAGAAGTTGGAAAAGAACGAAAGTGTAGTCTTTGGATGCCATAACAGGCTTCTAGTGTATATCTTGAAAAAAGAAGATAATATTTGACTAGATATTTCAGTGATCGAATCGTTTGTGAATATTAATCGCTTGCCTTACATATGGATTATTATTTTTTATTATTCACGAAATTAGCTCGCAGCCGCATGTTGCAAAATTTGTGTTTTATTTTATTTTATTTATTTATTTATTTTTTTTTTGGATATGGAGAAGTTTCACTTCACTAGGTAGTAAACGCCATTTTATGTAGAAGTTCCAAAAAGACTGAAATAATTCTCAAAAACGCGTTTTCGGTATCGAAAAAAAAAAAAAGGTTTCTTTTGGTTATGCTGTTACAACGGTATTTTGAACTATTCTGTAATTCTAGAGGAACTGGCTCCTTGAACAGATCCATTATTCAGATTGGAGAATAGTAATCATTAACGACTTCATCATCTAGTTATTGATGCCCCACTGCATGATTCAACAAGTCCTATAACAGGCCCACTGCTAAACGTGAACGAGATATAATTTTAGAGGTGATGCGGTCCTTCCTGTTTGTGTAACATTCTACTATCAGATCATATATACTAGAAAAACCTCACATCGGCTTCATTGGACATATAAGATTCGCTCTGTACTACCTCTAAAATATATCTCAAAGCACAAAGCACTTATTACAACGACACTTTCCTGGCAAAAGATCTAGATTCCGGGCTATTCAGATGGAGTCCAATGAATGCTTAAATCATATGAATTTTGATTTATCATACCAGAATATCAAGTTTTACAGCATACATAAATGAATACATAATATTCACCTCGATCAAAGAATAAACGCAATTCACATATACAAATGCTTTAGTTGCGTTAGCATGATCTAAATATCCTACCAAGTAAGGATAAATTCCTCTTTAACAAGTGACTAAAACAGATAAATTCCAAATCAAGAGACATTGTGTGGTGTAAAAAATACAGTGTAAAAATAGGTCTATGCTTGTTTCTTAAAAATATCATTTATTTGATTTAGGAGGGATTTATATGTTTGATTGATTTCTTTTCGTAATGTAATAATTTTATTTCATAAAAATCATATTTTTTCAGACCTACTCTTATGTTGATTTAATTGGCTTCCGTGAAGCAGTTTTCGATAAATATCACAATCATTGGATTGTGCATCAGTCGTTGTTTTAGTTATTCGGTGCAATATATACTGAACAGTTAGTCGCTTACTCCTACTCTTCTCTTTTTCATAAGCATATACCCATTTCCTAACACCCAGTTCTTGATATTTCGTGGGATTAATGGATAAAGCGTGAAACGAATGAACTCTTAGCTAACAGAGAAACTTCAGAGTTCATTAGTTGCAAGTAGGTTGTTTCATACTATAAGATACCTTACTTGCCCTTCTTGGTGTACAAGTATTTTCATTTCGTAAGCGCTGCGGATATTCAAATTATTTTTGTTGATCTGTTCAAAATCAATTAAGGTGGTCTGAATTCGTGCTTTCTTCGAGCGGCTGTATTTGATTATATCGTGAGATTTGCTTGTCATGTTAATAACATAACAAGCAAATCTGACGAAGTTCAACTGAACTATGAGCTCCGTGGCAGCAGACCCCCCTCCTCCTCACTTAATCGCAAAAGTTTTCGTGCTAAACAAATAGCCTTGTTTGTTGAAGATGGTTACAAGACTTCCATAAATTTATTTTATTGAGAAATATTGCACTTATTTGGCGTACAGCACGAGGAATTTTATGTTGCTATTTTCCTCAATTCTGTGTCTAGTAGAATTTCAAAAATAACCTAGCAAATAAAGCCCTAAATAGCATTAGTTGTTTTCATAATAGTCCACTTAGTCTTTATGATGCATTAGAGTAGTCTTATCTCTCCTGAATTCTGAGGTACCGTTTTACTTCGAGCGGCTACCATGAGAATTTTATGTTCTAGAAGCTGTAATTAATTGTTCTGTTTACTTGTGGTTCTTTGCATTCCAACTCTGTTAGCATTCCGACTTATTATGGGTTATTTGTGAAATTTCAAACACATGTTACAGTAAATGATATCATTTCAACTTCTTATCCTTTTTAATTTCTAAGCCCCCTCTTTCTCCTTCTCAATCTCCCCCCCCACATAAGTACTGCCTATGGTATTTTGTTTGGTATGAGCATTATACTCGTAAGTACTGTTTTTTTTTCTCTGATAAACTTAATCTTTCTCTAAGATAAAACCAAAGATTCGTTTTTTCTTTTTCTTTCTTTCTTTCTTTTTTTTTTTTCACAACAAAATGGATTTCAGGAATGGAGGTGAAGTTGATAAGAGTGGTTGATAAGGAATTTGTCCTATTCGTCATTTAAGAGGAAAAAAGCTGATTAAAATATAATTTAGAAGTCGAATTATTATTATTTATTATAATTATTTATCTATTTTATTACTAATTACTTAATTATTCTTATTTCTTATTATTATTATTAAAATTAAAATAATAATAATTATTATTATTAATCAAATGCACGATATACGTAATATACAAACCCGAATAAAAATCCACTCGGCTTTGTTCATGAACCAGAAACATGGTTGAGCGGCATCAGCAACCATACGGCAGATCTTAATAGCAGACATTAATATAAATACTTTTGACGTGCTCTTCAACTCTTTAGTCCTAAATACCCTTCAAACATTAACACATGTCTTGATATGTTAAGTCACTACAACATAAATCCAACCATACACACCCTCAAGAAATGAAAAAATACTTAATGATTCACTTACATAGTCATGCATAAATATTATCAACATATGAGCCCCTATCAATACATCACTGAATCAGTAATAAATACTAAAATCATCAATCATTATTTATCTTATCCCAACTTCGTTTCTCATGCTACCTTCACTTCTCCACGTACTGCAAACCTCCAGACAAATCCAACTCCATATCATAGTAAAGTGCATTGCTGACAATCTTATAAAAACACAAACTGGAACCGCCTGATTAAAATAAAGTTTAAAGGCAACAAAGCCTTTACAAAACAGGCGACAAAATACCCACGAATAAATGACGATATTTGTAGTGGTGCAGTAAAAGAAGACGGTATCCACAGATTGTCTTGATGAAAAGATTAAACACTTTATCCAAGAAAACACTGAGCTGGAAAAGTGCAAAAACACGAGAAACACTAATAACAAAAATTCGTAGGGCAAAAGATACTCTTCTTCTTCTTCTACGCGTTATTCCAGCTGCCTATGCAGGGTCCGCGTGTTACTTAGATGCGACTTCTTGTTAGTACTACTCCCAACCGACCCGTCGCCTGGTCTGCCGCTGGGGGGTATATATTTTTTTGACTGTAGAGGCGTATGTTCACGGGGCCGGTTTGCCGGATGAAAAACGCCAGATAAACTGGCGGGAAAAACCCTACTGACCGCGCCCAAGACCGGCTAACTTGGCTATGCCTGAGGAAGATCCTCAAATTCCTCACGTCTACAACGGGAATCGAACCTGGGACACTCCTTCCCCAGGGATATGGTTGCGAAGCGCAAAGCCACTAGGCTAACCGCGCGGTAGTAGGACAAAAGATACTACTTTAAGAAATTCACGGTGCCAGTAGGAAATAAATATAGACTATATTTAACGAATCACTAACGCCAAAAAAAGAATTCCACAAGATTTTATCACGGAGATGGACCAAAAGGAAGTAGCAGAACCATTCATCTATATCTTCACAATCAATATCATACATCTCAAACCAGGTACTTTTCTAACACAAAATTATCAACCCAAAAAGTGAAAAGCACAGTGTGTATTTTCTAGCTGTAACCAAACTGGAGATGAATGATGCTCATTCACAACTAAATCCAAGCCCACTTCAGGAATAGACAAAAAAGAAAAAAAAAGACTTTCATCTAAATCTTATACGTCTAAGACTTGTGAATTATCCCACAACAACTGAATACCGTAATAATTACACTTATCTACAAACAGGGTAAAAGAAATAGCATTCAGAACCACAGACCTATTGTTAACCTACCAGTTATTTCCAAAATTCTTGAAGTAACACACGCGCAAGCCTACAGAACTACTTACAGAAAAGCATCCTTTCCCAAAATCCGCATGGTTTTTAGAAAACAAAACAGCATCACCACGTTATTAATAGATATTACTGACACCATAAACAAAACTCTCGATATATAAAGATAAAAATAAATTTTATTCATTTTTATCCACTTGACCATAGCATTCAGCTGACCAAATTATACTCACTTGGAATAAAAGGGAGCCTACATACATGGTTCAGGAATTATCTCGGAAACAGAAGACAAGTAACAAGAATAGGCACAAATCAAAGCGAGGGTATACAGATAAACACACAGACTTTCTGAAGGCGCTATATTATCGCCTACTCTCTTCAATATACACATTCATAATATTCACAACTTGGCCACACGAAGTCAGATATACCAATACACTGATGATATAGCATTAACCAACCAACAAAGACATCAACCGCTTTCTCTCCCTCTCCAAAGCACAAAAAATAAAATAAACGAAATAACTACCTGTCTCTACCACAATTCAGTTATAACAAACAGTGCCCAAACGCAGATGTTAATTAATAAAGAACCCAAGAGCCATGTGCCCTACACCGTTCGCGTTACATAGTCACACAAAACACTTTATTAATAACATCATCAGCTGCCACTGCTCCTTAACGCACACTCAATACCTGGGCTTTTATATAAACTACCGCTTTTAATAGACAAAACACCAATAAAAAAATACACAAGTGAATAAAACTCGTATATACCATAGAATTTGTGAATCGATACTCAGAATATTACAAGAGTTGACGCAAACTCTGCAAACATCTGCCTAAATTACACATAAAAAATTACACATAATAATTGTTTTAATTCTTATGTGTAATTACACACTTTTCGATAATTAAGAAATTACTTCGATAATACTTATTGTAACAACCGAGATGTATGTCGCATAACCCACAGCTCCTTGCACAACCAGGCGCTAAAACTCATATCCGGTGCAGCTCGAGCGTCACACATCTATTTCTCAACAATCTACAAAATAATTTAAACACGTGAACAGTTAAAGAACACTAAAACACGAACTGTGGAAGCTGAATCGACAGTTTTAGAGTACCCACAGATAACACCCACCTACACTATCACATAAATCATAGAAAATACACCTACGCTCTCCATCGGTAAAAAGCACTAATCAACTTAAATAGCGTACATTAATCTCTTCCTAACAGCCTGCCCTCGCTTAGAAGTCATTGGGATTACACCCCCTCAACGTCTTCATCTCCTTATCTATCATTGCTATTACTATTGTTGTTATTTTATTTAACACGCTTTATAAGTTTACCCTTTCCTTCAGGACTTGACGCTATTACGTTTTACATAGTTTATCTCCTCTTTCTTCCTAGTGAGTCTCAGACTTCTTTAATTCATTTCCCCCTTCTTTTCTTGTTTCTCTCTGTCTCATTCTCTACAATCTATTGATTATCGATATAATACGAGACATTAATTACACCATTATACAACTTGTAATCAATCTGCAACTGAAATACTTCATCTAAATGTCATATAAAATTGTGGGTTATAATCTGTTCCTGTAGTTATGACTCAGAATTTTAGGTTTAAAAATAAAAATTTTTGATAATTTCATTCTCTGCTGCATGCCTAAAACATGTAACTGTAAACCAACATTAAATTACATTTTAACTTTCAAAATGTAATTTAATGTTGGTTGCCTTGTATAAAAGTGAACTGTAACCAGTGGCGGCTGGTGGCTTGAAATCGTGGGGGTGCTGCAACTTTCGAAATATACATACACACTCTAAGTACAGTGTAAACGTGTTTGAATAAAATATCAAAATTGTGGTAAAAATTAAACATGAAAAAAATATTGTTTATTATCGATAAAATTATACAGTTTGTTGTAATTAAAATTACTTAAAAATAAAATCCATTCCTTTAATTATAATTAAAGGAAGGGATTTACAATTTTTGGAAATTATAATTAAAGGAAGGGATTTACAATTTTTGGACATTACAATTAAAGGATTTAATTGTAATGTCCAAATATTTAAAGAGACGGAGTAAACACGATTAGCACCACGAACACTACTACTGGCGCAAACTGCATATAAACAACAGTGGAACTGCGCGACAAACATTGCCGCGTTACGCTAATAGCTCGCGCGCGTAGCAATATGACACTGTGGTAAACACAGAGCTGCTAGCGTCCTTCGTCCTCCTAAGTGCTAGAAGATGGATTTTTATTCTTTTTTATACAAAATAAGAGAATTGTATAGGATTGTTCATGATAAAATTAAATATTACAAGCAAATATAAATAAATTAATAAATATATTTATATATCGAGAAAAATTGGGGGTGCTGAAGTCGGGGTGGCCGACTTCTTCAGGCGTGATAGAACATACAAAGCAAATAAAAAAACACTGTAAAGAAACACCGAGTCACTATAAAACCATAAATTATAAAATCGACTATAAACTACAGTTATTTTGAACTGGAGCTACAGTCCGTGTTAAAGTTCTATTGCTAGAAACTTGTGCGCGTGTGATTTCACGAATGCGCCAATATCTGACAGCAGAGCTAAAAGAGTCAGGCAAATTATAGCTGAGGTTACTGTTTAAATGAAGAGGGTCCATGACAATCTCTTTAGACTCGATTATGCGGCGTTCTACTTCGTCGTGGCATATGTGCAGGGTTGAAGTTGTTGTCCAGTTTATCTCATGTTGACGGCCTTCACTATTTGTGTTAATCGAAAACAGGACATGGCTTGAGAGGGCACTAGCTCTAGTTCTTTTTGCTAGCGATGTCTCTTTGGTGTTCCTCGAGACGTAGGAGGATGGACTTTTCCGTTTGGCCATAGTATGGTTTCCCGCAGTCACATTTGATTTTGTACACACCTGGGAAATGTAGATGGTTGTGATTGCTTAAACTTGATCTTAGTTTGGGAAGAGTAGAGAAGCACGTTTTTATGTTGAACTTTCTTAAAATTCTACTCAGTTTCTTGGAGAGCGTATATATATATATATATATATATATATATATATATATATATATATATATATATATATATATATATATATATATATATATATATATATATGTGTGTGTGTGTGTGATTAAGATCTTAGAATTGCATTTTCTGCACACCACAAAATCTTGAACAGGTTAATTTTTTTTCTTTATTTTCATAATTGTAAATTTTTTTCAATTATTTAAATAGTATAGTAACATTTATACAAGAAATGATCATATGATAATTTATATTTCATTGTGCGCAGTTCTAGTTTTAAAAAATCAGCGGCCATAATTTATCCGACGCGTACACAAACATAATATAAATTTTGAAACAAGTCCACATTTTTAATCGGGTACAGTACCTCTAAAATTTGGACTATTTCGTCCTGAATTTGTTTATCTTCCCTGGGCAGCAACAACGCCTAGCATTTGCACAATATTTCCTCCTCCGGTTATCACAGCTCCACGCCATAGTTTTGCACGCTCTTCATCGTTATTCATGGCTTGCTGAATAAATTGTGGAGTAATTTTCCTTTTGTTATTCTACATTTCCTGATAATTCTAAGATTCCAACACTGCAGTTAAATATACTGTGGAATTAGCAGAAACTCTTTCCGTGTAGTGTTTCTCTTCGACAAGACGGTGGATCCGTCCAACGGGCATTATAAGTCCAGCTCTTGTCGACTTTGTGATTCTATGTCGTCTAGGAGACGGATTAGTTTGTCGTGAAGAGGATCGAGCACTTGAAAGTCCACCGGAGGTTCGGCTTGCTAGCATGTTGTTATGCTTTAAAAAAAAGCTGTAGATATTTCAAATGATTGTTCATTGTTTAGGTCAGTGCATCTGCTCATTCTTACGTGAGTATGATAGTTCGATTATATGATCTGGTATGGCATTGAATTGTGGGATTGGCGGGAATAACCGAGTGCAGAGAGAGAGAGCGAGAAAGCGGATTTTAAGATCGACTGCCAAATAATACAACAGTAACGATATTTAATGATGGTGGTTTCTTGGGTTTGTTTTGGTACCCACAACAAGTCATATGTCGATTTATCTGCTTATGTGTTTATTTAATTGTTTATACACACACACATATATATATAAATATATATAGTATGTAAGTGCTTTTTTTTTGGTTAGAGTGTGAAAGCGAGTATGTGCGGGCTTTAACCTTTTTGAAGGTGAAGTGGACATGACTTGTTTCTCTGCTTGAATGGTGTTTGAGAAAGCTTTGTTGATTTACGTGTGTATCTAACGCATTGGCGGCCGGTGAAAATTTTAATTGGGGGTGCTGCATATACAAAATAAATAAATAAATAAATCTTTTTTTCCTAATCAGTAACCAATTTATTAATAAATAAATTTACATATTAAAAAATTGCTTTATTAAAAATATTTCATTCTCACCACGAACAAACACCAATAATAAAAGTTTCGTATCTCACAAAAATAACGCTCAAGCATACGATACACTGCTCGTTTGAGCAGTGTCGGAATGACTTGTAACGTGCAATCACAAGCACAAACGAATATCGGCGAGATGGTTGTATTTGGCCAAACGCGATAATGCTGACACTACGTTAGATCGCAGTGTATTTGTTTCGTGTAACGATAATTGAAAAATGTAATTCTTTTCATATTTTAGACACTGACACTCATCATAATTCAGCCTTGTACCTATAATAAATAAATAATTATATGTTATTTTAACAAAATAAAATGAGATTTGGAAAAAATAGTTCACCCTCACCACGAACACGCACCAATAATAAAAGTTTCGTATCTCACAGAAATAACGTGCGCAAGCATACGATACACTGCTCGTTTGAGCAGCAGTGTCGGAATGTGCAACTGGCTGCAATTGGTCGAAAGTGATAATATGGACACTGCGTTAGATCGCAGTGTATTTGTTTCGTAATCTAAAGCGTTAATCGAACAATTCCAATTATTAACTATTCAATCAATGTCGAAACATAAGCTGTAACCTTTGTCATGTTCTGTTGCATTGACATAATGTCGTAAGCATTGTTATTATTTATAAACACAAACAAAATTAAATTAAAATTTTTCATTTTTTCCTTGGGGATGCTGCAGTGCCCCCACTGACTGTAACTGAAAAAAATATTATTAATATATTATACTTTTATGTATGTAAATGAAATGAAATGTACTCATTACAATGGTAATAACTGTAATCCACCCTGCACTACATGTAACAAAATATAGGCGTGGAACAAAATAAGAAACTGTTAAAAATTGCTTTGGACATAGGTTTATTATTATTATTATTATACAAGCAACTCTTGGAGTCAAGTCTCATCAAGGGAGGCAAGAGT
Organism: Typopeltis vanoorti; assembly: GCF_054136105.1. Classification (NCBI taxonomy): domain Eukaryota; kingdom Metazoa; phylum Arthropoda; class Arachnida; order Uropygi; family Thelyphonidae; genus Typopeltis; species Typopeltis vanoorti. Next base: position 11,458,190 of record NC_143567.1, on the reverse strand, counting down.
AAGATGCATTCTAACAGAGATAATGTTTATCATACCTAATCATATATGATAAACATTATCATACATGATTGTGATATGCGGAAACATTGGTTCAATGTTTCTGCACTCACCACCTCATTCAACAATACATTCCACTCATCCACCACTCTCCATGCAAAAAACGTCATGCTGCACACTCTTATACAACTTCCAAGAATGACCTCTTTTCTCTATCCCCCCCCCACTTCCTTCTTCAACCATTTGAAAAATATCCTGGTATTTATTTGATAATCAGCCCTTAACAATTCATGCCTCAATCATATCGCTCCTCTTCCACCTATTTACTAGAGTCTGTAACTTACATTATCTCACCTGTCTTCATAGTCACTATTCCACAATCCCGATGTTGCTTTTCTTATTCGCTCTGAACTTTTTCCCAGAGCTTTCTTCTCACATCCAGACGTGGTCTAATCAAAGCCTTGTACAGCGGAATGACCAGATCCTTATCTCTAATTTTCATTGTTCTTAGTGTACTGGCATTTTTTTGTGCTGTTTTTATCATTTTTGCAATATGTCCCTTCAACTTCAATTATTTATCCACCAATATTCCAAGATCCCTCGCCTCCTCCACCTCCTGTAATACAACGTCTCCAATATAATACGTAGATTTACGCTTTTGACAGTAGCGCACTCTGATTTTAATCTTGAGTGGGGGGGGGGGTGAGTAGACGATTTGAGTAGATATTACGCATCGCATACGACCTATGACTGAGCATCTGCAATGATCGCTAATTCATAATTAGTATAGAAATAGAAGACACGACATAACATAAATAAAAAAAAAAGAATTTTATTAATTAGGAAAAGATTTTTGGGAATTTTTCTAGTGTTTTTTTTTCCCTTTTCTTTTGAGGGAGGGCAAGGGTCCCTTGGCTATCCCAAAGAAAAATCAAAAACCAGTGGCGCACCCTCCCCTCTGGGTGCGCCACTGGTTTTTGAGATCCAAAGTACAGAACAGTGCTTACATTTACTGATTTTTAATTGAAATCCCCACTTGCCAGTCCACATAGTCACTATTCAAATCGCTCTGTAGTACATTTGCATCATTCCTAATAACTTTTCTCAGTTTTGCATCATCTGCAAACAGCTGAATATGAGCTTGAAAACCACTCGTAATATCCATTATGTTTTATTTTTTTAAAGACTGCCTAAGATATAACCAAGATTTTATGTATTATTTATTAACGCTGTCAGAATTCTAAACTGCCTTCTTTAAAATTGCAAATGTTTTCAGCTTTACATAATCATAAGAGGTGCTTTAAAGAGAGTTCCGTATATAATAGTACACTCGATTTGAGTAATTTGTCCCATTTAACTAGTCATTTAGTTAATTGGCATAACTTGATTAATACAATATTAATATATTTCACAAAGGGAGTTAAACCTGAAAAGTCGGAAACATTAATGAACGTTTCTGGCTAACCACAATGTGAAGTACATGAACTTTATTGAAGTCACGTCAGTCTGCGGAAACCAAATCTATCTGTACTTCCGCATTGGTGGATGCGTTGGTAACCTGGATATATTTTCTGGCCAACAGTCATTACGCCATCAGACTTGAGGGAAACTATCGAAGACGGAATTAATGTAGTGAGGATTTCAGGTGTAACTTCCATACCCTCAGAAAAATGCCAAATATCTGTGGTACTAGGCATTGATAGGTGTTCGATGACTTTCATCCCTGAGTATAATATCACAGCTTTTCTTATTGGAAGCCTGAAGTAGCCCAAACCATGTTTCTTTACGAGGAAAGCCCTTTACTTTTCACTTATTTCTTCCAGTGTCCACTGTGAACAATGCTTTCTGAATTAGATCAGACATTATCGAAACACCAAATATTTCTTCTTTTCGATGGTACAGCTTTAAAACTTATTATGTAATACTGATACCAACATACTGACCAACATACTGATAGGCAGTATGTTGGTCCGAATTCAATGGTAACGCTGCAGAATGTTTTGATGTCAGCTAGCGAATCATTTTGATGCCACCATTTTGCAAGGTGTCCTTCGAGGGAGTCTGGTAGTATTAAGTGGGGACACGATTTTCTGAAGTACCAAGTACCTCATAAAAAGGTGAAACTGTTACAGCAGCTCTGAAGGAATTATAGGAGGCACTGAAGGATGGGATTCAGCAGAGGGAAACTGAGCAGAGGCATGTTGATTTTGCAGGACAATGCACCCGATGCATTGTCCTGCAAAAGCAACAATGCCTTATGAAACCCAACAGACAATACATAACTTGGGCTTTCAATGTCTGCCTCACCCACCATATTCGCCAGACCTGGCCCCAACTGACGATTTCTAATTCTCAAAATTTAGAGAAATACTCGAAAGGAACAAAATTTACCACAGATGATGCAGTCACATCTGCAGCTTAGGGCTGTTTTTTTTTTTTTTTTTTGCAAAAAAGGAAAAGACTTTTTTCTCAAAGGATTCCAAACGGTAACATCGTTGTGATAAATATATAACACTTCGTGATGAATATGTAGATAATGAGTAAGTTAGGCGGTTCTACTCAATTCCTTGATGGTGATTATCACAAATATTCAGCACACCCTTGTAAGATTTAAACGTTTGGGAGACACAGATGGGAAATAGAATATAGGATGGTGGGAAGATATGTTGGAGGATGTAGAGGAGATGAGGAATCTGTGATGTTGGTGGGTAAGGACCTGAAATGTTGAACATATCTTTCTAAAATTGTGAGGACAGCACAGCGCATTATTCCAGTGATGCCGAGAACACTGAAATGTAAGCATAAAGATGTAATGAGTCCATTGTATAAAGCTGTATTCAGGTCGCATATGGATTACTGTGCTTGGATTTCGTTACTTGGTGTTCAAATAGATGCAGATATGTTGTAAAAGATTCAAAGACTAAGGTGATTTCTAGTCTCTGGAATATTGAACATGAAAGATTGAGGGAATGTCATTGTAGAGTCTAGTGGATAGAAGAACGATGTGAGGGGGGGGGGGGGAACGTCATCAAGACATATAACCATAAAAAGGTCGTGAGCAAATGGGCAAGAACTGGTTTTTTGCGTGATGAGTTGAGGATGATGAATGCGTTGCCTGCAAGTTTAGTGGGTGCGAAGATGGTGAATACATTCAAGCCACTGTATGATGAGTTGTGTGTAATGGAGGACCTCCCAGTATGAGTTGTTGACTTCAGGGAGGTCTAATAATAATACATGCAACCAGGTCGTACAACACGTTAGGTTAAAGACCACTGCCGCATAGCGAATTTCATCGTATAGTGAATCACTGTCGTTTTTATCACTTGCAGAACATGTAATGGCTAAATAATGTTTGAAATAGTCATATATGTGTGTGTGAATGGCGTAAATAAAGCATTCATTTACGTCAGGCACGTTAAAGAAATGTTTAGAATAATTTTCTGAAACGTAAAAATTATTTTGAATCGCATGGCTTAAAGGAAGACGCCGACGACCTGTTCATCATGTTTTATCGATTGTAAAAAAGTGTTCTTTTTCTTTTAGAATATATAAGAAGACATAAAATTAACTGATCTTTGTTCTGGATGTTGATCAGAACTTTACACCCCCCCCCACCTCGTATAAATGGGCGCTATTTGTAATCGAAAAGCGTCGTATAAGCAGATTATCGTAAAGCGAAACGTCATAAGACTGGTATTACTGCAGTGGTTCTCAAGCTGTTTACCTCTGAGCCCCACCTGACAAGAGAAAACACTGTCGCCCCCCCCGCCGGTTTTATTTATCAAAATAGAAGTCATACTAAGTTTGACGTTTTATTCAGTTAATTTTGTGTTTTCTACATACTATTTAACAGTTTTTGATACAAAATCATTAAAGTATCACAATATTAGGCCTACAATAAAAATTAGTTTCAACACTTGCAATTAACCAAAATATGTATTGAAATGAAACAATATTTAACTAACAAGTATTTAATTTTCTCTGTAAAAATAATCAAACATTTAAATGTCAAAATCTAATGTGATGGATGGGCCTGCTTTTGAGAACAAAGTTTATCAAAACTTGGTGTAATATCAGAAATGGCCACTCTAAGTTCTTTAGCAATATTTAGTCTTGAACGATACTTTGACTTCATAGCTGCCAAAGCAGAAAAGCCTTTATCGCATAAATAAGTTGTTGCGAAAGGAATAAGGATCTTCAATGCTTTTTGACTTAAAGTTGGGAATTCCTTGCCAATATGTATCCAGAACTCTGACAAAGACAATTCCTTAAATTTACTTTTCGGTGAAGTATCACTAGTGAGATCGATGAGTTGTTCTTGCTCATTTACGTTCAGAGATGATGGTCCAGGTGCATTTTCGAATGGGTTTTTAATACAATAAAATTCAAAAGTATTTTTGAAATGAACTTTCAACATTATGAGATGATCAAGTAGGCAGCTTTTTATCTCCATTGGAAGCACTGGATTATCAGTGTCTTGGTCCATTGACACTAGAGTAGGGAACATGTCTAGCGTGTCGCTTTCCGTACTGTGTCTTCAGAGTCCTAAATTTCTCATGAATGCCTTAACTTTGTCATTCCAAGAAAGTACAGTTGCCTCATTCCCTTGAAGTGAATTCAAATTTCATTCCAATGAGATGTCATTAAGTCGCTGCTTTCAGCTGCGCGTGTATAGTGCTGCCTAGAAGAGGATGCGACCACTGCCGAACTATCAGCACTGCCTCTGGCGCACGGGTTTTATAAGTGCGAGTGAAGAAAATAATTATTCGTTATTTTGAAATTCATGATAATTAAAATCTGTATTATCAAAAGTTTTTCTTGCTGTGTTTTTATTTGTTGTTATTTTTAAAACTGATTTAGGACACTTTTAATTTTTATCTGTAGGAAAGTATGCCGCGTTTCCCTTTCAAGCTATTATCTCCCTACTGGGGGTCGCGCCCCACAGTTTGAGAACCACTGTATTACTGTAATGATAATTAATAACTTGAAGGATTATTGTCCTCAAGGCACTAGTCTCCGGGCCTATAAATGCTTCTTTGCATTTATAGGCCCATTAATTTAAATTACGTTTTAAATTAAAACGTAATCACTAAAGCGTTTTGGTTACTTCAGATTAAAAAAAAAAAAATACAAATAATAAATAAAAAGTAATAAAGAACATTTTCGGCATAATGTCTTTCTTACAAGCAAACAAAATAAGTTAACTGTTAGAAGATTCCCAAAGCAGGGAGAAATATTTATCAGAACAAACTATAAACAAAAACGGTAGTTTGACTTGTTTCATTTAGTCTGCTTCTAATGGAAAGACGTTTTCCTGAACTGTATATAACTTACATCCTTTTAATCAAATGGAAAATTCTAAATCGCCTCTCATTAAAAAAAATATAAAATAAAATAAAAAGTTGTGATAGTGCCCACTCTTCCAGTTTCTAGAGTTAGAGATAAAAATAAAAAAGATTCCATATAATTTTAAAGGTAACCAAAATAATAAATTATGGTAAGTGAATCACAGGAGTATCGGCAGTTGTTACGTTAGAGCTAACTACTTGTTCACTTTATTTGTGTGATGTTTTCTTTTTTTCTGGCTATCTCATCAAGAAATTATTTGGTGTTCTTTCCCCCCCCCCCCCCAAGCTCTCGGTATAAATAAATATTTTTTTGAGCATTCCACTTTTATAAAAATACCATGGCACTGCAAATTGTAAAACCAACTTCCTTCACACTAGTTATTAATTTCTCTGGAACAGTGGTGCATCTAGAGGGGGGGGGGGGCAAGGGCCTGCCCCCAAAGAAAAAGGAAAAAAAAAAAAACACCAGAAAATTTTCCAAAAATCTTTTCCTAATTAAAATTATTATTTTTTTATTTATGTTGTGTCGTGTCTTCTATTTCTATACTATTTATGAATTAGCGATCATTGCAGATGCTCAGTTATAGATCATATGCGATGCGTAGTGTGTATTCATTATCGTCTACTCAATTCGCCCTCCCCCCCCAAGATTAAATCCTGAGTGCGCCACTGCTCTGCAAGGTATTCACCATGTTGACTACTTAAGCAGTGTTCTTTGCCGATTTCTTTTAACAAACGAAGTGCTAGTTTAACAATAATTAAACATGTTTGTTATTAATATATAGTGCACAGTTTAATTCATATAAACTTTTCAAGCCAAGTTGCTGCGAACGAAAGTTGCTTGGCAAATAAATCAGTGTTATCAGCTTCGATTGTTATAATAGTAACGTTTTCCCATCAAGGCTAAGAGATATATCGTTATTCAGCTATGGTTGAGCCGATGTCAAGAAGGGCGCTAGTAACATGATATTTTATTGAAAATGGGACATGAAAGAAGGCGCCCAGCTACGAATTTGTCAAGGGCGCCAACATTTTGCTTTCATTTGGGAAATTTGCCCAGACACCTAGCTTGCTGCGCTTTTCAGGAACAAGTGAGTTGTGATAATTAGTAGATCTCTCTCACAATAAATTATCTTTTTTTTATATATATATAATTTCAAAGTTAAAACCGCTTAGCGATATATGTAATAATAGCTAAATGTAACACCAAATTAATTTTAAAAAATTAATTCAAAATTTAAAGCATCCTAATTATACGAACCGAATATCGTTCTAATTAATAAAGATCAAAAGTATGTCACATTATGTCCGTAAAATTGGAGAATAGAGCTAACCTAATGGAATGACTGCACGCCAGTTTTGTTATAAAGGGTCTGTAAAACATGCAGACTCATAAGAATTTCGAGCATAGGAATATTTTGGTTGTAGAATTCCGTTCTAGATTCCGCTTGTTTCTCAGAGACTGTAAAGGCCTACATAGATAAGAATGTCAGCGGTGCCTCTTATTATCGCATTATAGTATTACCTTCCACGTATCATTTACTTTTGTGACTACAATAATGGAAGACGTTTGCCGTGCACGTACACGCATGTGAAGAAAATATTATTGCCCAGCAGAATGCCATAAGGCTTGTAATAGTAGTGTCTAGTTGAACAGTGTTTGAACCTGTGTTCCATGTTGTATTCGTTGATATTGTCTCGCCAGAGACATTCATTTCTGTAATTACACACTGTCTCAGATGCGAAGTTAGGTATTTGTGCAGCACAGTATTTGTCCTTTTAATGACCTCTTTAATGGCCTGCACAAGAACATCCGCATTCTTCCACTTGCCGTTTCTTTCTAAACCTGCACTGAATGTAGTGTGCTACTGGAAAAAAAAAAAACATTAACCGTTTTTGTGATAAATCAATTCTAAGAAATCTTTATTGAAAGCAACTTGTTCTCTCTCTCTCTCTCTCTCTCTCTAACATATTTATATACTTAATCCAATTTGTGAGTGAGTAGCGGTCGGTGTATTTTGCACACGTGTAAAATTGGTGATTTTTGTCTCTTTTATTGTTCTTTTCCTTAGAATATATTAGTAGTTTTATAGTATTTAGTGTTTTCATACCACCTTGCTAGCAGAATGCAAAGAAGATTTGGAGGAACTTATTATGAAAGTTAAAGAAGAAAGTGCTAAATATGGTCTTAAACTTAATCTCAAAAAGACAAAAGTTATGGCAACATGTGAACTTAATGATTTTGAAGTAGATAGGGAGAAAATGGAAGCAGTTAACAATTTTGTGCTCCTAGGATCCCGAATTGATAAAGATGGTTATTGTACTGAAGAAGTTAGAAGATTATTACTCGGAAAGAAAGCAATGACAAATTTAATCAAGATCTTTAAAGATAAAGATATTAGCCTCGCAACAAAAATCAGAATTGTGAAAGCAATGGCATTCCCCCCCCCCCCGGTACTGTATGGATGTGAAAGTTGGACCCTGAGAAAGAGTGAAAGAAGGAAGATAGATGCATTTGAATTATGGGTTTGGAGACACTTAGTAAGAATACTATGGACTGCAAACCAAACCAATAAATCAGTGATAGACAGAATAAAGCCAGATTGCTACCTCGAAGCTATGATCATCAAGCAAAAATTGTCATACTTCGGACATATTATGCAAGCAAATGACAGTCTGGAGAAGATGTTAGTTTCCTAAGTTGATGGAAGCAGGAGAAGAGGAAGACCAAGAATTAGATGGGTGGATGGAGTTACAGAAGCAACTGGAGTGCGATTGGAAATTCTGAAAGACATGGTCAGGGATAGATCTGAATTGAGAATGTATGTTCATAGAATCACCAGGAGTCGAAAACGACTCGATGGACTATAACACACACAACATAGTGTTTTCATAGCAAATTTTTACGGAGATATTGCAATATGAAATACAACAGTAACATGGCGCCAAAATGCACAACAAACGGAACCTAATTGTTCTCCTATCTGTTTTTGCCTCTTTAGACGGAGAATTTCAAGCCTGCAGACACTAGCAAACAGGAGAAAGAGGGATGATATGAATGAGACTTACAAACTTCTGAAAAGGTTTTACAGGATATCAATAGATAGAATTTTTCATTTTATGGGGGGTGGGGGGAAAGGACGAGAGAGCATCCTTGGAAATTGAGAATGAATGCCGTGTCAGCCATGTTGTTATCCACGCCAATATTCTATAACCTAAACCCGTATTCTCCAATTTATGCAATAGACTACCATGAAGCATTCTGTCAAAAAGCCTTAGCAAAATCCAAAAGTATCATGGTGTATTCATTCCCCTTGTCTAGTTCAATGGTACATTGTTATAGAATGTGAGCAAGTTGCTAAAACATAACCTTCCCTTAGTAAACCCATGTTGCTTATTGCAAAGTAGAGATTTACTGTCAACCCATTTCTGAATGCTAATGGCCCTAACTAGCCCTATCCAATTTTTCCAAAATCTTCACTACCACTCCTGATATACTGATTGGTCGATAGCTGGATATATCAGTCTCCGCACCACCCTTGCACTCATACACCAGGTTGACGTTTTAAGCAAAATGAGCACTCAATCTCTTCTGCATCTTTAACCATCACAATATCTGCATTCAGTAGAGTTATTCTTTCATATTCATTCTTTATTTTACTTGAAGCTAACGATAGAAGTCTTGGATTATCATTAGGTGGTTGCATAGCAAGTTTATTTTCATACTCAGACAGCTTTCCGTACAACAGTTGTGACTCTTCTCTCCTGCTTCTTATAATTTTCCTAACTTGCAGTATCCTTAAGCACACAGAATTCCTCCCATATCATCTTTTTTTACGAATCTCTTGCTAAATAAGATAAGATTATACATGCATCATGAACTCCACCCCTACAATATTCAATCTTCGCACTCTAGGTGTTCCGATAGTACATGATTTAAGTACCCTACACTATTATCCTTTCCATCCAACAGCCAGCACCATGGCGCAGAACTCAGCATATTCCTCAGTTGGTCATATTTTTTTTCCTTTGTAGTTAAGCACGTAACCTTCTCTATATGGAACATTCAGAGAGGGTTTCATAAATTTGGCTACTTCCCAAGTGAGTGCCGAATGATCACTGTCACCAACCGGAGGCAGAATAGTTACGTTTTTAATTGAGTCCCTCCCCTCTGACACTATAATGAGATCTAACACTCTTTGACCTCGAGTTCCTTACGTCACATGCTGCTTGGAAGTTGTCTCGCAACTTCTCAGTAAATTCAGTTTCATTCTTCTCATGAGATTTTACCCAATCGATGTTCGGATAATTAAAGTCCCCCATTATATGATTAGTAGTTTCGCACCCATCATCTTTATTTGGTGAAGCATTCTTTCATCACTAGCAACGAATGAACTACGTCTGAACATCCGACTAAGTATTTGATCTTGTTAGGCTCCACCTCACATCAGATAGCATCGAACTCACTGCCACATGAAAATCTGTTAATAGTATTACAGCCATAAACTCTAAGTGGATTCAAGTCATCCAATATCATTGGTACCACACCCGCCCCTCCTCTCCTATCCTTCCTAAAAATGTTGTTCCCTTTACACTTGTTGCAAGCTAGTAGGTCTGCTAGACAGGTCTTAGTAATGACTACGATGTGAAGTCCCAACATATTCACCAAGGCAACTTCTACCCCTTTCTTGCTTATTCTCGTATATTTCGTGTACAGACATAATAAGCTACCTGCTGCTTTTTTGTATACCCTTTTCTGTATTCTGCGTGACACAATTGGACGCAGTAAGTCTTGCTCACTTTTGTGAAGTCGAACCGGACGAACACAAGGTCATTCTCCCCCTCATAATCATTTCCATGAAATGCCCATTCCCATCGTTAGCACAGTTACATAACATTGTCACTGTTACAGACAAAATCTCACCATTCCTCCCATCATAAGTTAGTTTCCCTGACTCTTTGTGTTGGGTCTCATACCAGTTAACAGTTTTAGAAGACTGCTGACACTAAACGCATTCAAGTGCAGGCCATGCTTCCTGTACCTAATTCATTCTTCCCTGAACTTCACTCCACACATCCAAAAACTGGCGTCCATTCCTTCTACGCATCGAATCGTTTGCCATCATAGCCCTTCTTCTTAATTCATTTCTATCATATCTCGATAATATATTTATGATTTTCACTTTCTTTCTTTCTCTTCGCTATCGCTTCTTTCAACAACCTTTTCATATCCCGTCTCATCTTGAACTTATTGTTAGTTAAATCTACTAAAATGACGATCTATTTATTTTCTGTTTTTCACTTGTATGTGCTATAGTTTTAATTTTTGTTACAGGATAACTTGAAGTTATGACCCGCTCATCAGTGACATGTTTTATGATCGAGTCACCATACTGAATATTATTTTGCGTTTTACAACAATCAACTTTACCTACCTGATTTTTTACTTACTAATTTACCTGATTACATGCTTTGTTGTTTCTCATTTCACTGCTTAATTTTCTTATCTCCATATGCTGCTTTAAACTCCACTCGACATTCTGTAATTTCCTCGTTGTCTGTCTAATAACCTGCTTTAACTTTGCGATTTTGGAGGTTAAATCATTTTCAATATCCTCTTAGATATCTTCTTTAGCATGGAAAGCCTTCTTCTCGAACTTCGCTATTCTTGTTGGCGTTCCTTTTCTTGTGCATTAGAGTTATGTTTAAGATTGCAGTATTATTTTAGCAAATTATATTATGAAAATAAATACAGTCTTATGAAAAAACGAAAGATTCACTGATATACTACAGATAAAATTCACCCATTTTACTCGATCGTTAAATGCACCGTCCACAATATGTAGATATCTTAATATCTGTGCCCATGCCTTTTTTGGTTCCTTTGTTCCTTTTTCGCATTCTTCTTTAAATCTTCAGGTTTTATCTTATTGTGTTTTGTGTGATTTGAACCATTCCCTTCATGGCGGTATGGTTTCCTAGTGGAGTTATGCTATTAATCTGGTTGATCAAAATCATCTACCAAATAGTGAAACAAAGCGATATCCATCACTTCATATAACTGCTGTACATATATCAAGTACATACAGGGTGTTCGGGATAAATTTGACAGTTTCGTAAGGAAAAAGAAAATCTTCTTTGTATCTATTAAATTTAATGAATTGACAAAAAAACATTACAGGCAGAGTTAATTACAATACTATCAACAAGATTTACTCAAAATAACCACCATTAGCATCGATCACAGCTTCAATTCTGCTTCGGAACCTCGAACAAGCTGATGCTACAGTCTCCCTGGGAAGGGCCGCAAAAACTGTTTTAATTTTATCCATTAACTGGGCTTTTGTATTACTGGAAGTGCGATTGGTGTCTTTTTCAACTGCGCCCCATACAAAATAATCCATGGGGTTAAGGTCTGGGGAGTTTGGAGGCCAAACATTTGGACTGGTGAAGTCGTAGAAATTTTCAGACAACCATTTTTGACTTTTCCCAGAGGTGTGGCAAGGGGCCGAATCCTGCTGCCATACATACGGCCTACCATTGGCTACCCTTGTTATCCAGGGCTTGACTACAGTTAGCAACTCCACGAACAAAGCCCGAATTCCAATGCCAGGGTTCTTCAACACCTGTTCCTGCAGATTTGCGAGGAATTCTGCTGTACGAACGCAATCAGATCGCCTGCTAGGGATCTTTCTTCTTGCTACATCCTCGTAGTCACCATTGCAAGTCTCTAGTTCATGCCTGATTGTTTTTACTGTATTCAGGGAGCATTGGGCAGCAGTCGTAATATCCTTATTTTGATGGCGGGCACGAATCATCATGATACAAGTTATTCTCTTCCATGATTCAGGTGGGTTCCAGCTATCCATCCTTTCTGACATCTTGTATATGAATGAAGAAGGGTCCAAACTTTTAAATGAAGAGAAGTGTGTGTTAATACATGTAACTTACGGAAAAATATAATTAATTATAAATATATCAAATTTATCCCGAACACCCTGTATATCTGATGGGACAGATATATGTACTTTAAGTTGGAATAAGAAAATTGAACTGTGTCAGAGGTAAGGGAGTTATAACTGCCTTTTATATTTTTAGATAATTCATTTCGAAGTGTGACATGGATTGGGAATGCTTAAAATACACGGGCCTTACTGTTAAATGTAAATACATATCTGAGCAACACGTATCATTGGAGCCAATGTATTTCACTTAGCAGATTTTAAAATAACATAAGAGCTTCCTCCTACTAAGGACAGCAAGTTTCAGGCAAAGATTCAACTTTTTTTACTAGAATTATTATAAAAATAATGGATGTCATTATTTTATTTTATTTTTCTACTGTCCATCTGTCTTATAACCTTGCTGGTGATTCATTGACAAGATAACTCGTAAAATAAACTCAGTTTTTGAACTAATTTTGCTCCTTTTAGCAGCTGGTATTGTTTTTTATACGTGTATTTTTTGTTCACATCGTAGGTTCTAATTTAGGCATTTTTCGTAATTATGTTTATCACAGATGGTGTCGCTGACCTTCAACTTAATTCCTACGCTGAACTATTATCAGAGTGTGTTTAAATTTAGGTAAAAGCTACTGTCTCTTATCGCCCAACAGGACAACACACTTAACAAACCAAAAAAGTGTGGAAGCAGACTAATCAGCAGCACTGTTGCTAATCTAAGCGGTCAAATTGCTGACTTTTGATCATTTTGGCATGTTTGTTCTTAACTTGCTAATGCTCTAAGAGTGTGGCGTGCACGCGCGCGAGAGAGAGAATGAGAGAGAGAGAGAGGCAGGCAAGCTCTCTACACTGGATCAGAATAAGATGATAGGCCCGAACAGTGTAGGACAATAACGGTTAGAACTGTCATCGTATATCAGAGAAAGAGCGGTACTTGAGGAGACGTTATGGAGCCAACTAGGGACTCCTCTGTGTTGAGTTGCACGTGAGGTACAACGCTGCTCTAGGCACTCGAGATTTATCATCGTTTCGTAGATCAGCATGCAGCGACGAAAAGCATTCGAAGAATACCAACTTCACTCTCTGGTGACTTGATAACAGAGCACTAGTAATATCTAGGTAAAGGGAATGCGACTAGGAAAAAAGAAAGACCCAAGGCCGACACTACAGTGTAATAGTATCACCTGAAGACTGCGATGACAAAGATTAAAAAAAAAGTTATAAATGAAAATGATCTGATTTTGTTCTGCTTCATCTACCAAATACAACTTTCATTTCAAAGGATAATTGCAATTTTGTCTCTTTCTTTCCAACTGGTCAATTAATGTAATCTCATAGATCAGGTTTTTATACGACTGAGTAGAGTTTAGAGCAGCTGTAAATGATTAATTTGATGTAGCCTTTTAAATTACAGCCCAATGACCATAATTTCAAACAAATTACTGGCGATTCGCTGAATTAGAAATATCAATAACCAAATGAAGTTTTGGGAAGGGAGACTTGGAGATTCTGAGAAAATATTTCCAAGATTTTATGGGTATACAACAATTAGCGAACTGCGTGAAAGATATAAGGGTGAAAAATATAATTTTCTTGTTCGAAATCTTTGCTGTTAATTTTTGTTTAGAAATGGCGCTCATTAAAAATAAAAGATTCTAAAAATTCTTAGATAATTAATCCATTTCATTAAAATTGCATATAATATACTATGATAAATCTATATTGTTATTAGGAGGATGAGTCTTTTTATACGGATATTTTTCACCGAAACCTTACAGAAGGATTTTGCCCTAAGGCCTAAATTACTTGATTGATGATTATCTCTTTACTTAGTAACAATTTCAAATTTTTGTGTTGGCTGCTCAGATAGTCCCTTACTTATGCTGGTAATTTTGAGGAACGGTTGAAGCCTATATTTTTTATTTTTATATTAGAATCGTGCAGTCGGATATTAATTCCAATGCGACATTGAATTAGAAAAATTATAGGCTTCTGCGTGTTTCACAAGCCATTTATTTTCGAAAACTCACTACATGAAGAGTCGCGGCCAACCATTGGCCGCGACTCCTCCGGATAGGTTTTCCCTTAAACGTTGAATATTATGAGGTTCAGTTCAGGATATTGTACTGACCAATCTTACCATTTGCACTCCATTTCTGCTAAACCTGATGCTACAGTCCGTTGATAATTATCTGAATGGTTTTCATAGAAATCCGTCAGCATTGGCAATTAGAATTGTGCAGAATGTCAATATAACATCCAAACCAGGAGACGCATCACTACACCACACTTCATTCACCACATTTAACACAGATAACATGATTTACTCAGATGAGTAACGTTCAGCTGCAGTATGTATTTTGTATTCTGATTCCTTATCCCCATACTACAGTTTTCTAAGTGGTCTTTTATCATGCGCTCTCTTGTCTTTGTGCCTTCTTGTCTCACGTGGTTTGCCACTACTACACAGCATTCGAGAATAAAGAGGGTTTTCGAGAATTGAGTTTTCGTATAACTTTTATAACAGGGTGTATTTTCTGAATATAGGAACATGGAAGTTAACTAATTATATTAGTGAGCACCAATATGGATTCTGATATTTTTCTTTTATATCCAGATCACCTAGCCAACTTTCCCATCTTTGGTCTTAAGCCATGGAAAGTTTGAAGAGACTAACGTGATTGCCATTGATATTTCCAAGCCATTTGACTGAGTCTAAAATAGAATCCTTCTTACCAAGCATACTATAGTCTTCTTCTTGCCTTTTGCGTTAAGGTCGCCAGTTTCCTCTCTGGTAGCTGGGGGACTTCAGCGTTGATGGGAGATATTGGAAAAGAGAAAACCACTCACCATGACACACAGTGAATAACCAGAGAGGAAAACTGATGATGCAGTTGCAGATGGTAAGCCAAAAGATGATAGCTTGTTAAAAGACCTCTAAGCTAGACCCGCTTTGATGCCTTGAAAATGCTAAATAGCTTGTATCCAAAGGTGGGTAAGTTTTTTTGTTTTTTTTTGATCCCTTGGCTGGTGCCTGGATGAGCTGTCTCCTTAACCAGTACTCTGCTGTGGGTGCCGTTGGACTATTTGTCCATTGGTTTTTTTTTCCCTGGTTGTAAGACCCTCGGCAGGGGGCCAACCGTAGTTTCATACAGGCACTTTTTTCCTAAAATTAAAGCTAAAAAATCGTGGTGCGAGATACATGCGGGGATTTCATAAATTAAAGTTTTCAGAAAAAAAACCCTCAAAATTGTGTGACTTATCAAGACGCTCTTATTCGCTATTGATACTTTTCATCGAGAACAGTTTCCTTGTGTGCATCGTCAAAGTCATCTTCTTTTCCATTATTTCAAGTAAAAATTACCAGTAATTTACAAGACTTGAGATACATAATGAACAATCCTTCATGAATGACTAATGAGAAGTAAAAGCAGATCGCGAAACAGACAGCAATGTTATCCCAGTTGAGATAGAGAAGCTATGAAGAAGTTCATAAATTTGGTATACGGTATTAACAAAAATTAACAAAGGCAAGCCAAGAGTTCAGTTTAAATGCTAATTCTTTCGACCGAATTCCATAATATCTAAAACACATTCACTATATATTTCTTAGTTTTAGCACGTTCACAACGGGGTAGTGTCAAGCAAAACCATATGTTGCACCGGCAACAAATGGTTTTGCTTAAGTCTATATAGCAGCTTCTGTTGGAGGGGAAGATGTGATTCATTAGTTAGTGCCGTTTTTATCCCAGTTGCCTCTAATTGCATTATTTGTTGAGAAATATATTACACAGACTGCAAATGTCTATCTTATTCAGTGATACAATAAAACTACTTGTTTTTCTTGGTCTTCAGTATAGTGACACTGTTGGGAAGGACGTGTTGTTTACCGCAGGGAGCGAGTTACTATCGCGAGGACGTGAACGTCGTGGCGATAGTAACTTCCAATTTGAGTAAGAGAATTCATACATAATATACCGTGTAATTTATTGAGAAATATATACGTTTAAAATAATTCTTTTTTTGTTAATAATGATTCCATGCATTAATGATGCATAGCCGATAATTGCCACGTACCCCTTGAAGACCTTTCGCGTACCACCCGGGTGGTATGCGAAAGGTTTCGCGTACGACACTTTGAGAAATACTGATGTAGATGCATCTCATGCTTCCTGCCAGAAAGACATCAGAAGAATCTTAAATAATTTGGATACCATAAAGGCAGCCGGACCTGATGGAATCCCAACCATTGTGTTCAAGAGATGTCTCCCTGAGATAATAACTGTTCTCTGTCATTTATCACTCAGCTTGCATACACTCTTGAGCACGGAAGAAAGTTCCTATACTACCAGTTCCCCAGAAAAGGGAGATGAATGTTTACCATCAAGCTATTGATTTATTGATCTCACATCAGTTTTATTCTAAAGTAATGGAGGTTATCAACAGTCAGCTTCTTCAACACCTTGAGAACTACTATCCAATTTGATAATCGAAGTTATTTAATTCCGATCCATATTGAATCGAAATGCAGTATGAATTTCACCAATCTAAATCCACAGGAGATCTAGCCTTTGTCATCACCTTTGGACCCATTCCATGGAAAGGTTTGGAGAAACCTGTACCGTTGCTCTTGGCATCTCCAAGGTCTTCGATCCTAGCTTCGATAGGATCTGGCATCGAAAGCTGCTCAACAATTTACCATAATTTATACTGCCTTCGTCGTAAATGGATCACCAGTTTTTTTTTTTTTTTTAATAGATTCCTACATTTATTGGTTCCTGTCAATGCTGGTGTCCCTTGGGGCGCTGTCGTTTCACCAGTCACTTCCCGATTTATATAAACGCCCTGCTCCCATTGACTGCAAATTTTATTCATAGTTTTGCTGAAGATAGTACATTGCACTCATGCTATTTAAATGTGAAGCCTTTTCAGTGCTCTAACATCTCAAGCGTGAAGATCATCCGTAATAAGTGCCA
Source organism: Typopeltis vanoorti (assembly GCF_054136105.1). Taxonomy (NCBI): domain Eukaryota; kingdom Metazoa; phylum Arthropoda; class Arachnida; order Uropygi; family Thelyphonidae; genus Typopeltis; species Typopeltis vanoorti. Next base: position 11,440,907 of record NC_143567.1, on the reverse strand, counting down.
TTCACACGATTCTACACGGTATCCTTGATTAGGGTGAAAGCAGCCTAGTCAACTTCAACGCTTCCACAACGCAGTTTTGTTTGTTTTCTCGTAAAAAAGATCCCATATCTTCTCTACTTACTTTTGATAATGCTCAGCTCAACATTGAAGACCAAATCTCTTTTCTCGGACTGACTCTCACTCCATACCTCTCCTGGCACAATCATGTAATTTCTGTCGCATCATCAGATCACGGCGATTCTTCTCTGCTGAACAGTTCCTTACTCTCTGTATAAATCCCAAATCCAACTAACCACTGGAAGACTGCTCTCATGTTTGGGGTAGTTCACCTAACTCCCTAAAAATTCTTGATACTCTTCAGAAAAGGGAAGTCCAGTTGATTTATGACACTTCTGTTACAGACTCTCTTCCCATAGAAGATCAGTTTCAGTTTCTCATCATGGCAATTGTTCAGCAGAACGCGCGCGCGCACGCACGCACACACACACACACACACACACACACACACACACACACACACACACACACACACACACACACACACACACACACACACACACACACACACACACACACACACACACAAAATAATATAAATATAGATATAAAAGTCCGCTATTTTATATTATATTTTTAAATTTCGGCAATACGCCACTTTAGACACATTGCCACTGATTTTGATAGGGTTAATAGTAATTATTTTACATATTGTATTTAGTAAAATTTAACTTGTCATTTTTGGGTTGGCGGGGGCGTAAGTTAGACACTTGCCACAGGCGCTTCATACCTTCGTTACTGTACTGATGCTGAATGTTAGAGACGTTAGTCAGTGAGCAGACCTGAAGTACACGTGGCGTGAGATCAAGGAAGTTGTCCATGAAAACCGACCCATCACTCTCTGATAGTTAAATATTCAATTAGAAATCTCATTTGGCTGATGTCAAAGCATTTTAAGATCTGAAAATGTGATAATGGATTGTAACGATACTCCGTTTTGTCTCTGAAGGACTTTCTGGACAAAAATGGCCATAAGGCGCGAGTGTACCGCTCTCTTTACTTTGCAGTACTCTTTCACCTTGAGTCCTCATATATAAGTAGTAAAGTATTTCCTCTGAAAACTCAGGTATTTCTTCTCGCAAAAGTAACAACTGGAAAACCAGGCAGAGAACCGACATAATATAAAGTCCTTATAGCGTTAGTTGCTTCGCCGCAATTTCAAACTACTGGTCTGACTGACTGACTAAATAGTACTTCCGTTCTCCAATCCATTAGTCTGTGATTTCGGATCCCACTGGAGGCATGGATGTTTTTGTAAGCTACTCTGCTTTTTGTAAGCTAAAGCAGCTTGGAAAATTTTCATATTTGGTCTCTAGATCAAGATTTCCGATTTTTTTAATTCTTAGTCCACTCACGGTGCTTATGAACAATAAATTTAGAACATTGTGTGGAAGGATTTTAGCAACAACAGTACTACTCCGTGACTTTTTTCCCCTTTTTCCAAAATTAATTCGGCATTAAATGGAAGACCATTTTATGATATTTTGGCAGTTTAAAAAATTGCAGACTTTCTGAGAACTTGAAACCTCTTCCCCACCATACTTCTGCAAATGTTTTCAGCAAGTTTCAGAGGAACTGGAAAGCAGGTAAATATACTATCTTGGTGGATATTGCCGCTTGGAAACCATTTGATTATATTTTATTCTGAATGGAGAGTTGTTTTCTGTTCTCATTTATCATCATTTCACTCCTCAATTTTCCATCCATTTTTGGAATTAGTGAGTTTTTTTAATTCTATCATTATTAAATTAATATGAAGCTGTGATGCAGTGTCAGAAATAAAAACCAATAAAAACGAAGATATTATGGGTTTAAAATAACAAGAACGTTTCGTGCATCGCTTTGAATATTTATTTCATATGGAAACCGTATGACAAAAGCTGCCAAAATCCCCTTCTTTATCGAGGATATGCACCAACTGTGATAATTCAGTACGCGGTACTTAATAAACTATTATGCATTAAGCGCTCGCTGCTTACGTAGAAAATTTTAAAGGGTCTGTGAACTGTTTTCAGAGATACTGAGGAAAAGTTTCTCCTAAAAGATGGTTAAGTTAGACATAAATTTTATAAACTGCGATAAAATGATTAGCTGCCAGCTAAGTACTATCGATTATTGTTTATTTTGCTCTGGTGAGATATAAACATGCCGATCGTTTTGATCCTTATGTTGCGCATCTATAAAACTAAATAACTTTACTAAATAATAGTTTATAAAATTGTTTTATGCTTATTTGTATATCTCCTACATTAAACGAGGTCCTTAAGCAGGTGATAGCTCTTTTTGATTAGAAAATTCACAAAGATTCTTTTGAATTTCGATACGTTAAGTGAAGTTTTTGTTTCATGTTAATGTCATGCCATTTTTTACTGATTCTGAGGGATGTGAAAATTATAATTTCGTGGTATCAATTAGAAGGTGTTGTTTCATTATTTAAAAAGCTTAAGTAGTGCTGTAAGATATTTTATAGAGGATTTATGTGCAGTCATACAGCGAAGCATTTACGAGCCATTCACTTCTGATGATTAATAATAGCAATTAGCTATTAATAGCGGATATTTTTTGCTTAATTGCAATCTTGTTATTACCGTTTCTAGAATAAGATTAATTATGAGTTTATTTATTTATTTATTTTAAGGAGAATGTTTAAATACAATAAAAAATCTCTCTTTCTCGCTCTCGCTTTGATGAACCATCAGATCTAGACTGCTCAGACTATCAGATGATAAGTTTGTTGATATTGCATCTTCTCACGAGACACATTTTTAAGTGCATTTTCTTTTTCTTTTTTCTTTTTAAACATTGTTTAAACAACATAGATTTCTTTGATCGCCACTGCAGTTCGATGGCTTTGAATAAAATTTGGAATTCGGGATTTATTAAAATTGATTAGTCATTTCAGTTTACATCGCCCACTTTTGGTGAGAAATGCACTACCGTTCGCAAGTTTTAAATAATACCGAATAACTTTGTTTCATCTTGAGCAGCAATGTAACCAAGATGTTTGCTCCCTCTCCTGGTGTTTCATTGAGTACACTGATGGCTCCAACAAAATTCTGATCTCTCAAAGTTTTCTTTATGCGCACTTATCTCTTTCCCTCCTCCGCAATGTCGGATTTTATAGTACGGTGGTTGTCGTTAGACTGGGGAATTTAAGATCATTCATTTTTCGACTCATCTCATTTTTTTGTTAAAATCGCACCCATATTAAGTGCAAACTGAAGCCAAGTGATTCAATACAATTCAGAGTTATGAGTTAGAAATAACAGTAAATAAACTAAGTCTGTAGTACCTAAGTTGTTTTTTTTTTGATCCGCTGTAATGATAATAAATGAATACATCACAAAAGAATATTATCATGAAATGTGTCCTTTTGTTATGGAAAGGATTAAAAAAATTCACAAAACACTCTTTTGAATTTCCATACGTTACATGCAATTTTTTGTTTCATGTTATCATATCATTTACTTTAGTTTCAAGTCTGAGCATCCTTACTGGTACTTAATCAATCAAATAAAGACGATCATAAAATAACGGGATTATCGTTAACACTTCAAAATATAAAAGTGACATTTTTGTTAGCTAGATTCCTGAAGATATTTTACAGATATCTAGGAAGCAGAAGAAACATTAAACAAATGATAAAGAAGATTGGCGCTTAAAGAATTCTGTGCAGTACACACAAGTAACTAATAATGGAATCAGTCCATTCTTCCTGCTGCATACATTAATCGGCCGCCATTTTTTCCTCTATTTCCTTTTTATGCGATTCCGCGCACGATAATTTGGCAGTCTGCAATACGTTAGTACCGAACCTGTTTTCATTTTATTTATATTTGATTTTTATATATCCGAAAACACTCTGCTCTAAAACCAAACATCAAACTTTTTCAAACCATTTCAGACCTCCAGTAAGCGGAATAATGACTTCATAAGAGAGACAGAGAGAAAGAGAGAGATTAACTCGATCTCCCATCTAAATAATTCATGAACATCTATGCCGTCGATGGGATTTGGAACTGCAGTCTGCTGTTTGGAGAGCGGGTTTACTATCCACTCAGATTAGGGGGTGCTGTTTGCCAGTAATTGTCGAACTGCACGAGATCCGAAATATTTGCAGGTTCTAATCACTACTTTCAAACATCGTGTAATACTAATCTTTGAAATTAACGGTTTAGTGTGAGTGCAGATGAAGTCAGTTCCATGCGATGGTTATGAGATGTGACACGTAGTGTTAAACCCGTTTTAACACTTTCATTGCCAAGCTGAAAATTGGAATTTCGTGTGGTGGCCAAATTTTTTTAATTTTTTTATTTAGTTAGCGACGTTCACGCGATAACACGTGATCGGCCGTTTGGTGAGAACTCGCATCGCGTGATCGCGCGATATCATTCATTGCCAAGCTGAAAATTGGAATTTCGTGTGGTGGCCAACTTTTTTTTTTTATTATTTAGTTAACGACGTCCACGCGATAACCCGTGATCGGCCGTTTGGTGAGAACTCGCATCGCGCGATATCGCGTGATCGGCAATGAACGTGTTGAAGCAGATTTCCAAGAGAACAGCATCATTTTGCATTATAATGTTTCTCCGTTGATCGGTCCGCATGCAACAACCTGAGAATTAATGAAGTAATTTTGATGAAATTCAAAATTTCGGAATGAGTTGAAATTTTTAAAGTAATTTTAAAATTACTGCTACATTTTTATAACTCATAGCTACAAAAGATTATAAATCTTACGATGGGTGTACTAAGGATCTATTACTAATCTTTATTTTTTTAAAAACATTATTTTTTTAAAATTTTTTACATAATTCGGAAACCCTGCCCTAGAGATCATGCACGGTAATTTTTCAATCCACTTCAAACCTCCAATAAACTGAACGATGTAATTCATTTCTCACTAAAAAGCAATTAAACAAACATTCATGCTCAAGGCCAGATTCGAGCCCCGCAGTCAATTGGTTGGAGAGCGAATACGGGCCGACAACATAATAACGTGAAAATCAACATCCATTTTTTTTTTTTTATTGTGCGAGGTGATGCATTTATAATCGCAGCTGCATGAACAAGAGAACATAAATGGTAACCGGATACCATTAACAATTAACTGCAATTTAAAAAGATTCCTGTATTTTCATAAGGAGTCATCGTGTTTGGTCTGTTGCAGGATGAAACTTATATGGACTCTCTTGGTTCCTCCGCATCTTTAACGTGATAATATTTTGCTTTTCTGTGGTAATGCTTGTGTTCGTTGATGCCCGCTTCTGCAGAACGACCTCCTGTTTGGCAATTCTAGGAAAGGTCACACGAACAAGGGACCATAATAGGTTTTTCTACAGCATCTTGTGAAACTTTCCACTGTGAAAGAAACCAAATATGAATTGCTAGGAGTGAATGCCAGTTTTCAAGACGTGACAGGTCATTAAATTTCCGTCAGTTTTTCTTTAAATGATATCTTATTTGGTATTATCATTGTTCAATTCACATACTCTAAAAGTACATTTTTCTTCTCGGAGGCGTCGTAATCTAGTCTCTCACGCAAACCTTTATAACATTTATAAGAGCTTTTCGACTGAATTTGAGTTTTCTGCCTCATTACGGAGGTATCATGGTTTTTCATCCCAAAAACAAACCAGGCAAATTGTCAATCACACTCCTGGTTGCTTCCGGACTGTTAATGGCTGTTTGATGGTGGTACAAAAGCGTTTAATGTCACATTTATTTTTAAATTTAGTGTTGCTATTCACTTCAGTTACTTTCTGAAAGTGTCTCCGAAAGAACAGTGATGAAATATAAAGGACCGTTTAATAATGTATCCATTTACGTGTGTACTCACAAGGTGTATGCAGGATACTATCATAATATTGTCCGCAGTTAGCCTAGTGGCTGTGTGCTTCGCAACCATACTCCTGGGAAATGAGTGGCCTGGGTTCGACTCTCGTCACGGACGTGAGGAGCTTAAGGATCTTTTCTCAACCATAGCCAAGTTAGCCGATCTTGGGCATGGACAGCAGGGTTTTTCTCCCAGTTTATCTGGGGTCTTTCCTCCCTCAAGCAGGCAAACGGGCCCCGTGAACACACATAGATTACAGTCAGGAATACTTAAGACCCAGCCTTAGGCCTGATTCGTCAGCTATGCCGGTCCCGAGCCCGGATAAAATTAGGGGGGAGGGAATTGAGATGGTGCCGTACTTCCCCGTAAAAGGGGCCTCACGGCCATTATATCATCATACGCTATAAAAAACAGTATTTACCTTTTCTGATTTGTAAGTTAATATAGGAATGTGAAGCAATGCATAGTCGTCAGCTTAAAATAATATGAATTGGGAGCATTCGTATCATCGATATGCATACCACTATGTTAAAGTGACTTTGAGGAGTGTTGCTTACGGAACTTATAATTCGTCCACTATATTAATGATATCTTATTAGATATTATCATTGTTCAATTCACATACTTAAAAGATTTAAAAGAAGATGTTGTAATTTTATGGTAACACTTTCGTTTTCCGAAAATACTAGACCTTCAGAACAAAGACCTATGTTGGTCTTTGTTCTGGAGGTCTCTGGAGGTTCTGGAGACCTTTCTACTTGCCAACTAGGGAACGCTTTCTTTGTACTATTCTTTCGTTTTTTCAACCTATTTCGAGTTATTCAGCTTTTGCCGCAGGCGATATTTTCCCTGCCAGATACTCGATTTTTAACTGTGATTGTGATTCAACAACTTTACCGCAGATCTCGCAGTACTAGTTTGTTCTGGGAACACAAAATGGCGTTTTGTTTTGCATACATTCTCTTTGGGAATCTTAAAATCGTCAGTATTTCTATCCTCAGTATGGATGATGAATGGGGAATCTCTACGTACCAATTTCTGAAGTTAGGACTAAAGGAGTTCCGCCTATTCTCTTTAGGGAATAAAAAGGCATTAGCGGATTTATTTCATTACGATTACAATTAGTGCGGTCTGCCTTTGCAAGCTGATGTTATACGATAGACTTCGCCATCAATTTATGCTATTTATATTGCTTTACTATATAATCATAATGCAGTAATCTGTTCTCCTTAAATAATGCTGTTACTGTGCTGCAATCTTTAACAAAGGCAGTTTTGTGTTCATTTTGCATCTTTAATCAACTAAATTAAATTCCTTAATTGGGACAGTATGGCTCCACCGATTTTATGTAATTATAATTGCTTCGTCATGATTATATTTCCAACGGCTTGTGTTTATGTGCGGAAACTCAGATATTAAACTACTGTTGTCTCGACCAGCTCTCTTTCTACACCTCTAGGTAACAACAGAAATAATTATCGTAATTTGCAGCAGAAATTAACTACTATTTGGAACGATGGTGTCACGTCCCGCGTTTGTTTGAGAAGTTATTAACCTTTGAAATCATCGTAATCAATTTTAGTTACGCTGACAGCTGTTCGTGTGATTTCTAAAACCACTTTCCATTTCATAGACTAGATACTTATTTAATATTTACTTAATTCAATGTTAGCACGGAAAATGTTTAAGATTTGGGATATCCTTGTAAAATGCTTCATTAGAGAATACTTGAAAAGTGATTTTTTGATAGTCTGAAATCATCTAACTTATCTGCTAACTGTACACTACCTAAAGGCTATTTTTTTTCAACTACTACTACTACTACTTTCGTTGTATATAATATGCTCTTCATCTTCTGTTGACCTAATCTTATCTGTGGTTCAGCTGACGATACAATACACTGCACTTGAATGCCTTGTTTCAGAAACGCACTGTATTCGCAAAAGAATATGACGTTCGTTTCCATTTTTCTCTAATAGCTATATCAATCTTATCGTTATGTTATCATCAACAAAAGAGCTTTTCTCTTTCTTTCTAATCGTTAACTTTCGTCAGAATGTTTTTCTCATATTTACTCACCACAAGTGCCAACTGCAAATATTGTTCTCGTATTTACAGGCAAATCGGCCAAAGGACACACGCAATTGCCGACTTCGCTGGTCGACTGGTTAGCATGTCCACTCACCAACCAATAGACTGTGGATCAAATTCCACCGTAATCATGAATGTTTGGGATCGTTTTCAGGCAGAAGATGAATTTCATCGTCCAGTAAATAATAAAAATTCAAAAATATATAAAAAATAATAAAAATGGAAAACAATCTTTAACCCACTTACAATACAAGTATATTATAGGTTTACAACCTTTTGTGGGTGGGAATCCCATAAAAGAGTTAACGGGAAAAATAATATTAGTAGAATCCAGCTATAAATTTTTGAACTATTTAACGTGTCAAGAAATAGTAATAATTTTGGGATGTCATTAAAACCTTTTAAATCGTTAATGAACAAACACTCGCTTTCATAGATTCACTGTACTCCCTATTATCAAGACAGAAAAACATTTCCTTACATTACATAGGAAACTGAGGGCTTTTCATTTGAACGAGTTTGTTGGAATCTGCAGAGGTAAGGAAGGTTTTCCTCCAGGAAATTCGGAATTTATCTCCCTAGACAAACAAACTGGCCAGAGAAGAATACACGCATTGATAAGACATAGCTTACACTACGTAGATAGGATAGGATTAACCGCTATATCATAACATTAATCAGGTTTACATTAAGCCGTGACAGGCCATTTAGCGTAATACGTAGGTGAATCTATCTTCGCTGTCCGCATATACTGTAATTTATTCGGAGCAAGGTGAAAGAATTTCTGTCGCGATATCATTTTTTTACCTTTTACATTAGCATAGTTAATCTCATTTGGTATTTATAACTACACATCCTTCTTGAAAACTTGCCAGCTCTAGTGTAACTAGTCTTCATTCTTTTTCAGATTTGAGAGGACTAACATTTCTCTCGCTTCATTCATTGAAACAATCTCCTTTCACTAGTATGCCATAAATTATTGTCTTCAGCACATGAAATCAAACATGAGCAAGTTTCTCTCTTTCCTCTTAAACTTCACTCTGTCAGTTGTTAAACTCACGCAGTGTATTATGCAGTTCCTGAACCTTTTAGTTGTTGCAATGTTATAAAAGTAAGCTGTCTTTAAGCAGATCATTACATATAATTTATTATTAACAGCAAAACCTCAGCTCTAATGATGAATTCTCTCTTCGTGACAAAATCCCTTCGTTGTTGCTATGCAATAAATCTCTTTGAAGTTTTCAGCAAGTATAAAGAATTCGCAGAGAGGTTTGATTGCGGTTTTGGTTTGATTGCAATTTCATGAAAGATATTGGTGTCGAAGAAAGGCATTCCATTTGGTTCCCGTATCTTAGTGCCTGGTTGCATATATATATATATATATATATATATATATATATATATATATAAGGCTGTAAATTTAATTTAGATGTGATCGCTTTATATCTCATACAAATTGTTGATCCAATATGACATCGATAGCACATGCGGGTTAAAAGAAGCAAAGAAAGGAGAAACTTATTAACATTTGATTTAAACATGTAGGATGCAGTTTATGGGAAGATATCAATAAAGGAAGAGGGTATTACAAAAACAGAGTTGAATGACATGAATGTGGAAGAAGAAAAAGAAGAAAAGGACATTCACTTTGAATTCGTTTTGGTGATGCAGTGTTGCAGACTGGCAACACGTATTTTGAAAAGGTTTGAAGATGAAGAAAGAGGAAGAGAAGGAGACGTGCCACGTAAACCGAGCATCTCTGTGATGGGGAAGGGTATTATTATTATTATTATTATTATTATTAGAGAGAGGGGGGGTAATGTATCCAATTCTTATATTAACAGAATTCAGGGTATTTTTAGGAAGATTTAGGAAGCGTTGTGAACCAAATAAGTGATCAGTATTTCATAGTGAATTAATTTAGAATTTGCACAAATCTATAATTGACTATTAATAAATTTGAAAAGTTCGAAGTCAGAGAGCAACAGCTCAATATCATCGTTAATGTTTTTATTCCTATTTTAGTCATAGGTCGGATAACCTCCACGATTGAATTATTATAATGGTATTTCTGCCTCCACGGCAGAAATACAATTATAATAATAAAGCGTAACATTGAGGATTAGGTTATGAGTAGCATGCATATGCAACTTCCAACCTAACGTTGTGAAACTGGAGTTATTGTCAGATGGGCCTTATGCGTTGGGAAGATTAATAGAAACCTCTCTCTCGAGTGGTTTGTAAGACGTGCACTTCATAATTATTGAAAGAGCATGGTTTGAATCCCTTCAAAAACAACAGGGCAAAAAAGTATGATGCACGTTTTTCAAGTCAAGAAGTTTGATAAACAGTCTGTGAACACGGCTACTTATTCACAAACTGTTATCGCCAGCTTGTAAGGTAGCTCAAGCAAAATTTATAGTTCAAAGCTTAATTTTCTTACTTAAGTTACTTTTTACAGTCCGAAATACAGTACTGGCATTTAGTATTCAGTTGAAATTTAATTAACAGAGAATTTTGCATCGAATTCACCGAATACACTCTACGAAAACAGACACAGAACATGGTGCATATTGAAAAGGTCAGATTAACCACGAAGTTTAAACATTCATATTCGGAAGTTATATTTTTATTAGGAAAAGACATAAAATTACTATGACATCTTTAATACGCGAAACATATCAGTTGATATTCTCTTGAATTTTAAGTGCGTCATTAATTTTTGTGATTTGCTATTGTTTGTTTTTCTCTGTAAGTAATCCTATTATCTACGTATTGCACTTTTTATCACTTTATATATGCGCATTATATTACTTCCGGTGAATTAGTATTTTTTTATAAAAACACAATTTAATTCAAGTTAATCAAATTATAAATGTTAAAATATATTACCTCAAATTAATATGTTTTATTATCTCATACAGTTTTGTGCAGTAAAAATTGAACTGCATTTAAAAATTAGAAAAGAAGTAAGCTTTATTCTTGCCATGAGATATTGTAATGACTTTTGCATATGTGGCGGTGAACATATACATGTAGAGTTGAAAAGAATTTCATCTCAAAGGGAAGCATGTAAGCCAATCTAGGAATACACGCATTCCCTGATAGACGAAACTACATTTAATGAGTAGATTTTGTAGTGTATAAATCAGTGTAGAGCAGCCTGCTGTAATGATTCTCGTAATTTCACGCCGATGCCACCTAATAATAATGCTACATTTTATATTGTCGTGTGGACAAATGCGCATACTCTGTTAAGGAAGATTTGGTCAAGTTGCAGTGCAAAGTTGTCGATTATAACTATATCGAAAAAATTAGTAAAGCTAGACAGAATCTAGCCAAATAATAACAATTAAATAAAAAGATGTTTTCAGGTTTGATTCACATAAGCTCCAGAGTTTTTAATCTCGTTAGTGGATAGTTAAATAGATAAACCCAATGGCGATCATCTACAATAACGAAATCTCACGAGAGCGAAACCAATGACCCCTATTATCACTCGAATGATATCAGTGGCTGTTTGCGGTTGCAAAGAATATAACAGAAGCATGAATGAGCAGAAGTCCAAACAAAGCTACGAAACGAGTAATTTTAATTGTTAATGAAACGAAAATGAATTACTATCCAGTGCAATAAGTTTTTTTTAAATGAGATATAGCATATTAAGAGCCATTTTTTATAAGCAGGAGCAAAGCTGCAATGTCGACGAAGAAAATGAAGTCACTTCCGATGATAACCGACTTTTATTTTATTTTATTTTTTTCCCGTGATATTTATGTGCTTTCTCTGTCCCATATTCTACAAGAAATGTTAGTTATGAATAAGGGCGTACACGTTATTGCTATGAATTTAAATACTTCGCTATTTCCGCTATAACTCTATTGGAGGCCTGAAGCCTTAGAAGAAAGTTCTATTTTTTTTTTTTTTTTTAAATTTCACATATTCCAACTTTCACCAGCTAAAACAAAATAATTCAACTTATTTGCATTGTTAAAGGTTATGAAGGGAAACTGATTATGGCAAGGTAGGAAATGGAATATTCGTTGCTAAATTTTGTTTATGCCTGTTTAGATCAAGTCCACAGCTGCCTGTTTCTCTTGAGACATTAGCCGCCTTACTGGGAAGTGACGTGTAATAGCAAGTAGTAGTCAATCGAGTTTGTGTTTCCCCAGTTTTAAAACTGCAAAGTCAGTAAAAAGATAGTTATCATATAGTAATCGTCGTAGCTGATTGAGATAATCTGTATTGCACTTATTTAAGACTTTATCTTCTGCTGATCAGGCCATTTTTACAGAGTACTATACTGAATCATGGTCGCTTATTTTAATTATTGTTAAATGGAATTTTGCATCAATGTTCGTCTCTCTTAGAGGAGGAAAATATATAAAAATGAGAATGAGAACACACACACACACACACACACACACACACACACACACACACACACACACACACACACACACACACACACACACACACACACACACACACACACACACACACACACACACACACACACACACACACGCACACAGAGAGAGAGAGAATATATTTTAAAATCCTCTCTCTCTTTGTGTTCTTCCTTTCTGTGATTAGTGAGCAATTTCAGTACATACTAATTCAAGATTTCTCTTAAATTCCATATAAAATTACAAATACCCATTCTGTGTGTAATCTTATTACGTATATGAAATAAGGTTTATTTTTTTGTTGTTGTTCTTACTGTAATATGGTAGTTCCCAACCTATGGATTAATTTCACAGTTTAATGTGCAATGAATATTTCTATCCAGAAATTAGAAATTCACATCGAAATGCGATCGACTAAAATGGCTTTTACTTTATCGAATATAAATTGAATGCATTTTACATTAAATTTTCAAATTCTTTCAGTAACAATTCGGGAAGAAAACCATAAAAAAGCTAATATTATAAAATAATCTGTTAATATTCAGAATTTTTTTTGTTTTATTTCTAGTTGCAACAGGGTGGCAGGCTGTACTGATTTACAGTGTGGTGTGCGATCCGTTTCGTTTATTATTTTACGAATTAAATGGTTTGCTAAATGGATCTTTTCCAAAAGTAATGCTACTTGGAACACGTAATTTATACTTAAAACGATAGCGCTAAAATAGGCTTAATACCTCTAAATAAAGAAGTTTCTTTACAAAAGAATTAATATCCAGCAGTGATGTTTATTTTAATTAAGCATTCATTCATTCACCACTCTCCAAACAAAAAATCTAGTTCTCACACCCTCGTTAACCACACTTTTCCTTAATTTCCAGGAATGACCCCTTGTTCTTCCATCACTATCACACAGCTGAAATATTTCCCTTGCATCAATCTTATAAATACCTTTAAGTAATTTAAATGTTTCTATCATATCTCCTCTTCTCCGCCTATCAACCAACCTCTCTAATCCACAAGCTCTCAATCTATCAATGTAGGGAGCATTTTTTACACCACTCACCAAATTAGTCACTCTCCTCTGAGCCCTCTCCACCAATTCCTCATCTCCAAGGAATCCATGCGACCAGACTTGAGCACAGTAATCCAAATGTGGAAGTATCAACGCCTTATAAAGAGGAATAATAACCTCTTTAGCTCTGAATGTTAGTGTGTTCTTCAATAACCAAGTAATCCTATGTGCAATCTTGGACACCTTGAACAAGAATTGTCTACAAGTTTCACCAGCATTTCTGTCTGGCTTCTTCAGGACATGTGTAACGGTACATGGAACTAACGTTTGCTAGTAAAAAGGAAGAATGGAGTAACACAGTCAAATAAATTAAAACGGCGCCTGTCTCAGTCATTGTTTTTCATTTCAGCTTACCAGAATTTCATTCTTACCAGAATGGAATTCTGGTAAGCTGAGCGAAGTTGTTAGGCTTTTCCATATGTCTTTCAGAATCATTCCTTGATTTCTGTTTAGATTTTTAGATTTTCCAACATACACTGGAGGTTACCTGAATTTCAGATCGACTCACCATATTGCACAGAAACTCAGTATAATACATATGCTTAAGAATAGAGCGACCAACATTATCTCAGAAGAAAAAGATCTCCTTGATGAACTCACTCTCATATCTCAGACTGTAGTAAACAACGGTTACCCAAGAAATATAAACAAAAAAAGATTCTTCATAGAAACCCTCCACAGTAACAACCTCCTGTCGCGCAATATACATCGCCCGTCGTCATCCCTTATGCAGGCTCAGTTTCAACAAAAATAGCCAAACTCCCTTAAACTTTCAACGTCAGAGTTGCTCTAAAACCTGTCAAAACTATACGCCACATTTTGAGATCACCAAAGGACATTAATGCCTTCTTCAAATACGCCGGTGTAAACATTCCATGTTCCTGTGGATTAAATTACATAGGGCAAACATCGAGAAGCCTGGAAATTCGAATAAAAGAACATGTTGGAGACGTGAACAACAACAGAACAGATACTTTGGGATTAGCCCATCACTTCTCGATCTCTAACCACTCCATCGATTGGGATAAAAGCTCCATACCCTATAGAGAAGAGAATTTTCCATCTAGAAACTTCAAGGAAGCCGCCGTTGTACTCCGCTCTGGAGAAAATCTAAACAGAAATCAAGGAATGATTCTGAAAGCCATCTGGAAAACCTGATAAGCTTACCAGACTTTCATTTCGCGAAAACTATATAACGCGCTCAATAAACATTGACTGCGACATCACGTTCCATGCTTATGATGTTACGCGCCGTTTTAATTTATTTGACTGTGTTATTCCATTCTTCCTTTTGCAAAGGTTAGTTCCATGTACCGTTACACATGTCCTGAAGAAGCCAGACAGAAATGCTGGTGAAACTTTTAGACAGTTCTTGTATATTTTTTACAAAAATCTCTGGTCAACTAATAAAGCCAATATAAAAGTTTGGTATCTTCATATTATTGTTTTGATAATTTTTAGTACATGTGATTATAGTAAACTCGCATTTTATTAATGGGAGAAACTGGTACAATATGAAACATCTGTGTGGAAAGTTTTGCTCCTAATGTGGGTCCATGCTCATTTTTCTCCTTTTAAATTAAATGTGTGATCAGCACTACACCTGCTAGTAAGCACATATATAAGTGTCGAGTTAAACACACTAATCAAGTGTAGTCGACGATAGGAAGAGGGCACCTTCCTGATCAATGTTTGAAAATCGGAGACGGCGAAATCTTAACCGGTGGCGTGATTGATTTATCCAATAATGGTGATGTTGTTCTGTATAAACAACCACGACTAATTACGATAAAATATTGATAAAAGTACCCTTACAATAAGATTGAGTATCTAAGTGTGATCAAAGAATATTCACAACAAATTATGAAAGCACAGAGAAATACAGCATCTCAAATGAACAGAATAAATGAAATATTTGAAATTTGTTGGCGAGGTTCAAATGTTATAATCGAGAACAGTCACTGATATGATTCATGCAGCTCTTCGAGAAACATGACAGGAATTGCCGAGAACAATTCATATTTCCCATGAGACCATAATGTATTCAGGCATTTTAAAGGAATGTGCGACGTCTGTCTTTCTCACTAATAAAATGCAAATATTACTGATATCTATCCGTTTCTCTCGTGCGGTTGGAAATGCTTCAGCAATTGTAAAGAATTGCAGATTGTGTGGGTTCAGTTATAATCATTCCCCCTGCAACTAGAGGAAACATGTAATTGAATAAACACCAAATCCCATTATTAACTGAATTAAAAGTTCTTGTTTAGTTTAGGTGAGTGATACTTTGCACAAGATATGTGGACACCGAGAATTATAGCATTTTCAAAGAAATAGAGTACGAAATATGCCGTCGAATTTTCACTACACATCATCAGAAGTTATAATCGAAAAATTATACATTGGAGGAAAATTGGCATCATTCATCCAGTTCAACGACCTCATTCATGACAGGAGTGCTTGATGCACTTCGCTAAATTCAACTTTATAAGATTAGGAATTGTTTAAACATGTCTGAAGTTTATGAAGTTTATTCTCTTGCTGCTGACATCATATTGTATCACGAGAACACAATATTTGTATCGTAGTAATAACATGCAAATGAAATCTCTCTCTCTCTTGCGCACTGAGCTACAGTGCTCAAGAGAATACATAAATAATCGGCCGATGCCCTTCGGTTGGAAAGACCAAAACCCTGAATCGAATCCCATCCAAGACTCAAATAACCTCCCTAAGTGCTTTTCAGAGGGTGAGTTTGCCATTCTCCTACAAATATGTCTGGAATATGATTTTTCATCACTTTAAGCAGGCAAAGTGGCCAGAACTCATGCGATTATTATACATAAGCTACTGGCTTCTGAGCCTTAATTGCTTCGGCCATAAATCAAAAAGAACCCAACTGTTTCTCTCTCTCTCTCTCTCTCTCTCTCTGTGTGTGTGTGTGTGTGTGTGTGTGTGTGTGTGTGTGTGTGTGTGTGTGTGTGTGTGTGTGTGTGTGTGTGTGTGTGTGTGTGTGTGTGTGTGCGCGCGCACGTGTGTGTGTGCGCGTGCGTGCGTGCGTGTGTGTGTGTGTGTGTTTTCTTTTATGATAGCTGCCTTCAGTTTGAAAGACGGGTTCAAATCCTGTTTAGAATGGTTTCTTTTCAATGAATGTGAGTTAACCGGTCTTATATGAAGATGAAAGATTTTGTCCTTCTGAAATTCCGAATTTTCATTTTTCAAAACAGGCAGACTAGTTAGCGAATATACGTGTATACGAGTACAATTATCGCACATAATTACTGGCCTCATAGTTTTTGTTGCTTCGCGCGTAACACCAGCCAAACTCGTGATAACTCAGTTGGGAATATTTGTTAAGGTGTCTGTTTTGTTTTGTTTTGTTTTCGCCTATAAAAGAGCAGTTGCCGTGCTTATGTCGATGAACTGTAATTTTGCTGCTACTGGAGTTGTTCAGTGCAGCCGAAAGTGACTTAAATTGAAATAGTATGCAATAGCGTCCATAACAGGACTTTTGGGTCCATATATGCAGCCGCCCAAAACGTTTTCGCAACATGATAAAAAAATGCTCGCAGACCTGAGTATTGTGATTAATTATATCTGATGTCAGCATTTTTCAATATTTCTTTCGAAACTGTTACTGGTATGATTTAAGCATAAAGTAAGTAAAACAGAATATTTATTTCTGATTTTAAGAAATGTCAATAATATGCAATAAATACTTGTATATAATGCATTTACAAATGTACATGTAGTGTCTTTTCATTACCTTTTAACATTTAATAGAAAATCTTTCGGTTGGCTTCTGTTTTAAGACAGACGCAATCTATATCGTAAGTGAAGTTCTTAATCCTAGAATGGGAGATTAGTGAGTCCTTCAAAAATGAATAAACAATGTTTCCCTCCACCCACTTCTCTCCTACTTCTCTGCCCATATATCCTACAATGACATCGAACTCTTTCGTCTGTCATCGATCGTTATCAGTTAAAATCTTAATCACATCTTATTCTAGCCTAAGGGTGCAAATAAGGTGTAAGATTTTAATTGCACCTGACGTCCTTTAACGATTCAGTGGCCGAGTGATATTGGGTACTTCCTTCAGTTAATGAAACGACGTCAAAGCACAATGTGAGTATTATGAAATCCACCAACACATGCCACGTGGGGTATTATAAAATTAATAAAGCAGGTTTTTTTATGGTTAAAAAGTAAGGTGTTTTTAACCTTACTTTTTAACCGTAACAAAATTGCTTCAGCGTATTGCAGAACAACTGCGGGAGGGGGGAATTTATTTATTTTATTTTGATTATTTTTTTTCGCCTGCTTTCGGAGCACAGCTCATCAAGCAAGAGGTAACTTTTTTCTTTTTTTTTGTGAAGTCGAAACCCACTTATTTTTTATATTACGCTGCTTTTACATCATTATAGAATTATGTCGTTAAGCAAAGAGAGCATCCATATTAGCTCAGTCAGTTGTAACATCAGTCAGTTGTAAGCCTTTTGGTTAGAAACACCTTGGTTCGAATCCCGTCTGGGACGCGAAGAACTTTCTTCTGGGGATTCCATTCGAAGGCGAGTTAGCCGATTTCATACAAAATTAGCAGGAGTTTTCCACTAGGAAACCAGTATTCATCCTTCAACCATCGGGAGCACACACAATTTATACACAAAAATATTTAGGCATTAAGACTAACCACCGTACCAAAAATTACGGTTATGAAAGGCACTCTGGTTAGATCGTGGGCCTTAAAGGCCAGCAGTATTACTGCGTATTATTTATATTATGCTTTAGCAAGTCATAATACTGCAGTATATTTGAGTTTTCATTAGTCTAATTCTTCATTTGTACTGTTATGCTATTAACATAATTTGGTTATTTATCTAGTTCTGATGTATAACGTTCACCGAAATAATTTGTATGTTGTTGACGATTGTATTTAATGTGTTTTGTATTGTGTAATTAAATAACAGTTTAATGCCACGGCCTTATTCCCTATATGTGATTCATCGAAAATTAGCTGAATACTTAATAAATTATTTCTTGTGCTGGGTTAGGTAATGGGACATATTTTTCTCTTTGCATTGCATTAAAGTGATATATCGGTGATCATGTGTTTCATTCTATGTCACCGCCGCCTTAAATTAGAAAGGATCATATTATCTTATTAACAAAAGGAGACTCATGCGCTTCATCAAGAGAACTTTAGTAACGTTATTCAGGTACAGACGTTCACAAATTGCCTTTACATCTTCCTAGCATAACAGAAAATTGATTGAGATAATGATGTTGCTTGTTTGAAACCATTAATAACTGGACCAGTACAGTTGAGAATATAAGCAAAATTTCGTTTTCCAACAAAAAGCTATCTCATCAATATATGAAATGAAATCTGTTGGGAAATCGTACTTTCTCTCTTTCTTTCTCTCTTTCTTCCTGTGTAACTGAGATGATCTTGAGAGGAAGAACGTCTTAGTAATACGGTACGTTAAGCCACATCAGGCATTAACTTTTTGGCTGCTGGATTCATGTCTCTAACCTTTAAAGGATTTGTCTTAACCATTTTTAAAATGTAAATGTTTACTTTGTTTCAAGCAGTCGAAAGTATTTACTAGCAAACACAATAGATGGTTTGTTCGATTCTGTAAAATATTCTGCAGAGGAAAGACCTTAATTGAGGATGTTGATCATCGCCGGCCTGGTTGGTCGGGTGGTTAATGTATCTGCTCTCTGCCCATCAGGCTATTTGTTCAAAATTCGCCGAAGGCATAGATGTTTGGGATTGTCTTTATGTGGGTAGTGAATTTCATTACCCGATATGCGATCCCCCAACTTATTGGAGGCTTGAAGTAGATTAAAAAAGTTCCGTGTTTAGTCACTCACTAGAGAAGTTTTCAGACAGTGTAAAAAATAAATATAAATAAAGTAAGATGTAAAAATATACAAATAAAAGTACAAATAGATAAAAAATCCTTATCTTCCTACCTACTAAAGTACGGCATGTTCACAACTTTTATTGGATGGGAGACATAAAAAATCTGCATAAGGAAGTGGTTAATATTATTTAAACCAGTAAAAAGTCACTACATCCTCAAATTGTTATCTAAGATGTGCTACAGTTTCTATTTTCTAGGAGGAGGTATCTGGGAGGTTTCTATTCTATTTTCTATGATGTATTAAAATGCTCTATTAGCAAATATACTAATATTCACACAATCGGACAAATGAAGTTAATAATATTCAGAAAGAGAAAATCAGCAGTAAGAGTAACTTGTATCAGAGCAGATCAATCACGTATAGCATTCCCTGTGTGACCACCTTATGGAGCCTTGAAGTGGCTTTGAAAATTTTGGTCTCTAGAGAAAGGCTTCTAGAATGTAAAAAAAAAAAATTAAAAAATACCAAAAACAAAAAAATCTAGCCCACCGACAGTACCAATGTACTATAGGTTTAGAGAAAATCTTTTGTGGGTGGGAGTTACATAAAAAAATCACCTATGTTCTGCTAACGAATACGACATGAATATTATGCACGTATAAATTGAGCATAAATGAGAATTCTAAAAAAGTATTTCACAATATATGAAAGGCATATGTTTCTGTAAGAAAATAGATCTAATCATCTAAATTAATTTTAGTCAGACGCACATACAGCCCGCGTGGGTAGCTCATTCAATCTTCAGCTAAGGGGCTGCTAGTTCGAATCCCGCCATGAGCATGGATGATTGTGATTGTCTTAACTCTCTGTGGAAAGGGAATCTGCGACCCTACCACCTCTTCTTGCAGAAGATTTCACTCCCAAAATCTCTGTGAGGTATGAGAGAGGGGGATGACCAGACGCCATCTAGTGTCGTCAAATGTGAATAACTGACTCTCGCACACAAATGTTTTGTTGATCAATGCCATTATTATCTGAAAATATATCCAGAACTTTGTTCATTTTTGCTATTTTACTATTTTGGAGTTCCTTTAGCTTTCAGTTTCTCCGAGCCTTTGCGTAGCGTGAATAAAATAAACGAAACCGAGTTTCTTTTATTTCATTTATTTTATTTTACTTTATTATCTTTGAATAAGCATAATTAAAAAAAACGAGGGACTTCTCGTGAAAAATTGCTTTTCACTTTCTTGAAATAAGACATCTCACACTTTATTGAAGATATTAAAAGGCAAAGCATCATTATCGTTCTCTAATGGGGTTTATTAATAAATTTGAGACCTGGTGTTGTGTGTGTGTGTGTGTGTGTGTATGTCGACCAGTGATAGTTTCATTGATCTTATTTTTCAGGAGCATTTTGCATATGTTAATAACACTGCAAGATATATGGCTATGCAGATTTTAGTTGAAATTACTGCAAAGGAAATATCTGAAAAAATCACCATTATATAATTCCTTTTTGTAATTGATTTCATGCTTTTTGATATGCTAAAAATATCTCGGCTGGGTGTCTGTATAACTGTGGAAATGGCGTTTATTTCCATTAAGCTATCCACCCCAAAGAAAGACCATTATAAGTTCGAGTCGCCACCTAGAGAACTTTTTTGTAAGCTCTCGGTCAGTTCTTGAGTTACTCGATCTATCACTAAGACAAGCAGGATTTTCCTCCTAAATTCCGATTTCAGTCAATAAATGTTGACTTAATACCTGTTAGGTATTAAAGCTACGAAATAGCGGTGATTGTCTGTCGTACTTTCCTTTTCCGATGCTTGCGAAATCATTGATTGCTTTGGATAAGTTCTAAGTGACGTGTAAGGATGGAGATTGACTACGCATCGATTTTCCCAAAAGTTAGTTAAGGCTACTTCACCCTTGGAGACGTAGGCATTAATAAAGGGCATTAGGATATTAATTTTTATATTTATTAATTTTAGAAATCCCTTCCTCATTGTATTGAAGCATTTTCATAAATTTTTAGATAATTAATTCGAGATTTTTTTTTTTTTTGCTCTCTTAGAAATTGACTTGTTTTAAATGTTATTCATGATAGAGAAAAATTCATGTTATTCATGTATATTTATTTATTTAGAATTTTCTGAAAATATGATTTAGAAAACTTTAAATAAACAAATACGACATGAATTTTCGTGCGACATAAAATCGTACGATAAATACGATGTTATATTCATGATCAATTACGTTCCCACTCTCAAGAGAAGGAGCAACTAGGCCATCCAGCATGCGTGCAATTCCTGAAGGGAAGAAGTCTTTCCATACACTTGTTACTTGAATGATGTATCAGCGGTCCTGTTCTTAGTCTAAAATACTTAATTGCATTCTACGCCTTGATCGTGGTATTTGGCACTGGCCGAATGGGGCTTAGGGCTACTTCATAGAATACTAAACTTGCTATTTATTACATAATTTCATTATTCATGTATTCATGGGATAATATTCAGGGGATTTTAATTAGAATTAAATATCATTTAATAGTAATTTTATTTCAATCATAAACATAATTTTACTATTCTTCTTTATCATTATTTACCGATGATGCTGATAATCTGTCGATTATCAGCTTATCATGTCGATGATGATAAGCTGTCGGCTGCATATAAACACTCTTCTTGGAAGGATGGAATTTAATGAAATTTTTTATTTAGGATCGCTACCAAGTATATGTCTAATCATTTCAATTTTGGTTTTAATGGGACTGTTTTAGTATAAAAATGAGACATTAACAAATTAGGAGAGAAGTGCTTCATTTAGGAATGTTGTTATAATACTTAAGCCATTATTCTCTCGCCGTCCGATCTCAATCATTCCTCCTCTGAATATGTCCCTGCGATAGGATCGAGAAGTTCTTCTATCAACGATACTTAATGCACTTTAGGTTGAGCAGTATTTCCTCTTAGGTTACCACAAAAAAGGCAAAATATATGTTGCAAATGACAATAATTGAACTATCCGTAGTATGAGTAAAAAGATCTAGAATCATTTGTTGTTAATGAATGGGATAACACGAATGCTGTTGCAAAATGCACCTTTTATGAACTGTAATGGGTCATTTTCGTATTTGTCATTGACTATAACATGTTCACTTCATTAGATCTTCCTCCTGTAAATGTCCATGAAACGAAAGCATGATAAATTCTTAATTTTTCTTGTTGTTTGTTTTGACATGCAAATTATCCGTGGGATTTATAAATAAAATAAAAAAAGTCATAATTTAGAAGAGTAGCCAGTATTTATTTTAATGTGTATGTTTGGAACCGTGCTAAAGCAACACCCCATCCGTTTTTTTTTATTTTTTTTTATTTTGAATATGTGTGTGAATGCGCGCGCGCGAAGGTGCTAGATTAAATAATACTCTTGTAAAGCTTAGGCTACTATAGCGTCCAAAGTGCCGGTTACTCTGAATATGTCCCTGCAATAATTATATAGGATTAGAGAGTTTATTGTGCAGCATCACAGGGATAACATACGTGAGAACACAACACTTTCTAGAAGCGATGATATTGGTTAACTTTGTGAAGTTCCAAAAAGAACATTAGTTTGGTTGCTCGTAGTTATTTGCATTTGAAATAGTGTTTCATTCTAGCTAAAATCATCCAAGACTGCATGCATTTATCGTAGTATATTACCCCGAAGCACTCAATCAGATTTAATGAACATTCTTGAGCTCCTTCTACTGCAACTTTCCGTGATTAATATACACATTCGTTCCCCCCCCCCCTCTCTCTCTCTTCCTTATGCAAAAGAATAAAGTTTTTGAATAGTAGAAACATTTAAGTAAATTAGCTTTTTTTAAAAATTTTCTTACACGCCTTGCAAAATAATAAGAGTATTATTTAACACTCTTGTTTCACTAAGAGTGTTAAATAATAATAATTATCACTGAAATAGCGTACTTGCTAATAAACATGGTCATTATTATAATGAATATATATAAAACGTAACCCACTCATGTACTAATGATGTACATATATAACTTCATTAGTACATGAGCGAGTTATGTTTTAGAAGTTGTTAAAGGTCTTGCTGTTCATCAATTTTCTTTTGGAAGATGACATGTATTAGTATTCTTTATTAAAGTTTTAAACTTACGTTAAAGTTTTTCTATAATAAACAACATAGACGGAAAAATAATCATTACTGTGACGCTTCTATGTTCTGCTCGCTACGTCGCAGTAGTTTTTTTTTGCATAATTTGTATCCTCTCACATACTTCTTTGCACGTGTTTTTACAGGGAGGACATTATAATATTAGAGAATCACTGGAGAACTCATATGATAATGAAAATTTAAAAAAAAAAATACCATTTTACCAAGTCACTGTCAGATTACACAAAGATTTCTTTCTTTCAATAAAAGAGCAGATATTTTTCTGTTTCTTATAAAATTATGAAAGACCTTTTTATTTCTTTATTAACTATCTGTAAGATTGTTTTAAATGCTCTCTTTGATACACAATGGTCGACAGAGTGGTGATATAAGTTGGTGAGAGAGAGAGAGAGAGAGAGTGTGTGTGTGTGTGTGATAGACGGAGAGAGAGATCATAAAATGAAGAAAAATACACCTGATGGAAATATTTTTTTGCATCAAGTGACTTTTCCATGTGTCAACACCTGAATCATTGATGGTGGTACCAGTAATCATGCCAGTGTTGATGATACGAAGGTTGTTTAATCAAACCTAAAGCTTTATTCTTATATCAGTCCTATTCACGAGAGATCACAAAACCCATAATACAGTAGTAATGTGTGTGATTAGATAATAATTAGGAAAACAAACAATGTTTCTTGAAGAACTGAAGGTTTGCGGTCATAAAAGAAAAGATAGCTACACACTAACGCTTTGCTTACCTAAGAAAAAATATTGAAGAAAAGTGTGACATAAACGGAAAAAAGTCTTCACTGTAATAAAAAATTTAACTGATGTGAAAAACCATCTAGTAACGGGAAGAATTCTCCAGAAAGCTGAATCAGAAAGGATTAAATAAGTTTTCTTACTATAATTGTTTTTTGTGATGGCAATGCGAGAGCTACCCTCCCATTGAAGAAAAGGACTACTGATAAATGTTCTATATTGTTCCTAATCCACAGTTATTATGGACTTAAACTGATGTCATTTGGCGTTTTATCTGAATGTGAAATTAATCACTTGCTTAAAATAACATATTTTATGAGCAGCACAACGCACTCCTAGAAAATGAACACTCCGACAAACGTCTGCTAGGAAAGTGCTAAGTAAAATGCAGTTATTATTATTATTATTATTATTATTATTATTTGACACCTCCAAATTATTATTATTATTTGACACCTCCACTATGCCACCTCCAGGGAGTCCAAAGACTCTCTGGAGGTGGCATAGTGGGATGTGGACTCATCGAGGGAGGGCACCTGCTCTACAACTTTGTCTCCACCACTCAATCCACCAACTGACTGCAACTACACCAATGCCATCTACCGCCAACCACCGCCACTAATTTTTCCACAAACATCCATGCCCACGGCGAGATTCAAACCTGCAGCTTTTGGCTGGAGAGCGGATACGCTAACCACTCGGCCAGCCAGGCCGGCTATATACCCACTGCTTGCAAAAATACTTTACCTTGAAGAGACATTATGAGTGGCGAGTAAAATTTTGTCAATTGGACGTTCGCATGCCCTCATTTCAGCAGGCATATTTTATTTACCGATAAAGGGACCACACATGTTTAACGGTCGTCTCAATGGGGGAAACATACCTTAATTTTTTTATCAAATGAGTGAGTGAGTATTTTTGAGGATGCAACTTTATTGACCAGATAACATGCGTATTTCTATCATACTGGAGCTTCACCGAATTTTTTTCCTTACAGTGTCCGATAGTTTTGAACTATTACTGTCATAATAATTTTCTCGATTTTTCGAAGGGATCCTTGACCAGTTACGGTTTCTGGATCATATAAAAGCGGTAGATTTTGCTTAAGAGGTTGACAATAAGGATGTACCACACCGAAAAATTTTGAATGTTACTAAATACATTCGAATCTATCAGCCACCAACAGGATGAACCAAGTAAGCATTATTACGAAGCGTGGACAAGTTTGACAGACATTTTGAGAGTGATATATCAGTGTTTTTGATGTTTAAAAGTTAATGATAGGGATACACTGCATCAGAGAATTTCGAAAATTACAGAATATACATTTGAAGCTATTAACCAACAATAGAGTGAATAACACTATAATTAAGCGTGGGAAGTAGTATTATTCAAGTAGAAGACTGACATTTTGAACAAGTGTAGTAAGAGTGTGCTTAAAATAACTTTGATTTTCTATCCCAAGAGTAAGCTTTAAGATGCTCTTAAAAGATTCTATAACTTCCTTGAAAATAAACATTTATCACGGTATTTTTTTCCTGTGCATTGTCGCATGTCCATAGTGTTTGAAATTGGTTCCGTTGATTAAAGTTTTATTTACTTAAAATCACTTCAGAACTCAACCACTAAAGCTTGGTGATTTCTGCATGGCCAGATTCTATTCATATACATGTATATATATTTTTTAGATTAAAGCCATTAATAGTTATTTTGACATGATTCTATATAAGAACATAAAATCTGACATGAATGTGGAAGAACATAAGAGTTACTCTAGCACAATATTATCTATTTACATGAGAGTGCCAACTGATTAATTTTCGCACTGATAAGCACAACAATCCTTCCCCCTTTCTGTTGGGGGAAGATGATGTCACTTCTATGCTGGAAAGTGGACTATGATGCAGTCGCCCTGCTCAGCCAGGAATTGATTCCGTGTATTCCAGTCTCTTGGTGGAAAAGATCTAAGGTGTTGTTTTGCCTGTGGTGGTGATGTTCATGTAGGATCCAACCTTTTGTTTGATGACTGCAAGGAGTTGATCAGCTGCCTCTCTCTGTGAAGTTGCTGTGCTGTCTGGTCTTGTATCTCTGAGGTAGAAGTTGTATATTACCGCTTTCGCAGTGATGAAGAGGTAATTGTAGAATGAATGACTATTTGACTCCACATGGATAAGATTGAAGTACTCCTCTTCTGTATGAAGACTACCACAGGTGAGAGCTTCCGTTTCCCGAGACAAACTGATTTGATGTTGACTGGGAATTCCAAGTAGATATGCCGGACTGTTCCCGATTGGTAGCAGAACAGGTAGTTATCTGAGACATCTGAGTTAAATTTTCGTAATATAGTTCGAGTGGGTAGTGCGTTGTGCCACATTCTCCACTGAATATCTGCGTCAGGATTGATGGCTCTTGTGCGATACGGTAGGTCCCATTGAAATGGTGTTTGATGAGATCATGCAGGATTTTCCAGGAAAGTGCTTTGATTCAACTGTTGTGTTAGAAAGCTGTAGATTTTGTTGGTGTTGCTGAGTGTAAGTTTCTCCCATGAATTATTAGTTTTTATCAGAAAGATAGGCGCTTGATCTTCTGAGTTAGGAGGGCTAAGTCCCTCTTCCGTTATGCTATCGGGCATAGCTACTTGAAAAGTGGCCTTTACAGTGTGTATCTGCTCAGACTGATTCCCATATTCCAGGTTTTCGAATGATTTTGGAAAGCACCAGGTGAGGCTCGGAGAAAGAATGTCACCCAAGATCCTCACGCCTCGCCAGCTCCATGGAGGAAAGAAAATCTTTCTGAGTGATCGGGTTTCTTACCATTATGTTGTGTAAGATGGGTTCCAAGAGGATTTCAGGAAGGGATGCTGTCTTCACTGTGTTGTGGAGGTTTAGCTTCTTCTATCTTCGAAGGGAATCTTTGTAGTAGTTTGTTAGATTTACTGGCACGTGAGCTGTTGTCATTCTTAGGGTTGTGGAGAGAGAGAGAGAGAGAGAGAGACCTCTAGTAGCAGAAGTGAAAATATATTCACTGGTACATTTGTGTGATATTTCCTGTTGTAGGGTATTAAGGAGAAATCGAGCGGGGGACATTGTTATCCTGTTGTAAATGAAGCTCAAGTTTTGTCCTCCATCTTTGAAAGAAGTACATAGCTTGGAGTAGGAAATCCAGTTTGTTTTGTTCCATATGAGTCGATAGATGGTTGACTTTATTTGTTTGATGAATTGCACTGGTGGCGTGAGAATCTTTAGTGTATGCCAAAGGACACTGGTGGCTATTTGGTTAACGATTATTGTTCTCCCTCTTGTGGAAGCAGAGGCTCGTATTGCTGCTCACTTTCCTAGTTTTTGCTTGAAACGTTTGTTTAGTGTTTCCCAGTTCGTATCCACCTAAGAGGGCGTGTTTCCTAGGTAAATCCGCAGGTATTTGTTTCTCTGTGGACCAGTTACCAGACTTTGTGGAATCTGTTCGGATTTGCCACACCACAATCCTGTGGTTTTATGTGTGTTTAGTTTGGCTCCTGAGGCTGCCTGATATTGTTGGTATGCCGTTTGTATATTATGGAAGTCCTCTTCTTTGCGGGCTATGATTGTAACATCAGCATATGCTGTCAGGGTTATGGTTTGGTAGGGAAGTTTAGGACAGGATGCCCTAAGCAGCATGCTGAGTCTACACAAAAAGGGCTCAATGGCAATCGTGTAAAGAGGACCGGAAAGTGGACAGCCTTGTTTAATACCTCTGCTGTATGGTACAGTTATGGTAAGCCTGTTGTTTATTTTCATGCAAAAGTGTGCCTTGCCATACATCTTAATAGAATGAATGATGCTTGAGATAAAGCCAAAGGCTTTCAAGCAGCTGAAGAGGTATAGGTGTTCAATGCGGTAGAACGCTTTTTCTTGGTCTAGTGTTACAAGACCCGTTGTTTCACTGTTGTTGTTGGCTATGCTTATGAGATCCCGTATGAGGTGTAAGTTTTCGTGGATAGATCTTCCAAGGACGGAATAGCTCTGATGGCTATTTATTATTTCGCTCAGAGCGGGTTTAAGTTTGTTGGCAATGGCTTTGGATATAATTTTACAGTCGGTGTTTATGATAGAGATGAGTCTCCAGTTTCCTAATTTCGTCGCGTCTCCTTTCTTTGGAATGAGTTTAATAACAGATGTTGTCATACTGAGTGGGAAGCCATTGGTATTCGCATCGACAAATATTCTGTAGAGGATAGGTCCAAGCTGTTCCCAGAAGGACTGGTAAAATTCAGTGGTGAGCCCGTCTATGCCAGGAGATTTATCTTTATGTAAGGAGGTGCAGGCAGTTGTCAAATCGTGTAGCGTGATATGAAGTTCTGTATTACGCCTTGTTGGTGGTGAGAGTCTTTTCACATCGGAGAGAATTATATTTGTGGCCTCCATAGAAATTGAGTTGGCTTGGTATAAATTTTTGTAGTACTGCAAGGTATATAACAGAATTTCGGCATGATTTTCTATGATGTTTCCTCTATCTGTTGTTTAAGCAGATATAGTGGTGCACTCTTGTTGGTGTTTTTCTAGTGAGAAGAAATACTTTGTGGGTGCATCTGTGAAGTCAATGTGTTTGCGTCGTGCTCTTGTTAGTGCTCCTCTTGCAGAGTGCTCTAGGTGTGAGCGTATGGTGACTTCTAGGGACTGGCATTCCTCAGATTCCAGATGATGTAATTGTTGTTGTTGCAGATTTTTATGGACTCAGTGCTCATTCAAATTTCTCTGGTGACTATATTTTTGGGTAAATACCCTAACTTTGGATTTAAAGAGTGACCACCACTCGTAAATTGATGTGACTCTCCTGACGTAGGGTACTGTGTGCATAGATGTGTAGTATCTATCGAGCCGTGCCTGGTATAGGACACTGGTAGGACCACCTTTGGCCCTCCAGGAGAATACTTTGTCATGTGGGTCTCAGCTCGAAGTCATTTATTACATCTTGGAGAAGCTGAGCTAGTGAGTGTCGATGTTCTTGCCATTGCTGTCTGTCCATTGCAGGATCCAGAGTGCAGTTGAAATACCCTGCCAGTAAAATGTGGTCATTGACCTTGCTGATGTGGTTTCGGACAAACTCTAGTACCTGCACTGCAAGATGTTCATTTTGTGGAATGTATATGTTAATGATATATATTTTCTTTCCTGTCTGAGTTGTAATGAGTGCATATATTGCACACCCAGGAAAGGTATCGAATATTTCTAATTTTAGAGCGTGTTTTGGTGAATTCCAATGCTGACTCCTGATCCATGAAGTTGTGTGGCAGGACAGTGGTGCATGGTATAAGGCCAGTTCTGCCAGTGTTGATATGAAGCTTTGCTGTTGCAATGGAAAATAGTTTCCTGCAGCATAACTATTTCTAGCCGGTGGACAAGGATTTGCTGCAGGACCAGCCTGTTTTGCAGTGGTGTGGCACATCCTCTAGCGTTTAGTGAGAGAAGGTTTACTGAGGTACGCATTATTTTATGGATTAGTTTTATTTTGGTGCGGTAATATACTACCTGATAAACGGGCTTGAATCCCGCTGCCGCTGGGATTCAAGCCCATTTATCAGGTAGTATATTATTTTCCTGAGATTGATGGTTTTTCTTCCTTTTTTCCTGCCAGAATGGTTCTTAATTCTTCCAGCTAGGTGATAAGGCCACTGATGTCAGCGGTGTAGTCATAGGCTGTCAGCAGTTTTTGTGAAGAGCCTCGAACTTTTTTAAGAAAGCTCTGAAGCTGCTCATTTGTAAGTGTGCCTTCATTGTGAGGAAGGCCTATATTTCCTTCATAGGTAGATAGATAGATAATGAGAGAGAGAGAGAGAGAGAGAGAATAAAATATCTATATTTTCAAGTAAATTATTGAGTGTTTAGCATGAATTAGCACAGAGGTATTTAAACATTGATGATGAAGAATATGAAGTAAGTTCTGCATCTCATCGAATTTGATTATTTTATTAAGGGGAAAAAAAATTAAGTTAATGTACAGAGCATGCCTTAAATCCCGAAGATGCTCTCTGGTAGAAGATATTACGGAACTCTATTAATTGCACCCGAGCAGAGGATCTCATCCGGAGCAGGATTTGATGGTCAGCTGTAACAAGTCTTAAAAATCTTAAGTCCAGTTTGCAAACACTATTTCGCCAAGAAGGAAGAACTGCGTTCCTTTTCACTTCCAAGAACATGATCTGCTTACTTGTAGTTCATTTCGTTATATGTATTATCTCAGAATGAACAAAAATACAACGTTTTGGCTCCTTGAAAATGCCAGCTGATGGCTCCGTCGAATGTAACTAGTTAAAATAATATATAAATCCTCTAATCCGTTTTTATTCCAAAAGGTAACAGGAAACACACTTTTAGCTTTAATGTCCAGGAAATCGGCGAGTTCCACCTCTTGCCGTCGCCAAAGTTTTTTTCACCCATGTTAATTCCATACAAGACAGGTAGTTCAACTAGTAATACATTAGTTCCCTGAATAAAAAGAAGATGAAAAAAGGAAACTTTTCAACATGGTTTGAATGCTGTAGATTCGAGGCAGATCTGGTTTATAAGGCAAAATAAATTTTTCATTATCACGATTTTTTTTTTTTTTTGCTCTTTTGTTGTTTATGCATGATTTTCTGAAGTTTGACGCCTTTGGAAACTATCAAATTTTGTAACGAATTTTCCCATTTTAAAATCGTACCAAGTTTCATAATTGCGCATTAAAAGAAAATAAGTATAATAATTGTAACTAATTTTGATATTTTCGAGTTCACTGTCTCCAGAATTACTGTCGTGTTCTTGGGTATAATGTTACTTGTGATGTTTTGACAATAGTTATGGAAGCATGTAGGTTTCTTTTATAGGTTTGGATCAAATATCAATTACGAAAGTAGTGATTGCTTTATGGGAGGTTCTTGAACCTGTTTATCTGAGCAATAAGTTAAATTGTCCAATTTACAAGCGATACTTGAGATTCGCCCTTCATCACTGGGAAAGAGAATGTTTCCTTGCTTTACGGGTATTATTACATGAAACAAGTACGTTCGTTCAGCAGAAATTGTAACTTCTTAACCTGTTGCTTAGGTAAGGCGTGCGTAGGAGTGGAAGAAAAATTCTTTGCTTTTCTAACACTTTTAAAACTTTGGCAGATAAATGTACCTAGCTCCGATTTTTATGACATTACTCTAAAACAAAAAAAGGATTTTAATGGAAAATCAATTAATAATCATCTGTTATTCAAGTTTGTTAATTAAAGTAAGTTTATTAACTTACTGTTATTCCAATTAACCTCATGAATGCAGATTCTTTCTTGTGTACTATTAAAATGACCGCAATTCAACTCAAATCGGCGAATGAAGATTTTTCTTGTTATTATTTTTAAAGGAAAAAAATGCACTTTGTATAATCTTATGATTCCATTATACATATGGCACAAAAAATAGTAGTAAAAACTACCACGATATATGATGGAGTGAACGGATTTATTAACAAAGAAATATGTTCATTTACAACTATCCGTGGAACTTGGTCGAATAAAGCATTAACAACGGTAGATTACGTGCTCAAAATGGGCACCTTGTCTTTCAAGACAGATTTTGTAGCGCATTCGAAGGTTCTCTGTCATCTTGGAGAACAGGAGTTAAGACATCTGCTAGACATATCGTGTAATTTTATCCCTTACTTCATCAAGGTCTGAAGGCGGGTCATGGTGCAATACCCATTGCTTACCATACCCCCAAACGAAGGCATCAAACAATGTAAGACAGAAGAACGTGAAGAGTACGGGAATTCTGTGAACCTCGAAATGAGCCTACCGGGACAGTGTTCTGATAAATAGGCTCCTGAACCGCGTGATGGGTGACAAGTTACTCCGTCCTGTTAGAATACCCGTGCACGAATTGGAATGTTTTTGCACGACACATTTTATGCAAATTCTGGGTGAATGGAACCAACATATTCTTGATATAGCCTTCACTATAAAAGGTCAAGGTTACACCACCCTCTTCAGTGAAGTAGGACCCAATTATGCCATGGCCGGAAACTGCACACCGTGCGTTGCTATTCTCCCTGTGAAGGGCTCTTGAACAAATTCAGGTCTCGAGAAACTAAGAAACCTGTAGATTTGTCTGTTTACATGACCGCTTAGATCAGTGATGGGGAACCTTTTTACCCAGGTGTGGCAAACATCTTTTTTTTTTAAATATTGACGTTGTTGATTTGCCACTTGCATACATCCATTATAAATTTAACTACATAATCATAGATGGTGACTTATACATATCATTATTATTATTATTATTTGATACCTCCAGGGAGTCCAAAGACTCATCGAGGGAGAGTGTGCCAACAGCCTCGGACGATTTATTCCTTTCAACTACTAACCGTGCTCAAACTTGCTTAACTTTTTGCGCGAGCCATTAGTAGCAGAGGCTCTACCAATCGACCAACTTTTGCTGGCTTAATTTAATAGGACTTTGATATAAAATTTATGAATTCATATCATACAATTAATTTAATAAAGTGAAATTACAAAGTTACATTACATTTAATGACTTTTCTGTTGCCGAGTACTGGTAGAAAGTTGCTTTATAGAAGGGCTATAGTGTATACATTTTAATGCTACACAGGCAGCGCTCAAATCATTGCTCAATCTATTTCTCCCTTTCGATTTGATATTATTTAAGGCAGAAAATAGTTTCACAAGAGTATGTAGAAGAGAAAATTGTTAGAAGAGCTTTAGCAAAGATTTTAGGAGCATAAAAGTTTTCGGGAGGGTAATTCCACACGCTTAGAATTTCACAGTCTGAATTTTTACATGCGGTATCATGCAGACATTCCCGCTCATGTTCTGATTCATTTCTAAGAGCAGTAAACTTTCTTTTCCAGATAGGATTACACTGGAAGTCGGCTAGTTGCATTTCTAGATCTTTTAACTCCAACCGCCCAAAGCCATCTAATTTAAGATCCATGAATTCTCTTTCATCAGGATACTTTATGAATTGGATTGCTTGTTCCACCATTCGAAATTGCTCAAATCTAGAAGAAAACTGCTCACTTACTGACTTTGGAACTTCGATAGACTGGTTGATATGTCGTTCACGATTTTTGGGGCTGGTTTCTTTAAAAAAAAATTCACTCTTGGGAAATACTTAAAATTGTTACTTTCTAAATCACATTGAAATATTTTGAGTTTATTCTCAAAGCTCTCGATTGTGTCAAACATAACATCGACAGATTTTCCGAAACATTGCAATTGTATATTAAGTTCATTCAGGTGCAATGAAAAATCGGTTACCGGCAAATTCATCGAAAAACAGTTAATCGAAAGACAATTCACCGAATGCAATTCATCGAACAGCAATTCATCGAAAAAGCAATTCGCCGAATAAACAATTCGCCGAACGGCAATTTAACGAATGGCAATTCGTCGAAAAGGCAATTCATCGAATGACCAATTCCTCGAATGACAATTCATCGAACGACAATTCGTCGAAAATGCAATTCATCGAAAAAACAATTCACCGAAAAATTTTCGATGAATTATGAAAGAATTCATCGAAAAGTCATTTTTCTTGCAAACTATTGTTTAGAAAATGTTCAGTAACAATGTGGAACGTTACTCATGATACAGACATCATATGGAAGCGGTCATTGAAACGTAATAATTATTTTCTTGCATTTTAGAGCATTTAATGTAAGTGTACATCCTGCTTCATTGTACAGTTAGCGATTTATCTGTAGGGAAGACAGGAGTACCGCATGCACTTATCTCCCGAATAACCTCGAAAACATGTAATTGCAGTTAATAAGGGGAGGAATAGGCTAAGAAATTCGTTCTACCAAATTTTGCACTTGACATCCTTGATAAACGTAGGATGCTGAAGTCCTTTTCAGCAATTTCATTAAATGAGCTGTAGAATTTTTCTCTTCTCGGTTTCTGCAGTTTTGATGAAAATAAGTTTAGGATGGAGAACTTTTTTTTATACATTCACGCCAAGTTTTTTGTGGTCTTCCATTTTCCAGAGATGAGATGTTTCTTAAAGTTGAGTTTTCTGATTTGGAATTTTCGAGTTGGTTCGAAAAAATGGCTCAACAATGCGATCATGCATGATCGCATTGTTGAGCCATTTTTTCCATGAGGAGACGATTACGAGAGTGGCATACCTAAATATGCTAGAGAAATTTGTGTTTCCCCAGATTGAGAATGTGTAGGGCCTCATTTTCCAACATGATGGAGCAACTCCACATTATGGTGACTGCGCGTATCCCACTGCTTGTGGCCACCGCGCAGTCCCGATTTGATTCCGATGGATTTCTTCTTTTGCGTATATTTATATTTGTGTATAAATAATTAAGTAAAAGAGTTATTTTCCCAAATGATTACTTTTTCCGATTTTTACATATGGCTATGTTCGTGTCCGAACAATTCATCGCGAGGAAAAATCAGAAAAATTCATCTCGCGAACTATTGATTGCAGAAAAAATTCGCTGAAAATGTTATTCGCTAGAAAATTGAAATGATATTGCATTGATACCGATATGAAAAGTAAATGCAGTGAAGATAAATTTCGTAAAGGCGTAAACTTTTACTAACGCATAAACTGAACAAACTTATTTGCCATCGCAGTACATAAATGTCTTTTTACCGTATTCAGTGTTAAACAAAGCCACCTGTTTTCTGGCTTCTGCATTGTAGCATCTGTTGAAGTGAAAGTTTCTTTAATGGTACATGGACATTTTCATCGGACAAAACAGAAGTAGTAAAAATTTATCAATTCCTGAGTAAAAATGAATACTTCTCTGTGTTATAAGAAGTTGATTTACAACAAAATATTAGCATTTTTTTATTTTTGAGATCTTCTATTATTGATAAGACATAAGCGCTGCTGACAGTAAAAAAATAAATAAATAAAATAAAAAAAACCTAATGTATTGAGATTAACAAATTGTTCAATGCTAGCAATGTTGAGTTCTTTCCTCATATCATTGTTTTTAATATGATATTGCCATTGATGCCCTCTATTCACGCTTCTAATCTTTCTCTCTAATATCTGCGGTCTCTAGACTGATAGTGTTTTTTTTTTCTAAACCAGCTTTCAGATCCATAATTTTTTAAAACTGGTTCGAACACTGTCTTGTATACAGCTAGTTTTAGTGTTTTGAATAATTTCTCTAATTCCATGAAACTTTGTTCTTTTTCCTTCCTACCATACCAGTTTTGCTAATTCTGTTGTCTATTTCCATATTTAAAATTTTAAATTTGCCAACTTTACTAAAAATTGTGCCTGAATAGCTGAAATATTATGCTTCTTCTGTAAGTTCTCCATTCAGGATGCAGTTCACATTTCGTCTTTTTATTGTTGATTGTTATACCAAATTTAATACAGCATTTATTCAGTTTATTTAGGCAAGCAGACTTATACTGGATTTATATGAGAGTATATATATATATATATTTTTTTTTTTTTTCTTGTAGGATGCATATTACGATAATATCCAGTGCGTAACCATTGTAGATATGTTGAAAATATAATATGAAGGATATCATATACAGAATAATTCAAAATGTATGCTTATTTTGAAGAATTTCTAATGCTTACGCCCCTCTCCCCTCCTTATTCTCTCCTGCAATTCGATTACATAACCACTCTAAATTTCTACAGGTTTGAAAAGTTTCCAGATAGTATTCAAAATCTCTTACTTCATTTTACCATTTTGACAAAAGAAATAAGAGAATAATATTGTTGTACCGTGCAGATTCTAATTCTGTACTCTTTCTTTGCCATCTAAAATCAGCTGTTCTACTGTCTGCTGAAATTATTTGAAATTTTAGAAACACTATGCTATTTTTTCAACGTGTAAAACTGCTTATATGCATACCACAAAAGAAAGTTCAGTAGAAAGTTCAGATTTTTGTTTCTTTTTCTTAAAATAATCTAAATATTTTTACTTCTACTTCAGATGCTGGTTGCTATTTCTGAAGTAAAATACGTCTTAGAAATACTACGTCTTAGAAATATTTGATAGTAATCCTCTTAGCTGGAGGAAAAGGGTAAAGGCTTAGATTACTCTGGGTGCTACTGAGAAAGAAAAGAGAGGACACTTAGCCAGAAGGGACACTAAAGTGCCTCAAGCTGTAGTGCGAATTACATCAAGAATGTCGTGTTTTGTTTTCAATTGTTGATTAGTAGACATCCTAACATAGAAATAAATATAGACATTTCTTTCACAGGCTGATACAGTATTTATCTAAAATAAGTTCTTAATTTATAATGATCAGTTTCATTTTTATTATCGAAAAATTATAAATTATTTCTTTCAATTATCTTGAAAAAGAAGATTTGAATTGTTTTTGAAAGAAAAGGAACATATGCATAATCTTATTTTTTGGTGGGGCGGGGGGTTATAGACTTATTCAATCTGCAGATATTTCAGAGAATTTATTTTATAAATCGTTCGCAAAACAACTGTTACAAACGTAAATCACTTGGGGAAACATGTCCAATCATTTTAATGTAAATACAACAATGCCATGTATCTAA
Organism: Typopeltis vanoorti; assembly: GCF_054136105.1. Lineage (NCBI taxonomy): Eukaryota > Metazoa > Arthropoda > Arachnida > Uropygi > Thelyphonidae > Typopeltis > Typopeltis vanoorti. The sequence continues at coordinate 11,404,124 of NC_143567.1, read as the reverse complement.
ACTGGAAGAAAAAAATATTTATACAAGAGTAATAACGTCTAATAAATCTGCTGATGCTAGAACTCTTTCATAAATAATTTTTTTCTGACATATCTCTATTAGTTATAATGTAATCAATCTACAGATTTTTGCCCTCTTGTATTCTACCATCTTATGGGCAGTAATTTCTTCTTTGTACTACAAAAAAAAAAAAAAAAAATCAGTCAACAAGAAAAATATGTAATATTTTCTTTTTCATTGGGTGAATTTACAATGTCCTTTCTTTGTGTTTTGGAAGGAAAGTGTAAATGATTATTTTCTTACTATTTTTGCCATTATAACATCTGATACAATTAGTATATCTGAACTAGCAGAAAATACATACATATCAATTTAAATCATAACCTTTAATTTCATTTTGTAATGACCAATTATACAGGGAAACCAAAAAGATCACAATATAAAGAAAAAAATTAGTGATATGATTAAAGAATTTCATTTTATTCTCTATAAAGCAGAGTTGCTCAAGCACGTCCTTCAGGAAATCTTCGAAACATGATTTTGAACAAAAATATAACATAATCTTGAACCTCCGCAGCCTGTTTTTTTCAAAAATAATTCAAATATATCAAATAACTATCGTGAATTATTTTTTTTCGAGAACAAAGAAAATGTTTTGTGGAGTAAGCGATTAGAAAAAAATTAGCAAAAAAATAAAAATAAATAAAAATGAAATTAGTGTTCCAAGGTAAGGCAATATTTAAATGAAGAAACTATGCAAGAACCTTTATTTTGTCCAGGCATTAAAATTGCTTTGTACAAGAAAAAGAGAAAATAAAAATAATTTCTATATTTTTAGTTTATCCAATATAACTAGGATTCAGTTACCCAGCATAGAACGAGGAACTGCATTCCTTGTTATAGACAACTGAGATGCAGCTATGAGCGTGAGATAATCCCATTAACTGTTCTCTTCAGCGGGAGGGTTTATCACACCTTCTAATGGACATGCTGGCCGAATTGCACTTCTTATAACTTCAACAGATAGCATTCATCGTATCCAGATTTATCTGGACGTCTATAGACGTCATGACCGGTTGAGGGGGGGGGGGGGTAAACGAGGAGGAACTGGTACAATTAATAGATGACGTCGAAAGTTCTGCCAAAGATTATGATTGTGATGAGTCCGTTAAAGAATTCAGTTTAAAGAAATTAGCAATAGGATTAGACTTGGCAAGAAAGTTATTTTATGGATAATGATCTCTCAATGGAGCTTTCCAGAAAATTTACGAGACAATTGGACATTTGTTTAGTTCCGTATTATGAACTTAATAAAAAATTGTAGCATAGTGGTAAGCAAGGTCTTATTACTGACTTCTTGAATTCATAACTAAACCAGCCGAAGTATGCAATAAGAACTATTGCATATATAAATAAAGAACATCTATGAAGTATACATACAATTTATAATTTTTATAATTTTTTACTATGTATTTGTTGCATAGTTTATGTTTTCTTAACTTACATGAATTACCTGAATATGTCATTGTTTATAATCTTAAAAAAAAAGAAAAAAACGATTTGGGAACCTAAACCTACTTTTTCTATGTGATTTGAGTCTCGCATAACGCGATTTATACAGCGCGGTATTTTTGTGGAACCTAACATCCGCGTTATACGAGAGTTACCTGTACTTCAATTTGTATCTTACCTTCCAAGTCAGCAGACTTCATTCCTGCCCAATGTGGAAGTTTAAACTATTTAAGAATATGCAAAAAAAAAAAAAAAAAAAAAAAATGACCTCTACTGTAAGCCGAAATTGTTCTATTTTTTTTTTTTCATTTTTATGCAATTTACATAACTGTTTACTATTAATTTACAAGTATACATACACATATCATTTGTAGAGAATTAGCCAAGAACTAAAATTAGACAAGATATTTGCATGCGCATCTTAAATATTTTTTATATTATTTAAATATTTTAGTTATCATCTTTATGCTAAGATCAATATTGTAGATAAAAATTCCTATTACCAACAAATTTATCATTTTTGTCAACAAATTTATTTACCAAGTATTGAAACTAATCGATTTTCAGTAATAATAATAATCGTATGATGATACACGGCCGTGAGTCCCCTTTATGAGGAGGTACGGTACCATCTCATTCCCCCCAAAATTTTATCCGGGCTCCGGAACAGATGAGGAATCAGACCTATGGCTGGGTCAGTATTCCTGACTGTAATCCGTGTATGTTCACTGGACCGGTTTGCCTGCTTGCGGGATGAAAACTACCAGATAAACTGGTGGAAAAAACCCTGCTGTCCACGCCCAAGACCCCTCAATGGAGCTTTCCAGAAAATTTACTAGACAATTGGATATTTCCTTAAGCTCCTCACGTCATTGACGAGAATCGAACCTAGGACACTCCTTCCCCAGGAGTACGGTTGCGAAGCGCATAGCCACTAGGCTAACCGCGCGGATTGATTTTCAGTGATATGATATTACACTGTAAATGAATCATATAGTTTATATGTATGTTATCTGATTTTGCTGAACTTTTTTTTTCCAAATAACTTTTCCATTTTCATTCAGTTTAAGTGACTTATTTACACTTAGGCTGGTAGTGATGCATTTTCTCTTGCTTTTATAATATGTATAATGTAATAAACTTGCCCTACTTTTATATTCCCGTTATTTTCCATATGTAATTGCAATTACCAGCAACTTTCGTATACTGATAATAAATTAATCATATGAGAATTAGTAAGGAAATACAATTATTCAGTGACATATATTATATATATTATTATACGTATTATATTATACATTATGTTACATTTCAATTTTTGCAATAATGTGCATTTATTTTAGAATACTATTCAAAACATAACACCGCAAGTTTCTTAAGCAGTATTACTCTACATTGTAAACTGAAGACAGTCGTTTTTGTTGTTTTCTATACTTCTTTTTATTATCTATTTTTCTGAAATCTAGTCTTCTAGTTCCCGATAATCTTTGTTAGTGCATCCTTATTTATTTATTCATTTTAATTTACTCATTTTAAACAATGCATTTGTATACTAATTCTCTTTCCTGTTTTGGATTATTACATGTGATCATTAGAGGATTATTATCATTAGGGGAGATACTAAGGGAAAGTGATCAGAGCTTACTTCACCTTTACGACGAGCTGCCTCAAACCTGAAAATACCTCAGGCGCAAACTTCACTAATCTGTCTGTATGCTTACTTGCGAAAAAGGATTAAAACCCAGTTTAGAAAATTGCTTGGTATCTTTAACATAGTATATACCCAAGTTAAAATAACTTTTTACATATATATTATTATATTATATTACATATAATTATACTATATTATATATATTATATTTTAAGCTGTTGATTATCCGCCATGACAACTGGAAAGTGTAGTTCACAAGTTGAAAGTGTAGTTTTAATAATTTTACAAATTATTAAAAATCAAATCAAGCTATAAGATACAAACGGGCGTGAAATCCGTCGCATTAAATTAAACATTCAAGATTTCTGTTTGTGTTAATTATTTTGAGTTTTTGTCTGCAGCTTCGTGATGCGACTTTTTTTGGTTTCTTGTTTTGTTTGTGGTTGATCGCTCTCAAACTGCTATCTTAGGGTATATTCCTAAACAACTAAATGTTTTCGAGGATGCCATATGTGTAGTTTCTTCATTTGAATTTTATGGGTTTCACACTAATGTCTTTCCATATGCAAACATCTGTGGCATAAATATGCTTCGGCCGAATGGACTAAGCCTTCGATGACTGTGTAATGTCTAAGTGAATATTAAATATGTTCTTCTGGCCTGCTTGCTTTTAATATAATAAATAAATAAATAAATAAATATATGGGCCACACTATGGAATCTGTGATGCTTGTAGCTTTCTAGTGAAAGCTCTAAGTGTATTCTACAAAAATTCTGAATTCTGAAGGAACTTCGACAATGGAAATAACTTCAACCTTAATACCCCATTAGGAGATGGAAATGAAATTAAATGTTAAATATATTAAATATCTGTGATAACTTCAGCGTTCTCCTTACGATTTCTTTTAACTGCACAGAATAGGATATGTAGTTGTATCTCATTAAAATCTCAATCTGAGCTAATTTCATAATTTTTGATTACATTTCTTTCTTAATTGCGAAAAGGCGGTATGCCCTAGGTTTCCCATTGCTATTGACACTATGGAAAACTGTGATGCTTGGAGCTATCTAGTAAAAGTTCTAAGTGCGTTCTACAAAAATTCTTTAAATTCTTCGTTTACGATGCAACTTTATATTCAATGGTGAAACTGTTGATTTCAGCCATTGATTTCAAAAATGTGATAATATAAGAACTTTTAAAAGATAAACCAGAAAGAAACACAAATAACAGTTTATGAATAATATATTATCTATTATCTACCTTTTCCGCAACATGAATAATTATTCACTTTTAAGTGAATAATTATTCATATATAAACAATTATTCATAAATAAACAATTAAGCTGACCGTCAATTATAATTGACGGTCAGCTTAACAGCACAATGCAACTTATATCTGAGACTTCTCAACAAAACTAACGGCTCCGGGGGCCGCGCCCACAGTTTGGGAAGCGCTGGACTAAAATACTCCACATCTGTCTCAAATAATCAAAACAACCCATAACGGTCTTTCCAAAGGTCGAAGTTCTCGAGGTAGCCAGTCAGCTAAAATACCTAGGATAACAAGAGATTGAAAATTGAGATTGAGGGATTAGGCCAATGAGCCCTGAAAACAATATATACAGGAGCTATACTACCATTGATAATTGACGGTCAGCTTAACAGCACCATGCGACTTATATCTGGAACCATTAAAACAACTCCTATTTATTGGCTTACAATGCTAAGCAACATAATACCACCAAATCTAAGAAGTGATGCTTGTTCACGAGAACATGACAAAGTACTCAGAAATACTGTATTGCCTATACATAATGACATATCAAAACTATAGCTTAACAGATTGAAATCAAGAAAGCTCACTCTTCGTGAAGATAAACATCTGAGAATGATTAATTAAAATACTAAAAATTAATGGAAACGAGTGTGGAGCATAAATACTAATGCTCAACTCAAAATTTAGTTTGATAGTTGCTGCCTCAACATCCCAGCAGGGGCGCGCCAGTAGTGTCTGGCGCCTGTGTGCAAAACTTTAGTTGGCGCTCCTATCCTCCCCTCCAATAAAAAAATCACTTAAAAAAAACGTTTTTTTTTAAAGTATTTCCTCCTCTTTGGCGCCTGTGTGCGTCGCACACATTGCACATATGGCCGGCGTGCCCCTGTATCCCGGGTTTGGAATTGGAAAGACATGGATAACAGTGAACAGGATTCGTACGCAATAGAAGATGTGCAAGCTTTCTGTACAAGTGGAGGAAAATTCCCTCACCGGAGTGTGACTATGGACACCCGAACCAATCAATCCATCATATTTGCATTGAGTGCAGTCTTCGCGCATATACAGGTCAAAGGAGCGACTTCCTAGAGGCGACACCGCCTTCTATAGACTGGATCAGAGAACATGATCGTAACTCATAAGTGCGTTGTCCGTCAAACGTGTAACTGCCTGTTTTATTGTAATTATTTATCATTTACACTTTTTTTTTATTTTACTTTTTACATATCTGTACCCATTTTTGTAAATGTACTTTTATAACTTTATGTAGATTGTCATACGATAAACAATAAATAACCTCCCGGTAGGGTTACTGTTGGGAAGAAAACGAAAACACCACACACACTTAATAATCTACAGTTTATTCGACATCTGAAACAACTATCGTTCAAAGATTTGAATCATAGGTCAGATGTCCACAGAAACTGCACTTTCTCGCGATAGTTGAGGGCTCCTGTGCAGTCATTCGAAATTATCAATTTATTGTTTTTTCCCTTAACACTAGATATCACTCTTTCTAGACATGTAGAATGATGCTAAGCTGCAAACATAACTTTAACTAGGCAAAATAGCTGAAAATATCACAACATTTTCCGCAAAAATGGTATGGCGCCGTAAATGAATTCATTTTTTATATTTAGAAAGACATCCCAACTAATGTAATTCTGATTTTTATGTGTGGTCTCTTTGAGTTTACTTAGATAGGGCGATATCGATGTTTATTCTTCTTTCCGTCAATTTACTGTTTCATAGCGAACACTCTCTCTCGTTTCGTTTTGGTTGCCTAAGAAATATCGATGTTTATTTTAATTTTTTAAATTTAGTAAAAAAAAAAAAAAAGATTACAAGCATTTATACGTCCAGTCTATTTTTGACATCCGTGCATCATGGTACGTGAAGAAATTTCATAATGAATGCTTTGCTTTCTCTATGTAAAAAAATGTGGCTAATATTCCTTTCTTAATTAAGTTCATGTATTTCAGTAATGTAAACTTGCGTACTACAGAACTATATATATATAACGTTTTTTAACTTGGGTATATTATGTATTCAAGATACCAAATAATTTTATATAAACTTAGTTTTAATCCTATTTCCCAAGCAAGCAAACGGACAAGAAAGTCAAGTTTGCGCCTGCAAGTAGTGCAAGTCCAAGACAACTCTTGGTAGTGCCAGTCGAGGCAACTCTTGGTAAAGGTGGATAAAGTTCTGATCACTTTTCTTAGTGTGTATAATACTAATAACTAATTAACTAATATATATATATATATTATTCCTCGACTGGCACTACCAAGAGTTGCCTTGGACTTGCACTACTTACAGGCGCAAACTTGACTTTCTTGTCTGTTTGCTTACTTGGGAAATAGGATTAAAACAAAGTTAATATAAAATTACTTGGTATCTTGAATATATATATATATATATATATATATCTTCTTTCTTAGCATAAACGTTCATTTCCTGATAACATGATCAGGAAATGAAACTGTCTACCAGCAATTTATTCTTACAATTCATTTATTTGTAAATATATAGGCTGTGTATTTTTTAATGCCTGGAAAAGAAACTTTTGTTTTTCCTGGAATCATTCATTCATTATTTGGTGCCACAAGTAAACATGTGGAGAGCAATTAACTTTTCTTAACAATTAACTAGAATCTACACAACTCTTAGTGACTGATCTTCAGGGCCGTTCCGTAGGTTTGCGCCGCCTGAGTGCAAAATTTTTGTGTCCCCCCCCCTTTAAAAATTAAAAGATCCCGAAGTACAATAACACGTTTCGAATCATTTTATTATACTGCACATTAAGAGCAAATCTCTCTCTCTCTCTCTGTAAAAAATATAGTTTATGATCCTTTTTCATTAACGTATGAATTTTTATTAGCTAATGCTGCTATTTAGAATTTATGATCAGAGATGTTGAAGCCTAGATTAATATCATGGCTTTTAAGACGTCATTAAAATAGTTTTTTTTAAGGGGAAGGGGCAGAAAAATATGCTACTGCACGTGGCTACAAAATTTCTAGGGTTGGCCCTGGGGCCAGTCCTGGTGAATATGGTGTTTGAGGTAGATATTGAAATCCCAAGTCGTATATTGTCTGTTGGATTTCATAAGCAGGTGCATTATCCTGCAAAAGCAACACGCCTCTGCTTAGTTTCTCGAACCGATTTTCCTTCAGTACCTCCTTCAATTCCTTCAGAGCTGCTGTAACAGTTTCACCTTTCTTGAGGTAAGGTAAGGATTACACCATCCATATCCTAAAAGATAATGGCAAGAACTTTCCCTGCTGACTGTTTGGTTCGAAACTTCTTTGGCCATGGAGAACCTTTGTGTCTCCACTCCATTGACTGTTGTTTGTTCTCTGGGTCATAGTGACGAAGCCATGTTTCATCAACGGTTAGAATATGAGCTAAAAAATTTCACGAAGATGAAATCCCTTTATGAAATGTTCTTTTAACATCTCAACTATACCCGCCTCAGTGGATATCATTCACTGCAACCAGTATGCCCCACCAAAAATTCGCTTTCCGAACGAAGTAGGATAAATAATAGTTATAAATAGTAGGATAATAAAAAGATATATATACCTCTCAAATAATATAAAATACCTCTCAAAATAATCCAAAAAAAAAAAAAAAAAAAAATTGCACACACATCTTTGCCCCCACAGGCCTTATAATTCATTTTTCGGTGAACTGTATATTCGATGAATTGTGATTTTTCGATGAATTGTTGTTTTTCGATCAATTGCGTTTCGATGAATTGTCTTTTCGATTAACTGCTCATCGGTGAATTGCTTTTTTGGGGAATTGTCTTTCGATGAATTGCTTTTTCGATTAATTGTTGTTCGATAAACTGATTTTCGATGAATTGTTTATTCGGTGAATTGCTTTTTCGATGAATTGTTGTTCGATGAATTGGCTTCGATGAATTGTCTTTGGGTAAACTGTTTTTCGATGAACTCTCCGGATACCGAAAAATCTGTGAAAAACATCGACTTACTGAGTCAAGCAGAATCGTTCAACTAAGAAAATTCGTGCTCCATGCCCTTCGTATTTAAATATAATTTAATTTCATTTAAACATTCAACAAACCGTTCAAGTACTTGGCCACGACTCAACCATCGAATATTATTGTACATTAATAGAACATTGTACACTGATTCAACTTCGCTTAAAAGTGAATTAAATTCTCGTTTGTTTAAAGCCCTGGCAGCAATAAAATTAGTTACTTTTGTCACAATTCTCATCACATCCTCCAAATCCTTTAAGCGTGATTTCGCACACAGTGTCCCCTGTTGTATAATACAACAGGAGACACTGTGTGCGAAATTGTTTCCTGTGTACAATGGAAACAAATCAGGGGATTACCAACATATTCTGTAAATTGTTTGATAAGACCGACATTATGGCCAACCATATTAGGCAACCATATTAGGCATGCCAGTTGTAATCGATAAATCTCTCTGTTTCTCACGGAACACTTTATCAACACAGTCGCATATGTCTTTACCTGTCGTGTTTTGAGGTAAATTTTCTAACTTTATCAATTCCTCGTGCATAGAATCACCGTGAACATACCTTGCAATAATAACCAATCGAGCTGATGACCTAATATCTGTAATTTCATTGAGACAAATGGAAAAACAATGGCATGAGTTCAAGTTTGTTGTATTTGATTTTCTATACTAGCATTCATTGATATAACTCTGTCTTTAATAATATTCCTACTTAATGGTAACTCTTTCGTGCGCTTTACAATAGCTTCCTTATTATGAAAGTCCTCAAATAAAAATGGTGCACACTTTACTAAAGCTTCTTTAATATAATCACCATCACTAAGTGGTTTCCCATGTTCAACAATAGTATGTGAAATACTGTAACTTGCGGCTACTAAATTTGAAGGTCCTGCAACAAATTTAATTAATGTCCCTGATTGTGATTCTGCCAGTTTTAGATGTTGCGATATGTATTCTTTGCGTTCTTCCAAATTTTTTTCTAGGAGCCATTTTTGCTTAGTTTTGAAATGTCTTTTTACATTCTAAGTTCTACTCACAGATAGCTCACCACACAATTTACAGAGAAGTTTATCGCCTCTATCAATAACACCATATTGTTCAGTCCAGGCATCTTGGCAATTTCTTCCACTTTCTGTGGTAATTTTAGTTTTTTATTAGTGCTAGCTGCCATTGTAAAAGGATGCACAAATTAAAAAGAGCACAATTATATACAGCGATAATTAAGCAGTAATAATTAATAAGAATTAACAATTACTGGAAATGAATTATACACCAGCAACTCAAATTACTTAAGTGGCAGACCATGCAAGACTACCACTACTTCTTTCAGCAGGGTTGCCAGATTTATTACCGTTCGTAGCAATAGGTTTTGTTGCGACGTCATTGTAAGTTGTTGCTATTTGCATTATTTAACAAAATTTAATGAATTTATTGCAACTATAAAAATGTTTTCATTATTTACTCAAATAAATTCAATATTTAATGCTGCGAATTATATTTCCTGTTAAAGTGGTTTTAAATATGTTTAGAACTTGTATTACTCAGTCGAGAGACTTGGAATGCATGCATGAACGAATTTCACACAGAAGTCAAATGAAAACTAAGTTTATAATATATAAAGCACGTATTTATAAGTTTGTATCGTATAATATTGATAATAAGTTTTGTAAGTTTGTATCATATAATGATAATAATTTTTTAAAGTTTTTATAATATCATATGACTATGCAGAAAGTATAATGATTAAGAAAGAAAACGTAAACTTAATACGCTCGTTATTTATAGGCTAGTTACAAAATAAAATAGAAATAAGCTACTATAAAATAGAAATAGGCTAACTACAAACTACAAAATAAAATAGAAATAGGCTAACTATAAACTAATTCTTTCAATGAACCGAAACCTACCTTCGCCTTAACTGAGCGCGATCTTACACAATTTATCGCAGTTTTTTCATCAGAATACCAATATCTTTTAACATCCAAGGTGTGTCACCTGCAACCCTCAAGTGTGTCAGTGCTGACACGCGTGTCATAGGTTCGGCATCACTGGCATAGACGCTACACGTGCTCTTCTGTTAACGTGCATGCTGGTGAACAGCAGGAGGTATGTGTCGAAGTTCAGGACTGTTTTTTATTTTATTTTATTTATTTATTTTTTTTTTGCGCGATACCGTACTTTGTATGTGTTGTACATGAAAAAATTCTATTAGAAGATTTTTTCAGATTTAAAGAGTTCTTGAAGTATTTCTGACCTTGACATTAATCGAATAACTTTAAAGTAGTACGCACTCCTCTTAATATACATTTAATTAGTATACTTAGGTATATCAAAGATTTAGTTGCCAAGTTCACAAACTAATTAACTTCGTCGCCATACGTAGTTGACATTTGAAACAACACCTAATGAAAATTATAGTATTGTTCCTTTAGACAAACGTAATTTCCGGTGTTTACGGAATTGGATAACTCTTATTCTCCTACTCTTGACTTGCAATCGCGTCGCATGCGCGACCTTCGCATTGAAGACTTAAAATTCTATATGTGCGCTGTTTGCTATCGAAGTTAAATACAAACATTTACCACATCAGATAGGTTTTATTAGATATTTATTCATGAAATGTTATATTCAACAAAGCAGTTCCGTTCATGGCATTATGACATACACTGTCCGTCTGCTCCATGGGACTAGTTTAGATGACAATATTTCCTATATTGATATCAGTAATTACGAGTGCTTATAGCTATTGATTTGGTCTCTATTAGTTCAGTGACTCGTTAAACCATTTTAGTTGTTGAAACATCCGTATTTAAATTTTAAATACGGATGTTCAAAACATGCAGAGTAGCATATTTGCACTTGGCTATTATAAGTTAAACAAAATTAAATTAGTTCAACGTCGATAAGATTTCTAGAGGAACAGAAGAGAATGAGTTATCCATATGTACATTTTGCTAGTAGGTGATATATTTACTTAAAAATATTTACTAGGATTCTAAAGAAGCTCTAGGTTGTAAGAAAACACAAAGTTAATTTAATTTTACCTTAATATAGACCCAAAAACGAATGCTAGTTTGTTTGTAAACTTTGTATCATATTTGCCTTTTTAGTAAGTGTATCAAAGAAAATTTTTTTAAAAAAATTGTCCAATTAAAAAAAATTAGATGTTATCATATAATTTCATATCTTTTTATGTTATTTAGTTGCTAAACGAACGTTATGGAATTAATATTCAGTATTCACACACACACACACACACACACACACACACACACACACACACACACACACACACACACACACACACACACACACACACACACACACACACACACACACACACACACACACACACACACACACACACACACACACATTAAAAGAATAGAATTAAAAAATACATTGAGAGTTAGTTTTGCGTTATGAACATCGGCCTAATAACGCGTTGGTCCACCTCTGTACAATCACGGCTCTCAGACACCAAGGAGCTGATTCCACGAGGTTTCGAACATCCTCCACGCGTAACTCAACCCATATCCGCTGCATCAACTCCGTTAGTTCACGCTAATTTCATGGAGGAAGATCAGCAGTCAGGCGAGTTTGGGGACCAATCCAATGTGGTAAATTTCATTGTCGTATTCCTCCAACCATTCAGTAGTTGTACGAACCCAATGACAAGGCGCGTTTTCCTCTTGAAAGATGGCACTGTGGTCTGGGGTAGACCTCCTACAGATATGGATGAAGATGGTCGGCTAACAGGTCCCTGTAACATTCACCATTCGGTGTTTTGTGTGTGGGATGATAACCAACGGACCTAGAGCGTGTCAGGAAAAAGCTCCCCAGACCATAACACCACCTCCACCGAGCTGTTGAACCCCAACTGTACAACCAGAGGATAGGGCTTCATGCTGTTTATACCAAATGCGAACCCGACCATCATCACGGTGCAGCAGAACACGGGACTCATCACTACAGACGACCTTCTTCCATTTGTCGAGGGTCCATTGCCGATGTGATGAGACTACAGATTCCATTGGGATACCCATATGTAATAGTAATAATCATGATGAGAAGTTTGCTCTGTAAGAAATCTGAAGACTAAATTATAAATATCAATAAAAATGGGAATGATTCCTACACGCGAATGGAGTTTCGACTGTTGGAAGAAATACGGCATCATTAAATGTTGTTCTTAAAATTGCGTTTCATACAGAGGTGCAGGATTTATCATCACTCAAAGCAGGCGAACCGGTCAGGTATCCATGCAAATTACAGGCTTAATATATATAGTGTCCCCATAACGTTATAATACCAGTCAAATCAAACGAAATAAAATCGTAAAAGTGCAGTTGTTTTCGTCTGTCATTTAAGAATAAGCAACTGGTTGTCTGACCTTCTTAATTTATTATTTATTTATTTATTATTTTTATTTTATCTCATCGTTATTTCTAGCGAGATTACTTTCACTTATGATGAAAAATATCTGGATACTTCATTCACGATTCATTTTTTTAATTTTTATTCCCTCTTTTTCACTACACTCCCTTATGATTTATACAGCTGTCTTTTTTTATTTTTAGTTCATAAGTTTCTTTTCTTTACTCTTTCTCCACACATGGTTTATCTAATCAATTTTTAAAGAATTTAATGCCATTCTAAACATTTCTCTCTTATGGGCTAGAAGCTTTAGTAAAGTGTTAATTTTGTTTCTCCACCGAAGTGCTTTAAATTCTTTAAAACGTAAAAGTTTCGATTTTTTTTAAGTTTCCAACCAACAGTAATATTCTCTCAGGGATACTTTATCTTTTCCACGACATTAGATGAGCCGTGGATCCATAAAGGAATTTCACGGTGCATACTCCGCAAAGAGCTGCCTAGCAAGATTGCATACCATCACGAATAAACAAATAATGGAAAATGCTACGATCACGTGGCATTATGTGAACTCCAGTGAACCGTGAAGCATGCGGGTCACTTCCGTATATCCATCATGAAAATACCATGTTTAAATAGGCTTCCGATAAAATGTTTTTTAACGTTGTTTAATCATGTTGCTAATGTCTCTATAAAACAGCGATTTGGAATATTTCTGTAGCTAATGTTTTAGGAAGATATTTATGCTGAAATAATCATTAAATTATTGATCCACACGTTTTCATGAAATAAATATTAGTTGGCATTCAGTTGTTAGAAGTCCTTGTGTCACTCAAATCATAGACATGCAATGTTAGTTCAGCTAGTAGTTTAAGTGTATAATCGTATTTTTAATAACTCGCACATATTCCACTTCCCTGCCTGCTAACGTTATGCGAGCTCCTAGTTCTCGTTTGCATGCTTTTTCACTTGACTGTTCGGTAGCTAAGTCATAGTTCTTACTTTTTTATCCAGAAGTTATTAACATTATGGGATATCAAATATATTCCTATAAGTAATAATAAATAAGTTTACATTATTATGCGAATCACACTCACCAACTTACAAGCGTATAATGCATTGGTACCGGATGGGTTAAGAGTTAGATCTCCAGAAATTGTGCCATAGACACCAAATATTGGACTTTCTTTCACGAAACTTGAAGCCTTTACTAGGCAGAGAAATAGTCTCATACCTGGCAATGAACTTATCAACTTCACATAAATAAAAAATGTATAGTTTTCGCTGTTTTACCATTATATGGCTCTGGGTTTTTGATGTCACATTTTCTTTTCACTTTTAAGCACATTTACAACCACTTTTTATATATATGTCCGTCTCTCTACCATCTGCATAAAAGAAAAAAAAAACAGATGGATATATTTTAATGAAACTTAGTATTTAAGATTTTCACGAAAAATTGTCGAACAGTTTTGTTTATTTATTTATTTATTTATTGTTAAAATCTAAATAACATTTTACATCTACAGCTCCATTTTACATGAAGATCAAAATATATTTTTCGCTGCGCCAGCGATGCGAGTAACCTCACTGTGTGAAACACACGCATTATCATTATCTTTAGTTAATATTAATTATCCGTCAACGTAATCTCATTCCTGTCTTCTCTCACTGATCTTCTTGCCCTTTGTCTAGCTGGCAGTGTGAATAGGGTTCTGCTGTTCATCTTTCAGTCTGTTAGTTTCAATCCACTATAGCATGGATACCGAACTCCTCTTCCGTTTGGGAATGCTAATCCAGTGCAGAAACTTGCCTTCTGCTCAAATGGCAGTCGAGCCCCTTCTTATCCCTCATTGTTCGGACACTTAGCGCAGCTTCATAATGTATGTCAGCGTAGTGCAGCGTAGGACATTCCTTACTTTTGATACTGTTCAGATTTTAGTCATTATTACATTTTTCTTTTTGGAGTGACTCTCACCTCTAGCCTTTCCTGACGCAAACATATCACATTCATGGTCTCCTCTGCCTTCAAAAAAGTTGGTGTTCTCTTCTGTTGAATTCTCGCCTGTACTATTTCTGACATTTCCGGAATCTGAAATTCTCACAGCCTTTTAAAAGTAGTGTTCTTGAATTTGGGATAATGATCCGGAAACCTTTCGAAGAATGCTTGATTCTATCTAAAAAACGGTAATTGCCTTATTGGGTGGACGGTCCCTATCTCACTTACCCTTTCGACTGAACTAGCCATCACCATTTCTGCACCCTCCTCTTAACATGCAAAAACACTAGCACTAATTAATTTATTCCTGTTTGAGATCCATAAACAATTCAGATTCAAACTTATGAGACTAACTTCTCATCCTCCTCTTTCATTCCTTCTACCTCTTTTCTCTGGAATAGCTTTCGCGTAACCAAGAATAACGACATCCATCCCTTAATTAAAGTGATCACTTGCCCCTGTTGCGTTATAGGTTTTGCAACCTCTCGTGTGGTGCTTTTCATTGCCATATAAAACCTCCATCCTACTTATTAGAGATTATATTAAAAAATACTATGCATTGTCTCTATATGATTCCTGGATGATCTAACACTTTAATGCGCATCCACAGTATTAATGTTGCGACTCCTTATATTGTACAAATGATCCATTGTTTTGTGGGTGGAAGTAGCATAAAAAACGAAATACTTTTGCTACTTGCAACTAATAATTTTACAGTATTTTTAATAATAAATAATTATTTATTTACATCGTTGTTTGATTTTGTTTTATTATTCAGTATTTAAGGCAAGTAATTGAAACTGAAAGTTTGGTCTCCAAGATGCAGTATTGAAATCGTGCCTGCATTTGTTCGTTGTATGCACTTTTCTTAACTTGTACTATAAGTAAGTTACAAATGGTAACTTTTTCATGTAGTGCTATCATAATTATCCTGTAGGTTAATTCCTGATATGTACCATCTCCTGAGGGTACATATCAGGAATTTGATGATGATGATGATGATGATGTATTATAAAAAAGCGCTTTAAAATGATAAAGGATTTATTATAAAGTTTTAAAAAATTAGTTTTTAATCTTTGCAATATTTGCATCATATTTTCTAGCCTAATAGGCAAATTACTGTCTATATTAAGAAATCAAGGTGTCAGACAGCTGTAGTGGTATGATGGTTGAATTTGTTTCCTTGGTACTGGCCACTACTTAAGACACGTCTTTGACGATTACACCTAGCAGTACTGCTTCTAACTCGTCATTTTTTTTTCTTGGATACCAAGTAGAATCTTAGAATGCCTTCAGGAACTCGTGAAAGTTACAGATACTGGTAGATCACTATCTATTTCAAATTTTGATGACCAGTAAAAATTTGAACAGAAAAAAAAATGAGTCTTAAAAGTCTTTAAACCATTCGTAGAATTGTTAATTAATTAAAAAGATTAAATCTGTATTTTCCAGGAGAGATTTCTTAGCGTAAATAAATATCACAAAAGTGATATTTTATGCTAAGAAATCAAGATAATTTTGGTAAGTTTATAGCTGTGTGATGGCTTATTATTAAAAAAAAATCGGTGACATGATGCTGACACTGTGTTGCCTTTAGCATTAGTGCTTGGTGTCACGCTAAAAGACGATATCCGTGGAACCGTATGAAGGCTCATTACATCGTATTTCTTTATATTTCATATTCAACTGAATATAAGTTTATAAGATGTAGCGCACACTACACAAGTTTCAGGTATTTTTACTTACTACTCGTATGTCTCTGAGTAGAAACCAGTTCAAAATAATGCGGGAAGGTCAGTGGAATCCTGAAAACAGTACTTTAAAAAGATGTTATATCTTGGAGATCGTTCCTTTTAAGTAATGTAGTACTAAAGCGATTGATGCTGAAACTACATAATTATCAATTGCTTGCAACCCGCACAGACATCAAGCTATCGCTCCTATGAACTTCGACTTCTTAATGCAAATACAGTCTGCTTGGCCGTAACCTGTGAATTTTTATCCTTTTCCTCAACAGCATCATGCAGCGAATATAAAGATTTCGGTGTTCAGTTGCGATGGGACGCCCATGTTATACTCGTACATAGTTGGAGCTTTCTTGTTCAAATTTTATTTTAATTTAATCCATGGTCTTGATGACATCATTATTCTTTTTATTACATTAGCCTTATTCAGTTTACTACGTGCAGTAAAATGTTACTATTCAGAATATCCGTTAATCCTGATGTCTTAAGTGAATATCGTTACTGTGTAGCTCAAATGTACAAGCACATTAGAACTTTCTTGATAACTTTTCTAATTCTTACTGTTTCTTTCTTAAAATCTTCATTTGATGTTCAGTTGTTCACAGCTGTTCTGCTTTAAAAGGTCAAAGCGTAACTTCGTCAGTCTGTAGACAGAACAACAAGTCAGTTATCGAAACACGGTAGTTAATTGCTTTCTGCGATTTCTCCTTTGATTTGCTTTTCCATTATAATGACACATCAAGTTCAGGCACCGTAGCAGAACAAGTAACCCCAAGACCATTTAAGACAGACCATAAGTTTTTGTAATTTAAAGGTCATCCGAACATAATCTTTTCGAATTAGAAACTAATCGACTCATTTCTTTCTTTAGGCGCTATCATTTTCATTCAAGAAAGTATGCTTTCTCAGTGATTTGTCCTTGCGTCATGTTCTTGAAAGATATGACAACTAATACCGTGGTACAGTCAGATCTCTTTTATTGCCAATCCAGACTTCTCAAATAACCGACTTTTATTTCCAGCCAGATAAATATTAATTAGACGGGCTCTGTTCTAAACGCTGTTTTCTATTCATATGTGACAGAGTTTGTGCAGTTCTGAAATGAAAGAGTACTTATGCTAGTGTTTCTATTTTTCATTCGCCTATGAGCCACTTAAAACACTATTGTCTGTTGGGCAATACCCTGTGCATCCTTTAAAATGAATATAAAATAAATCTATACAGCCAAAAACTAATTCACTGTGTTCGTTTTAATACTGAAATTTGATATAATAATCAGAAAAAGTTCATTAATGAAAATATTTAAGAAAGTAAAAAAACAGAATCGTGACGGTGCTGACATTTTTAATGACAGTAGTACTCTATCATCGTGGAGATGATACAATATCTATGCGATGCCCAAACATAAAAAAAAGCCGAATATAGAAATGTTGAAAGTTTAGAAATAATAAGTACGGTAGTTAGTGTATATTCGTAATTTTGCACTTAGTTTTTAAACTGTTGTAATTTGAGATTAATTTTGACTAACAATACCAAAACCATCTTTCAGCTCAGAGTTCAGCCTAATCCAGTGGAGGTAAATTATCCTAGTTTCGTTTATTATATGATGGAATAAATCGCGTTGCTTTAATATAAAATTTAAGTTTATTCACTTAGTGTTTATTATTTGCATTACTTCTGAAATTAGTATTGCAACACTGCCTGTTTTAGAATGAAATATAGTAATATGTGTATTCTGTCGTCACACGTGGTGTGACGACAGGAATAAACAACGGCTTAATCTACTTGTTGGTTAAAGAAAACTAAAATTGAGCGAAAGAGAAAAGTTACATTTCTTGGTCCTGAGCAGACGTTATTTTTAATATGTCTGTGTAAAGAATTAAGAGATATTTGATGTTAGAGTAATCCCAAGAGGAGAAGTCTAATCTCTTTTAGAGTGTTGAATGTTATTTTTTGCAAGAAGTAAAACGAAATTAATTTCTGCAAAAACTCCAGTTAACAAGATTATCAGAACACCACTGGGGAACGGTATGGTTTGGAACATCTGAATTTTGGATCGAAGTTGATGGAACGTTTGGTAATTTGTGTAGTGCAAGGTTTTATCAAATGAGAAAAAGGAATTGAATAAAATCATTGATATATATAGAAAGAAGAAAGTAAACAAAAGTATAAAACCTTTTTGAACACCAGGATTAACTCTCTTTGAAATTAGAGTACCATGCATCACCCGCCATTATGCTGAAAGAAACTGGAATCTCACTTTCGGAACTCATAAGTGAAAAAGAGAGAGAGACCCTAAGATGAGAGCTTACTTAATAGGCTTTTGTGCCAAAGCAGATCGAGTATCTTAGAAATATCAATGGAAACCATTTGAGATTTCCTTTTCTTAATATGTGTACAAAGTAGATAACATGAGTAAAAAAATCAGCTGTTGATTGACAATTGGAATCCATGCTGGCGATCGTTTATTAGTTGGCAGAGACTTTAAGGTAACATAATCTGTTAATGGTTTTCCTGATTACAAGAAGAACTGAAATGAATGAAATTAGAAGATATTAGAATAAAACAGATTTGTCGCCATTCTAAGCAATCAGTTTTGTGCTGGTTAATTTTCAGACTGCAGAACAGATACCAGCGGCGCAGTATGAACCTTCAGAAAGAACAGAGAAATGACGTCACTAATAGAGTTATTGGTATTTCCAATAAGAAGAAAGGAAAATTGAAGCTGCTTGTTTAGAGCATTATGATGACTTTTACCAACATCGTCTACATAAGAATTAAAGGCTAAGCAAGAAGACAGGAGATTTGGATGTCTCTATAGGTATGCAACACGCATCTATAGACATAGGGCTCGCGGTTTCAAATCGTAATAGGCCATGCCTAATACGAACGTAACTGGCCACTAGGCCTAATACGTGAGAGGAGGAGGATAGGTATGTAAAACAGGTGTAAGCAGGATTAGACAAAAGCAAATATAACTTTGACAAGTAACCACAAAACATGACTGCCATTCAGATATAATTCAGTTCTCTTCCCCCACCCCATCCGAAAAAACTCGTGTTTCTAATTGCAGCTCTGAAAAATTGACCGTAGTGTATTCACATACACTCAATCAAACTAGGATTGGAAATGAAATGGCGGCCGGTTAATACTGCACTAATCTGCACTGGCAAATGAAAATAGTGGGGGCTGGCTGCCTACTAAATTTTCCAAGTTTGTGATAGAGAATATGTCTCCTACTTCCCATTTTAAATTAAAAGCTAAAATGCTTAGACGATTTATTTATTTCTAAAAATAAAATAAAGAATAGATACTTGAAATTAATAAGAAACACAAGACCATACGAAGTAGAGGAGAAACGATCACGTGTGTTAGTGTTATCAGTTTTATAGAATCTCACTGGCGACATAATATTGCCGGACTACTGCGGATTGCTTTTTTTTTTTTTTTAATCGCCACCGCTGCGGTTATCGTTCGGCTATGATTTTGAGGGGGCTGGTTTTCTCCCAAGCGCTCTTGTTTCTCCCTCTATATAATAGAAATAGAAAACCAACTTGGACACATTTTTAAATGTTACGTTTACTGAGGAATTTGGCAATCTTTGTATAAGACGGTTGCTTTCTAGATGGACTGTCCGCTGTAGAATGTTGATATAAAAATTTTAAAAAGATTAACAAATGTATTTATATTTACAACTTTATAGTTATTTACAAAATCATCCCTAAAAATATTAAGTTTGTACCAGAGTTATCAGGAAAGTTATTATAACCTAAGCGTTACTTGTCCACGCGATTAACCTAGTGGCTATGCGCTTCGCAACCTGGGGAAGGAGTGTCCTAGGTTCGATTCGTCGACGACGAGAGGAGCTTAAGGATCTTCCACAGCCATAACCAACTTAGCTGGTGTCTTGGGCGTAGACAGCAGGGCACTCCCCCCCCCCCCCAGTTTATCTTGGGATTTTTCATCCCGCAAACCGGCCCTGTGAACAGATACAGTCAGGAATATCGCCCTTAGGTGATGCAGCAGAGGAGTGACGAACCGGCTGCATTAATGGCCAGTAAACCTCTTAAGGAGGGGACTCAACCCGTCCTAGACGGATGAGAAGGATAGGATAGGAATCCTTACTTAGTGTTTCATTTATTACGTAATCTTATCACATGATGTATGACGTATTCATAAAGCGTAACATCGTTATAATTAAGATTCTAAATGTTATCTTCGAATTACGTTTGGGTACTTTTTCGAAGATTACCGTAGAAATTAGCAATTTATTATCATCGTATCGCTTCATGTAATTTCTAGGGTGCCTCATCTATTTTTAATTTCTGTATAAAGAGTCCACAGGGTATTCTTAAGGTCTTTGTAGGTGAAGACAGCTTGCACATTTTACACAGAAGGGATACAGTAGCTTCTCAGTGCTTGGCTTGGCCCTAGGGTAATTTTAGATACTGGAAAAGTATTGCCTTGTGCGTTGAGGGGCGATGTAAGTTGATTCCTGTGTTGCTCTTTATTCTTCGTATTCTTTGTATCACTGTCGTAGCATTATCATGTAATGTCTTAAAGAAGGCTTATTAGAATAATTAGGAAATGTTTGAACGATATTTAGAAGGAATAATATAAAGGTTATTTATCTAAGTATGAAGTTTATACTGTAATTCAAATAATTAATTAATAAAAAAAACAATATGGCAATTCTTTCTGATATTTTTCCTGACATATCTGAATCAGATTTATATCCAAACATTTCCGTGTTCGATAATCGATACATAAATATGAGAACGTGATTGACTGTCAATGTCACTCATCGTCAAAAACAAAACTAAAAATAAAATAAATAAATAAAAATTAAATACAATAAAATAAATAACGCAATAAAAATAATAAATTAATGAATAAAATAAATAAATAAATAAAATTTTTTAAATGTTCCAGTCTGCAGCAGATGCGGCTGCTAGATCAACTTGGATTTTTCTGTTTTGATCTCCTATGCATAATCAGTAAAAGAAATATATCAGTGGCGGTCATCATGGTAGGGAGAAACTACAAATAAATTACATGTTGGGTCAAGTCTGAAAAACCTTGACAATTCAATGTGCATAATGCCATCGGGAGGATTTACTTCCAGGCATCTCATAAGTGATTTTTTTTTCTTACTGAGGGATGATGATCCATTTTTATGCAAGCATTACAACATTCATCTAAGTATTAAGGAAGACATTTATTGTTGACCAGCTTTCCTACTCTAGCTGAGCATGTAGTTAGATGCGCTTTGATATAGACAGAGTGAATGACGTTTTTTTTTAATTTTTTAAACAGAAAATTCACTGGTATTGTTTGAAATACCAGTATTGTTCGTAGTTTGAAATATATTTATTAATATGGTCTGATGTCGTTTATGCACCAAAAAAACACCCGTTTTAAGCTAGCAAATCTTCATCGTACGGAATAAAGATTGAATGTGTTTCCTTGCTACCTATCCGCCTTCTATCCACCCAATTATCCTTAGCAGGCATGATTGGCCGAGTGGTTAGCTTATCTACTTTTCAGCCAATAGGTTACGAGTTTGAATTCCGCAGTAGGCATGGACACTTCTCCACTGAGACGGCCTCTGTCATTCCTTCAGTTTCTTATAATCATGTGCAAACAGGGCAGCTGCTACTCAACCTACACGTATGCGAGCAGTTCCAAACATACCGAACCAAGTTGTCATTCTCTTCTTTCATTTCACATGCCTCTGTTCTTGCAGTACTTTTCCATCCCGTTTTTCTCAATGGCTTCAACTTTCACCTTTTCACGAAACATATTAAGATGTTCTTTCTTCTCTCTTGCATCACTTCCTAACATACACGGCAGTATTGTATTATAACATCTATCCCACACACGAGAGGTCGCGAGACCCCTCGTGTGTGGTCTAGATAGATGTTACCAAACAATATTCTGTCCTTTCAAAATATAAATCTTATATACTGTTAAAGGATACAGAAAATATACTGAAGAAGAAAACATCTTTCAATTGAGAAATGTGATATTAAATTTCCTCTTCTCTAGACAGATTCCATTAAATTTACTGGCAGTCGGTTTCATTTCACCATATATAAACAGAGGGAGAGTATAATATTTCCCTTTTGAGAATTAAATACGTGATATGTTTTTAAACATACTTTGAGGAACTTACTATTAAGTAGAGTGGACAAAGCTTATATGCCTTCATAATCATGAATAAAGAACAAAAAATTAACTTCGAAAGTGAAACTTTATCACTATCGATGCCCCAGTTCGCAATCGATGCGCTTTAAGCAGCGGAATAGCTTTATCTCCAGCTGATGTGGATAATATTTAATTTTTTTTTTTCAAGCAGTTTCAAAGCGGTTTACATAAAATGTCATTTCCTTATAAAAATCAGGGTCATAAAACCTTATTTTCATTCATTATTCTATAAATTTACAAAACGAAAATTTTGTTCATCTCTAACGAAATGAACCGGTGATTGTTATATTGTAGAAAAAAAAGTAACTTACCACCCAGAGATATAAGAAAACAAAATTCGGATTTACTACGTTACTGAATAATGAATTATAAGCAACATGACTTTTTTACTGTTCACAGAGTAGAGGAGCAGCTAACATATAATCATGTTAATTTTTACTGAAGAGAACATTAAAGATATATTCCACATCAATGTTTGAAATGTTTGTTGGATAAAGCATTCACGGTCTTTTTCGGAAGCGATGTAACGCAGTTCTTGAATGCAGAACGTCCATTCGTAATAAATGTCGGTAATAGAAAATTAATTGTTGATTCAGTCACATATTGGCTTCCTCAATCCTTTTAAGGCGTATGAACGGAAGTTCTGGATTTTACATGAAGGCATTTTAAAGTAGCTATGATAATGCATACGATATTAGAGAAGTGCAATAATTGTTCGTGATAATAAATAATCATAAGTTTCTCTTTCCCAGAAATGTAAAATTTAAAGTACCTAAAATATTAAAATGTGGCCGTAATATTTCAACTATTCATAACTATCATGAGTCCAACCGGAAAATTTTATCAGTGATAAGCCATAACGAGTGTAAAAAATGTATGGCTGTGATATTTGTAGCCAGAGTGATTGCATTCTTGTTTGCTCTTTTTTTTTTTTAGAAATTGGTACAACTTGCAACAGCACTTTTTTGGCGAGTAGCATGGCATCGGAACTCAATTTTCATTGTCGTTTCACCGCTTACTTGAACTTATTTGATTGATAGCACTGCTCAGGGCTGTAACGAGGACGACGCAACATTTTCGCTTCGATTAGGGCTGGGCTTGACTGGTGTCTACAACGCGAGGAACATTTACAGCGACTTTTCAATTTGAAGGTAATTTAGCCATTGCAGAAAAGCCAAGTTCGTCCTCTCAGTTTTTTTTTTTTTTTTTTTTTGCTTTATCAAAATAAGTTTCTAAGTTTCCTCAAGAAAACAAATTAGCAGCCTAATGTACTGACTTCATGACCTTAGATGTCTTTTCCATATTACTGCCGATCCCAATTCTTGAGTGGTCTGCGAAGGTACGAAAATGCTCAGCAGGACAAATATTTGCTTGCTATGCGCAAAGGCTAATCTCATCTAACTGCCAGTCAAGAATCCTATTATATTTAGCAACAGACTCACGCGTAAATTTGCGGACGTGTTGTACATAGAGATCTAGTTCACGTTTTAATTAAACTGCACAGTGCAAACCAAAAAAAAAAAAAACACTTTTATTCATTTAGATTCATAAATGCATATAGGTGGGTAAACATGTAGCCTTCCAACATAAGCTACACGTCTGACATACGGAACACTTATCTTGGAATTCCTATAGGATGTCTGGTCATGATTCCTACTTTTCCACTCCTGTCTTGTATTTCGAGATTTTAAAATATGTTCCTTATCAAGGAGACTCTCATACCTAATAATTTCTTGTTTCAAAGTGACAGTGAATTCTGGCTCTCTGTATCGGACAGCAAGAATTATACACCAGTGGTTTGCCGATTTTCAGATTTCAGTGAATGAGTGAGTGCCCACTAATCCCATGATTCGAACCATTTTAAAATTTTTAGAAAGATATAAAGATATATTTTGTAAAAGCTGCGCCAAAAAGAAAAGCTTATTGAAAACATTATTGTTGCATTATATCACGTTATTCATCCTTTTGATTTGTAGATGCTTCTCAGCTAAAGCGAGTTGTGCTCTTTCAAAAACAAGAAAGTTATTTTATTTCATTTCAGTAGTTGGCAGTAAATATTACTTCATGTGTCGTACTTCTTAAGAGGAGCATATTTTTTGGTTTTATTAAGGTTTTTTTTTTTTCTAAATTCAGTACAGCACAATAAATATAAACTAAACATAAATTCCTTCATTTTGTTGTCTATTATTTTTAGGTTTCTGGTACGTTTTGCAGCAATTCATGGGAATTTGTTATCCCAGCGAAGTACTTGTTACTGTTATTATTACAATAACAGTGTCTTACCACCCAATAGCGAACTCAGGATATCATATTGGGTGGGTGGGGGGGGGCGAGTTAAGTAGACGATTTGAGAATACACACTACGCATACGACCTATGACTGAGCATCTGCAGTGATCGTTAATTCATAAGCAGTATAGAAATAGAAGACACGACACAACATAAATAAAAAATGAATTTTTATTAGGAAAAGATTTTTGGAAAATTTTCTAGTGTTTTCTTCATTTTTCTTTGGAGGCCCCCCCCCTCTCTGAGCGTGCCACTGTTACCACCCAAACTGCCACAGTGCTGGGCAGTAACGTGTACGATTATTTTTAAAGTAGTATATAATTTTATGACAAAGGACTGATTTGTCCTACAAGTCATCTACATGTTTTTATCGAAAACAGGAGATAAATACTGCTAAATATATGGAAGTTATTTGACCTATAAATCTTCAATACGAGATCGGCGAGTCACCCAACGAATTTCGATACGCTCTTCTGTTTTCATTTTATACTTTTGGCGACTTGTGTTTGGTTCACTTCAACGATGCTTTGTCGCAGTATTGCTACATACATACATACTGTTCTTCACACAGCCTAAAGGAAGTCGCGTGGCGTTTGTTCTGCGACTTCATCGAAATAATAACATGTTATTAAGATGCTTATTCACAAGCTTATTAAAATGAGAGTTAAGTTGATTAGAATTACGGAGCAGCTAGTACTATCGGGCTAGTGTATAATGTCTCTAAATTGCATGTGTTCTTCTGACCGGCTTGCTTATTTCATCTAAATTCCAGATGACTCACCAACAGATGAAAAAAATCCTTATAAAGCCCCTTTGCATATTAAACAGAATTCAAACCGTGATCTTTCCAATCGACACTGCCAGTACCGATTGAGTTAAAAAGGTTTCTAAAAGTGAGAAACAACTTAGATGGAAGATACAAATCCCTGAATTTTTTAAATTTTTCATTTACTTGAGGCCGTTGATTAGTATGCTCAAGAAATTTGTTCCTATGCGACCGTGGTTCTTCAAAGCAAAGGTGACCACAGACCTATCCTCATGAAATAGCACAAAAAGCATACAGGGATTTCTGTTCGTGCAGGAGACGCTATGGAAATTTTCGGTTCCTCATTTAGATACGTTTTCGTCTACTTTCTCATGACAATCACAGTAAATTAATGTGCACCGTGCTTATTTGTAGTTTTAGAATTAAAGCATGTGACTGTTCGTCATGTCTGGCACAGTCGCTGTTTACTCCATTCTGTTGTTGTTGGTATCTTTAGACTCTAAGTACAAGCGACGATGACCCAAGTGGGCTACATTGAATTCTATCATCTCACATTTGGTAGCATATGGGAGTATCCAGGAAAGCATTATTGGCATTTGGATCCGTATGAGACCGACTAACTCACCTTTAGTCTGAAATACCTGATAACGATTCCTCACGTCATAGACGAGAAGCGAACCCAGGTGTTCCCGACCAAAGGGATTCGTCTATACCAACTGAGCTACGGAGGCTCATGGTCTTTGAACTGTCTGTCCAAAACGTAAATTGATCTTAGTGTGATATTTTAGTGTGATCTTACTGTGATAAAAAAAAAACTCTAGTCTGTTAGCTTCATATCGCTTACCAATTGTATCCCTGAAGATGCCGTTAGCAAAAATCGGTGAAACTAGTAGGATGATAAATTAAAACTCACTTGACTAACATTCATAAAAAGTGTTATAGTTTGTCGTAAATTGATCTGTTTATGTTTGGATGTTTGTTGGATATTTCTTATATTTGCTTGCTACAAGAAGTCACGTTTGAACATTGTCACTGAGTTTGTGAATATCGAATTGCGTAGAACGCTTTCTTTTGAATTGACGCCATTTTAACTATGGCAGTGCCGATAAAGTCAAGAGTTAGCAAAATGCCTATTGGAAGTAGTACAAAACAATTCATATATCCAGCGTATACAATAATTAAAAAAAAAAAAAAAGAAGACGCATTATTATGGCATTCTTGTGTAGTGAAATCGTTTATTATCACAATTGACAAGAAGTGTTTCTGACATATGAACTATACACAATATTTTCGTTCCTGGTACTGTGCACTAATTTAAACCAAAACTGAGTTTTCTCTAGATAAATTAATATGGACATTTTAATCATCAAATTTTATTAAATTCTATCCTAGAAAGCAGAATTCTTATTAATAATTTAATTGCTTTTTCAAACTTTCCTAATAAAATAGCCCATTCAGACAATCTTAATCAAAATTGAGCAAGTTTTAGTTACCATCATAGATTTTCTAAAATCTGTCCATCCCGAGCCGATAATTAATATGCGGATGGAGGAAAAACTCATCTAATAGGTGTTTAAGCATTTTTCAAAATCTTCCTATTAAATTGCGATAATGAATGATTTATCATACAAGAATGCTATTATGTAGCTTTTTTGATTATCTCTGATTATTTTCGGACTTGCTTTTGGAGGCACCCGAATTATATTTTGAATCCTAATGAAGCTATACAATAAAAATTTCAGGAAAGTAATATAAGATGTTCTTCAATTTCCTCATGTGCATAAAACATATAAAATTATTTCCTACTTTTGAAATAAATCAGAATTAAACCTTGTATAATTTTCATTTTAATTACCGTAATTTAATTTATCATTTTAATTAGACTAGTTTACTTCATGTGCTGAATGTTTGTAGCTTTATTCCTTCATTATTAAATACTTTTTTATTATCATCATTAATATGCATATAAAAGGAAGAACTCATCTGTTTTCTTATAGACGAAGCATAAGAACTTTGCCAACACACACACACACACACACACACACACACACACACACACACACACACACACACACACACACACACACACACACACACACACACACACACACACACGGATATATTTGTGTCAAAAATTAAAATAAGCTAACTCCTTTTATTCCCTTATAGGGAGTGAATGAGGCCGTTTTAGCTCTACCTAAATTTTTGGAGACTGAGTGAACAATTCAATCTCCACTGTAGCCAATCAGAGATAGTTGGGCCAAGGCTATTCCTAATATAAGCGGCGCGCAGTGAAGAGACGGCTAACAAGTGCCGCCATTTCGTGTTCCCTAACCCTAACGCAGTGTTTTAATATCAGAAAATAGTGTGGGTTCTACGTTCGATTTTCGTGAGTTTGCGGGGAGGAAAAACTCGAGTTTCTGGGAGACAAAACTTGCTTGCCCATGACGGAGATCGACTAACTCGGAAAGTCGGGAAAAGGCTTAGAAAGAGTTCCTCTAGTCTAATTGAACTCACGACAGTCTTTCTTCGCGCAGTCTAGCGCAAACACCACTTCCACTGAACTACACGGGCTAATATGAGCTACACAGGCTAATGATTGTGTCACTCGAGTTATTTTGAATTAGTTTGTGCTGTCGATATTATTGGGATATTAATTATCATTGTGCTCATATAAAATAAGTAGAAGAAATTTATTAAACTAATTTAACTGTTCTCGTTATTCAGACTGTTATAAGATGGTGTTTTTATGCTTTAAGTGTGTTGTTGACTCTACAGTTGTTTGCAATTTTTAAAGCGCTCTGCATACATTTCTGAAATGTTTTGATTTATGCCAGTTTTGATTGTGTTTAAACCCAACACTTCTGTAACTTCGTTGTAATGTACTGTTGTAATTATATACTTAAAGAAGATAATAAAATAAAATAAAATCAGTTACCATATGTTAGTATTAAGCGTTACACAGAATTGTTGTTTTCTGATATCCCTTGAAATAAAATTGTCTTAAAAATAATTACGCAGACTCTATTCATTGATGTTAATAAATATTTATTTAAAATATTGAATCGAGTCTGATTGCGTAACTATTCTTGAGAAATTCTTATTTCTCATAGGAGAAATTGTAGTACAGTAACCAACAACGTCGATTATCAAACGCGTGACGTATTGGCGCACGACACACGAGCAAGAGAACTGCGCGTGCGGACATTGTTTAGAGACTTACGTTAGGCTGGAGAACTGGCGAAGTTAGAGGACTGAGAAGACGTTTGTTGCTGAGTTTCGAAGATGTTTCAATCATCTTGCGCTACTAAGCTTTAGCGTCCCGGTGTTTTATCACTAATAAGCGATCATGATATTCATAAGTTGCAATGGGATTACGAGTGATGAATTAGTTCAAGGTACACTCGGTGTTTCCGGCTGGGATAATCGATGAAGATAAGTATTTTAGCCCAGGGATTCAAATGATAATTTAAACTCTACGATTATGAAATTACCAGTATAGCTGTGTAAACATTTCCAACATAGATCTTGGATTTCCTTGACTTTGAAACGAATCATGAATGATTATGACTTGCATTCTTATGGACTTTTTTCCTTAGATAGTAACTATACGAATGGATCAAGTCCTCGTCTTCCGACAACAACAGATTGTTTGGCAATGCTGGACGGCAAAGAACAATCCATTGTTTTCAATATAAGTGAAAATATAACGCACTGCATGCGACTTCGCCAAAACTTGTCGCCTCTCAGTGGGCCCTATGTGTTATCTTGGTGGCAACAGTTGAGCTGGACCATCGCTTTTGGAGCAATGGTTACAGTAGCAGCTGGAGGAAATGCTATCGTAATCTGGATCGTCATCGCACACCGGCGCATGAGAACAGTGACTAATTATTTTTTACTAAATCTCTCCATAGCCGATTTAGCAACCGCGACGTTCAATGCGATTTTTAACTTTGTTTTCATGCTAGAGAGCCATTGGCCTTTTGGCAGAGAGTATTGTGTTTTCAGCAACTTCGTAGCAAACCTTACCGTGGCTTCTTCTGTGTTTACAATGTCGGCCATGAGCGTAGACAGGTAAGTTGAAATACCCTTGTCATTTTTCTCCGTCTGAGGAAAACGTAATCTATCTGTGATTGGTGATTAGTCTACCATTAATGGACTTGGTAATTACACTGTTAATTCTTATAGCTTGAAATCCAGAGAAAATTGTCCGCTTGTGTAGAATTGCATTATTTTTCTATCTTTGTAATTGCTGTTACTGTTATTTTCCCCCATTAATTTTAGAATAACTGAATAATTAGCTTATAACCCCTCATAAATAATGGAGAAAAATATAGCATGGTTGAAAAAAATTAGGTGAAAAATACTAAATCTCTCATTTAGCTATCTAAATGAGTATCATCATCCTGTGGGGGGAAAAAACCTGTTTCCTATCGTCGTTTCGATAGGAAACAGGTTTTGAAAACTACAGTGAATGCAGATATAATACAGGGCTTACGCGATCTTTGCCTTATTAACAAAAGCATCACTGCCATGTTCTTTAGCAAAATTGTGTATAATGCAAAATCTAAAATTAAAAAAAAAAAGGAAACTCCAATGTGGTTAATAACTATTACAGTTGTCATTCTCTCTCTCTCTCTCTCTCTCTCTCCCTCTCTCTTTCTTATGGCAAATATTTCCCAAATATTTCTCCCACGGACAGGGCTCCTAATTCCGAAAGAATTACAATCCCTTTTAGGTGCAAAGACTAAAATTCGAATTCCGTAGAACTTAACGGCTTTTCAACTTGAGGTGAGTTTATCAGAATTATACGCGTGAGAAAGATTTTCCCTCTTGGAAACGAGGGTTCTTCTTCCTACTAAACAAAGACGTTGGAGGACACTCAGTTAATGGACATGCTATACTCACCTCACAGGTTTACTTGCATTAGCATAATCATTCTGTCTCACAAACAGAATATGTCATCTGATTCTGTTTCTCTGTTCCCTTCTTATACTACCATGGGCAGTCCATATTAATAAAAATGTATAGTTAGGAGATTCGCAATTTTGTTTAAATTACAATACAGTAGTTTGAAGTGCCGATATTGAATATAAAACTTTTTTTGAAATGACTGAATGTTCCTTTAGCAGTTATAATAACGTCCTTTATGTCAGTTTGCGAAAGGATTACTCCCTAATCTGTCCCATAGGAATACTTAAAATATTAATATGCAAAATGTATAAGGTTATAGCGCGCGCGCGTACAACCCCCCCCCCCCCCCCACACACACATCTTACCAAAAGTGTAATAATAAATTTTTGACGATACAGAATATATTCTGTGGATTTGTGACGCTACAGAGATAAGAAAGAAATGCCAGCTTAATTTTGATCGATATCTGATGTGTAATATTTTTAAACCTTTCCATTGCTTGCTTATCCATATGACAGAAAATCAGCAAAGAGCAACTCACTTTCTGCCATTACTTGATACGTGCTTTCAGATATCAGGTGTTATTTCAAGTTGTTACCCATTCTCTCAGCAGAACAGTATGATACTGGTGATGAAAAAGGTGTGGAATTCTTTCTCCTTTTAAAGCCAATAACAACTTTAATCAAATCTTAGGAATTGTTTAGAGTCATTATTTTGTTAATGTTAGTGATATTCGCAGAAGCCTAATTTTAAAATGTGAGTGCAAAATACTAAATCTCTCATTAGACATTTGCTGTGAAGTCGTATTTTAAAAATCTCGTTTAGGATTAATACACATCTAATTCTGTAACTAACGGCATCTATAGACTAAGAGAAGAAACAAAATAAAACTTATGCTTCCCTTGAGATTTTTTATAGATTCTACAATGCACATTCCCTCGATATCATAAATGAGTTGAGGATTTATGATATGTACAAGAAATTGTTCCCGTGGTTCATTTTTGCTTTTAAATCGAATCATTTTTTATTAGAAAATGATTCGATCATTTCAACTTATATCAATAATTGTGATTGACTGGTTATAATGAAATTTCGGACTTAAAAAGATAAAACAAGCCTTATCATAACTTTGCAACTATCATTTCTATGGTCGAGAGCAGGCTCCTACAAATACCCACACCGGCAATGGGATTCGAACTCACGGGGAAATGGGTTGAGGGGCTGGTATGCTATCTTCTCGACCAATAAGGGCGGACAGGATTCTTTTGTAAAACTTGTCAAAGAATTTCAATGTTTCATTCAGTCGGATCATTTGCAGATGTAAAATTAGGCAAACCGAGCTTATACATATAAAGAACAAAAGCCGAGGAAGGATCGACTTGTCAATCACAGAACGCGCACCACTTCACACTCTGATACTAGGTATGATGAACAGCACGCGAGATTGCATGGCGGTAACTGTCTGTCGTACTCTCGTCGCCATCAATTGTAGATCGTCTGTCAAAATGAACTCAACTACCGATGACGAAGGCTTGAAACTAGCTGCCCACCAATTTTAAAATTAGGGCTAAAGCATTAATCTTACCCCGTGTGGAGAATAAAGACAAGTCAGAAAATTATTTTTAATTTATTTTCTTATATAAATAAATAAGAACTTCATATTCATAATGTTTCATATTGAAATTCATAAAATGTAAGCATTTTAAGCATCATAAGCATTTTTATTATGCAGCTTGTTACTCAGGTTTCTTGTATGAACGGGTTTAATCGTAATTGTAGAGATCGTTCTTATAAAAGTCAGTATCATATACAAAGTATATGATATTGACTTTTATAAGAACGATCTTAAAAATGTTTATAAGAAAGATATACAAAAATAGTATCATATACAAAGTATCCTTACTACTGAAATTTTATGCAGTACATTTTGCTAAGCATTAACAAAGTTTCTGTCATTCGGTTTTAGAATGATGTGGATAGTTAAAGCTTTTTTTATCTCTAAATTTTCTTAAACAATACAATAGTTGTTTCTACATTGTGGGTACGGTTATCCTACCTTTCAGAACACAGCCCGGAGTGAATACAATACTATGGCGTTCTCTTCAGGTTACTTGATTAAGAAGTCATGCTTCGCGGACTGTTTGACTTGTGTTTTATAGACGATGAAGTGACAAGCGGCTCCGAGTATACATGGAAAAAAATGATATATGGAAAAAAAATATGTAATTACTTGTTCATTTGATTATAAGCCCTGCACATTTTAACGGTTATGGTAGTTTAATTGTACCATTAATTGAAATAAAATACCAGACAAGTCAACTCAAACTCTTCGGCAATCCATATGTGATGTCGCTCAGGTTCGGCTTGCTGTAGTAATTCAGTAGCACGTTATTCCTATATATGTCTTTTACAGATCAGAATGATAAACCTATCGCCATCAGTGTTGTTTATGCTCATAAGAAAATACTAATTACTTTAAATATGTTTTATTAAAATATTGTATAAGTAAAAATTAAGATAATAGTTTTAGCTGTTTCATTTGAAACTATTGAAAGCGTTCTGTAGGAGTCAAATATAAATTTTCATTTGTTAGCTGTCAATCCATAATTTTTCTAAAAAGATTATATCCATGCTAAATAAAGATTGAGTTAATACGGAGTGTGATACTATCTACTAAGTGTGATAGTTGCGTATATCTTAAAATAATGGTTCTTAAAATAATGGTATCTTAAAACAAATAAAAATCCTAAAATATGCCAATTGCCATATTTTAGGATTTCTCACCAACTGAATGGATCTATTTCGACCTTCCCCTTAGGAGTAAGCAGAAATACACTGGCACGACAAGATTCAAATGGTACTGTGGCATATATCGTATCTGAAGTAGTTATTTATTAAGTTTACTCCAAAAGCGGAACAGTAAAAAACTATGAAGTTGAAAGATCAAGATCGTCATAATTTTCTGGTGTTTGTATGCAAAGAATGTACCATATGTTAGGATAGTCCAATACAATTAATAATACTATACGAATAGTTTCTTTTCGACAACTTTTTTCCAAAAACTAGTTTATTATTTTTAATACTCTGATTAGTTCTTACATTCAGTCTTCTAAAGCACTCCTAACTGAATCGATCAGCTATACTGTATATTGTCCTCCCTTTCTTTAACAACTTATTTTGGCTAATCATTAATTTCCTATTCTTCTGTTTAAGTGGCCACAGTAAGTTAAAGGCATTTCAACTGAAGGTGAGTTAGACTATTTTGTACGGAGGTGGAAGGCTTTCTTTTCCCAGAAAAGCGAATTTTTCCATCTCACAAAACAGGCGAATCGTCCAAAAGAACACAAACATAATATACAGCCCTTATAGCGTGAGTTTCTTCAGTCATAATTGCAAAAAATAGCCCGCTTAACATATTTTGAATATTAACAATATTAAAGAATATAATTAGAGACCGCAGATATGAGAGTCCTGAGAAAGATTAGAGGCGTGAACAGATGGCATCAATGGCAATATCATATTAAAAACGAGGATATTAGGAATGAACTTGACATTGTCAGCATCCAGGAATGCGTTAGCAGAGCTAATCTCAGCTGGTATGGTCACTTAAACAGAATGGGCGAGGAATGATTAGCAAAAGAAGTGTGCCAATTTGCAGGAAAGCGACTCAGAGGAAGACCAAGATATAGGTGGATTGATACGGTACAAAGTGCCTTAGACGATAGAAATATAAGATCTGATAATGTTGGAGTCTTGACAAGTAACAGAGTGATTTGGAGGAAAATTGTAGATTGGAAGTTAGTAATGATGTAAATTTTTCATGTAGTACTATCATATCCTGTACACCCCTTGAGGGTACATGGCAGGAATTAGATGATGATGATGATGATCGTGAAGAATATAATTTTATGACATCCTCATTTTAATGTGATTATGTCAATGATTCCATCTATTTACTCCTAATTTTACTCAGAACTCGAGTGGTGTTAGCTATTGTCCGTCTTTCATAAACTATTAGATCCATAATTTAAAATTGATTTCAAAACCGTTTTGTGTACTTTAATCACCTAAACTGTCTTAAGAGAATTATACTATGTGCGTAGAGTTTGGAAATTAGCTTAATATCTTCTATTTAATGTTTGATTTAATAACACTTGTGTTTATAAAATGGTGCATAATGAAACACACACCTAAAAATATTTTAAAATATGGTTACATTGACGATGCATAAATTCTTAAAAATAGCAAGGTGTCCGGATGCACAGAGAAACCAGTTCCTTGTATCACTTATACTTTTTCCACACTCCTGATTCGATGATAGTAGTTGGTTAACGAGTCAAGTCTTGTGTCGTGGAGTAATTACTGCGTACTTCTGAGGACGTGTGAACTTATATACACTTAGAAACAGCGCTGCATGCGGTTTCGACATTGATGCAGTCTTCTGATTGCTTTTAGCTGGAGAACATTTCTATTAGAGGATTAATATTTGCTAATAATTAAAAATAATAATTTTAATTTAACATTTTATCAAGTACTGTATTTTAAAGAGTTTTAGATTTCTAACATATTAAATATAATTTAATTTTATAATAATGTAATAAAAATGTATGTAATAAAATATATAATAATAAAATAAAATAGATATAATATAATTTTATAATAATATAATATATGTTAAATAATCAACTTCATTGATTATGCTATGTCTAAGTAACAATTATTTTATATTCGTACATTAGAAAAAAGATCGCAAATTAGTGCCCAGTGCACCGAAATCGTCAGTTTGGAAATAATTGCCATTGAGTTCTTTGTGGATGATCACACTTTGACTAATGATATGTTATCCGTAAAGAGGCATATATATTTCTATAGTTTTGCAATTAAGTTGTTATACAATACTAAAAGATTAGAAATCCTAATGTTGTCTAACAATCGATTTAATGGCATACATACGTACTGAATATTAAGGGACACGCTTCCATTTAATGTATTGTGCCATTTAAAATGATGGCCTAAGTTTTGAATTTCATCGTAAAGAAACTTTTAGTATGCTTGAAATCTGAACACTATAACCGGCTATTTAAATCGATAGTTATTCATTAACATCGCGATTCGGTTTCTCTAGTGTTCATTAGTCCTTATTAGACTTGCGTAAAATTTTAAGGTTCTTTACCAGACTTCGAAGCGGCAGTAACCCTTGAATGAAGCTTATTTTAATCCCACCTTTTATTCATTGTATGGCTTTGTAGTTTTGATAAGAGTTGATAAATTTTAATATCACTTCCACATATAACAAGTTGCAGGACCCATAGCAAATAAATGCCTTGTGTGGGCTAAGGTCAAGAACAAAATAATCTGTTGATATTCTTCTTGAAAACTTGGAGTCTTTAGGGAGTACTTCATGGCGGAAGGCTGTTCCAGATATTGAAATAGATGGAACAAAGTACGAATGGGAAATAGTTGGTTCGGTGAGTTAGTAGATCAGCTGTAAAAGGATGTGGACTGTTCCTCGTGTTGCCGTTGGTTTAGAAAAAATGAAAGGAGGCATGATGGATGCTGGTTCTCAGCGTCCATGGAAATTCTGTAGAAAAGACAGAATGCGGAAATTGATCGTCTATGAGGCAGCGGCAAAAGAAAGCTTCTGAAAGAAGGATCGTTCAGTTAACCAGCCTACTCTCTTCTGAACTGAATTTGAATTTTTGGAGAAGTTTTAGGTACACCACCCCAAATATGAGACCAGTATTCTAAGGTTGGACAGATCTGAGATTTGTACAAAGTTGCTGGACAGACGGAAAATAACAAATTAAGCTTAAAAATGCAAAGTTCTTTTGGAAGCCGAGGATGCTATAGAAGTAATATGATTATGTCAGGAAGGAGTAAGGATCAATCTTAATGGAGAAATATGGTCTTGATTGTTGATCATTATCAAAAGTTAGGGAAGAAGAACTAAGGTTTTCTGCGAGAAAAAAAAAACAAACTTCGTTTTAGAAGCATTGAAGGTGACTAGGTTGTTATCTCTTCATTAAGAATGGTGTGAAGGTCAATGCTTAGGGCATATTGTAGATGATCTGGACGCTTGGAATGTTTGTGCACTGCAAGGTTTGTTGTATGAGTAGGACGAGCTCTTCAGCAAAAAGTAAGAATGAGATTTAAGGCCGTTGAGAGAATGGATGATATTTCTGCCAACTAGGAAGATATTTTTTGGGATATCTTCTTACACATAAACTGAATAACCAAATTTGCACGTTAGTACAGTTGTGGTCTGATTACGACCTTGTGCAGTTGACTAACTCGTCATTCATGCTTGTTGTTTCTCCTTATCATAGCAGCAAAAATTTGCTTTGTGTTCGCAATCTCTTACAGGGTATTCCTTTCAAACGACGGGATGTCGATCTCTATCTGTCGTCATCGTTAGATTACGACTAATATAGACCACGATGAATAACCCTGCCATCTCCGCATGAGACTGGAACTGGGGTTTATTGTCCCACAAAGTAGGCCAACCAGCCATTAGAAGATACAAAATTAACAGACCGTAAATCCAAATAAACCAAACCAAATCGATCGTTATCCAAATCGATCGATATAAAAATGTACATGTATAAACATGTACATTTTTATATCGATCGTTATAAAAATGTACATGTTTATACAGTATTTATATACGATTTTCGAAGTTTTTTTTTCGTATTTTCAAAGCAATAATAAATGTTTATTAAAAGGACATCTGTAATTTAAATAAAATAGAATATCATTAAAATAGAATTTAAATAAAATTACTATTTTAATGATTTGATTAAAATAATAATCTTATTATTTATCTTAATTAAATAAATAATAAGATTAATGTTATGAGCGATCCCATCCCTCTTTGCCTCTTACATAACAGGTTCACTCTGGTATATGACCATCGTTGGCGGCATGTTTTTTTTTTTTTTTCAGTACACGCTATATGTTGTGCATGTATATTATAGTAGGGCGACAGTTTTCTTGATATGCTCAATGGTACATCCGGTACGCCCTTATACTCACTTTAGATTATGCTTTTCTCGGACTATCACTTTGGAATGCCCGAGCTGGCGCGTACACACACATACAGAGAGAGTGAATGAGAGATTCTTGTTTTACAGTTTCCTAACTTAAAAGTACTGTTCTGTCTTCTTTTATGTGTTGGCCTAAGGCACAAATGGCTCCAGACTAGCCTTTACAGCTAATAATGGCATCCTGCTTTTCACTGTAATCCGTAGTTTATAAATAAATAAAGAAGCAAATACACACCTTTCTGTAAGTAAGTTAGCTCCCTCGAGTCTCAGGTAATGGAATGAATCGTCTTAGGAGGTTCGTTCTCCAAAGTGCTTTCTTCTTTGTTTCGCTTTCTTTGGATATTGTTCATTTTTAGGTAAGTAGTTTAAGTAGTCTCAGTTTTATATTTTTTTAGTACTTCTGTATGACTGTTATGGTATGTTACCTGGAAATGGTATTTCAACAGAATGATATACCCCATATGAATTATACATCAATCTACTAACGTGAAATATCCTGATACTTGAATTTTTTTTCGATGCATTAGAGAAGAAAATCTTTAGATCAAGAGCTACAGGATAAAGTAAGAGTTTTGTTTTTAAAAAAGGAATTACATTTATTTAACATTGTCATCATATAGACTGTCGTACACCATTATTTGCTTGTCAGCTTTTCATAGGTGACCAGATAATCTTACAGTAGAATGCAATGTGATTCGGTGTTTGATGTATTGTATTAGCTAACAGAGCATTCATGCATTGATACTTATTGGGGGGGGGGGGGGTTGGGAAATCTACGCTAAATTTGCATGAGAAAAATTAAAATTGAATTCAGGAAATACAATTTGAACTTTGCAAGCCAGCTTAATGGCACATTAATTATTGAAAAACGTCACATGAAATAGATACATTCATACATTATTTTCCTTAATGTAATAAGCAAATTTTCTGTAACCAAACATTAAAGCAGTTCGGTGAGACAGTATCTCTTTTTCTTCGTCTCTCTCTCTCTCTCTCTCTCTCTCTCTCTCTCTCTCTCTCTCTCTCTCTCTCTCTCTCTCTCTCTCTCTTGCTGCAGCGATAGTTCACACTAGACACAATTTGTTTAAAATTAATGACGGTTTATATCCGGTATAAACTGGAGGTATAAATTAAAACAGTTTTAATCCACCATGACAGAGTTCCAAGTCAGTGGAATTGGTGAAACCACTGTGAGACGGAACTGACGGAGTTTGCAAGAGGCGTTGTGATAGGATCCCATGTTGCAGGCCTATCTCTTCAGCAAATTGTTGAAAAATTGGTTCTGTACATTTGGTTCTGTGGTACCCTGCGCTTCCAGCTGATTATAGTGTCACTCACTGTTGACCTGGAATGGACAACAGTGAGTGACACCATACTCAGCTGGAAGCGCAGGGAGTCAACTTCAAATGCTACCCGCAGTGGGCGACGCACCACACGTGACCGTAGGTTGCTACGAAGGATAATATGTAAAAGTCATCATTCGTCGGCCGACGAGCTGAATGCGGTGTTCCGGGCATCGACTGGAACAGGTATCTGCACGGAAACATTCAGAACCGAGGCTCACAGCTTGAGTTTCCATGGCAGGACCACGATATGCATGCCTCACATTACCCGAACCAACATGAAACTTCGTCTTCAGTAATGCAAAGAACTGTACAGTGGAACGTGGAAGCTTGGAAAGCTGTGTGATGGAGCAAAAACAATCACGCTACGTTCCCTCCGAGCAGATGGACGGGTGGGGGTGGGAACCCCGTGAACGTTTCTTAAAAGAGTGCGTAACTATGAAATTTGGTGGCGGAGTGATGGTATGGTCCTGTTTTTCCTGGTTTGGTCTCGAACCTCTGTTTGTGGTACCACGAACATTGACCTCAGAGAGGTATCTGAACATTCTGGACAATGCAATTCTTCCCAATTTGTGGCGTTTCTACAGAACTGAACATCGTCTATTTTAGCAAGACAATGCACCTTATCATAAAGTTTATGATGTGACTGCGCGGTTCGTGGACATGAACGTCACCACATTTCAGTGGCCTCCACAGAGCCCTGCTAAACATCTGTGGGATGAACTGCAGCGTCGGATGAGGTCAAGGAACATTTACCCCACAACAGTCCAGGACCTCATTACATACGTACAGGAAGAATTGTCCGAAATTCCCATTGAACCCTATCGTACGCTTGTGAAAAGCATGCCCCGTAGGATTGCTGCAATCATCGCAGAGGTCCTACATCTACATAAGGTGAGCGCTATGGCTGTTTGTTCCTCACACTATGGTGTTTGTTAACTTCATTCCAAATAGTGTACATGTATTTAGTTTTATCTGTATTTTGAGGCCATTGTTGCTAAACCACTTATTTAGTTTCAACATATCATGGTTAATCCTATTTTCTAAATCCTCAAGGGTCGTTTCAGTATATATTAATGCCGTGTAATCATCGAATGATATTATTTTGCCAAAATAAAGTTTGTACTCACACAGATCCTTTACATATATTAAAAATATTATAGATCCTAGCTCCGAGCCCTGTGGTACTCCGTATTTTATTGTTTTTGTTGTGCTGTTGAAGGTTCCATAGCTGATATATTGTTTTATGTTATTTAAATGAGATTCGAATCTATCATTT
Organism: Typopeltis vanoorti; assembly: GCF_054136105.1. Classification (NCBI taxonomy): domain Eukaryota; kingdom Metazoa; phylum Arthropoda; class Arachnida; order Uropygi; family Thelyphonidae; genus Typopeltis; species Typopeltis vanoorti. Next base: position 11,363,710 of record NC_143567.1, on the reverse strand, counting down.
GTAATTCCTCTAATGCCATATCAAGACATTTTCAAAAGGGGTAAGTCATGATGCACATAGGCGAACGCTTTAGATATATCAAGAAAAACGGCTGCCGTATATATTCCTCAATTTGTACTACTATATGATTTTATGAAACACCAGTGGAATTACGATAGTTATTTAATCGTTTTTATTAAGATTTCAATAACCTTTGAGACTGTAGATAACATTTGTCTGTAATTTCTAATTTCATTTCTGTGACTTCCTTTCAATAACGGAAGAATTTAAGCAATCCTTAAATGTTCAATAAATTCCCGTGTTCAAGAGATTTATTTATAATATGTCTAAAGAACTCTAACGTATTTAATTATAATATGTAGCTTTTGTACATTTATATTATCATAACCCACTCATCCCTTTTTTTTTTTAATCCGATTACTACATTCTCTACTTCAACCTCATTTACTGCATATAGATACATTGAATTCTTTATCCTAGGGAGGTGACTTACGTACTTTGCCCTATCTCTATAATCAAAACGCTACTATCGTAGTTAAAGAGTTTATTCATTCCTTTAAGAACAGTGGGGACATCATTGCCCTCTGTGAATTCACGTGTTTTCTGTTTTGTATTGCCAATTATGGTGTGTACCGATCTCCATCCTTGACGTTTATTGTTTATATAAGAAATTTTGTCAGGAGATAGTTTTCTTTTGCGTACTTGATTTTTTCCTTTAAGTGTTTAACGAAATTTTTATAGACATTTTTAAACAGTAAGTGTAGGGATTTTTGCTGTGTTTATTAGAATTTTTCTTTCATCCTAATCATATGTTTTAGTTCATCAGTAAATGTATGTGATGATCATTTGTTTTGCACTTCTTTTAATATTTCGATTTGCTATCTGCATATTTAATCATTTTGATGATTTCCTCCTATAGCTGATTTACATTTAAGTGATAATTGTGTGATCGTTGCTAATTTCTTATACAATTCTCAAATGTATTATAATTTATGCTAGTTTCGATGTGTTCATTACTAACTGTACAGCCATAGCACACTACTGTTCGGCAGAAATAGATGCAGTAGTATAGAGCAGTGGTTTTCAACCTTTTTTTTATATCTTAGGCACACTTCATTAAAAAGTGGACTAATTACTAAAATTCTACGCCATCCCATTCAACTATTAAGAAATATATCGACTGTTTCAAGTGAAGACGAAATCCGTCGCGACCCTCTTTATGAACCAACCCTCTCTTTGAAACATCTCTTTGAAACCCCATTTATTTATGACGCCTTGTAATGAAATACAAAAAGCATAATCAAAGTTATTTATGACAGCAGTTATTTATTATTTTTTTCTAATATGCATACATGTAACATAAATGTATTTTTTAATGAATGAGAGACCTGAGCTTGGTGTTGTTTCATTATGTTCCTTGTGCGACGTCTGATTGTAGATAGGCATACCCTCAAATCTGTTTTCCAAGGTTTCAGGTCGCGAGCTACTCTTCTTTATGTCTTCTTTATCCCATTATGTGATAATGGGATATATTTTTTTGTTTAACATTATTTAACAGTTAATTGGCATCAGTAATTATCTCACCCTTAATCATTTGAATCTTAACTCTTAATCATTTAAAACTCGTGTGCAGCAGACGCTCAATATCTCTTCACAGTTCAACTCCAAATTCACAGAACAAATATTTCTTCATCTTCATTAATTCCTTTTGCTGCTGTCTTTTGGAATGGCCTTCCTTCTTTTGTATATTTCTAAAGAGTATAGTTTTCAGGTCTTCGATTCCAATGCTAACAAGTTCTCATTTTTTGTGCCCATGGTACCTTGCTACCATAGGATTTCCATAAAAATACAGATATCACTATTTTTAATTTAATGTAGATCGTAGATTAATTTGTAGCTCTACTGGAACGTGCCTTAACAAAAACATAAATAACTGGTTTAACAAAAATATGATCTCAAAATAATTCAGAACAATATCAATGGATATTAAACTGACCTCAACAAGGAACTACAGAATATATGAGGAAACAGATACCTGCAGCTAAATGGAAACAGCAATTAAGCCTTAAATAAACCACTCACTAAAAATATTCAGTATATTCAGTTAAAAAAAAAAGACGGGGATCCTCGCCAAAAATACTGAAGAAATATTAAGAAACAAGTTTTATTGTTCAAGCGTAGATTTGTATCGCGAAGAATAAAATCAAATATGGTGAACTGAAAAAAAAAAAATTAAAAGTGAGAGCCAACAGTCATCAGACAAGAAATCTTAATATTTTGGGGATGAAAAATCTCAATTTCTGGGGGGGGGGGGACTGCCAATGAGACTGGCTAACTCATCTTTACTAAAAGACAATTATAAAAGTTCCTCGCGTCCCGGACAAAATCAGAACCTCGATCTATTCAAGTGAAAGGCAATTATTGTGTCATTCTTTGGAATGACCGAATGCAAACGAGTTTGTTGCGTGCATTTTGAACTATGGAGGACATGAAATTTCGGAACAGAGAATAAGGAAGAACTCAAGAAATAAGTAAGATATGTAATTATGAAGCGATGGAAAAGAAGATAGTAAGGATCCGGTGGGAATCACTCTGTGTTCGATGGATGTTAGGTTAATGACAAAATAGTCCATTTGGACTAAGACAAGAGTTTTCACATAGAAGTTTTGCTTCTGTTGTCGAAATAAATTTATTCAAGATCTTTGTGTTTCAGTTGCTATTTCTGAAGAGAATTTAAATTCAGTAGGTTACGGTATTGTTTGTACTGCCAGTATCAAGTTGCAAGACAATCGGGAACAAAAAAAAAAAAAAAAATTCTAAAACCCGCGTTTGTTATTATGCAGTTAAAATAATGTCGTTGTAATTAACGCTAATGAAACAGATGCACGCGCATAAACAGTCTGAATTAAGAGGTATCAAAAAAGTGGACTATAATTCTGAGAATCAGTTTTTTGTTTATAATATAATAATTTTTGTAATAAAACTTCGTTTTATTACAAATTTCGTTTTATAGTAAATTTAAATTTGTAATAAAATTAAAAAAAAATACAACAAGTTGATGTTTTTTAGCATCATCGATGCTAAAAATATCATTTTGCAAGGGAGAGAGAGAGGCCGTCTATAAAATTGCCCTCATATAGGAAAGAGTTCGAGAATCTCATAAGAAAATGCCAAGGTCAGTGTTTTCTTCGGATCTATATGCAGTATAGTGTGCGCAGTATAAAAAGGCAGATACAGGGGAAATAATGATATTTATTCTCCAGTTTATTCTATTTCGTGTTTCCGCTTTAATCGTGTACATAAAATTGCAAAAACAGGACAAAGCATAGGAACCAATCAGTAAATGTAAAGGAGCGTGAAATTTGGACTTAAGAATAAGGAAATGAAATATGTTGAACAGATGAAGAGTCAGGTGGTACTAGATCGACTTATTTTTAGGAGATTAACCTTATGAATGTGAAGGCTTTTTCTTGTGTGATTTTAAAATGACCGTAGTTAAACTTAAGTTGGTGAAAGGAAACTTTTCTTGTTATTTTTTTTAAAAGAAAAAAAAATGCACGTTGAATAATGTTATGTTTCCATTATGTAAGCACAACTTTTATTCATTGCTTACTTGATTGAACATTATATAATGGAAAATAATTTCTCTCAAAATAATAGTGATTTTGGTATTATGAGACTCTGTATCTGTGAAAGGTTTAAGTTGGCCTAATAATAATAGCTTACCACGATCTTCGAAAATTCGTTCATTTCTCCTCATTTGATAATTTCATTATCTTCCCGATTCAGACTCCACCATCATCACTGTTAAACAAGTCTGTCATACGAAGAGCAGCTTGCACAGCGTTCCATGTGTAGCTGTGCTCTTTATATTAGCCAACTGTTCTTACAAAGTAAAAGTATAACAGTGGATCTGAGAAATAATTTAAAATACTCATTTCCCTCTTCTTCGGCTCTTATTTCTTAACAAGAGGATGTCTCCAGTAGGTTGTCGTAATATGTAGTACTGTATTTCAAGCCACTCGGTTTTCATTACTCTTAGTTTGCATTTTTTTTTTTACGTTTATTTCTTTTTGCTTTTCCAACCGTGATTCCCGTGAAGAGCTGAATTCATTTTTTCTGTTTTTTTTTATTATTATTATTTAAGTGGTCGTGACAGCTAGTTTCCTTATAAACTTATAAGAAACACAACAACATTTTCTCCTCAGCCAACACGTTTTGTTTTTATACTACCAAGCTCGGGTTTCGTAATCTAAGAAACTTATTTTCTTGACTAATCCGGCATATTTTGTGTTTCCTTCTTGAAGTTTTACGGAAGCGCATGATTTCTCGAAAGTTAATTCCTCGTAAACATGTGGAACCCGAGTAATTAAATAGCAACATTATCGGAACCACTAAAGTTATTCTTTGGAATATCTCATTTTTAGCTTTTATTCTAATATTTTGGAATATACATTGTTCAGAGATATACTCTGAGTGTCCAGCTAATTAGTTACAGTGTCAGCCATGGGATCTACCGCTTCTCATTTCCATTTACAATAAACGTGGGTTCGAATCTCTCTTGATACTAGGAACCTTTATAAATATGCAGCTGAAGGTGATTTAGAGGAAGACTCATAAGGAGATGGCAGGATTTTCGCAAACCGCATTCCATGAGATTGAAATGTGATTGAGTGCCATTTTCTAATATGAATGCAAGCTTCATACAGCAGGGATTAAATATTGAAAGATAGACAACTCCTAATTTGTAATCCACAGATAAAAAAAATTAAACTAGGTTTTTACAGAATGAGAGTTTAGATTTCGAAAATATCGATCACACAAGTCATAGTAACTAAAATGAAGGTTCTTTATAGCATTTCTTTTTCTCTTAACATATGAAAACCCAGAGGAGACTTCCCCTGCACTTGCTGATGCTAGTGCTTCCATAGAACTATCACGGTGTGACGACTCTCTTGGCATCCTGTTAGTAGTATTTGTAAGCTTATATTATTAAATAAAGAAAGTTAGCTACGGAAATAGCATATCTTTTTTTTTGGGGGGGGGGGGGGGAGAGATCTCTGGTTTCGTCTCGCATAAGGTGCAAACGGCCCATAGAACATGGGCCGTTTGCACCTACGTATACAATATTCTCTTCATACCCTTAATTTCTTTGGCATGATCTATGTACGAGTATGCCACAACCACGCAAGCTTACTGACTCTTTCCAATCTGTCATATTTATATGATAGCTGAATATCCCCCGCCCCCATCTGTTTCCTTATATATCCGCTTAACCATGGTAGGTACGATAATATACAATGATTAATTGCCAACCTCAGGATAACGATATATTTTTGTCTTTGTATGTATTTAAGTGTGTGTGTGTGTGTGTATATATATATATATATATATATATATATCAAGGGCGTATATTCCAGGTGTGCGTCACCCACGGAATAACAATATCACCGGCATTTATTCCTATTAAAACTCCTCTAATTGTTTCCTGGCTTCGCATGTTTCCTAAAATTAAACATAGTATACTAATGTTTCAGGAAGAGGACAATTGTCGTCGCGTAAACTTTGCATCAGATTCGCGTTAATAGCCCGGGTGTGCGGTCACAAATGCGGATACCTTTGAGCCCTTTGAACAGACGTACAGATGGCGCAGCATTCCAATGGTATTCTGTCAATCAATCCAATTGAACATTGTCATTTATCATGAGTTGCTGATTTTTTTTTCTAGTTTAATCTGTTATGCACAGGTGAAGTGTCAACTGACGTGTTTTTGACACCGATATAGACAAGTTTTGAATATATAATTTTCTATAAATAATTCATAACCTTTTCCACATATTCACAATGGGAAACAGTGACGATCTACCGAATGTCTCGTTTTCTACGAGATTTTGCGGATCGGTATTGCTGTAGTTCAAGGAGGTAAGCCTCGTTCAAATTGACGTGAATTTTGTAACGTGGGGTGCATAAGCCACACGACAGCACACCCAACCGAAATGGCCGCGCAAAGCCATTGATATATTTAAATAATTACACGATACTTTAGTTTACCGTTTGCCCATTAGATAGAACCAATAGATGGGTTTCAGTTTTTGACGGAGATTTTTACGCTTTACCTCTAACACTAGCTGTTAAATAATTTTTATCATCCTTGTGTTTGAGGCTACCATTCTCCTTCATGCGATATTTTTCTCGATTACTATTCTCCGCATAAATGGATCTGCATTTCACATTCCTAGAATATAGGAAATGAAATTTCCGTTCTTCCATCGGTATGCTGTCCTTATCATTTCCGTAAACTAAGAATTTCTCATTTGTAAAGAAGTTGAAATAAGTGTTATCACAGGAATTTGTGTGTTCTGTGATCTCTTGCGAATTCTCTGCATTAACTCGACCGACTATTGATAATTCTGCTGCCAGAAATAATTGATGGCTGTCTCGAGTTTTTTTGTTTGTTTGTTTTGGTTTGTTTTCAGTTGGATATTTGCAAATGCACAAAGGGAGAAAACCTGAGACAAACGATTCGAAATTATAATAATATTTCGGTCTGTTTTAGCTCATTAACTTCCTAGTTAAATTGTCCCATGTTTTAGTGAAATAATTCGAAATAATAATAATAATTGTGTTTGTTTTAGCACATTAATTTTATTCTTTCAATACCGAACCACGAAAATTGGCAAACAAATATCTGAAATAATATATATATATATATATATATACCGGCTTACCCGCCCAGAACTCGGGGGGGGCGTCTACGGTGCCCCCCCCCCCCCGAGTTCTGGGCGGGTAAGCCGGTTCTCCTTCAATTCTGATGACTCGAGACATGAGACAACAATACGTTTGTCTCATGAAGGCAAACGCATTGTTTGACGTTTTAAAACAATGACGAGACAAAAAAACGTGACATAAAAACGTTTAAAATTTCGGCTTATCTTTTTATATATATAGAATATATGTATATATATTTTTTTTTTTCTATTTCGATTTACAGTTTATTTTGATTTACAATTTACATTATCTGTTTCTTTTCTGTTAACATGCAATAGGAATGATGAATGCATTCATTTCACTTTTTCACAATGCTAATTTTAAATTGATAATTTTTAAAAAGATTTTTATTATTATCATACAGAGTATTTACATATATACAATTAAAACATATTACATTTTCTGTTCAGTACAAAATTCCGTACGCAGTTTAGAGTCCCTCAATTATTTTTAATATTTTTTCTTTGAATATAAATGCACATAATTTTTTTTCATATCAGTACCATCATTTATCATTATATTATATTTATATATACATTACAATAATTTACAGTGTATGATTATGAGGATTAGTTGATTGAGGCGGGCTAATCCCACGTACTTCGAAGCTAGGGTTAGCTTTTATGAAACGAGTGGGATTAGCCTTCACTATTTATGTTTGGTACTGTTTATGGATGGAATGTAGACAATGGATGCTGGTGATTTGTGAGGTGTATATAAGTGTTAATATTATTTTAGTTGAGTTCGTGTTTTAATGTTCTATAGTTATCTGTGTGTTTTAAATTTCTCGGTAGGTTGTTGGGTAGCGTGGATATCAGATGTGATCTCACAAAAGAACCGTACGAGTTGTTGAAGAGTCTAGGGATGTAAAGAGTTGTTGTGGGTCGTATTATGTGATACGTGTCTCTGTTGTTACAATAGGTGTTGTTGAAGTAATTCCTTAGTAACGTTATGTAGTGCTTCAGATTTTTAATGCTCAGGATTCTATGTCTCGCCATAAACGGTTTGGATATTGGCTGTTGTATATTAAGTCCTCCAAATCACTGTTGAAACAGTTTTCCTATGTAAGGTTTCTAATTTTGTTAGGTGACTGTTTGATGTGTTTTGTGTAGACTGTCATACTGTACCTGAGTAGAGATTCGCAAATACCGTGATATAGGATTTTTTTTTTTTTTTTTGGTTAGATAGAGTTTATAAAAATAGTTTTTCAAATTTCATAATTCGTGCATATTATTTGCAATATATATATATATATATATATATATATATATATATATATATATATATATATATATATATATATATATATATATATATCATCTTCTTCTTCTTCTTCTTCATTATGCGTACATAGTATGATTTATATACTTTCAGCGCCAAAAGGACTTATGAAGTAATACAAAGGTTTTAGGTATTAAAATGACTTTATTAGGTATCTATTAGGTATATATATTAGGTGCATAAAACATCATCATTATGTAGGAAAAAATCGTAGGTTTTATAGAATTTCATGGACATACATGTGTCCCAATGGACGTAAAAGGTTGCAAATAAATTTAAATTTTATGTGGGGACATATATGTCCCATGGTCCTGAAAGGGTTAAGATATTTTTGTTACATTTTTTTTGGTCACAACTAATATTAAGTCTACAGTTCTGAACGTAATCGATTTTCCTATAAATATAAATTTGAAGAGAGATTATTATTCACGCTAGTTACATTTATACAGTTAGCATTGCACTTTGTTCGAAGAGTTCACTATTTAGTGCTAAGTGAATAATAGTAATGTTAATAGCAGCTATAATAATGGTAGTTAATATGATTAGTTGATTAAAGCGTGTTGAGGGAGGGGGGGGGGATCCACCGACTTCGAAGCTAGAGTTAATTTTTATGAAGAGAGTGGGTTAGCATTCAATATTTGTTTTTCTGTACTTTTTAATATTAGGAATAATAATAATAATATATTCAGAATGATAATAACAGTTCAGCGTACTTTAGTGTACTAACATCCTAAGCTATCCTAGATTTATAACTTCCCAATGGAAAAATATATTTTTTCGTTACAATTTCATTTTTATGCAAAACAATTTTGAATAGTCCAGCACATTTGATTCCTTCCAGGGAATTAGGAAGGGAAAAAAATATTTTACCCATGACATGACTTCTGGAAATCAGCAGATAATCATTCACCATTCACCGTCATCAGCGATAGATGAGTTTATGGCTGATGACGGTTTATTTATAGATGAAGTCATGTCATGGGTAAAAAAATATTTTACCCATGACATGACTTCTGGAAAAAAAGAGATAATCATTCACCATTCACCGTCATCAGCGATAGATGAGTTTATGGCTACTGATGATTTGAGACTTAATGGTGAGAGTATGAACTGCCTCCATCTCGTGTTCCTATTTTCTAACTGATATTATTGTCTGAAATAGTGTGAGTTTATTGACCGATTTTTGTCAGTTTCAGAAAAAAAAACTCACTTAACTGCATTGAAGATCGACTAACTTCGAATCGGTTGAAAAAAAAAAACGAGAAAGTTTCTTTCTTTGGCAAATGGAATCGTACCCATGGACTTTATTTTGGCGGTTTTCCATTATAGAACTACACACAAAGACACCCTGACAAAACAGTTTGAGAAATAATGTATATAACTGCTTTTTTTCACTATGATTACCAAAGTAATTTAAAAATGATAATAATAATTTCTTCGTGGTTTCATAAAGGTTAATGAAATTGGCCATTATTTCCGATCAGTAATTAAATTTTGTAAGTTTGCTCCTTTGGACCAACTTCTTTCTGAAAATTGCACAAAACAAAATTCTATCTGTGACATTAAAATTGCCCGTTATATCAAAAAGAAAATAAAAGGAAAAGATATTTGTTATCATTTCAGATCGTTTTTTCCAATAAACAGGGGATTGTAACGAAAATAAAAGAAAGAAACAGAAAAAAAAAAAAACTTAACCCAAATCTTCAATCGTTTCACTACTTTAACAAAGAAAATTATTACTGGATCGCGTCTCCTTTCTCCCGGAGTGGACGGGAGTAGAGTTACTTCACTGACGTAAGTTACTCTTGATAAGTGTTTATGTACAATACGCTATTATATTCATTGATTAGAATTTTCGCTTGTCTGTTCATCGATGTTTTCGCGAGTGCTATCATGATGCCTTAGACAGTGTCACTTTATATATGGAACTCTATCAAGTGAGGATATTTTGGGTTAGAGACCGACCAGTGAATCAAATTACATTATGTTAATGACTTTAACCCGTTTTTTTTTTCCTGTATTCTCTGGACACATTAGTTTTGCAACTACAAATGATCCGAGTTTAGTCCTAATTCGACCAAAATGAAACTAAACTCTTCATTAAATTTTAATAAAGATTCTAAATACATGAAGCCAACGCGAAATTTGTAATATCATTTTGCAAATATTTTTGATAAATTTTACCAGTTAGATACCACGATTGAAATTGGAAAAAAAATCGCATGGAGAAATCTCAGATTTTATTAAATACCATCAAACCTGAACGTAATTATTTTAGCTTATAATTGCCACACACGTTTTGCAATTTTGTCTGCTCCATATTTAAGTCCTAGCCAAAAAAAATCAGGAAAAATTTTTGTCCTGATTCTAAATACCAGTTTGAGTAAAATCCATCCTGTCAGAATCCTGGAATACCTTGCGAGAGCGAATGCAGAATGCTCTCTTTTCGTACCTACGTATTTGCGAAACGTACCTTAAAATGGCTCGATTTATATGATAATATACTCTAAGTTTTCAATTTATATGATAATGAATGATATCACTATATGAAAACACGATTACGACACGGTTCTGATCCTTCTTACAAACTTAACAAAATCGAATTGCTGCGAACAAAAATAACAAAATTGTTAATCTACAAAAAGCGCAAAATCACTCTGACAAAGAAATAAAATTTATTATAATCGTCCAGCGGACTCACAACATTCCTCTTCTCGTAATGGCTTGCAGAATAAGTGCAGAATAGGCGATAACGCGAAGCAGCAACAGGTATATCTGTTGAACTCTAATATGCGATAATGCATATCTAATAGTAATCTACTTCTGAACCAAAGAAATCTAATCAATTGCAGAGAACTAAACACAGTCATGTGGACGGTCAACTATCTGACACATCATAAACAACCTGGTTCAACTTCTGTTTTCCCTAGAAAAGAATCCCATCTATTCTTTTAAGGAGTCAGCGAATAGCAGTCGAAAAAAATCATTTGTATAAAAACTGGTCTGGTACAGTTTTTATTAGCTGGTATAGCTAATAAAAGTACAGAACTCTCGAAGTCTTTTTTATGTGAAAGTTAGCTACCACAGTATTACGTCATAAATATTTAATGTCGACTTCAGTACGAATGGATGTTTTTGCATAATCTACGTCATTGTTAAAATTGTAATTTTTATTGTTGTTTTTGAGTTACGTTAGCAAACTACGGTAAAACGTTTGCTAATGTACTGATGTGTTAAAGTGGCATTAAAATATCACTAGTTGTCTGTAACTTGCATGGATTCTTTTGGGTTTACCTGTTTTGCAGCATGGAAACGTCACGTTTTCGAGAGAGAGAGAGAGAGAGAGAGAGAGAGAGAGAGAAAGAAAAAATCCCACCCACTTCCTGTGAGACTGTCTAACTCACATTCAGATGAAAAGTTCCTATTTTAAAGTTCTTCTCGTCCAAGACGGAATTCGAACCCCAGTCTTTCGGACCAAAGTGTATTGTCGATACCCACTGAAAAAGGGAGGGGAGTGGAAGAATGAATATTAAGATGTTAAGCATTAAGCTTTCAAATTATATGTCAAAATTTCAGTACATATCAGATTTTGTAATCATTTCATTTGTTTTTCCACGTGATTCATGTTACTTAGATGACATTCTTTTCCCATAGTTTCTTATCCCTTGAGTGAGATGCTTAAGGCTGTTTTCAGACAACTTGCCTAAATAATGCTGATCTGCGCATCAACTCGGTCGGTTACCAGGAGTGCGAGTTGATAATTGGCTGAATCGCTTTCACATTTCATTGATCCACATAAGATAAACGTTACTTTGCACATAACTTCCACACTCGATAACCTGCGATCTGTGAAGCTCTGTGGTGCAAATTTCGCCTTCCGATGAAAGAAAAATTTCCTTGGTACCAACGTATCACTGGAAAAAAAAAAATTTCCCGCCTTCCTACAGCAATCATGTTATTTTTAGAATTACTGATAATATTCAGAAATATTTAACAAAATATTTCAAAGTTTAAATCCCTCCCCCCTATTGTCAAGCTGAAAAATGTTCACAATTCTTGAGTAACTTTAACATTTTGAACTCATCTCTTAACAGTTAAGTTCAAAATGCAGTTACAGAGTCATCTATAAAACCGCTCCAAACATATCTATGATCCTTCTTCTGTTTTAATTGTTTTTTAATTAATCGTATTATAGTTATTAACTGTTCCTTTGTAGAATAGATATTATACTTATACTTTAAACTAATTTGTTATTAGTTTATATTTTTTATCGATAAAAATTAAATTATATTTTATACATATTCCCTCTTTGTTCAAATCCTTTTTCGACCTAATTCATATCCCATGCTTCCATTTATTAAATTAAACCTTCAGACAGTCTGCGAAATGAGAAATATCGCATGAATGTATGTATATGGCAGGAGCCAAATGAAGTGGTTCCGGGCATCAAGTTCTCTCTTCGTGGTACTGATACACTGCCTTCCTTACTTGTGTGACTTATCTCTCCAAAGTTCAAGTAGATCATTCTTTAATACACCCTCTCACGTTAAGATTTGGTTTCACTAACTCACTCTTGAGAAGTGGCTTAGCAGTACCGACAAGGTAGAGGGGATTGATGAAGGCCACCATGTGTAACCAGAAGATAGGAGTGAAGGGTGTTTATTTTTATCCTTCTAAAAAAAAACGATCTGAATCATCATTACTTCTAGCTTCCAAGTCACATTAGTTATATTATGCATAATTGAGTAATTGAAATATGTAACAAACATTTGAGGCACTGATGTTGTTTCCCCCAGATTTTTAGGATAATTCGGAACTATTTCTTAATATAACATAATATTAATACTATGTAGGAGACATGGTTCGAGATTCCTTCTGTTAGCAATGATAATGCGATCCGCCACTCATTAAAAGTAGTGTGCACTATCCCAATGTACTCGTTCACCATATATATCCGATGATGGTCACAATATACTTTCGAAATGCTCTCTTGGATGACAGGTCCACTGTTTATGATTCTCAGGCGGATTTAGAATTGAAGTTTCTCCCTCATTCATAATCTAGTATAGAATCCAGTGGGATGCTCTAAAGCGTTTCTGTTCTCATCTGCTAGTGTAAGAGGATGATGGAGAACTGTTTACTAATTCTTCTCGGAGATTGTAAAAGTCGTTGACTTAATATCATTGCAAGTCAATGTAGCATTTGGGAGTTACAAGAGAACTTATTATTGATCACAGTAACAAAGTTCCGTATAATGTAGCAAAGTATTGCAGAAACAGTCTTAAGTATTCCTTTTGATGGAACAAGAAACCCAGCTTTTAAGTCGGTGAAAAACAGTGAGAGACGAATAAAGATAATTATTCGTCTCTCATTCGTCGCGCAAATTGTATCTCGTACTTGTCTGAGTAATTATGGCTTTTCCTTTCCTTGAAGTGAATTTAAAATATTTAGTTCCAGTTAACTTGACATAAGTATTTATTTTAACATAATAAATTTAGTTTAATCCTTTATCTAAGTGTAAGCAAACAAAGTTTGCGCCTGAAGGATCTTCAGGACTGAGGCAACTCATGGTAAAGGTGGACTAAGCTCCCATCACTTGTCTTAGTATCTCCCATAATACAAAGCACATCTTCTTGCGGACATGTATAATACTATGCATTAAGGGAAGGGCCACTATCCAGATCCTTTTCGACCTTTATTGAGGTCTCGTCAGTGGGAGGCAGACCCAGAAGTGGTTATACTAAGGCAGAAGCAATAGGAGAGGTCATATTTAGCTATACGAGTTGCCAACAGGTGTACCACCTTATTATTAAATTACTCTGAATTAGAGAAAGATGTTGGAAGTTTTTTCTGCTTGGTTAGACTATAATAAATTTAGTTTAATCCTTCATCCAAGTGTAAGCAAACAAAGTTTGCCACTGAAGTATCTTCAGAACTGAGGCAGCTCGTGGTAAAGGTGGACTAAGCTCTCATATTGGGAGATACTAAACTTCTCTTAGTATCTCCCATAATGCAAAGCACATCTACTTGCGGATATGTATAATACTATGCATTAAGGAAAGGGCTACTACCCAGACCGGTTTCGACCTTTATTATCTCACCACCTCTCTATCACCTATCTATATATCACCACCTCTGGGTCTGGCTCCCACTAACGAGACCTCATTAAGAGATACTAAGACAAGTGATGAGTGCTTAGTCCACCTTTGCCACGAGTTGCCCCAGTCCTGAAGATACTTCAGGCGCAAACTTTGTTTGCTTCCACTTGGATAAAGGATTAAACTAAATTTATTATAGTCTAACCAAGTGGAAAAAACTTCCACCATATTTATTTTAACATTCTGGTGATTAATCTGGTGGTGTTGAATCGTTTCAAATAGCTGACGGTATAAAAATAAGTTTATACCGTCGTATAGGTTTATTTTGCTCGTGCAAAATAATTCTGTTTTTTCGCTTTGTTAACTTTGTTTATTTCACTATGTTCTTTGTATAGCAATGTTAGTTGCAACATCAAGACCTAATGAACTTCATATTGTAATCTACTCTTTAGTTTTGAAGAACTGACAGAGTGCTTTGTTGATTGTTACTGTTCAGATCGGACTGGGAGTCGCACTCAGCAGCTCAAATGGATGATCGGTTGATATCAATGGAAACCGTTGTCTCCGTAATACTGCACCCTGAGAGATCATATAACCTTACTAAACCATAACAATGCCTTTAAGTGATGAGAGGAAACTGTATACCTAATATTTAGCTGTATTCCTAATGCTTACTCTTTAAGAGTATAACTGACAACTCTTTGTTTTTTGAATTATTAATTGAAGAAATTATAATTTTTTCGGGAATTTCTGAATCATAGTTTTTAGGTGCATTTTGCAAAAAATGCGTTAGTCTGTTAGATTCATTTTGTCCATACAAAGGCGCTACGCCTTTTGATAGACAGATTTTACCGAAGTTCAGTATTTGGAGTCCGCAAAAATTGCTGAGCTGTTCTAATTTTTATTTCGATCACACTGTACCTTGGACATGGGAAAAACGTGTCATATTATGCAAGTTAAGAGTATTTCATAATATGACGCGTTCTATGTTTCATGTTTTATGAGAATTTAAAAAATACTTAATGAAATATTGGAATACATCCATAGAGTTCAAAGAATAAATAGGGCAATAGTGAAATGGATGTGCTGTCTTATTCAGCAGGATATTCTTAAAACAAAGGTTATGTGGAACAAAGGATGGCCAGAAGCGTTACAAATATTTCACGGAAAGTTAAGCGACAGTATGAAAAGGAAGTGTCTCTGCAAGCTAAAAGACAACCGAAAAGAATCCCATCGTTCTGTTGCAAGTAAAAGAAATAATGAATGAGAAAGAATAACCCTCATTGAGAATTTGTGGACTGAATAAACCTAGGAAATATGATAGGAACCTACAAACCTCTGAAAGGACCATACAGGATACCGGTAGATGGAATTTTTGATTTTATGGAGGGTGAGGAGAGAGAGAGAGAATAAGAATCCATAAAAGTTGAGAATAAAGCCATTCAAAAACGGGTGAGAGCTAGATTTTAATCTTATAGTGATGTGTGTAATTGGAACGGATTATCTTTGGAAATTGTGAGTGCAAGTAGTGTGAATGAAATCAAGAAAAGGCATGACAGTTGTGTGGGTGATATATGGCGTCCCTCGATAAATCCCTGACTCCCTGGAGGTCTCTCTTAATAATAATGATAATAATAATAGCTTCATTTTAGTTGTATGGAATTTAATAAAAATTTGAGATTTCAACCCACATAAGCTGTCCAAGTGGTTCAGTTTTTGGTTTGTCAGATCATTTTTTGGAAAAAAATTAGTCAAAAGTAATATCAGCAATTCATTAATAAATCTTAAAATTTTGTTTCAAACGGACTATTTCTAGTGGCAGTAATAGTGGGTAAAACAGGATCCTGTGTCTATTAATACATAAGCCAAAAACGGGTCAAACTCATAACTTGACACACGTGTTTTTTCTCCTGATAGATATGATGGATGCACTTTCGTACATTTGCATAAACAGTCGAAATGTCAACAATCAAAAATTTGACTCTAAACATTTGTATGTAAGCAGTTATAAAAGCCAACCCAATTGCACATTTGCCGTAATGCGTAGAACATATAGTAGTATATTTTAATGTAAACAATATCCACGAAAGATCGTAGACCTCTTGCACTAATGCGTACCTTGGGCTGGATGAAGGTTAAATTCTCCAGAAATCTGCTCTGAGAGACCAAACATGGAACTTTTTTCAAGCCACTCCAGGCTGCCAGTAAGCAGAGTGGTGGTCTCACATCGAGCGATGAAATTAATCTCTTTTCCATTTTTATTGACAAAATGATTTGTCATGGATAGTAAGAAATTTTTTTTTCTGTATAAACAGATTATATTTATTGGCAGAACGATTCGAAATGATAATTTCTTCTTGATAATGGTTCATAGAATGTAATGAAATTTGGCATTCAAGATCACTGCTAAGGTTCGTCATGTTTTTTTTCGCTCTTGCGTAATGAGTTTGAGTATTCTTTGTGACTCAAGTAGTAATGCATTTATTTTCTTGGGCTCAAATTCATTATTAAAAAAAACTTTCCAGATTTGAAAATTTATTGGAATTTTTTTTTTAAATAAACATTTTTCTGTTATATATTATAAGCCTAAAGTTTCTGTCATAAGCCTAAAATGGCATTAAAAATCATACCACAGCTAATCAGTTACGGGTTTTCAGCTTTTCTTAGATGGAATTGGAAATGCTAGTCTCACAGACTGATTTCATGTTTGGGCTACATTACACTAATGAAATATTATAGTTGAAAGGTTCTGATTCACTAACCCTAAAATAGCTAGGTTTTCATTATTTATGTCTGAAACGTAATTGCAGAAATTCCTTATATCAGTAGTTTGAGTCAAGCATTTTTATAATATAATGTAAATAGTGTAAAAATGCTTGGCACAATTCCTAATAAATCTGAATCACCTAACTACTTTGAAGTTAAGATTTTAATCCTAACTGCAGAGTTTTATTCACAGTTAATCACACCTGTAAATAACCTATCATTGCGCAACTTATAATAACAACATAATAACTACGATCAACGAATGTTTGTTTGTTTTTTGCTCTTTTTTCATAATTATGATTCTTTTTGACTTTAGCGTACCTCTTCAGTTGTTATTTGCGATCATTAAATAACGTTAGAATCACAGAAAACAAACACTTTTATTTCTTTTTGTTTCTGACACAGTTTCGTGTGCCTTCAGAATATATTTAAAATATCCTCCATCCTAAGATCACCTAAACAACCTAATCCACCTCTGAAGAATCCAGGTGTGTATAAAATAATTTGTTATTGTGAAAAATTAGTATGAAAAGAACATCTAAAAGAAGTTTATAGAAAGAACCTAGAAGTCAGGTCAAGTCTTTTACAGCAAAGGGGAAAACATTAAGTAGTCTAGCAACAAAAACAAAAATGCAGTTATATCTGTAAATTTAAAGAAACTGCAGAAATGATCCAGTATCCAACTACGTGCACCAAAAATCAAGGTTTCATCTTCAACCAGTTACACGGTAGTTCTCCATAAAACGTTAATTTCAGAGAGTTGGGTTTCGATGAACATTAGGATTCTATATCGACAATGAAGCACGCATGTGATGTAGGCAACTCAATGTTTATTTTTTAACGTTCATTATATGCCTGGTTGTATGTTAATAGCTCTTGGGTGAATAGCTTTCAATATATTCCTGAAGAAACACGCCAAAGTATGTGAGAAACTAGTAGAATAAACAATTTTTTTCTTTCTTTTTTGTGGTTATACTACTTGCTTACTTATTCTCTTCGTGCCTCATGGAACAGTGAGGCAGAGATCAGCTTCTTTCAGATACCTCAGTCCTGAGCCACCAGTTCGGCTTCTATCCAGCTCTTCTTTCCTTTTCTGTCATTCTCTGCCAAGTTATTTAAGCAAATAATTCATTTCACAAAATGTCACCAGTATATCACCATTCTCATTTCTTGAACCATATGCTGCGTTTCCTACTGCTCTCTGATTATTTCTTTTGCCAACTTGAGCATTCCTATCACTCATAAGAATAATCATGTCATGCTTCGGGACTTGGTCTATACATTTTTGTAACTTATAAAAATTCTCCTTCTCTTCAAGATCGTTCTCATTTGTTGGTGCTTAAACTTGTATTATGGTTAATTTAATCTATCTTGAATATAATCTAAACTTAATTATCCGCTCACTTATGGGCTTCCAGTTTATTAAGCTTTTGTGTCTCTGCACTAAACAAGTGCCACATCTCTTTCATGACTTTCATCTGATCCTGAATACAATATGTGATATCCATCTACAGTTCTCACTGTTCCAAAGTCTGATCATCTGAACGCCCTTATTCCTAAAATATCTAATTACTTTCCCATTTCCTTTATAGCCTCTTGTGTCTTTTCAATTTAAAACATAGTTCTAACATTCCATGTTGCAGTTAACGTTCTCTGTGCAGGTGAAAGTGGTGACTTCATGTGTTTCAAATATTCCTTGAGGCTTTGTCCTTGAAACTTCATCCATGCATTATCCTTTTGATAGTGGTCATCTTTTTTTTTTTTTTTTTTTTGCAGTTACAGGGTGTTCAGGATAAATTTGACAGTTTCGTAAGGAAAAAGAAAATCTTCTTTGTATCTATTAAATTTAATGAATTGACAAAAAACATTACAGGCAGAGTTAATTACAATACTATCAACAAGATTTACTCAAAATAACCACCATTAGCATCGATCACAGCTTCAATTCTGCTTCGGAACCTCGAACAAGCTGATGCTACAGTCTCCCTGGGAAGGGCCGCAAAAACTGTTTTAATTTTATCCATTAACTGGGCTTTTGTATTACTGGAAGTGCGATTGGTGTCTTTTTCAACTGCGCCCCATACAAAATAATCCATGGGATTAAGGTCTGGGGAGTTTGGAGGCCAAACATTTGGACTGGTGAAGTCGTAGAAATTTTCAGACAACCATTTTTGACTTTTCCCAGAGGTGTGGCAAGGGGCCGAATCCTGCTGCCATACATACGGCCTACCATTGGCTACCCTTGTTATCCAGGGCTTGACTACAGTTAGCAACTCCACGAACAAAGCCCGAATTCCAATGCCAGGGTTCTTCAACACCTGTTCCTGCAGATTTGCGAGGAATTCTGCTGTACGAACGCAATCAGATCGTCTGCTAGGGATCTTTCTTCTTGCTACATCCTCGTAGTCACCATTGCAAGTCTCTAGTTCATGCCTGATTGTTTTTATTGTATTCAGGGAGCATTGGGCAGCAGTCGTAATATCCTTATTTTGATGGCGGGCACGAATCATCATGATACAAGTTATTCTCTTCCATGATTCAGGTGGGTTCCAGCTATCCATCCTTTCTGACATCTTGTATATGAATGAAGAAGGGTCCAAACTTTTAAATGAAGAGAAGTGTGTGTTAATACATGTAACTTACGGAAAAATATAATTAATTATAAATATGTCAAATTTATCCCGAACACCCTGTATATCTGTTATTGATTGTCACGTTTTTTCTTTAACGTCTAGGGAGGCCATTTTGAAAAAAATCATTATTCGTTATTGGTTCCGATTTTTAGTCATTAGTAGTTCCTGGATTTATCAGAATGCAAACATTCACTTTTGCGGATGTTTGCATTCTTGTTCAATTGGAAATTAAATTAGCTTATGGACAGTCACGCGTATTATTCTACCTGACTGGAATTTGGAATGTTATTCGTACGACAAGCAAATTTAAGTGTCGGCAAGTGGTACACAAATTTGTAAATGGTGATGTGCGTTTGATGAATGTCGTGAATGAACTTCTACAGACCTTAAAATCCGATCAATAATCCCTTTGAGGATCGCCAGGAAGTATTAGCCTAAGTCAGTACCGTTTCAGTGGTTGCTGTTTGAAGAAGCGATTTCCATTTCAAGAGGAACGAAATGCAAACAGAAGGCTGTTGGCAGAGAGAAATGGAAAGTCGTTTACTTTCTTTTCTAGCGATAATGAGGTGAAAATGAAATAGAAATTCTCAGATTATCTTTGAATTTACATGGCATGTTACGGTTTACCGTGAAACATCCTGTAGTAGTATTATTCCAAATGATTTCTTATCCGTTATCTGTGAATTATTATTATTATTATTATTATTATGTTATCATTATCATTATCTAAACTGAAATCATTGTCTCCTGATCAAGTAAACAAATAAACAAAAGGAATTAATTGCATTGTTTTTCTGGCAAGTGGGCTTGTTTCGTAGATAAAAAACCCGAGTTTCTTATAGGGGAAAAAGCCTGCCACTACATCCATATGATACGGTAACACCAAAACGCTACTCAGTGAATATTTGAGCCCAAAACGAGTTTCGTTTTCTTAAAAAAACTTGATTGGGTGCATTACATGAAAGGAGAAATACAAAAATAGAACATTACGTTACAAGAGGCAGCTATGCATTAACTTAAAAACATATTGGTGACATTTGAAGCCGTTTTGGATGCCATTGTATTGTTGGGCACGTTCACGCGAGCATGAGCTCGTGTACGCCAGTGTCGGATAGCTAAAAAGGTTGTCAATTTTCAATCAGATAGATTATTGCAAAGGTTAGTATTAAGATGGACCGGATTGAAGACGATTTCTGTTGATTCCACAATTCTTTTCTCCATTTCATCGTAGCATCAGAGAATGTTTTTTTGATTTGTCACTGGATGAATGAAAGAATCTTCCTCGTTAGGGCGAGCAGAATTAAGAATGTAATTAAAGAGTGCGCCGGCTCTAGTTTTACCATATGTAATGTCTCTCACATGTTCTTCCATACTCAACTCAATGGATTTGGCTGCTGACTAAAATAGGGCACATTGTAGTTACAAAGAAGACGATAAACTTCTGGATACTTTAGTTTGTCATATATATATATATATATGCGATATATGTACGAGAGTTAGTTCTCTATGTAGCATGAAGAATCTTTGACCCAAGCGCAGTAAGAATTTTCTTGCATACGATAGTTTTACGCTAAAATCGTTTTATTCTAGAAAAAACGAATATTCATCCTCCTGTTTCTGTCACCTTAATGATTATTTTGTACTGAAATAAGAATCGGCATAATCACAGTCACCGGCAAATCTCAATATTGAACAAAGCAATTTTGCGAAGAAATAGAACTGTTATTTTCAGCCTTTCTAAAGTAAATTGTGCAAGTCGTATTGCGGATCGATTTAACAATTTCAGAAACTATGGGCTCTCTTTTTATAACTCGATCGGAAGTACTGAATAACAAGTTCGAGGTAAAAAATATAAAGCGATTTCTAACAAATATATCTGTAGGTAAGACGGGTATTAATTTGAAAGTGAGACTTAAAAAGAAAACAAAAAGTTGTGTTAGAGTGTTTCCTGGCAAGACGAAGAAGCGCATTTTATATTTTTTGTTTCTTGTGACAGTTCTCTGACTCGCTCATACTTTTAGATTTTCCGCCCACATCTCAGGATTTAATTTTCGTTACTTTATCCTATATCACAGGTTTGTTTATTATTATTTATTCTGTCTTATTCATATTTTTGATACTAGTTTCATGCTGATATGGCTTACATAGGACTGAAGCTAGGTGGCAGGAATGCTCGTTTCCCACTGTAATCTTGATATCAAATATTTTTTTTGTGTGTGTGTGTGTGGGTGGGTGTCCGTTGGAGTGTGATTTTGTGTGTGTCCAATATGTGTTGAAGATCAGGCTAGGAATTATTGTTAGACTGAAGATTATTCACATATATTCTGTTTCGAAATTATTGCTTTTCCCAACAAATTTACATAGATTCTTCTATTCATATCAATTTATATGTTAATGTAAAATGAAAACAGTTCACTCATAGTACATTTGACGTAGCAATTCCGAATGTGCATTTTGTTAGTGTGCACATCATTTTTTTTTTTTTTATTATTATTAGCAACTTGAAATAAAATTTCACTTTGCTCTTTCTGAGTCCATAACAGTAACGTTACAGGTGATGATTTGGGCAGATTCTTTTTCGTTTCTGTCTGTCATCAAATTCTCACAATAGCAAATAGCATCACCATCAAGAGTTTATAATATCATAGAGAGCTTTATTTGTTTTACTTGTATGCTTATGGATTACTCTCTCTCTCTCTTTATATTAAGTAAAGTGAATTATTTGAATTATCAGTAAACCTAACAATAGATTCTTTGTACAGACCATTCCGGTTAACTCAGTAATATAATGAAATAAACACAACTTCAATCCATAAAGGAATCCTATCAAACTATACGTTAATCCAAAGTGTTTTTAGAATGAATAGCGGAGCTATTTCAAATTTGTAGTAAGGAAAGTAAATTCATGATGCTCTCTTTAATGTTCATGACATCAAAGAGAACTTTTAAGTAACTTGCATACTTTCCCAGAGGAAGCGCGTGTGCGTGCATATGCATCATTATGTTGATGCATCCTCTATTAACTCAAAACCTCTTTCGCTTCACTTTTTTCCGTATGTTGTTTATCTACACAACACATTCCGTATCTCTGTCTAGTTTGTATTTAAAAAAAATAAATAAAAAGAAGCTGTTTACAAACAACACACGTAAGGACCTGCTGTGAACCAGAAAAGCGAAAGTAACACGAATTCTATTTCAAAGAAGTTTTGACGATAGTAATTTGTAGCTTAAAAAATCAGCTCGACGACAAAGGCGGCGATTTTCCTCGTAATAGCTTCTTTCATTTTGCAGTTAAGTTTTTTTTTTTATCCTAATCAAATAAATGCTGAGTTTCAAAGAAATATGAACAGAAAAAAATTTAAGAGTACTAAACCTAATTTAACGCATGTGAAAATGTGTAATGAGGGAACAAAATGAATCTTGCATTCATTTTTGCCATTTGAAAAATATCACGAGATGTAATGCATTCAAACATGTTGAAACCAATAGCGGTTGGTACTTTTATATACCTTAAACGATTACACACTCCTCTGGGAGGAAGAATTTTGTATAAATGGAAAAAGATCCACTCTCATTTTTCTTCCTCCTTCTCAAACTTCTCAATATTTATTCTCCTCTTAAAATGTTAACTTCCTCTTCTATGCTATACTTAAAGAGAGGAAATTAACATTTTAGACTCTTAAAAATGATTATTGTTGAAATATAGTATAACGTTACATTTCAGGCACGCTTTCAATATTAACATGTTACTTAACGACTATTACTTGATACACAAAAGACAAGAGTTGGATATTTAAAGGTTTAGTTGCAGTTGGAGGTTTAGCTTAAGTGCATCCTTAACTGCCTAAGCGATGTTTTTTTAGCAAAAATGAAAAGTTCTGGGCAGTTTTTCCTCAGTCTTAAATATTAAATCTGATAAGGTTTAATATTTAAGACTGAGACCTTATCATCGAATACGCTTAAAAATTTGAATATAAGTAATTTTAAAATATGGTGGTGTTGGCATATTACTATTTACTTATTTCACGCGACCATAACTTCTCTTTTTTTTTATGAATGTCTTCAAATCATTGAGAAGCTTTCTCTCTCTGATTTATTATTATAACGGTGTCTCCATGTAGTCAAAAGACTCATCGCTGTAGACCCTACATCGACACACTATCCATTATTCACACACAATACCTGTCATACTTCTCCTTAAATTCATTCACAGACGAATATATTATTTATGATAATATATTCGCCATGGTTGATATCAGACATAAAATTTCCATAAATACATTGATCCATATATATATATATAAACGAATGATTGCTTATTAACAGACCGTTACTCGGTTATAATTCAGCTATTTCGTGAGCACATATTCGAGCTCAACAGTTCCAGCCAGAATAGAGCACTTTGGAACGATATTCCTGTTTTGTTGCAAGTGACGTTTTTTACATGAATCCCCACTCACAAAAGCTAGCAAGCCTATCGTGCATTAGTCCAGTGGGTGAGTTAAGGTTAATAATGCGAGGAACCCTATTCTACAGACCAAATATGAAACTTTTCAAGCCTCCAATAAATATGGTGATGATCTGAAATCAGGCGAAAAAATTCATCTAAAGAGATTCACAAACATGCCGCTCACAGCAGGAGTCGAAACCACAACCTATTGATGAGAAAGTAGAAGTGCTATCCACTCGAATAACCAGGTCCGACGTAATGTCTGTAGATTAATCTAGTATCCTAATAGTTGTATTTCTCTGAATCTTTTCATCTTTTATGTTTTTGCATGCATCGAAGTCTTGTAAGAGAACGAAACTAATAGTACTCATTTAATGAATAACAGTAATTCTGTTACAGTTTTATTTGTGTTAATCTACCATATAAAGAAAATTTATATCTAACCTCCGAGAAAGTTCGCATCAGCAAATTACTAGTAGTTATGGAGAGACTACTTTCATGAACATCAATGGATCTAGCGAGAACATTATGTTTAATTGCACTGAACAAAAGTCGTGTGGTTTGGTGTATACTTTCGGTAATTAGTCTTTCTCTCTCTCTCTCTCTCTCTCTCTCTCTCTCTCTCACACACACACACACACACACACACACACACACACACACACACACACACACACACACACACACACACACACACACACACACACACACACACACACACACACACACACACCCATCATTTCGTATGTTTTTTTATTCTTTCTGAGTCTGGGAGTTTGTTTAATGTTGCTAAGTTTGGGAATGAGATCATTATTGGATTTTATGACTGCTGTATAACACAAGCCATTCCTATCCACCGTGTGTTAGAGCAAACACTACAGACAAACATGCAGCATATAAAAATTTTATTAAACACCAAAGCTAGAATCATTCACCTCAGGAACAAAAATAAATTAACTACAAATTTTCAGGTTTAAAATGAGGAACAGCATTTCCATTATATAGCTTAAGAATTACCAACCCATAGACAAAATATTTTTCACCAAGTCAAAATATCACTCACCAGCAGAAGAAAAGGATATAAAGTATTTGCTCTTCTAAATTATACTACACAAGAAATTATATTCTTGTTTTAATCATTTAGCTAGGCATAAGGAAACAAACCTTAACTACGAAATATCCTCATGACGGGGCTACTTGTATATAGAGGCAGTTGAAGTAACATCACTTGCCTCAGTATCCAGTGATTCAGTATACACAGTACACTTCCTTTCCAATATGTGTATTGCTATGCTTTATGGGAAGTGTCACCACACAGACCGGTTTCGATTTTTATTGAGGTCTCATCGGTAGGAGCCCATAGATACTGATGAGACCTCAGAAAGGTTGAAAACGATCTGAATAGTGACCTTGACCCTTCCCATTCCCTTGCCATGCATTACGGAATACTGATACGGTTGATGTGACGCCAACAGGCTCTATATACAAGTTGCCAGCCGTAAAGATACTTCAAGCACAAAATATTTGTTTGCACTTCATATTAATATTATCACTCTATTACGCAAATTATTTGTTTGCCCACTTTTGGAAAAACTATTAAAAACAAGAATATAGTTGTTGTTGTTTTTTGTCTGGTATAATTTACTTTCTCTGAATAAGTGAAAAAAAGTTTCTACAATTGATTTTCCTAGTTACAAGTTGTCTAAAGCATTTAGCTAAATTATTAAACGGACAGACTTAACATTTTTTATATATGTAAGTATGAAATGTTTCAACTCCATTATAAGAAACATTCAGCTCGAAATAGGTGAGGTTATGGCAAACTTGACATCACTTTTTTTTACGTTCTCACATGAAGAAATGATGCGGAAACGTAATAGAGTGATAATGTTAATTGATTTTCATGGTAAGATTAATTTACTAGCAAAATAAAATTATTATTCAAGCGTTTTATACATACAGGTTACTTAATTTACAAAGGTATTATGTATAAACAGAGCTACCGTGACTCAGTCGGTTTTCCGGAAGCCTTTTTGTTGGGGAGACTTGAAGTCAAATCCCTAATAGGATGCGAAGGACATTTATCGGGACTTTTCAAATGTAGATGAGTTAGACAAGAGGCCAATCTGGGAGGTTAGTGGGCCTTAAGGGGCTGTTGGTATATCTCAGATTATTATTTATTACTATGCCTGTTAGTGTGTAATGGATTATTATATATTAGTGTACTACGCAACTCTAGCGCAGGATGAAGAAATTCTCTTTCTTTCGGTGCTCGCCAATATCTGTATGGAAATTAAAGAAGTATACAGCCCGTATACTATGGACTTCCCACAAGATGATAATTCCATACTAATGTAATAATCCATCATTCAAAAAATCTCTCAGGATTTGTAAAATCATCTAGGAAATGAGTATTCTCATATCAGATTTAGAACTGAATTAAAAACCAATATTAATACTTCCTTTCTAGATATAGAGACCATCTTTGAACTTGATAAAAATTACAGCTTCTAGGGCCAACCGAGATATCTTATAGACCATGAGATATCTACACTAATTGCACTATTATAGATCTCAAAAGATAAGGATTATGTCAACATCAGAAGCGCCAAGCCTACTGTCTCATATTGTAAACCTTATTTTTAATCTTAGACTGTTAGTCAGTTATAATTCAACTTGTGTGAGTGCGTACTGAAGCTCAACAGCTCAGAATAATTTTTAATTACTGTAATCCACGTGAGTTTATAAAGACCACACAATTCTGAGATAAAACTTTATTAGTTTCTTATACCTTTTCGTACATTTCGGAAGAATTTGTTAAATGCTGATCAAAGCCGGAAATGAATTAACCTTTGAAAACTGGTTTAAGAGTGAACGCATGATGGCTTCGGCGGAATTATCACATTTTACAATGTAATGAGCATCATATCTAAGGTCTGTGCGCATAAGATTCTTAATGACTAATGACCGGACTTGTGAGATATTGCATTGATTTTCATTGCACTGAATTGGTGTGGATAACGTTTCTAAAGCTTCCTTGGATTTTCTGACAGAGCAGTTGTGGTCCACGTATAACGTTCTGTTTTCTGGCAAAGCACATGATGACCATGGTTAGGTGCATGATAGGTTAATCCAGATTTTTTATCACATCTTTAATATGTTCTCACATGCATAGTTTGTCCTACGTAATATATATACGGCATAAACAGCGGATTTTAATTTCAGAAATGCCACACACACACACACACACACACACACCACCTACTCAATGCTGTAAAATCCAAGGCATTTCTTACAAAGTTTTCGTTTAGAATTAATATGGTTTTCATACCGGAATTAGCAAGAATTTCAAGATAATTAGAGAAATCTCTGAAGAGAAAGAAATCTATCCTTTATTTTCGTTATAATCTTAATACATATGTAGCGTTATTTACGTACTTTATCTGAAACTTTTCATCTTTATCTGTATATTTGCATACTCAGGTCGATGTCCTTTGGTATAGGACAGAAATTTGTAGTGCAAATTGAATGAACAGTAATAATTAAGTTGCATTTTCCTTCGACGATAATCTGCCACATAAAACAGAAATCGATGTCAAACTTGAGAAATTTGCTTGCATCAATGTACTGTGTGCGTGTGTGTACACAGGGTGATCAAAAGTATCCCTATTGAAGACCTTGTGGGACGCCACCCAGTAATTCAAATACTACACTATGTGTAGCATTTGAATTACTGAGCACATAATCTGAGAAAATATAGTTCCAAAATTCACCACCGGGGGACACTTTATGATGTACCGAATGTAGATATAGTATTTTTTTTGCGTGTGTAAGAAGGAGTAAAATGACACAAGCATAAATGACATTTTTATTCATCTTCATTATTCATTCACTGACTGTACTGTTCAATGTGCTGCCTTTCCGGTATGCCACAAATTGCATCCTTTGGATTCAATGGCAGAACGCATCTGGTCGGGAATGATGTGCTGCACATGTTGCATTATGCTGTCTTTAAGCGCTGGCAAGTTATCAAGATGATCCCAATAAACCCTATCTTTGAGAAATCTCCTGAGACACAAGTCATAGAGGGTCAAATCAGATAAACGAGGAGACCGTGGAGTGGGAAACACATGACTAACCACCCTGGCTTCGGTGAAATGTTCTCTAATAACCTCCTGTACGGATCGACTGATGTGTGGAGGGACCCCATCCTGTATGAAAATGAGTGAATCCATGCTGTAGCTGTGGCATAACAAAATTGTTTATTATATATCGCGATACCTCTTGCCAGTAACCTAGCAGGTCACAGGACCCGACTGGCGAATGTCCTTAAAGAAGAATGACCCAGTGATAAACGAAGCTATAAACTCGCACCAGACGGTAACTTTGGATGAATGCAAAGGAATTTGTTGAATTGCATGCGGGTTTTGCGTAGCTCATACCCGGCAATTGTGGGTATTCACAGCTACTTTCAGGTGTAAGGAGCCTGAACCTCATCTCCCTAGAAAATCATCCACAGCGTCCAACTCCATTTGAGCAAGGAGTGTTAAGTCAGTCGACTTTCAAAGTCCTGTGAGCGTAACTTCTGTGTCAGGGTTATCTTGAATGAGTAAAAGTCTTCCATAGAGTTTGTAGACAGCTGTGTAAGGCACATCTGTGTCTTGTTACACAACGTGCACTGCAGGACCCAACGCTGTTATTCATGGCCTTCTCCACAACGGAAGTAGTAGAAATTCATTGATTTATTGAGAACTGAATGGTGTGCGACCTCTGCCTGGTCTAACTCCGAACGATCCCGTTTCTTCAAAACAAGTAATCATTCATCGCAGAGCATATGGAGATAGTGGACCTCGTCGATATTTGTTCAGGTGACGAAATTCGCTGATTCAGGGCAGCATTGCAATTGTTTAGGTGGTAATGCTTCACAAACAAAGCACGTTGGGCCAAGGTTAATGCCATTACTGTGGACGGTATTAACAACCAGAAGGAAGGAAAAACTCCCGTGTCCATCTTTTTAAACCTGGCAGCTGTGCAGTTGCATGATATGCAAATTCCATGTGTTTGGTGTTTATAATGCCCCTGGTGGTGAATTTTGGAACTAATGTTTTTCCTCGGATATCGTTTCCGTATGACGCACAATGTATTCCTGCAAAGTTTTACAGCGTTTGAATCACTGGATAGCACTCAACAAGTCTTTAAATTTACAGGGATACTTTAATTTTCATCTTTCTGTGTATATATATATATATATATATATATATATATATATATATATATATATATATATATATATATATATATATATACAGAAACCGTTATAAATGCGTAACCGTTATAAATGCGTACATGAAAAGCCATATTATTCGCCTTATACTAGTGCTGTTTTAAGGTTCTGCTACCAGAAAGACATCTGTTTTCAAAGAAGGAATATCGAAGGCAGTAAACGTTATTTTCCTATAAATACAAGCAATAGTTAGGTTTTCAACACTTTTTTTCCCTGTTCCTGGCATTAATTTCACAGTTGTGATTTTTTTAAATAATTAAACAGAATTGCATTAAGATATAATGTTGTGGATTTAAATATCAAGTTCTAATCAGAATAACTGAGTAAACATTCACTGTGGAAAAACACAACAAGAGCACACATCTTTTGTTCTTAAATCATATAAAAATATACAAATGCATATTTTATTTTGCTGAAATATTATTTACAAGTATATTCACTGAGAAAAATTCGAAAAAACATGTAATTACCTAAAAATCTTTCACAATATTTAATTTAGACTCTTGACATTTTTCAAAGAGTTCAATGAATAAAATTTTTGTTACTCACTGTTTCTTGGTTACATTACATCAAAATAGCTGGTTCACACAAAAGAGTTTTTATATCAGATACCATGGTAACCACACTTCTATACATTTGATGTTGTCTCAGTCTGTAAATGATACCATGCCTCCCTAAACATTCTGTGTATTCTTTTGTCAGCAAATATACACAAACAGTTTTTGTAAAATGTTTGTAAATGTCCCAAAATAAAGAATCTTTATCGAATTGAATAAAATCTTGAAAGTCTAATTTTACTATTGATGAATTTAAATGATTAGCGATAATTTTCCCAATGATATGAATAGATAGTAATTCAGTTTCCAAAAATAGTAAATGATTATCAATGTCATACATTTTTGGTGAAAATCTCTCAGCTTCTTCACAACTAATAGAAAAAAAACTTTACTTCCATCAGCTCCTGTATCATCAAGTATTAGTTTGCCATCTTGGCATTTCAGAATATAACACTCACCAAGGTCCATTTCATAGTCAACTCTTCTTTGCA
Organism: Typopeltis vanoorti; assembly: GCF_054136105.1. NCBI lineage: Eukaryota > Metazoa > Arthropoda > Arachnida > Uropygi > Thelyphonidae > Typopeltis > Typopeltis vanoorti. Next base: position 11,333,382 of record NC_143567.1, on the reverse strand, counting down.
AGTAGCCGAGGTTATCAGACCACTTCCTGCATAACTTTTCCCAAGTGGTCCTGGATAAATACATCACAATGTACATGTCTTCTAAAATAATAATGGCTTCCATCCTTTTAGAGCTATGTGAAGAGTTTTGTCTCATGCTATTTTCCTGAAGAAAGAAAATTTCAATGACTTTTGTGGCTCACCCATTATTTTACTTTACTTTCCTGGACACCAATCATCACAACACAATACAATAGCCACGGGGGGATGAACGAATTGCCGTAACTGCAAAGACACATGACTTGTTTGTTTTTCCTTATAGTACTGTTTACCTGACCCTTAATCCTGACCGTTCCTTCCAAAATGAAACTTTTGCACAGATGATTCATGGACATGTTTCTACATGCTGTTGGATATGATGTTGATGTGAGATTATCTTACTTTGAGACATCATAGGGCAAATCTTATCTCTGTGGCTCAAAGGGTATTCTGTATTATTTGTCCTTATGTTAAGTATTTTATCCTCAAAAAGTGTTTTGATGTTAGACCATGTGACTATATCTCTCACTCATATGTCCGAAATTGTTGGGATGGGAAAAAAATAGCATTAGGTGGTGGAAGTGAAAAGGTCGTCAAGAGGGTGACAAATGTCTTCCTTGCAATGCTCCCCCACCTAACCCAATCACCCCTATTCCCCCCCTCTCCTCCAGAAGATGTCTGTTCAGCCTAGTGGAGATGAGTGAGCTCATCTTTTGCAGATGTCTTTTAGTGATGTCACCTCCAACTGATACTGATAACTTTGGAGGGAAAAAAATAGCATTAGGTGGTGGAAGTGAAAGGGTAATCAATAGGGTGACAGAGGTCTTCCCTGCAATATTCCCCCTCACCCCCTCTCCTTTAGAAGATGTCTGCTCAGCCCCGTGGAGATGAGCGAGCTCACCATTTGCAAATACCTTTTAGTGATGTCACCTACCAACTGATACTGATAACTTTGGAGGGAAAAAATAGCATTAAGTGGTGGAAGTGAAAGGGTAGTCAGGAGGGTGACAGAGGTCTTCCCTGCAATATTCCCCCTCACCCCCTCTCCTTTAGAAGATGTCTGCTCAGCCCCGTGGAGATGAGCGAGCTCACCATTTGCAAATACCTTTTAGTGATGTCACCTACCAACTGATACTGATAACTTTGGAGGGAAAAAATAGCATTAAGTGGTGGAAGTGAAAGGGTAGTCAGGAGGGTGACAGAGGTCTTCCCTGCAATATTCCCCCTCACCCCCTCTCCTTTAGAAGATGTCTGCTCAGCCCCGTGGAGATGAGCGAGCTCACCATTTGCAAATACCTTTTAGTGATGTCACCTACCAACTGATACTGATAACTTTGGAGGGAAAAAATAGCATTAAGTGGTGGAAGTGAAAGGGTAGTCAGGAGGGTGACAGAGGTCTTCCCTGCAATATTCCCCCTCACCCCCTCTCCTTTAGAAGATGTCTGCTCAGCCCCGTGGAGATGAGCGAGCTCACCATTTGCAAATACCTTTTAGTGATGTCACCTACCAACTGATACTGATAACTTTGGAGGGAAAAAATAGCATTAAGTGGTGGAAGTGAAAGGGTAGTCAGGAGGGTGACAGAGGTCTTCCCTGCAATATTCCCCCTCACCCCCTCTCCTTTAGAAGATGTCTGCTCAGCCCCGTGGAGATGAGCGAGCTCACCATTTGCAAATACCTTTTAGTGATGTCACCTACCAACTGATACTGATAACTTTGGAGGGAAAAAATAGCATTAAGTGGTGGAAGTGAAAGGGTAGTCAAGAGGGTGACAGAGGTCTTCCCTGCAATATTCCCCCTCACCCCCTCTCCTTTAGAAGATGTCTGCTCAGGCTCGTGGAGATGAGCGAGCTCATCATTTGCCGATATCTTTTAGTAATGTCACCTCCAATTGATACTGATAATTTTTTAGGATAAATAAATAAAAAACGCGTTTTTTATAATAACGTTTTAGGAAAAAAAATAAAAAACGCGTTTTTCATTTTTTTAACTTAATATAACTTGATATAACTTTTTTTAACTTAAATAAGTTCATGTCGCCGAATTGAAGCCTTTGGCTCTTCATTATAATTAGCAATTAACTATTTATTTGTTGTGCTGGCAAAAGAAATTTCTAAAAGAAAACGCAACGACGAGTTCAAATATTTATTTTTTGCATATATCTGTTACTTAAAATTACTAATGCTAAAGAAAAAAAATAAATAAAATAAATAAATTTCAGTTACAGAAATAGGTTAAGAGCACAAGGAATTGCAGGTAAAATTAATGGTCAATATTGGTTTTAAAAAATTAAATGAAAGCATTAATTTACTACAGCAATAATTTCCCATGGGAACGAAGAATGAATAATTTTAGGATATGTGTGATCACAATCATGTGAATGCTAATCACTTAGTCATATGTAAGTATTTGAGAAACATCCAAACTTGGGAAATTGATAGCTTTTGAAAAATACCGCAATTTACGGATGTGACTCATGTCATCTTCATGGAAGATCCCTTTGAAGAAAACTGCGATTTTGTAATTTCAATAATCAATGCTCGTATGTTTCGGTAAGCATAATTCTAATACTGAATAGTTTTTATGCATTCGTGATATCTGTAAATTCCTGTTTCTGCATATTGCATTGTAAATAATATCTGTAAAATAAATATGTAAACTTAAAAGAACAAACATGATGTGTTATGTATGTTTATGTAAGATCACTTTCGAAATCGCCGTGAATTCACACACGATTTGTTTATTTATTTATTTGTTGAACTTTAAGATCTTAATTTTAGACAAATCAAAATATTCGGATGAATTATGAATAAAATATGAATTAGAATATGAATATAGAAGAAAATATAGATGAGCTATGGGAAAAAAAAAAGTGTGTGTGTTTGAGGGACAACAGTATATAATTAAATTATTCAGAAAAATTCGAAACACTACTGCCATCACGATTTTCTCTAAGAATTATCACCCTTTAACAGGAAAGAAATACCCCAAAATGTATTGGAAAATTAGTACAGCCATCTATAGAAGAAAAAAAAAAACTGTATGGGGAAAAAAACAGTTTTTTTTTTCCCATAGCTCATTTGTATTTTCTTCTATATTCATATTCTAATAAAGTTCATATTTTATTCATAATTCATCCGTATATTTTTATTTGTCTAAAATTAAGATCTTAAAGTTCAATAAATAAATAAATAAACAAACAAATCGTGTGTGAATTCACGGTGATTTTAAAAAGTGTTCTTACTTAAACATACATAACACATCAAAGACATTGTTTGTTCTTTTAAGTTTACATATTTATTTCACAGATATTATTTACAATGCAATATGCAGAAATAGGAATTTACATATATCACCAATGCAAATAGTGTTTTTCTTGGCGTAACATTTCTTTGATGAGGCAAGTTTGATTGCCTGATTTTGATACTACTTCCCAAATGATTATGGCAATTTCTCCGGTCACTAATATTACCAGTACTGCTATAAAAGCAAGTATCTGGCACTTTTGCGATGGTTCTTGATTTTCACCTGCAAAGAAAAAAAAATCATTGATAGTAATGGAAAAGTTAGCAGATTACTATAATCCTAATACAGTGGTTAGTTTTGGAAGTATCAAAGCTTTACAGAAACATACAAATTTATCACCGTGAAAAGTTGGTTAGCAACACAACCTACTTATGTGAGACATAAACCCATTAGAAGAAAGTTTAAACCAATCAAATCAAAGTCCCGACACTTTTATACCCTTTTCAATGTGATTTGGCAGATATGTCATCCCTTGCAAAACAGAATGGGGGTGTGTGTTTCCTTCTTGTATGCATTGATGGTTTTTCCCGATTTGCGTGGGTTCGAACAGCAGACGATGTTGTTAATGCTTTCGAGTCTATTTTTAAAGAGGAAGTGCCATGTTACATAAACACTGATCAAGGAAAAGAGTTTTGCATCAAGAAAGTTCGTACAATGTTTACAAACCATAATATTCATTTCTACACGACCAGGAGTGAAATGAAAGCACCCATTGCAGAAAGATTTATCAGAACGTTGAAAACAAAGATCTACAAATGGATGACGTATACTAAAAGTTATACGAAAGTTTTACTTTTAATATACCAGATCTTCATCTGGTTCAAAGTGTCCCACCAATCACAACACGAATCCTTATCTCTATCATCACTCACAATGCCATACGCGAACCATAACACAAGTACTGAAGCCATTGACACATATACCCACAGGGAAATTTCAAACATTCCATACCCATGACGTCACACACAATGACGTCATCAACCAATCACGTCACGATTCCTTATCTTATCTTGATCTTGATCTTGTCAAAAGTGCCTGGTCTACTACTGCAATACTTAGTGTTCAGTTAGTTATTACTAGTTGGTGTAGTTAGTTATAGTCAAGATGAAAAATAAATTGCGCATACGAGGTATGTTGCAATCTATGTTTGTCATGTCATCTTACTAATATGCTATTATATTTTTGCTGATACACAAATTTTTATTTTATAGTATGTGACAGTCTCGAAAATTCATTATATATCTATTCATTAAAATTCTTTTTTTTTTTTTATCTCCATCCAACTGGAATTTCCTGGTATATACCAAAACAATTATTGCTAAACATTCGCACAATAACGTGATATCGTATTTCTATGAGATATACTCAAGATGTTAACTAGAATAAGAAGTAAATGAGGGAAAAAAATCTTGTTAGGATAGATTAGGAGAATCACCATCCATGATTAAAATTCGTAGTATGCAGATATATAATCTGTAAAAATTCCACAGAAGAACTGAATCATCCCGTTCATATAAAATATGTGTGGGCACAGTTGTTAATCTGCTCAAACTTGGTAATAACGTTAATCGATTATAAATGAAATGTTCAATCAATCGATCTGCGTTTTCGTGTGAATGAACAACCAAGAGTTTTGAGTAGGTAAACATTGCGATATTTATTTTAAACAAGTGTAGGTCTTAGTTTTTTAAAGATGCTGATGTTGATGAAAGTAGTTAGGAGAATTGTTAGTTTTTATTCGCAGCTGGGCAGCTAATGGGTGGGACTGTGTTTCACCATTCTATTCAACAATACATGTTAAAATACGTCGATATGCTTATTAATTCAATAAGAAATGTATTTAGAGGAGATAGTGTGTAAAGTGAGGGTATGCGTTAGAGAGTACAATAGAGAGAATCAGGTAAGAGAGAGCGAGAGAGAGAGAGAGAGAGTCATGAAAGTTGCTTCAAAATGTTAAAACTCATCCTTGCATTGAAATATGAATAAAAGACTGAATGTCTCATATCGTCTTCTGAACTGCTGCAAATTCGAATTTTATAATAGCTTCATACTAAAAGTGTTCACTCTCAGTTACGCTGCTGTTTTATCTTGAAAACGTAGTCCCATCCACTCAAAATAATTACACTTTAAATCTTGAGAGATGTTATCAGATATTTGACAGGTTTTCAGATAATATAAATTTACTACTTATACAAAAAAAAAAAAAAAAAAACCAATGACACTTGGAGCTTCAATCACAAGCGGCACATCCACCCTCCAGGAAATGCAGGAAACGAGAAGGAGATGGGCTCTTGGTAAATATTGATAAATTTTTCTACACCGCTGACATTGTATCCCGAAGCGTCATTTTACTGACAAAAAATAAAAGTAACATAAGAGTGCTTTATTATCATTATACAGTTAGTTTCCGGGGTACATGTCAGCGTCTTTTAACTATTATGTAATGATTCAGTAAAATTCTAAGAAACATTTCTTGTAGATTGCTAAAAATAAAATTTAAATAGATTTGAAAATGCCGCATTTAATTTCCTGAAACCTGCTCTACAGACCGAAGTTGAAACTTTTTCAAGTCGCTTTAGGCATACAACAAGCATGATGGCGATCTCACACAGGGAGTTGAAATTCATCTCGTGCGTAAACACATTTACAGAGCATTCATACCCACTGGGGATAGAATTGCTGTTTTTGTATTATGGACGAAGAAACTGAGTTATGAGCTCATTATTATATATTATTAAGGAACGGTCTTATGCCTCTTAACTGCGTGTGTTCTTCTTACTCGTTTATCTGTTTTGAGAAATAAAAAAACCGGTGTTTCCAGGAAGAAAAAATCTGCGTCATTCTCATGAGATTTGAATATATAGTCCAGTGATTGAAGTGCGGATGCACTTACTTCTTGACCATTCAGGCTGTTATCCATGTTTTCTCTAATTACATCATTCCTTGTTCGTTCTTTTCCTTGGGATGCTAGTTCTTTAATCCAAAGATCCAGTTCCAGTGTACGTAATTCCTTATGTATCATTCTCATATGCCGTGTTTTTGAGACAATTAACAGTACGTGTAGAGTATGTCACTATTAGACTATAAAATGCTTCATTTGATGAGATTCTATTGCTCGACAATGAGATTAAGTATTTCTCTTAGTTCCCATTAGCCATCTGTACGAACTACAGAAACCAAACATTTAAAGACTGTTGTTCGTACGACTGAAGAAATTAAAGATGTGTAGCTATTGTATAATGAGGATTGTTCTGACCGGTTTTGAGGGATAAAATAAAACTTGTTTCCGGGAAAAGAATACCACCACCATATCAGACTGACTAACTCTCATGCATTTGATAAAAAAAAAAAAAACTTATAATTCTTCGGGCCTATACAAGATTCTAACTCAGGTCTTTCCAATCCTTGGACATCGTCGATACTAAACGACCTACGGTGGTTCTGTCGTCTTATTTACTTCATATGCTATTGTGCGTGCATATATCTGTGTGTACGTGCCTATTCAACATCAGTTGTCATGACTTGTGACTTTCTGATGATCAAACATAAGATTATGTATCTGCCTTTTTTTTCGGAGTTTCTTATATAAATTATATGTGGAATATATTACCTGTTTTTGTATAATACTATACTATGCTGGTATAGTACTATTATATCACTCCTTACTTCATATAAGGCCACTGAGTGCAACTTCTGCCCACCGAGGTTTCCAGCCACTCCCGAATCCTGTAGTTACCTCACCTCAAAAAAAAAAAAAAAAAAAAAAAAAAGGCCAACTTACTAGCATCACCCTTCTCTTCAAATTCTTCCATTGATGACCTGGGCAAAGTTCCTTCCACACTGCCAAGAACGACTCCCTTCATGTCGCCCATATTCTTCCCACAAAAAAGAAATCCGAGCAATTCCAATAACCTAAATACAAACAAGCCATCTAGCTCTGATGGTATCCCACCTATTGTGTTAAAACATTTTGCTCAGAACTAACATCTATCCTGTAACGTCTCTTCAATCTATTATGTTCAACTGGCATATGCCCCACAGTATGGAAGCAGGTCCACATCTAGCCCATCCCAAAGAAAAGTGATAAAAGTCAGCCAACGAACTACCGTCCAATTGCTCTCACTTCTGTTCTCTCAAAATATTTTGGAGAAGATCATCCACAACCTACTCATGAAACACCTAAATACCTACTGATTAAATAGTGACCAGCAGTATGGATTCCGCCACTAGCAATCTCCATCTGATCTTCGCTTCTTGCTTTCACCACCCACACCTGGACTAAAGGCATGGAGAAATTTGGAGAAACCTGGTTGTCCTTGACATCTCAAAGGCATTTGATCGAGTTTGGCACAGGAGCCTACTTAACAAACTGCCATCCTGTAGTCTGCCTTCCTCACTCTGCAACTGGATTGCCAGCTTTCTTACTGGTCGCTCACTACGTGTCATGGTGGACGGTTTCCTCTCCTTAGATTTCCACACCAATGCAGAAGTACCACAGGAGTCTGTTCTTTCAATCACTCACTTGGTCTTGTATTTAAGTGATCTGCTCGCTCAGATTTCCAATCCTATCCAAAGCTTTGCCGATGACAGTACACTCCATTTCTCATTTTAATTCGACAAACCTTGCAGTGCTCAAGTATTTGAATCCTCATGATTTACCAGTGACCTGAACTCAGATCTCCTAGCCATATCCCAGTGAGTTAAGGTTCACAAGGTTGTCCTTGTGAACCTTAACTCACTGGGATATGGCTAGGATCTGATCTTCCGCAAGAAAGAGCTCGCATCCTTCCTCCTTACCTTCAATAATACTGAGATATACAAACATGAAGAGATTTCTCTACTCAGACTGACCTGCGCCTCCGATCTTTTCTGGCACAACCACATTTCAACTATAGCTTCCGCAGTCGCCAAAAAACTTGATGTACTTTTTTTGCAAAAGACATTACTTCATACCTTCAGAGCTTCTAACTCTATAGAAAGCCCAAATCCACCCAGTCATGGAATATTGCTTCCATATTTGGAGTGGAGCACCAAACGTCTTCCTAAGATCGCTTCATTCTATCTAGAAGAGGACAGTCCGGCTAATTAATGATCCCTCTCTCTCTCACACACACAGACGTTTCTCTCAAGATTCCGCTTTGTGCCTCTTCTATAGATACTTTCATGACCAGTGCTCTGCTGAATTGGCCCCTATTATTTCTCCACTCTCCTCCAAAATCATTAAAAACAAGAACATCTGCTAACCAACACCCATTTACAGTTTATCTTGAAATTCACCGAACCAACTTCACTATCTCCACTTTCATTCCTCAGCTGTTCAAGCAAAATGTGAATAGATTCCTCCTTTCTTCTATTCCTCTTGCCCCCACACACAGTACTAATGTGGTTTGTGGTCTTTCGTGTATGAATCAGATATAAAAAAGCAGCATCTCTGAAATGATTAATGTTTACGCGTAACTTCTTTTAATCAGATTAACTACAGCGCTTACCGGACATGTTAAAAAAGAGTAATATATAGATTAGATGTATCTTATATACGATGTGAACCGCTTGATTTTTATTATCATACATAGTGTGAAGAGGTTAAGCTGTAGGTTTCTGTGTAGCGTCAGTCTAACGGGATAACTGATAAACTAGTCTTTTGTTTCGAGGTGATTTTTACAATGTCATAAGTAAATATCCATCTGTTTGCTTTTTTAATTACAAAATTCACAGAATAGTAGTCATTTATGTTTTGTTGAAATTTAATTCCCTTCTTTGGCTATTATATAAATGACTACTATTCACAGAATAGTAGTCATTTATGTTTTGTTGCAAATTAATTCCCTTCTTTGGAAAGATTTGGATCGCATCCCGTTTAGAACATGAAAAACTTTATATAATATACTTTTTTCAGCTGAAAGGGAGGTAGCCAGTCTTATTTGCAGATGAAAAATCAGGAATTTTTTCATTCATTTTTGAATGAGGCGATTGAACGAAACGATATTCAGAAAACTAGGCATTCGATAAATGTTTACAGTAGTGGTACAAAAAACAACGGATGAAATGCGTTGCTATAGAATGGGCTTATTTTGAGATACCTCGTAATCCCATAAGTCTCTTATTCTTTATTCCATCATATGAGCTCAAGTGCTAGCAGATGGTATATAATCTCCACATGAACAGCTCGTTCTAAATCCATGTTGTTCTCTCCGAACGTTCTCAGTTCTATTTTTAACGTAGAAACTTAAAGCTTTAACTGTTAGGCTCATAACACGAATTTTCATGGAGTTTAAGCAAAATGTTTTTCTGTTCTATTTCGTAATCAAAGGGGGCTATTCGTTTTCCTGCAAAGTTCAATTCTGTCTGTGTGTGTTACAAGTTTTTCAACCGCATGTATCGTTTCAACGCATTTAGGATGGAATTTTTAATCATTAATATGACATTTAAACGAAGCATACTATTCTGATATTTGTGTTATAATGAAGAGAAAATGAAGTCATATATTTGTAAACTCCATTGTGTTCAACAAATTATTCTTTGGGAGAGAAAAAAATTAAATTCCAATCGATAATGATAAACATTGAAGAATGATTATTAAATAAAACAATCATCTTTATGTTTAAATATGTGAAATTTACAAAAAAAAAAAAAAAAAAAACTTTCCTCCGAAAAGGTATTAAATTGGCTTGACTTTTTTTTTTACTTATATAATACCACAAATACGTAAATAGATCTTTTGCCAATTGGGCAAATTTAAAAAAAAATAACCGCATTGCTTTCTCTCTTCCTGAAACAACACATATTAGAATATATACAGCTGAGATTAGAAGATTCAGAGAAAGGCCATACAGACCGATGCTACCTGTATGAATCGCAGAGGGTCTGATTAAGATCATCTTCACTAAAGCCACAAGAATCATCAAACAGCTATCTCATACGTAATGAAACCAATAACTGGAAAGCAGAAAAGAATTTAATACTCCGCAGCTGCATTCCACTACAAAATTGTCCTCTATAGCTAACAGAAAGCACAAAATTCGAGCAGGGCACAACTGTATAACCAGCATTTCATTGAGAGTCGCAGTTTTAAAGAAACGTAGAATAAGGATAGTTTCATAATCAACAACCTAAATGATATTAGATTCTGTCAAAGAACTATCACGGAAATTTATTTATCATAAGTCACATTCCGTATCCGGTAACACTGTTAGAGGACATTGACCAAAATCATCAAATGATCACTATGCAAATAGAATAACTTGGATATGAAATAATAAAATGGATATGCCGTATTAATTGACATTATATAACATATAAATAAATGCTCGTCAACAGAATTAGAGGAACTTAAATTACGCCCGTTGAAATCAGCGGTTGTGATTCTGTATATGAATGGATTGAACAGCATGTGGTACGACAGACTGAATAAATCGCTTGAATAGAACAATGCCTAGTTAATTTTGTAACGAAATGTTTGATGCTTGTGGTCATTGATTTTTTTTGTATTTATGGTACGTGCGTTTCATTCTAAAAAGGTGTTTTTTTTTATAAAATAAATTTTTTAAAAACTTTTGTCGTGTTACTCATCTCATTGCTTATTTATCAAATCAGTCGATTTTCCTATACCTTTAATCAGTGCACTACGCATGACAAATTTTTGTTTACTTAATATGAGATGCATTTGGTTCAGAGATCTGCTAACTAGATACTAGTAGTTTTCCTTATTTAAGAGCAAATTAAGCGAAGTTCATTATGGCGTTCTTGTTCGAGTAATTTGCAAAGTTCTTTCGACTTTGATCTGAAATAAATATCCGCTAGTACTCGATACAGTGTCAATATACTGAATTTATAGATAGATTAAATTTTCCAATCAGATATTAATAATAGTGTTCTACATAGCAAGAAATCTTCGGTTAACCATATAATGATTCATTGGAATTGATATCGAAATTATTGATATCATTAATTCATTATTGGCTGGAATCATATGATAATATAAAATGAAATTATTCACTTGAATTTTATATAACTCTGCTTCCAGATTGCTCTAAATGTAGTATAACTGAATGTGCAATTATTGTCGTGACCTAAGCCATATACAAAGAGAGCTTTGTTACAGCGGTTATTTGTATGACTGACCAGAAACTGCACCACTTTACAAGCGAATGGGAAGAAAAACTATTTCAAGTATAGATCAGGATATGTTTTTTTTTTGAAGTAATTTATTTGTAAACTTCCTATAATAGTACAAAATGTTGAAACAATCATATGTGTAACCCAAGAGCAACAGCTCATCCAGGTTACGATATGCATAAAGTGACAAAGATGTATGCAAGGTATTTTCATTCTATACACATATGCACATTCATATAATATACATATTACATATTATTATAATATAATTACAATAAAATCACAGGAGACATGCTAATATGTACAGAGAAAGTTGCATAACAATTAATTGGGAACAAAATAAAACAAAACAGTTAAATAGCATTTATTTTTACGTTTTACACATAAGACTGGATCTTTGAATACAAATATGCTAAAAACCAATAATTTATACAATTATTTTGAACAGAGCTTCCTCATTTCTGTGGGAAAATAAATACTCTTTGATTAGAGTTTTGTATTTGTTTGGGTTGGTTTCATTTCGTATTGTTAAAGGTAGTGTGTTGAATACTTTTGGCGCTAAATAAGTATAATGTTTGTGTATTGCTTCTTTATTTGCTTTTGGAACTAAATATTTTAGGCCCTTATGTCTACTAAGGAAAGCATCTTATTTGATATTTACGTATTCGTTGTCGTTTTATTTTGAATAATAGCCCTATAGACGTATAAATATCTAAGGGATAGTATATTTAGTATGATATATTTATTACACATTGCAGTATCCTTATATTTGTTTCTAGTTAAGATTTTAATTACTTTATTCTGAGTCGAGACTAAAGATTTCAGCATAGTGCCATAGATTCCTCCCCAACTTAATATACCATATTGTACAGTGCTTTGAATCGAGGCAGAATATAATATTTTTAGCATATTTAAATTTAAGAATCTGTTTAGGTAGTAAAGTCTGTTTAACATAATCCTTACTTTATTTATGACATCTGTAATATGCGGTTTCCAGCTTAAATTACTATCAATTTTTAATTCCAAGTAAGGGACTGACTTTTTCTATTTTCTCGCTGTTGCAATTTCAATTTTTCCTGCAATTCCAATCATGCAAAATTAATTGTGCAGTGAAGTTCATTTCGCAATTGTATTTCGCAAGTTGTATTTTGCCAGTTGTATTTCGCAAGTTAAAATTTATATATTTAGTTTTTGAGACATTCAGACTAAGTTTGTTTTACTGGAACCAATTTGTTACTTTCAAAAGATCAGCATTCACGATGGTTTTCATTTGTTCGGCTGTGTCCGTAGGGAAAATAAGTACTGTATCATCTGCAAAAGTATTTATTTTGCTGTTTAGTTTAAGATTGCAGAAGTCATTGATATAAATATTAAATAAAATTGGCACTAATCCTTGTGGTACACCGCAGTCTACTGTTTTGGAGCTGCTATAGCTCTTGTTTCTTTTTACAATTTGTGATCTGGCACATCGGTTCTCTGTTTTACTGTTAACAAATAGCAAATTCCAAAATGCGATAATATTCGATGCATTTCGAATTTTCTCTCCCGAACGAAGTAACACGTTCAAATATTGATTACCGTACTAATAATCAGTAGTCCCTTCCCTTGCCGCCAGAGCTGCCACTACTTGACTTGGGACTACGCCGTCCAGATTGTTTCCAGCAAGAGTTCGGGATGGAAAATTCGAACTTCGGATTTCTCCATCCATGTAACCCTAGATATGGTCTATGGGATTCAAATCCAAAGAATTCTGTAACCATGGAGACACATCGAATTCGCTGTCATATTTAGCTACCTACTCTAACACATCTGTGAAGACAGGCATCATGAATGGTTGTATCTGATTAGCCACAATACATACTATTTGGGTCTCCAAAGTGATTGAGAAGGTCAACAAAAATCACCAATATAGATTCCGCATTATTGCGCTACACCTGAAATCATCGCTAACCTCATCCAGCATTAAACACACAAGCCGTTAAAACACGTGGAGAAACTGTGGTTGCTCTTGATATTTCCAAGGCATTTGATCGTGTCTGAAATAGAGACCTCATATCCTATGGTCAACCTTCTACTTTGTGATTAGATTGCCAGCTTCCTTTCTGCTCATTCATTGAGTGTCATGGTGAATGGCGTTCTCTCATCAGATTTCTTTATCCATGCTGGAATGTCCAGGGACTTTCTCACCGTTGATCTTTCTCTAACTTCAAATTCTATTCTTAACTTTTCTGATGAGAGTACTCTCTATTTCTCTTCTTCAATCAAGAAACCCTGTAGAATAGAAATGATTGAAGCGTCAAGATTTTCAATAATGAATGTCATAAACAGTGATCTCCTTACAATTTTAAAGTGTAATGAAAACAAGTTAGTGACTTTCAATGCTATCAAAACAAATCTTGTCTCATTACCCAGAAGAAATATCCAATTCTGCTCCCTCTTTCTTGCGTTAATGCTCCAATTGCCAGTTAAAATCGGTTCCCCTTCTTGATAAACATATCCATAGTCTCCTCAACCTCTAAAAACTTGGCATTCTATTTCGTTCAAAATTACTTCTCTTAACACTTTATAAATCCCAAATCCGACAAACCTTAAAATATTGAAAAGAAGAAGACAATCTCCCTAATATTTGACCACCCCCATCACAACTCCCTCCGGTCACTTTCTCATAGGCGTCATGTTTCTGCATTATGCCTCTTTTTATACGTATTTTCATGGGTATTGCTCCTACGAACTGACCACTACCATTCCTCCGCTTTCCTCTAATCATGTAAGAGCACAAGCAACTAATGGTCAACAACCACACGCAGTTGAACTCCAAACACACTGAACCAGCCGTTCATCTTTTTTTCCTTGGTGCCAAGAAAGTTTCTTGGAAAGCTTTCCAAGAAACTTGTGAATAGATTCTCCTTAACCTCTTTGTCACATTTGGCACTGTTGTTTGTAATTCCAGTGACTTCTCGTGTGTGTGTGTCGTCCTTGAGTGGGCTTGTACAAGCCAAATGTTCAGCATCGACGATGTGTGGGCGCCAGCCATTAGTCTGTTCTTCATGTATTGCCCAATATCCTTCCACTCTCGGAACACCTTAACTGCAGCTCTCCGCGCACAACCAACATTATTAGGAGTTTCTTGGATACTGCACCCTTTAACAACTAAGTTTTTTTTTTTTAATTTTTAAGTAACATTTTTCAGGACACGTCCCTTTCCATTGTCGACTAGCAACTTCGAATGAACAGAATGTCACGCACTCGCAGAATCCTGTGCTATTAATATCTGGACTTCCTTTATTCAACAGTGATATTACTGAGAGATTTTATTAACTTCGATTTTATATTCTTCGATGTTTTCTCGTGTGTTTTTAGTTGCCGGCCTGGTTTGCCGTCTGGTTAGTATCCGCTCTCCAATCAGGCAATGGGTTCGATTCATCTTCCTCTCTACAGGCGGGAGATGAATTTCGTCGCCCATTGTGACCACTATTGAATGCCTGAAGTTCCACTTTGGTCACTAGAGCGGAGTTTCCAGATTACGTAAAAAAATAAATGAAAATATTTAAAAATTTAATAAAGATAGAAAAAAGGCCACCAGTAGTATGTTCTATAGACTTATAATGTTTCATGGGCGTTTTAATTACTTTAATTGAAACCTGAGAATGCCAGATTTCAAGTTATATTTAATATAATATAGTTTATACGTGTGCTGTTCAATAAGTATTATGACTAATTTTGCTGTGCCGAAACCACTCATCACAATATTAATTTCTGTAGAATAAAGAAATGTTTCTGCATATGTTAACAAAAGAGGTTGATAGATGGCGTATACGGGCTGATGTGCCCGAGTGTCACGTTACTAAACGCAAGTGCTCATCGGCGCGCTTCCGAGGTGCGACCAGTCTTCGAAATGGAAGCGTCCTTGGAACAGCGTTAGCGATTAAATTTTGTGTGCGTTTGCAAAAATCGGCATCGGACACTTTTAACATGATACGCGAAGCTTTCCACGATGAAGCAATGTCGAGGGCAAGTGTTTTTCGCTGGCATAAAACTTTTAAGGAAGGAAGGAAAAATGTGGAAGATCTTGAACGTGAGGGAAGACCTTCAACGTCCATCACAGAGACAATGATCAACACAGCAGCGATTATCATCAAACACGTCAAAAGGAAGCGTCCATTGCTGAAGAATGGCTTCTTATTGCATCACGATAATGCAAGGCCACATATTGCTGGTGGTGTAGTGGACGTTTTGCAGAAGAACAACACAGATATCCTACCACACCCTCCATACAGTCCTGATCTCGCACCGTGCGATTTCTGGCTGTTTCTTCAGCTCAAGAAACCACTAAGAGGCCGCCATTTCGAAAGCAACAAAGCATGTGTAAAAGCTGCGTAGGCGGTTTTGAAAGAACTCTCAAAAAAACGGACTCTCACATGTGTTTAAGAAGTGGACGCAACGTTGGGACAAATGCATCGCGTCTCACAGTAGTTACTTCGAAAAAGACCATGTAAATGATGACGATTAAAGGTAATCTGTTTTCTGTATACCATAAATATAGCCTACGTATTTATGGTAGTCTGAAATGAAATAAACAGCCTTACATTGAAAAAAAAATAAAAAAAGATCTAACTCATGATACGAGAGAGCTTCAAAAAAATTACACGCCACTTCGAACAAAAAGAGTCCATGGTCATGATGACAGTAAATAAGAATCTTGCACTGTTTAGCAAACAATTGCTTGAAATATTTTATTTCTTTCTGTTGTATTATCGCAGAACGCTGATTAAAGATGAGGACTTTCTGTTGAAAAACGACAATGGTTAGAAAACAAAAGCCATGCATACGTCATAGCTGTGATTAATAATGTAACAGGCGCATACTAAATAAACAGCGCTTACTTGGTGTGTACCACAACACAGTAAACTAGCTTCATCGATCGCATATCTGCCTGCTCTTTTCTTCGCCTTGTTCGTAGTCGGCCTAACTAAAAGTGTTCCCCCTTCCCCCCCCCCCCCTACTCCTCCTGGAATAGCGAGAATGTGTGATTGTCGCTTTGCTACCTACTGACGCATGTCACGGTGTCTAATGCACGCAGCAATAAGTGCCAACTGGACTATGAGGAATTCGTCTGAAGTGTGTTTCTAAGAGCCACGAGATATTAAGAAGAGGAACTGGTCACCTAGGCAAAACGTATCACAAGAATTGAAGATATGTCTGAAGAACTATTCACAGTTAAGCATAATGTAATAAAATTTCAGACATTTTTTATAACTGATGATAAGTAATGAGATAAAATACAGTGAAGAAAGCGAATGTGATATTTGGACGACGATTTATTGATTTCATCGCGAAATTGGGGTATTATTCTTGCATGAACCGTGCTTATGTCTGTTAGCATTTTTATCTTTAATTCTTTTAAATCTGTAGTGATATTTTTAACTATCAGGAAATTACCCAGTATTTTATGGATTCAGCTGGAAGCCCTTGTTTAGATTCGTTCTGTAAAATAAAATGAATTTTTTTTTTCAAAACTTAAATTTTGTTAAGAGATGAATTAGAATGAATCAAACGTAAGAGTTAGTTGGTAATCTTTCCAGTTTTTTAATAAATCATTGTCTTACCACGTGAACTTTCATGCATTGCGTGATATTCACCATTACAATGCAAAAAAAAAAAAGACTATTATACTTTATCTTTTCGTTTATTAATAAATCTATATCTGGTTTCGTTTCTCCACAGTACGGATAAAATTCCAAGTTTTTTTTTTTTTTTCCCCTTTCAGGGAGATGCTGGAAGAACATCTCACGAAATAAAATTTTATTTATGTAATAATATATTTTTAGACTTTCTGTTTTTAATAACAGTATTTTATAATATTTTATTTTATGTAATATAATCTAGTGAATCCACACCCCCACTTATCACATGACTGATTTCTCTTCCTATTCTCTTCGCAGAAACCCTTACTCACTTTACAGAGGATTTATATCCTGACTTTCTCTGATACGTTTTACTTTTCTGAGATGTGACTCGCTTCTTCAAAAATACTAAACAGAACTAATACTGCAACATGAAGGCACAAGTGTTGGCTAGTTCTTTTGTGAAACAACTTTTTTTTACGCTTTCTGAGTTTACTCCCTTGTGAGAAGAAATATAAAATGTGAGTAGGTGGAGCATTTAGATAAAACATTTTCTTCAAGACTAGGAAAAATATATGTCTTAACGTTGTCTCACTTTATCCGAATCGAAGGTAACTCGAATGACATCGCGAAAGTTATGATGAAAAAAATGGACTTACTGATTACGAAATTTTCAAGAGATTTCGGTGCCGGTAGAAGAATGAGTTGCATCAAGAGTAGCGATAATCCCACAAATTCGGGAGGCGTGGGTAACTTTATCTCTAGCCTCGAGAGATGGCATTTTGCTCTTCCCTCCTTTCATTCCTTCCAGTCTGAATATTTTCTTTTATATTTATCTCATCATTATCATCCCTTTTCTCCTGTCAGATTTTCTTAGATTACATTCTCTCATTTCCATCCTCAAATTTCCATAATTGTTGCATTGATTCATGTCGATGTTTTCTGAGAGAATGATTCCATAGAACAGGGGTCGGCAACATTTTCACTCGCGGGCCACATTCAACTTTTAATAATCGGGTCGCAAGCGTTTATTTAATAGAAAATAATGAGTGAAAAAAATACCTAAGTTATCAATTTTTATTATATCAATCTTAAAACACATAGAAATATTTAAAGTACGAGATATGAAACAATGAAAATGAAACTCAATGAAAAACTATCACGTAAAAACAAAGTAATATAGTTTATGCATCACAATATGTGTGTCTCTCTGCTTAATGTGACTTTTGTGATTGTTTTCCCTTATCCAAATTATCTACATCCACTTGATAACCTAAGGTGTAAATTCGAATCGAAGCATGCAAATATTCATCAGTCAGTCGAGAAGAATTTTTTTTTTCTAAAACTCATGGCAGAAAATGCTTATTCGCATATGTATGCGTTATCATCTTCTTTGCGAAAATGATTAAACTTTCAAATTTTTTTGTAAGCATCGATAAAAGTTTTGAATATTTTCTAACGAAAATGCGTTCTTTAATGTTTCATTGTGTTGTAATTCCAAAACTTTCGTCTGTAGTCGGTTTGGTACCTCGTCAATGTCGACATTAAAAGGATGCAAAAATAATCGCATTTCGATGCTATTTTTTATGAAAATCCACAAATCTTATTGAAAATTCCGTTTGTAAATCTTCAATAATACCAACAAAAGTTTCCTTTTGTGTTTGCCATCCAACTGTAGATGCAGATTTGCAACATATATGATGATGTAGATTTTCTTCCATCATATATTTCTTCAACAGACATAGTTTGCCTTCAAAAGCTTTTATGCCAGAAAACAGTTCTGCTAGCAACTTACCTTGGCCCTGCAGGGTCAAATTAAGTTCATTACGGTAGTTGTAATGTCTACCATAAATGCAAGAGATATAATCCATTTTTTTAATACTGTCCTTTTCAATAGTATTTTCGTGCTCCGTCATGAAAATATCTATTTCTTCACGTAAATTAAAAAATCTTTTTAGCACAGCACCTATACTTAACCATCCAACGGTTGAGTAGTAGATAACGTCCTCTTGAATGTCCATAACGTCTTTTCTTGGTGATAAAATTTTACGGGCCACATGCTATGTAAGTATGGTCAACCTTTTATGGGCCGCATGCTGCCCGCGAGCCGCCGGTTGCCGATCCCTGCTATAGAACATGAATGAAAATAAATAATTGAATTAAATATTTACACGCTTACGTTTTGACAGCTCGAAATAGCATTATCCAGGCATTTAAGACATACACTCAACAAATAAAATGATTTCGAAAACAATAACCCCTACTATAGTGCCATCTTTCGATAAGACAACGCACCTTGTCATTGGGCTCGTACAACTAGTGAGTGGTTGAAGGAATACGACAACGATTTGGCCACATTGACTTGGCCCCCAAACTCCTCTTCCAATTGAACATATGTGAGTTGCAGCATTAGACATGGGTCGAGTTACGCATGGAGGATGTTCGACATTTGTGGAATCTGTTCCTAGGCGTCTGCGAACCGTGATTGCGCAGAGAGATGGGCCAACGCATTATTAGGTGGGTGTTCCTAACATTAAGCTAACTCATTGTATAATTATACCAGTTTCACATAGTTATTCTTCTAGTAAAGCTAAACATAAGCATATTCTTTCATTTTATCCTTAGCGCACCATTTTATAGTCTTGATATTAACTACTTCATTCCCTCATATCTCCAACTGTTCCAAAGTTTATTCATATCATAAACCATGTGACTAAATATACATAGATTAATTCAGATATCGTTTGAATCTTGTACTCGTAAAGTGGAACAATAACCGACCTATCACTGTCCTCCTCTTCATTATCGAAGCAATCGCTGTATTGTCTTCAACTTTTTTGCGACATATCTTCTGAATTTCATTTCCTTATCGTTATAAATTCAAATACACAACGTTTCAGCATTCGTTTAATTATTCATTCATACATTCATTCCAAAGTACAAGTTTTTGGACTTCCGAATACACACAGAGAGAGAAATCCCTCATTAAATAAAGCTGAACCTTCAGGTGTTCCACGTTGCCAGTCTTCTTTACACCTCCCTGAACACTTGGATTAATTATTTGTTTTTATAATTTTATTATAATTTGTGATATTGATAAAATATATTTATTGTACTATAAATGCTGTTGTCCATTTAAAGTCCAGATTTTAATACTGAAAATTCCTTAAAAAAAAAGAAAGAAAGAAAAAGCAGTTATTAATCTCGAATGCGAATACGAGGGCTGGTGTGCGATCTTCTTTCATCAACTTAAGAATGTTTTTAGCTTGTTCCATTCAGCAAAGAATTCAAGTACTAATAAACAGAAGCAGTGGATACATCATGTGTTTATTTATTAATGCAAAATATATAAACGTTAATGAGATTTTAATGTTTAACAGAAGATTACTCTCCAACCGATTTCACTTTGCATAGTATGTTCATATTCATTAATTGTTTTTATTTTGAGCCATCCTAACTAAAAGTGTGTTCCTTTTTTCTCTTCTCTTTACCTCATTCGCAGAACAGCGAGAATGTGATTATATTTTTGTCACTTAACGGATGTACATCAACAAAAGACATCTGTTTGTAATGTCTTTGTTTGTCGATGTAAACAATAAAACCTTATTGTATTGAGAATTTGAAAGAGGATATGAGAAGCAATATAAATAAAATTCTTCTGAAAAGGACTAAGCTGACATTATTTGATTAATGGAATGATCGGTAAGTAAATTAAAGCACTGATAATATTTTTTATATTATCTCTCAGAGCATTCTTCTTTTTAAGAAACATCTCTGCATGTACAGGTATATTCTATTATCTTGGAGGACGCATTACTAAAAGCACTGCCAAGCAACTTTCCCCACGAAAATTAATCTGATAGGGGAGATGCGTTCGGCGACTTGAAGTTTTTGAACATCGAGAGTTTCTTGCAAACCAAGATAAAAAAAATAATAATAATCTTTTAAAAATGCTTCGTAAAGTAATTTTTATAAAGTAATAAGATAACATATTTAGAAACTAATAATGATTAACATTTTATACATATACGGCATTTTACACTTAAAATCATAAATTTTAAAATGCCGTGTTATCTAGAAAATATTAAAACATTGCTCACAAAGGTAAGATGTCGAGCTGAATGCTATATGATGTCTGAGTTTAATTTTTAAAAAAAAAAGAAGTGTGAAAATTAAGTCGAGTAAAAAATATTAGCAAACAATTTATGAGTTACATACAAAACCTGTGTGGAAAATTATTTATTACGTTTCTATCTATCTCTCCCTTCCATCTGATTCAGACGGGTTGGGTCTCGTCCTAATGAGGAGTCACGGCGAAATAATGCAACCGGCACGCCACTCCTCTGTTGCATCTCTATTGGAGGCATTCATGTCTAGTCCGTGTGTGTTCACTGGGCTGGTTTGCCTGCTTGCAGCATGAAAAAATCCCAGCTAAACTGGGAGGAAAACCCTACTGTCCGCGCCCAAGACCTGCGCGGGCAGTGGGGTTTTCCCCCGGTTTTTCCCTAACTTGGCTATGGCTGAGGAAGATCCTTGAGTTCCTCACGTCTCCGACGGGAATCGAACCTAGGACAGCTTCCCCAGGCATATGGTTGCGAAGCGCACAGCCACTAGACTAACCGCGTATTTATTATCTTTAATAAATACTTTTTGTTGTATTAATTTATGTTGAAAATGTGCACATGATTTGCTTGTTTAAAATAACATTTCTTGAAATCCATAAAAAGTTCGAACTTTGTAATCAAATTTGAACATAAAGAGAAAAACGATTGATATACAAAGGGAAAAAGTACAAGAACTCAAGAAGAAAAGAGCAATAGACAGTAAAAGTACATGAAAGGTTCGGTTCAGTATTTCATCCACTGAGATTCTATTTTGATTCTTCTTAAATAGAATCCGAGATTCTGTTGCGCACAAGTAGTTTAATAGCATAATCCAAATGAGGCTATAAAACTTATTTAATCCCATAGTTTTGATTACATAGTTACTTGATATTATGAAATACGGCTTGTTAGGAATTGATTTAATAATAAACGTTTCCCCTTTCTTTTCCAAATCTAGAAATTTCATTAATGACGAACGATAGAGCTTAATAATATCCCCCCCCCCCCCAATCCTGTAGTAAATGTTTTACGTTCCGTATAAGGTTTCTTCCCATTCTTCAGGAATCGATTCTAATCCATTTGAAATAACAATCTAAAGCATACTTTATTTGTATCTCGGTTTCTTCGATTTTCTAACTTTGTTTCCACGTGGTGTATCCTGATAATATTTATATT
This sequence comes from Typopeltis vanoorti, assembly GCF_054136105.1. Taxonomy (NCBI): domain Eukaryota; kingdom Metazoa; phylum Arthropoda; class Arachnida; order Uropygi; family Thelyphonidae; genus Typopeltis; species Typopeltis vanoorti. The sequence continues at coordinate 11,311,040 of NC_143567.1, read as the reverse complement.
ATTCATTATTTTATTCCAAGGTTGTGTCCAGTGATTTTTTGTAGGTAAATCAAAAGCGTGTGTGTGTGTGGGGGGGGGGGGGGTTCCGATGACTAACATTCGGATGTGTCTACTTTTCAGGTAGAGAAAATACTTGGACGAATTTCAAAATGTAATCAATAACTTGTAGTTTCTACTGTTATTAGTAGAAACTACAAGGATTCAAAACTTTTTATGAAAACATATCCTAGCGATACGTCAATATACGAATACGTATAAAATTATCAATATAGAAAAAACACCCGTGTATATTTATAGATATTTATAATTTATCATCAAATAACTACGATGGTGGTCTGAAAGGTTCTCGCCTAGAACATAGATGGCAACATTATGAAGTAGTTTGTTTTATACAGCTAGTTTTATACAGAAGGTTTTAACGCCAAAAGAAATTCATTCGAAGTTCATAAACGTTTATGGGCAATCTTTCCTTCGTTTTCGGCAATTAAAAAATGGGCTGCCGAGTTTAAACATGGCCGTACTAGCCTTGAAGATGATCCGCGTGAAGGACGCCCAAAAAATGTAACAACACCAGAAATCATTGATCAAGTGCACGATATCGTATTGGATGACCGGCGAGTCAAAATTTGTGAAATTGCTGAGACTATAGGCATTTAAAAAGAACATGTAGGATATATTTTGCATGAAGAATTGCATATGAAAAAGCTTTGCGAAAGACGGGTGCCGCACTTGCTCACAACTTGTTCGTGAGCACAATTACGCACTTGTTCGTAACTCAGATCAAAAACGCACTCGCATGAAAATCTTTGAACAGTGCTTGTGCATTTTATCAAGAACAAAACTGATTTTGTGCGTCGATGTATTACTATGGATGAGACTTGGATTCACCATTACACATCAAAATCCAAACAGCAGTCGAAACAGTGGACAGAAGCCGGTTGTTCAGCGCCAAAGAAGACAAAGTCGGTTCCATCAGCAGGAAAGGTCATGTCATCGGTGTTTTGGGATGCTAAAAGCATTTTGTTTATTAATTATCTTGAAAAGGGTAAAACAATAATTGGGGAATATTATTCCGATCTTTTAACCAGACTAGACGAAAAAAATCGTGAGAAAAGACCCGGTTTGCAGAAGAAAAAAATCATCTTTCATCAGGACAATGCACCTGCCCACAAAGGTATTTTGGCAATGGGAAAATGAAGGGATCTGCACTATGAATTGTTGGAACATCGACCCTATTCCCCAGATTTGGCTCCTTCTGAATTCTTTCTCTTCCAAAACTAAAACTCTTCCTGCGCTGGTCAGCATTTTTCTTCGAATCAAGAGGTGATTGCAGCTGTAGAGGGGTATTTTACAGATCTTACTGAGAAACACTACAGGGACGGGATAATGGCGCTGGAGCATCGCTGGAATAAATGTATTAGTCTTAAGGGAGATTATGTTAAAAAAAAAAATTATTTTGAAATTATAAATTCGTTTTTTCATTCTTAGGCCGAGAACTTTTCAGACCACCCTCGTATCTATAATTTTTATTCTCGATGTTGAGAGCAAAATTAAATTATGGAAACTATCTTTCGACACGGTTGGGCATGTGCGGGTAAGTTAATTGGTTTTTAAATTTACGAACTGTTTTTAATAAACAGAAAGACGATTTCGTAAATAGGATATTCATTCCTAGGAAATGAAATTTATAACTCTAGCGATATTTTCTCCATCTTCTGAAAGAGAGAGAGAGAGAGAGAGTGAGCATGGAAAGAAAATTGAATCGTTAAATCTTATTTCTGTAGTAGAAACAAATAATACTTCTGAGTCAACCCTCAGAGAATATTTGAAACGATATTTTAAATATTAAAAGTAAACGAATGTGTTTTTTATGCTGTCACCTAAGTAATCGAAAAATGTTGTGTGGAGTTACGAGTTGGCCTCTGTTCGTAAAATGTACTGTATTATCCATTCTCTTTCATTCATTTTCTTTCATTTAATTTTCATTCCTCCCTCCAATCTGATCCTGGACATCCTTACTTATTGTTTTCATGTAAATCGTGTACCCGATTTACAGATTACTGACACATAATAATGCAAGTTTCGATAATATTCTGCAATCTGACCGTATTATTCCATTTATATTGAGTAATGTATTTAACTCTTTTAGTGATGTGGCAGTATTTCAGATGCTGAAAGATTAAGTTATAGATGTCCCTCTAAAAAAAACCTTCAATATTTCTGTAGAAATAATGTTTACCGAATGAGGTTATACCAGTATAGTTGAGAGGAAACAAAATGATCCAATGATGATGTTTTTGTAAGTATTAATGTTAGTTTTCCTGATATGGCATCGTAAAAGAAGACCAGAAAAGTCTAACAGTTTATTTCAACCCAAAACTGGTGGAATTCAGACGTAGAGTACACAAGAGGAGGGGGACGAAAAAAAATAAAAATAATTACATAATGAAGATTTACAATTATCCTTATTCATTTCTGAATGTTTTAATTCTTGAATTAATTTCTTGCAACATAAAATACTGAACAAGGAATACAGGGGAACTTATTAGTAAACTTTCCCATCTCACTCTTCCGTTGTGTTCTAACTCCATGCCATCTCCGATCTCATATGAGTTTCCTTCCGCAAATTCGGGTTCTCGGCAAAAAGAACATACGCAAACAAAATGTCAAGATGCAAAAATATTTCGGACACTTGTCTGTATATCTAATAAAAATTATCTTACGCACGAGAACTGTTTCTAAAAATTCACAGCCACTCTGTCAGAAAAGTAGTGGCCACTGACACTTTTCTTTCACGTGAAAGCACAATATTAGCAAACTAGACAAAACTACTGTTCCTCGGGTTTATCTTCGTGATGGCTCTCAAAAGCTCGGCTATTTCGTCACTTTTCTGTTATCATCACGCTGACGACATTTTCGTGCATATTCTTTTAAACTTGCCTTTTGAATTCAGTTTTGCCTAAACACCTGATTTGGTTTATATTGCGAAACTGTAGGACCTTTCACCGCTAAACGTCTACAGTATTCATAAAAAATATCGATGTTTGGACCCAAGCTTACGATCGTCATGCAGTGTTACCCTTTGCATGCTCTATTAACCGTAGAATGTGAGTTGTCTGAACCCAAAAGGTTCAACATCCTTCGGACTTTTTAATTAAGCACCATCAGAGTTGCTAGCTGGCTTGCTGCTTTAGTTTTTGGCCTATATTAAAGAGCTGTTCGCCTTCGTGGCTTTTTTTCTTCTTCTTTATCTTTCTTGGTTATTGATTTCTTGATAAATGATATCAATATGGGAAAATTTTTGCTTTTATGACAATATTTTTGTTAATTTCGAAATCTAATAAAACATACTTAATTTATTTTCGAATAACTTGAAGAGTCGCAGGGAGGTGGGCAACACCATTTTAGTTTAGATATATATTGTCAGAAACTTGAGAAATAAGAACTAATTATTAAAGAATAGCTGGTCTTGAAAACTGAAAATTTTTATTTAAAAGCAAATAAATACAAACGAAAATTAATAGAAGTAAGGATTCCAGCAGCTACGCCACACAAGTTGATAATAATTATAAGATCCAGATATCTAGGACTTTGAAACATCGGAAAAAAATTTTGAGACTGTCTTGTCCAATATTTCTTCAAATTACTTATTGATACTTTCAGAGGAAATCGATAAAGTCGACTTCTTTATGCGAAATTGTTCTGAGACTTTCTAAGACAAAGCCTGTGAAATACTCGTCAAGTAACACGAAACTTGACTGGCTATGTTAGTTCAGGAAGTTTGCCTGCTCTATGAGAAGATTAATTTTTTTACAAAAACATCAACATTTTTACAGAATTCATTTCCTACTCCGATGATCCTTGTCATGCTTGAATTACCAAGAAAACGGTTGTTGTAGAAAATCATCGAGAAAGTGTCCGCGCGGTTAGCCTAGTGGCTATGCGCTTCGCAACCATATGACTGGGGAAGGAGTGTCCCAGGTTCGAAGACGTGAGGAATTTGAGGATCTTCTTCAGCCATAGCCAAGTTAGCCGGTCTTGGGCGCGGGAAGTAGGGTTTTTTCCGCCAGTTTATCTGGTCATCCTACAAGCAGGCAAACCAGCCCCGTGAACACACACGGATCTACAGCCATAAATACTTAACCCCCCCATGAGGGGGCTCAACTCGCCCCAATAGGGACGGGTTGAGGGATCTGCACGGGGGAGAAAAAGGGAGGAAACTCCATACGAATAAATAAAACCGAGAAAGTCAGAAAATCTCAAAAGTGAGAAATCATATAAAAAGAATCAAGTCAAGATGCACACAGAAGACTTTCTATAGTTAATAATTTCGGTTTTTATGGACATAATGTTTTATATAAGATCAAACTGTATTATTTACATATAAGAATAAATTTGGAATAATATACCATCCAAAATCTACATGAAATATCACTCATTCTAAGGAATGTAATGCATTTGACTTTAGAATATATTTAATTATGATCCAGCTAAATTGTTTAAAAATTACTACAGTATCTTTGAATAAATTCCGATTCCATAGTTTAAGCCAAGCCAACAGATATTCCGTTGGCTCTCAAGATATCCAAGGTCTGGCATCATTGATATAGAGATTTGTGAATTACATTGAGTGATTGATGAATTTCATAAGAAGTTATTTTCGATGTCTTTCCAGAAAAACCCAACAGATTAATTTTATAAGAATATACATAGTTCTTAAACAAGAACAAATCAGAAGTGTGAAGCTTCCCGCAGGAGTCATGTCGTTATGAAATTATCAATAAAGCAACTAGTCGTGATGAAAATGACGGAGAAAACATACTGTAGGAAGGAATATTTTTTCCATTCATTTTTGCTTCAATACCCATAAGTGCAAAACGTTTTCATTTTGTGAACTATAATAGTTTACAATTATAGTTCACAGTTACACTGTGAACTATATATATATATATATATATATATATATATATATATATATATATATATATATATATATATATATCTGGCCATCAATGTTATTTTCAAATACAATTCACATTCAGTTATTTTCCGTTTAGTAATAGGATTACAGAATGTGCTATATGGTACAGTGAAAAATTCAGTTTTAGATAAAGTTATAAAGAATACTGATGCATTTGGACTAAGACAAAAATCTTATGATACGCACGAAAAAAGCGAAGTATATGTAACTAGGAGTAAAATTAATTGCCATAGGAATAAATCACATCTTTGTGCCAAGAACATAGACAGTGTTCTGGAGATGATGTCGGTTAAGGTAACGTGACCTGCAAGTTAATTGTAATAATAGGATTATTACAATTAACTTGTGTGGCTTGACAACCCAAACGTCTTTCTTCGAAGCTATTGCAGATTAAACTTTTCTGAAGCCACTGGGATTATTGTTTATTTACTGTTGGGGTTATGGTGTATGTGTGCATGTTTTCACTTTAGCCTCCTAGATTTTACGGGTAATCATTACGGAAGTGTTTTTTTTTTTTTTTTTTTTTTTTTTTTTTGTATATGGTTGCGTAGCGTCTCAGGTCTGATAAGCTTAAAGTTTTATGTGAGGCCATTAAAGTATTTTTCAGCTTGTCGAGTGTATTGGCTCTCCAGAGCACTTCAGAAAGGATTCTTTGTGCAAAAACTCTTTTTTGCATTCTTCTGTGTATTAATAGTACTACTAACTATTTTAATATTTATTCTCTTTCAAATAAATTACATATACACAAAAACAGATAAACCATAGCATTGTAATGCAAACGTTTGTTGCAATAAGTACTCGTAGAATTGATAAAAACGAATCATTTTGCGTTGTTTGAAATCACAATAATAATGTTATTAGCCTTCGAGAATAGTTACACTTTTTTTTAACGCAATGATCTCAGTAGGTGCAAATTTTCAACCCCCACCCCTTCCGAGTCAGGTCCCAGCTCTGCTCTCATGACCACTATCTTAAGGTTCCAATGTTCAACAAAGAAATGAGTATTTTGCCTTCTATTCAATTTTGGCATCTTATCCCTGGCCATATACCTGTTTTGTGAAGTTAAAATCTGAGTTCTCAAGAGCAAAACAAAACATGCACGACCACTATATGAAACTGATTTCCCTTAGTTAAAAAGCTTTTATTAATTTATCTCATGCTTTATTACAGGATTCAAAATTGGCTTTTTCAACCAATGAATACAGTTCGTTATTGTTCTTAATACTAGTTACCGAACACTTAGAGCAGTGTTTCTCAACGTAGGGCGTACGCCCCGCAGGGGACAATTCGAATATTTTGGTGGGAAATTAGAAAATGTACATGTACATATTTATACATATTTATATTATACTTTTTCAGAACTTGACTATTATGCTAAAGGGGGGGGGCATCAAAATCTTTGAGTCGTTGAGGTGGGGCATGATCCAAAAAATATTGAGAAACACTGGCTTAGAGTGAGGTGTAATTTTTAAATAAATATTCAGTGGACATATGAAATATACGAACGGAGGGCCGAAAAGTTCTGATAAACACCTAGAACATGGTTTTACCTCATTTCCTTCATAGTGATTATCACAACTTTTCAGCACACGTCCTCGTTTAGTATTGGCTGGATAGAACAATCGCATGTAGAAAGTTTATCGAGGAGGGAAGAGAATTTCTTCTTCACATTTCGAAGTATAAAAGTGTTTTATTGTGAAGTAGGGTAGTAATGTTTATGATAATGACGAAACGTGGAATATTGAGAGACTAGTAAGTGTTGAGAAGTTTTGGCTACTTTGTCAAACAGCACTTTAGATTAAAAAATCTAAACTTTATTTTAAAAAAATTAAGAATTATTTATTTTCTCTATTTCCTTAAATCATTATTATCGTTGTACTTCATAGCAAGAGTTAGGAGGAAATAAATGTACTCTTAAGAGAATGTCTTGAATTTGAGTATTATTATTATTACCAGAGACCACCAGAAAAGTTAGGGATTCATCGAGGGAGGCCATATCACTAGCACCTGCTATCATACGTTTTCTTGAATTCATTCAACACTTCTTGCATTCATTATTATCGAAGGCAAGCTTCCAATCACGTACCGCTCTTTGTGAGAGAAAAATATCTCTTACCCATTTCTTGGCTGTATTCGTTCTGAAATTCCATGTATAGATGCTCTCTCTACCCTATAAATTCCATTTATTGGCATCCTGCATGACCCTTTCAGATGTTAATAGGTTTCCCTTTTTTATTCCTCTTTTACCTGTTTGCTACTCTTTGATCTGTTCTCATAATTTACATAGCATGATAGTCCTGATATCATCTCTAATACTCTCTCTCTCTCTCTCTCCCTCTCTCTCTCTCTCTCCTGTGCACCCTCCTCATTCAGTTGCATCAACCCGTAAACGAGGACATGCAGACGACTTCAAGATGGTAAACAAGATTTCTTCAGTCCTACCGTTGACTTGAAGATAAACATCCTTTCTTAGCTTACCTGGTAATTTATCTTATTCATCATTCCTGCGATCTGTTTCGCCAGATGGATCGTACTGTGTAGACATCCGACGATAACATGTGTATTATCCGCTATTTCCAACCTAATATTCGATTTTGAAGTCTTCTGCTACTTTTGAGACAGCAGCGTGCTCTCCCCCCCCCCCCCAGTCACTATGTCGACTGAACTTTGACCTTTTACATTTTCTAGATTCTGTCTGAAAACTTGAAGTCTAAAATAATATAAATACATAAGTACAATAGTACAATACATAACATAATACAATATATACTTAGTTACATAACATAAGGCGTCTTAAAATTCTGTTTTAAGCATTTCCTACATCTCCTTATCTGTTTTTACAATCTTACAAAGTTGGTGAAACTGCGTGAGCTGCAGCAAAATAACCCACCGGTGGTTTGTTTCTCTGAAGTTGACGCATTGAAACGGATCGTTATCTCTGAAATGCCAACACCAGAACTGAAATAATTTTTATAAGTAATAAGTATTCATTCATATATAATGCATCTTGATACTTCTGTATAATTCCATGATTCTATAATTCGGAAATAGATTTGAAACTATTTCCGAATTATAGGACTATTATAGAGTATTATATGTTAAAATGATTATATACTATATTTTACTCATTATATTTACATAGTCATATTTGAATATATATATATATATATATATATCCTTCATTCGGTGTTATATCGACAGGTACATTGCTGTAGTATGTCCGCTGAAACCTCGGATGGAAAAGAAAACGGCATTACTCGTAATAGGAGGGATCTGGTTATGTGGAGCCGCATTAGCGTTTCCCACTTTGCTGTATACCACAACACAGGACGCTAGCTACCCCGACGGTGAAATTCGAACTTTGTGTTTTCTCCTTTGGCCAGATGGACCTTCTGGTTTGTCTAAAGCAGAGTACATGTAAGTGTTTTTACTAGTTTTTGTTTTGGATGGATATCCAGAGCTTGAAAAATATGCTTGTCTGCTCGTCGGTAACAATTAAGAATTTTTAGTTGATGATTAAAAAAAAAATCAGAATTGGAGTTTCGGTTGCATCATTAATTTTATTTATAATTTTGATTCTGTTTCATTTTTTGAATCGTAAATTTTTTTGTATATCAACCTTACTTATTGCATCTATTGGAGAATGCTGGTAACAAATGTATTTTGTCGATTATCACTGATTTTGTTGTAATGGAATACAACAATGAGAAGTAGGATAGTCACACATTTTTTTCTTTAGAGAGCGCACTTGCGCTTATACCGTTTGGTAATCAGTTAATGCAACACGGCAACCTAAAATAGATACGCAGCCAACAGCTAGACTTAGCTTATTTTTTACTTAGTGATGTAATATGCAGAACCTGACTATTAATAATGATGTTGAAAGTTGAGAAAGGAGTATTTGTTTTCCCAAAATATTCATGATTCCTAAATGTTTTTCGATTTTTTTATGAATTTTTATTGATGTCGTATCACGCGGCATCAGGGCATTGATGCCGCGTGATGCAACATCAATGCCCTTTCCATCCGAAAATATTTCGAAGCCAATCAGAATTCAGAAACGCACTAATGTAATTATATGTGGAGATTTAAGGGTTTTATTTTATCGAGTTTTTTATGATACAACGTTTTATGTTTTAAACGTTTACTTATAATGATAGAGAAGAATTGCTTTTCAAGACATTATTGTGTTGGAAGCAAAAAGTAACGAAACATGCTATTATTAATAAAAACAAAATAATAAATAGTCTTACATCACTTATAAAATACGTGAATTTTTTCTTCGCAGATGAATCAATACATAAGTACTTAACATGTTTGTTTCAAAACGAGTAATTATACAGGATTAAAATTGTCTGTAGCATTAAGCAGGAATAAACACTTGACAGATATGTAGCAGGTGACCGTAGTAGGTACGCCCATACTAACATCTAACGAATGAAATATTTGCCTGACTGGTGAACCAGCGTAAACTTTTTCAGGCCCTGTGGATATCAAACGTTTATGGTGTTAGGCCATGAAACAGCACATTGTATTTTTGCTGGAAGAGAATTTATGTGAAGTATATTATATTAAATACCTTTAATTTAATCAAAGAAATTTGTTCTTATATACTATGTAGTTAAAACAATTCTTATTGACTTTCATCTATTTTTGTTAAATTTACGTATAACTGTTTATATTAGAAAATACTGAACTTAAAATTAATCATTATCGTAGCGCATTCTGCCTTGAAGTACTAAGGGAATGAATAAAGCTAATGAAAACTGCTATATTAGATACCCAAAAAATAGCAGTATATATAGCCTCAGGGAGAAAAAGGCCCTGTCGTCTCCCGTGAGATAGAATAACTCACCTTCAACTGAAATCTCTTGTAAAGAGCCGTCGCATCCTGGATGGGATTCCAGGCCAATTTTTCCAGTTGAATAATAAATGTGTCATTGCCCTCCCTCATGACTTCACAACAGAAGCACAATATATAATGTAAATCGCTGAGATAAAGTTAACCTTTAGTGTAAAAGTTCGTTTAATGGATGTTTGGATTATTTTGGAAAATAACGAGATGGCAGTAATTGTCCAACCAAAGCCGTATTGGACAATTTCTACTCAACGGGATCGTATGAACTGGATATAAAGTTGTAAAAATAAGAAATCGAGAAACTAACGCGTTTGAAACGGCACTGTATATGGAGCACTTGACCTTAAAATTTTAGTAATACATCACTCTTTGGGTATGAGAATACATCCAATGGAAAATACACCCGTTTTGTCATCATACACTAAATAAAATAAAATAAGAACGATATTGCGATATTCACATTTGCACATGTAATAGCGTGAGTGACTTACGTTTTAACATGGAACTATTTAACAGCTGTATTTATTCTCTAACTATAATCTCGAAACTGCATATTTGATTTCATGATCGAATTATTACTTTATAATTGAAATATCTATATTCATGAACCCTTTGGCATTTCTCGAGGAAAATTTACTTTAATTCTTGTTAGCATATAAGAAACTCCTTAATGCTGATTATTGCATTTCTGTCTTTCCAAAACTAGCATTAAATTATTCCGTTTTATATATATATATAGGGAGAAGAAAACATTTTTACACAAATTTAGCTTAATATGTTTTCAGGCGAGCCTCCGTAGCTCAGTCAGTATAAACGAAACCCTTTGGTTGGAAAGACCTGGGTTCGATTCCCGTCAGTGACGTGAGGAACCTTTATGTGGTCTCTTTTGACTAAAGGTGAGTTAGCGGTATCCTAGTAGGGATTTTTTCACCCGGAAATACAGGTTCTTCGTCCCCCAGAACAGGCAAACTGGCCCGTGAACACACGCATCTACAGACATAGATCCCACCGGGAGGCATAGGGCTAACCACCTTATCTTCGATACGGTAGCGGTTAAGTGAATAAAACTCCTCGTCACCATAAGATAAAAGAGGAGGGAAGGAATAATAAGAAGAATATTTTCAGGCACTATCATGAACGATACACGATCTCATTTCTTATCGCATTGCTCTCTGGCTGAATTGAAACAGATTACAATTCTGCAGAGTGAAAGTACACTGGTGTCCCAAGGCGAAAGGACGAACTACATTTTTACCTGTATATTAAAATATTTTCATGACCAAATGTGGATATAAATTTATTCCCAGCATACTAATAAATTATATTACACAAAAAATGTATTATAAATTTCGTACAAATCATCATCATTATCCTTTCAGGGATGATGATTTGGCTTGTTCCGGTCTCATTCCATCTTTTTCTTGGTCGTCCCTGAGTTCTTTATCCTCCAACTGGGTGGTATGGAGTATTTTGGGGTAGTCCTGAACTGTCCATTCATTTCATTCGATATTTTCGATCCACTTCTTTCAGTATTCATATACTTTGTCTAATACTGAGTCTATTTTTAGTTCTTTACGTATTTCTGTGCTTCTTCTTTTGCCCCAGAGAGTATAGTCTGCTATCCATCGCAGGAATTTCATTTCTCCAGTTTCTATTTTTTTTCTTCTGCAGTTTTTATGGTCCATAATTCACTTCTGTGTAGTAGAGAAGGTTTTGCCAAAACTTTATGAACTTATTCTTGTATTCTTTCGAACGTGGTTAGGTTTGAAAATATTATTGATCATTCCTGTTATCTTTAGAAAATTTGAATTTTTCATGTCAATGTCAGTTTATTTTGTATATTATACAGCACATCCAAGGTATTTGAGGCTGTTAAATTGTTCTAAAATTATATTTTCAATCATGATTTTACTTATGACTGGAAAATGTCTTTTAAAAGCTATGATTTTTTTCTCTTGATATTTGCATCTCGAATTTTTTGCACTTAATGCTTAAAGTGTATATTGATCTTTGGAATTCATCTTCACTTCTTGTATGATTATTTAGTCATCTGCAAACCGGTATTAAGTATAGTTCCGTGATCCAGTTTAAATGCTGGTTTTATATTTTTCTTCCATTTCTTGACTATTTCATCTATATAGATATTAAATAAGAATGGTGGCATTGAGCATCCTTGAAGGATCCCTATGTTTATTGATTTCCATTCTGTAACTTTTTCGTTGATTCTTACAGTTATTTGATTGTGATACATGTCAATTATTGCAGCAAGCAACTGATTTGCAATGTTTTGATTCTTGACTACGGTCCACAGTTTGACTGTCAAAGGCTTTCTGGTAGTCTATAGATTCTATGTGTGTTTCTATGTTGTATTCGTAATGTTTTTCCATTATTATTTTTAATGTAAAAGCTGGGTCAATTCACAATCATCCTTTTCGGAAGCCATTTTGTTCCTCGCAAAGTTTATCTTCTAGTTTTGAAGTTAAAATTTTATAAACTTTATAACCTCTTATTCTTGTATTCTTTTGAACTTATGATTAGGTTCGAAAATATTATTAATCATTCCTGTTATATTCGTGAATATAACTTACAACCAGTATTTACAAGACTTATTCTTCTGCAGTTTACACAGTTGCACGTATCGCCTTTTTTATATATATATTGGGATGATAATGGCCCTATTCCAACTTGCCAGATATTGTTAAATAATTTAAAAGGTCATTTGATGAATAGAGTGCCTGCATATTTTATACGTTCCATATCTATTCCATCTTCTCCAAGGGATTTTCCTGATTTGCTTTGCTGTATTGCTTGTTGGATTTCTTGTAAGGTTATTTCTTCCACTGTATAATTAGAAGTATTATGTTAGTTTTAGATTCATTACTATCTTGCCATAAGTTTTGGTAGAAGTGCAGCCGGGTCTTCATAATAATTTTGAAATTATTAATAAATAATAATAATTTTGAAATTATAAATTCGTTTTTTCATTGTTAGGCCGAGAATCTTTCAGACCACAAGGGAGATTATGTTGAAAAATAAAAATAATTTTTATTTTTCAACATATTCTCCCTAAGACTAATACATTAATTCCAGCAATGCTCCAGTGCCATTATCCCGTCCCTGTAGTGGTTCTCAGTAAGATATGCAAAATATCCCTCTACAGCTGCAATCACCTCTTGATTCGAAGAAAAATGCTGACCAGCGCAGGAAGAGTTTTAGTTTTGGAAGAGATAGAAGTCAGAGGGAGCCAAATCTGGGGAATAGGGTGAATGTTCCAACAATTCATAGTGCAGATCCCTTCATTTTCCCATTGCCAAAACACCTTTGTGGGCAGGTGCATTGTCCTAAAGAAAGATGACTTTTTTCTTCTGCAAACCGGGTCTTTTCTCACGATTTTTTTCGTCTAGTCTGGTTAAAAGATCGGAATAATATTCCCCAATTATTGTTTTACCCTTTTCAAGATAATTAATAAACAAAATGCATCCCAAAACACCGATGACATGACCTTTCCTGCTGATGGAACCGAGTTTGTCTTCTTTGGCGCTGAACAACCGGCTTCTGTCCACTGGTTTGACTGCTGTTTGGATTTTGATGTGTAATCCGTAGTAATAAATCGACGCACAAAATCAGTTTTTATTCTTGTTAAAACGCTCCAAGCACTATTCAGAGATTTTCATCTGCGTTTGAAAATCTCTGAACAGTATTTTTGATCTGTTAAGATCAAGCGCGGCACCCATCTTGCGCAAAGCGTTTACATGTGTAATTCTTCATGCAAAATATATCCTACACTTCTTTTTAAATGCCTATAGTCTCAGCAATTTCACACACTTTAACTCGCCGGTCATCCAATACCATATCGTGCACTTGATCAATGATTTATGGTGTTGTTACACTTTTGGACGTCCTTCACGCGGATCATCTTCAAGGCTGGTACAGCCACTTTTAATCTCGGCAGCCCATTTTTTAATTGTCGAAAACGAAGGAGAAGAGTGTTCATGAACTCTTATGAACTTCGAATTAATTTCGTTTTGCGTTAAAACTTCTTTTACAAAGAATTTTATAACTGCACGGTACTCAATTTTATCCATTTCACTGGATACAAACAGCACATGTGCTTCAGACAGCTGTATAAAACAAACTACTTGATAGAATGACTTGTAATTTCACATGGATGCTTATGACAGATGGACCAACTTAGAAAAAAAAAATCTTGCCGATAGTGTTGCCATCAATGGTCGAGGCCGAACTTTTCAGACCACCCTCGTATTATATTATTTTATTTTATTTTATTTTATTTTATTATGTTTTTTATTATTATTTTGGCACAAGCCTGCTGAAAAGAAAATTCGGTCTCAAACATGACAATAATTGCTCCGGCAGGGTTTCCAGTTTTTTGGTAGGACAATCCCAATTTCTGGGTGAGAAAAATCATTCCACCCCTGCATAACACTGCCTTTTTTTTCCTTTTTTTTTTTTTTCATATCACTACCACATGCAGCTGGGGTTTCAGAACTTACAGCAAATTGATGACACGCGTCGATTGAAAAGCCCTTATAAAAATTTCTTAGATGGGATTCGAATCCAGGTCTTTCCATCCAAACGGCGTTTCATCACCGACCTAGGTATAAGTGTGCAGGCGCGTACACACTCACATACAAACAGCGTCTGAAAAACGAAAGTATGTGCAGTCTGAATTTTTATACAGGGAAAATTTAGTTGAAGTTTTGTTATAGGCATCATTGTGTAACTATGTGTTTACTATAATCCACTGTGTGGATTATAATAAACATGCATATTCACATGGAAAACTGCTTAGATCTTTTGAAACAGTTTGTCAATATATATCAGCTGAACGTCCTTTTATAAAGCGGTCCCTCGTGTAGCTGCCGCGAATACTTCATGCTTGATGTAAAACATCGATTTCAATCTCCGTGGAAGAGGTCTCCCCTCAATTTCTCTTTACTTGACAGTCAGTGATATCTGTAAATCAGATCGAACGTGCTACCGCTCATAAAATATGATCATTTTTGTAGTAAAACACGTCAAGACAATGAAGTCGCCTGATGATGGAAAAAGGAAAAAAAAAAAAAAAACCACATTTTTCCAGGTCTTCGTAGAAGGAGACATTTGACAGGGCGTCTTCATGCTTATAACAGTTAAAGTTTCGTTTTTAGAAATAATCTTGTTTAATTCATGAATGTTTAATTCAATAATTGAATAATCATTAAGAAATTATATTTTATTATTTAAGTAAATTCAGTGTTTATTTTGACCCTTAAAAGAGTGGTATTTTTGAATAATAATGGCAATAAAGATAATCAACAAAAATCTGCTGTGAGTAAAATGGTTTCATGTTATAACTTCATATTTGTAAATATGGACAACTCTCTTCTAGGTATTGTGTATTTCTTGAATATTTATACAAGTAAAATACACAATGCCTTTCATAGGAGTAAAACCTAATTTATATTATTCAGCTTTTAAGTAATAAACTAATTCTTAAATGAACTAACGTTAATGTACAAATGTTTCTGACATTTTACTGTAATAGTGTACAGCATGTTATTGTATTATTAAATGTCTGATAATATACAAGTGGCCAGGAAATTAATGTAATTACTTAAAGCAACATATAATACTGATTAATATCAGTCACTTAGTGTTGTGTACATTCTAGCAAAATGATTCAGAAAACAAAAGTTAATTGCTCTCTTGTGTGCTTGCTTGGGCCACTAAATGATGAGTAAATCATTCCTGGAAAAAATGTTTCGTTTCCAAGAATTTTAAAAAATATATGGTCTGCAGATTTAGGAAACAACTGTAAATGTTAATTTCCCGTAGACAGTAACAAAAATATAACTCTAAGCTAAGAAACAGAATATATATATTTTTTAGTACTGTAGCACACAAATGACAGTAATCGGCAGTAAGCATTGATGCTCCAATTTTGCATTACTGAAATTAATTAACTCAATTCAGATAGGAATAACAGACAGTTTTTTAACATGCAGCAAGCAAGATATGTATCATGAAATTTCTTTACATAGCATAGCACACGAATAGCAAAAATAGACTGTACATATGAATGTTAGTAATCTTTGTTCTTGCTTATAAATTTGAAATCAGAATAAACATCAATATTTCTTAGCCAACTAAAACCAAATGTGAGAGTCTTCATTGTAATATAGGAAATTGATGAAAAGAAGAATAAACATTGATATGGTTATAGTAGTAAATGCAAACAAGACAACACATATATAAATTAGTATTACATCCATCAGGATGTCATTCTAAACAGAAAAAAAGTAATGATTTGTTTTAATGACCGTACGTTTTTTTAACCAACAATGCTATGATTTTTTTCTGTTATATTACCCATTTAAGGTTATATTTGTAGTTTGCATATCTATAAAGAGTGTGATATCTAGTGTTAAGGGAAAAACCTAAAACTTGATTAAATTCAGCGACTGTGCAGCGGCACTAATGTATCGTGAGAAAGTGTAATTTCAGGGATCTCTTGACCTAAAGCTCTAATCTTTGTAAGGCTGCTGTTTCGGAGGTAGGATAAACTGTAGATTACTGTACATTATCAACACATCAAAATCTGATTTTGAAAGAGCCAAAATGAGCATCAAACGTCCAAAAAGTGACTCATGTTTTCTGATCCCTTGCTAAGCTATTGGCGCTAATTTTTGTTCTCCTGATTCCAGGATGGTTCTGTTGCATCATACCAACAGAAAAAGTCAATTTTCTAACTTCTTACTTTTTTACTAATGCAATCTTTGACTTTTCATGAGAAAGTGATCAGAGGCATATTGGCCAATCAAACAAAATCTTGTAGTCCTTCTGCCATTACTCCAACTGTTCTGAAGACTAGTGCCTCATGAATTGATATTCATCTACTAGCTGTACTTCATTCTTTTATTCTATTAGTATTTATTATATAGATTCCTTATCCAAGTTATTTCTAAGAGGACAACTAATCTTTGCCATAAAGTTACTGTCCTATGGCTCTCACTTCAATTAACCCTTTCTCAAGTAAAGAAAAAACTCATTACTAGTTAATTTCTACACCATATGGAAAGTGTTCTCAATAAATGACCACCAGTATGAATTCCATCATTATCAATAAACATGAGATCTTCCAGTTAATGCTACCAATTCCAAGGCATTAGTCTAAAGGTTAATGCCATGGAAAAGTCTGGAAAAACTCAAGTGAATACTGTGGATATCTTAATTTAAAGGGATCTTTAAATTAATATATCCATTTTTATTTCCATTTTACGCATTTCCATTTTAAGGCCAACTACCTGTGGGAACAGACAAAACAGTCAAGCATGTTAGGATTATTTAGAAGCTAAAAATGTTCATGAGCTGTATGGCTAGTTTGTCTATTTGCGGGGGGGGGGCTTCATGATTGACTAATTCAAATGATGAAAACAAAGGATTTTAATTCGACTAAATTATAGTAGAATAGTTTTTACACATTGAATCAAAAGTTGATTCAATGCGTAAAAGCTTTCCTGCATTATAAGCTATGCAAAAATTTAATTTATGTGGTAAATATTTACTGAACAGGATTTAATTAAAATCTTTTGATAGTTTTTCCCTCTTTTTAATATTTTTTTTTCTTTTAGTCACTCATTTGGAACATCCTGTAGAGAAATAACTGATACCGCTCACTTACTGCTAATAAAATTATCAGTATTAAGAGAACACCCAATACATTGTATTCTATCGCTGGAAAATGCTTTGGAATCAATGTTTATTTATGATAAAAATTTAAAAAAACAGAGCTACTCATCCTGAAACTTTGTGCTCCCTTAATAATAACCTAAGTAGTATCTTCTTCCATTATATAAGTTTTTATGGCTAAAAAGACATTAAAAATGCAAACCAATAAATTGTTTATATTTACCTCTGAGGAAGACAACCTTCATATTTTAACAACAGCAGTAATTATATCCAAATCTTCTAATTTTAGATCTTTATGAACTGTCAACTCACCACGGAGATTTGTTTGCATCATCATTTTTTTTTTGTTTGCACAGACCATTCTGTTTTACTAAGTACATAAATCAGCTTTATGAGAGCCGCTTCAGGAGTCATATCTGATCCAGGAACAACTCCAATATCTTGAAGCATACTTCCTGTTTCATAAGAAGGATCAACCTGACCAAGAGCACATTCGGTGCAATTTACTATTATGGCTCCACGTCGACTAGCCCTCTTGAGCTCATCAAGAAGATCTCGACGTTGAGTTGGTCCATTGCCTGCACCATATGTCTGTAAAATAACTCCTTCGATTGGTGGACTTAAGAAAGCACGTACCACTTCCACAGTAAATGTATGTTACAGCGGTTGTATAAAAAAAGCAAACAAAAAAAGGTTTCTGAAATATCTGTTAGAAAATGATCTGCATTTAACTGCCCCTGAACTGAATTTTCCTGACTCTTTTTAATGATTGGAACGCGAGATTTACTTAAAATATAATTCTATAACTTTCCTTGAACGGCATTAAAATCGAAAAAATCAATAAATATCGATCAACTGTGCATTTTGTAAATAGCCTTTATATGGAATTTATTTGAAGCTTTTCGAAACTCAATTTATTCGAAACGTAACGGAATGGGCTCAGCTCACCTTATTCTCCTAATTAAAAGATATCTTCTATGTAGTGGCATACTGGATTCGATTGTCCTCATATATTTCATTTGAGAAACTGAGTGGCAGTCAGATCTTAGAAAATGCAATGGAATAATTAGAACATTTTGAGAAATTTGAGAATAAGAACGGGAATGTTTGTACCGAATGATAATAAAATGTTCTCGTATGTTGTAATTATCGTTTAGATTTTGAGAATCTTTTCTCATATGGAATAGAAATGTATTTTTTTTTCTATTGTTTTAACCGGTTGTGTGCTACCTTTATATACTAATGTTAGCAACATATCATTGAGATTTGCTCCAAACTCAATTATCATTTATTCCTCATACAAAAATTCTCAATTTCAATCCCGTCAGGATTTGAATGTAAGTTTCCAGAAGTTTATCCTTCCGATTTCCTGGAATAACTCCAATGTCATTCCTTTTCTGACAAAAAAAAAAAAAAGATAGCATGCTAGTCAGTGTCTTTTTCCCCCCTTCTCTTTCTCAGCATGTTCCGTTTCCATGTTTGTTCCTTTGTTCTTTCCGTCAGGCAGTCGGGCTACACGAGAGCTAAAATATATAATTTAATGTAATTGTCGGCCAGTCACGCAGATATATATATATATTGTAGATGAATCGCTCAGTATCTGTCAGAAAGTTTGAAACTTAGATTTATCTTGAAGTGCTTGGGATTTTACGTGATCTTTTATCTATTGTAAGATTTTCTTTCCGTCTGTCCCACTTAAGTTTTGTAGAACTTTGGGCAAGAAAAGTAGTATCGTTTGGATACTGAATTCTACCATTCTGTTATTAGTATTATCTTATTGTTATGTTTTGTTCAACTTCTTTGTTATTATTTTTCACTTTATATAAAAAATGATCAAATGCATAAATATATTTTTAAAATTAATATTTTTTTATTTCCAGATACAACATAATATTTCTGCTCATGACTTACGTAGTTCCCATGATTTTCATGGCGGTTACTTACACATGGATGGGCCGCGTGCTGTGGGGAAGTAAAGGAATCGGTGAGTTCACCGACCATCAGTTGGAAGCAATTCGATCTAAGCAGAGGGTAAGAAAGAATTCATTTAATAAACATATTCCCAGCAAGTTGTACAATAGGTGTCCTCCAGCGATGACTAAATTATAATTGAAGAATGAAAGCATTATGTGCCTATTACAATTTTTATTATTTTTATTCGTTTCATTTATATTTAGGCGATATGATTACTTGTATTCCTGATAAAATATTAAGAGAATTGCGATCCGATACCTAGAATCTTGAGCCGATAATCGGATAGAACATAACTTTGGTTTGAAATATTAGGGTTTGAATTCTATCAAGGATGCGAGAATATTTCATTTGTTATCAGCAATCCAGTTATTTTCGAATCGAGGTGATTCTCTCTCTTTCTCACCTAGTAATTCGAATTATAATACGTACCTCATTATTTGGATTAAATTCAACTATTAAAGCCTTGAATTTAATCTAAACAATAAGATTCTTTTCAATTCTTCAAAGTAAGACAAGCTGGAATGTATCTACATAAGTTATAATTAGAATGTCATTCTATAAATTGCTTCAAAACATATATTAGAATCTTTGTTAGAGAGGATATTGTTCTGACTGGGTTAAAGTTGACAGTACTTTCTCTCTCTCTCTCTCTCTCTCTCTCTCTCTCTCTCTCTCTCTCTCTCTCTTCTCTCTCTTTCTCTCTCTCTCCCTCTCTTCAACCAACAGCCGCTGAGTTCGAATCCCACTGTAGAGTGGATGTTTGAAAATATCTATTGATGGATTTCCTCACCTGGTGTGAGACCACTGTTCTGCTTATCGAATGCATGAATTGGCTTAGAAATGCTCCATTCGTGGCTTCTGGATCTAGGTAGCTCAATTAAGTAGCGTTTACTCGTCCACAATATTAATGTAAGATAGGCTTATATCCTTAAGTGGGTGGGATTATAATACGAACATTCTTTCGAACATCCAAGAATGTTTGAAATTGGTACAAGCAAGTAAATTTTAGCTTCCTGTTATAGAAAGTGCCGATAAGAGGATTGTAGCGTTAGGCCATAGAAATCATACAATAGCGTACAACATCTTATTTTGGTAAGATGTTGTACGCTAAAAGGTTATCTACAATGCAATGTTCCTGCCTTTTATACAGCATAAATTTCTGAACAAGAATTGCCAAATTTGGTCGTTAATTCATAGTGGAAGATAGACAAAAAACCAGGAGAACGTGTGTGTAATTGTCCAATCCAGGTTTACACTGAAATAGCACAACAGGATTATGGCTTGAGCATTCTAGTCAAGTTTTGGGAATATTTTCCTCTAAAGCACCTCCATAGTGCAATTGGAAGAACGAGGGTACGTTGCTCCATTCGATTGGAAAAGGCCTAAGTTCTATTCTCGTCATGACGGGGGGAATCTTTATATGGACTTTTTCAATCTAAGGTGAGTTCGCCGATCTCATACGGAAGTAGCAGGGTTTTTCTCCCGTAAACTCGGGTTTTTCAGCCCGCGTACAGACAAATCGGCCTTCAGAACACACGCAATTTACAGACAAAAAATACTAGCTGTGGTGGGCAGTATATGGCGCTGATGTAGATGATTGGTAGTAGAGAATCGGTGTAGTGGTGGAGACGGAGAGTTGTACAATAGGTGTCCTCCCGCGATGAGTCTTCGGACTCCTTGGAGGTGTCACGAATAATAATAATAATAATAATAATAATAAATAGATTGCTCGTACATTGTGCACTTTGGAGATGGTAGCAATATATCTGAATATCTTTGCTACTAGTCCACTGATGGACTGTTTGAGAATCTCAGTATTAATTTATTCTCTGTTTGATAGGTTACGGCACTAGAATTATTCAGGAACTGCAATAATAAAAGAACTTTCTCCGTCATCTGTAAAGTTTATTTTAATGGCTTTATTAAAGTCAAAGAGCTATACAAGCTTGTTTTTGGAACAGCCATGTCTTACGAAGATGATACGAACCTGCAGCATTTGCGGTAAACAATCAAAGACGATCCATCTGAACTATTATTGCAGTTTCTTTGTCCACTGTTCAGTTGTGGACTGATCGGGAGAATGTTACGAAGGCACATATCATACATTCTCATAATTGGTCGCCAACACTACAAATATCTGTTCACCATTCAATATATTGAGGATAGCAGTTGTAACCACAATCTAGAAAGATAGCCATACCCTAATTAGCCTGTTGCTATTTTTTTGTTAAGAGGCGTATTTTACTTAAGCCGGTATTAGTGTACAGAGCATCTACAAGATGACAGTTTACGAAAGCATATACGAAAAGTTTGCATATACGAAAGTCTTTACTTCTGTAAAGAGCAACTCGAAGATTATTTTCGTTCTTTATGAAAGTTTCCGATGTCTCGTGCCCTGCATGCATCAGTACGATATTTGACTTCGTGTGCCATACATTCTGCATTAGGATGATGAGTTTTGGAAATCGCTGTCTGCGAGCTAAACCTTCTCACATGAAAATGTTAAGAGGAATCAGATCTGTAGATCGCAGAATGAACCACACACACAGGAAAATGATTTTTCTGCTTGAATCGCCATTTTACGTTTGTGCTGAACTCTAGGTGACAAAATTGAGAATTATTTCTCACATATGCAGAATGAAAAATCCTTGTGTTGTATTACTGTGGTGTAGGTTGGACTTCCCTTACCGCGATTATTTTTTTAGAAATAAATTTTATGATGGCCCATCATTTGTAGTCATAATGACGAAAAGTTAAGAAGAGGAAAATAAACACATTTCCTCTTTAGGAAATACATAGAAGGAGGACGGTCTCAAAGGGCACGGAAGAGAAAGAACAAAGAGGGACAAAATTTGTTCTCTGAATTTACAGTTAAACTGCATAAAGGGACTAGCCACTAAACCTAACGTTAACAACAACAACAAAAAAAAGTGGGAAAATTACTATTGCCAATTCTGATTGACATGACCTTAGAAACACTGTAGGAACTTCATGAAATAAATTAACTAAATGCCTGTATCGAAGAAATACAGTAAGAGTTGAGAGACAGGTTATTAATCAACCTAATTGCTTATTCCATTACTTGTCAAGAATTTTTAGAGCGCATTTAGGGAAAATCACCTCGCTTGTCAGAATGGGATTTAGTGTTTGAACCGATTTGTAATTTATAATTTTCAGAGTAATATAATGCAGGGATCGAAACTATGCACAACATAGTTTGGAAAGCTACCTGTACATTGTATCTTGGTAATGATGGGCGCTCTTCTTTATTTCTTTACCTCTCTAGTAAGCAACATGGCGTATAAAACTAGTTTTAAACATTTTGCTTACAGAAATTAAGAAAAAATAGTCTTAACTTCTGTCACAAAGATATTTGACATGCAACACATTTTTGATGTATTTTTCGTAATAAAAACTATTTACTATACAGTTTTCTTCCTTGAATGTATGTATAAATGAATTACTATGAAAACAATAATAATTTCACCATAGAAAACAATTATACAGAATGCATTGATTTTTCCTCTCACCTCATCGAATTTCATCGAGGGCCATTGAGGCCAGAGAGAATTTTTCCTTGCATTCGTATTTCTACCAAATATACAAGTCAGAAAGATAAATGAATGAAATACTTCTCTTGATCTATAACTTGTGTTTGATATTTTAGGTCTCCGATAAAAATGTGTTTTTGTATAATGCGTGTATAATAACTTTATCATTCAGTTTGAAAATGATATTTGTTAATCTTTTATTTAACATGACATTATTAATTCTATTATTTAATTCCTTACAGTAATATCCAGATCTATTCTTCCTGCTCACTTCAGTTTTCTTCCAATTTTAGGTTGTGCGCATGCTGATATCAGTAGTTTCGATTTTTGCTATATGCTGGTTGCCCTACCACGTATATTTCTTGTACACGTACCACGACGTTGACTTCGTGCAATCAGACTACGTGCAACATGTTTATCTTGCGATGTATTGGCTTGCAATGTCTAATTCAATGTACAATCCAATTATTTATTTCTGGATGAATGCCAGGTATGAATGTTTTATTTTAATTTTTTTAGAATACGTTTATAACATGGTTAACAATTTATTGAAAGAAATAATGCTATGGGATTTGTTTATTAAATGTTGTTTATTTTATTATTTATTTATGTATTAGTAGATCGATTGAGGCATTAAGGAATTATAAAAACATGATTTTAAGTTCGACAAGTAGTCCTCAGAACAGCCTCACATCGCCAGAGAATTAAATTTTCATGGTCCTTCCAGTATTCCAAAAGGATGCTGTCTCCTTATCTTATCCCTCAGTTGCTTCAGATTAGGCTTTACCAGATTTCACCGCGAACAGCTTCTCCTACTTTCCCAAAATGATCAGTTGAACTTTCATCACTTTGATCCTGTACGATGCGCATTATCTTGCTAGAAGTAACCAGATCAATGAACTGTGAACACGAAGAGATGTCAGTTGAAATATGTACATTTCAACTTATTTCCTTCAGAATAACTGGAACGTACACCATCACACCACCCCCATCAACAGTGATGTATCTGAAGTATTATTATGTGACACCTCCAGGGATTACGAAGACTCATCGAGGGAGGACACGTACTCTACATCTGTCTGACTCCACCACTCAATCCACCAACTACACCAACGCCCACAACTAGTATTTCCACAAACAATCACAAACATCCATGCCCACGGCGGGATTCGAATCCGCAGCCTTTGGCTGGAGAGCGGATACGCTAACCACTGGGCCAACCAGCCTCACCTTATCGTTTGGATTATCGCTCCATTGGTTCGTGCTTCTGAAGCTAGTACTGTCGCCATATGCCAGCACTATCGTGAAGCAACTGGAACCAAAAATTGTCACAGAATTGACTGTTTTCCACTTCTGAAGTATAGGACGTCCTTTGCTCGCTTTGTCAATAGCTTCTTCCTGTTAACACGTTCGCTGCCAACTACGAGTATTCGAGGTATGATGCACAATGTCTTTGCAGAGCACTTTTGTATTGCAGCACCATTTGACTGATTGTGGTCCTTATATTAGAATGCTTCCAGAATCAGATGGAAATCAAACTGATGCTTGCAATTCAAACGAAAAAATACCTGTTTATTTACACTTTTCATATTCACAACGCATTTTGGTAATGCATTCCACTCGTCACTACTCTCCGTGCATGCTTGTCATCCCTTGCTCACCACACTCTTCTACAACTTCTAAAGATGGCCTCTTCCCTCTCTCTTTCCATACTATCTGTATATCATAATTCCTTCTGTATAAATTTGGTAAAAATCAGTAGTATTGTAGTCACTTCTGACAAGATCAAGATCAAGATAAGATAAGGAATCGTGACGTGATTGGTTGTTGAGATGATGACGTCACTGTGTGTGTGACGTCATGAGTTTGTAATGTTAGGAATTTTTCTGGGGAGCATCTGTGTGTGTGTGTGTGTGTGTGACTTTGTTTGTTTTGTTCGCTTATGGAATTATGGGTGATGATTAGAGATAAGATACCTGTCGTGATTGGTGGGGAAGTTTGAACACGATCAAGATCAAAGATAAGGAATCGTGTCGTGAATATTGGTGTTATCAGATGTAGATAAGTGACGTCATTTGTTAGTTGTAAATAAGTGACGATATTGTTTTGAATGGAAAAGGGAGATATATTAGTGGATAAGCATTCGTGTCGTGATTGGTGGGACACTATGAACCAAATAGGGGTAGGGTGAAAGGGGAAGCGACGTCAGTGTCCTGGATGTGTGTTGTTATGAGTTGTTGATAAGTAAATGATTTGCGTATGGCATTATGGGTGATGGATAGTGATAAGATAAATTTTGGAATGTTTGGAATTTCGCTGGGCTCCCCGTTCTGTCAGGGACATCACATGGTGTGTTGGGTTCGCATTGAACATTGTGGGTATTTTCTACCACTACTGACCCCTCCCTCTACAGGGATTTTTATACTGTTTCGGTGGGCTGATCACGTAATTCTATTAAATATCAAACTCGTCAATTGGAGTATCAAATTCGATTTCGTGATCTTGAACTCCTCTCACCAGAGTGTTTTTTGAAATGTTTCGAGATATGCTTAATGAGATCATTAAGCGTTTATCGAGTTCAGGAACTTTTTTCTCACGTTCGGTTGGGCGTTAATGTATCCAGTTTAGAAAGCAATATTAACTTACCATTCATGTTGCTTTCTGAACTAACTATCCAAAGGATAGTCGATACATTTTATTCTGTCGCCCAATCTCGCAGATATTTAAATTAAACTGCAACACGATGTTTTAGTTCCATGTTATTTAAGATTAGAGCGAGAACTTTCCATTTAAAATTAAAAAATTACGCAAAATTTATTTTGTAAAGGTACACATTTTCGGACAATTTCTCTCAATAGCCATTATGTTATTGCTTTTAAAAATCCCCGAGACTCTTTACAGTTTTCTCATTTAGCTTCCCAAGTATTTCCAGGACAAACGAACGTATTAGTTCAGATTTATAAACATGCAACACGGGAACCCCACTCATATTTAGTTTTAGACTTTAGAAAGGAAACACCTGGTATTTTACGCTTAAGGTCACGGATTTTGCCAGGAAAGAACCCAATAAAGTGTTTATCCCTGAATGGCTGATAGACTCAAACGCGATGAATATCTCATCAAGTACTTATCTCATTCCTCTCCCAAACAAGCAAATAATGCTTTAAAACACTGCACTTCCAGCCAAATCACAACACTCTATGAAATCTGCAAAAATGTTTTATCTGGAAATATTCCATTAAAACATAACCAGAAGTCACGCCTACGAAGGAAAAAAAATTATAAGAGCACTAAGTAACAAATCGCTCCCCTTCATTACTAGAAGAAAACTGGTTTTACAGCACGGGGGAGCACTGTTCCCATTATTAGGCAGTAGCATTGTTCCTTTATTGAGTTCACTTATTTGAAAATGAATATGTTTAAAAAATTTACGCTACTCCAATCACCAGAGTAGCGTGAACTGTACACCCTGGATGATGAAATGAGTGCCATTTTAAAAATAAGAAATATACATGCAGATGAAAAAGTAAAAGCATATTTAAATGTTCTGCAAAAGTATTTAGGGTTGAAAAACCAATTGGCTCACACAGGAGGAGAGCAACAGGAACATAGACTGCCACATCCAGACCCTTCACTGAACAAACCGAATACCCAGAACCATTCCCGTCAACCGTCAACGTCACCCAGTCCCAGTGAGGAAAATGCTTCCAGTCCACTCCCTGCCTGCAGGAGAACTCGAAGAACCAATACCAAGTTCGTCTTTTTATCTCCCCGAAAGCTGCATGGGAATAAGAAACTGATGTGGAAAAAATGGTAAGTGAAAAAAAAATTTTTTTTTTAATTATTTTTTATTTTCAGTAAATGATCTGTAACAGCATAAGTTACTACAATATCATTTAACCACAAATCCTTAGAATAATATTTGCTAATAATATAATAATATTTTGCATAGAAAGACCACGACATCTCAATATTAAAAAATATACACAGTGCAAACCACACGCGACAGATTCCTTAGCTTGTACAGCTACAGTACTATAATGCCATTTAATTAGTGTTGATATTCAGAAAGTTAACAATATCGCTTTCGGGTGGACGACCGAAGCTATCGAAAAAAATCACAATGTTTGTCTTTAATATAGATAGCTTGCCAATGTTGTCCAACCAGGTCGGATCTGTGTTCACGATGAACATCGACTGTTGTCTGATCGGATGTTGTGGCAATTCATCACGAGCACAAACTCCTAAACCCACTTTTATTGTGGTGGGTTTTAACTCTAATATGCTTATTAATTGTTCAGTGTTCATAGTCCAGTAACACAGAACGATCCTTTGTTACGGATAACGTACACTCGAATTCTGCATAAAGAACCACTGTGATGTTTTCAGGAAGAGGTTGAGCAAATTTAACTTCGAGTCGCACACTTCCTCTTCTTAACAAGCTGACATGAGGGGCAACGGCATTTTGATCTGGCAATAAGTCAAATCCATAGAGAACGTTTCCCTTTACGTATTCCTCATAAGAAATGTCATTACCATAGTCTCTGTTCTATTTGCCTAGCGATGTTAACAGTGACATGTAACTAATGTAATGCCTTTCTTTGAAGTTCGGAGTCAAAAGTTGTGAAGGATACTGAATATCGTCAGCTGTCACCACAAGAAAATTCAGATTGAAATAATGAAAATTAAATGGATTTCTGTTGAATACTTTCAACAGAAATCTATTTAATTTTTGGACTGGTCGCTAGTGATGGTACTCCATCACTAGCGACCAGTCCAATAATTAATCTAGATGGTATTTCACCTAGATACAGATTGTCTCGTGTGGCATCTGATATACCTTTGGGAATCGAAAAATAAGACAATTGCACACGATTGATGGGATATATCATGTTTGACTTGTCTAACACAGACAGGTAAGCCAGTTGAATCTTTGGGTTTATTTTGACTTTGTGGACAAAAAGTCTAGCCTCTTCAATTTGCGCTTTAGCATCAGCATTTGCAGCCAGCAAACAAAATTCAGGAGAACTGCGAACCATACGAACACGAACAGAAACGTTGTTGATCAAGTACCGGTCTTGATGCATGATGTCAGCGTGTATTCGCCCAAGCATCTCGACACTTTTCGATTAGTTAATTCGATCTTGTCGTCTACGCATCCCACATTCAGTTTTGGTAAACGTATCACTAACATTAGCCACATCATCTTTAACAAATAGTTCATTTGTCAGTTAACTGTTTTTAGCATCTCTGTCATAATTTAGTAGGTTTTCAATACAGTATATGCCCTATAAGGATGCGTGTCTGATGCCACATTCACTAGTTTATCTTGGAGAAAAAAGTCAATTTGACTGAACAGGGAATGGAAAAAATTATTCACAACACCAACTGAAGAAGCTTGAATAGGTTTGCCATCATTGTCAGTGATGCGCACACGAACGCGTAGGTATGATTTTCCCAAATCCAAGTATTCTTCAGATGTAGCTGGTATGCAAAACTCGACAGGACCTTCAGCAGTACTGGATATTGGTTTGTAGGTGACATAAGAAATTCTTTCCACACACACATGTTGACACGAGGGTGGGAAAAAAGATCTAACTCTGACATCATATCCTCAGCAAAAGATGTCATCTCGCTTGCGCTTTTTAGTATTCGTTTTTTTCTTCTTGCTTCCTTGACCTCTCTGAAGTAATCGGCTCTGAGCCTTTTCAGCAATGGTTTTCCCAGCTTCTGATGCTCTGTTTATAAAGGCTCGACGTACAGGTACCCTTCCAATATATCTCCTATCATATGCTGAACGGCTTTGAAGGCTTGACGACCGACAAATTGAGCTGCAGGTTTTAAAAGTGGACATAGAAAGGAGAAGGCACTTCTGAAAATGCTACCTAATCCGTACCCACGCTGTATCGGGGGCCCCGTAAACATTTGAGCCCCATGCCTGCATTGTGTAATATCTGAGATAATCAGTTATCCTTCACGTGTCGGAACTGTAATTTAACTATTGTCTTGCCGCCACGAAAGTGGAACAACTCGCCGCTGTCAAAACGAATTTCAATGCTAATTGACTGAAATGTTTGTTTTCGTAACGGATAATAATCAGGATGAGCAAAAACAAAGGAACACTTAGTGCTGCACTGAACAACTCGTAGCAATGGTGCACATGTATCACCAACTTTCTGTTCTTGGACTAAATCAGAATAAACAAAATATGCGGCTACACCCCATCAACTGGATATTTCCGAGTGATTGTACCTTTCAGTTTAAAACCAATCTGATTAAAACCCAGTAGAAAGCCCAAACCCGAGTCCACCTTGAGAAACAACAGGTTGTAATCTTTTGACAGTCCCAAAAGATTACAACAGGTTGTAATCTTTTGGGACTGTCAGAGAAATAGTGTTGTTTGGTTCTTTTTTCCAGTTACCCCAATACCCTTTTCTAAATTTGTGGGTATCATCACTTAAAACCACACTATCACCTACTTGAAATTTTGGTTTGGTAGTCTCTTCTTAGGTTCCGTACAAATATTTTCAAACACGATCCTCGTTGTGAAGGTTAACTTCCGAAGGAGCCATACCGATAGTGCGGTGTGGTGTGAGGTTATAAGTATGTACAAGGGTCGGCAAACACATTCCTATAACTTTTACTTTTAGTATACGTCATCCATTTGTAGATCTTTGTTTTCAATGTTCTGATAAATCTTTCTGCACTGGGTGCTTTCATTTCACTCCTGGTCGTGCAGAAATGAATATTATGGTTCTTAAACAATGCACAGACTTTCTTGTTGCAAAACTCTTTTCCTTGATAAGTGTTTATGTAACATGGCTCTTCTTCTTTAAAAATAGACTCGAAAGCATTAACAACAGCATTTGCTGATTTCTTCTTCAGTGTTCGAACCCACGCAAATCGGGAAAAACAATCAATACATATAAAGAGGAAACACACACCCCTATTCTCTTTTGCATGGGATGACATATCAGCCAATTCACATTGAAAAGTGTGTAAAAGTGTCGGAATTTGATTTCATTGCGTTTAAACTT
Organism: Typopeltis vanoorti; assembly: GCF_054136105.1. Lineage (NCBI taxonomy): Eukaryota > Metazoa > Arthropoda > Arachnida > Uropygi > Thelyphonidae > Typopeltis > Typopeltis vanoorti. The sequence goes on along the minus strand of NC_143567.1, from coordinate 11,280,947 downwards.
CCTTCTAATGGGTTTATGTCTCACATAAGTATGCTGTGTTGCTAACCAACTTTTCACGGTTTCATGTGACAAATTTGTTTCTCTAAAGCTTTGATGGTTCCAAAACTAACTAATATACTAGGATTATAGTAATCTACTAACTTTTTCATCACTAACAATAAATTTTTATTTTTCCTTTGCAGGTGAAAATCAAGAAACATCACAAAAGTGGCAGATACTTGCTTTTATAGCAGTGCTGCTAATATTGGTGTATGTTGAAATTGGCATACTCATCTGGGAAGCAGTATCAAAATCAGGCAATCACACATGCCTCATCAAAGAAATGTTACGACAAAAAAAAAAACACCACATTCATTGATAAAATCTGTAAATTCGTATTTCTGCATATTGCATTGTAAATAATATCTGTGAAATAAATGTGTAAACTTAAAAGAACAAACAGTGTCGTTGATGTGTTATGCATGTCTAAGTAAGATCACTTTTGAAATCACAGTGAATTCACACACTATTTGTTTATTTATTTATTGAACTTTAAGATATTAATTTTAGACAAATCAAAATATTCGGATGAATTATGAAAAATTTGCGCTTCAGATTTCTTTAGTCATTACTTTCATTATTAAATAATAATATGCGCTAAATAATAATATTAGGATCCCTAAGCTTCGTACCGGAGATTCCCTTAATCTAATCTATTAACAAAACAACCCGAAATATTTTTTTTTGTTTCTTGAATGGAAAAAAATTACATGAACAAGGTATCTCTCGACAGGGCCGTTGATTATATGCTTTCTGGTTTTTGGACCATTGTCGATACGCACTCTACATAACTGTTGCTTGTGTGAACATTCTGATATGGCAGCAATTTTTGATATTTGTCTCAAGTCTAGCATCGAATTGACACACACACACACACACACACACACACACACACACACACACACACACACACACACACACACACACACACACACACACACACACACACACACACACACACGGAGTGTGTGCAATGAAAAATCTGAATGCTGCTTTGGTCCTAATCCCATACAGCACACCATTCAAAATTAATAGCCTGGCTACGCAGCGCGTGGAGCAAAATTCGTATATTAATACCGGTTTTCCTCTGTACCTTTGGAACAGAGGAAAACCGGTATTAATATAGTTTATTGCTATAATTTTCAATATCTCTGTTGAAGGTCGAATCAAACACAGCAGATATCCAAAATGTTGATGAATATCAACATTTGTGTGATCCAACAGCTTATGATACAAGATGGCCATAAAACTTTACTGCCAAGTAGAAAATGGAATCGGCTGCTTATCTGAGGGGTTTTGTGATTCACTCATAACAGGTAATAAAAAAGTAAATTATCTTTTGGCATATTATTATGATAAATGTCTGCATATCTTTTGTTTTAGATTCATAAAAATACTCAGTTCAACACTGTTTTATTATTTCTTGCTTTTTTTAAGCATAAAGTGTTACAAATGTTTGAGAGAGGTATAAAGAATAGATGTATTTTTACTTTTCAAATGAAAAACTATATATACATATTACTGTAAAATAAAATACAGTAATTTGAATTATTCTGTTTGTTTCACAACATCCACCTTTATCGAAATAAATGAAGGAGTAATGTCGTTTGCTTATTCACCATTCAGCTAGCGGGCGAGGAGTTCGAATCCCAACATGAGCATGGATATTTGTGGATGCTTTTGGTTCTTATCCTACCTAAGACGCTAATACCGATATACTATACGAGTAGAGTAGTAATCTTTCGTGATTGGGAATCACATTAGAGATGAAAAAATTTTAAAGCACATAATTTTATTAAAAGCATGCCCTGCCTTCACAAATTTGCAACTTCCCAACAAATAGTTAATCGGGCTTTCCAGTTGAAACATTCATTTCTAGCTCATTCGATGAAGACAATCGTTTCTCAACAGAAGTGAAATTTGCATCATACTATTGCTCCTTACACGCAATTCCTTTCGGTATTCTAGTAAAGACAAAAATTACCGGAGGAGTTGGAAGTCATTCCTCATAGTTTTCACTTGAAAATTTAATTGAATGGGTTTTATTTTGAAGCTGTTGAGTCGCCAGCCTGGGCTGGCCGAGTGGTTAGCGTATCCGCTCTCCAACCAAAAGGCTGCAGGTCCGAATCTCGCTGTGAGCATGGATGTTTGTGATTGTCCTGTGGAAATACTAGTAGTAGTAGTAGTGGTCGGCGGTAGATGGCGTTGGTGTTGTTTCGTCAGTTGGTGGATTGTGAAACCGAGTAGAGTAGGTACCCTCACTCGATGAGTCTTTGGACTCCCTGCAGGTGACTAATAATAATATTCAAAGCTAAATTATACCAAAAAGATGTTCAGAAAAGGAGTTCCAGCATTTTCCATGCATATGTTAGCAGAGATGGTGGAATTTGCATGTCAGTCTCAGAATATCTTGCAAGTGATTACAGACATTAATGGTTACTTATAAAATATTTGTTACAAAGTTAATCCGATTACTTTATTTTGTAGAATGTATCACATTTTAAAAACATATTTTTGAATATGTGATACTTTCTATAAAGTACAAACAACCGGCTCGTCTAAATATAAATTAATTTTCGTTTGCTGAGTTTGCTGTTGTGGTGATAACTCTGAAGCAGTACGCAAAAAGAAGTGGATGGTACAACGTTTAGCAACTGATATAAGAGTACTTTTATTTTCCCTTCATATGAAATGATTTTTCGGTAATTGATGGTTACATTTGAGTGCTGTGCATTGAACAACCACATTCAATTTAAAAGTAAAAGTGACATCAAAGCGACATTGAAATCACAATAATGGAAATGGACCTCAGTTAATTCAATTATAGTGTTTTCTTTATAATTGTGATGTTAAAATATGCGATAAAATTAAAATACGGTTCTTCACTTTTGAAGCTGTCTTTCAGAGATCACCTGAATAAAACATGATAAGCATTACTGAATTAATTTGAGGTGTATTAATAATATAGCATGTTGTATTATGTAATTGAAAATTTTGAAAGCATGCATTAACTTAAATGCACTTAACCTAATGAAAATTTACCAATGAAATAGTTAATAATTCATTGGCAATCAGTTGGTATATGATTTCATTTTCCGTTCTTTTTTGTGCAGGTTCAGAGCTTATCTTAAAGCCCTCTTGTGCTGTTGTATTCTTCCCGTCAATACCGAGCTTCAACAATCATCGCTTGGCAACCGATCGCAACCTTTCAGCATGCGATTGACCACCAAATCAGCATCGAAGACGAAAATCTCTTTAAAATACGGAATTCAGTGTCGCAGTCAAAAGGTGGAGAACGGAGGAAATGCAGTTCACTGTGTGTGAATAAAATGTCGCAGCGCACAGTTGAAAAGAAACTTTTCACTTTCATATGATTCAAATAATGGATCATATGAAAGTGATCCATTCTATACGTATGATCATACGTATAGAAGAATATTGCAGGACGAGAACTGAATGCAGAAACACTCATTGGAACATGCTTTTATGTGTGCATTATATTTGGCAAAATAAAACACTGATTTCAAATGTGTTAAGTATTCTCTGGAAAAATTTATTCTTTGAGAGAAATCCTATTTTCATGTGGTTGTATCACACTAACAGAGAAGTAACTCACATTATTCTGTATGCTCACTAAATTTTGTTTAGCAGTTTTCGTTATCGTCTAGAAAAATGTTTCATGAACGTGAATCATGTTTTAGTTTTAATTTTTTGCATTAAGAAAACAACTGAGGAACACTGGTCTCCCTAACACACGGCATCTGTTATCGTTTGCGCTACGGAAATCTACAAAAGTATTTATTGCATTGATGTCACATTGGAAATTCGTGACGATGGCGATTATAAAACACCATGCTATCTGATCGACTAATTCCTGAGTTCAAAGATTGCTATAGCATTGACTTATCTTCAGGCAGATCTTTTGCTATGTTGTGTAACGCGGAGTGGTTTTAATCACCATATGTTGTGAATGGAACTAATAGTAATTTGTAATTTTATGCATACATTGAGCTCTTCAAGTAATTGAAAATATGTGTACAGTGTTGAGATGCAGTTCTAGAAGTGTCCGTCTATCCTATCTAGGCACATTACAGTTTAATTACATCAAAGTTGAGTAGATTATCTTAGATTGTCTTGAAATTTTGAAAAACCATTGAAAATTGCCATAGACATTACATTAAGTCAATGGTTGGGAATGATACTTAAGCTTGGATTGTTTGCGCATTGAAAATTTTTACAAACGAGAATGATGATAGAGGTTGAGATCAGTATAGGAGGCCATTTATGTATAGGAAGAAGAACTAAGCGTTAAACGACGACGTCCTTTGGTGGTCATGCACAAGTTGGAAAGTCATAAGCGGAAACATCTACTGCAATGTATAGCAAAACCGAACATAAAACATGTTACGCTGGTATAAAGGGTTAATTAGCAAAGAGGTATACTCAGCAAATTAACCATCTTATGATTAATTTCCTGAGGACACATCCATATCAGACTCGATATGGATGTGTCCGTTTCACTGACTTTTTCCGCTGGGATACAGATTGCTGAACGTGAAGCTGGTGTTCTCACTCTCTTGCAGTATATCACATTTCAGGTTGTTTTCATGTCATTATAATTGCAGGATTCTCTCCCCCCCCCACACACAAAAGACTTGGATTTTTCATTCCGAAAAACAAGCACACAGGCTGCAGAACACACACCTCACACCTAATTAACAACATACTGGTCTTATACACTTATTTGCCTAAGCTGTAATTCAACAATTTAGTTCTTAAATCAGGTCTATTTTATATTGAGAAAAGTAAATGTTTCAAATAACAAAAAAAAAAAAAAAAATCCGAATCTAATTTCTGAACTAACTGTCCATGTTGCTGATCGAAGTAACCATAAGCTCATCATGAAAACCCTCTTTTAACGTGCTGTGTCCCTTTATATTATTAGGAAGACGCCGGTCATATCCTTTTGAAAGCGTCAGAAGTCTTTATCCTGTGGGTGATGAATACTGTTTCAAAGATGTTAGCATCCAATTAACGAAAAATCTGGAGATAAAGTATGAGAATCATAACTATCCTTATGACAGAAACCTGTGAGAAGGTTTGCTTCTTTAAATGAATAACAACGAACAGTAGGGAAACGTGATAGCAGCCTTAATACGCTAATACTAGGCAGTGAAGCCTACTATAAGCAGAAAATATTTCACGGCGTAAATAAATTCATAAGTTTATGTGAAATGCAATTAGTATGGCAACGCATTTTTATTTCTTAAAAACTGGAAGGAGATAGGGCATCTTTAATCTCATATTTCGAATTTATCACGTAGAAATCAATGGCACCCTACCCACCTACTTTGGTTCAAGATGTTGAACTAATCGCAGCGATTTTAATTTTGTTGCTGAGTAATTAATGTTTTCCCATCTGACTGTTGTAATATGATAATACATTAATTTTTCACTGTGTTAATAATTAAATATTAATTTGACATAATATTAATGGATCCAGATGCTCTTGGGTTGCTTCTTAGATTTCCTTTGTTTATAATGACGCTAATAACTTTCAACGTGCACGGCTACAATAATAATAAATACATCACACGACTATCCTACCGCACAGAGCATTAAAAAATAGTTCATTAATTTCTTAATGTGACATTATCAGCAGTAAATACAGGTTATATATAATATTTCATAAATTCTCAAATTATGATACTCCTATTTGTTGTACATTCTACACTAATTCAGAAGTCCATTATTCTCGCTCAAATGTGTACAATGCAGACTGTACACAAAGTGATACTGGGGTTAAAAGTAAAAATTAGAGCCATCATTTTCTAACGTTCAAGCTCAGGAATGTAGCTGACGAGACAAACTAAGTGAGGTCGATATATGCCGAAATGCACGTTAAGCTCACATGAATAATATCCCCCATAAATGGGGGGATATTATTCATGTGAAAAAAATTCAGAAAAAAAAATTTACACTCCAAGCTGTCATTCATAATATAGTGTTATTCTTGTAATTTTTACACAAATGTCTACTTTTAAAATACCAGCATTATTGTGAAAACTCGGTATATTTCCAAAGGGATATAAGTACATCTCCCACTTGCTTGAAGGCATGTATAAAGAGCATATTAAAGTCGTCATACACATTTCTACTTGGCTATTCCCATGGCACCACTATAGCGAAAAAGCTAAAAGTAAACGAACAACTGAAATATCTTTGCACGCAGTAATAGAAACAAATCACACTGGCCATAATGTCTTCAGGATATTAAGTTTAAATCTGTTTCTCATAAATTCCAGTGTAAAGCATTCAAGACTATCTTCCCTGCTCTGATGCGCGAGTCAGTATTTCCTTATCTGTTTCTTTATTATCCATTCACGTTTCGAAGTCAAGGTAACTCAAAACGTTATTTTTTTATATTAACATAGATACAACTTGTGGGAAGTTTTCGGTATATATAATATAAATAAGGACTTTGTTAAAAATAAGCAATTAAAATCCGACAAGTTTCGTGCGTCGTAAGACTTACATGATCAGGGGGTAGTGGGACATGAAAGTTTTACAGAACAAAAAATTATTAACAATTAATTACATATATTAGATGTTTTTGATAACTTCACAAGTGTTAAATATAATTGATGAACCAGAATACAAATGATAAATTCGTTATTGTATGCGTGTTGGAGTACTGCTAATTGTTGCTATCACGTTTTCTGCGTATCACGCGCTCTATATCCTAGGTCCGTGGCAGTTGTTTTTTATGAAAGCAGACCATAACTGATGTAAAGTTAAGCCTTGATTTTTATTGCATTGTGTAAAGATCCTAAGCTTTTGTGAGGATAACATCTAATATATGCAATTAATTGTTAATAAGCTTTTGTTGTGTAAAACGTTCATGTACTACTACCCCTGATGATGTAAGTCTTGCGACATATGAAAGTTGTCGAATATTAATTGCTTATTTTTAATAAACTCCTCATTTATATTATAATGTGGTCTCGATACCGAAAACTTCCCGCAGAACTGCTAACCCACAGAAACTTACGTGTACATATAGATACAACTTATGTTTTAGAATTTTTCATTAGTTTAGGTATGAAGTTGAGCTTTTATTTACATTAATGTTACTTGGTATTACTTTGTACTGCTTCGCTAATATTTTCGTGCTTTAAGCGCTTATTTTATGAATATTAACAACTATGCGCAGTGAATTTTATTTTGCTTTTTATAAAATTTTAGGTTGCATAATGTTATGTTGGGTGTGATGTCATGTGTTTCTTTTATTTCATTTTATTTCAGTTTGTTGCGGTGTCTTATGTAAGTTTTCGAGATTTTTTTTTTCTTTGAAAGTACTTGCGTTATGATTTTTCCCACCTCCCTGCTTGTTAACGTAATACAATACTATATTGAAGGAAACAAGCAACTGCTACTATCAACTGAAGTAAAAGGAGATCAAAAATATGCAGGTAGGCGTTATATTTAACTTTTAATATGGTAAATATGACTTTCTGTATGCAGTACTTCACCGATTATTTTCAAGAAGCAATCGATTTCGACGTACAGATAGGACATTATTACATGTAACTAAGAAACTACGTTTTGATTTCAATATGTTGTTAGTAAAAAACGCAGCTTAACAAATTAGCTTTAACAGACGACGAACCATTCATATAATTTGTCAACCGATACTGGTAGCATCACTAGTACTAACTGAAATGACAATTTAATATATGATTTTCATAGTTATTGTCGGTCAAATAACTGCTGGTAGTTTTTTTTTTTCTTCTTTAATCAAAGAATTTTGTCTGCTATTACATTACAAAAAAAAAAGAAAAAAGCGAAGGATAAGATGTGGTCACGTTTCCGCTACCGGAGATTGCGGCGCTGGCTTCTCTTATCTATGTTTTGTAACGTTACACGGACGCATATAGTGCCAGATGGAATTAATAATGCTATCGATTTTGAAATGCGGTCAAGTTTGTCGTGCTAGCTGCCACTGCCGGATTAAGTAATATAATACTAGCTTCTGTTCCCTTGTTGTGTTGAATGGATTAGTATACTAATTAGTACACTATGAAGCCGGTCGGAGATGTTGGCTGCAGTAGTTGTGAAATGGTTCTTCGAAAATTAGCGCTTTTCTGATCTTTCTTTTCCTACTAAAGTATACGAAGAGTTGCATGCAAGTTGGTTTTTCACTAAAAAAGAAAAAAGTTGACATTTCATTAAAATAACTTGCGCGAAAAAGTTTTCAATTCTGAAATGGTAGTTAAGTATCGGAGAGGTGGTTCGAAGAGTATACAGCTAAGTAGATGAAGATCTATTTTATATAGACCAGTAGTGAATGTTAAAAGACTTGTTTTAGTAATCTAATTCATTTTATAATAAAGTGACTGCAGTGGCGGATAACGGGTGTGTGTATATGGACTGGGGGTGGGGGAAGGGTCTGGATTTCGCAAATGCCACAGTTGATTGGCGTATTAGATGCGGCAGATGAATTTAGATACAAGTTGACTTCTTTGGTTAAGAGACTAGCTTTTTAATGTATTCCAAGGGTTTGTGTACGGGAGAGAACCTGCATTCAGATCCCAAGATACCAACCCAAACTACGGCCGCTGTTGAACCTGCAAATATTGCAAATATGCAGGGAGATATTTAAATACTTAGAGGATGCGGAAGTGGGAAAAACTAAAATAGTTCTTTTGTAGTTGCTGTTCCGAATGATTTCCCAAAGGATAACAGTTTGCCATTGTGAATTGTCATTTTGTACTTCCTAAGTTGGAAATCTTACGCTGTATAATAGAAAGAAGGTGGAGGATTATAGTAGTTTAGACAACATTTGAAAGAGATAAGTGGTCATTCTATTTCATATGCCTGATTTTTTGCATGCTCTCATTCACGAAATTTTGTAAACTCACAGCGCACATCGGGACCGTGGGTAGGCTAAAGGTCAGATAATCTTGAGGCCTCCAATAAAGAGTGATCGGATGATAAAAGTAAGTTATTACTCTAAAACGATCAGACGGCATCTGCGCTATTGCGTATGAATGACCACCTGGATTTCGAGATGAGCAGTCTTCGAAAGGATTCAGAGGCGGGTAACAAAGGCGGTATCACTATCGGCGATTATAAATGAGACGTTAAGGAGCTTACCAGATAGGAACCGTAGTTCACTTTCTTGCTTTAAAAGTACATTGTTTAGGATTTCTGTCCCATTTAGGTATGACGCACGTAATACTGCTAATGATCCCACTAGTCTGTTGTGCGTTCTCACAGCTCGTTCGCACGTTATAATACAGAAGTAACAAAGCCGTTACTACAATTTTCAGTCGCAGCAGGCGATACGAAGGAAACTTGAATATATTAGCTATCACATGCATATGTTTTTTTTTCTTTGAAGCAGTGCAAGAGTAGAATGCAGTTCGAAAAACAAGTTGCGCTGTTTTCAATTAAGTGGCAACAAAATCGATCCACTGAAAACCAAAGGAAGCTGGAGATGTGCTTAATGGTTTATAGGACATAAGTGTGGTCTTCCGAAGGCTATTTTAGAACATCAGAGAACTGGTAAATGCTTTCCAAGTAGGACAAAGATTATTTATTGCGGAGAAAAGCGCACTTCCTATCACAATCATATCCAAATTTATTCCATGTCATCCCGAAATTACTTTCAGCGTTTTAAATTCCTACAATTTTATTTTTGTAACTCCCTTAATTTCTATATTTGTAACTGGATTCCGTTTTGTGCTTAGTAGCTTTTGAATCGTTATACAGAAATTAACGTTGCATCGTTTTTGATTCTTCCATTCTACTTTACTTTCCCAACGTTATCTGATTCCGGATTCTTTATATTTGGAATGGCAAGACATTCAAGGCATTGCAGTATTGGGAAGAGAAATTCCTAAATGCCTTATAACTATCGGTGATATATTACTGATTTACAAGTTGTATAATTTGACCTTTACAGGTATATTTTGAACAGTCTTCTCACTCACAAAGCCAGTTTCAGCGAAAATCACAAATTCAATCAAATCCATCGAGCCATTGCAGGAGAATGCTTTTCAAGCAGCGGTAATGCCATTCGTGTTTTTTCAAATGTCAAATTAGTAAATTTTAATATGTATAAATAGTAAATTTATAATTTACTATTTATACACATTAAATATATATATATATATTAGTATTATTATTTTAAAAACTTTTATTAACAATAAAAGTATGATTCTGGTTTGTCCATTAATTCAACGGACTCGAATGACACTCGTATGTCACATGAGAATATGCGTCAGCGCCTCGTTTCTGTTTGTTTTATTATAAAACATAACAGGATTATTTTTTTTTTATTCAAGTTGACTCTCGGTTTTCGCAACAACTCATGGATTCGTATTTTCTGAAAGAAATTCTTCCAGATGTCAGTGTAAATGATTGATGATACTCCAGTTACGATCACGCTGGAGTGAGGAAAGCATCAGAGCTTGCATCGGCGCAAAGCCATCCATTAGTGTTTCTCTCTCTGACTGGCGTGAGTGTAATGGGAGTATCATGAACACTGCAGGAAGTACATATGATGACAACCGTATACCGATATTTGATGTTTTCGAGAAACTAATTTATTTACTTTAATGCCATTGAAATAACAACGGTGTTGGTGCTACGAGGCGAGCTGAAAATTCGGTTTTTTTTTGTCTCGTAGAAATGAGACAAATTACAAAGCAGATTAAAAGTTCTTGTGCATGTGAATGCTGCTAATACGTTATCCCTGCGATCATAAATTGAGTTGTAAAAATTCATCTGATTTATTCTGAATTTTTCAAAAAATGAAGATAACTGAAAGTTTAGAATTTCTTAAACTAGTATTGCGAATATTTGTACTTTCCTGTGGCAATTAAGCTGTATCGTGAATTGTGAATCATATTCATAGGATAGGTCGAATTTTAAGCTTACGAAAAAAAATAATAAATATATAAACAAGTGATGAATCTCATGTTTGGCAATTTCTGTTATTTCTTTTTTGGCCTATAAATGAAAAAAAATAATAATGCAATAAGTTTTTCATTGAAATTCAACAAGAGATTTAAAATAAATGCCTTGTTAAATTTTAAAAATTGACTGGCACATGAATTCATATGAATGGAAATACTTCGAAATATTTCGAAAAAAAAAACAATTAAACATTGTATTTTTTTTCTTTAATCAACATGTCTATGATGTAATTAACCATCTTAATTTGCAGAAATTTGTTTTCTAGTAGGATACGATCAAATTCAGGAAGACGAACTGTTTAAAATGAGATTATTTTAAGCCCTTTGTCCCGCTAAACGTCAAATTTTACATAAAAGCACTACATTTCAGCTAATTATTTTACATCAAGGTTTATGGCAATAAAAATTATAATAAAAGCAGTGTAGTTTGTGTAATTTAGAAATAAAATTTGGTGACGATTATCGATATTAATAGCTATCTTTTAAACACGTCTGTAAACAATTACTGTATAAGAAACTTACATTTTGCTCCAAGGGAGGGGGGGGGATTAATTTCTATAAAATATGGTGTGCGGATTCAGATTTTAGAATTTTTTTCAGAATCTTCCATTTGTTCTAAATAGGCATTTTATCAGAATAATAATAAAAAACTACACACACACACACACACACACAGCGCCGTAATTATGCATAGGCACAGGAGATTCTAGCGGGGATCCCGAAAAATTAAGAGCAATGTAAGGGTCCCAAACAATGAGGGACGGGTCCCGGAGCGCACTAGCAACTCGGACCCCGCCCGCATCGGGAAAAGTGTAACTACTGCCCACACATACATTTTAACGAAAACTAAAATAGTTATTATAAATCAGCAGTTAATTTTTCGTGGATGTTTTAAGCACCATCTAGAGTTTGCTTGATGGAAACTTGCATATCAGAATCCTTTATTTCATCCTGGAGGATTGCTTTCCGACCAAATTGGTTCGGAATAAATCCAGATATGAATAAAGGAAATAACTTATTTAGAGACATATCATACGTATTTACAGTGAATTAACATCTCATTCGTATTATCAACCCAATCACACTAGACTTGACGTTACTAAGGAAGTACGAACAACTTTAAGGAAAGAAGGCATATTGGAGTTAGACTTCATTTACTTTGGTCAAAAATTAGTATCTTTAATGTTTGTCCTTATTCGCGAACCCAGTAAAAATGCTTTATTGTAGTTTTGTGTTACCTCTTATTGTTGTGAAATTTATTCCAGAAATAGTGCCAAACTATTCTTAAATTTTCTCTTTTTTGCAAATCCAGTTTAATGCGAGCCTGTGGTGAGAACTGTTTTCAGTTCAGCTGGAGACTTCTCAGCGGTGCATTTCCCGTTATTCTGTAACAACATTTTGTCTACCTGACCAGTCTTCAATGACTGTGAATTTAATGTTTTCTATTAAAAAAAAAAAGGTGGATGGTATGTGTATTCATGATATAACGAACATATAAAAATCCGAATTCTTGCAAAGGATAAATCTTATATCGTAGCATTCTTGGGTTTAGCAATACTTCTTCAAAGGCCAACCATTTTATATTTTTAATCTTTCATTCCGGAGGTCTGAAACTATAGTAAATTTGCCTTTTCTACAATATATCTCTTTGTGGATACATTTTCGAAGTTACATTGAAAAGCAGTAGGAAATTACAGAAGAACATTTGATATAATTTGGGAAATTTCTAACAATTATGGCAAAGGATTAAAATCATCGAATAAACTCGAAATCAGATCCACTGATTTACTGCATATATAATAAAGAACTGTAGCATTTTTTTCACTTCACTATAACAAATGTTGACATAGCCATTAGCAAGATTAATAGTTTTGATGGATCATAAGTACTCAGCATCGTATCAGTTCTGACAAACTATCTTCCTTGAATCAAGTGGTCCCACGCACGTTACGCAATCTTCGCATTACATACAGTGATCCCCCGAGAAACTGACCCAGATAATTCAGAAAAACCGATTTATGCGGTATTCAATGGTACAGAGAATCCCGGTACGTTATTCCGATAATTCGAAGCGGCTAGGGAAGCAATCGAGTAATTAGTGCGTAGCGTAAATGATTAATATCCGTTAGTTTGCGAAGCACAACTTTTCGTATCTCTTCGAAGTACGGAAAGCCAAAAAGGGCATCGCAAAGAAAACGCTTTCATTAGTGTCGTATAAAGATCTTCTTATAAGTTGCAATTCGGTGTTTTTATTCTCTGCTGAAAGCTTTTAAACAAGATAAACTGACTCTCACCTGAAGAGTTGTTTATTGAAATTGGAGCGCAGTCACTGAAGCACGTGCGGGGGGGAGGGTCATGCTGTTCCTCAATTGCACGTGTTCTGGCCGATTTGCCTGTTGGATTACGAAATTGGATTACAGTGGCGTGTTATGGTCACACCAATCGTTGTAAGATGGCAGGGTGGTTTAAAACAGCGCCTCGGGAAAAGAAAATAACCAACAGCAGGAGGAGAAAGATTTCTTACACACGTTTCACAATGTTGATCTTGCTCCTCGTAATTTCCATCTTTTTGCACTACTGAATAAGCAACTCTTTCGAACCGATTTGCAACTTGTGGCAATTTGCAGCAATGTTTGTTCTCGGGTTGAAAGATACTCGCTACCGATTTCTTCTACACCAGCACAGATGTTAATTTTATTTTATTTTAAATTTATATTTAAAATATTTTAAATTTTAAAATTATTTATTTAATAATCACTCAAAATCAAAAATGATATGCCAATTAAGTTTTTTTTTTTTCGTCGTCATAACTTGGTTTCGTTCGTTATCAGTTGTCTTATATGCTACAAAGCATCCATTTATCGCGGACCAGTCAATTAAAATTTTATGAATGAAGGCGTGTCACATCACGGGTATAACTTTATAAAATTGTGTCGTTTACAGAAATCGTCACTTTGCTTATATATAAATGACCACCTGATGTGACATTTTAAAAATGATCAATCGTGCAGTTATGTGTGCTTCAAAAAACTATTTCACTGAAGAATCATGTTCCCTGACTTTGCGATGTCTTCAATTAAGGCGAGCATTGAGCGAAGTCAGTTTGTACAAATTGTCGGCATTCTTTCTCAGTTCGTTTTCTTGAATTGATGCACGAAAAGGTTTTGGAATATATCTTAATATCCGAATTGATCATTTTTTCCCCATTTTACTACTGAATAAAATCTTTTTATGAAAGATTATATATCCAACTTAACGAATGACATTTAAATAAACCTCTTTCTTGAAACTCGTCTTTCTTTATATATTTTTCGAAAACAAATGCTTATTTTATTGTGTGAGGAGCGCCCAACTTCTAAATGCAATTTATGAATTTTTAAAGGCATCAATGAAGTTAATTTTTCTGCCATTATAAATATTTAAACACTCCGTAAGAAACAGTAATTATATTTAAAAAAACAGCTGTTAAATGGTTCTTTATTTGGAATTACGGCCAAAGTAACCTCCTGTGAGGCCTTATAAATCCCTTATAAAGGTTTTTCTCTAGTCCTAAACGAGATTCGAATCCAGGGCTTTCCATCCAAAGGACATCCACCAAACCAGCTGACTTACGGATGCTCTGAATACAAAATTATTAAGCAGAAGGAATATGTTAATTTTCATTGAAGAACTTAATTTGAATATTTGCCAAGTCATTTTGGATTCAGATAACAGCGGAACAAATACATAAAAAATTGGAGACTGAAAAGTGATAATACCAAAGACCACTTGTTATATGCAACTAGATCCGAATAAAGTTCTAATTGAAGCGTGTGTTATCGCACTTTTGAATGTTACCTTCATATTTGAGATTTGTTTCCGTCCATTGCATTCATTTTTGGATTCATGTAAATTTATTTAAAATGAATCGACCATTAGTTCGATATAATTGTACATGTTAACGATTATAGCAATGCCGGAATAAATCTGTGCATATGACTTCATTTCCGTGTCAGTTAAAGCTAGAGTTACTTCTCATGTTAGCATCACATGCCAAATGGTAGTCGATATTTAATGATACCTGTTACGCCAAGCAAAATGAAATTAATAGAAAAAAGTAATCAAGTTTAGAGTTGAACCGTAAAATAGTGACTAGTTGCAGCATAGTTTAGGCGCGACATTTTTTCTTTCTTTTCGCAGGCATTTCCACTTATCAGCAGCTACTTGTTTTAAGATTCCAATCCTCATCCTGTAAGCCTCTTTATTCCATAGCTGTCACAGTGATCCTTCGCCACAGTCCTTGATCTTCATTTTCCTCCTCCCGAGGGTGACTAATTCATAATTCTCAATGACCATCGTTCTCTCATTATCTGCACGTGTCCATACCATTTCAAGACATGACTTCATCCTCTCCGGGAAGGCTCAATTTCCATCTCTGTTCGAATATATGCATTCCTCAAATCCATAGGACCGGCTCTCATACTTCATCTTAAGTAATCCGTTTTTACGATTTTCACGTGTTTCCTTCAGCTACTAGTGAGTCCAACACTTACATTCATATCATTCAAATAAATCACCCGCTACAGCATCCTATTACTTTTTCTTGAGACTCTGACGCCATAAAATACCACCTCATGATTCTAATAGCTGCATGTGCCTGTCTTGTTCTAAATGCTACATACACTTCACGTCATTTGATATAGCGAAGCCTTGTCATTTCTTTATAGGCATTTATTTTCCTTTTATTTTTGCATTGATAGAGGTTTCTTATATGGATAGGATAGTCAACTAAGATAGAGGTTAATAAAATAAACGGAGAATTATACAATTTCTATATATCATTAGCTTGCATGATTTACTGTGTTTTCTTATATTATTTGGCTAATTTTCGTGGAATGTTTTATTCATTCGCTTAATTTCATTGTAAATGTAATTAAACGAATCAGTATATAATAATTAAATTATAGAAATTTAGGATTATCTCCTAATAAGAAAAAGAAAAAAATGATTTTGTAATACATGATATATATACCCGAATGCGATAGTATTTCTAGTCAAAGATAATTAAGAACTGGACGAGAAATAGGAATTGCGTTTATCAGGACACTGTTGAAAATAAATAATCACAGTACACCTATGAAAAATCAGATATGAGCACTGATAATGGAATGACCATCTTTGGTTAATTACCATTCCAGGATCATAGTTTACTAGCATCCGGTTTAGTCTACTCTCGTGTCAACACCTCGACTGACCACGCTTTATTCGTAATCCTATTCCGCTATTTAAATCAGTGGTTGGCTGAGCGGGGGCTGGCTAACTAGTGCAGATTTAGCTGAAATCAGCTATTTCGTATATGAAATGATCGAACAACTCGTAGGTTTTATCAGCGAGCAACTGCGACGATTGGAAAACAGATGTTTTTCCAATACTGTAGCAGACATAATTCCAAAGGAGCTGTATGACAATCCGCATATCCTGAGTATTGATATTCCTTGCACATCCGCATTGACAAAGTCGAATCCGAAAGTATCGGATTAATTTCCTAAATAAGAAGGTTTAAAAAATAATAACCAAAATGCTAAGCCCTCCACGGTACTAATATATTATAGGGTTACCAGTTTTCATGGTTGGAATAGGATACAACGATAATGACTCAGTCGATCAAACAACAGTGCATTTTTGCTGAAAAGAACCAGGTTCAAATTCCTTCTAGGATGCAGACAGCCATAAGGACTCGTAAACCGGTGGTCAGTTAGTCAGTTCCCTATAGTAGGGATTTCATTCTGTAAGTCAAAGCTACCAGAAGAATATACGCAATTCACAGCTATAGCAGACTAGACTACACAGATAAGACTAATGCGATTTCATAATAAAGCTATCGAGCCTAACTCGTGAAGAGGAAGATGGGATATTTTTAGAACTAAAGACCTTACTAAAATATCCACATGTTTCTCAGGTATCTAAATAGCGATACTAATCAAGCAAAATGTTTGTTATTAGCCGCACCAGCATTATACATACTGGATCTCGAAAAAAAAACATGTTTTAATAAGAATCTCCCTGATGTAACCTGTAAATAAACTCGAGAAAGAATTGCAGACATAATACTAGAAAGAAATGAAGAAAGCATAAAGCATTTCCATCAAAAATCCGCATTAACGTTTCTCAGTACGCCGAGAACAAAGTGACGAATGCAACGAGAACGCCTTTGAAGTTGTATCCCAGTTTCAATAAATCCTTTACTAAACCCACAAAGAGCGCGCACGCTAAAAGGTAAGCTGATAAAAAAAGATAAGCTGCACAATGAATTAAAGGTAGCATATGGCGAAATTGAAACTTTCTTAAATCATTTCAGGATTAGGCACTAAAGAGAAATTTTTCTCGAATAGGAAGGAAGGAGGGAATTGATAACATACCAAGTGACATTTAAGTTTTCAATGAAGAAAAAAAATGGCATGCATACGATTTTTTTTACTTACTTGCAAGATAAATTCGACTGGCAATTTTCCCGAGGAAATAGCTATGGAGTATGAAAAGGATACGCTTCAGCAGAGATTCACAGTAAGTTATGACAAGGAAAGCTATGCAGGACTCCAAATATCTCCTTAGAATTAAATACGTGAACTGAAAATACGGCCATAATAATGAAATCAAAATATCCTACTGGACTTCTAATTAACGATAAAATAACCAACTTCGTTTATTGTAGAGAAATTACTGAAAACCAACAACATTTCATCAGTATTTCTGACATTTACATGTAAAGTAAGCGAATAACATAGCTAATTTAAAAAAATAATAATAAACGACAGGGAGAAATCAAATGTTTTAAATATCCGGATTAAATGTATTTTAATGTGAACTGAGCACCTACTAATTAGGAAGGTATATTTCCTTACCGATTTAGGTGACTAAAGCGACAAGCTACTTACTATTGGGACTCAACAAAAGCTGAAGTTTTGCTTCCTGGCGATTCTTACGATGTCTGAAGGTGCGAAGAAATGTTCATTTTGAAATGGATGATACGACTAGTTAATTGTAACTAGTCGTATTAAAATTAAAATTAAAATCAGTCGAGTGGTTCTGTTCATTTAAGGATAAAAGACTCAGTCAGTTGAAAGTGATTGTAATCCGGACGACTACAAGTCGAGAAATGACGAAACTGCTCAACAAAAATATACACAAGTTAGTATGAAACGATTAACCGCATCGGACATGGAATAGGATGTCATTTTCGTAGGTTTTGTTGTTGTCTTGTCCTTTGAAGAGGCTTAGATATTTCCATGTGCTCTTTGAACTGCTTTGGCTATGTCGATGATTTTGTTCGTATAGAGTTGTTCAGGATTAGGGTCTGTTGCTTGCAAGGCTGCTTTAATTGCTGGATAGGTAAAAATGTGAGTCAGTTCAGTATTAGGAGAATTTATTGCAGCTTCTGTATGTTCTCGTACCATCCGTATTGATCTTCATTCCTCTAAGATGTCCTGTTCGGAGCCTTGCTATCGTGGTCGAGGTCTTTCTGTCAAACATTAATTTCTGGAATTTGGTGTTGTATCCCTGATTTTAGTGGAATTAGTTTAGATTTTGCAAGTGCGTTAGCATCAGCAAGAGAGTTATCATGTCAGCTTTTTGACCTCTTTTGCTAATTTATCAACTGTTTCATTGTAATCAATGTCTAGATGAACAGGATTTTAAAATGTTCCGTAGGTTTTAAAACTATTTTAAAGAAGATGTAAATATGAATTCATTACCTCAATGTTGGTAACTCGTTTTTCAGTGTATATGCAATACAATTAGCAGAAAGAGCCGTTGGAGGACTTTAAGCATACACGAAGCGATCGTTTAAAAAAAAAAAAAATCAGGAGACTTAGCATGGCAGGCCTAGGTTTACGGGCACTATCCTGAAAATAAGCAACACTCGCGAATTTGACCACACGTCATTGGGGGGGGGGGGGGAAGAAGCATGTAATATACGAAAAAGTTCTTATTTCGTAATGAGATTGAACACACAACAAAGGCAATTTCATGAAGCAAGAATGGAAGTAAACTTTACAAAAGTTTACATTCGCTCTACTACTCTGTGGCCATCAATAGATACCGTTAGGAATCTAAGGAAAGAATTACACACCGTTAGTGGAGTACATAATTGACAGGGTACAAGCATACGTAAAACAAAAAATAAATATTTAGATAGAATACACAAAAATGATAAGAATAGCATTTTGAAATTGAAACAATCTGTGCTATTTTAATTAGGTTGCGGAGGGCTACATAACACTTAAGTAGTTCACTTAAATTTGATAGGGCTTTATATGAAATACCTTATGCTTACTTCCAAAGGTCCTGTTGGTAATAGAAAACTGTGTTGCACACTTCTCAAGTTGAAGAAATCGAATATAATTCATATATTGAAACTGTCGGATGTCTTCATTTCTGCGATATAGGCAACATTAATCTTCCTTGGTGCTAAGAGCTTTAGTGTAAGAAAGAATAATGACTTATTTATTGGTTTGTAGTTGTCTGAAAATATTTTTAGAAACCTCTGATATACGATATTGATATTCTTTTACTCTCTGAAGGTCTGTTAGTAGGCGAGGGTATTTTCAATAGATATCACTTCTGGTATCGTGTTATTTTTATTACATTGTAGTTCTTGCCCGAAAATTTTCTCAGATAACATCAATCTTTTTTATAAGGGTTTACAACTGAATACGAAATGCCGGTCTGTACGTATATCTGTTTTATTCCTACAGACCAATACGCATTTAATGTACATATATTACGGTGAACACGTTAACCTTAGTTGCTTAGGCTCTAATTCTTAAATAATCAACCAACGTTGTGGGGGATGGTCTTACATGCTCAAATTTTTGAGTAGGTTGACGCATCGAATTCAAAAAGGCTAGTTTTGAGTAAACTTATATCTAATTCATTAATAGAATCACCAAATGTTATCTACATATCTACATAGCGGAAACAATTTATTGGTGAGAGGTCTTGGAACTCTTGCAAGAATGACTTCAGTCATCACTCTTCGTGGTTGAACTAGGTTCATGTGTTTGCTCTTTGGCCCCTATATGCAATAGAATATAGGAGCCAAAGAGACTTTTGAAACTATCCTGACCCTTGACCTCAGAACTATGTGGTCTTCATTCATATTCTGTGGTCAAGGGTCAGGATAGTTCCAAAAGTCTCTTTGGCTCCTATATTCTGTTGCTGATTTATAGGTCGTCTGGAAAATATTATTTTTACGAATAAGCGACCCATTTGGATCTCTTGATAACTGATAAGTAATCTCTTTTGAGTAATTATCAGAGATCTGTTGCATTTTAGATGGGAAGAAATCACTGAAGACGTCCTCTATTGCTTTGTAGTTCTGGTCAGAATTTCAGAAAAATGGTTGATCTCTATAGATGAGTATCATAGGTTTCAACTTTTCAGTAAGATTACTATTAAAATCTATTGTATAAAAGTTTCGGAAAAGATTCTTGGCAAGCAAATAATAAATTATTCGATTTCATAGTGCATATATTTAATTCACGAACTTCTAATTACTTTATTAGAAGGTTTCAGATAACAGATATTGAGGAGTCTAGTAGCAAAGCCAAAAAAGGAATAGTTACTACCGATCGATATGATCGGGAAAAAAAACAAACTAGAAATCGGATGTGACAAAGAATTTTTTTCGTTCTTCCTAAAGGATTAATAAAGTTATACAATTAGTTTTATGTTCCTTAATATCACTTTAAAGGAGCTATTAAAACTTCATGTTAAAGAACGTTCATGGTATCATTCGTCACGCGTGAGGATCTCAAGACATAACACGACAGTCTTATATGTGTACGTGTGATAAGAGAAGAAAGGAATCTATTATTTCTTGAAGAGCTGGGAAATTGAATTCTTTGAACAGAATATCGGGAAGACTGTTTATAAGAACGGAAATAGAATGAATGAAGAATGAGAAGTTGTTTCGAAATTTTGAAGTTGAACTGTATATGGATGTTGACCAGCAAGTAAAGTGGAGGAATGGCGGTGGTCAGCTCATTGAAGTAGCACCCATAGAAATACTTATAGAAAAGATAATGCAGAGACAGACCATTTGTGGCAAAGAGAATGGAGGGAATCGGTGAGAGTGGGGTCAACTGGTATCTTTGTTTCGAACAGTTCCTTCCAGTCTGGTTTCAGTCAGACAAGAGAAGCCTGTTTGAATTCTGAATATTAATCTCTAAAAAAGAGTCGCCTGTAGGGTAATTACTGTGTTGATTAACTTTCAGAGATAATTTAAAATGTCAGTAATCAGAATTAGAATAATTAAGGCAACAAATGATGAAAGGAAATCTTGAGCCAGTGCAGGTCATATAAAGAGGATGGATTCCGGATCTGCTGACGTTTTACATGAGATGTCAAACCTGAAAAAAAAAATAAATAAATAAAATAAAATAAACCATTACACCCTTCGTTCTCACAAAGTATGCATGTCGTTCTCACAATTCCTTTTTTTTTTTTTTTTTTTCAAATGTTTTGTTCATTTTCCCTTCTGGAATTTATAAGTAGGCAGCATCACCCGCAATATAATCCTGTATTGTTTAAGACAAAAAAAAAACAGCTAAACTGAGGTCTTTGCCAACCAAATACGTTATTCCCACTGTACTACGGTAGCCGAAAGGCGACTCGTACAAATTGGCTCCATTCGAGTGACTGTAAAAGTCCGTCTCCAGATTCTGTGAAAAGAAATGGAAAAAATTAAACAGATGGCAATCTCCGTAGGTATTACGAAAGGAAATTCAAAGAATGGATGAGAAAATGGGAAATAAATTCACGATTACTTTATTCCCTGATCTGCTGTATGAGTTTTTGATGCATGTAAGCAACATGAGAGTTGTTTTCAGTACTGTAATTTCAAGTGTAAATTTCAGTGTAACTGCGTGCACCCAGTTAAATTTAAAACCACATCAGCATTGCCACCTCCAACTTTCCTCGTGTTGTTTTTTGGTAGGTAATCTAACTATAAAAAATCATAATCGACACTATACATATGAAGGTCACGTGTTTTGAGCAGATTATTAAAATCGTATTGTGCTCTCTCCAGTGTAAAAAGTTTACACCGCTGAAGGCGGTGTAAACTTTATACACACACACACACACACACACACACACACACACACACATACATATATACATATTGACTTGTCTTTATTCGTCGTTGACAATGCGATTTATATTTTTGCATATTGTTCTGAATATCTGGAACTTAAAAATGTATGTTGACCTAAATTTTCACGCTAATTATAGTATAGTTATTAGTTAAACTAATGAAATAAAAGGGGTAGGATAAAGCCGTAAAGTGATTCTTTGAAATTTTAATAGAACGCGAAGGAAAAGTCGATTTATGGGTGGGTGGGCGAGTGTCTTGGTTGTAGAATTTATTGAAGAATTTTGTTGTCGAATTGTACATCGTTGTTGAACACTAAAGAAATTTGCAAATAACCTTGGTAAAAAAATGACAACTTTTAAAATTCGTGGAGTAGATTGGAATATCACAAATAGTTATGTGCGTGATTATTGAATATCTCAAAATGCACAAAGGCGAAAACATTTGAGGACTGCAAATTCGAAGGCTGCAAAAACGTACTTAATCTGTTTAATGGGAGGAAAATGTAGAAGGCATTATTCACTTCTTGTATAGCAGTATAATCAAACATAACTGAAAAAAAAATATATATATAAACAAAAGCTGAAGAATAAGGAGGATTCATAATGGATAGATATGTAGTTATTATTTTTATAGCAGTTGAACGAGAGAAAAAAAGGTTGCCCGAAAAATTCATATATTATTTGTAGACCTTAAGAAATTTTATCATGATAAATACTTTTAGTAATTAGAAACTTCACGCTTATGGTCTCATAAATCTTAGACCATTAAGAGAAACCCGTTGTTGCAAGAAACTGGATTCTTGAAACAACTAGATTAATAGAGAACAGTCATATTTCCTAACGTAAGTGTTGGACTTTTTTTTTTTACTTAAGCCATTACTATGTTAGGGAAGTTTTGCTAATATAAATACACCCTCTGTCCAAAAAGAAGCCGATCTTTTCGAAAATAGAAGAAATTAGTGGCGCCACCTGTTGTATCTTTTTGTTGTCGAAAGCGACAACTTTCATTAGTGTTGTGTCAACTGTTTACGACATTTGTTTCATTAGAAGCCCAGTTATAGTGCCAAGAGTATGTTTTGACAAACGGTGGGAAAATGAGTTTCAAACAGAGAGCTGCGATTGACTTTTGTGTTAAACTTGATGAAAGTTTTACCGAAACGCATCAAATGCTTCAAAAAGCATACGGTGATGAATGCTTATCCCGTACTCAAGTTTACGAGTGGTTTAAGCGATTTCAAAGTGGTCGTGAGACGCGCTTGAGGACGACGAAAAGGCGGACAGTTCCACAAACTGGACTAAGCGAAGTTAACATCAAAAAGTGCGTGATTTCATCAAAGAAAACGCGAAATAGTCTGTGAGATTGATTGAAGATGAATTGTGGATTCCAAAACGACAAACTATGCACAACATTTTGACCTAGAGTTTTTGGGCCTTCGTAAATTGAATTCGCGATTTGTTCCCCACAAGTTGACCGACGACCAAAAAATGTATCGAATTGAACACTGCAAGAACCTCACGAAACGTGGTGTTTTGAGTATGAGCCCGAAACAAAACGCCAGAGTACTGAGTTGAGACCACCAGAAGAGGGGCATCCCAAAGAGTCGCTTTGAGAAGTCAAAAGTAAAGACAATGCTAATTTTTTTCTACGATTCCAAGGGCATTATCCACAAAGATTTCATTCCTCCTGGCCAAACGATTAATGGTGAGTTTTATCTCGAAGTTTTGAAGCGATTGATAGCGAGAATTCGTCGCGTACGGCTTGAATATCGTGACGACCGGCCGTTCATCAAAACACACTGTCACTCTTGGCACTATAACTCGGCTTCTAATGAAATAAATGCCATAAAAAGTTGACACAACACTAATGAAGGTTGCGCTTTCGACAACAAAAAGATACAACAGGTGGCGCCACTAGTTTCTTATATTTTCAAAACGTTCGGTATCCTTTTGGACAGAGGGTGTAGGTTAGACATATGGCGGTGTTCGAAAACCCTTCATAAATATTACTCGCGTTCTAAGGAGGTTCAGCCCCAGATTTTTCAAACCAGGGTAGCAGCCACTGGATTGAAATACTGAAACACCCCTATAAATATTAACATGGTAGAACCTATTTATATGTGGATAATTACAAGTTGTTACCGTCACGAATCACCTCTCCGATTTTTAACTACTTCTGTGGTAACATCGTCGCTTGCTTGAACCAAATTGCAGTTCCATGTATAATAGTTACAGTACAATTATTTAAGATACGTGAAATTTCAGTGAAGTCAGTTTCGCCATCATCTGTGACTTCATTTCTGCGAAATGTCTGTTAGCGATAAAATATAGTTGCAGCAGGTAACAGCATTATCAGTATGCTTTAAAAAATAACGACTCATAATTCGTACGTTTCAAATTTACCCTTCAGAGACTGCGCACCTCTCTCTTAAATGCTGCAACATCGCTGAGTGAAGCTGAACTCTGATAAGTGCGAAGAGTTTATTAATTTTTTTTTAATCAAAGCGAAAATGTGTGTTTCTTTTAAACTAGACTTTCGGTCTGTTATTCTTCGAATAAAAAAGAAAAATTTTGTTTCGGTTGCGATAGATTACGAAAGAAGTAATTGTACAAGTCTATATATACAAGTCTTGATTTCACTTGATTTCACAACGCATGATTTCACTTACAGAAAAGAGACAGATTTATGTTTGCTGTTGATGAGTTTTCGTAAACCCCCTCTTGGAGGAAGTATAAAAGTCTCGGGAATATCTTGATATAAAATTTATGGGACAGATTATACTGCAATATAGCTTTACTCAAAGTAATGCAATAAAGCTCGATTTCTATGATATTTTCCCCCTAAGAGAATCTGATATGTATCTTATCTCTTGAAGTTAAGGTCACGGTGCGCCATACGTTAAGATTGCCAGTTTCATTTCGTTGCAAAACCAATTTTTGTTTAACCACACGCAAGAAATCTCCAGACTTTGAATTACGTGAAAATTATTGATTATTCCTTTTTCGAAACTTGAGCTAAAATTAACACTTCATAATAACAAAAACAGGTGCACAATTACTCGACTTAGTTCAATTTGTCCTGGATGGTTACCAATATTTACAATTATGCTGCAATAAATGTAGAATGACAGCTGTATCAAATACTCTAAATTAAACTTGAATAAGAATGATGCATTCATTTTTGAAATATTTCCTTTACTCAGTTGGTATTGCTAAGTCAGTTACATAAATCTTAGACATCTTTCTAAGATAAGAAGCGAGTTTATTTATTTATTTTTAATTGCTGGCAAACTGCAATCTGTAGTAAGGTGACGTTTTCCTTATTTTCAGTGTCATGAACGATCTGATAAAATACAGCTACCAGCTTGATTTATCGATAAGTTGTCTTTCAGCGTTTGAATTTACACGCCACTGATTACTTTTGATTTTACTTTCATGTTTCCAGCTGAGTTTAAAATATTCGTTACTTTTGATCATAGAGAGTACGCAGTCAGCTCAGAATATACACATTCTGTCCGATCTCAATTGAAAATCTGTTCATACGTGGTGTATTGCATGTTAACATTATAAGAATATACATGCTTTCACATTTAGTTTCTAAATTGTTCTTTGACATAGTTAAGTATACGCGAAAGGTAATTGGAATTCGTATTGAATATGCAGTGCCGGATGTACGCTCACGTCAGCAGTTCGATCCTGCTTAGCATTAAGTTGTCTGGCTGACTCTACAATGAGAATAACACCGTTATTCCAATTCGGGATGAATTTATTATTTCAAAAGTAATACGTCATATTTAGCCGGTGAATACGAGATGTGTATGCTTTCTGCAACCGTAGATCTTCCAATAGTCAGACAGAATCATTGACCTTGCAACGTAAACAATGTAATGGAAACTGTAACCGTATTTAGAGCGTCAACACAATCGGTAACGACGATGCCGTTTGTTAGAATGACGTTGGTTCGAATTCTCACAAAGGACATCAGCTGATAGCGAGGTAGGATAAGTCGGTCTCACATGAAAGTGGTAGGAACTTCATTTCGGGGGACAGAATACACACACTAACAGAGCAGACAAATTAACCACCCTGTCTTAGATTTAATTTTCTCTGGATTCAGGTCATTTAGTTTTGGCAAAGACGTTGAAAGGAAGATTTCCAGAAGGCGAAACCTTTCAGCAATGGAAGCTCGAGTCTTTTTTCGCACTGTTATTCGACTTTGTGGTTTTAAACCGTTCTTCAGTGCTCTTCTGAAATTTTCTGGATAAAATAACGGCATTTCCACAGTAAAGAACACGACTGACAGTTGTGATTTGATATTCATTTATTTCATACTTTGCATTTCTGAATGTATTTCAGTTTCAGAAAATTGTTTATTAGTAAATGATACTCAAGTAAGCAGCACTGGAGTTTTGGATTCGAGAAGTGTTGTAATCCTCCTTTTGGTTTCTAACATCGACTTGTCTCTCCACAGGCCTGCCATTAGCTGGGTGTGTTCTTCGGATTGTTGAACTCCTCCTGATGCACGCTGGACATTGAGTACCTCAGCGTAGCAGTGATTTCCGTGAGACTTGCGCAGAGTCTATCGCGCTCATGCTTTGCATCAGTAATTAATGTCGTACTGTTGGCATCTTATTGTGTTCAGTTGCACACATGCCTGAGTACCTTGCCCTACCTATTTGATATAAGCTACGAATGAACACGTGACACTATCGCAAACGAAGTACGCTCATTCCCTTGTGCCATAGATACTGACATGTATCTAGTAAATTAATTGTTCGGTCATATACTTGCAAAACATACAAGCGTAATAATGTGACATTTTTTAAAAAAAGTCGAGAATACTGATTTAGGACCATAAATCACATTTTCGAGATGTGATTTATGTTTTTTTTTTTTTTTTTGCAAAATTTGTCCTTTCCTGTGTGGATTTCTATGATAATGTCTATGAAAGTTTCGAAACCCTCTAGTAAATTAGCATCGTCATTGGGCTTAGTTTCTGCTCCAGACACCAAACATTTTTCTTTCAGGCTTCTAGTAAGCAATTAGTCTCGCCAAGTAAAGGCATTCGCAGACGCGCATACTGGAGTGGGATTCAAACTCACTGCCCGGTAACGTCAGCTTGGTCATCCATTCAGTGACTAAGTATACTTTTTCACTGAAGTGTGTTAGAACAAGAAATCTTTCAGTTCAGAAGCAAAGCATATGACTCTAACAATGAAGGAAAAGAGAAAATAAGTGAAATTTTTTTTTATCATTTATGGTGATCCATTCGAAAGATTGTACACAATAGCACAGTATCGTGGAGGAGCCAAAGGTTAGGTAATTCCTGCAGTCCTCTAGAGGTTTAATTATTATTTTTTCAAGCCACTTGAGGGTATTTATCGTACAGTTATGCCACAAGATAAACTTATCAACATTATTTATTTCATCCAAATACGGTTTTTTATTTCATGCAGAAAAAAAATTCTTTCAGAATAATTAAAAGGAAACTTCAGGCTGAAGTCAATTAATTCTTTTAATTAGTAACTTTTTTTTAGTAAAGTTTCTTTCAAGTAATTATGTAAATACCTGTCTATAATTTTCTTTTAATGGCAAAGGAAAATGCGAAATGCATGTTGCAACTTACTAAAGTACATTTTCAGTAGCTTCACGGCTAAAAAACTAGTTTCTAAGAAGCTAAGAGAAACATGTGCTAAAAAAAGCCAATGTTTCTTGCTTTTGAAAAGGAGTATGTGAAAAATGTCATGAATAAATTCTCTCACAATAAGTAGCCAGAGAATGCAGCTAATCATATCCATTAGAGTATAGAAGGTTAAAAATTACAAATGAAAAATTCAATAACAAGAACATGGCAGCAAGCTGTGACGTTTTGAAACAAGAAAAATGTAAATCTGCAGACCACATACTATAAAGAAAAGGAAAGGAGGGAAAAATAAGTGACTAAATTGCATCAGACTGTCTATATTCTGGCCTGCTGCTGACGTAATCTATTCAGAAAAATACTTTTCGTGTATCTGTTAGCTTCGCACTTGATAGAACATGAACGAAGTCATGTTTGGGACTGTAAAAATCACATTTCTTTTTAATATTTTCGTTTCATAGTGGAGCCAAGTTGAAATTGTGTTTTGACTAGCAATATGTGCGAAGAATTCAAAATCTACGAATTATAAAGTACGAAAGAGCATTCTATGCACAAATTTAGAAGGCTCAGTCGCAGGGAGGGGGGATAATCTGAGGTTAGGATGGCACTTACCTGCGCTAATAGACTAGACAGGAAAGAATAATTCTCAATAACATCGAAAATCATCCTAGAGGAGGTGATTATTTTGGTGTTAATGAGAATTCTTTCTTTGCAAGTAGATCAAAGAATGAGTGAGTTGGATGCCTCAATTGATTGGCAGAATACTCCACAGATGATACACATGCACTTACAATACAGAAAACTTGTGTAAGAAATAGAGTATCTAAAATCACATACTGTTACTAGCAGTATGTTTAGTCTCTCGAGCTGGGTTATTTAACCCTTAACCCTACTCACGGTTCGAATGTACAATAATATGTTCAATAATAGTATAATAATAGTACAATATGTTCAACATATTGTACTATTATAGGAAGCTTACAAATAAACTTTTTTTTATTTGAAAAAAAAAAATCTTTATGGGGAAGACTCACACTTCCGGAATTAGTAACACAAACTGTTCCTCATATATATATATATATATGAAAAGACCGAAGAAAGAGGCGGCTTACGATCCAAAGGTTAAAGAGGTTTGAGAATTTAACATACTGACCAGTGGCATACCCATTTAGGTTGGGTGTGCTGTCGTGTAGCTTATGCAACCCGCACTACAAAATTCACCTCAATTTGACCGTATTATTTCATTTTTATTGATGTATGAAAGTTTTAAGAGTGCATAGCGCATCAGCGCTCACCTTAATTGGTCCAATGTAATTAATTGCAGGATAACTTGGAATACTTTGATTTATTAATATAATTTTAAATATGGAAAGCATAAAGGTCAAATGAAATGGGTTTACGTTTCGTGGTGAGATTAGATTAACACTAGCAAATACTAGAGTGAGACACGGATAATTTGAATTTTGATACTATTTTTAAATTCAGCCACATAATACGCACAGAAATCGCCAGGGACCCCAAGCTATGTGGAAAACTTAAGAGATCTATAAGAATGATATAGTAGATTCAGTACTGCCACACAAATATACCAGGCTGCAAGAGAAATATCAACTGTTCCAAATGTAGAAATTTTTAGGGGAACCCCACCAGCTTAATCTCCCCCTATCGCTGCGTATTCTCTACGTCTGTTCAAAGGTGTCCGTATTGTGACCGTACAGACGGGCTATTAACGCGAATCTGATGCAATGTGTACGCGTCGAAAAGCGTCCTCTTCATGAAGCATTAGTGTATTGTGTTTAGAAATCACACGAAGCCAGAAAACAATTAGGGGAGTCTTTAATAAGAATAAATGCAAAAATGTCGGTGATATTGCTGTTCCGTGGGTTTGCGCCGCATATCAAACACATCCTGAATATACACCCCTGATATTCAGGATTCTATAGCCTCGGTTTTCTAAGGAAGGGATGCCGTGCACAAGCAAAACATTTTTCTTAGACCAGTGGTCGCCAAAGGGGTCGATATGACATTGTTAGGGATCGATTCGGGCTCAGGGGTCGACAGAAAAATATAAGACATCATTGTATGGGTAATATTTAATTCGATTAACTTGGATTACCTCCATGACAAAACACATGGAGGTAATGATAACGCAATTAAGAGTGAATCGTGGGATCAGTACCTCCATCTTACAGGCCCTATTCATGGACCTGTAAGATGGAGTAAGGTCATGAAAATAGTTACTGAGGCCAATCAAGTAGGCCAAAATGACGTATTTACCAATAAATGGATGTTGGTGGTTCCTGCCGGCCGGCGCAGTTGGAGCGAGATTGCAACACGTGCGCGGTTCTTATTTACTTACAATAATTCGATCCCAGTCTCATTTTTGCGCATCGACATATAAATGAGCGTTAATGTTCTAAAATTCATCAACATACATATTATAATTCAATCGTTATTCATTCACGAACTAAACTTCTCTATGTTGAAGAGTTGAGCAGCGCTGTTAGTAATACCAGTGATATTAATACCAGTAGTTTATTAATATCACTAGTAATACCAGTGATATTACTAGTGATAATAATAGAAGTAGTAATAGTAATATAATAATATATACTATATTATACATACAATAAACACTGTAACTATAAAATAAACAATCTAAAAACTCACATAAGCGTCTTTTTTTGCTTTCCCTATTATAATTACGTAATAGTAAAATAGAGGGGGTCGATAAAAAGTCAAGAAACTCTTGAAGGGGTCTACGGGCAAATAACTTTGGCGACCCCTGTCTTAGACAATGCTCTGATTAGCTTTGCATAGTGAAGCCGCGCTGAAACCGGACAGTAGTTGGAAAATTTGTAGTACGGATGGTGAATCACTGACTCCAATAAGCTAGGTGGTGGTCTCATACTAGACGATGAAATTAATCTCCCACGTAAGGACATTCGCAAATATCCATTATTACAAACATTAGAGAGGATCCTTTTTAGCCATCACGTTATGGTTCGTTTCTATCTTGTTGCAGTGCCAGGAGAAGCGAATGCCATATCATATACATGGGTTAGTTAGAGCGAGAACATAGCAGATAAAAAATGTGTACGTTTTTGTGTCTATAGTTCATTAGTATGTGAGTGGACTAAGAATGTTTTTATTGTATATAATCCGGAAAACTTTATAGACCCCAGAACGAAATATTTCAAGCTTCTTAAGGCCTCCAATAAGCTGGGTTGTGGTCTCATATCGGGAGATGAAATTCATCTCCCACCTAAAGCATTCGCAAACATTCATGCACATATCACGCATTAGCCTGGGTCCTTTTTATCCAATATATTGTAAGCCTCGTCTAACTCGCCAGTATTACTTTTGCTAACCGATTAATTATGCATTTATTCTGAATAAATTTCCCCCATTCTTGTAGTATATTCTAGGCTAGATATGTTCCGATTTCATTTTTTTTAATTAATTAATTTATTTATTTTTTAAGAGCGCCTTTGAGAGAAATTGAAACGTTGGTTGTGAGCGACACCTGTTGCAGCTTCAATATAGGAACGGCCATTTCCGTGTGGAAATGAGAGGGGGGAAAAAACTTGCTGATAGTAGGAAGCGGTACGATTCGCACAGCAGACGAAGTAGAAAATTAATTTCAGAAATCATTTTACACGAAGTTTTTTGCATCCCCATAGTAAAGCCGGATTTTCAGATTACTTCTGAAAATCCATCTTTTATTTCTGGAAAATATTCTTCGAATTGTGCGTGTTTTGGCAACTGAGAATTTCTCGATACCGCAAAGCATATTCGAATACATACAGGCGTGTCGGGAATTAATTTAATGTTTAATGTGTCCTTTTCAGGAATGAACACAGTTAGAACAATCTTGAAAGAGATTTTAAACGTTTCGTATTTCGATAATCGGCTTAAATCTGACTCTCTGCAAAGTAGTTAAGCATATGCCGGCGATTAATAATCTCAAGCAAGCACTTCAGCAGTCAATAACATTCTCATCCACCAGGCGCTGCTCGATCTTTATTACGAAGACGCTTAATGTTTATTCGTTCTACTTGTTTTCATCTTTTCAGCAAATATTTGGCGCGCAGGAATTTCTTGAATAAGCAAACATTGCCACGAGAGATACGACATTAATAAACCTTGATTAAATAGTGATTCTTTTATGTGCTGTTTGTTTGTCTTTGCTTCACTTGCAAGTCATTATTTCCTTACACAAATGCCGAAGATAATCCCACAAGTGAATCGAAATGCTAAAAAAATAAAAGGTTGTTCCGGTTATATAAATGAATGATTTTAGATAATAAGAGAAAACGGGTGTTTCTGTCTAGTTAAGCGAAACCGAAAAAAGGCAAATATGAATAAATAAGCTTTAGAATTTGAATGTGTAACTAGAATAATGATTTCTCTGTGTAGGCTAATTTCCATTGGTCTGTATTTGAGAGAGAGAGAGAGAGAGAGAGAGAGAGAGAGATTTCTCCATTGGTATTGCTTCTTTTTGTAATAAGGCACGCATGATGATGATTTTGATTAGAAAACCTGTGTTAATATCCTTTTCACAAATTTAAATAACTCCAGCAAAAAAAGATAGAATCAGTTAATTTCTTTGCACAAGCAATATGGGGATAGTTTGTGCTATGAGCGTAAATATTAAGTAAAACCTATAAAGATTTTATGTAAATCCATAAATGTCATGTAAAACCCATAAAAAATACACTAGTTTTAGCCTTTAAAAAATTAATAATTGCTTTATTATACATTAATATAAGCTGTTTTTTGAAGAATTAATTTACTTATTCCTTTGTGATTCTGAAATATAATAATTATTATTTCAGGCAATAACGTTTCTTTTTTGTCTTTCAAAAAATAATAAATAAATAAATAATAATGTCAAGTTTGGTCATACTTCGTCCAGAGACCATAGTCTCTGGTCAAAGTTATGACCAAAGGGAAAAGTATGGCATCAAGGGAAACTTTCATTCTGAAACTCAACATTTCTTCAAAAACTAATTCGCAATTACGACTTTGTACGAATAATATGGGATATTTTCTTGCACATCTTAGCGCAATGAAAGATGTAAGTATTGTTACTCAATGAATAACTGAGCAACTGATAGGACTCAATAACTTACAGGTGGCACCATTCCAGATACTTGGCAGTTGCGGAGTTGGTTCTTCTGTTAGAAGGACCTGGATTCGAATCCCGTCTAGGACAGAAGTAATTTTTATAAGGGCTTTTTCAACTGACAACGATTAGCAGTCTCAAATAGAAATGACATGGTTTTCCTCCCAGAAACTCGGCATTCCATCCTGCAAATCATGCTACTCGGCAGGTGAACAATCAACGGACATAAAATACTGGCCTCACATATTAGTTGCTTTGGCATAATTCCCAACAAAGCAACTCAATTAAGAAATCATCCAGGTCGAGTCCATTTTGTTCGTATCCAGGTGAATACTGGACACGCATAGTGTACGCAAGTAACTTCCTCGAGACAAAACGTTGTAACATCTGCCATCAGAAATAAACCGCCTCCCTATAAACTATTTGTTTATGGCAGTATTTATGGGAGGTTACCGAGATGAAACAAGCATCTTTCTTGGAATTTACGTAAGCGGAATAATACCTCTTGTAAGTCTTTTGCTCTGTTTCGTGTAATAGCATATCACTTGTAATATATTGTATATAACTGTTTTATTATACTGTATAATCACGTTCACGTGAGTTATTAATACAACAGCATTTCGGCTTTTATTTCTGGAAAATATTCCGAATTGTGCCTATTTTGGCAACTGAGAATTTCTCGATACCGCAAAGCATATTCGAAATACCAGAACAATGCAAGCATCATTGCAACGCTTAAAAATTGTAACGAGAAATGTTTGATGATATAAGAACTTACATGAACTATTTGTTAAGCTAGATTCTAGCACTTAGTGTTTTGTGACAAGGCTGCAAATAGTCATGGAAGAGTGAGAACAAACACCATCCCCCGTCTCCATCTTAGATCACTTTTATTGATCTTCTGCATATTTAGTGATCATATCAATTATCAGTGTGGTTTATATTAAGCATTATTATTTTAAACTCTAAAACTGCTGCAACAGTAATAGAAAATTTTTTCACTTGGTTATAAATTAAATAAATCTTCACGGGCAAACAAAGTTTGCGCATGAGGTTACTTCACGACTAAGCTACTTGTAAAGAAAGGCCCATGACTTCACATCAATTGCCTTAAATATACATCGTTTCGTTTCGGCTGTGCATAACGCTATGCATTATGGGAAGGGTTACTAAGCAGACCGGTTTCGAGCTTTATTGAAGTCTCATCGATGAGGGAGCCAGACCTAGAAGAGATTGAGGTTGAATTAATGCAGAAATCCTATATTTCCCACATACAAGTAATGTATCATCACTGAGACCTCAATAAAGGGTGAAACCGGTCTGGGTAGTAGTCTTTCCCATAA
Source organism: Typopeltis vanoorti (assembly GCF_054136105.1). Lineage (NCBI taxonomy): Eukaryota > Metazoa > Arthropoda > Arachnida > Uropygi > Thelyphonidae > Typopeltis > Typopeltis vanoorti. The sequence continues at coordinate 11,246,684 of NC_143567.1, read as the reverse complement.
TGCATAGCATGATGCACACTCGAAAAAGATTGCTTTATAATATATTAACACAATTAATGTGAAGTTATTTACTTCTTTATACTATCTTTAGTCGTGAAGGAACTTCATGCGCAGACTGTGTTTGCTTACTATTGGATAAAGGATTAAACAAGATAATTTATTGGCAAGTTTAATTTAATTTGGAACCAGCAAGTGTGCACCATAAGATACTGTGTGGGACAAACGTTAAGAATATAAAAGAATCAAAAACTCTCTGGGGAAAATTCGAATTCATTTGTCGAAATACTCGCAGAGCAAAGTGACGCGTTACATGTCAGGACCGTACAATTATTCTAAGATAAGGAAATTCGATTTAGTCAGCCGAGGAATTGGCAAACACAAGAACTTAATTTTTATTTAATAACTCATCTCCATTATAAAATAGTCGTTTAAAAATGAAATGATCCAAATCCAATTCTGATTTATTCTAGTTTTGCATTTCACTTAAGTTTTAATAATTTGGATGTAATCAAGCAAGAGGAGAAAAAGTTTGATTCATATTAGATTGAAAAGTATTTTTAATGTTTATAAATTATGTGCGTAATTGAAATTTTTCCCCTGTATGTTAATAAAAATCTGTACAAGGATATTCATCGTTGCCTTCATGGAGTTCTGGGGCTAATTGCTGGAGACCACTATATCCCCAGCAATTGTTTATCAGATGCGTTTTATGGACCGATTTTGTTGACAATAAAACCAAAGTTCTGGGTAAGAAATTTCTACCATTGCTGTATGAGTTTAATTCCTCTTTCTTGAAGAGGAGGGGGAGTATTCTACACAGAATTCGAAATCCAACAACCAAAAGAAATATATCACACTATTCTTCTGACGTTGGAATAAATAAATATATATATATATATATATATATATATATATATATATATATATATATATATATATATATATCTTTGTGATACACGCAAACCTCTGCGTGTATCATAGAATTTGTGAAGTGGGCCTACAACTTTTACCTTGTAATAATCATGACACTAACACTTGTCGGAAAAACTTATGAGAAATACCTTTTCCAGGTTTTTTCGTTATTCAGCTTTGCTCGGTAAAGGGAAATAAGTCCTCAGTGTGTTCATTACTTCATTTTTCTTTGATAACTTTACATCTCTAATTGGTAACCGTTGAATAGTTATAAACGGCGTCTGCCTTCCAACAAATGCCCTCTCTGCCCATCACTGAAGGAGAATCATGGTGAAGTAATAGAAATATATTAATATTATTGCCATGATCGTCTTTTCATTTCTAGTGTATCTCTATGGATGCGCAGTTAGGTAGCCTGTTCATATTTTTCAATGATGAGAAATCGCACCGCCTAAGAGCAGTATTTTATTCAGAGATCAGGAAATTTTAAGTAGAAAAACATTAAAAAAATCATGTTTGCGCCTTCTCCTTGGGCTGTATACTTATCTGTTGATATTTTTTCTATACTGCATAATTTTACAAGGTATTTCATCCTTTTATATATATGCAGTTAAAGCGATTGACATTTGCCCCTCAGTTGTGGAGACCTGCGTTCAAATCCAGTCTAGGACGAGGAACCTTTCAGTGGCTTTTCAAATGAAGGCAAGTTAGCTGATAACCTCCGGAGGTGGTAAGATTCCTCCTCCATAAACTATCATTAATTCCCCAGAACAATGTGGCCAGTAGTACAGACGTAGTTATAGAATACGCTGGCCTCGGCCGTAATGTCAACCAAAAACCCCCAAACATTTTATAGGTGGTATTTGCATTTTGATTCAGATAATAAACTTTAAATCGCAGAAATATTCTGATTATTCCACATCGCAAAACACAACAAACTAAATGCGGTATTAGCTTTTCCCCCCAAATCATTTTAACTATCTCAATAAGTTCCTGTATGTGCACTGAAGTTTCACATATTGCCAACTGAAAGCACTCTCCTCGCAAACGAAACGAATTAATATTACTCAAATATAGTTGACAGTAAGCAGATACAGTATCTGCTTAATGACTATAGCGGAGAATTCCTGGGAAGTTGTGTACTTTAGCTGGGGCAAAATTAATTGCCGGATTTGATCTTCGCCTTTTCAGTTATGAATATGGAAGTGTGTAGAAATTATTTCTTTCATGCAAAGCTTCTCCAATGATTATTTCGCAAGGATGACTGGTTAGCTATATCGCAGATTCTATCTTGATCACTAAGTTGCGCGCTATTTCCATCCCAAAGACCAAGTAAGTGCTGATTTGCTTAAGATACTATTTTTAAGACGCCTCCTAACTTTAACTGCTTCCTTTTTTAAGCTATCACCTAGAAGGTTGAAAATTTCTTGTGCAATTCGAGATAAATTAATTGCAAGGACTTTGAATGTTAAGTAACTTATATGTGACCAATGTCAGTTTAATGCATGTTTATCAAATGTTTTTTTTTAAAGGAAGGCAATACGGAATTAACACCACACTTAAATCTTCGTTAGTTGTTTAATGAAATGATTGTAGATAATCTCAAACCTCTAACAATAAAACTGCTGTATCAGTTTTGCAGTAGTGTTGTCTTTAGGATACTAAAAAATAAATAAATAAATAAAAGCGCACGTCTTTGACGTTCATTGGTGGTATAGAAAGTTCTAGAAACTACTACAATCGGTAGTCGTTTAATAGAAATGTCAGTAACTTTGTTTCTAATTAATCCCTGGTCATCCACAGTACTGTACTGTGCCTTGTCAGCGTCAAGTGTATGAAATTGAAACTCAAAAAATAATAATAAATAAATAAAAAAATCACACCTTCAATTGTCATGGCTTTGAAAGTTTTTTCAACAATAAAAGACGATGAAAAGCACCTGCCACGTAGGATTCGAATCCACGGCCATTAGATTGGAAATGCTATTTACTCGGCCAACAGGTTGTCCATGAATTTATGCAATTTTCAGCTCGTAGCTGCTTGTTAATCACCGTAAGCCTTATTTAGAAAGGTTAGCGATTTGGAGAAAGTCGGATTATTGTTAGTAAATTGACTGTATTAGAACTGTAGTATACAACGTGCACCCGTTCTTTAAGAAAGTACTACAGAATTGTTTTGCGACTTGAACGCCCATCCTATGAAATAGAAAGCTTAGAAATCCGTTATCATTTAAGTGTGCTGCAAGCAGCTAAAAAAGACTTAAAGCGTTATTATTGTTTCATTAACATATATCTGTGAAGAAGAAGCAGTAATGAGATAGTAAAACTTCAAAAAAACTATTTGCATTTCTAAGATTTTTTGATTGTTTATTTTAATTTTTTAACCTCTCTCTCTCTCTCTCTCTCTCTCTCTCTCTCTCTCTCTCTCTCTCTCTCTCTCTCTCTCTCTCTCTCTCTCTCTCTCTCTCCCTCCATACATAAAATAACCCTTTTTGTATTGTTTTTATACAACTTTAGGCTTCTACTTCTATGGAGTTAACGGAAGTACACATACATACCGGTCGCTGATTTTGAAACTTTTATTTACTATTGTGTTGATTTCCTTTAGTTACTGCCAGTACTGATTCTCTTCAATTCCCCGCGCATAGTTCGGTGAGATATGGATCGGGAACAGTCTTCATTTAAATGCTTCGATCAGTCGCTACAGTTCCGTTTGTCCGTGTAACACTTCTCAGATGATAATGACAATCTCGTTTGTGACACTGTCTCAGTTACGCCGCTTAGACAGGCAATGTAGGTTATTTTTCTACTGATTAAACATTAAATTATTTATTAATCCAATGCACCAGACACCCACAATAAGCCCTTTATCGAACTCCGAAAAATCCTTTGTTTTTCTAGTTGTGATCAACCAAAGTGACGATTACGCAGAATGTTACTGTCTATAAGGGTGAAGCATAATGCTTTTAATCCCTGCCATCTGATAAGGTTACTGTGTAGGGAAAAATTTATGAGCTACGTGCTCAGCCCGAGTTGGGCAAGTTATAGATCCCGAAAGTGAACTAGGACGGCTTTAGGTCGTCTATATTTGCATAATTCCGATTCATCATAATTTGCTGCTTGTTGGACTAATTCTTTTGGATGTGAGGACGATTTTGAGAAGTACTTTACTGCGAAAGATTGCAGGAAAGAGTAGATATAAGTGATATTTGTGTCTCGATGAAGTTGAACATTTCTAATGTACCATGGTGCATTTAAGGTCATGCGTAAGCATTTGTTTTACAGTTTAAGGATATTTGAGGTTTAAGTATGGCTCCAGGCGAGGGACGCATAAGTGATAATGGGACGAATTATCAACTGATAGAGGAGCAATTTGATTTTAATATCTAGTTTGCTGTTCCTATTGATAAGAGGATAGAGCTGAGTGATATCTTTTGATGCCTTTGCACATAAGGATTTTGTATTCGGACTGAAGGTTAGTTTTCTATCTAGCAGTACCCCGAGATATTTGGCTTCTGTTTTCCAGGGAAACTTGATGTTAAATAGAAAGATGTCTTCTATGGGAGATGTTGAATTTTTTGTGAACAGAAGAGCACTGCTTTTTTGAGGATTTACGTGCAGTCTCCAAATAGAGAACCAGTGTTCCAGTTTCAGCAGGTTATCTTGTAGTTTCTTCGTAACAAGATGCGGTTTAAGAGATCCGACCAGTATTGCTGTATCGTCTGCATAGAGAGCAATGATAGATGACATCGGGTTATGCGGGATGTCCACGAAGTTAATCGAGAAAAGTATCGGCGCCAGGAGGGATCCTTGAGGCACACCAGCCAAGATCCTCCGCTAGGTAGATACATCCCCATTTAGTTTAACTTGCATGCGTCTTCCAGAAAGAAAGGACTTAATGAGGTGGATCAGATCCAGTGGAATGCCGGCTAAAATCAGCTTGTATAGGAGTCCAAAGTGCCATAATTTGTCGAAGGCCTTTTCTAAGTCAAGAAAGACTGCTCCGGTGTATTGATGCCAGTTGAAGTTGGTGGTAATGTATTCAACTAGTCTATGGATCTGTTGAGTAGTGCTGTGGAGTTTGCGAAAACCAAACTGCTCTGTAGGTAGGATATTTAGCTTGTTAACAGAAACTTGAATTTTGGAGAGGATGACTTTTTCAGCGATTTTGACCAAAGAAATCAGACTGATGGGGCGATATCTTTGTGGCAGCTGTGGGTCCTTACCAGGTTTATAAATAGGGACCACATCTGCCAACTTCCAAGCATAGGGCAAGTATTTTAATCTAAACATGGCATTTATTATTGTTGTAAGATCTACAATGGCCTTTCGGGATAGCAGTTTAATAATAACTTTATTAGTGATGCCGTCGAGTCCAGGAGCTTTTTTATTTTTTAAATTTTGTATGATATCGTAGATTTCGGCTGGAGAAGTAGGTGTGAGTTGGCTGGTACAAGTATCACACTGTTTTAGTACGTATCTGGTGTGGCGGTGGATTTTATAAATATGATTGAAGTTCAGATTATCATAAGATGGGCTGCACTGCTTTTCTAAGTTTTTGACTATAGTTTCGGCTTTCTCAGAATCTGAGTGAACTATGCCTAAATCCTAAATCCGATTTGAGCGGAGGAAGAGTTTTATTTTTATTTTTGATATTTCTTAACATTTTCCAAGCGGTTTGATCACCGGGTGAAATGGAAGCTAATTTATATTCCCATAGTTTGTTTCTCTGGACCTTCAGTGCATCTCTCACTGCACTATTCAACCGGTTGAGTAACTTTTTATCCTGAGGAGCCCTGGTATTAAAGAATCTTTTTCTTGCCTTATTTTTTCCCTGATTAAGTTCATAATATCTTCTGGAAGTCTTTTAGGCTTAGAAGTAGACGTATTTGAGGTGATAGATGATAAGGCTGCATTGATTTGTTGAGTAAATTTATTGATTGCAGAATCAATTTCTTCTTTAGAGTTAATATGAGGAACAGGACCAAAGTAGTTTGGGAGCACATTGGATAATTTTTCCCAATGTATAAAGGTGTGAGGCGGGGGAAACAGTCCATTCTGATTGCCTAATTGGAGCAGAATAGGGTTGTGGTCAGAGGTTAATTCGTCAAGTGAATCCAAGCTTTACTGCAATTTGACATTTTGGAGGACAACTATATCTAGGACGTCTGAGGAGGAACCAATTGGACTGAGATGAGTTGGTATTGAAGGACAAGCCACAGCTATGCAATTGGAACTTGAGTAGTTAAACAGTATGCGGCCATTTTTGTTGGTAGATTTACTATTCCAGGCAGGATGTTTTGCATTGAAGTCTCCAGCGATGATGACCGGTCCTTTTACTACAAGGAGGGCATCCAGATCTGAGGTCAACAATGTTTTTGATAGAGGTAAGCAGCAAAAATTTTTAGGTTTCCAATTGAGTTTGTGAGGACATTAATGCCTGTGATTTCGGGTTGGTGGTTGTAGGGTTGGTTATTGAATGATAGTTGATATAGTTTTTGATAAGGGTGGCTGTACCTCCACCTCTATACCCAAGTCTGTCGTTTCTGTAAATCTGATACCCTCTGATGTTTAGGTTGTCAGCAGGCCTCAGGTGAGTTTCATTGATTAGAATTATATCTGTGTTATATCTATTATTGAATTCCTAGATTTCCAACACTTTGTTTTTGATACCGTTGGCGTTCCAAGCGAATATTGGGTGATTTTTTTTTCCTATGCGTCAGCGAGTGCAGATAATATGGATTTGGTTTGCTGTAAGAATCTTTTTGTAGCACTTAGTGATGGATTTGAGTTGCTGAAATCCTGCAGCATATTTGCAAGAGAAGAGGTGATAATAGCTGATAGATTTGAATGTGGTTTAGCGAGGTTCTGGTTTTGTATTATCTCTTTGGAGCGGGCCACATCAGCATATGTTCTCACTTGATGTTGAAGATTCATTTTCTTAAGGGGCTCAGTTAATATAATGTTCTCACTCTTGGAGGACTGAGGAGCTTGAATTTCAGGAACTCTCACACTAGATGACGAGATAGGTTGATTATTTGGATCGTTCCATCTGTTTTTTGGGATGATGTATACACCCTCTATAATTAGCGGGGTGAGGACCGCCACAATTAGCGCACTTAGCCGTGGTGGATTTTGGCTTGGTGCAAGTGTTTGTGGGGTGATTCTCGTCACAGTTTAAGCATCTGTACTGGGCTTTGCATGGCTTCTGGGCGTGGCCAAATTTTTGGCATCTGTGGCACTGCCCAGAAGATGCTCTCTTCCTCAATGATTCTGGGGTGATTTTAAGTCCACAGATTGATTTTAGATTGTATATGTCTTTGTAAATATTATGAATCTCTACTAAAACTAGAAGCATAGGTGTCTTATTTGATCTGAACATTGTACTGACCTTTATGAGAGGTAGATCCTGTAAGTTGAGGTCAGTGACTATTTCATCCGTGTCAATATCCTCGGAGACTCCTCGTAGCACCACTTTCAGATTTTTTTCGGAGGCAAGTGAAAATGTGTGATATTGTGTTCCTTTTGCGTCCAGCTCCTTTGTAAGATTTCTATAATCAGCCACCGTGGCGGGCTGAATTTTTATGCCCTCAAAACAAATGTAGAGGGCATTTTTATGTCCTCTACATTTTTAGCCGATCTGTAACTTATTTGTAAGTTAGCCATGGTGGTTCTTGGTATTGTCCATCTCTGCTTTTCCCTTAGGATAATCGGTGGCACCTTTTCATTGGGGAAGGCAGAGGGGTATGAAATGGGAGCGTCTTCGTCCATACCAACATCATTTGTTGGCTCAGCAGCGAGAGTTTTTCGTTTCTTACGAGCGTGAATCTCTCCTTGATCAGAAGGATTAGAGGCAGAGACAACTAGATTGAGTTTTTCATCTATTTGAAGAGAGTCTTCATTTTCCTCATCATCAACCTCGGGTGAAGAATATAAGTTTAAGTAGCCGGGCCATTCTCGTTCAAAAATTTTTGAGAAGATTTTTAACAAAAGTGAGTGCTGGCTCTTTGTCGAGTGACTCGATAATGATGTCGGGGTCGATCATGCTAGTAGGCCATTTCAGTTTGAACTTCTTTCGAAGTTTAGTAATGAGTATAAGAGCCGGCTCTTCATCGAGGAAATCAGTGACGGCGTCCAGGTCAGGCACGCTCATATCGATTTAATTGCGTGTGAGCGCAAGAAGAAATCCCGCAGGTCTAGAGACCTGCCAGCAGAAATTCTGCAGAAAATCCCGCAGCCGCAGAGGACTGCCAGCAATACCAAGCGTTGGCTAAATACGCGAAGCAATAGCAATTAAATTGCATCAAATGTCAAAATCTTACCTTGTGCTCCACTATCAGTGATCAGATGAGTATTTTCATCTTCAATCAATCACTAATTTACAACACCAATCACTCTGATAATCCTGAAGAAAACCCAAATTTTCTAATCAAGATCAAAATCAGTGACGATTATCGACCAGCAGCATTCTTAAACAGTTGCGTGACGCACGTGACCAAGTATTTTGCATATACACTGCGTAAGTGGCGCAGTGTATATCTGCATAAAGGTTTCTAATTCCGTGGCTAGTATTTGTACAAATCGTAGGTTAGGAGTGAGTTTTTCTCTCAAACATCGGCTTCTTACAAAACTGTGGTTTGTGTACTGTTATTATATAGAAAAAAAATTTCTGTTCGTAATGAATTTGTATTGGACAGATGTATTTGGAAATTAAATGTAATAACTGAAATAATAAAGTCAAAATAATATCAGACTACGGTATAAATTCAAGATTTAACTCCTTGGTTCTCTTTTCCATTGTGCTTTTTATTGCTCAAATTCAATGTTATGAGAAAAAAAAAGCAACTTACCTCGTCGTATACATTTCAGTAACAGCTGCTGTCATCCTGCTGCAGCTTCTTCCGTTCGCTTATTGAGCTGGGAGATGAAAACACTTGGCAAACTGCTATGTTGACTGGTGTTTCCTGGTAAGTGAAAGAGACTAGTGAAATATAAAGTGTCAGCTCTTGCTGACACACAACGAACTGCAAAACATGGTGACAGATGTGTAGGACTAAGGAGAGTTACGAATAGCCAAGAGAATTTCTTTTTAAGATAACGTTGACAAGACCGCATAAATGCTCGTAGAATTTGGTACACATGCATTTCGTGAGTGATGGGAGCTGCCATTATTCGAAATAATTGTTTACTGGCCACTTATTCATTTTTTTTCTAGTTTAGTAACTGATGCTCAAGCAGTTATCGGGACTTTGGCTAGTTAAAATGGTTTAATAATTTGTATAGAATCGTTATTTTAAAGGATGACACGGTTTTTTTACAGGAGTTTCGTATGAGAAAATCCTGTCCACCTTCAAATGACAGATCAGCTGACCGCTATTGAATCAGTCTTTATGAAATTTTCCTCGCTGTGTAGACTTCACTCAAGCCCCTAGGTCTTGTCTATAAATTCTGAAAGTAATCGCTTTAAACTTCCAAAGTTAAACATGACTTTATAATATATTTTTGAATAGAAAATTACGCATTGTCATCATACCTATAGACAATTATAAATCACTGCTTACACTTTTATAACTGCCATGTTTCGAAATAAATTGTATGCTAATATAAAATAATACATATTAAAATATCATGGTGAGCACTGGTAAAGGTTAAGGTTAGACTTTAACCTTTACCAGATGATATCATTACGATAACCATTTAAAATGCATTATATTGAATGCCGCAATTAAATTTTACGATCGGAAAAAATGTCTTCATTGATTGGATACTTGAACGGTAACGAATCAAGCATCTTCGAATACAGATATATATTCATAGATTCAGTGCGACATAAGAAAAAATAAATTAAATTAAATTGCAGATGAACTTTAGCAGGATATCCGATAGTACAGTCAAGGACCTGTTCTTATTTTTATCTAATAAGAATGGCTTTTCTCGAGTAATTTATAAATTTTCCTCATATCAATATATATATACTGTATATATATTATTGAAATTATTATTATCTATTTATCCATCCAATTAAGGTGAAATCAGTGAATATCAACGACATTTTTGCAGTTCCACATATGCACACAGACATGGCGTCCGCAGAGGGAGGCAAACGGGGCACTTGCCTCTTCCCCCTCCCTTGGGATCGAGCAAAAAATTCCATAAATTATAATCGTAAAAGTGATTGAGATATGTAACCTTCAATTAGATATGGCTGAAAAATTAACAATAAAAATAGAAATACCTAGACGATGTTCCGTACAGAAATATAGATGCAATTATCCTGGAATCACACCTGAAGACTATTATTATCTGTACAGGGGCGCGCCGCCCATATGTGCAATGTATGCGACTCACACAGGCGCCAGGATTGTAAAGGTGCCAAAGATTTCAGGCGAGGAGGAAATACTTAAAACAAATATTATTCATTAATTATATAAAAATAAATTACATTTTTGTTTAAATTTTAATTATATTTTATAGATTTGTCTTAAACAAATTATTTATAACCACTTATTTGTTATTATTCCTTAAGATTTTATTTTATTCCGATCCTAGTTCTAACAAGTAGTTTAGCATAAACAAGTAAAAACTTGAATTTGCGTAAGTTTACTGTTTACAGGATGACGCTCGTTTGAATTTGTTTAATCTTGTTCACATTTAGAGCAAATGTAAGCATTTTCTCTAAACATATATAAGAAAATCTGCTGCAGTTTTTAACTTTATTCTATATTCTGCTGTCATCAGCAGAATATAGGCAACATCTTTCAATGTACCTGAATCGTCATGAGAAAAATTTAAATCATTTGAACAATTACAAAAAATGGACAGAATTAATTACATCCTTAAAAAATAAACCTTGTATTGATCATTTACAACAGACAGTTTTAGATAATGAAAGGAAACGTTGGTATGAAGTTATAAAAATAATAATTTTTGTAGTACAGTTTTTAGGCAAACAAAATCTAGCTCTTTGTGGTAAAAGGAATAAACTTTACGATCGCAACAAATGGCAATTTTTTAAAATGCATCGAGATGTTAGAAAAGTTGACTCCTTTTATATCGGAACACACGCGACGTGTAGCTAATGATCCTGACTTTAAAAATATGCCCTCCTATTTAAGAGATAAAATTCAAAATGAAATACACTTTATTGGCATCAAATATTAAAAATAACGTTTTTATGAAGTGTTTTTTTATTGGGGGGAGGGGTATAGGGGCGCCAACTAAAGTTTTGCACACACAGCCGCTGGACACTACTGGCGCGCCCTGTATCTGCACCATTGAAAGAAGTTTCAGCACCTTGAGACGTGTGAAAACATTTAAGGTCCACTATCTTAGAAACGCGCTTATCAGGTTTATGTATGATTAGTGTGCACAGGAAGAAACTAGAAGAGGAAGCGGTAAAGAAGAAATTTATTCAAAACAAGTTTGCAAGAGATAGACGGAGAATTCAATTTTTATACGATACGTGATTATTGAAATTATTATCTCTCTCTCTCTCTCTCTCTCTCTCTCTCTCTCTCTCTCTCTCTCTCTCTCTCTATATATATATATATATATATATATATATATATATATACATTAATTCTTGTTTCCTTTATATTATAAATTTATATACATTATGTATGTGTTTTTGTATTGATGCAATACTATATTCTGTAATCTACTTGTGAAAAAAAAATAAAAACCCGAAAAATTAAATAATTAAATAAAAATTTATTGATGTAATTATTTGTCTCCGAGCTTTGCCCCCCCCGGGGGGGAAATTTTCTACGGATGCCCATGCACACAGAGACAGCGAAAACATGAACCATTTTGCTACAATAGCTTCATTTGTAATTCCTTTTTATTCTATACATATTAATCCCGATTATCTGTTAAATCTAGCAATTTGGCTTTTTTATAATAATAATTTACTAATTAATGATAATTAATGATAGGGCGGTTAATTCTTTTCCTTAATCTGCCAAATCTGTCCAATGCTTGTGTTGCTGGTGGGTATGTTTTTCAAGTAAAAAAAAAAAAAATCAATTCTGAGAAAAAGAATGCGGTTCGTTGTCAATATGAAACCGACAAACTCGCAAATACATTGGTATTTGCGAGTTTGTCGGTTTCATATTGACAAACACAGGCTAAAGATTTTATTGCTTTAGAGACTTTTGGATGGGGAACATGTTGAAACTCAGTCCGGTATAAATTCCCGCATGGAAATTGCTTGTTTAGCTAACAGATTCCTTGTGGATTTTTTTAGTTTTCATTTTTTTATCTATTTAGATGAATTACATTTTAAAGTTTTCCAAATTATACAAGAAAATATTATTTTCATCAATTATTTTTTACATAATCACGACCCTGTTCTAGAAACCAAGCATGGAACTTTTATTAATCCACTTCAAGTCTCCAATAAGCGAGCATAGATAATCACGAACATTGATGCTCCCACGACGTATTCGAACTCATCCTTATTGGGTGGAAAGATACAATATTCACTCAGCCAACCAGGCCGATAAAATTGTATATGTTACCGGCAAAATGTGAAAAGCAGGCATTCTATAAAATGCGTGACGTTTTTAGGCAAAGTATGAAATGTCTGTTTTATTTTAATATTTTAGATATGTTCCCTAGGCATTGTATAGAATACCTAGGCATTATATAGAATGACAAATACTATTTCGGCAAAGTATGAAAAAGGCTTTTAAAATTCTTTCAGCAGTTCCAAGTCGGCAAAAACCATCGTCTGTCGCACTCATAACAACCGCCAGCAGATTGCGCGAGTCACCCCGTCCCTTGTCGACGTCTGGGATAGAAACTCGCGCAGTAGCCCACAAAAGTGCAGGAGAAAATCTGAATCCATTTTAATTTTTTTGGCCTATATTTCCAGATTCAATTTAGATCGAATTTTAGTCTTTGCTTTAATATTGAGAATGCTGTCAAGGGTAAAATTCCATCTAAATTGAATCTGGAAATACAATACTCTCTTTCTTGAATAGGGTGATCTGTTTCTTCTTGTATTGTTTGAACGTTTTCCATCATTTTTTCCAGTTGCTCCTCAGTCTGTATGTCTTGTAAAACATCTTTGGGTAAGGAAGATGTTGTGAGACCCACTTTAGCTTTGCAGCCAAACAGAGCTTCATATGGTGTTCTCTTAATCCCAGAATGAAATGCCCTGTTATAAGTTGCACGAAACGTAGGTCCCTCACTCCATCGATCAGTTTTTTCATCTTGCATCCACGTACACAGCATATTTTCAATATCCTGATTAGCTCTTTCGACACTTCCTTGGCTTTGTCAGTGGCGAGGCTTGCCATGGACGATCTTCAAAGTCGGCTAATACTCCTTTAGACTTCTCACCACATTATTAGCAAATTTTCTGCCATTGTCGGATTTTAGAATCGATGGTGCTCCAAACAACGAGGTTATATGCGACTTCTTCCGCTGTCTTTGATGTTAGAGCCTTGAGAACCACAAACTTAGTGAGATGATCTTGTTATACCATTATAAACTTGTATTCCCTGTCAGGATGTGACTGCAAATCAATGAGATCGACCTGAAAACGGGAATTGAACTCGGAAAAAACATAGGCTTTACTACAACACCCTTTTTAACACCTTTTTGTTTTTTCTGGCACGGCTCACAAAGGTTAATGTACAGTTCGATGTCATGTCGAGTAATGTTGTTGTACTTGTGTAAGATTTCTTTCAACATTCTGTCACGTCCTCCATGGCCAATGGCCAAATGAGCTTCATGAAGTACATTAAATAACTCAAAATCTGTGACGTAAAACTGGATTTCACTGACGCCTTCTTTAACAGGATAAATCAACTTACTTTTGTTTTCTACGACCATCACATCATAGCGATTCAGCAGCCAAAAGTCACGTGGTATCTTCTTAGAAGCCATCTTAGCATTTTTCACATCGTTCACTAACGTTTAGTAAGTAGTTTCGGTTAAAAAAACGCAATTTTTAGCAGCATTGGCTCGAACGTTAGATAGTTCTTCGTTGTTGCATGTCAACATGCCGTGATTCCTGCCCGGATAATGTAGGTTGCTCAGCCATTTTTTGTGCAGCAAGGCGAGCGTCGAAAGTCATGTGACTCGCCTTTCCATATTAAAAGTCACTGCTGGGAGTATTTTATACTTTGCCGATTTGCCTTTTGGCATTCTATAGAATGCCTAGGAAATGTGTGAAAATCTAAGCGTTTCACACTTTGATGTCCCACTTTCGGCATTGTATAGAATGCCTAATTTCACACTTTGCCGGTAACATATACACTAAAAGGCGGCCTTTAGTTGGAAAACTCTTGTGAATGTTTCTAAATGTTTTCTGAATGAAACCAAATCTTTAATCAGACACCACTACAACATTTACCGTAATGGTGTTTAATACTTATAATGCTATAAATGGAAACTTGTAAATTAACTGTAAATATTTTTAATCAAAGAATTGTATTAATAAAATACAGAAAGAATCTTGTTTTTTTTTTTTTTTTTTTTTTTGTTCAAAAGAATAGCTGTGGCACAAAATGGAGTCGAATGCCGAACCAAGTGATCCCCGAGTATCAGCATGTGCACTGCCACTCTGGAAATCATCCTTTGTCAGAGCGTCCATCAGATATCCGTTTTAAACTATATAAAGCAGATATTGAGAGCTTGTATAAGCATACGTGCGTGCCCAAATCAGTACAATAATACGCCATCAGCGCAGCCTAAATAACCTTTACTGACGTGTAATTGCCACATGTGATATGGAAACTGTCGCCCTGCAGCTCCGTAATGTGAATGACCAGCAATCTAAAAGCGCTCCATAGAAACGCTTTAAGTACTTCTCGGAGTCCACGACCCCCATCGCTTGAAGCTCTCCTGAGGACTAATGGGAATTGCATTCGCTCTCAGGTAGTTGTGTTGAATTAGGTTGAATTAGTCGGAATACCAAAGACTTTACCCCCCCCCCCCCATAAAAAAATGCTTTTTTGCTCCATTCTATGGCGCAAAACTCGAGTAATCTCTTCGTAGTCAAGATCTATTTATGCATAAAACACATTCACTGCGAATTTTTCATTTAGGGTAAAGTTCACATGTGTTTTTATTGCAGTGCTATCGAAGAGAGATTAGAAGAAACCTTTCCTACGTTGTCCTTGTGGCGCTAAGGGTTTAAGTAATCCGGGAGCAGTTCTAAAATATACTTTTATACAAGTAAGAAGTTTTAATGGACGAGCAGGAAAATCAGCTCGTTTCTATTTACGTAATGCTGATATCGTGTTTTATGTCGTAAATATTTTCTTGCTTTTATCAAATTTCTCACCCTACTGAGGTATGTCCCTCATTCAAACGCCTGTTGCATTAGTTATTATACTGATTGTGACGTTATGTCACAATCAGTATAATAACTAATGCAACCCATAACAACCAATAACAGAAAAACATGCGCAATTACTTCTTTTTTTTTAATAGAGAGCGCTCTATTGAACGATTAATAGTGAATAAAAAGTTGAAAAAGGCGTTGATTTTTTTTCTCAGAAAAAAAACGTAACCTAATGTTTTTCGATTTTTTTCTTTCAGTTGCCGTATCGTCATGTGACATCGCTGGCTCTGTCTGCTCGCCATTCCAAATTTCGGAGCTAATTACAATTCAGAAAACCATGTATTTAATTGTGTGTATATATAGACCTAAATGTTTTATACTATTAGTTTTTCTTTTTTCTTTTCTTTTTTTTTTTTGATTCAGAGTGTATTACTCTCAACATTTGTTTATAATGGCCCAAAAGCTTTTGATTTTTGAATAAATGATTCATGACACGTGTTAGAATTGAAAGCGTGTGTGAAATGCTGCCATTAATAGTCCTGTATCGTTGATGGGGGGGGGGGGGGGGATCGTCTCAGACACAAAGAACAGAAGTACTTTTTTACGTGATTCCAACCCATGAAACATTTTTGGAAACCTGTAGTACGTTAGTAGCATAGCTGAGCTAAGGATTTTATCTAATTTTTTTTAAGTTTATATATTGTATTTTTTGACAGGATCCAGAAACCGGCTCCAAAGAACAAACATGGAACTTTATCAAGCCAGTGCGGGTTCCCATCCTGTGTGGAGCATGGATATTTGTGATTGTCTTTAGGTGGGAGATGAATTCCATCGCCCGTTGTGAGACCGCTTTCCCGCTCCCGTACTCCACTTAAACTCGTTACTCTGAGAACTGAGTACGTTCGCGGTAAAAATACTTGAAGAGTGGAAAAGGGACACCGAATATTTGGGCTTTTTTTTTTTCTTACCACTTTTGTTGAAGACATATTTTGATCGTAATTGATCTGAAACACTGTAATTTAAAATACTAAATATTAGTTAATATATTCTTTACTTTATTCAAACATTTTTTCAGCTGAGCTCATGACCGTCGAAGGTTTTATTATGCGTCTGTGGTGAATTATTTCGTACAAAATAAGTGGCGCATGTTCTCAGCTGTGCATACTTGGTTTTACGAGTTTCATTTACTCAAATATACTTTTTCAAATAAGGTACTACGCGTTTTATACACACGCACGGTGCATTTTAATGAAATTTTCAGCTTTCCCAAGTTTGTTTGGGAAAGCTGAAAATTTCGCACAACTGCATTTTCCAAAGACGTTGAAAGTCGTATTTAGACTTATTATTATTCAGTGCGGAAACGAAAATTAAGGAGGAAAATAAGCTATAAAACTTCAAATAAGATTTCAAAGCCTTTCAAATTCTTTAAAACTACTATCTACAGAACAAAGTTGCAAAGTAGTCAGTTCAGTCAGGAGGAATCTGTACACTAAGTTGCTAAAATATTAGATATCTCCTACTTATTGGATCTACTAGTAAAACTGGCATAGTGCAGGCTTAGTTACGTACCCGCTCCCTGACCAACAGCTGCTGGTTCGAATCTAGTGTTTGTAATTGTCTTTAAGTGCGAAATGAATTTCATCGCCCGGTGTAAGACCACCGTCCTACTTATCGAAAACCTGAAGTGGGTTGAAAAAAAATTCGGTGTTTGGTCTCTAGAGTAGGGTTTCCGGGTAGGATTATTAAAAGGATACAAAACAAACAAACAAAAATTTTAGATCATCCATGGTGCTATAGTAGGTAGTAGAGGTCTACAATGTTTCTGTAACCGTGGGATATATATATATATATATAAACACAGCTGTCTTGTGAATGACGCCCGTTGTAAGCAGGAATTCCCTCATTGCAGTCCATCATAAACAGTCTCTTAACAGACATACGCTAGTAGCCTCAAAATTAATCGCTTTGGCTGTAATTAAAAACAACCCAACCGAACCCTTGTGCTAATAGGTACTTAATGGCAGTGGAAATTGATTGGTGAAATATTCCGTATTGTGCAACACATACTATTCTTTCCGATGCTAGATATGCTGCTATGTTGAACTATATATTGAATTGAGATTCTTGCAATCATCCTTGCAATTTTGGTCTACAAACACAGTGGACGAATAAGAATATTTATTTGTCAGACTAACCGAACTCTCTGTCGTTGGTTGCAATATAAAATTCATAATCATTGTGTGAGAAGTGTGTGTGTTCCTCAATCACACATACATCTCTAGATGATGATGTAGTTGTCGATGCGGTATGTTCATTGCAGTGGGCACCTTCTGCAATCAACACACCACAATGAACGCCTTCTAAGATTGCAAATGTTCCAGTTTTTTCTTTAGACACTAGATATACATTAGATCGAATACAAATTGGGAGCTCTGCTTTTTTTCAAAATACTTATTTAAATTACATACTAAAGTATTATTGGTTTTACTATTTGAATAGTGGTGCTTCCCCACAGATGAAGCATTTTTTGTGCAGAAAAAAAAATCCATTTGTAGCATTTCATCATTTCTAAGCAGTTTCTTTATTACAAAAACGCTCCTCACTTGTATTAGCAGAGAAAATAATTGAAGGTTTTAACTTCTACCTCTTCCTCCTCCAGGCTGTTTCCAACTAGAAAGACAATATAGATGGCCTTGCTTCACAAACGGTTTACTGGCCAAGAGAGCAGCGGTTTTTATACTAGCTTAGGAAATAATATCGGTCATGGATGGCTCGCGGGTGAAAAGAAAACCGAGGTGCTTTATTTTGATCTCGTATCTTGTGCGAGAACATGCGCTACCAGCATATACCATATCCTAATTGGATAGAAAAAACTTCGCATCATTTTGAAATGTCTGCAAATTACAAACCATTCATAAAAGAATGCCACGATACATAAATTGCGTATTAATATCTTAATACTGCATTGATCTTTTAAATTATAAGTTTTCATCATTAATACATTTGAATGCATTAAATATATTTAAATAATATATCTGTTAATTCTGCCTAAATTGTCTGTGGCTTCCTAGTTCCACTCATCACTATTAAAACATTTAGCCAAATCAGAAAAATTTAGGAAGTGCATAGTTACAGAAAGAATTGAATACACTTGCTTGTAAATTTGAAAAATAATCTTATAGTAACAGATTGACTAGCCAGTTCAGAGTTCGTGCCACGTTTGATGTCTCAAATATTTTCGCATGGGTTTGAGCTATCTTTATATAAAATATCGCCTTCTTTCTAAATTTTTCAAATAGAAATCCAGATGTATAGCCAGAAGTAAGGGTTTACACTGGACTTTCAATCATTATACGCGCCGGTGGCCAAAATCATGGAAAGATTTGAAGAAACTTCACTTTCAGAAGTAATTTTAAAACTTTCCATTTTTGGAAAAATGTGATTACGGTGTATTAATTCTGCGTATCCTCATTATCCACACACGTCTTATTTAACAGCACATCTTGTTGAATAAGAAAAGGTTATTTTTCCCCTCTCATCGTAGGAAAAGCTAGATAAATCATACGCATTAAGCGTTTTATGTTAACAACTCTTGCTTACTTCTACACGTCTTTGGCGAGGACTTCGACATTTGCCTTTCCGTTGAAGGGGGAAAAACTCGGGTTCGGATCCTGTTTAGAAACAAGGAAGAGTTATGACTTCAGCTGAGGATGAGTTAGGCAGTCTCAAATGGAAGTGCCAGGGTTTCCTGCCACTTCCATTTGAGACTGGCTAACTCATCCTCAGCTAAAGTCATAACTCTTCCTTTTCTCGAAACTGGATCCAAACCGGAAACTTATTTCCCATCTGGCAAAACAATTCAGCCATAGAACACGCTTTCATAGCTTTTGTTGCTCCATAAGTAATTTAAAATCGGTCGGTCGTATTTCATATGTTAACGTTATAGGTTTTACACGTTTTAGGAGTAGATAAATTTCATCACTCCGTTTACGGCTACCGCCCTGCTTACTGGAGGCCTAAAGTGACTTGAAAATGTTTCATGTTTGTTCTCAGAAGCAGGGTTGTTTCTGGAGTACATTAAAAATAATTATAATTAAATGATTCAGCCCGCCTATGGTACGGATGCCCAACAGATTTACAATCTTTCGAGGGTGGGAGATACATTTTTTTTTTTTTAAGTACACCCAAATTCCTCTTTCATTGGCGTAATCTCAGTTCAAAAAAATATTTATATAGCATAATATAAATTTAATATAAATTTTATAAAATTAAATATAAATTTACCCATATACTGTACTATAGGTTGATCAACCAAGCTCTTGTATGTGGGCTCAACATAAATATCTTTATGGTATATAAATATCACTGTGATGGAGAAAATATTTCTGTAGCATCAATTCATTTTCCGCTTTTTAATTTTCTCTTGCCTGAACTATTTTGATATGAATCGTTTTAAAGCACATTCTTTTCGTTAACAGAACCAAAACTTCTAGTAATATTAACTTTTCGTTTATCATAGTGATTTATAGATGTGGGGTGGAAGAGTGAGCAGAATTTGTTCATGTGCTGCTTTCTTAGTTAATTTTTTTTTTTTTGGTGTTGTTTTTGTTTTTGTTTAAGAATGAGAAACGCTTCCTTGAATAACAACCACACATTTCTGCTTCGTATCCTAACACTAATTGCGTTACGAGAACGCAGTATTTCTTTTTTTATTTTCGAAACTTCTCTTCCCGTCTCCTGACAAAAGCTGTTTTCTTCTTTCTTTCAGTCTGCATCAATGCTTGCATGAAAAAGGAAAGAGTATATAATGGTGTGAACTTGAAGGTACAGGAGTGAAGAAGGATTAAAGAAATCTTGGAATTTCTGAGGTTGCTATGCTTGAATGAGGGTAGCTAAAATGCGAACTCTGGTTTAAAATTTAAAGAAAAAGAAAAATAGAAAAAGAAAACGTTTTAGTACATCAGGAATTCATCGATGCGTAATCGGGAGATGTTTATGTGAATTCCTCTCTAGCTATTTAACAAAGCTCCACATTAACTAAAAAAAAGCACATCTTGTCATTTATTCCTTCCCTCTATTGAGCTTTAGTGTGTATATATATATGATTACTTTAACTATCGAAGTTTATTATTATTAATGTAGTTTTTAATCTTGTTTCAAGATTGACTAATGGGTTGTTGGGCATCTATCTATTAATGTTATTATCAAAAATAGAATTTACATATTCAAGATATGTAAAATAAAAACAGTGTTGTTGAGATACGATTTTGACAGCTTTTGCCACGCGTAGGCATTGCCTTAGTTGCTTAGTGGGTTAGGGCTGCCCTGATGGGATATAGATTCCAGTTCCGCTGAATACCGCCCATCGAATTATCCGTAGAAGACATAATGGCTGGACAGAATCTGCATCACTTAGCCAAACTGCCGTCTTCTGAAGAGCATCAAGAATTATAAGAGGATTTTGGTACACCATCTCAAATAGCAGCAGCGTTTCAACGTATTCAAATACATTTGCAAACGCACTTTCTTTACAAATACGGCTTTCATAATGTACTATGGTTATATTAAACATTACCTGAAACAGATGGAGCCAATATTCATTTTAAGATATAAACATGAAAAGAGAGAAGAACAGTATTTAATTCATGCACAGAAATCAGGTATTACATATAGCCATGTAATGAAAGCTACATATTGACTGTTTAGTTTACGAACGAAACGTTCGTAAACTAAACATAAACGTTCGTAATTATGAGAAGCATTTTAGAATACCATTTTTAACTGATGCGGGTTTTATATTGTTGGTATCTCTTATGGCCCTTTGCAGAATGTAGATAGCGTTCACAGTAACCGAAAATCTGTTTCGATTGTTTATTCTGATCTACAGGACGAGTTTAAATTATTTGCACTGAACAAAAACGTTTATATCTGATGTTGCTCTCACATTTGGGGTGGCTCACTAAAATGTAGTAAAAATGTTTGATGCATCCAGCAGAGAGGGACTCCACTTAAATAGATGACCAGTATCGCAAGTTCACTTCGTCCACTTTCACATCGATATTCTGTTTCTATCGTATGCCTTTCGGTAGATATTTTCAAGGACGGTGCTCCGCTGAACTGGCTGCAATTATTCTCCACTTCTATGGCTGTATAAATACGAGCAGTTGCTGATCAATATTTATGTGCAGCCCAATTTCAAACTGATCGAACCAACTTGTCTCCGCCTCTTTCATTCCATCTACCTCCTGTTTCTTTGGAACGGCCCTCCTCGCTCGCTTTTCCCCAAAGACTGCTACTGACAGCTCTAATTCCATTAACCGTTTGCCGACATACTGCAATGATGTGCTACTATAGATATCGCAATCTTTCTTGTACGAGATTGATATAAAAATCGTACGCAGTTGTGCAACCAAGAACTGTTCTTCGCACTCTAAATGAAATATCAGAGATCCGTCCGCATTCTTTCTTGAGTCTTTGCCGATGATTGTTTGTAATTAAGGTGGATGTTCTTATGATATCATTTTGCGAGAACTTTCATCTGAAAACTCAAAGGGATTGGCTGCAATTTCGAATCGAAGCGTGTAATTCTTTTTTTGTGTGAAATCAAAGTCCCGCACACGGAAGTTTGCAATGCTGTCGTACATCAGTGGTTTAGGTAGCTGGAACTTGAGTCGAGAAATTTACATTATCAGCAATCTAAGTAACCACTCACGTTTAAATTGCAGCCAACAACTAACTTGGATTTTTTTTCTCGATTATGGACGTAATTGGTATGACACAGAAGAAACTGTTGAAGGAAATTAATGCCATAATTTTTATCATAATCAGGTCAAACTTTTCAATTGATCCTGAACATTAGATAGATATTTTAGATTTTATTGAAAACACGAAAAGATGCGAGTCTTAAAAAAAAAAAAAAAAAAAAAAAAAACGAAGCTTATTGACCTTTACCTCCACCCCCCCCCCCCGCAACTTGCGTCAAGTTTTCCGTCATCTGGATATGACGCGCTGAAATTGTGTAACCCGAGTTCTGTTGAATTAGAAGCTGCGAATCAATAATATTCAGTATGGATGAAGTTACAGCAGATTTAATTTGGAACCTTAACGAGTGATTGTAATAAGAATAGTCGGAAAATTGCTACAGTTCTGGTAATTCAGTCACGGTACTAACTCTTGAAAAAAATAAATAAAATACTATTATGCTTGGTATATAAGCTTGCGTCTTTGAGTAAGAATGAAGGCAAATAAAACGCGTGATTTCTGCTTGTAGTTCGCTTAGTGGTGTAGCAGGAAAATGTGGTATTTCCATGTTTTCTGTTCACGGTGCAGAGATTACAGCGCCATGTCTGGAACAAGTTTTGGAGAAACTAAATCTCTATAGCACTTGCTCTTTTGGTTTCTATGAGCAGATAAATACTTCTGACTGATCTTTAATATTTTGCTAAAGGACATTGATTAGAAATTCATCAAGTTATGAACTTTGATTAAAAGGACGTAACTAATTTATCTGTAGGCGCTATTTTGCGTGAATTCACATAAGCTAAAAATATGAACTGTGTAATATTTAATTTTCTGCTCTTTGATGTAGAAGATTTTCACTGCTCATTACGGAAGGTTTGGTTGTACACGTGTCGTGAAACAAGACAAGTATAGCGATCTGAATCGCTCTTCAGCCAACTTATAATCTTCTGTAACTAACTGCATAACGAGATGCAATCAGTGCAGAATGATCAAATTTGCTTAGCCTGAAGACAAACTTTTGGTACGTATACTGGTGCTAATTTTCGCCCTCAAATGCATTATTTTTAATATTTTTCTTATGTAATCAACTCTGCAATAGAGCTGCGAGGGTAAATGACAACAGAAAACATTTTAAACCGAATGCTAATCTGCACGCATTGCTTAATTAGAAATCATTTGTCAGCCTGACTTAAATTTTGTCAGACTTAAATTTTTACAGTGCTGTAATGGTCAAATTATTCTCAATTTTATGTAACAGAATTTACCTCCTGGTTCTCACTTGCTTCTAAGTTGATTTTTGATTGATTACATGCAACGCCAGATATTCCAATATGCAGTCATTTCGCAGAGAACCAGTAGATAGTTTGAAACGAGTGCTTCATTTAGACTGCTTATACGTAAAGCCACATTACTGCCATTTACTTTGTTAATAACTTAAATATTGTTATGGATATAATTTCTTACTCACTATTCTGCCAAAAGCCATCGGGCATATACATATATAAACAACGCATGTATTTATTGAAGAAATTGATAATGTGTTGTTCCATCTTGAGCCGTAATACCTGCTTCAGTGCATAATGAAGGACTGTTACTCTCCAGTAAAATATTGGTGGTTGATTTTTTTAAGATGACGTCATGCTCGTCATCTTAAAAACAAAAAGGTTCCGCTAATGAAGATCCGTCCTTTAATTCTGCGTTCCAGTTCTTCCAAAAGATCTGTCAGGATGTTAGTCGCTAGTTGTTATGTTCCAATGACCCCTTCAAATTACTTACACTCGTGAACCAAACCATTATGATCACCCACTTAGTAGCATGTTAGGCCTCCTTTGGCCTATAACTGCTTCAACCCACCTTAGCATTGACTTCACTAGACCACAGAAGGTGTCCTGGGGTCATAACATCCCAGAGGTCAGCGATGAAGCGAGGCACTGGCATTAACCAGCGGATGTTGCGTTCCACGTGACTCCATAAAACTGCTATAATTCGGAACATACTTCTCCACAAATTCAGTGCAGTAGACATTTTCGGTGCACCAAAACTTGTAGACGTAATTCATACTATGAAAAGCAGTTCATCTTTTCACTGCCACCTTCTCCAGACTTGATCATTGGGACAATACTCTCAAGCGTTCTCTGGGTATCCTCCATACCCAAACACTTCCGGAATCATTTTCCTGGCATCTTTAAGATGTACACACTGCCTACGACAGACCTAATTAAAGTTTGATTACAAGTTTGTTCGTCTATTTTTCATGCATATAATATGGGCAGCTATTATTTCTCTCATCCAACACCCATAAATCCATTTGTTTATCTTGACCGAGTTCTGCATCTTTCACTCCTGAAATTTTTGCTTTAAACACTTGATTACTAATCTTTCATATCTTATTCTGTTTAAGTGACGATGTTATTTTAGATTAGCTTTCCTTAACCTATTTTGAATGCTAATAAAGGCCAATAATCATCAGAACATCTTGTTCGTGGTTTTCCAGCCTTTTATCAACAGAACTCACATAGACACAGGGTGGCCCAGAAGTAATAGGACAGCTAGAGAATTTAAATTAAAAGAGGAAATATTTATTAGAACATAATATTTAGACAGAAAACGGAACAGAGGGTAGTTATTACATCAAACAAAAATAATCAGAAAAAATAATAAATTATACAATAATAATGAAATCGTACTGACTATTGTTCTGCACCACCCTATTCCTTATGGGCTACCCTGTATTCCACAGTCTTGTTTATTGCGAGAAGTTTATTAGAAATAAAATTCTCCCAAACGAAGGCATCGAACGATGTATGATCAGGAGAACGTGAAGGGTACGGGAATTCCGTGAACCTCGAAATGAACCTGCCAAGTGTTCTGTGATAAATAGGCTCTATCAAAATGAACCAATAGGAGGCGAATATATGGGCTCTTTGAGCGTTCGTCACTTCCTATAAGATTCGGCTAGGGCAGGGGTCGCCAAACTTCTTTGACCGTCGACCCTTTCAAGAGTTTCTTGACTTTTTATCGACCCCTCTATTTTACTATTACGTAATTATAATAGGACAAGCAAAAAAAGACGCTTATGTGAGTTTTTAGATTGTTTATTTTATAGTTACAGTGTTTATTGTATGTATAATATAGTATATATTATTATATTACTATTACTACTTCTATTATTATCACTAGTAATATCACTGGTATTACTAGTGATATTAATAAACTACTGGTATTAATATCACTGGTATTACTACCAGCGCTGCTCAACTCTTCAACATAGAGAAGTTTAGTTCGTGAATGCATAACGATTGAATTATAATATGTATGTTGATGAATTTTAGAACATTAACGCTCACTTGTATGTCGAAGCGCAAAAATGAGACTGGGATTGAATACGTGTAAATAAATAAGAACCGCGCACGTGTTGCAATCTCACTCCCTCAGCGCCGGCCGGGCAGGAACCACCCACATCCGTTTATTGATAAATACGTCATTTTGGCCTACTTGATTGGCCTCTAACTATTTTCGTGACCTTGCTCCATCTTACAGGTTCTATTCATGTCACTGTTCCCACGATTCACTCTTAATTGCGTTGTCATTCAGGATGGAGGTAATCCAAGTTAACCAAATTAAATATTACCCGTACAATGATGTCTTATATTTTTCTATCGACCCCTGAGCGCGAATCGACCCCTAACAATGTTATATCGACCACTTTGGCGACCACTGGGCTAGGGCATCTCGTAGTATGGCGGCGGTCTATTCCCGCAAGCTCTCTGGTCAATTTTCGCACAAAACTTTTATAGTTTCTGCATTCCTTTGAAATGATGTTGGATTTAATATCCACTTAATTTATATAATTTTGCATCGCCGAAATCAAGCCTTTGGCTCTTTATTTTAGTAAATACTTTATGCACGGACCGAGAGTTCGCTTAGGGGAAATTACACCTCTCCAACACTTCAAGTTCTCTAGTACTGATTCAAATATAAAAGACCAAAAGCCATTTTAACTTCCTGTAGCGATGCATAGTCTCCATGCCCATTCAGGGCGAGCAAACTACCCATAAAATTTTACTCTCACTGTAGCCGTAATAAATAGCAGGGAATATGAAAAGCATCTTGCTTCACCTCTAAAGCCATCAATGTCCAATAGTCAATTCCCTAGTACTGAGAGTTTTTGCTTTCTTAGGTTTCTGCCGCATCTTGTCCCGTTGAGCGAGTTTAAGGTTTCGGAAGAGTTTTGCCTGAGAGAGCATTTTGAGTCTCAGGATTAAGTGCTTTCCGGCGTGGTCCGTGTGGGGCCATGTTGGTGGTTGCTTTTCCCTGGAATATGAGCGATTCTGCTCAGTGGTAGGGTGAGCCTGTCACTGAGTGGAACCAGCTCTGATTTTGGACGATTTCCGGTCACTCGTAGGGAGTGGTCTGGGATATCGCCTAATTTCTAGAGAGACCTTTACTTAAACAGTGTCTCTGACGAAAACCAATCAGTTTGAAACAGCTATCAGAACAGTGAAACCTTATCAAAATGGACCAATAGAAAGCAATATACGGGCGCTTTTAGTGTTCGTCACTTCCTATGAGGTTCGGTTAGGCCAAGCAACTCGTAGTATGGCGATGGTGTATTACCGCTAGCTCTCTGGTCAATTTTCGCACGAAACTTTTATAGTTGCTGCATTCGGCTTTGAAATGATGTTGGATTTAATATCTTAATTTATAATTTCATCGCCGAAATGAAGCCTTTTAGCTCTTTATTTCAGTAAATACGAAATGGAATATTTTTTGCACAACACATCCTATGTATATCCTGGGTGAACGGAACCAACTCATTCTCGGTGTAGCTTTCGCTATTCAAGGTCACGGTTACACCAAATTCATCAATGAAGTAGAGTCCAATTATGACATGGCCGGAAACCGCGTACCATACGGTGACCTTCTCGCTGTTTGGACAAATTCAGGTCTCGATAAACCAAGAAACCTGTAGGTTCGTCTGTTTATATGACACTTGGATGGAATTGCGCTTTGAGAACAAGACATTATGGAGGAAGGACTGATCTTTATGGACATTAGCCAGCACGCGTGCACAGTATTGCCGCCGTGCAGCGGCGTAATCCGTTGCTGTTAAACACTGACCCACCTGAATGACGTACGAAAAAAAGCACCCATCTCCATAAGGATTCTCTTCAGTGACTGCCTCGCTGTCCCAAGTTTTACCGCAGTTCGGCGTTGACTGCGTTTTGGAGACTGTAACACTTGCTCTAGTACACGCCCGTGATTCTCATTTGAATAACAGTTTGCGGTCTCCCGGAATGCCTTTTGCATTGCGGTAGAACACTCCCGGTACGTCGGAACCTCTCGATTAAGACAATGATGGCACTATTGTTTGGGGCATGCTTACGGAAACGATGAACACACTGTTCACAAATATGTCGTAGGCCTGAACCATTTGCTCTACCAACTCCGTATGAATGAAAATAATGCTCAACAATAAAGTCATTTCTGCAAACGTCAACACCATTGCTACAGCGAAATGTAATGACGTAGACTCTACACTTGCTCTTAAGATGCATGCATTCGAACGGCATATCTCATACCGCGTATACTGAAAAGGTTTCGAAGTTCAGTAGTGTTTTCTTCGAGGAAGTTATTCTCATTTTAGTGTTACTCATTTATTTTAACAAAACCAAGATATTACTGTTTCTATTGTTGTATTTTTTTAGCTTTTAACGCAATTATTAATTTGATTTATTTATACGGATTTAACATTTATTTATGGATTTAATAAATATTTTATTTCGTTTTTGAGAGTATAATACACCTAATGATGCCAAGAAAGTTTAAATCCGGAGCTAGTAAAAGAAAACGACTCAGAGAAAAGGAAAAACAGCTAAATACTCAAAAGGAAAGAAATTTTGTCGTTCTACTTACGTTTTTCTGAAAAGAAGTGAAGAATTTCACAGAACTGAAGTTGTATCTCAAACGTCTCGGAATGAAAGTGAAACATTGGTATTAGTATCAGGAGGAGACGAAAGTGAAAATGAAGGACATCAAAATAATGTGGAAAACATAGAAGGAGAGAAAGAAGTAAATTAAACAAATCAAGAGGATTTGAAGTAAATTTTCAATTGGAGTCTGTACTTACCAGCAAGCAAGCTATCTCTTATCCTATCGATATAACAGTGTGGCCACCGCAGCGCCGGCCCGAGCAAATTTTTGAGTGTGTGCAAGATTTTTTCCCGCCCTTCGGTTTCATATTTATATTATTTATTAACATATCGAATTTTTATAATAAAATATTAAATTACTAAATAAAAATTTCCGATTAAAATTGTTTCTTAAATAAAAATATTCTATTTAGAGAGAATCAAATTTTCTCAATGAAATTGGATCTAAATGTTTCTGTCCCAGGGATTATCAAAATAAAAATAATTATTGGGAGCTTATATAATTAGAATAAAATATAATTATCTTTATAAATATGTATATATAATTTTAATATTTTTGAAATATATGATATATCCAATTTAATTTTTATTTTTATTTTTATTATTTTTTTTCTGCCTCCAGTATAATTGTAAGATAAACTCTTCGTAAGTTTTTCGCCCTTTTCCGCCTGCGGCATTCGCCCATTCTGTCCCTGCCTCGAGCCAGGCCTGGTGTCCAGTTAGTATTAATGAACAATTTATCGATCCTATTTTAATAAATATGGCTCAGAATTTTTGGTAAAGTCGAAAAAAAAATACACAGAACGCAATAGAATATATGTCGGAAATGTAAATGAATCACATTTTTACTGTGAAAGGCGAATGGAACAAAGGAGGAACGAGAGCAGCTAACGTTTTCAGAAAGCAGCAAAGCAATTTACTGGTTTGTTTGTAAACTGTTTTCTAAGTCAAATAATAGCGTAATGAAGGGTATTAATGACTGGAGAAATATAATACAAAATTTATGTGATCAGAGCAGTCTACTAAGCATATACGAGCGATGTGCACATATCACAAAAGAAAATCAAGTTCTGTAAATAGTCGAATTGATCAAACAAATACAATCCGAAGAAAATTATTGGAGATAGGTTTTAAAAATAATAATAATATAAGTTACTGAGTAAACTAGGGCTAGCATTTAGAGGAAATACAAATGATATTTTTTCTGATTCTTGCGGAAATTATTTATCGTGTTTACATTATTTAAGTGAATTTGATTTTTTTTTAAAACATCTCATGAAAATGTACCCCAACTGTGGTTCTGGTTCTGGCAGATCAAATTATCTTTCTTACCACATTTATGAATTCATAGCGTTAATAGCTAAAAAACCAAAAGAAATATTAATATCAGAAATTAAGGAAGCTACTTATTTTGCAACAATACTTATTTTGCAACAATACTCGATTCAATGCTAGACGTTGCCCATAATGACCAATTAGCTATTATATTTTAGGTACGTTACCGCAAATTCTGACATTAGAGAAACATTTATTGGGGACATCAGTATTACACAACATAATTCCTTATATTTAGAAGAGATAGTATTAAAAATTTTGAAGAATTATCTTTGGAGATAAAAGTGTACAGAGGGCGAAACTATGATAACGCTGTCAATATGAAAGGTGTCTATACAGGTTTACAAGCTAGGCTGAAAAAATATAGTCCCTCTGCACATTATATACCATGCTCTAGTCATTCCTTAAATTTAATTGGCAACTATGCCGCGGAATCTTGTCCGGAAGCAGTGCAATATTTTTGTTTTATTCTATATATATATACAGTCGGGTCTCTTTTCATGCGGTAGATCCGTTCCACAGAAAACTGCATATAAAAAATTGCACAAAAAAGACCTAACTTGCGTTGAAAAATTAGGGATACGTTCCATACTTTTCTAAAACCGCATAAAACCGACGGCAATGAATTAAAATTAACCTAAAACGGCATAAAAAAGTTTATAAAAATTCAGGAAAATGAGAATGTCTAAGTTTGTTTTAAAGCTTTATTCATTTAATTTTATTGAAAAGTAACATTTTTTTTTTACATCGTTGCTATTAGACAATATTCGGCAACGTTTGCGAACTGATGCGAAATCACTTTCATCACCAGAAGAGATAGTCAGCGCATCAGATCTGTATGGTAAAGGCAATGGTTCTTCACAAACAGAATTAGCTTCACCCTCGTTCTATGCTGAATTTTTTTCTTCTGACAATGTAATCAGTGATTAAACTTTACGATGATGATTTCACAAATTTTTTATACAGCTCGCGATATCCATATATACGGTTCTTCAGCTCACGTTGGAATTTAAAGGCTCGTTCAGAATTTGTGTCATTAACAAGAAAATGATTTTCTAATTTATTGCACAGTTCAAGACCTCAAATTATATTTGCAGTGAGAGGGACAGGTTTTTCTTCTGCTTCACTATCGTTTTCTGGATCTTCGACGATATCTAAAGTTAATCGATATCCAATAATATCATCTTCACTTAAGGCATTATCCACAAGCAATTCGTCCACGTCATTCTGGCTAAATGTATCAAAACCTTCTCCGCCAATTTCATGTGCCAAAGTAATGATTTCAGTTGATAACGTAGATGTTTGTATGGTTGCACTGTTTGCAACACATCCATGCCAAGTTGCTTTCCAGCAGGCATTTAAAGTTTGTGGTCTTATTTCAGCGATAGTAGATGTAACATGAGTAAAACAGTCCAAAATAAAAATTTTTTTCCAAAAGTCAATTACTGTTAATGAATCATTTTCTAGTTTATCCAATATAAATTGAAAAGTGTGCTTAAAGTATTATTTTTGAAAGTAGCAATTATGCCTTGATCTAATGGCTGAATAATGCTTGTTGTATTGGGTGGAAAAAACACGACCTGCACATTTGGATGTTCTAAATGCGAGTGAGTTGGTGCATTGTCAACAATTAATAAAACTTTAAAATCGAGAGCTTTTTGCTTCATATATGTTTCCACTTCTGGTACAAAGCAATTATTGAATCATTCAGTAAATACAGCAGTTGCTACCCAGGCCTTTGTATAAGCCATCCAATGTACTGGCAGCTCTTTTAGATCTTTGCCTTTTAGAGCACGTGGTCTTAGAGATCGATTTACTAGGAGGGGTTTCAACATTCGATCCCCTGATGCATTGCTACAAAGTAATAACGTTACTCGATCTCTGCTTGCTTTAAACCCACTTGTTTTTTTCTCAGACTTTGCGATGTAAGTTCGACTACGCATTTCTTCCACTCCTGTTTCGTCAGCATTAAACCCTTCATCGGGACAATATCCACCATCTTCGATAATTTTGGCTAACTTCTGTTGAAAAATTTTGGCTGCTTCTTTATCTGCTGTTGCAACATCTCTTGTAATCTTTACGTTATGAAATGCATTCCTTTTTAAAAATCCGGTTAGCCATCCTTTGCTAGCCGAAAATTCTTTATCAGCCTGGGAAGCGGAAGTAGATGGCTCAAATTGCTTCATCTGTTCATAAAATCGAAGAGCTTTTTGTTTAATTAAATAACCACTTATAGGAATTCTTCAATCCAAATTATGAGCGCTCGTTCCGTGTTTTCTAATAAAGCATCTCTTGAGTACGATGATAATTTGGACTTAGTTTTGTGCCAGAAATTTGCGCCAGATTTTCTTATTGTGACTTCATTCTTTTTAATTGCTCTTATAGTAGATTCGCCTAAATTAAAATGTTTACCAATCGCCGTAGATTCCTCTCCTTTCACTAAGCGATCTGAAATTGCAATTTGCATTTCCAAAGAAATTGATTTTCTTTGGTGCTTTTTTTTCTCTCTATTGGGCCAAATTAAATCTTTAAAATAAAAATTAGCAAAATTTAGATTTACGATAATGAAAAGACAAACACTTACATGCAAAATTTAACTTTACGGACACTCACTGCTTACACGTTACTCACGTTACGCCAGAATGTGCTTCAACACGCTGTTCATTAAGTACAACGGGGAAACTCCGAATTTGCATGAAATATGCACTGCATAACTTCAAAACCGCATAAAAAAGATACGCATAAAAAAGAGACCCGAGTGTAATTACTTGTCATCTTCAACAAGAAGATGGGGTATACTCCTTAAACATTTAGATAAAAAATCTTTAACAGTTAAAAGACTAAGTGAAACGAAGTGGTCCGCAAGAGCTGACGCTATATTGGCTTTGAAACGTGGATATAAACCAGTTAAAAAGGCTAACCATTTCTCCTCATAAAAAACCTAATTAGAGAGCTCATCATTGGCTGAACATTTCGACAATTCAGAAACAGCAATTTTATTAGTTGTGTGGGACAAAATTCTACAACGAATAAATGCTACCAGTAAATCTCTACAAGATCCCGATATGGATTTGTTGTTAGCAAATAATTTGTTACTCTTTAGTTGGTTTTATTTTAGATATAGGAAATAGTTTTGCTGCTTTAAATGAAGAAGCGGATTTATTAACAGAATGAGACAAAATTTAAAGATGAGAAGGAAAGAGTTAAAAAACGAAAAAAAATGAGTGACCAAGTTTCACAATCTAACAATGAAATTATATTACCTGGGAAAGAAATTTTCATTGTTAATACTTTTAATGTCATTTGCGATAAGCTAATTTTGGAAATTAATAAAGAGCAAAAAGCTATTTAGACATATCATATCCAATGTTCAAACATATTGGATATGTTTGACATTTTTTGAAGAAAGATATAGATCAAGACAAGTATTAACAAAATTTTACAAACATATGGAACTGATATTGACTCAGAAAAATTTATTAATGGAGTTAAGCAATTTTTAATAATGATAAAGGAAGAAAATTCTTCAATTAAAAATAATGTACGAATTTATAAACGATGAGTTAAGGTCTACTTTTCCGAACGTAGAAACAATTTTAAAAATATTTTTGACGATGCCTATTTCAAATGCAAGTGCTGAACGCTCATTTTCAGTGTTGAAACGAATAAAAAATTATTTAAGAAGCAACTTGCACCAAAACAAAACAAGTGACCTGTCGTTATTATGCATTGAATCAGGTGTAACGGATAATTATCATGACATTACTGATTATTATATTTTTTAAAATGCAAATATATGTATACCAGTGTTTTGTTATTTTTATTTTATTAAAATGAGTTATTATGGAAATATCGACTTTTATTTTCAATAAACCTAAAAAAAAAAAATGCGTATGAATTTGATTAACGAAATTGACTTGTTCTTTTGAGACCTCATAATGATTTGCACCTAGGGTCTCGAAAAGTATAAATGCGGCACTAACGGAATGGGTTATATTAAACGTATACAGTAATCCCTCGATTAATGCATCCCCGATTAGTGCGTTTTCGATTAGTGCGTCATTTTTTTCAATACCCAAATTCGATTAGTGCGCCTCTAAAATTCGATTAGTGCGCCTATATACATCTTAAAAATAAATGTTACAGATTTTACAAATTTTCTATCTATACATTTTTATGGCTAACTATTTTAAAACATCACTCACCAGAATGAAATAATTTAGTTACCGATTTAAAACATTTTACAAAGTTAATTTAATGCATATTACACTACTTCCATGTACACTATGTATACTATGTTCCAAATAGCAGACAACAAACTTTATGTCGTCTGCTATAGTGCGCCCACAGATTCGAGACCCTTCGACACTTCTGCGCATGGCACAAAAAGGAAAATCCATTCCGATAATAGGGTAATCAATCCGTCTTCTGGGATGAGTTGTTTATTATTACACGTCGTTTGTAGTTTTTAAAGTAGTAACTATTTTGCTTGTATAACAGCTGGTAAATTTTATCTATAACGCAGGTGATTTCGTGTGTTGGCGACCAATTCGTACGTCCTTCATTTCTTTCTCCCCTTCAATGATAACGTCCAAGAGTTAATTAAATATCCTTCTGAAGAATAGAGTGATTCCAACCTGCTAAATTTAGATGCACAGCGGGAAGATCCCGAAGAATATGAAGAGAATTTAACCACTGACAGCCAAAAGAGATTTCACAGAAACAATTTTAAAATATTTTTCGTACAATCAATGTTTTTATGCAGCAATGCTTGGAGGCTGATCCCGATGAAGAGAGAAGCAGTAAAATTTTCAGAAGAGTAGAAGAGGCAACAGGGCCATACCGTCGGTTGTATGAAAAAAAGAAACAAAATGCACGCCAAACTACGTTAGCTCAATTCTTTGTTAAGAAGTAGAATAATAAAATTTATATTCTGAATATGTTTTATTGTCTTTCAGCTTCATGGTTTTTCTTTAACTAGGCCCTGAGACATACCTTCATTCTTTTATAAAAAAAATTAAGGTTCAAAAAAGAAATTTGAGGAACGAATTATACTTTTCCCCATTGGTTATTATATTCGATTAGCGCGTTTTCGATTAATGCGCCTGTTTTAAAGAACGCATTAGGCGCACTAATCGAGGGATTGCTGTATTTCTCACCCCCCCCCTCCGTTTACCGTAATGCAATAGTTTCTTTGAATTCTGTGTCGTGAAATGTAATTTAGCATTTTGATTCAATTCATTTGTTTCTCTTTACAAAGAGAATAACATGCTACGTAATTCATTTTACGAAATGTTTTTGTTGTTAAAATAATTTGTAACTTTAGTTTCTGTTATAATGTTTTGCTATCTGCAGTAACGTTCCATGACAGCAGTGAAAACAAACACGTACAGTTGGCAGTGTACATAGTTTAAGTACATCACTTTACTTCGGTCAATCTCAGTGAGTCCGTACGCAGTGATTTAAAAGGCACAAGGGAGTAGAGAGAGAGAGAGAGAGAGAGAGAGAGAGAGAGGAAGAAACTCGTGGCAAAGTAACGTGTGGTTACTTGTTAGCCATAGTTGGTGAGAGAAAGAATTATAGGAACGTTTTCGCAGAAATATATAGGTTAATCTGAAAGTAGTTATTTCTTTTAGTTAGTCTGCGACTGCCAGAAGATAATCTAGAAGGCCTCGAATATTGTTTTTGTTATTGCTGGGTAATGAGTTGTTAGAGGAAGCCACTTTTACAGAAGGGATTACAGGAATGTAATGGATAACGACATTGATTGGATGGGTACAAGCGATTAGCTTTTCATGTTTTCATTTGTCAGATGAAAGGGCTTGACTATTTATGGGTGGTTTGAAAGCTTGATGCGTGACCTTTTTTGGGGGGGAGGGGGCTTTTTCTTTAGATATGTCTTCAGTCAGGACGAGGCTTTTGGTTGTCTGTGCATGTAGGGACCTTTTTTCACTGTAGTTCAGCACCTTGTCTTATGAGCAGTTGGGAGGTAGTGGTGGTGTCTGCGAAGTATTTTACTGCTATAGAATGGATTAGGGAGGGAATATTTGCGGTGCCGGTGTCGCGGTATAACTGATCGTTTTTGAAGTATCACGGGGCTTCTAATATCATGCGCAGACAATCATTTTGGACTCTGTAGCCTTTGGATGTTAGAAGCAAAGCCGATGAGGCATACGTGAGTAATTGCTTTATTGCTAAAGTAGTGATAGTATTTTTATTTTATTTTATTTTATTTTATTTTTCTGCGTGTAGCTTGCTGTATCACTTGATCATGGGATATAATTGAGCAATTGCTTGGTTGCAGGCCAGCTTGGAGTGATCGGAGAAGCACAAGCCTTTGTCTAAATAAATGTCGAGATATTTTGTTCCTGTCTATGGGATTGTACAATTAAACATCTGTATATCACCTTCAGGGAATACCAGCCATCTGGTGAATCAACTTAGCAGCTTAATTCAGTGCTGAGTATGCACAGGATATTTTCGTCAAAAGTGAGAATAGTATTCACTGACTGGAAAGATATCTGATTTGTATGGAAAGAGAAAAGCCAACCTATGGATATCGAGAACGCAACCATTGTATCCGTTGTACCATGTGTATTATACGTAAAAAAGTCTTGTTTTTGATCCATTTCCTCCATACGTGGACTTCTTCCAGGCACGAAATGGCAACAGATCGGAATACTTCCTTATTTGTTACTTTCATTTTCGGTCACGTATGCTATCTAGCCAGCCTGAGAAACGGTTGTAGTATTTTAGCCTTGAAAAGGGGCTGATCTGAGTCCTTTCAGTGTATTGGACATCCCTCAACGATATCACCTACACTCAGGGACGACTCGTGCATAGTCACTGCGGAACTGCAGCACCCCCAATTTTTCTCGCTATATAAATATATTTATTAATTTATTTATATTTGCTGGTAATATTTAATTTTATCATCAACAATTCTCTTATTTTGTATAAAAAATAATAAAAATTCATCTTGTAGCACTTAGGAAGGCGAAGGACGCTAGCAGCACTGTGTTTACCGCAGTGTCATATTGTTAGCATTTGCTACGCGCACAAGCATGTGCACGTCATAGTGGAATATGAGCTAGTGCCGTAATGCGGCACTGTCCATCGCACAGTTCCACTATTGTTTACATGTAGTTTGCATCAGTAGAAGAGTGTTCGTAGTGCTTATCGTGTTTACTCCGTCTCTTTAAATATTTGGATATTGCAATTAAAGGATTTAATTGTAAATCCATTCCTTTAAATACAATTAAAGGTATAGATTTTATTTTTAAGTAATTTTGAATTATACCAAACTGTATAATTTTATCGATAATAAACAATATTTTTTAATGTTTAATTTTTTTTTTTTAATTTTACCATAATTTTGATATTTTATCCAAACACGTGTACACTGTACTTACAGTGTGTATGTATATTTCGAAAGTTGCAGCACTCCCACGACAAGCCACGAGCCGCCACTGCCTACACTGCATTCGAGAAGAAATCAAGCATAAGAAACTGGGCCTTTAGTCTGAAGACCAAACTAGCAACAATCACTACGAGTCTCCAATAAGCACGTGGTGGTGATTCACTGGAATTAAAGCGAAGTTGAATACCTCTTAAATGTGCAGTTGGTGATTCCTCCAACTATAGCTTCCTCCAGCTTCTTTCTCAAAATAAGAAACAATACCCACCCAGTCTCACATTAAGTTCGTGTTGGGTCACGTCAGTCTCTCTAAATCAATTAGTACAAGAATAATGAGCGGAAAAATTGGATATTTTTATGCATTTGCAGCGATAATAAATGACGGAAAGGCCAGAATTCCTATCACGTCTCTACTGCGATAGCTCAATACCTAAAAGAAATTTAGGAAGGAAATCAAAAATAAAAGATAGGTTGGGGATTTTACTTTATTTACAATCATCAATTCACAACATAATCTTACGCTTAATCTTTTAAGATTAAAGAGATTGCTGCGTTTCACAGGCAAACTCCAACACGACATTGGCAATTTGATGACCGTAGTATTTTGCGAGGTGACGGGGAAGGATGCTTTCAATCGGAAGAATGCGGGTATTCTACAAACTGTGAGCAGTACCCTTTTAAAGCCACTGTTTATCCTAAACTTCTTTGCACTCGCATACTATGAAGGGGGTTGTTCTCTTAGCAGAACAGCGGAGATTGTGAGACCGATACTCGGAGTGAGTGGGAGGCCAGAAGTGGCAAGTGGAAGCCATTCTTGCATTCAAGATCATGGAAGAGAATTGAGATGGGCTTCAGAAAGAGATTACGATTGAAAGAAGGAAGGCTGCTGTAGTACTCGCCTCATCTGAGATGTTTCACTTTCCCGTTTTCACGTTTCGTTGTCGCGTAGTGTCTGTTCATCTACACAGCAAGCCCCGTAGTTTTGTTTGGGCAGATACAGTTAGACGAAATGTATGGGAATTTCTGTAATCCATTGTAAGTCATGTGCTTAGTCAAAACGAGTGGTATAAAAATATAGTTGGATATCAGGAGCGAAATTAATAAAATGAAGCAGGTGTTAGAGACTAGTAAAGTGAAATATCAGGGAAATTAAAACGGCGCTAAACAGCTGCACAGCGTGAAGGGGCAAGCAGATAAATTATGGCTCTACCTATCATTGTCTATAAATGTGCCCTGAACTACTCTCGGCGCTAATTATAAAATGATATCAACGATGAACGATTTGATTGGAACGAACAGGTTGCCAATTGCTTGCTAAATGTCCTATTTTTGGAAATAGTACATAAAATAATAGAAGTTGACAAATTTTATTGAAGATTCCAACAGCGACCGACCTTCAGAATATATTTTAAAAAAAGTCAACAAACATTAACGATAACAGGCTCTTTATATTTCCAGTACAAGATACAATTTACATCTAATATGAATTTAGCCATGAAGTATTCGCAAATCTCATTATCCGACTATTGCAAAATTTTTTATTATTTTTTTATCGGCAATGGATTTATTTTTTTAATAACTAGAAAAGTAGATTTTCAACCTCCGCAAACAAATCCTTCGGCTATGTATTTCTGACACCTGCGTTGAGATATAGACTAGCATCAACGTTGTACACTGTGTTGTTCGGTCCTTCACTCGACACAAGATGGCAGCATCATTCTGCTAACTAATGTAAATTACTGCAAATAAAAATTATATTGCGCCTGAGTAACGTGCATAAAAATTCATCAAATTCTTGGAAACTTAAATATATATAGCATAATCAATACCAATGGATTATAGAAAAATTAGACTATCGGGTTGATAAAACGTGTTATCGCGGAAAGTATCCCAATTGAAGTACTTCAATATACCACAAGATGGCAGCATCTTACTATCAGATTCTGACAGTTTCATTGAAATTATTTTTTTAAGTACTATTTGAAACTCAATTTGGTATAGAATCTAGAAAGAAGCTATAACAATTGAGTTTCGATTAACATCACAATCCCTTTTTTTATTATCATTTTCGCCATTTAAAATGGTTTAATATTTTGAAGCAGTGTTCACATCATTTTTTTTTATTATTATAAAGCCTAAAAGCAACATTTTAATCCTTATCCTTATAAGGACTGGCGCTTAAAGGGGCGAAGCAAGAATGCTTTTCATATTCCCCGTTATCTGAAGAGGACAGTGTAGGGATATGGTGTTATTGAGCTATTACGCTCTGATCATGGCAGCAGGGTAACAGCAATAACCGAGCCTCAGTTAGAACTTCATTGGCTACAGCATTGCCATCCATTACCCTCCAAGGGTATTCGATTGAATGAATGAATCACCGCATCTCACGGTCGATTGATTCATCCAATTCCTACCGCAACATTTTAGCGTTGACTTCTCTTCCTTATAAAGCAATTTTTTTAAAGTATACTTAGAATTGTTATAAATAAATTTATTTTTGCTTTTATCTATGCATTATTCCATTTATCATTGCTTAACTTAAAACATACAGATTTCTTTGATAAGTGCACAAGACACTGGCACAGTAGTCATTGAAGGAATGGTCGGTTGCCTTAACTATCGGTTACGCCATATATGCATTTCTACTATATCTTATTTCTCACGCTCTATAGTCTAACAAATTTATTTCTTTTGCGCCTGCGCCAGTTAGACTATATTTGTGTGCGAGATTATAAGATCTTAAATCAAAGACAAAGCAGATATAGTTTATCTTCCCCACTTATACACCCTCTGTCCAAAAAGAAACCGAACTTTTCGAAAACAGAAGAAACTAGTGGCGCCACCTGTTGTGACAAATTGAACACAAAAGTCAATCGCTGCTCTCTGTTTGAAACTCATTTTCCGACCGTTCGTCAAAACACACTGTTACTCTTGGCAATATAACTCGGCTTCTAATGGCCAAGAATAACAGTGTATTTTGACGAACGGTCGGAAAATGAATTTCAAACAGACAGCTGCGATTGACTTTTGTGTTCAATTTGGTAAAAGTTTTACCGAAACGCATCAAATGCTTCAAAAAGCATACGGTGGTGAATGCTTATCCCGTACTCAAGTTTACGAGTGGTTTAAGCGATTTCAAAGTGGTCGTGAGACGCTTGAGGATGACGAAAAGTCAGGCCATCCAAAAAACTGGACTAGGCGAAGTTAACACCCAAAAAGTGTCTGATTTCATCAAAGAAAACCCGAAATCGTCCCTGAGATTGATTGAAGATGAATTGAGGATTCCAAAATCAACTGTGCACAACATTTAGTTTGGGCCATTGTAAATTGAATTCGCGATTTATTCCAAACACGTTGACTGACGACCAAAAAATGTATCGAATTGAACACTGCAAATTGAAACCGCTCGTAAGGACTCAAACTTCTTTGAAACGATCCTTACTGGTTACGAAACGTGGTGTTTTGTGTATGAACCCGAAACAAAGCGCCAGAGTGTTGAATGGAGACCACCAGAAGAGGGACATCCGAAAAAATGTCGCTTGGAGAAGTCAAAAGTAAAGACAATGCTGATTTGTTTCTACGATTCCAAAGGCATTATCCACAAAGAATTCGTTCTACCTGGCCAAACAGTCAATGGTGAGTTTTATCTCGAAATTTTGAAGCGATTGATAGCGAGAATTCGTCGTGTGGCATGAATATTCATGATGTCAGTTGACACAACAATAATGAAGGTTGCCGCTTTCGACAACAAAAAGATACAATAGGTGGCGCCTATTGTAGCTTTTTTTTGCCTAGTTTCTTCTATTTTCGAAAAGTTCGTTTTCTTTTTGGACAGAGGGTGTATATATATATATATATATATCCTTACTTTAAACTAGCCGTCGCTTAAATATAAATCATATAACGTCTATCTTATGCGGATTCAAATTTTTTCGGATAGAACTGACCGAATCAGTCCAGTGTGTTGTTCATAACCCATTAAGTCTAAAGGAATAATTTACAGAATCATTCACATATATACACAATGTCATTACAATACTCTTGCTAGTCTAAATTCTCTGTAATCTAACTTTAGTTCTAAGCTAATTCACAATCTAGCATAGCATTAACTGAATATAAGGCATACCTTGCTTAAGCCTAATTCAATATTAACATACAATATCTCATAAACATAGACATACGTTCTTGTTCAGTATTACAACTACTTACAATTCTTGTTCAGCAATTTTTCACATTAACCTTTTGTTCACACGTAATTCTTCCTGTGTTACTTTCTGCTTGCTGACTAGTTTCTGTTTTCCTGCTAAACTTCTTCCTCGTCGGAGTTGTCGACTATGCCTTGCCTTATAGGACCCTTAACATGGCGGCGATGTACAGCTTTCGAGACGATCGACACAATATTTCTAGCGTGGAAATGGACCCAGGTAGAAGATTCGGAACCAACGACGCTTCTCTTTAGATTTCCAACAGCAAACCTAGCGTGACGGTGGACTCAGGTAATAGAAGGCTTAGAAAATCGTAAGATAGAATTTCTTCCCTGTGACTGGCCTTGTATAGGCCCTGACTTCTGTTGTGGGCATGCCGCGTCTCTCGAATATGGTCACCTATTGACATGCTTCGCACATGCTGTCGTCATTCTTCGGGCATCTTTGGAAATTTCCATCTATGGCAATTCTCAGAATTCTTCACTAATCTTAGCATTAGACTTACTGATGTAACGTTTACTTAGCCTTACATGACGTCATGCACCATATTATTTTAACAAAGGTTCCATACAAAATAAAATAAATCAGCTAACGCCTTTTATTCCCTTATAGGGAGTAGGCGAGGCCTTTATACCCTATCTATCTTTTGGAGACTGAGGGGGTAGTTCAGTCTCCACCGGTAGCCAATCAGAGATAGCTTGCCCATGCCTATCACTAATTACAGCAGCACAAATGAAGAGGCTGGCAAACATGTGCAGCTATCTCTTGGTACCTAACCCTAACAAGATATGTTACTGTCTGAAATAATGTGGGTACTACGGGCGATTTTCTTGAGTTTATGGAATGAAAAACTCGCTTGCCCATGCCAGAGATCGACTAACTCAGGAATCGGCCGAAGAAAGGTTTAGAAAATACAATATTATTACAGAAAAGATTATTTCAGTCAAAAAAATCAACATTACTCTAAGTACATTCTCCTAAACAAAAAACATGTAAACACGATAAGTTACGTGACTTATCATGTAACATGATAAGTTACGTAACTTAGCCTGGTCATTAGAGGAGTGATATCCACTCGACCAACAACGATAGCTGCGTCAGTCGTTATTTATGTGGCAGGCAAAGCAATAAAAATATCATTCCTTCCTGGACACTTGTCGGAAATGTCTAAGTTCCAAATCCGTTTAGATAGAGAGAAATTTATAAGCATATTTCCAAGGGAAGGCAGGCAGGTTATCCGATCTGATACGGGGGTGTAGAATGATTACCTGATCCCTTTTGAAAGGTGGAAACCCCGAATTCCGCTTTTCCATCCTTCAAAACAGAAATATGTGCCCAGATAACACACGCATTTAGTATACAGACTTCAGAGTCTTCGCTGTTTCGGATGTAATTCCAAACAACCCAACCCAGTTTAGCATCCAAGATTTTGCGAAATACCTTGTGGTTGAAAACACAATCGAATCCGCTAGGAACTTTTATAAGCGATTCTTCATCTAGAAAAATGATTAGCTAATGTCATACAGATTTGATTTTTTTAAAACAGCTAGCAGCATCAGTCAATAGTCAAGCTGGCCGCGAGATCTCACGGATTTATCCATGATACACTGCCATCATCCTTTGTTCTTTCGACCGTAATTCAAACTCAACCATACAGAATCTACATCCACTGAACATAGATTCTGTATGGGAGAATCTACAACATACCTTATTACCAATATTCCTGGTCCACATACGTGAAGGTCCTTCGCGTATGTTGCGTGTCATAATGGGAAAAGGTTGCGGATCGAATGAATTCGAAAGGGGATGATAGTGATATTGGTATGGGAGGATACTAATAACTTGAAAGTTTTATCTGTTAGGATATCCACATTTAAAAGTGATTGCGAAAAGTAATATTCTAGCGAAAGCCGATAGTCCGCTTGTGTTAACAATGAATGCGAAAGGCAAATGAGGAAATTTAGATAATTTGTGGGGGAATCACGTCGAGTAATGAATCTAACTGCGAACAAAAAAAAATGTCAGAAAAGAGAGGCAATGTAAGGTGAAAACTTGATTAATGGCGTCCTGCATATTATTTTTGCACATGCTGGGTCCTCTGATATGAGTATAATAAAGATTGAATGGTGCAGATTACACAATGGCATAGATGGTGGTGAAAGTCTTGTACTTTGGAAACAATCATTCCATCACTGGTCATAAGATCAGGAATCATCTAGCATTTATCTTGCCCACAGTACTGTGAAAGGACTTATATACACAAGTATATAAGTCCTTTCGTGGATCAGATTTTGAAAGAAAAAAATCTTGATTAATACTGACCCTGGGGATGTGGTACGTTATCTTGAGGAAAGTGCCTATCCATTAGGGTTAACAATGTGAAAGTTTGTTTTCCATCTTGTACATCCATTTACGTTTACACTAATGGATGGGCACTTTCCTCAAGATATCGTACCATATCCCCAGGGTGAGTGTTATTCAAGATTTTTTTCTTTCAAAATCTGATCCATGAAAGGACTTATACACAAGTACAACAATACTGTGGGCAGGATAAATGCTAGATGATTCCTAGTGACCAGTGATGGAATGATTGTTTCGAAAGTACAAGACTTTCACCACCATCTATGCCATTGTGCGATTCGAAGTAGCAACTTGCTGTTTGGGAAACAGGTGCACTGTCCATTTCTGGTAAGGGAATTGTTACAGGAACATTAAAGCGATTTTATTTTAATT
The DNA here is from genome assembly GCF_054136105.1 of Typopeltis vanoorti. Classification (NCBI taxonomy): domain Eukaryota; kingdom Metazoa; phylum Arthropoda; class Arachnida; order Uropygi; family Thelyphonidae; genus Typopeltis; species Typopeltis vanoorti. The sequence goes on along the minus strand of NC_143567.1, from coordinate 11,203,113 downwards.
GATCCTCCTCGTCCCATCAGTCTTCACATAATCTTAGTCTGAGCTGAACAATTTTGGGGGAATGATATAACGAAATATGCGCGATATGGATCCACCTCCAGGAATCTGAACCTCAAAAATTCATCATGAGTTTTCGAAAACAACATAGTGGATGCCATCCATATCGACGCCCGTCTTCATTCGCTGTGCTTCAGCCTTAAATGACGCTCTAGACTTATTTCAAATGACTTGTGAAAATCTCTAATCAGCTACTGCATTTCTTGCATTTGGCTGTTCCAACAATCACTATAAAGCAATGATAGAAGTAGACAGCTGACAAGTGATAATGCAATATATGCAGCACCAGAACAGATGTCATTCCTTCTTCCATTACTAGTGATTCCTGTACTGCATTTCTATATCTTAATCTTGTCTTGCATTTATTTAATTTTGCCTGTTCCCTTGATAACATAATAACGAGGCACGTCGGTATCTGATTTGTATTAAATTACACCCGATTACGCTATTGTAATATAATAGTTGAAGAAAGAGCCTAAAAGCTTCAATTTCGAATGTAAAGCTAGTAAATGAAAAGTTATGAAGACATTTGCAATTTCAAGTCAAATATTTGAAACATAAAATGCTTCGAAACAAACCCGAGAACTTAGAAAAAGGAACATACAGGGTATAGGCTCAGCCGAGCAGCCTCTTTTATTGGTCTCTTTGATTTATGCTTCACTGGCCTGACAGCTGTTTCGAACTGTTGCCTCTCACCAAATACCAGGGAGAAACCTAGAAGGCAAAGCCTTTTGTTCAGTAAGCTAGCAATCCCATGTCAGAAAGCTGCATTTTGCATGAGTGAACCGTAGGTCGCTGTATGAATTATAATATTGCACACAGTCCAGAAGACAAACATATGGGTCTGTGCACAGAAGTCGTGTCTTTGAAGTAGTACCAATACCAAAGTAACTCACATACCAAATGTTGAATTTTCATAATATATCAAGTTCAAAAAAAGAAATCAGCTAACGCCTTTTATTCCCATATAGGGAATAAGTGAGATCATCTTAGGCATATGTAACTTTTGGAGACTGGAGGGAAAGTTAACTCTCCACCAGTAGCCAATCAAAGATAGATGGCCGAAGGCTATCACTAATTATACATGACATCTGGTGAAGAGAGGCAGCTGACAAGTGTCATCATCCCGTCATCCCTAATGCTAACACTATGTTTACTTTTTGAAAATAGTGTTGGTTCTGTGGTCAACTTTTACTGGACGAAAAACCCAAGTTTCCGGAGAAAAATCCTGCTTGACCATGACAGAGATCGACGAACTCCCGATTACAGTTTAGTAAACGTTGCTCTAGTCAGCGACTAGAATTTAACTTACTACACTGTTTCGTCGGGATACGATAACTTAAGACTATAACCTGTCAATGTTAAAGCTGATAAGATATTATAATCCTTATACAGTACTATCTAAAGAGCTATACAGAGCCTGTATGAAGAGTTTGTATAATCGTTTACACAGGGCGTCCAGGTGGAATCGATCAACCATCAGGGATTAATTCCTTGCAGGCAAAAAAAAAAAAAAAAAAAAAAGTGTAACATGATTCTTTACGAATGGACACCATTTGGCTGTTAACACGTATCGTACTTCTCTGTTTACGTAATGTAGTTGTTGCAATCGTCCTCATAGCATGCGAATGGTGTTCCTTTGTGTATTACTGGATTAACCATGTTAAATTCTCTGATTTATGGAAATACCTGTTCATATACATTTTTTTTTTTTTTTGTGATTGCAACGCGACAATTTCAATTGTGAAATATCAACCGCCATTTCAGACTAGGTTGCCCTAATCGACAGGAGTTTTCGTAATACGATTCCACGGGAAACGAAATTATGTATTGTTATTTACGCATAACGTTGATTGCTAAGTTCAATTTAAAATCATTTGCTTCGAGCAGTATAATGCAGTAATGGAATAAGTATTCAGCGAATATTCTCATGCTGTGAATTTCTTAAAAGAATTCTTAAAAGGGTGCTTATTTGACAACCTGCATCATTTAAAAGAAGTAAACCACTTAGATTCTCCTTTTAATTCACGGGTGAAGTTTTGTGAAGTGTTTGTAAAGCTTGGTATATACTGGTGCATTTTGTTCACCTATGAAGCAAATTTTATCCGAGATGGACTGAATAATACTCTAAATAAGCATCTTAAAGGTTGTTTAAACCTTGATACAGTTCTTTTAATGAATTTCCAACCCCACTTAAAGGAAACTCTTTTTTTCCCATAACGAGTTTTCGATTCTTTTGTAGAGTAAATAAGCGAATATTGTCCAATTAATCTATCACCGTTATTGTTGAAGTCCTCTCTCATTTTGTTTTTGATAGAATGCTGATTATTTCAATCGTTTCTATCCTAACTATTGGTCTATAAGCTCTATGTATTATGGCCAGATCTCCCGACTTGTCTTTCTAAACTATCGCATCTGGGATTCATACCAATCTTAGTAGGAGCGCTAAAGAAGTTTGGATCCCACAGACGATATTCGAAACGGCCAAATGATTACGAGAGACAAAACAGCGCAGACTTTATTGGAATGTCCATCATTGCATAAAAAATCACTACTTGCATTTGTCGCGTCATGGTAACTCTTGCCTCATAATCCTGTGAGGTATTCTTGCAAACTGCGTATTTTCTTTTAACAAATCCTCGTAGTTAAATGTTAACTGTCAGTATAGTTCCGAATTAGCCGATTTCAGACAGTCATATATGCCTATTAGGATTTAGATTTAAGACTTAGACTGAGCTTTCGCTGACGACTAAGGGTGGCTTCATATGCGTCTTCAAATCGTTACAGCTAAAGCAAGGTCCTATTAGAAGAGCACTTTTCTAAAGTTCATTCTCAAATTAGAATTTGTGATATATAAGTTTTTTTTTTTTTGTTTTTAAATGGAGAGAAGGCATCCGAGTTATCTAAAAGTGGTATTTCTTGCCTTTTCATTGTCTTTTATGGTGAATATCTTTTAACTGGTTGCCTCCATTACGCATTTGGAAGAACAGCAGGACATTGCGCACTTCGATTGGAAAAGACCTGGGTTCGATTCTCGTCGTTACAAGGGAAATCCTTATAGGGCTTTTTCAACTGAACGTGAGTTATCCGATCTCATAAGAAGGTAGCAGGGTTTTTCTCTCCCAGAAACGGGTTTTCATCCCGCGCACAGCCAAATCCGCCTTCAGAATACACGCAATTTACGGACAAAAAATACTGTTCTTGACGATGATGGGCGGTAGATGGCGTTGAGGACAGTAGTGGTGTGGTAGTAGGAGAATTAAATAGTGAGGGGTGAGATGTATTTAGCGAAGTAGAGTGTCCTCCTGCAATGAGTCCTTTGGACTCCATGAAGGTGTCACGTAATTAAAAAAGAAAAAAATCGGCTAACGCCATTTTGTTCACGTATAGGGAGTAGGCGCGGCGTTTTTAAGCCCTATCTAACTTTTGGAGACTGAGTAGGAAGTTCAATCTGCACTGGTAGCCAATCAGAGATAGCTGGCCCAAGACTATCACTAATTAATCGGCACGCAGTGAAGAAGGCGGCTAGTAAGTGCCGCCATCTGGTGGACCCCTAACTCTAACACAATATATTTAATGTCTGAAAATAGTGTGGGGTCGACGGCCGATTTTCTTGAGTTTACGAGACGAAAAACCCGAGTTTCCGGGAGGAAAAACCCGCTAGTCCGTGCCAGAGATCGACTAACTCTGGAACCGGTCGAGAAAAGGCTTAGAAAAAGTTCCTCTGGACGGCGACTAGATTCGAACGCCTTTCGTCGTGCGGTCAAGCGCTGTAGAGCGCAAACGCCACTTCCACTGAGCCACACGTCACGTAATTATAATAATAATAACTAGTTTAACCACCATGCCGACCTGTATGCGTTTACATGCCAGTAGTTGGATGAATATGAAGTGTTTATTGAATTAACCTTTGAACAATTTGAACTCCTATCCATGAAATAGCATGGATAGGAAACAAAAATTGTTTCATCAATATGTCAGATGCATTGAGAATGAAGGAAGGGGTAGTGTAATTTTTCCAGGTACTTGATAAATCATTTGAATTCTGGTAGACTGCTTATCCTTGATAAGAAAATGAATTAGTCTTACCTAAAATTGGAATATGAAAAAAAAAAAAATCCAAAAGCGCGATTGTGTTTTAATGTTCCTGTAAAAGACAGGAGCAGTTTTTCTTCCATTTCATTGAAAAAAAAGGTAGAAAAACCAGTTAATTATCAGTGATAAATAAGTTTTTTGGCATGAGATGCAGTGACGGCTGGTGAAAATTTTAAGTGGGGGGTGCTGCATATACAAAAAAAATTTGAAAAAAAAAAAAAAACTTTTTTTTCCTTATCAGTAACGAATTTATTAATAAATAAATTTACATATTAAAAATTGCTATGTTAAAAATATTTCATCCTCACCACGAACAAACACCAAGAATAAAAGTTTCATATGCGGTAGATGGCGTTGATGGATATGATTCGTAGTTGAGGTTCGGTGTACTAGTTGTCACGAATAATAATATAATATATAATATATATATCAATAGCAATGACAAATGCAAACGAATATCGGCGTTAGATCGCAGTGCATTTGTTTCGTGTAACAATAATTGAAAAAATGTATAATCCTCTTCATATTTTCAACAGTGATACTCGTCATAATTCAGCCTTTTATCTATAATAAATAGATAATTATATGTTATTTTAACAAAAAATAAGATTTACAAAATAAATAGTTCACCACGAACACGTGCCAATAATAAACGTTTCATATCTCTCAAAAATAACGAGCGCAGGCGTAATGTACACTGCCCCAGCGGCAGTGTATCTAATGACGTAACGTGCAACGACAGCAAACGAATATCGACATTAGATCGCAGTGCATTTGTTTCGTGTAACGATAATTGAAAAAATATTATTCTTTTCATATTTTCAACAGTGAAACTCGTCATAAGTCAGCCTTGCATCTATAATAAATAAATAATTATGTTATTTTAACAAAATAAAATAAGATTTACAAAAAATAGTACACCAGGCACATGCACCAATAATAATAAACGTTTCATATCTCACAGAAATAAGCCGCATAAGTTTACTAAAAATACACTGCCGTTTGAGCAGTTACAGTTGGGAATGACGTAACGTGTAATGACAAGGGCAAACGAATATCGGCGTTAGATCGCAGTGCATTTGTTTCGTAATCTAAAGCGTTAATCGAACAATTCCAATTATTAACTATTTAATCACTGTCGAAACATAAGCTGTAACCTTTAACATGTTGTACTGCATTTATATAATGTTGTAAGCATTGTTATTATTTATAAACACAAACAAAATTTAATATTTTTCCTTAGGGGTGCTGCAGTGTCACAGTGCTTATGTACAGGTCACCACTGATGAGATGCAGATCTGTTTACCTCCTTTCAGTTCCAAATTAAAAAATACAAAACTTGAACTTTTGAGGCTCGAGTTTATTTCTTGGCCACATCAGTCCTTTACTAGCCCAAAATATCATTCAGTTAAAACAAATGTGTGTTCGTTACACTTTACCCTGAATACTTCTGCCGAGAAGTCAAAAGTACCCTTGCAAATTACTTTTTGGTGAATAGCTTTAATGGAGTCGTCAAAGTTACTTTAATATTAAACTAACTTTGACGGCTCATATATGTAACAAAAATTATGTACAATTTATTCAAATACTCGTATATTTCATTCAATGTCCAGGTAATGTTGGTAATGAAATATATTCGTTTTTGAATAAATTCTGTATAATTTTTGTTACATGTGTAAGCCTTGAAAGTTAATATATCTTTTTGCCGTTTGTTATATCTGATAGCATAATCGCATCTTTTCTGTTCATTGGAACTTAAACCTTAAGATTAACTCTCTAATTGGAGTCATTCCATTCACCTCGCTAAGTGAATATTTTAATGCTAAGTGAACATTTAAATGCACCTAGCTAAGTGAATATCGGACGCCAGGTGGCGTTGTCTGTGTAGAATGGAATTATCGCTTCAGAAGGATAAGTAGCTTATTATTATTATTTGACACCTCCAGGGAGTCCAAGGTCTCATCAAGGGAGGGCGCCTGCTCTTCAACTCCGTCTCCACCATTCAATCACCAACTGACTGCAACTACACCAAAGCCATCTACCACCGACCACCACAGGTATTTCCACAGACAATCACAAACATCCATGCCATGGCAGGATTCGAACCCGCAGCCTTTTAGGCGAATACCGGATACGCTATCCACTTGGCCAACCAGGCTGGCTTATTTGAGAATATTAGGTTAACTTATTGTAGTTTTTGTTTTAAATGGGTGTAGGATTGATTGAGCTAATCACATTGTAAGCGTTCTATTTTTTATTTATTATATATATATATATATATATATATATATATATATATATATAATAAAAAATCTGCTGCCTTTTATTCCCTTATAGGGAGTAGGCGAGACCTTTATATCCTATCTAGCTTTTGGAGACTGAATGGGCAGTTCAATCTCCACCGATAGCCAATCAGAGATAGCTGGCCAATGTCTATCACTAATTATAGCAGCCTCCAATGACGAGGCTAGCAAAACAAGTGCTGCCATCTCTTAGTAACCCTTACAAGATATGTTACTGTCTGAAATAATGTGAGTACTACGGTCGATTTTCTTGAGTTTATGGGACGAAAAACCCGAGTTTCCTAGATTTATTGGCCACACACACACACACACACACACACACACACACACACACACACACACACACACACACACACACACACACACACACACACACACACGATATTGTCGGTATGGTATGGTATAGCACCAATACGTGGACGAACAATGGCGGTAATCATCTCATTTTTTCTCGGGCGATTTGAATTTACGGGAATGTATTCAGATCAGTCAGTGTGTGTGTCGGTGGGTGAGAAATGTATTCGTCGAAAAAATTAAAGGATACGTAAAAGGAAATTGAAACTGGAGAGGGCTAGAGCGAAAGTATTGTATTAAGTGTTTCAAACATGAATGTCTGATTGGTAACGAGAACGCATCAAATATCTGTGGATTGGACAGTAGCGACAGTAAGATTGAGAACGGCTGTGGATATAAAAAAGAACGAAATGGACGTCAATTGAGAATTTGCGCGCCTGAATGTTATCCTTCATAGGACATAGTGCGGAATTGAACAATTGCAAAAGCGGCAGAGATTAGCAGGACCGAAAAGAAAAAGAAGCAGGCAGTCCGACGGAATAATAAAGACCTACCGAACAAACAAGAAAAACAAGTTAATGAGAAAATTGTCCACAGAGACTCAATGATCAGGGCAGTAGTTGATGAAATTGTGCCTAAATCGTGTATTACAGGTGCAAAAATTCACGATATTAGCCATGCCATTCGGATGCAAAAAGGGAAGCCGAAGGAAATGATTTTCTTGGTTGGCACGAATGAATTGAGAGGTGAGAAGTATTCTATGAGGGAGGATGTAATGAAGTTGTGAGAAGAGGCAAGACTGAAGAGCAAGAAGAAGATTGTAAGTTTCCTACCAAGCTATGATAGGAACAAAATGAGTAAGAAGGCGTTGGTAACCAATGAGTCTATACATAGATTGTGCAGAAGGATGTAGGATTTGTTGATCTGTGGTCAGTGTTTGACGGAAAGAAGGATTTGTACAATGCTGATGGACTGCATCTAAATGGTTTTGCTGTTAGGTATCTGGAGAGAGCTTTGTTCACCGAGCATGCTGAAGTGCAACTTCAGGGAAACTTAAGCAATTAGGATGTAAATTAGTGGATGGATGTAAAAGACATCCATTTTTTATGGATGTAAAAGACATCAATAAAGCGACGGAATGGAGAATAACCAAGTGAAAATCTATTGTCTGAAGTAATGTAATGTTGCATCTTTTATATACTAATGCCAGAAGTACTAGGAACAAGAGGGAGGAGATTTTGGCATTGGTTAATGCAACCTAAGCAAAAGTTATAGGCATTAGTGAGGCTTGGCTAACAGTTGATGATGTAGTTACAGGGATTGAAGGTGAAGCGTTTAGTATTTACAGGCATTACAGAGAAGATAGGATGGGATGCGGAAGGGTATTGCTGATGATACCAGAAGCATTGTAGCCAAAAAGAATAGGAGATAAGAGGAAGGTGGCTGTTCATTTGAAGTCTGGTTTCAGATTAAAACCAGTAGGGCAAAATATACAGTTTGTTGTTGCTATAGGTCAGGGAGTTCCACAGATGATCTGGAAGACTTAAATCTCCAAATTAGTATGAGAGTGCAGGCCGAATGATTATTATGGGGGACTTCAACTATACAGATAGAGTCTGTAAGGAAGGAAGATCTCATGGCAGAAAGGAAATGGAGTTTATACACCTACTGAGAGATAATTACTTGAGGCAGCATATGTTGGCGCGGTGGGAAAGCATTGGACCTGGTCATAGGAACAGAAGAGTTATCTTTAGCCTAGGAGACCACATTGCTTCTGATTGATGAAAATGACCATGCTGTTTTCACTTGGGAGATTGTAAAATGAGGAATTTTCTCTCAAGAACGGGCACATGTAGAACTACAACGAAGTTGATTATGGCAAGTTTAGAAAGAAGCTTGCCATAATCAACTTCGTTGTAGTTCTACATGTGCCCGTAATATCATTAAGCATGAGCTACAGAAAAGAAAATGCTGTGAAGGGTATATAAAGAGAACGGTGACCAGGAAACTCATGACCAGTAGAAGGCTCAGACTAGAAAGGTGACCAGCATGGCAAGGAAGGCAAAATCAGATTAATTGAAGAATCTAATCTAGCAGGCCAAAGGAAATCCCAAAGAGTTCTTTTGTTATGTGGAAAGTAAGAGGAAGAATGACTATGGAAAGTTAACCTTAATGATGATGATTGATCACGAGGAGATGGAAGCTGATAAAATAGATGAGTTACTGAGTGACCACTCTGCAAGGGTATGTAATCCTAGTGAGGTTACTGCTTTAACCTATGTGACACACATTAATGTTGGAACAGAGGTGGATGATTTGGAGGTTCTTCGGATATTACAAAATCTCAATGTAAATACAGCTGTGGGATTAGATTTGATTAATTAGCTTATGTTTTGCAACAATATGAAAGGGAACTGGCAATGTTTCTGATTAGGCTCTTTAATTAAAGTCTCAGCTCTGGTCGGGTTTCAAGGGATTGGAAGAGGGCACAATAATTCTCTTGCATAATGGAGTTCTAAGACTGCAGTAGAAAATTATAGACCAATCAGTACCTAATTGTATACCTAAGTTAAGGAGAGTTAATCAGGTAGGAGTTAGATGTATGAGTAATATCATTAAGCACTAGCTGCAGAAGAAGAAAATGCTGTGAAGGATATATAAAGAGAAAGGTGACCAGGAAACTCATTCTGGTCATGGTTGTAAAAGTACTAAAAAATTGGCATAAAAGAGAATTCAAGAATGGGTAGATAACAATATGATACTGTATGAGGATCAACATGGCTTGGTGAAGGGTTGGTCATGCCTTAGTAATTTACTAACATATTATAATAGAGTAGTAGTTGAGTTGGAGATACAAGAAATAGTTACATGCTGATTTTGCTAAATTTTGCAAAGAATATTTGACAGAATACCACATGAAACTCTTATGCAAATTAAAACAAATGGGGATGGATATGACTGGTTAAGTGGATAAATAGGCGGCTGATGGACATATATCAAAAAGTGGTATATCGATGGCAGAATCGAAGTGAAAACAGGTGGCTAGTGGTGTGGGGTAATGTTTGGTGTTGGGACTATTGTTGTTTGTTTTGTACATAAATCATGTAGGAAATAACCTGAAAGGAAATATTCAGTTGTTTGCTAATGATGCGAAATTAGTTAGAGTAAAAAATGAAAGCGATGTGAAAAGCTTTTCAGGAGGATTTATACAGGCTGTCATTATGGGCAAAAAATTATAGGTATCTGTTTAATGAGGATAAATATTAAATTATGCATTTTGGGACAGATAGATTACAAGCAGTGTATTACATTGATGGCACTGTACTAAAGGAAATAGATGTAGCTATAGATTTAGGGGCGGTTGTAGACAGAGTGTTATAGTTTAGAGGACATATTGCTAAGGTAACCCATAAGATTACTTGACTGTTGTAGAACACATTAACAAGTAGAGATAATGAAGTTGTTATTTCTCTTTATGAGGCCTTGATACGTACACACCTGCATTACTGTGCTCAAGTCTAGTACCCTGGGTTGCTTGGGGATGAAAAAGTGGTGGGGAGGATTTAGACCAAGATGGTGAGTAAGCTGTGGAATGTTCCCCATGAAGACAGATTGAGGGTGTTCGAATTGCAGAATTTGGTTAGGAGAAAAAGAGGGGGATATGATAGAAACAGTTAAGTTGCCTAAAGGGTTTATAGGATTGATGTAGGAAAAATGTTTCAGACTTGGCTGGAGGAACCAGAAGAAGGGTTATCCCTGGAAGTTGAATAAAGGCGTCGTTAGTATGGGGAGGTGAGGACTAGATTTTTTGTTTGTAGAGTTGTGAATGAACTGCCAGATTCAGTTCTGAGCGCTTTATCTGTTAATGGGCTCAAGGAAAGTTATGATATATTGTGTGGATGGTTTGGGTCTCCCCAATGAAGCTTCGGACTCCATGGAGGTACCCGTATAGTAATAATAATTATGCTGAACTTACGTTTGTTTCCGTGGCGATAGGTCTCACACAGAAAGATATTTATATGTCGATTTTAGTTGCCGAGTAGAGAATTTTTAAACCGTTGTTTGGCCTGTCCCCGAAATTGTTCAATCTTTTTCAGGGGCAAGTAAGTGTTTATTTTATTTTATTTTATTTTATTTTATAATCCGCTAGAAACTAACTTTTTTCCCCCGCATATCTCAAAAATCGATCGTAGAATTTACACTATTGCAGGTAGTAATAGGAATGCTAGAGTTTAGGGCCACGAGTTAGCGATAGTTCTCTCTCCTGAAATGCTTTGATTTTTTAATAGTTGGAAAATAAAAGGCATTAGAGAATTTGTTTTTATTTATAGACACCTCCCTAAGTCTCTTTCCTCCATTTTCCCCCCCAAAAAGGGTAATAGAAGGTCTATGAAATTAAGCAATATTCTTTAATTCAGTTTGTCGGTTTATTTTTATCTTCACTAAAATCAAATGGATGTAATGTCAAATAGCATTCATTATTCACTGAATTATGACGATTGCCTGTTTTCATAAAATTAATTTTTACTTTTCAAATGTTCTTTCACAAGTTTTTTAAATTGTTTTATTAACATTATAGTTTTTGTTATCCAATAAATTGTTTTATTAACATTATAGTTTTTGTTATCCAATATATTTTCACCGAACTTTGAAATGCTACTTTATAAATGTTTTTACTTTTAAATCTTCCTTTCTAACTTTTTAGCTTAATTTTTTTATTGGCAATGTGATCTACTTAGTTCTGAATCATACCTTGGAAATTTTAATATATACATATAATTTAATATTACATTTTTAATTTTTCTTATGTATTTTTATAAAATAAACCCCATTATATGCATGTATATGATTATAATAAGGCTTGATTACATTTTATTTTTATTATATACTTTAAATGTCTGAGGTCTGCATGCATTTCGAAACGAAAACTATTATTATCTACCGTCTCTTTCTCTCTCTGCATTGGGAGCTTAGCTTTAGAACTGAGCCAACCTCTTGAGGCTACAGTAGACGCATTATGGGATAGCAGAGTTTTGATTTTTGCCTGATGTTGCTGTCGCTTGCTTGTACTCATTTCTGTCGAAAGAGTGTGCGAAGTCTGTAGCAGACGTGTGTCATTTTTTGAGCGAAAAGTGACTTTCGTAACAAAATGAGAAGAAGCACTCGAAGAAGGGATTCGAATAATCGCAAGTAAAACTGCATTTGAATGTGGAAAAATATTTGACATAGCGTCATTGTATATGCAGCGTTTGTGGTTGTCTGATTTTGTGCATATTTATCTGTATATATATATTTTTCAGACTTTGATAAGCCTATTATTTATGGGGAAAGTTTTATATATATATCTATCCTAACAGCATTTTTGTGTACTTTATAATGAATTTCATAAACTGAATTCCACCTGATTACTGTATGCATATTAAGTTCTGGGTAAAATTTTACGTAGTAATGCGAAGGCAAAACTTTTTTTTTCTTCCTTTTTTTTTCTTTTCTTTCTTTCCCCCCCCCCCCCTAGTTGACAGGAAAGATTTTCAAGTAATTAAATATAACGCGAAATTCATTTTCTTCTATCCACGATTTCTGTAACATCTAGAAATAAAATTAAAAAAAAAAAAAACGGAAAAAAAAAGTCACTAGTGTCGTGTTTGTATGTCCCGCATCATTCATGCACGTGCCGGCTATTGGAAAACAGCTCTGTCAAAAATACTATCACGAAATATATCAACATGAGATTTTTTTTTAAACTACGTTTTCGGCTTCTCCCAGAAAACCTTTTCATAAACTGAATATATATAAAAAATGCAATAATAAACAAGAAAATGCACAACATACATATCAGATATGAAAAATATGACCTATAATTACCTACCGAGGTTTGTCTTCATAATGTAACTAGTGTTCTTAGTAATATATTAAGATATATTATTTTAAGGTGGCGTGAATGGATGTGAGTGGAGTCGATGGAAGACAGGGAATGAAATTATTTTGAATATATTCTTGCGGTATTAGGATTACTCGCTAATAGCACTTGACCCATTAGCTATATTCCTTGGATAACAAGTTATTCCACCTGATATATTATTAGATAATAGAAAATTTACGTTCTTTGAGAATTGGTGTAAAAGTGGGTTTTTAAGTGACTGATTTGCGAAGTATATAGAGCCACAGTTATCCGAATGATAGCCAGTACTAGAGCAATTGTTATGATTTATGTGGCTCAACAGTACACATTAAGGTTAGACTAGAGGAGGCTTCATGCCTAAGGCATTGAAAAAAGTGCATACTATGCATTTTGAAACACTTTAAATAAATAGTGGGGATGGTTTATGCATGTACTAGTGAAGTAGCAGTATAAGAATTTGATTTGTTGATAATGATGCAAATCTATTTGATCTGTCATTTGTTTTATTTGAAATATCAAAATATTAATTAAAGAAGTTGTGTGGTCTGATGTCTTCATAATGCCATTGTATATGATCAACTGATGTTCCCTCTAAGCATAGCAATATCAGTAAAAGCATAAACTGCATGGATTACATAAGTAAGTGATTGGGTATGTTATATATTTAGCCAGGATTGCTCACAGAATTACTTGGTTATTGAAGAACACACTAACAAGCAGAGATAAAGAAGTTATCACTACACTCTTAATAAAGCTTTAATATTACTACATCTGGATTACTGTGCTCAGATCTGGCCATCTGGATTTCTTGGGGATGAGGAATTTATGTAGAGCATCCAGAGGCAAGTGACCAAGATGGTGAGTGGTCTGTGAAATGCTCCCTATGATAGTAGATTGAGAGTTTGTGTTGCAAAACTGGTTGATAGGCGAAAACAGGGGAGGAATATGCTAGAAACATTTGAGTTATTAAAGAATTTTATACGATTAATACAAAGGCAATATTTCACCACTTGACTAGAAGACAAGAGATGATCCCTGGAAGTTGGGTAAGTGTGTGGGTAGCAAGTGTCTGAGGACTAGATTCGTTCACACTGTTGTGAATGGGTTGCCCAAGTCAGTTGTGAGTGCTTTGTTGATGGGTTCAAGGAGATCTATAATAGTAGTGTGTTGAAAGATTGGGTCTCACAGTGAGTCTTAGAACTCCATGGAGGTGCCTATGCAATAATACACACGTGCGTGCACACACACACACACTGCTTAGAAAGAAGTCAATGGACTCCTTCCCCCCCATGTGCATGGTGCATCATGCCATGTAACAAGTCATGTTCTTAGCCTATATAAATTGGAGGAATGTGATGCTCCTCCCAAGTCAGTGCAACTATGTCTGGGTGAAATGGCTGTGAGAAGGGAATTAAGAGAGTTAGGTGTTGCTGACCTAACTGTTTGGCACATTGTTGACAAATTGGGCCATCTCAGGTCAACAATCAGTGATACCATACTGAGAAGGAAGTGCAGGTAGTCAATTGCAAGTGCTACCTACAGCAGATAACTCATCACACTTGCTGAACATGACTGTAGGGTGTTAGGAAGGATAATATGCAAAAAACCACCATTTGTAGGCCAACATGTTGAATGCAGAGTTCTGGGCATTGACTAAAACATGAATCTGCACAAAAATGAGGCTCACAACATGGATTTCCATGGTAGGACTGCAATGTGTAAGCCCCACGTTACCCTAACCAACATGCAGCATTGTCTTTAGTAATGCAAAGAGAATGTACAGCGGGACGTGGAAGCTTGGAAAGCTATGTTGTGGAGTGATGAATCATGTTACACCCTCTACTGAGAAAATGGACAAGTGTCTGGTAGACATCTCTTACCGTAGTGCTTAACCTCAGCTATGAAATCAGGAGGTGGGGATGTGATGGTATGGTCCTGTTTTTCTTGGTTTGACTTTGGAACTCTGTGGTCCCATGAACATTGAACTCCAAGAGGTATCAGAATATTCTGGAAAATGCATGCTTCATACTTTGTGGTGTTTCTGTGGAACTGACAATCTCTTTCTTTCTTTCAGTAAGACAGTGCACTGTTCCACAAGGCTGCTGTTTTAACTGCTTGGTTTGTGGACATGAACGTCACCATACTTGACTGGCTTCCACAGAGCCCTGATCTCAACCACATTGAACATCTGTGGAATGAACTGAAGTGTCAGGTATTGTCAAGGTATGTCTGTCCCACAACAGTCCAGGATATCATCACGTGCCTGCAGGAAGAATGGTCCAAAATTCCCATTGATTGCTATCGTGCACTTGTGGAAAGTATGCCCCATAGGATTGTTGCAGTCATTGCAGTGAAAGGAGGTCCTACATATTATTAAGGTGGGCAGCATGGCTGTCCTTAGACTTCTTTCCAAACTGTGTGTCATCAGCCATTGTCAATCCACTGCTGAATGCAGGCCTTTCCAAGATTACTCCAAAGCTGTGTGTGTGTCAACGACTCTCTTTCCCCATGTCACTCCTGCAAATTTGATGATATCATTAGTCCACCGTGATACCATTTGGCATTGTAGGCATTTTTTCCTCGCATTGAATTCAATCCAGTACTTCTTTTGTCCATTGTTGATCTTGTCTTTGAGCAACATGCCCAGCCCATTATAACTTCCGATGTTTTACTTTTTTTACGATGTCAGAGACTTTGGTTTGATTTCGTATTCATGTATGCTTTCTGTGATTTAGTCTTGTGATACCAAGCATACTTCTTTCCATACTAAATTGTGTTCTTAACCTTTGAATTTCATCTGCATTTATTGTCCATGTTTCACAGCCATATGCCAATATAGGAAGAATATGTTGGTTAAAAACTTCTTTTCAGGCATAATGGTAATTGGCTTTTAACTACTGACTGTAATTTTCCAAATGCTTTCCACTGAAGCATTGTGTGTCTTATAATTTTATTCATGATATTTTGTTCCATTATTATCCTTTGTCCTAAGTATATGTAATGATCTAATTGTTCAATTTCATCATTATTGATTTTGATTATTTCTGGTTAGACGTAGCTATTGAACATAACTCAGGTCTTCTTTAGGTTTATCTTAGGACCAGCTGTTTTGCTAGGAATTTGTAGTTCATGGATATGACTGTAATTCATGTAATTGCTCTAATAATTAATTGATTACTGTAATTGCCAGCCTGGTTGGCCAAGTGGTTAGCGTATCTGCTCTCCAACCAAAAGGCTGTGGGTTCAAATCCCGCCCTGGACACGGATATTTGTGATTGTCTGTGAAAATACTAGTGGTGGTGGTCGGCAGTAGATGCAGTTGGTGTTAAGTAATAATAATGTGCTGCTAGAAGAATTCATGTAGTGAAGAATTATTGGATGGGATTCCACAAGAGGAAAAAATGCCCACAATGTTGACCAATATCACGGTTGACTAATGATATTGCCAAATTTGCAGGAGTGACATGGGAAAGGGGTCGTTAACAGACAGTTTTGGAGTAATCTTGAAATAAAGATAACTATGTCATCTGCAAAGTGTAAATGGCTTAAATATCTTCCATTTAACTTCAGACCGTTCTCTTCCCAATCAGGTAGTTCAAACATTTCTTCTAGGTATGCTGTGAATAAATTTGGAGATATTGTATCGTGTTGTCTTATACCTTTCTGTATTTCCATAGAAAGATAGAGATATTTCCATTGAATTGCTGCTGTTGTACTGGTATATGCTGATATATGACTCCTTTGCATGCTGGTTTTGTAATGCTTGAAGTATTGCACAAGTTTTTACTGAATCAAAGGCTTTCTCATAATCTGTAAACCAAGACGTAATGGTAGTTGATATTCATTAACACTGCTCAATAATCTATTGTGCAAATTGAATATGGTCTGTTGTACTAAAGTCACTTCGAAAGCCTGCCTGTTCTTTTGTTTGTGCTAGGTGTAGAGTTGCACATAGCATATGAACCAAGACTTCGTAAACCACTGATAGTAGACTGGTGGGTTGGTATTTGTCAAGGGTAGCCTTTTCTACTTTGTTGGTACATCGTTTTTCTTTAGATATAAGGTAAATATTTTTACCAAGATTTTGTAGATCATTTAGTGAGTGGGTCAGCTGATAACAAAAAGAAAGAAGTGTGAAATAATAAAAATGAGGGCTTGATCAAGAGAAAAATTAAAATCCAGGAGCGAGTGTTGTATGGTGATTCAATTGTAAAAGGTGTGATCGAGGAGAGTTTGATAAAATCATGCTTTCCTGGTGCAAAAATTAATGATGTTAGTGAGGCTATTACAGCACAAAAGGGCAGAGTGAAAGAAATCTTTATCGTGCCTGGAATGAATGATTTAAAAGGAGAAAAGTATGGCATGAGAGAGGACATGAAAGAAGTACTTTAAGTAGCAAAAAAAAAAAAGAGTGAGAGTGCTAAGATAGTGAGTTCACTGAGGTATGACAGAGTACAGCTGAGAAGGAGGGCCATAATAGCGAATGAGTTGATGCTTAGGTTATGCAGGAGTTGTCATATGGGGTTTGTGGATGTGTGGAGTGAGTTTGATAGGCGATAGGACTTTGACAAGAAGGATGATTTGCATCTGAATGGATTTGGTGTTTTGAGACCGGAAAAGTGTTGTCGAATGAAACGAAAGTGGATGCACAGAATCAGGGAAACTAAAGCTTTTTTTTTTGGTGGGGGGAAAGCTGTTTAGTGGATATGCAGATATCGACGAGGCAGTTGAGTGTAAGAATGTGTATAATATGTCTGAGTTAGTACCAATGGTAATACACCAGAATGGGATAGTTAATATAAAGCAGTGGGATATTAAGGATAGCAGTGGGCCTAAGGGGCTTTTGCACTTTATGTACATTAATGCCAGGAGCATTCAAAACAAGCAGGAGGAATTTTGGCATTGGTTGACTCATACTGGCCAAAGGTTATTGGTATTAGTGAGACATGGCTAACAGAAGATGATATAGTTAGTGAGATAGAATGTGAAGGGTATAGTGTGTTCAGGATGGATAGAGAGAAAAGAATGGGAAGAGGAGTGTTTGCAACCAAAGAAAAAGTTCAACTACAGGCCAGTGAAAATAGCACATTTGAGGCTATCTGGTGTGAGATTGAAGCCAGCAGAACAAAATATACAGTTGGATGCTGCCATAGACCAGAGGATGGAAGAGATGATGGAGATAGTGTGCATTGGCAAATAGACTCAATGAGTGAAGGACAGGTAATAGATTGGAAGGAGGGGAGGACAATTACCTGGAGATGGCGTGTAATGGAATATACTAGGGGTTTAAGAGGTATCAGATGATCTAGTAATTGCATCTGAGAATTTGTCTATAACAAATCATGTTGCCACCAATTGGTGAGAGTGATTATATGGTCTTGACCTGGGAGATGTGGCTAAATGTGTGGAAATTACCGGGCTGGTAAGCATGCCAAGCTTAGGAAATTGCTTAGATCAGTGCCATGGCATTAAATCTGCAAGGGCTGGATGTTGATAGTGCATGGGAAGTGGTAAAGGAGTGTTTGAGGGAGGTAATGGCAGACTGCATACTTGGAGTCAGAAGAGTAAATCAGGTGGGAGTTAAATGGATGAATATCATCATCAAGCTGAAGCTTCAAAAAAAAAAAAAAAAGAAACAATTGTGGAGGGAATTTAAGGAGAAAGGTTACTTTCAGGCACATGAACAGTACAAGGCACAGGCCAGAAGGGTAGCTTATGTGGTAAGAAAGGCAAAAGCAGAGTATGAAAGGAAGTCAGCAATGCAGGCTAAAGAGAATCCCAAACAGTTCTTTCGATTTTCTTTTTTACTTGCAGCATATCAAAAGAACTGTTTCGATATGCTGCAAGTGCTGATGGTAGGGAGGTAATTGAACCAGTCTAAATAGTAGAATTAGCAAGCGAACACTTTGCAAGAGTATATTGCCTCCGTAGCGCAGTTGGAAGAACGACGGTACATTGTGCCCTTCGATTGGAATAGGCCTAAGTTTGATTCTCGTCGCGACGGGAGGAATCTTTATCTGGATGATTTTCAATCGAAGGTGAGTTAGCCAATCTCATATGGAGGTAGCAGGGTTTTTTCTCCCAGAAACTCGGGTTTTTCATCCCGCATACAGACAAATCGGCCCTTCAGAACACATGCAATTTACAGACAAAAAAAAACTAGTTGTGGAGGTGGGTGGTAGATGTCATTGATTGAGATGATTCGTAGTAGAGGTTCGGTGTAGTGGTTGAGACAGTTGTAGGTGTCCTCCTGCGATGAGTCTTCAGACTCCTTGGAGGTGTCAGGAATAATAATAATATATCGTGCAGGTGGTGATATTGCAGGAATGAGAGAGCCAAAGGCTTATACTAGAACTGAGGTAAATGAAATGGAGGTGCATAGCATATTACAGAACCTTAATTGGATAATATACCAGCTCGAGTTTTACTTGAAGTGGTGAAGGAATTGTCAATGCCTGACATAATCTAAGTCTCAGCTCTGGGTTAGTCCTGAGGGGATGGAAAGAGGGGAAAATAGTTCCATTGCCTAAAGGAGGCTCCAAGACTGATGCAGCAAATTACCAAACAATCAGCATATCAACGAGTTGTCAAAGTATTGGAGAAGTTGGTCAAGAGCAAAATAAGGAATGGATAGATGGAAATGGGATACTGTATGGTGGGGGGGGGGCAGCATGATTATGTGAAGGGTAGATCATGCCTTCAGTAACTTGCTCTCATTTTATAATACAGTGACAGCTGAGTTGGATAAAGGTAATGGGTTTACTGTGATACTACTGGACTTTGCAAAAGTCTTTGACAGGATACCACATGTAATTCTAATCGGTAAACTGCAACACATGGGGATGGATATAGGCAGGCCTGGCTGGTGGCGTGTGCGAAGTGTGCAATATACATAGGCGCCGCAGAAGAAAAGGTGCCTAAAAGATGTCAAAACATATGAGATAAGAGTTTAAACGAACAACGAATGGTACAGAATGGTACATATAATTATGAATGTACGTCGTCTTCCATTCGGGCCCCTTCAGATCTTTCTGGAAAAGAACAAATAAATTCTGAAATTGTATCCTGCACCCGATTATATCACTGTAATTTTTGATTAAAATTTATGAAAAGATACCTAAAATAGTTCTTCTTTATTTTTTGATGTATCATAAATCAACTTATGATTAATTGTTGAGTTCCGTGTAAGGGCCGTATCCTAATTGTAATCAGATCGGATGCATGTGGTCTAGCCCTAAAAGTCGGCTTACTACTGATAACTCATTCTTCTCAACATTCGAGCCTGTTATATTAGCAGGCTGTTAGGGCATCATCAGCAACACAAAATAATCGGCGAACTCTCGAGTCCAATGCGAAACATTCCTGTAAAATTCTCTTATCTATTTTTGTCGAATCTTCAAAATTAATTTATTTATTAATGCAAAATTAATGTAAAGAATATTTGAATAAATCTCTTAACTTTATATTACTATTTTATATTATTTTGAAAATTTATATAACTTGAAAAAATTTGTATAAGCAGGACTTATCCGTAGGTAACAGTATACTGTAAAGTGGTTTTCATTTGATTTTTCATTTCCTGTTCGTTTTATTCATACTTTATTCAAAAAAAACTTTTATAGAAAGGTGCCGAACATGCACACAAGAAAAATACTATGCGCCGGTCCTGGATATAGGGTTGGTGAGATGGATTCAGGAGTAGAGTTCAGATGAAGTTTTGAACTCTACTAATGTGACTAGTGGTGTGCCGCAGGGTTCTGTTCTTTGACCTCAACTGTTTATTTTGTTCATTAATGATATAGGATGTTAGTTTAGTGTAAGGTTATGAATTTTGGGGTGAAAATATTATCAGCTGTATGCCACATTGGTGGAACTGTACTCCAGGAAATTGACAAAACGAGACTTGGGAGTGTTAGTGGATAGAGAGTAAAGTTCAGGTAGCCCATATCAAAAGTGGCTAAAGCAGCTCATCAGATCACTTGGTTACTGAAGAATACTTTGACAATCAGGTTATTGTTACTCTTTATCGAGCCTTGATAAGACCACATATTGACTAATGCATGCAGACCTAGGCACCAGGGCTTCTTGTTGATGAGGAGATGGAGAGGATCTAGAGGTGAGTGACCAAGATGGCAGGTCTACGGAATGAACCTTACAAGAACAGGTTGAAGATTTATGAGCTATAGAAACTGGTTGATAGGCAGAAATGGGATGATAGGATTGAGACATACACATTACTGAGGGGTTTTTACAAGATTATTTCAGAGGAAATTTTTCAGAACAGGCGTGGCGGTGAGAGTAGGGGCCATCCATGGAAACTGAGTAAGAATGTAGTTATCAAGAGTGTTAGAACTAGGTTTTTTTGCTTGGGGAGTAGTGAATGAGTGGAATAGGTTGCCAGAGTCTGCTGTGGGTGCCATGACTGTGAATGAGTTTGAAGTAAAGTATGATAGGTACTGTGCAAATGTTGGATAATTCTTGACATGATGTTTAGGGCCTCCCTCAATGAAGCTAAGAACTCTTTGGAGTTGCCCGTAATAATAATTTCCACACTTGCTTTTAGAAGTTCAGCTATAACTGTAAACTTACTTCTAGCTTTTCCATTTTGTGAGCTTTGGATGCTCTAGATAACTTCTTCTCGTAGAATCTGATGTACTTAAGTTATTTTGTAGTTATATTGGTCTTCATTTGATTCATCATCTCAATATCATATTGAGTAAAATTCTTCAATTCGTTTTGCTATAGTATATCTATCTCTGGTTTTTGGTCCATCTCGTAGTTTGACTGCAACCATCTGTTTATTGCTGTTCATCAATTGTTTGGCTCCTTTGAGACTACATTCGTCTGATTGTTTGTTGTATGAATTGATAATTGAATTTTCTTATTTCTTTTGCGATACGTTTCTGATTGTTTTGCACAATTCAGTGTATTCAGTTTTTATTCTGTTATCTGCCTGTTTCATTTCTGTTCCTTTTTTCATAAGCTGCTTGGTTTCTTCAGAAATTTTGTCATATATCTGTTTTGTGGTCCCATCTATTTCAGGTTAGCATTAGTAAAGGTTATGGTTAATAATATCATTACTTTCTGATCCACATTGCATCTATAATAAATTTTTCAAATTTGTTGTTTTGTTATGTTATACTACAAAGTCATGTTATACTACATGATTGTTAATGTTAAGTTTGTAGATGACTGTTTTTCTTTGATCTTTGGACATTTTTTTTCTTTCCTTTTGGCAATTTATTTGAATACTACTGTGTACCATACAGTGGTCACTTCCTCTGTTCAAGGTGTTGGTAAGGATGTCCATTTCCTTTCTGTTTTTTAATCATCATTGTCAAATTCCTGCCATGTACCCTCAAGAGGTGTACAGGATATGATAGTACTACATGAAAAAAATTACATCATTACTAACTTCCTATCTACAATTTTCCTCCAAATCAGTCTGTTACTTGTCAAGACTCCAACATTATCAGATCTTATATTTCTATCGTCTAAGGCACTTTGTACCGTATCAATCCACCTATATCTTATTTTCCTCTGGGTCGCTTTCCTGCCAACTTGGCAGAGAACCCTTCTTTTGCTAATCGTTCCTCGCTCATTCTGTTTAAGTGACCATACCAGCTGAGATTAGCTCTGCGAACGCATTCCTGGATGCTGACAATGTCAAGTTCATTTCTAATATCCTCGTTTTTAATATGATATTGCCATTGATGCCATCTGTTCACGCCTATAATCTTTCTCAGGACTCTCATATCTGCGGTCTCTAGTCTTTGGTCAAGTGTTTTACTTCTGACATAGCTCTCAGATCCATAAGTTAAAACTGGTTTGAACACTGTCTTGTATACAGCTAATTTAGTGTTCCGACTAATTTCTCTCTTATTCCATACGAATTTATTCAATTGACTTCCCACCATACCAGCTTTGCTGATTCTGGTGTCTATTTCTATATTTAATTTACCATCTTCAGTAAAAAACGTGCCTAAGTAGCTGAAATGTTTTACTTGTTCCACAGGTTCTCCATTCACAACACAGTTGACATTTTCAATGATTCTGCCTATTTTCATCGTCTTTGTCTTTTTATTGCTGACCTTCATACCATATCTATTACAACAGCTATTCAATTTAGTCGGAGAATCTTGTAGACTTGTAGCTGATTTATTTAGAAGAATAACATCATCCGCATAAAGCAAAGAGCTGACATTAACATCTCCAATTTTGATATGTTTAATACCACTTTCCTTCATAATGTGATCCATATAGATAATGAATAACAGAGGGGATAATGTACATCCTTGTCTCACACCAGATTTAACATTAAACCATCTCCCTGTATTTCCATCAATTCTAACTGCTGACTTACAACTCAAATAAAGACTAAGTATTGCTTGATATAATGCCCCATTGACACCATATAACTGCAGCGTATTGAATAGCTTCTCTCTTGGCACCTTGTCATATGCCTTTTCCAGATCGACAAAACTTAAATACAGATCTTTGTTATATTCCCATGCTTTCTCGACTATTTGTCGTAAAGTGAAGATCTGATCCTGACAGCCTCTATTTGGCCTGAATCCAGCTTGTTCTTCACCAAGCTTTTCTTCCACAATTCTTCTCAACCGTTTCTCAAGTATACTTGCATAGATCTTGCCAGGAACACTCAGTAGGGAAATACCTCCTGTAATTCTCACATTGTTTTATTTCCCTTTTTATATATGGGTACTATGAGAGCTCTATTCCAATCATCGGGAATTCGTCCCTCTGTCCAGGCTTTCTGAACAATGCAGTGCAGCCACTGTAAGACTCTTATACCACCATACTTCAGCATTTCTGGTCGAATATCATCTACTCCTGCTGCCTTTTCCACATTTCAAGCCTTTGATGGCTTTTTCTACTTCAAGTATGGATATGTTTCCTGCTTGCATGCCTGGTCAGTGTTTTTTACCACTGTGCTGTCATCACTGCTTGTTTCATTTAGCAGTTTTTCAAAGTAATTACTCCATACTTCAAGGATATCTTTTTCTCCCATTTTCATCTCAACTTTATCATCTCTAACTCCTTTTACAGCACTCTTTCCTCATTCCTAAGCTTCTTCAACAACCTCCAGAATATTTTGCCACCTTCTTGATATTTATTTTCTATATTCTTGCCAAAGTCCTCCCATGACTTTTGTTTAGCTAGTTTTACACAGTGTTTAGCAGTCTTGCATTTGTCTCTATATTCTCTAAGAGCACAAGCTGACTTATTTGACAGGAACACTTTTGATATGCTTTCTTCTTTTCCTTCACTTCCTGTGTCCACCAGGGAGTTCTGATTTTTTTATCCTTGCAGACAACCTCACCACATGCCTCTCTGGCAGAATCAATCAATGTTTTCTTCAGAGTTTGCCACTGAATCTCCAAGGTTTGATTCCTGTTCTCAAACTCTTTCATTTTTTCTTCAATAATCTTTGTGTATTTTAGTCTACAGTTCACGTCTGAGAGCTGCTCAACTTTTATTCGCTTTAAAACTTTCTTACATATTATTCTTTTAAATATGAAATTCAATTTTATCCTGCTCAAGACTAAATAGTGATCGCTTCCAATTTCAAATCCTCCATACACTCTGGTGTCCTGCACCAGGGAGAAAACATCACTATCAACAATAACATGGTCATTGAGACTTTCCTTATTCCTAGCCTCTTCTCTCCATGTGAATTTGTGCACATTTTTATGTTGGAACATGGTGTTATTCCATGTCCTGAGCAGAAATCCAACAGATATTTGCCATTGTTATTATTAGCTTTGCTCTTTTCTCCAAATTTTCCCAAAACATTTTTGTATGTCTGACAATCATTTCCTACTCTGCTATTTAGATCCCCAACAAGGACAAACTTTTCCTTTTTCATTGTGCCAGTTGCTTTTTCTAAAGCCTCAAAAAATTCCTCCACTTTTACCTTAGTAGAACATTCTGTGGGACCATAGGCACAAATAAGTCTCATTGTCCAGTTTCCCATTCTCATATTTGCCCACATTACTCTACTTGAGACTGACTGCCATTCAAGAAGATTAGCCTCGTATTTTGTGTTGAATACTATGGTTACGCGTTCTTTTTCCTTGATTGTCATTACCTGAATATAACATTTTGTATTTATTGCTCAGAAAGATCTCACCAGTTTTTGTCTTTTTTGTTTCAGTCACCTGTATTATGTTGATCTGGTACTTATCTAATTTCCTCAGGTAGCTCCATTTCTTTGCCATTCAGGCTACTTATGTTGATAGTACTGATCTTTAACTCTGGTGATGTTGGGTTGGGGTGTGTTTTCAGATTTGTTCCAGTAGCTGACTTTTCACTGTTCGTCCTGGTCCCCTGGCGAAAACAACGGGGGCCTTGTTTAATCGGGCGATGCCCCAGCCGGCATGAAATTTTGTCATGTTGTACCATCATTTTTTTATTATTATTTTGGTTTCACCAATAAGAATACAATTTGGCCGGCTAAATCCCAAATTGCCAGCCCATCCTCATTCATTCAGTATCCGAGTAGATACTCAACAGGGTGCACCACGAGAAGGTGAGGATTGGATATTAGGTCAGAATCCCTGGTTGGTTCTCTGCATTCCTTTAAAGGCTATGTGAAGGTCTCCTCTTACTTCTTGAAACAATAATTCATGATGTACAGGTTTTCTTTTTCTGCATATTCTATTAGCCTTGCTCCTTTATCACCTCTCATGTTATATCCATGAGAGATGATAATTTTGAAATTAAAATTTTGAAATAATTTTTGTTTGTTGTAAAGTTAGTATACAACATTCTTTATCAGTGTGACCTATTGTTGGTGCATACACTTGGATGATCTGGAGAATATATCTCTTTGAGTTATGGACAATAATAGTTGCTATTCGATTAGATATACTGTCAAATATACTATTACGTAGATAGAGGGAACTGCCATGGGTTCCCCCCTCTCACCCCCCCTTGCCAATTTCTATATGGAAGATTTCGAAAAATGAGCCTTAGACTCAGCCCCACTCAAACCGTCTATCTGGCTAAGATACGTAGATGATGTGTTCTCTATTTGGCCTCATGGCCCAGACTCGTTAGAGTCCTTCCTCAGTCATCTCAATAGCCTACATCCAAGAATCCAGTTTACTATGGATAAGGAAAAGAACAATTGTTTACCCTTCCTAGACACCTTAGTCACACGCCTGCCTAATGATACACTTGCCTTCACTGTATACAGAAAACCCACACACACACAGGCAGATACATTCACAAACTCTCCCACCACCACCCCTCGCAACAATATGGCATCATTAAAACTCTTACCAAGAGAGCCCACAATCTTTGTTCCAGTGGAACCGCCCTCACTACTGAGCTTAACCACATACACAGAACTTTCCTCTCCAATGGCTACAGCGAACACAGTATCAAAAAAATAATCAATTCCTCCCCCATTCCCCATCCCTCTCGTCAACAAAATTTTAAAAATGCCATCGCCATACCCTACATCCTTGGCACTTTGGGAAAAAATAGCCAAGATACTAAAAAAAGTATAACCTACACACAGCATATAAGCCCTACCGCAAACTTGCTACCCTTATCCGGTCTACGAAAGATCAGCATCCATCCGCCTGGAGGAACACAAGTCATACATCGTTAAACACAACTATGGCCATTCAGGCTTGGCTGACCATGTGTTGGACACTACCCACAGAGTATCATGGAAGAAAACCACCATGCTCCACCACAGCAAATTCAAGAAAGAGAGACTTTTCTTAGAAGCAGCAGCAGCTCTCAGAAACCAACCAAATCTAAATAAATACGGTTGCATTAAGCTTCTGAAGATTTGGGAAACACTCATCGCCAGAGGTCCCACCTTACATTCCAGGCCACCTACGACCGCCCTTAGAGGGCGCTCCACCTAGATAGGACTTTAGTGTCACCCACATGGTTGGGCTTAGTATTGTAAGTTTTTGTGTGCATGTTACATTAATTGTTTTTGTAATCCCCGTAGATGTCCTAGTGACTAGGACGAAATATAGGAAATATTAAATTCTATTTTAATTCTTTTTGAGTGTTATCCATTAAACCTCCAACATAATGTCCTCACAGCACTTAAGCCTCTACACAAGACTTCTAGTTCTCAAGAAACCCAGGTGACTAAATATGTGTACAGTAGTCAAGATGCATCCAAATCATAGCCCCTATCTTTACTTGTTATTGTATTCTTCAACATCTAAATCCTTTGAGCCATTTTACCAACTTTTGCAATATGCCCTCTGAATTTCAACTCTCTGTCCACCATTATCCTCAAGTCCTTAGTGTCACCAGTTGCTTGCAGTCCAGTACCTTCAATATGATACTGTATGCAATCTTTTCGATCTGAAGTGCGTAACCTTACATTTTGCAACATTTAATCGACAGCCATTATCCTTAGCTCACAATGCCAATTTATTTAAGTCATAAATAAATTGGCTGTAGGATATTTACATCACCTTTATCTACTATTGATCTCTTTAGTTTTGTATCATCAGCAAAGAACTGAATATCCCTTCTTAAATCTTTCCCTATCATTGATTTACAAATTAAAGAGTAGTGGCCCTAGTATAGAACCCTGAGCTATTCCACTAGTTACCCTCATTCTCCTAGATTCCACTCCACCAGATACTACTCTGTGGTGTCTGTCGGCCACCTCCCTATTCATGCTTCATATCTTCTTCCTACTAGCTTCATATCCATTCCCATTTTCTCCAACTTTTGTAATAGTTTTCCATGTGATATTCTGTCAAATGCCTTTTACAAAGTCCAGCAATATCATGGTGTAGCCATTTCCTTTATCCAGTCCTGCTGTCACATTATAAAATGTGAATAAATTACTAAGATAGGACCTACCTTTTACAAAGCTATCAAGTACTGCATCCCTATCGACCTAATGTTGGATTTTGCCTTTTAACCAACTTTTCAATGCTTTTGTTACCACTCTTGATATATTAATTGGTCTGTAGTTTGTTACCTATGTCTTGGAACCACCTTTATGCAATGGAACTATCTTACCTTCTTTCCACTCCTGAAATCCTTAGCTGAGATTTAGATTGAACAACTTCATCAGAGGCAATGCCAACTCTCTTGCACATTGACACAGCACACAGGCTGACATGCCATCCAGTCCCACTGCTGTATTGGTTTAGTAATCTAATTAGCAAAATTAGTTTAGTTAATTATTTGCTTTAGATGTGTTTTATTCCACTAAACATGCATCAACATAAGTGATAAGCAATGTCCAAGCATCCATACCAGATTGGAGCAAGGAAATGGAAATTTGAAAGCTTGGTCAATAGGTTTATAGCTAATTCTAGTAATCTGGAAACATTATCATAAGGTTACTTATCTCTTCCATAACACAAGACTTCCAGAAGATAGTTTTTTTAGGTTTGATTGTAGTTGCAGACTAGTGGAACTATTACTCTGGCATCTCCACAGAATCCAAAAACTTCTTATTGACTCCCACACTAGAACCATTATTTACACAATACCTATCATATTTCTTGAACTCAGACACTGACAAACCACCCATGACTAGCAACCTTTCCACGTAACCGCCACTCTCCAAGCAGAAAAATCTTGGCTAACCACACTGTTATGCCATTTCCAGAAGTGATCTTCCATTCTTTCCCTTCTTGTCATGTAGTGAAAAATTTATTTTACATCAGTCCAGTGAAATCTGTTTATATGATTCTGTCATATTCCGTTTTCTGCCCTTCAGCTAAACATCACTTGACATCCTGTAATAATGAACAGAAAGAGAGAGAAGAAAATATTGCTGTTATGTGCACATTTTTTTTCTTATAGTTCTTACATTTTTGATATCTGAAAAAGTTTTCAGTTGTTTTAATAAATAAAGCTTACTGCATTATTACTCAGCAGAATCTCAAAAGCAGAGGAGAATGACAATATTTAAAAACAGAAACCTTGTATGAGTGATGGTAGATTCTGGTTAATCAGGGCAGCTGTTTTATTGGTTCAAGTCTAGAAGAACAAAAACAAAATGATAACATAACAAGAATTTGCTTTGTTTATTAGGGACAAAGCGATGTTTAATTTGGACAGCTAGTAAACTTACCACATGGAGTGGTAGAAAAATTATGTAATCTTGATTCAAAAATTTGGTGTTGATGATATCTGCAATACTGATGAAACAAGGCTATTTTATCGTGCCACATCGGATGGTTCCATGTTATAAACATGCTACACTGTTTGGATCAATGATAGCACTGGTTGACCAGTGTTATGTTGTTCAGATATGTCAGGAACTGCTAAATGAAAATTTGTAGTTATTGGAAAAAAGGCCAGGCCTCGATACTTTAAAGGGATTAGAATGGAGAGTTTACTAATTCATTTCCATGCCAACAAAAATGCACAGATGAAATTTTTAAGAATAGGCTTATGAGTTGGGACATGGAATTATAATGGAAATCAAGAAAATTAATATTTTACAAGCAGTACAGTATAACCAACAGTTGGCAAGGAATAATCAAGACCATTCAAAACTGTTTTGCTTACTGTGGCTTTAAATATTTAATCATGGATATGACAAACATTTATTATTATTGCACCCTGCATGGAGTCGCCAGACTTATTGTGAAAGGTTCATTCAACTGACAACATATTTATCATATCAAATCTTAACACCCCTTGCATTAATAACATGTTCTGGTAATGCATTCCATTCACTGAAAATTCTCTGTGTAAAAAAATCTACTCCTCATCTTGCCTTCTACTCTTTTTATAATCCCCTCTGGATTAAGCCAGTAAAATTCTCCCAGTAACATAAATGTCTATCACATCACCTCTTTTCCTCTTATTCACCAAACTCTGCAGTCCATATCTCTTCAACCCATTTTCATAGCCAGCATTCTAAAGTTTTGATCTGGACCCTCTTCATTGTTTCCACACATCACATTGAAAACCAGGTGATCAAATGTGAGCACAGTAGTCCAAGTGGTTTTTGACTAATGCTTTATACAGTGGCATAACCACTTCCTTATTCCTGCATGTTAGAGTATTTCTTATCATAGCGACACTACGATGTTGCATATTGTAGCACTTGAAATATGCCCTCTAAACTTAAATCTGCTGTTAACCATCACTCCCAAATCTCCCAAAATATTATGGGACAGTAGATTCTCATATTCTGGTTTTCCAAGAAAGGAATGAGAAGCTACATTCAGCATCTTTTGATTATTCTTCTGCTCTTTCCTAAAGGATGCCTGCAAACACGCTCACTGCATCTTCCCATATAAACTAATTTTTTTGACCCTGCACTTCCAAACTTTTACTTTCCCAGACCCCTCAGTCTTTATTCTCTCATTCCTCTTATTCACTTGTACCAGCAGTTCTTGCATATCTTATCTCACATGCGATACTTGGCCCTGCATTCATAATTGCCAAGATAATCATCTCTCTTACTATGCCTTCTTTGGATCCTAACTGTTTAATTAACATCCATAATCTTTGCCTCTATTAAACAGTTTCATCATCCTCTCCTCATGTCTGACTATCATGGAGTTTCCATTCAGAACTCTCTCCCTCCAACCTTTTCATTCTTTCACTTCTTTGCCTTCTTTCACTTGCTAGGCAAGTGAAAAAAGGCAGAGAAGTGAAATTTCTCCAAGCATCCTCTCATATTTTGTCTCATCATCCTTTGAGTGAACATTACATTGTTCACTCTTGCTTGCTTCTTCTTCTGTTGCACTTACTATTTCCCAACTCGCATTTTCATGCCTTTCATCATTTTACATTTGGCTTTCACACTTCTTTCTCTCCCCACTGTTCTTGCAGTCACTTTTGAAACATTTCTACATTTGCACGCACCACTCTGGCTTTCTTTCACAAGTACTTCACTCTTTTCAATGCATATGGCTTAAACACACACATACTGAAGTGAGCAAAATCTTGCATATTAAATTTGCCTGCCGTTGTTGTGCTGTGCATTGGTGCTGTAATGAACAATATAATATAAATAATTTGAAATTTTTTTTTTTTTTTCTAATGATAACCATACAAGTAAATTCAAAGAAGCAAGCCAACAATCATAAAACTGTAAACCACTGAAATAGAATCCTATATTACCACCAATTTATTCAAAATGCAACTTATCTTTCATTTCTGTAATCACTTTTGGGTCAAACGCTGTGATTTGATTTGTATTAGCTGCACAGTTTTAAAGTTGCCTAATTAATATTAGGATGTTGCTTATAATTATAATTCCTTTCATCTAAAGTAATAAATAAAATCTTGCAAAGTTAATATGCTGCCATCCTAAATCTAAAGACGATCACTATTTCTGAAGATTACAACTACATATTCATATGAATCAGCTTATGGGAATTTGTATAAATGAAGATTTCGAGTAGAAACTGAATACTCATTCACATTTTCGAATCATGTGCAAAGGAGCTATGTGGTAGCACTCAACCGTATAAAAGGTAAAAGACTGTGCTAAGCGCATTGTGTTTGAAGGAATCTCTTTTCATGAAGAAATAAAGTTCTAAACTTGGATGCCTTGTAATGCCTCAAGGACATCATCTAGATAATTTTTTGCAGGGAAGAATTACTGGAAAGCTTGAAGAAGAGTGCAGAATTACAGACATTGCCAGAGGGTTTGAAATCTCCCATAGCGTTGTATCCAAGCTCTGGGCAGCATTTCACACCAGTGGAATGTGTTCCAGACATTTGCTAAGAGGTTGCCCTCGCTCTGCCATGAATCACAAAGACAGATTTTTGGTTATAACAGCAAAACATAATTGATACGCCATGGCAGGTCAGCTTGCAAGTCTGCTCTATTCAAGTACAAGTACCTGCAGATATCTCAAAAAAACTGTGGCAAGATGTCTGCGACAAGTATGCCTATACACTCAAATAACTGTTGTCTGCATCCCTTTATCCACTGCTTATTGTAGAGCACATTTTCAGTTGTGTAATTTCAAATTGTACTCTTTACAGATGAGTCATTTTAGTCTTTCCTCTGATTCTAGATGACACTTGATCTGGTGTGAAAGTGGTACTGCCAAGAATGTTCTTGAAAGGATTAGATATGGTGTCACTGAGTCATGGGGTAGGGTAGGTATTATAATTATTATTATTATTATTCCTGATACCTCCAAGGAGTCCGAAGACTCATCGTGGGAGGACACCTACAACTGTCTCAACCACTACACCGAACCTCTACTACGAATCATCTCCATCCACGGCATCTACCACCCACCTCCACCACCACAACAACTAGTATTTTTTGTCTGTAAATTGCGTGTGTTCTGAAGGGCCGATTTGTCTGTATGCGGGATGAAAAACCCGAGCCTCCGGGAGAAAAAACCCTGCCACCTCCGTCTGAGATCGGCTAACTCACCTTCGATTGAAATCGTCCAGTTCCTCCCGTCACGACGAGAATTGAACTTAGGCCCATTCCAATTGAAGGGTGCAGTGTACCGTCGTTCTTCCAATTGCACTACGGAGGCTCTTATAATATAATGAGGCCAGTTTGCCTCACTGAATCACTTGGTGCTAAGCATGGTACGATTGTAAGAGTATGGCAGTTTGGGATGGACATATCCCATACTGAAATATCTCTCCACATAGTTTTCTGTAAGCACTGTATATTACTTCCTTAACTATGTCCTTAGGAAATTTGTAACATTTTGCCAAAAATGTATTTCAATTTAATTTGTATGAAATTTATAACACATTTTTTGTGTTATAAATTTCATACAAAGTCGCAAATATTTTCAAATACAGGTAAAAATGTAGTTCATCCTTAGCTTTTGGATGCCAGTGTAGTATACATTGAAAGGATTAAGCTCAGGGAGAATAATCATTTTGCATTGAATGAAAGATATGAGCACTTCACCAAGGGAAAGTAACAGATCACTTATTTAATAATCTGGCAATATTTTGTGAATTTCAGACTAACCAAAATACTTCTTACTGTTCACAAAGCATGTAGGTGGGTAGTTGCAGAAAGAATTCAGATTGTAAGAAAAATCAATTGATATCCTGTTGACCCCCTTTAAGACAAGGAACCTTATTTTGGGTATTGTCCAAAATTTTTGGTAAAATCATTCTCGTGTGGCTGTCTTAAAAACATTGAGTTGCCATCTTTTAAAGATTACCTTCCTCAGTTTAAAGAATTGAAATTTCTTTAAATGAAAGAGTGAAAGCATGAGATTAAGACTCAGATATTGTATGATGATTTGTTGATAAGAGAAGTGTCTTTGGATAATTATTCTTGTTGAGAGGCTTATACGCTGGTTAGACATGATAACTAATATTTAAGGAATTGACAGCGTATACTGGAAATATAGATTAAATAAGCTTTAATATACACTTTCCGATATTTCGGCGAACGTCACGTTGCCATCTTCTTGGGAACTTACTAAAAAGACACGTGCACACAAGTACTAATAACAGCAAATGAGACTGAAGCTAGGAAGCTAGCGTTTCCTAAAGTCCTGATGGTGCCCCCTGGCGGGCTATATTGGTAGTTCTTGGCCTTTGGGCTGAAGTTCTGATAAGTTTCCCAAATTTGGGGCAGTTTCATGCATCCAAATTTGTTGAGGTTTGGCATGTTCCTAAGGGCCGAGGCTGATTCCATGAATAGTCTTTCATACTTGAACTTGCTGCGGTGTATTACTGTGGCTTTCTTCCATCTTATTCTGTGGCGAGTATCCAGAGCGTGGTCTGCAAGCCCAGAGTGGCTGTACTGGTGAAATCGGATGTAATCCTTGTGTTCTGAGATTCTGATATTTGCTATCCTGCCTGTTTGGCCAAAGTAGGACAGTTTACAGCTGCAAGGGACCTGGTATACACCAGGTAGGTCTAGGGGAAGTGGTTGGTCTTTGGTGGAGCGGATAAGGGATGCCAGTTTTCTGTGTGGTTTGTAACAGGTGGTCAAGTCATGTTTTTTTAAGATTTTATTGATTTTTTCCATGAAAAACATCCTAACCACTGAACTAAATCACATCCGTGACACTTTCTCAGCCAACAGCTACCCCCTCCAAAAAATCCAAAAAATACTTAACCCAGTTATCCACAACCCACCACCCCCTCCCCTTCACAAAAAAGATTACTCTAAATCCATCACTATTCCCTACATCAGAGGCACCTCGGAAAAAATAAATGCCATAGTATGATAGAGGTGAGCTGAGATGGTGCTATAGTCACAAACGGGTCAGTGCATTGATCATGCAGGAGGATGACCGTGGAGTTTGTGGATATGGGAAGTGAGTTTGGTGAAAGGAAGGATTTATGTAAAGTGGATGCATTTGAATGGATTTAGAGTGTCAGGAATCTTAAGAAAGTATTGTTCAGTAAATTTGGAAGTGTAGAGTCAGGGAAATTAGAATGTTTAAAGGATATGGATGCAAGTGAGTGTGAGTCTAGGCAACCTAGAGGTTAACAAGTGGGAGAGCAATCACATAATACCGAATGTAGATCCTCATCTTAACTTTAGTAGCTAAGCAACACAATATGTAAGGGATGTTGCAGTTGCAGGATGAAGGGGTATTGCAGTTTATGTATACTGATGTCAGAAGTATTTTAGAAGTAAATGACTATGTAAGGGGAGCGGTGAAAGTTACGAACTTAGGAGCAAAGATATAGGAGGCAAGGTTGAGATGGTTTGGTCATGTGATGAGGAGAGAGGACAAGTGTGTGGGAAAAAAGGTCATGCAGATAGATGTGCTGGGGAGGAGGAAGTGCGGCTGGCCAAAGAATAGATGGAGGGAGATGGTGGAGGAGGACTTGAGGATGAAGAACTGGATGTGGTTACAGCCCAAGACAGACAGGAGGTTGTGGAGGAGACTCACTACAAACAGCGGCCCTACTTAAGTGGGACAAGCTGCAGAAGAAGAAGATGTCAGAAGTATTTTGAATAAGGGGTGAGGAGTTTTTGGCATTGGTTAGTTCAACCAAAGTTATAGACATTAGTGAGACTTGGCTGATCAAGGATGATATATTCACAGGAATAGAACGCAAAGAATATAGTACTTCAGAGAGAACAGAATGAGAGGAGTTTTGTTAATGATAGAAGTATTGAAGCCAGAGAGAGAGTAGAAGCACATCAGGATAACAGGAATGGAGGGCAGTTCATTTGAGGCTATCTGGTGTGAGATAGTGGCATAAAAGTTTGTGAAATACATAATTGATTGCTGCCATAATCCAGGATGAATAAGGGTGAATGCAGATAGCATACATTCACACTTAGCATGATAAGTGCAGGTCTAGTAATTATTATGAGTGATTTCAACTATGGGAACATAGAGCAGGAGGAGGAATACAACAGGGGTGGAGAAAATGGAATTTCTACATCTTCTAAAAGATAATTACCTGAGATAATGTAATGGAGGGGATATGATGTTTCAGTGTGCTGGATTTGGTCATAGCATCAGAAAACTTAACAGTAACCAATCTAGCTATGCTTTCTCCACTTGGAGAAAGTGATCATATAGTATTGACCTTAGGAATTGCCAGACATTCAGAATTTTCTGTTATGAAGGGGTATGTGTGGAATTACAAAGCAAATGAGTATGGCAAGCTGAAGATTCAGCTTTTAGCAGTGCCATGGCATAAAAATTTGGAGGGAGGAGAGATGGTGTTGGTAGTGTATGGAAAGTGGTCAAGGGGTGTTTGTAGAGAGCAATATACACTGTATACCCAGAAGCAGAAGGATATATCATGTAGGAGTTAGATGGATGAATATCATCATTTAATCAGGAGTTGCAAAGAAAAAGTTGTGGAGGGAGTATAAAGAAAAAAAAGTGAGCAGCACAGGCAAGAAGAGTGATCTGAATGGTAAGGAAGGCCAAGCTAATTATAAGAGAAAGTTAGCTGATGAAGACAAAATAAATCCTAGAGAGTTTTTTCTCTGTGGCAAGTAAAAGGAGAAATATGTATGTAAAGGTTTAGATGCTATTGATTATTCATGATAGTGCTTCACAATATAAACAACACCAAAAGAGTTAAAAATACATTGATTAAACTTACTAATATTTTGCTGGTTTTTTACCTATCATTTTCAGAACATAATTGTTATTGTGACAAGCACCCAACATTGAACTAAATATGGAAAGCAATTAATATTGTAACTGAAACTGAACTGATGTCTTTACATGGTGCCCTCTGATTTTTAATTGGAATAAGTTTCAACCTTTATATCAAAGTCATCATCTGAGTATACACATATGCAAAGAAACAAGCTACATTCCAATCTACATTGTATGCTAAAGTCACACTAATTTGGTCAACTGTTAACATTACTGGCCTGACCTCTGGCAGGAAAAAAAAAAAAAAAAAACTCTTACTACATCAAAGCTGGAGTCCTGTTATTTGTTAGAAATCACTAATATAAAATTTTGATCAGCCATTCTAATCTAAACAATACTGGTGTTATAAAAATTCCAAGAATATGGATGTCACATATTCAGCACGCAACTTCTTTCAGGTTATCCAGCAAACCTTTACTTTAGGACTCGAAGCAATAATTTCAGTTCTTATTGGCCATCATCAATACTGTTTTTTGTTCTAATTTATCTGTGAGTAATCTCTAGAACAGGATTTGAGCTTTGACGTAAGGTTGCCCCCACCAGAAGTCAGGCCGGTAGTGTTAATGGTTGACTAAATTTTTCTGTGATTTTAGCATACTATGTAGATTGAAACTTAGCTTGTTTTTTTGTGTATACTCCAGATGATGACCTTGATATGAAGGTTGAAATGATGGGCGATTATTTTGGTTTATATTAACCTGATTACAATAACACGATAGTTGTTTCCATAACTTATTGTAATTTAAAAAAATTAATTTGGAGAAAACAGGCTCTCAAGTCTCAAAATGACTGTTTCCCAGATTTTTGATATATTATTGCAGCCATACTTGTTGATGTTGGGAGGGTGCTTCAGAGCTGATGCTGATTCCAAAAATAGTGTCAGATTTATGACTTTGTAGCATCAATGTTTCCCTCTGTCTATTCCTATGTGAAGGAGTATCTGGAGCATGGTCTGCCTATCCTGACTCGCCACAGAGATGATCACAAATGTTATTTTTTAGTTCTTCAAGGCAGATGTTAACTGATCTACCAGTTTGTCCAAAGTTGGCTAAACTGCAGTCACGAGGAACCTCATATACTCCAGGATGTGCAAAGGGATGAAATCGATCTTTAGGAGAATGAAAGTAGCTAGCTGAATGAAAGGAGCATGGGGATCGTATTTGCAGAGAACTTTGGTTTTTTTTTTTTCTAATGTATCCTTGTACGTGGGATCAGAATGATTTTACTGTGATCCTTTGTGTTGGATGGGGTGGGTAGGATGGATGGTTACAGGAGGGATGGGGTGGGTAGATACATTATTTTATTTGTTATATATGGGCTTGTAGCCATTGGCTAAAAAGGCATTGCAAAGGTCTGAGCTCAGTTTCAAGGGCTGTGTCATTTGAGCAGATGGCCCTAGCTTGGCAAGTAAGAATGTACCATTTACACAACCTCAATGTGAACATGTCATAAGATTAGATGGCATACTGGCCTATATATTATGAGAATGCGTGAAGAAATTATCAGTTCCTCTGATCAGCCTATTAATTTTCACACCAAGGAAACGGGATTTTGTAGCACTTTCATGAAGTACTCCCCTTATCATACAGTTA
Source organism: Typopeltis vanoorti (assembly GCF_054136105.1). NCBI lineage: Eukaryota > Metazoa > Arthropoda > Arachnida > Uropygi > Thelyphonidae > Typopeltis > Typopeltis vanoorti. The sequence goes on along the minus strand of NC_143567.1, from coordinate 11,165,795 downwards.
TCATAAAAATTATCTTTATGTTCTCTTTCTACCATTTTGTTTTTGGTTTCAGACCTTTTGGTTTTTTCTGTTCTTAGTTTGACTAATCTAGCATTTTCTGCAGCCTTTAAATATCACACCTTGTCCTGTAAATAAAGGACTACATGCAAGTGCATGCTATTTCTTTATACAGATCTACATTCTCCCATATTTCCGCCATTGCACTTTCAGTATTATCACCAATATTTATCTTTTCCAGTCTTCTGTCAATACTCTCCGCTGTACTCTCATGTAATTTGTTCTCTCTGCATTCATTCACTCTTAAAACATTTATTACATGCTTGCTCACCAGTTTCACTCTCCTTCCACAAATCTTTCAACTTTTGTGACAAATGCATCTCACAAATTTTACACTGGACAAAATCATGCAAATTTCTCTCTCCCAACAAAGACATCTTGGCTGCCATTATTCTGCTATGCATGGATGCCATATCAACATTATGTAATTTAAGGAAATATACATAATTTACTTATGTCTAATTAACTCACTATTACAAAAAATGTGAAAAAATTACTTACATTTCCACAGTGTTACAAATCAAAGACATTCACATAATATCCTTGATATTATTATGTGACACCTCCAGGGAGTCCAAAGACTCATCGAGGGAAAGCATGCTAACAGCATCAAATGATTGACCCTTCCAACTACTAACCATGCTCAAACTTGCTTAACTTTTTGCTGAGCCATTAGTAGCAGAGGCTCTCCAGTCGACCAACCTGACTAAATCAAAGAGTGGTTTCTCAAGGAATTATTCTAGGAAAAGACAGGTTATTAGTGGTGTACCACAGCGCTCAGTACTTGGTCCTGTTGTTGAATTTGTTTGTTAGTGATATAGGAAATGATTTGACAGCAAATATTCAGTTTGCTGATGATGCAAAACTGGGAAGTGAGAGAATTGAACATGATGTAGAATTCCTGTAGAATGACTTAAATAGACTGACAGTATGACCAAAGTTTAAACGGCTGCCAGTTTAATGTTGCCAAGTATAAGGTGATCTATGAGAAGGCAAGATCACAAGTTTATATTATACTAGGGGGCTCTGTCCCCTGATGCCTACGGCGCCCAACCCCCTCTGTTCTGGACTGGTAGGCTGGTTTTCCTTGAATTCCGATGACTCGAATTTTGAAGACTCGACACTCAGGGATGCCCCTGAATTTCAAAACGTTTCAAATAACTTGACAAAAATGTTACAGCCTACATCCGTTTGAAGCCGACGTCACATCCGTTGCCGATTTCAGCCTATCATTTTATAGTATAGTGTAGATTGATGGAATTGAACTGGAGGAAACTGATGAGGCAATGGACTTTGTTATTGTGGATAAGGAGTTGAAGTCAATAGGGCACACTGCAAAGCTAGCCAAAACAGTTTATCAGATTATGTGGTTGTTGAAGCAGGGTAGAAATGTTATTGTTCCCCTTTATAAAGCTTTAATAAGGACATGTGTAGACTACTGTGCCCAGATCTGGTCACCTGGATTCAGTGAGGATGAAGAAGTGGTGAAGAGATCCAGAGGCCATTGACAAAGATTGTGGCAGGACTGTGAAAATCTCTCTAGAGAATAGTGGGAAGATCTATGGGCTTTAAAAACTAGCTGATAACTGAAAAAGAGGGGATATGAGAGAAGCATTTAAGTTATTAAAAGAGTTGTATCAGATTGACACTGAAGACATTTTTTAGTACATGTACTGAAAAATGCAAGGATGTTTGTTTGGTGGGTGGTGAATGGGTTTGCCTAATGTGGCTGTGAGTGCTTTATCAGTGAATGAGTTTGGGGGGGGGGCATGATTCGGTATTATGAATCATGGGTCTCCTCCAATGAGTCTTTTGATTCCATGGAGATACTTGTACAATAATTTGTTTCATCCTTTTCTAACTTTTTAGGTTCCTTTATTGTTCTGCTGCCTCTTGGAGTTTATTTTCCTTAATTTGGTGTAATCTTTTTGTATCTTTTTCTCAGTAACTTGTTAATCATTATATATTCTAAATGAGTATGACTTGAATCTTTGAACTCTTTCACCTAGCAATGAGAGTTTTTTTGTTAAGACACTCACTATGATTCTTTTCTGTCACAAATTTTGTCAGCATTACCTTACGAAACCTTTCATAGTTTCTGCATTCTGCTTTGAAATAACGCTGGATCTAATATCCACTTTGCTTATATAATTTTGATCGCTGAACTGAAACCTTTTTCTCCTTATTTTAGCAAATTAATCATCATCATCATCCTTTCAGGGATTTAGGCCCACTGGCCTGTTCCTTTTCTGTTCCCAAATTCTGTTAGTGTTACCTTACTAAAAATTAGGCCCAGTGGCCTGCTCCAGTCTCTCTCCGTCTTTTCCTTGGTTGTCCCTGACTTCTTTATCCTCCAACTGGGTGGTGTCAGAGTATTTTTTTGGGTAGTCTTGAACTGCCCATTCTTTTGATATATTCAATCCACTTCTTTCAGTATTCATATACTTTGTCCGATACTGAGTTTATTTTTAGTTCTTTACGTATTTCTGTGCTTCTTCTTTTGTCCCAGAGCGTATAGCCTGTTGTTCCTTCTAGGAATTTCATTTCTCCAGTTTCTGTTCTTTTTTCTTCTGCAGTTTTTATGCTCCATAATAATTGATTTTTAAATTGATTTGTGAATAAAAAATCATTAGTCCTAATTTGGCTCGGTTATTACTCCTAATTTGATATTTCTTTCCATTAGGGTTTTGTCTAGATCTTGATATTTGTGATGGATATGCCTGATATTCCAAGTAGCAACATTCCAGTTATTCTTGTTTATTTTCATTTGTTTTCCCTTTCTTTATCCTGCTTATATATTTGTTAACCTGTCTGAGTTGTTTACCAGAGTGACAGTTCAGTTACTTCTTTCTTGAGACATTTGAGTAAGAAAAGATTCAGCTAGGTTAGTTACCAGCCATCTATAGCCTAGTGTGGTGGTGGGGCTGCCACCTTAGGGCCTCCAAACTTTCCCTAAGTCTCCCTTCTCTCGTTTGTACTTGACCAAGCTTCCTGTTAGAATTAGTACCCAATTTTCTATTGGTTGATCAGGTTCCAGGGTTCACCATTTGGAGGTGAGAGTTGCATTGGAGAGGAGAGGCTAGGTGATCCTACTTGAGAGGATCATATATTGCGCATCCATCCCTTTTGAACACCTAAAAACTTTAATAGTTTCCTATATTTTGGCAACTTTACATTACTATCATCAGGGATCACAAAAAACAATTATATGTGTATGCAGGCACTAACACTGGGCAAACGAGACTGAAGAAAGGCAACCAAAATTGGGCTTAGAGTCCTAAATGGCACTCCATAGTTGACTGAATTGGGTAGTCTTGGATTTTGGGCTGAAGATCTTAGGATGAATGCTTCCCAAATTTGGGACAGTCTCATGCACCCAAATTTCTTGAGGTTTGGAAAGTTTTACAGGGCTGAGGCAGATTTGAGGAATAAATAGCCTTTCATATTAATATGAACAGCTATTTATTTCTTTATCTATCTTGTTTCAAACTCCATTCAGTCTGCTTTATTAATTTACCAGACTATTCCCTGTGAATACATTTTTTTATTGTTTATGGTTTGATGTTACTCGTATTTTTGTTTCCTACCTTTTTGTCTATATGAAGAATGGCTCATAGCAGTCTGTGATTCCAGTGTATCACAGTATGTTTTTCCAATTGTTCCAACATTTTTTATGATACTTTTACAATTTGTCATAACGTAGTCAGTTTCATTTTTTGTTACTCCATTTAGATATCTCCATATCTACCTTCTTTCAAAGTGCTTTTTAAAAAATGTATTTGTTATATAAAGTCTCTCTGTGCTTAGCAAACTATGCCAATGCTCTCCTCTTTAATTTCTATCATCTATTCCCATGGACCCAGATATCTCTCTAGGCTGACTTTTACTGATTTTGGCATTGAAGTTATTCTTGTTTATTTTCATTTGTTTTCCCTTTCATGGACATATTGCATAAGTGCTTGTCTTCTAACTGTCTTCTATGTACTTGTAGAAATCTTCTGTTGTTTCATCCTCAGCTGTGAAAGTCAGTGCATAGCAGACTATTATATCTGTTGTTTCTGTTTGTCCTACTTGAATAATCAGTTTTCTTACTTTCTGAGAAAATGTTTCAAGATGAGACATTTAAAAATTTTTTTTTTGGTTTGGTTTAACTATGAATCCCATTCCATCAACATTGTTTCCTGTGTAATTTACTCAGGAAGACCTGGTAATCCTATTTTGCAGTTAAGGGTAGCTTGTCAGTGTTATTTCACATATTGCCTGAAAATCAAATTTTAGCTTATCAATCTTTCTGAAGAAAGTCAAATTGAAAGTCCTAAGCCAATATTCTCATGTTGAATTTTCCAAGTTGCAAAGGTAAAATATTTCCATGGTGGCCTACCACGTTCTGTGAGGTTCTTCCATGTTAATCTGATAAAAAAATACCTTTCTAATGATTGTGTCTATCATGTCCTCCTCTCATCCACTAGACTGCAAATTACATTTTCTCAACCTTTCTTCATACTTAACATTCCAGAGGTCGGAAATCTTAGACAATTGTGTCTGGATGATTTACAATATCACTACATACTGTTTGAAAATACAGGTGATGAAATCTGTGTGAAGTGGTCCATATACAATAGACCATAATCTCTTTATTTCTACAAAGGCAGTGTTATCCTTGCATTATTGCCAGAATGTTTAGTTGTCCTCACAGTTCAAATATGTATCCTCTGAGTTTTGGGTCCTTCTCCACTATCACCACCAGATCTCTTATTTCATCTACCTCCTCCAATATATCCCCACAAACTGTATACACCTAACTCTCTATTTCCTCAGTACTCATTGTACAATTTCAGCTTTGCAAAGGTAAAATGCTAAAAAAATGCTATAAATTTTCATTTAACACAGTATGATTTTGGTTTTACACAGTTTAAGAATAACAGAAAAAAAAATCTGTGTTGTGTTAAAAACCTATGCAGGTGCCTTGCACCCATTGGTAGCATAAAGTTTTTGAGTATGTTACACCAGTTTTTCAAATGTTACTGTGCAGTAAAGTATCAGTCTGCCAGGCACAGGCTTTTTAGATGCAATTATTAAGCTATAAAACAATGGAATTTGAGGTCATAATTTGATCATAGAGTCAGAAGTGTTCTCAGTTAAGAATATGAATGTTTTGACACACCTTGGTGACAATGATCATGCCGTACTTTCCTGAGAGGTTTGTGGACGTGTGGAGTGAGTTTGATGGGTGAAAGGACTTATACAAGATGGATGGTTTGCATCTGAATGGATTTGTGTGCGGAGACTGGAAAAAGTGTGGCTGAATGAAGTGAAATTGGATGTGCAGAATCAGGAAAACTAGAGCTATTGGGGGGATTCCTTCCCCCCCCCCCCCAAATAGCTCTAGTTATTTTAATATGCCAGAGCTAGTACGAACGACAACAAATCAGAATGGGATAGTTAGTAAGGCATCAAGATAGGGGTGGGACTAATGGGCTTCTGCACTTCATGGAGTATTAGAAACAAGAAGGAAGAATTTTTGACTTTGGTTGGCTCTTCCTGGCCACAGGTTATTGGCATTAGACATGGCTGGCAGAAGATGATATAGTTAGTGGCAGGGACGCATTTATACTTTGGAGGCCCGAAGCGCAACATCATTATGAGGCCCTCAAAAATAAGCATTTTTTTAGTTTATTGAAAATAAAAGTCAATATTTCCATAATAACTCATTTTCATCATCATGCTTATCAAGGATTTAGGCTTAGCATGGCCTGGATGTCCTGGTATTCTTTTTCCTAATGGCTTGTACTTTAAGGCTTGTTTTGGTAATCTTCCTGTTTTCATTCTTTGAACGTGTTTCATCCATTTATGTTTATATTTTTTAATTTTTTCTATTACGTTCTTGGTTTAATTCTCTCATAATTTCTTCGTTTCTTTTGTTATCAAATAGGGTATACTTTGCAGTTTTTCTCATAAACTTCATTTCTGCTGTTATTAATCTTTGTTTGCCTTTTTGTTTTATTGTCCAGATTTCACTTCCATACATTAAGACTGGTAGAGCTAATGTATTGTATACTTTTAGCCTGGTTTGTTTTTGAACTAGGTTTGGTTTAAATATAGAGTTAATTACACCTGTTATTTTTAAATAATTTGCAATTTTTATGTTTATATCTTTATCATTTTCATATGTGATCATGCATCCTAGGTAGTTAAATGAATTCATCTGTTCTAAGATCTTGTTATCTATTACTATTTTAGTTCTTGCTGGATCTTGTCTTTTAAAGGCCATAGTTTTTGATTTTCTGTTGATATTATCATACCATAATCTTTGGCTATCTCGTTTAGATCTAAAATAGCTTTCTATAGGTTATCTTCAGAATTTATAATTATTATTTGGTTGTCGGCAAAAAGGAGAGTGTTTAAATTCACTATAGGAGAAAGTTTAATACCTTGATGTAAATATTTATTCCATTTTGTTATTATTTCATTTAAGTAAATATTAAAAAGAGTTGCTGAGAGGGGACATCCCTGTCAGATCCCTTGGTTTATCTCTCGTATATGATAGCTCATGATTTAATCTTATTTGTATTTGATTATTTTCATATATACTTGTGATAGTTTTTAGGATATTATTTGGTATTTGTCTTTCTTTTAATATATTAAATAATATGTTTCTTTTAACTTTGTCAAATGCTTTTTCAAAGTCAATAAATGCAATATGTGTTTCTAAATTGTATTCTCTTCTTTTCTCTATTATTAATATTAGGCAAAAGGCCGGGTCTATACATGATCTTCCTTTTTTAAATCCATTCTGTACTTCTAAAAATAAAGTGTTCGGAATATTTCATTAGTTTGCTTTAAGATTCTGCTATATATTTTGTAACAGAAATTTAGTATATTGATACCTCTATAGTTTTTAGGGTCATCTCTATTACCTTTTTTAAAGATAGGAATCACAATTACTTTTTTCCATTCTATTGGGGGGAATACCAGTTGAATAAATTTTACTTAAAAATGAGTGTCTTTCATGGAATCTTGTTCCTGCATATTTATATAGTTCTGAACCTAGCTTATCTTCTCCAGGTGATTTTCCATTTCTTGTTTCTTTCAGGCTGATTTCTAATTCTTCTTTAGTTATTTCCTTTTCATTTTCATTAATTGTTTACCAGTTGTCTTTTTTAAAATATTTTTCTGTCCACAATTCTGTGTAGTAATTTAGAAATTCTTCTAATTTCAATTCAGTGTTTAATTTTATGTTTCCTTTGATATCTGCATTTAAGTGTTTCAAAATTTTATATACATTGGGTCTTGTTTTATATAAATCATGTTCTAAATTAGACACAAATTTATTCCATGATTCTCTGTCTTTTTCTGACTTCTCTTTTAGCTATGGCTCTTATTCTTTTATATTCTATTTCATCTTCTAATCTTTTACTGCTTAACCATTTGTGATAGGCTTCTTTTTTCTTTTTGATTATTTCTTTGATTGTATCATCCCAGATCTTCAGTTTTTTCTTTTATTGAATTTTTTGGTCTTTCCTAAGTTTTCATTTGCTGTTGCATTTAGTATCATTTTTATATTAAGCCATTCTATTTCTATTTCTTCATTTTGTTTTATTTTATCTAGGTATTGGTAAATTCTTTGTTCATATAGCCATTTGTGTCATTCAATAGTCTAGTTTTATAAACAAATGTTTCAAATTAGTTAGTAATGATGTAATTTTTTCATGTAGTACTGTCATATCCTGTACACCCCTTGAGGGTACATGGCAGGAATTTGATGATGATGATGATGATGATGTTTCAAATTTTCTTTCTGTTCTTGTTACTTGTAGCCATTTAGGTGGTAATCTTAATTTTATTTTAACAAGGAAGTGGTCACTGCTTATTTTATATCCTCTGTGAACTCCAACATCTAGTGAAAATTTTGATGTCTTTTCATTTAATATAAAATAATCTAATATTGATTTCCATCCTTTTGCTGCCCAAGTATATTTATGTATGTCTTTATGTTTATAGAAGGCATTCATTATTTTTAGGTTATTATAAACTGCAAAGTCGATCAATTTTTTACCATTCCTGTTTAGAGTATGTTCTCCATATATTCTTATATTATTATTAATTTTCGTGTTTCCAATTCTTGCATTTAAGTCTCCTGCTAAAATTATGATACTAAAATTAATAACTCATTTTAATAACACAATACGACATTGGTATACATATATTTGCATTTAAAAAAAAAAGTATAAAAATAAATCAGTTCGAACTTAAATAGAAAAATAAATAACTAAAACTTTTTTTTTCTGGCTTTGGTTTTAGCAAACATATCTGTAATGTCATCGTAATTGATCGAGTCCATTACATCTGATTCAATGCATAATAACGACAAGTTATTTGTTTGTTTTTTTTGATGCAAGTTGTTTCTTAAATAATTTTTTGTTCATTTCAACACTGAAAATGAGCATTCAACACTTGCATTTGAAATAGGCATCATCACAAATATTTTTAAAATTGTTTCTACGTTCGGAAAAGTAGACCTTAACACATCGTTTATAAATTTGTACATATTTTTGACACATTCGCTGCCAACTACAAGTATACTCGTAGTTGGTAAACCAGCTACACAAGCCAGCTATGACTGTGCTCGGACGCTTACCGCCGGCAACGAGATTACTGTACTGACCTTGAAGAAGTGAAAATGCTTGGCTTGTGGAGCTAGCATCAAAACTGTATATTCTCATAGATGGTATATGCTCTGCACAAGCCAATTACGAGTATACGCGTATGATGCTTGCCACCGGCAACGAGATTACTGTACTCACCTTGAAGAAGTGAAATTGCTCAGCATGTGGGAACAGACTATGCCGAAGTAGCGTGGCAGCGCACGTGTTAATTGAGGTATTTTCTTCCTTTATCATTATCAAAAATTGCTTAACTTCATCAGTAAATTTTTCTGGATCAATATCAGTCCCATAAGTTAGTAAAATTTTATCAATACTAGTCTTGTACTTGTCTTGATCTATATCTTCCTTCAAAAACTGTCAAACATATCTAATATGTTGAAATAGCTTTTTGTTCTTTCATTAATTTCCAAAATTAGCTTATCGCAAATGACATTAAAAGTGTTCACAGTGAAATTTTCTTTCCCATGTAATATAATCTCATTGTTAGATTGTGAAACTTCGTCACTCATTTTTTTTTGTTTTTTAACTGCTTCCTTTTCATCTTTAAATTTTGTCTCATCTGTTAATAAATTCTCTTCATTTACAGCAGCAAAACTATTTCTTATATCTAAAATAAAACCGACTAAAGAGTGTAACAAATTATTAGCTAAAAACAAATCCATATCGGGATCTTGTAGAGATTTACTAGTAGCATTTATTCACTGTAAAATTTTGTCCCACATAACTGTTAAAATTGTTGTTTCTGGTTTGTCAAAATGTTCAGCCAATGATGAGCTCTCTAATTTAGAAATAGGTTTTTCATGAGGAGAATGGACAGTTCAAGTAATGGGTCTTTAATTTGTTTATATCCATGTTTCAAAGCCAATATAGCATTAGTTCTTGCAGACCACCTCGTTTCACTTAATCTTTTAACTGGTAAAGATTTTTTTTCTAAACGTTTAAGAAGTATACCCCCATCTTGTTGAAGATAAAAAGTAATTATATACATTTTGAATAAAACAAAAATATTGCACTGCTTCTGGACAAGATTCCGCGGCATAGTTGCCAATTAAATTTAAGGAATGACTAGAGCACGGTATATAATGAGAAGAGGGACTACGTTTTTTTCATCCTAGCTTGTAAACCTGTATAGATACCTTTCATATTGGCAGCATTATCATAGCTTTGTCCTCTGCCCATTTTTATATCCAAAGATAATTCTTCTAATTTTTTTAATACCATCTCTTCTAAATATAAGGAATTATGTTGTGTAATTCTGATGAACCCGAATTTACGCCAACATACCTAAATATCATAGCCAGTTGGTCATTATGGGCAATGTCTGGCATTGAATCGAGTATTATTGCAAAATAAGCAGCTTCCTTAATTTCTAATATTAATATTGCTCTTTTTTTTGATATTAATGCTATGAATTCATTACAAGTATGGTAAGAAAGATAATTTGATCTGCCAGAACCACAGTTGCTGTGCATTTTCATGCGATGTTTTAAAAAATCATCAAATTCACTTAAATAATGTGAACACAATAAATAATTTCTGCAAGAATCAGATCAGAAAAAATATCATTTGTATTTCCTCTAAATGCTAGTCCTAGTTTATAACTTAATGGTAGCTATTATTCTTTTTAAAACCTCTCTCTCCAATAATTTTCTTCAGATTATATTTGTTTGATCAATTCAACTATTTACAGAACTTGATTTTCTTTTGCGATATGTGCACATCGCTCGTATATCCTCAGTAGAATGCTCATAATCACATAAGGTGCGTGTTATATTTCCCCAGTCATTAAAACCCTACATTAAGCTATTATTTGACATAGAAAACAATTTACCAACAAACCAGTAAATTGCTTTGCTGATTTCTGAAAATATTAGCCATTCTCGTTTCTCCTTTGTTCCATTCACCTTTTTACAGTAAAAATGTGATATATTTACATTTCTGACATATTCTATTGCGTTCTGTGTATTCTTTTTTTTAAATTTTCGATTTTACCAACATTCTGGGGCATATTTATTAAAATATGCTCGATAAACTGTTCATTAATAGTAAGTGGCCACACTGCTATATCGGTAGGATAAGAGATAGCTTGCTTGCTGTGTGGTAAGTACAGACTTCGATTGAAAATTTTCTTCAGAATCCTCTTGATTTATTTCATTTACTTCTTTCTCTCCTATGTTTTCCACATCATTTTGATGTTTTTCACTTTCATCTCCTCCTGATAATGATATGATCTCGGAATGAAAACACAACCAATGTTTCACATTCCGAGAATTGTGAAGTACAACTTCAGTTCTACGAAATTATTCATTTTCAGAACGCAAGAAAGACAATTGCCCTCTTTTGACTATTTAGCTGTTTTTCATTTTCTCTAAGTCAATTTCTTTTACTAACTCCGGATCCAAATTTTCTTGGCATCATTATGTGTATTAATCTATCAAAAGCGAAATAAATATTTATTAAATCCAAAATAAACATATAAATAAAATAAACAACGTTAAAAGCTTAAAAAATACAAAAATAGAAACAGCAGTATCTTGGTTTTTTTAAAATAAACGAGTAACAGTAAAATAAGAATAATAATTAACTGAATAATATATTCTTACCGACTGCGACAACTACTTTAACCACATAATTAGGTATATACACTTGTATACAGTATACTGCTCAAGTACTAGCCAAATAACGGTAACTAAACTATCAGTTTAATTACTGTTTTTTGGAATTTCCTTTACTGTTCTACGATATTTGACCCTTTTTGGTGCACAATTTATTTATTGTGTCTCTTCCCAAAAATATAAACGAATTTCACATTTATACAATAAATATTAATATTAAAAAAATCTTGGTAATATTAAACTAGCAACCTTGTTAGTCATTTTATATAAATAAATGACTAACTTATATCAATGGATTATAAATAATTATGCAACTTCTACGATACTTTATATTTAATATAAAATTTTCTAAATAGTTTAAAATCCTTTAATGTAATTCTAAATATATATATTATTTACAGTTTTAAATATTCCATGTAATTGAATCATAATTAATTTAAAGAAAGATGTAATTAAAATCTTTCTGTGAAAGATTGAGAGATTTCAATTGCAATGTTGGTTATTGATTTTGAGAACATTGATTTTGTTTGACAAGCTTTGTTGACAAGCATCATAGTTGCTACAAAAATTCTGAATACCGAAAAAATATTAAAAGGTATGGTAATAATTTAGTATAAGGATAAAAGTTTTTTTATTAAAAAAAAAGAATTTAAATGCAATCAAATTAAGCAGCTAATCAAGGTAAAAATTGGAACTTCATGAACTGTAAAGTTCAGATATTCTCACTAAAAATAAAAATTTTTGAATTTACGGTAATAAAAATTATAGCAAAAATCATCATATTTATGGAATTGCAACATTTATTTATTACAAGATTTATTCAACTCCAGCTTTGATTTTTGTAAGTTGCAGTAATAAGCATAATGATTCCAGCTTTAGTTAAAATGTAGAGGCAATAAATAGTAACGATAACTTGCTATGCTCGGTAACATCCACTTTATTATTCGACATTTTACCCTAAAATGACTAGAATCTTGATGCACAAAAAAATGAAATGAAAAATCAATTTCATTTATAAATAATAATGAACTTCAAATGCTCTATTTATGTGATATAGAAGCTGCTCTTGCCCAACTAATTAATACAAATAGCAGCAGCACACAAAAAAACCACTGTTGTCTCTGAAACGTGTTTCAAAATGATCACAAAAACTTTAACTCAAAAACTTATTTACTCTGTTTACAATTTCCACTTATTGAACTTCTAGTATACTTGCAAAGAGGTTAGCTAACTCTCTATTAAGTTACTTTTACAAACTGTATATCAACTTCAAATATGCCAATAGATTCTCTTAATGACACTTCTTGTTACTGTTAATCTAAATCTTAATTGTCCAACTAAAACACATTATAGGAGGAATTGTACAAAGGTATATAACTTACAAAAGCACTGCATCGCACATTCAGTCAAAGGTCTTGCACAAAAAGTTCTAAGGCAATTCTCTCATCTCAGATCTTGAGCTTCCTTCAGGAAATCTGGCTTCAGAAATATCTCATTGGGAAAATAGCGGACTGTGAACTGCGCCCTGCAGTACTCATATACAGCTCTGGCAGAAAGTTATTCTCCTATGGCGAAAAGAAAGACTTCCGAGCAAAGGTGCTTCGGGTAATTTGTCTCATCTTTTCTCCTCTGCTTGGGCTCACCAAAAATGCCTGGATGACTGCCGCCTTCACTTACTCGAATTGCCGCCAACTGTCAACCGGGATTCCTCTCTGGCCTGGAAGCTTTTCTCTGGCGATTGGAACATCTCCTTTCAGTAACTTAAAGCCTTCTCTTAAGACTGGAAACGGGAAGCTCTCTCTCTAGCGACTTCTGGATCCGGGAAGCTCTCTCTCTAGCGACTTCTGGATCCGGGTAGTCCTATATGCTTGGCTCTGTCCCCTTTTCTTATGCTAATTATATGCTTTTCTTATGCTTTCATATGCTAAAATATAATAAGCAGATATTTAACTGTCAATGGGAAATGGCGCCTTTTTATTTGTTAACTAAACGCTGTTATTTTTGTAAAATATCTTGTTGCCCTAATACGGCTGAGCGAGCACCCTTATTAAGCAGCGCTGTGAGGCAGGTTGCCTCTATGCTACATCCTGTCGACAGTACTAGGCAAAGCACAGCGTAAGAATGAATTCACGGTCTGTCTTAAACTAACAATTTCCACTAAAAATATAATAAACAATCCAGAATATTTCTAAAATTTTCGCTGAGTCGATGCTTACTCTGTGAAATAAAATCTGTGGTAATATTGATAACGTTTCACTTCAAACGATATAATTCAAGAATAAGAAAACTTGTATTTTTTAAAATTATTTCCCATGGTGAAATGGCACCCCTATCTTCAAGCGCCTTTGTGCGGCGCACAACCGCACGGCTCGGCCCTGTGTATAGGCTTGGTGCAGATGTGTACTTTTATTCTCAGTCACTTCTGGTGTTCTGAACATTATAGTCTGAGAACCAAAACCCATAGCAAGCAAAGGTTTTAAGTGAATAGCAGATGAAGGTCTTAATTCTAACAAGAATTATTTCCTCTATCTTTAGATCATTAGAACAGAAACCATGGAGAGCATCCGAATTGCCACTATTGTAAATACCAGTGTACACAACAGTAGCTGTTAGTGAGAAGAAAACTTTGACAAGGTTGTGGTCTGAGTTCCCAAGAAGAGAACTGGTTAGTAAAAGGTCAAGGGTGTTGGATGATGGTGAGGAGTAATTGGTCCTCTAATTTTTGCTGGCTCGTGTTTGCTAGTTTCCATTCTGAACAACAACAACATTATTGAGTTAGTCTCAGACTCAATAACCACAAGCCACAAACTTAATTTGATACACCAAAAATTGGTGACATCATTATTAAAAGATCTTATATGTTGCATTCTAAACATTATAAGAATAACTTAAATGCTTACTCCTTCAGCTACTTAATTATTTCATATACATGCAATTTATAAACAATTTGTCCAGCCATTCAAATTTAAAGAATTTGCAGTTCTTTTCCATTGTAATTTTGACAGTGACATTTTGAGGGTTTAATGCACTGAAACTATTAATGTAATATTTCTCACATTAATTCCCTTTCTTTTTCAACTAGCTATAATATAAAATTGCAATCACTAAATTAATTTGCTTAAATCTGTATACCTACAGAAATCCATCACTGTTTGCATGAGTTCAACTAACTACTGTCTAGACCAGCATTTTCGAAACTTTTCCTATGACAGAACACTTCACAAATCCTGAAATTTTAATGGAACACCTTGGTTAGAGTTCAGTATCATCGGTCTCGTATTCAGTAAAAAGCTAAGCGCACACTATCTGACCTTGCTTGTGACCACATGTTTCCTAGAATAGATACCCCCATACTTCACTCGTGCTCAGAGGTGTTGACAACCTCAGGCGGCTGAGTCAAGGCCAGTGCGTGCGCTGGCCTTAATAGCACAATCTACATGCAAAGTGAGGAGCTCCTGATTTTCCAACATGTTTGAACTTGTTGCAGCATTTAAAACCATTCCAGGCTCATATCAATTTTGATAAATTTTCACGGAACACTTATTCACTTTCCGTAGAACACCAGTGTTCCGTGGAGCATAGTTTGGAAAACCCTGGTCTGGACAGTGGACATGCAAAATAAATATGCTGCTGCAACTTGCTGACACTTTAGCAGTTCACCCACACAGCACAAGTAAAAAAGTAACTAATTAAGAGTGTATTACGTTGGAATGGGTTAGAGTAATACTGGAGCGGAAACATTGGAGAAATTACTAAATAAAATAAGTAAAAGGTATTGAAAGCAAAAATTTTGTGCATGCAGTTACTAGACGTGTACTCCCCCTTTTTGACTGGTATGCATGCAAATAGCTTAGGGGGAACATTAGCAATGATTATAAGCAAATTGGTGGTATCCACTGAATGCGTCCATGGTGCAGTTGGAAGAACAAGGGTACATTTCACCCCTCAGTTGGAAAAGACGTAAGTTTGATTCTCGTCGTGATGAGAGGAATCTTTATATGGGTTTATTTCAATTGAAGGTGAGTTAACCGATCTCATGTAGAGGTGTTTTATACCCAGAAACTTAGGTTTTTAATCCTGCATACAGGAAAATCAGCTTTAATAGCACACCTACTTTATGGACAAAAAATATTAGTGCTGGTGGTGGTGGTGGACAGTCGATGGCATAGTGTGTAGATGATGTTGGTAGTAGCAATTCTGTAGTTGGTGGATTAAATAGTGGAGACGGAATGTTGTAGTGTGGAGTGCCCACCTTCAATAAGTCCTTGAACTCATTGAAGGTGTCATATAATAATAAAAATAGTATCTACTGTACATCAAGTCATTGTTAATAGTAAATTATTATTATTATTGCATGACACCTGACACCTCCAAGGAGACCAAGGACTCATTATATGGACATCCTTCTAGAGGAGTACAAAAACTCATTTCAGGAAGTATACACCATTATTGATTTGATTGCCTATTATACTTGATCATCTGCTGACAAAGCACTCATGACAATCTCAGGCAACATATTATACTCATTTATTACTTTCCAAGTAAAAATAATCTACTCCTTCCATTCTTGTTGACCTTATTCTTATGTAACTTCCTGGGGTCACCCCATGTTCTCTCCTGTCATTTATTGGAAACATGCTTTGTCATCTGTACTATAAAACCCCTTTAGTAACTTTCGTTTCTATGATATCCTCTTTTTTGATCCTGTTAGCTAAACTTGCTATCCCATGAACCACACTATTTTGGTCACTCACCTCTGAATTCTCTCAACCACTTCCATATCCCAAGAAACCCAGGCATCGAAATCTGTGTACAGTAGTCTAGATGCATTTCAGATTTTTATAAGGAAGATAACTTTCTCATCCCTGATTATCGGTGTTTTAACATCCAAGTGATCCTTTGATGTATTTTGTCTACTTTGCAATATGTCCTATGAACTTCAGTTCTGCATCTTGCATTACTCCTAAATCCTTAACCTCATGAATTTTGTAGTGTTGTTCCATCTTTGCAATATATAGCCAATTTTTTTCATTTTGAAGTGCATAAGATCTATAATAATAATAATAATAAAATTACTTTGCACTCTGACACATTGTCTGCCATTATCCTTTACCCAATCTGTTTAGATCATCTTGCAGAATCTTTATATTAAATGCAAGGTGCTACTACACTTTGGCATGCAGAGATATAAGGCTATGTTCTGTATTGGTGGAGCTGTGCTTAAGGGAGTGGATGAGATTTGGGATCTTGAGGTGATGGTAGATAGTGGACTAAAGTTCAGAAGGTACACTACAAGTGTTGTGAAGAATACATATCTTATTAATGCTATGTTTAAAAGTACATTGATATGTGGTGCCTCTATATACAAGGCATTGGTCAGACCACACATGGACTATTGTATTCAACTTTGGTTCTCTAGTTTTCATTACTAGGATGCTGGAGTGTTCATTATTCAGAGCATTTGAGGGAACCTGGATTATAGATTTTGGTGGATCAGAGGAAAAGAGGAAATATTATAGACCTTCAAGCTGGTTAACGGATTTTACCAGATTAATACAGAAGGGAATTCTACAAAGAGCAGATGGTAAGGTGAGAAGAACAAGCAACCACCCCTAGAAGTTATATAGAAGTTATATAAAGATGTGGTGAAGAAGGGGGTGAGGAGTAGATTTTTCATATGCAGAGTTGTTGATCAGGAACACATTGCTAGAGTGCACTGTGAATGCAGGAAGTGTAAATGATTTCTAAGTTAAATATGATAGGCATGTTACTGGGGCCTCCCATGATGAGTCTAATAGCTCTGTGAAAGTTACTGTAATAATTATATATTTGGTTTAATCCTTTATCCAAGTGTTGGCAACCGAAGTTTGCACCTAAACTATTTTCAGAACTAGGGCAACTCGTGGTAAAGGTGGTATAAGTTTTGATCACCTGTCTTTGTATCCCATAATGCAAAGCACATCTCCTTGCAGACATGTATAATGCTATGCATTAAGGGAAGGGTCACTACCCAGACCAGTTTCGACCTTTATTGAGGTCTCTTCAGTGGGAGCCAAACCCAGAGGTGGTAATACTAAGGAGGAAGTAATGCAGAAGTCATATCACCATATACCAGTTGCCAAAAGGTGTCAACACCTTATTAAAATTCTCTGGATTAGAGATAATTGATGGAAGTTTTTTCACTTGGCTATGCTACCAATTATATATTTAGTTTAATCCTTTATTCAAGCGTAAGGAACTGTAGTTTGCATCTGAAGTATTTTTAGGATTAGGGCAACTCATGGTAAAGGTGGTATAAGTTCTGATCACTTGCCTTAGTATTCCATAATGCAAAGCACATCTCCTTACAGACATGTATAATGCTATGCATTAAGACCGGTTTTGACCTTTATTGAGATCTCGTCAGACATCAACTTCGGTTGCTTACACTTGGATAAAGGATTAAACCAGATACATAATTGGTAGCATAGCCAAGTGAAAAAACTTCCATTTACTGTAATAATATTGCTCTCTCTCCAGTTTAACTTCACCAACAAACAGCTGGATTCCTCTTCTTTAGCCTCTTTCTATCCACTGCTGGATATAGGCTTCCTCCTTAACTTTCAAGTTGTCTTCGGCCAATGTTCAATATTTCATGTCAGACCATTGGAGATCATTCCTCTTTTTCTTTGGTGACCTTTCCATCATCATCATCAAATTCCTGCCATTTACCCTCAAGGGGTGAACAGGATATGATAGTACTACATGAAAAAAATTACATCTTTACTAACTTCCTATCTACAATTTTCCTCCAAATCAGTCTGTTACTTGTCTAGACTCCAACATTATCAGATCTTATATTTCTATCATCTCAGGCACTTTGTACCGTATCAATCCACCTATATCTTGGTCTTCCTCTGGGTCGTTTTGCTGCAAACCTGGCAGAGAACACTTGTTTTGCTAATCTTTCTTCACCCATTCTGAGATTATTGACCATACCACCTGAGATTAGCTCTGCTAATGCATTCCTGGATGCTGACAATGTCAAGTTCTTTCCTAATATCCTCGTTTTTTATATGATATTGCCATTGATGCCATCTGTTCACACCTCTAATCTTTCTCAGGACTCTCATATCTGCAGTCTCTAGTCTTTGGTCAAGTGTTTTACTTCTGACCCAGCTCTCAGATCCATAAGTTAAAACTGGTTTGAACACTGTCTTGTATATAGCTAATTTAGTGTTCTGACTAATTTCTCTCTTATTCCATATGAATTTATTCAATTGACTTCCCACCATACCAGCTTTGCTGATTCTGTTATCTATTTCTATATTTAATATACCATCTCCACTAAAAATCATGCCTAAGTAGCTAAAATGTTTTACATGTTCCACAGGTTTTCCATTCACAACACAGTTGACATTTTCAATGGTTCTGCCTATTTTCATTGTCTTTGTCTTTTTAATGCTGACCTTCATACCATATCTATTAAAACAGTTCTTTGATTTAGTCAGAGAATCTTGCAGACTTGTAGCGGATTTATTTAGAAGTATAACATCATCCACATAAAGCAAAGAGCTGACGTTAACATCCCCAATTTTGATATCATGTTTAATACCGCTTTCCTTCATAATGTAATCCATATAGATAATGAATAACAGGGGATATTGTACATCCTTGTCTCACACAAGATTTAACATTAAACCATCTCCCTGTACTTCCTTCAATTCTAACTGCTGACTTACAACTCAAATAAAGACTAAGTATTGCTTGATATAATGCCCCATTAACACCATATAACTGCAGCATATTGAATAGCTTCTCTCTTGGCACCTTGTCATATGCCTTTTCCAAATCAACAAAACATAAACACAGATCTTTGTTATATTCCCATGCTTTCTCGACTATTTGTCGTAAAGTGAAGATCTGATCCTGACAGCCTCTATTTAGCCTGAATCCAGCTTGTTCTTCACCAAGCTTTTCTTCCACAATTCTTCTCAACCGTTTCTCAAGTATACTTGCATAGATCTTGCCAGGAACACTCAGTAGGGAAATACCTCTGTAATTCTCACATTCAGTTTTATTTCCCTTTTTATATATGGGTACTATGAGAGCTGTACTCCAATCATCAGAAATCAGTCCCTCTGTCCAGGCTTTCTGAACTATGCAGTGCAGCCACTGTAAGATTCTTATACCACCATACTTAAGCATTTCTGGTCGAATATCATCTACTCCTGCTGCCTTTCCACATTTCAAGCCTTTGATGGCTTTTTCTACTTCAAGTATGGATATGTATTCCTGACTGCATGCCTGGTCAGTGTTTTTTACCACTGTGCTGTCATCACAGCTTGTTTCATTTAGCAGGTTTTCAAATTAATTACTTCATACTTCAAGGATATCTTTTTCTCCTGTTTTCGTATCACCTTTATCACCTCTAACTCCTTTTACAGCACTCTTTCCTCCATTCTTAAGCTTCTTCAACAACCTCCAGAATATTTTGCCACCTTCTTGATATTTATTTTCTGTATTCTTGCCAAAGTCCTCCCATGACTTTTGTTGCTAGTTTTACACAGTGTTTAGCTTTCTTACATTTGTCTCTGTATTCTCTAAGAGCACAAGCTGACTTATTTGCCAAGAACTTTTGATATGCTTTCTTCTTTTCCTTCACTTCCTCTTTAACTTCCTGTGTCCACCATGGAGTTCTAATTTTTCTATCCTTGCAGACAACCTCACCACATGCCTCTCTGGCAGAATCAACCAAATCAGTCAATCATGAAATTTTGTCATGTTGTACCATCATTATTTTGGTTTAACCAAAGAATACAATTTGGTCGGCTAAATCCCTAATTGCTAGCCCATCCTCATTCGTTCAGTATCCAGGTAGATACCCAACAGGGTGCACCATGAGAAGGTGAGGATTGGACATTAGGTTAGAAGCCCTGGTCGATTCTCCACATTCCTTTAAAGGCTATGTGGAGGTCTCCTCTCAGTTATACAGCTTTGACCCTTAAGCACCCTAGGTGGCGACCTTTCCTTCTTTTGATATCCATTCAGTGCTGAATTTTGTCCACCTTTTGTGTGGCAGTCTACTAATGTGTCCAGCCTATCTCCATTTACATGTTTTACAACATTTCACAATATTTCAGTCATCTCTCTCTAATTCTAGTATTTCTTATTCTATCCCTTTTTGTTGTGTGAAGTATTCTTCTCTCCAAGCTTTTTGCACCACATGCAACTTGACTTACTATTTTTTAGTTGTTCCATGTCTCACTTCCATAAGTAAATACTTCTTCTCTCTTCCATCATCTATGTGGATGATGATGAGGCCGAATGAAATCTTTCCACTTCTGTCTGTCCTGGGAGAGTCCGAACAATTCTATCCAGTTTGGTGTTGCTTGTTGTGATTTGGTTTTCAGGTCCTCTTTTATTTTGTCTGTCCATCTAATTCCGGGAGTCCTTTGGATCTTTTACCTTCCATCGTTGTATTCTGGGCTTTAGATGGTAGTTTTTCTGTTCCCATTCTGGTCACATGGCCAAACCATCGCAGTCTTCTTTCTTGGATTTTGTCTATTATTGTTATTTCTTGTTTTAGTTGTTTCCTTATGTCTTCGTTTCTTGGTTGATCCAGCAGAGATACTCCAAGTAATCTTCTTAGCCAACCCATTTCAGTAACTAATAATTTTTTCTCTTCAGCCTTTTTGAGATTCCAGCATTCGCTTCCATAGAGGAGTATTGGGAGGACCATTGTTTCATAGATTCTTACTTTTGTTACTTGTTTGATGTCTCTTGACTTCCATATTTTATTAAGTCGTCCAAAAGTTTGGGATGTTTGACTGATTCGTCTGTTTATGTCTTTTATAATTTCACCATTGTACTCGATAACACCTCCAAGGTAGGTGAAGTTTTCTATCTGCTCTAGATTCTTACTATCAATTTCAATTTTCAGATTGGTGCTTCTTTTTCCCATTTGCATAATTTTTGTTTTGTCTATATTTATGTTTAATCCAGATTTTATACACTCCTCCTTTATTTTATCAGAAATTCGCTGTCGATTTTCTTGTGTGCTTGCAAGTAATGCAATGTCATCTGCAAATTTCAAATTTGTCACATTTTCCCCATATATTTTGATTCTGGTATCTTCATTGTTTAAGGCCTTATTGGTTGCTTCTTCCAGTGTAAGATTGAACAGGTCTGGTGACAGATTACATCCCTGTCTTACTCTGCTCTCTGTGTGGAACCATTTGGTTAAGGTGTCCTCCATTCGTACTGCACTTTCAGATTTCTCATACAGATTCTTTATTATCCTTATGGTTTTGTTGGGAATTCCAAATTCTTCCATAGTTTTCCATAGTTCTCTTCTATGGATTGAATCAAATGCCTGACGAAAATCTATGAAATTTATCTAGCAACTTTGGTTGTATTCTATTGTCTTTTCTATTAGCTGTCTTAAAGTGAATAGTTGATCAATTGTGCTTCGGCCTGGTCTGAAACCTGTTTGTTCTTCTCCTAGTGCCAGTTCAATATATATATGGCTTAATTTGTTTTTGGAGTACTTTTGTAAAAATCTTACTTGGAATACTTAGGAGGCTAAACCCTCTGTAATTATTGCATTCTGTTTTATCTCCTTATTTTTATATAGGAGTTATGACTGATTTGGTCCAATCAGTAGGCACTGATTCGTTTTTGTAGATCCTTTCAAATAATGTCTTTAATGGTTCCAAAAGTTGTTCCTTTCCTGCTTTTAAGAATTCTGCATGCATTTGATCAATGCCAGGTGCTTTCCTAGTTTTGAATTTTTCTATGCTGTGTGCTATTATTTCTTCGTAAAGATATTTGTTTCCTCTTCTATTTCAGTGGCTAGAATCGTAATATCCTGGGAGCTGTTTTTATTATATTAATCTTTGAAGTATTTCTTCCCATCTGGCCGTTCTTTTTGTTTTATTTTCAATTAGTTGTCCCTCTTTGTTTTTGATCATTATAATTTTTGTTGTCTGTGTCTTACTACTTTGGTCTATTTGTTTATATAATCCATGAAGGTTATTTTCTTTTGATAGCTTTTCAGCCCTTTTGCATTTTTCTTCTAACCAGTTATTCTTGTCTCTTTTAACTAGTTTTCTAATTTCTCTGGTTAATCTATTATATTCATTTCTGTTATAGTTCTGTTTTAGTTTCATGCTTTTCCTTTGATCGCT
This sequence comes from Typopeltis vanoorti, assembly GCF_054136105.1. Lineage (NCBI taxonomy): Eukaryota > Metazoa > Arthropoda > Arachnida > Uropygi > Thelyphonidae > Typopeltis > Typopeltis vanoorti. The sequence continues at coordinate 11,143,289 of NC_143567.1, read as the reverse complement.
TAACCTTTTTACTTCATGCGAGATCCAATCCTTTTTACTTTCTCTTTCTATGTAACCTATTGTTTTTTCTGCTGAATTTAATATTATTTCTTTTAATTTGCACCAGTGTTCTTCGATGTTTATATTCTGTTTTGGTAGTTCCTTCAGGTTTTTATCTAGTTCTAGTTGATATTTTCTTAGAATATTGTTGTCTTGTAGTTGTTTTTTACATTCAGTCTTCTTTTGACTCTAAAAGTGCTTCCAGATTTTATCTTTATTCTTAGGTTTGCTAATACTAGCTTATGGTCTGATCCACAATCTGCAGAGAAGGATATGCAATTTAAGATACTTGATTTCCATCTTTGGTTTACGATAATATAGTCTATCATATTCTTGGTTTGTCTGTCTGGTGATATCCATGTCCATTTTCTTTGGGGTTCTGGATGTTTATAGAGAGTGTTGGTTATTGTTAGTCTATTATTTGAGCAGAAGTTTAGCAGTCTTTCGCCATATTCATTGCTTTCTTCATACCCGAACTTTCCAATTACTCTTGGCCAGGTATCCCAGTCTTTGCCTACTTTTGCGTTTAAGTCCCCCATTACAATTAGGAGATCTTGACTTAATGTCTGTGTACTGCTTTTTGAAAATCTATATAGAACTCCTCAATGCCTTCTTCTGATGATGTCGAAGTTGGTGAGTATACTTGAATAATTGTTAGTGATTCAATCGATGTTTTAAATCTTGCTTTAATTATCCTAGGTGAGATAGGATTGTAGGACAATAGAGAGTTTGAGCCTTTGGTTTTAATATAAGTGCTGCTACTTCTTGGTGTTTGTTGTCCTCCCTGCCTGAAGTTAAGATTTTGTACTGTCCATGGTGGAATTCTCCTTTTCCAGTCCTTCTGGTTTCGCAGTCCAGTCACTTCCCATCGGTAGTTGTCTAATTCATGCAGTAGTATTTCCAATGCTCTTTCCTGGTGAAGAGTTATGTTATGTTCTTCCTGTCTATTAGGTGATGTTTTGTTCCAATAGCATATTTTTCGCGTTCACTATCTTGGTTCCCTAATAGTGGGCACGACCTTTGTTTGACCGGGCAACGGTCGAGCCGGCATGTATCTTTAGGTTGGTTAGAGTTCATTCGGTTTCAATGGTTAAGTTTTCGTCAAGTGTCAACCACCACTCCTTGACCTAAATTCAGTTTTTTTTTTTAGTAGGTAGTGGAAACTACAGTTTGAGAGGAAAGAGTCGCCTCCTCGCCCTCGAGTTGCTCTAATAGCACTGAAGAGGGGAAGGAGTAAGAAGTAAGAGAGTAGAGGGAAAGAAGACTAGACGACCAGTCTCCAGATATGATATACCAAGTGTATATTGTATGAAGTAAGATCAGGTCTAGCTTGGGTATCTCGGGTCTGCCATGCCCATACTCACCAGTGTGATCCCCTGAGACCAGAAGTAAACACTGGAATAATGCATATATTAGAGCTTTCTTTTAAGGCATAAAAAGAAATCTCTTTTATATAGTCAAAATGCTTTCTTTCCTTGTGTGATTCTTTTACTTAATTCTTTATCTTGTTTCCTAACACTAACTAAATGACCAAGGAAAATATAGTCCTCCAAAGTTTTAGTCTGATTATCTAGATATACCACTCTGATATCTATCAGTCCTCCCTCTCATCCATGGTGTCAGCTTCATGTTCATCCTTATTTGCTCTATCCTGCATCCTATCAAATGCCTTTGCAAAGTCCAGAAGTATCATGATGTAACAATTTCCCTTATCTAATTCGGCTGTCACTTCATGGTAGAAAGTAAGTAAATTACTAAGGCTAGACCATCCTTCATAAAGTCATGTTGCCACACTCTTATGATATTCCTGTTCACTCATTTCTGAATTCTGCCCTTATAACTAACTTCTCAAGTATTTTAACTGTCATTCCTGAAATATTAATTGGCCTGTAATATAATTCTAGTGCTCTCTTTGTAATGTAACAATTGTTTATTTCCATTCCCTTTGCACTCTGCCATTACTTAAGCAATCTACTGATGGATAGTGGCATTTCTCTTGCACTTTCTTGTAACACATTGTATTCACATTGAGATTTAATATCCTAAACACCTAGAGTTCATTTTCTTCTATTCTCATGCAATAACCAATGTAATAGAGAACAGTATTATTTCTGCTTGGATGATACACAGCCTTCCTTATACCATCGGTCTTCATTAAAGTTATCCTTTCTAATATAAATGATTCTTCCTTTTACTTGCCACATGGTGAAAGAACTCTTTGGGATTTCCTTTTGCCTGCTTGCCTGCCTGATTTTCTCTCAGATTTTGCTTTTCTCACTCTTATTCACTATGATAGTCACCTTTCTTGCCTGTATTTTGTATTGCTCATCATCGAGATAATCACTTTCCTTGGATTTCCCTCCATAACATTTTCTTCTCTTGAAGCAATTTCTTAATAATGCCACTACTCATCCACTTAACATCCATATTATATATATTTTTCTAACTGTAGGTATTATGCATTCTAGTAGGGCTTTCCTTTAATACCCTTGACTATTTTTCATGTATTACTAATAATAAATTATAAGAAAAAATCTTCCAACATGTATTACTAATATTCTTTAGTTGCAATCCTTACACAAGGTTGCACATCCCACAACAGTGAGCAAATGATACAAAGTTTGTATTCTGATTAATTTGTAAATAGGGCTACTCTCATTATTCTGAAATTTGAAGTGTACCATAGATTTAGAAAAGACTCAATGGTTAACTTTTAACAATTTGATGAAAACAACTATATAATAAAGATGACCAGCTTTCTTAATATTATTATTATTGACATCTGACCTCCATGGAGTCAGACTCATCGTGGGAGCTACATACTCGTACACAATGCTCATCTGACTGTGTCTTAAACTGATTCGTTGGGTCTACATACACCCAGGCAATGTATTCTGCTCACCAACCACTCTCCATACAAAGAATCTTCTCACTCTTCTGGTCACATCCTCCTTATACAGTTCCCAATAATGACCTCCCCCCCCCTCCCATTCTATGAAAAATCTCTTCCATGTCAACTTGATAACAACCCCTGACTAGCTTTTATTATTATTATGATTCAGGCCTCCATGGAGTCAAAAGACTCATCATGAGAGGTCCTTCCTAGAAAACAGTCTATCATAAACTCATTGATTGTTCGTGCTCTCACCACTCTGTCAGGAAATGCATTCCATGGTTCAACTACCCTCCATGCAAAGAAACCACTCCTCACCCTCTTGCTCACAGCTTCCTTTCATAACTTCCACCAAGTGAAAGAACTTCCCAGTGTGTTCTCAATCATATTACCTCTCCTTCTGTTATCTACCAAACTCTGCGGTCCACATTCCCTCTGTCAATCCTCATAATCAACATTGTATAGTCTTGAAATCATCTTTGAAACTTTTAACAATTTGATGAAAACAACTACATATATATATCAGATAGCCACAGTTAATTTATCCCCTTCAAATACTGGGGACCAAATTTGAGAACAATAGTCTAAGTGTTATCTGATCAGAGCATTATACAATGAAGTGACAACTCTTTTATCTCTACAGGCAGCGTCCTTCTCAGTATTGAAACAGTCCTCTGGGTTACCTTCACTACCTTTGAAATATGTTCCCTGAATTTCAAGTTTCTATTAATCATCACTCCAAAATCTCTTGACTCTTCAACTTCCTCCAGTACAACTCCTACAACAGAGCATGCTGCCTCCCATCGAGGTATCCCAAACTTCAAGATTTCCCATTTTACTGCATTAAACTGAAATCCCCATTCATTTGCCCATTTATTCAAATCCTCTTGCAGGGCTGCCACATCTGCACTAATACCCTTTCCTAGCTTCAATCATCTGCAAACAACTGAATATCCCCCCCCCCCTTGCAATCCACTGACACTGTCATTGATATAAAGGTTAAACAATACAGGTCCTAGTACTGAGCCCTGTGGGACCCCCACTTGTAACTTTCTGCCTCTTTTTTATATTGACCCACCATACACAACTCTGATACATATCAGATAGCCAATCCTGAAACCGTTGACTAACCTGACATCTAAACCCATGTGCTGCAACTTAAATATCAGCTTATCATGTGGCACCCTGTCAAATGCATTTGCAAAATCCAAAAAATTTTCAGTATATGCCTTTCCCTCATCAACCGCTCTTGTCACGTTATTATAAAAGGCAATGATATTACTAAAGCAAGAGCACCATGTTGACTCTCACAGATAACATTACCCTTATCTGCCCAACACGATATATGGTCCCTCACTAATTTTTCCAAGATCTTAACAACTACTGATGAAACATAAACTGGTCTATAATTTGACACTTCAGTCTGCTATTGCTCTTATGCACTGGCACTATCTTACCTTCCTTCCATTCCTTGGGTGCCTTTCCCATAGCAATACTTTCATTGAAAAGCCAGGTCAACGGAACTGTCAGTTCTTTAGCACATTCTCTCAAAACTCGTGGCGAAATTCCATCCAGTCCCACAGCTTTATTGACATCCAGAGTACTCAGTATCTGAAACTCGTACTCCTCTTGCACCTCTAAACCTCGAACCTGCCCTATCCCTCTAGTATAATAACCTACTTCTGCAGGATGAAATACCCCAATAAAGTGTTCATTGAACAATTCCACTATTATTATTATTTATTATTATTATTATTACGGGTATCTCCATGGAGTCAGTAGACTCATCGCGGGAGACCCAAACTAGCAAAACAATATCTGTCATATCTCTTCTTGAATTCATTTACAGATGAAGAGCTCACAACAAAGTCAGGCAATGAATTCCACTCATTCACCACCCTCCAGGCAAAAAACCTTGTTCTGACACCTTTGTTAACCACACTCTTCTTTAATTTCCAGAGATGACCTCTTGTTCTTCCATCACTATCACACAGCTGAAACATTTCCCCTGCATCAATCCTATAAAAACCTTTTAGTAATTTGAATGTTTCTATCATATCCCCTCTTCTTCGCCTATCAGCCAATCTCTGCAATCCACACGCTCTCAATCTATCAATGTAGGGAGCATTTTTTATATCACTCACCAACTTGGTCACTCTTCTCTGAACCCTCTCCACAGCCTCCTCATCTCCAAGGAATCCAGGTGACCAGACCTGAGCACAGTAATCCAAATGTGGAAGTATCAATGCTTTATAAAGGGGAATAATAACCTCTTTATCTCTGGATGTCAGTGTGTTCCTCAACAACCAAGTAATCCTATGTGCAATCTTGGACACCTTAGCAATGTGTCCTCTGAACTTCATCTCCTTATCTACCAATACCCCTAAGTCCCTAGCCTCATCAATCTCTTGGAGTACCTTTCCATCTATGTAGTACACAGCTGGTAATCTTTTAATCCCAAAATGCAAGACTTTACACTTTTCCACATTGAACTGACATCCATTTTCTTTTGCCCATTTTACCAGCTTATTTAAATCCTCCTGCAAACTTTCAACATCAGCTTGATTTTTTATTGCACTACACAACTTTGCATCATCAGCAAACAACTGAATATCTCCCTTTAAGCCGTTTCCTATATCATTTATATACAAATTAAACAACATTGGCCCAAGCACAGAGCCCTGAGGCACACCACTGGTCACCTGCCTCATTCTGGACTCGGCTCCTCCATACACCACCTTATGGTATCTCTCCCTGAGCCATTCTCCTATCCATATCACCAATTTAATATCCATTCCCATCTGCTCCAATTTGCGTAACAGTGTTCTATGGGGTATCCTGTCAAAAGCCTTAGCAAAATCCAGAAGTACCACTGTGTAGCCAGTTCCTTTGTCCAACTCTGATGTTATTCTATTATGGATAGTTAATAGATTGCTAAGGCAGGATCTAGCTTTAACAAAACCATGTTGGCCTCTATAGAGTATCATATCCTGATCCACCCATTCTTGAATTTTGTCTTTAACCAACTTTTCCAATACTTTTACCACTACTCCTGAGATGGTGATTGGTCTGTAATTCAATACTGCAGTTTTAGAGCCACCCTTATGCAAAGGAACCACTTTGCCTAACTTCCACTCCCTAGGGACCATACCAGAGTTCAAACTTAAATTAAATATCCAGGTAAGAGGGGTTGACAATTCATTTGCACATTCACGCAACACCCGAGCTGATATTCCATCTAAGCCTACCGCAGTGTTTGCATTTAAGTTTCGCAATATATTTAATACCTCTGATTCTTTAGCTTCAATTCTCACATTAGGTATTGCTATAGGTATAGAGATATCCTCACTTGGGTGATAGACTTTTGAGAAGTGATCACTCAGTAACTCGACTATTACATCTGATTTTGTCACCTCAATACCATCAGCACCCACTAAGGTTATCCTTCCGAAGTCATTCTTCCTCTTACTTGCCACATAGCGGAAGAACTCTTTGGGATTACCCTTGATCTCTTTGGCTAAGGTCTTCTCATAATCTGATTTAGCTTTTCTTACTATGCTGGTAACCTTCCTAGCTTGAGCTTTGTACTGCTCATGGGTGTCCTGATCGCCCTTCTCCTTGTAAATTCTCCATAACATTTTCTTTTTTTGTAGTTCAAGCTTGATACTACTGCTCATCCATCTAATGCCTGCCTTGTTTGACCTCCTGACCATGGGGACACAATCTGATATTGCTTTCCTCAGATACCCACTGATTTTATCCCAAGCACTGCTAACATCTTTCCCTTGCAATATGTTCTGCCATGGGATGGCTGCAAGCTCACTCCGAAGCTTGTTATAATTGCCTAACCTGTAGTTTCGTACATACCCCTTCTTAATAGAAAAATCCACAGATTTTGCAACCTCCCAAGTCAATACCACATGATCGCTTTCACCAACCGGAGGTAACGAGGTCACCTTACTTATGCATATAACCTCAACCAATAACCAGGTCCAACACTCTCACACCACGTGTCCCTTCAGTTACGTGCTGTTTCAAGTAATTATCTCGTAGCAGATGTATGAACTCCATTTCCTTTTTGCTACGTGATATTTCCTCCTTCCAATTGATATCACCATAATTAAAATCCCCCATAATAATCACTAAGCCTTCACTCATTGCACTAAGTTGCTGATGCATGAATTCAATATCTCCCCCTGTACTCCCTGGCCTATAGCAGCATCCAACTGTATATTTGGTTGCGTTGGTCACTATTTCGCACCAGACTGCCTCAAATGAACTCTCATTCACATGTCTATCATCATGATATACTACTTTCTTTGGCTGCAACACATCAGCTATCATCAACAGTACTCCTCCTCCTGTTCTATCTTCTCTATCCTCCCTGAAAATACTGTACCCATCACATTCAATTCCAGTGACCACATCTTCTGCTGACAGCCAAGTTTCACTAATGCCTACAACTTTTGGTGAGATTTCACTGACTAATGCCAAAAATTCTTCTCTCTTATTTCTAATGCTTCTAGCATTGGTATACAAAAATTGCAGATTCCCTCTAGATCTTGTACCGGCTTTAGAACTGATATATAAGTCACTAACTACCGTAGTCCTATGCCGATTTTTTTCCCCTCTCTTCTGCAATTTATTCTGCCTATAAGGATCAATAAATACACAATCAGTGCTAAAGTTGCTCTCTCTTACACTCAACCTTTTCAATATTAGTTTCCCTGCCCAATAACTTCAACCTGTTCAGAAAACAATAACTTCTTCAATCTCTTATGTCCTTCCATGTTAAGATGCAGTCCATCTCTAGCATACAACTGCCTTTTTCCTTCAAACACACTCCAAACATCAACAAACTCCAGACCTCTTTTTCTGCACATTCTTGCAATCATATCATTCATTATCATTGCTCGTCTACTTAACTCGTAATTGTCAAAACGAGGCAGCACACACACTATTCTCCCATTGACACTTTTCCTCTTCACAATATCTAATAATGTTCTTAAATCTTTTCCTACCCGATTTATACTACCTCTCAGGTCATTCGTACCCACCATAACTATCATCTTGTCTGTTTCATGCCCTCTCTTTATTGCTAAAGCCACTCTTTCTATTGTACCATCAGCCAAGCACTCCTCATGCATACCACTCTCCATACCCTTAATCATAGAATCACCATATATTTTACCACTATTAACTTCATTCAAGTTCACACTCATGGACTCATTCTCTACACTATTCAGCATGACTCTCCCAGCTTCATTACTCAACTCTCTATTACTTACCCCCCCACTCTCACTACATCTCATTTCTTCTTGGCCACTTGTGGTTTTATTATGTTGACTCCCAATCACTCCCATACTATTTATTACTGAATCATTCACCCAAGACTCACCCATATGTAATCCTGTTCTAGTTACTTCAGCTAAAGTAATCTCTATAGTCCTAATTTCTCTGTTTAACACATTAAACTCAGCTTTAACTTCCAGTATCTCCTTACCGATCACTTCCACTTCCTCATGAAGAAGATGAAGGTCATTTTTCATTTTCATAAACTCCCGCCGAAGTTCTTCCGCTACGGTCCCGATGTCAGCTTCCATTCCTAAACGCTCCAGCCTATCCCGACACTTCTCACATACGTCGACATTTTCTTTCTTTTCATTTTGCCAGACCGACCACAGATCCTTCACATTTTTCGGTGCATACATGTAGCAGTTTCCGCAACGCATCCATTGCGAAAAATCTAACGCTGAGCCAGCCTTTCGTGTAATAGTAGAAGTCCTGCGCGCCGCTGACGTACGTTTCTTGTTGGACGCCATCTTTACACGTTGATATAGTGAAACAAACGGCAGTGAAAACACAATATATACAACACAGTTCTAAACAATAATACCACTGAAGGACACTTGTTTCTAACCGATGCACAATTTTAGCACAATTTGTGACAAAAAGCCACACTATATTTAACTTTAAAAACACGTTTTCTAGACTAGCTTAACTCGACCGCCACATTTACCAAGGACACTAGCGCCACCCCAAGGACACTATGTCCTCAACATCATTCACTATTCCCATTTTTTATCCCACAATGTCATTCTTCCACAATCACTTCTCCTTCTACTGGCCACATAGCTAAAAAATTACTGCATCCCCTTATATAGCTGTCATATTCCTCCTCCACCTCCCATTCACAAGGCTTAGCAGTTTACATTCTCTCAATCTGTCCTCGTACTCCACTTTCCAAAGACCACTGACCACCTTTTTGAATCATCTCTGGACCCTTTCTAACATGTCCTCATCACCAAGAAAACCTGGTGACTATCTGTGCCATATGAGGCCTGATAAAGGCCTTACACAATGGCATCATAACCTCTATTTCTGCATGTCAGAGTTCTTCGCATCATTGCTGTTATCTGATGTGATGTCTTCACAACTTGTGCAGTGTGGCCCCTGAATTTCAGGTCCTTGGCCTAGATCTCTCATCTCCTCTATCTCCTTTAAGTTTCCCACTAAGTGTATACTTTGCATCCCATCATTGCTTACCAAATTTCAAAACCTTACACTTTGCAACATTGCATGCAGTCTATTCAAGTCCTTTAAGGCCGTAACATCCGCTTGACTCCGCATTGCTCTGCCCAGTTTTGCATCATTTCCAAACAGTTTCATATATCATAATATTTAATATATAAACTGAACAAACAATGGTTGCAAAACTGACTCCTTTGGCACACCACTAGTCACCTTCCTCTTTTGGGAGGATACTGCACCCCAATCTTCAACTTCCTGATACCTATCTGACAGCCAGTCACTGATCCAACTCAGAAGTCTGTTATCCAATCCCATCTGGTTCAATTTATTTAACAGCTTATTGTGTGGCAGTCTATCAGATGCTTTTTCAAAATCCAAGTACATCACTGTATATGCATCTGCCCTGTCCAAGGTATTTGTTGCCTTGTTATGGTACAGTGGTGTTCAACCTTTTTTACTATGCGAGCTACTTTTCTATAAAACGTTATTTGGCGATCTACTCTCTTATATAGATCACGTTCCCCCAACCTGATATCTGATTATGCACAAATAAACAGCTAAAAACTTTATTTGGCATTTAAAAATTTATTTATCACTTTTAATTATTTTAATACAACAAATATTTTTATACAACAAAAAACAACAACAAATATATTGAAATAAAATATTTATTTCTCTATTTTGGAAAACCAAAGTTAGAAAAAACAACAGATTGATTACAAACTCACAAGTTACAGGAAATGCTGGTTGATTTTAAAAAAAAAAATAATAAATAAAAAATAAAAAATAATGTGAAATTTGGCATTGTTTGGAGCTCGCAATATTTTCATAGTCAAGTTGATATGAAGAAATGGCCAATTGCAGACAATCATCCAAATGATCATTTGTAATTTGGTTTCTTAATTGATTTTTTATGATGGTCATATTTGAAAAAGCAGATTCTGACAAGTATGTCGATCTGAAACAAGACAGAATTTTCGCACAATATCAGTTAATATTGGGAATTTTTCATGTGCATACTTCCAAATAACTTCATTGTTTATTGATTTTAAATGTAAACTATTCTGAAAGTTCTACTTCAGCTTGGTTTATAACAAACAGCCCACTAATTTTATTTGAAATTTCTGTGATGTTCAAGTTTTCTTGAAATGGATTATTGATAAAAGATAATCATTTCAGTTTTATTAAAATCTTTAAATCTTGAATTTATTTCTTCCTCAACTAATTCTATTTCACGAATAAATTCTTTTAAATCATAGCGAAGCATTTCTTGATTTTGTTCAAAAAATTTTAATAAATATGGAAGATGTCTAAATTCACGGTCATTTGTATTTTTCTTTAATAAAAGTAAGTATTGTTGGAAAGTTTTTATTGAACTTAACATGTCAATTAAACTTTTATCTCTACCTTGTAACTCTAAATTTAAATTGCTTAATTTCATACAGAAATCTACTAAAAATGATAAGTGTAACAACCATCTTTTATCACTCAGTTGTGAATAAATATCTCCTTTTTCATCAAGAAAATTTTTTATATTATTAATTAATACAAGAAATCTTTTTAAAAATTGACTTCTGCTGAGCCAGCGAACGTTATTGTACAACAGAAGTTTCCTATCATCATCTGCCTGTAATTTAAATAACCGGCATTGCAGGGCTTTTCCTCGAACAGAATTGACAATTTTAAATGTAATATCCAAAACATCTTTTGTGTTTAATCTTTTACTACACAGTACTTGTTGGTGAATAATACAGTGGTACATTAAAAAATCTGGATATTTTTCATCATTTTTACATAATGAAATGAAACCTGATTTATTACCGATCATTGCAGGAGCACCATCAGTAGTAATAGACACAAGTTTAAAAGGCAGAAGTTTGTGTTGTTTCACAAATTCATCAAATGCCGAAAATATGTCTTCTCCCCTAGTCCTTCCCAATAATGGTATAATTTTCAAAAGTTCTTCTTTACTTGAATAATCTTGAAATACCATGCGAATAAATACCATTAACTGAGCAATATCAGTGAAGTCGTTTGATTCATCAAATTGTAATAAAAATGCAACACACTGCTGAATGTCTGACATTAACCTGGCCTGGAAACTTTTCTCTGGCAATTGGAATTCTTCCTTTCGGCAATTTGAAACCTTGTCTGCGGCCTAGAAGTAGTCTTGAACCGAGAAGCTCCTTTCTGGAAGCGGGAAACTCCTCTCTCAACGTGGATTAGGGCAGTCTCTCTGACAGTGACTCTGAACTGGGCAGTCTCCTCTCTGACAGCAATTCTGGAACTGGGACCTCCTCTGAGACCTCGCGTGAAGTTTGGCAACCCCCAAAGAATCGGTATGCGTCTTTCATCTTAAGTTTCAAGTTCAGCACGCCTTTTGTTCTCTTCCGCTTTCTTTTGATTGTAAGTTGACGGCCATCGGAAAGTTGTTTGAACTCTCTCTGACTGACTTCGGAGATGTTTATGCTTAGAGCCTGCAAGCCTTTCTCATTCATACAAGTTTCAATAACAATCTTTCTAATGATACCATGTACAACTTTGGTGACAAAAACATTGCCTTTGTTTTAACACTCTAACATATTCTTATTAAAGCAGTATATACAGTTAGCTTCAAAAGAGTTATTTACAAAAACATCTAATACAAACTATACCAAGACAAACAAAGTTTATTTTTTTACAATATTCACATGGGACTTAACCTAAGTAAAAAATCGATGTAATGTGCTTTGGAATATTTAAGCTACAATCGAGTTTTTACACTTTGCTTATAATCGTATTCACTCGGCTCACTGTTTGACTTCCACTGATCCAAATTAATTCATTTACCCGGACTTATAAGAAAATTACTGATTTGACAATTTTAACGAAAAATAAATAAACCATAGCAATACACTTAAAGCAAATTAAAAATAATACAAAATAATGATAAATAAAATATTATGTTTTCAGTTTTAATTAAATTTGTAAGTATGGAGGAATACACAAGAGATCGACCGGTCGATTGCTATTGACGGGTTGAACACCCCTGTTATAGTACATAAGTAAGTTAGTAAAACGTGATCTCCCTTTAACAAATCTGTGGCGATAACCACAGGGAATACTGCTATTATCAACCAAATTCTGTATCCTACTTCTCATCATTCTCTCCAGTACCTTCATCATAACTCCAGATGTACAGATTGGCCTATAATTTGTAGACACAATCTTATCACCACTTTTATGCAGTGTAACAATTTTACATTCTATTCACTCCCTTGGATCCTTTGTTGCTTTAAGACTTATTAAAACTTTACACTTAAATTTGTCAATTTTACCCTGATGAGGATGAAACGCCCTTATAAAATGATCACTGAATACCCCAGCAATGTCTTCTGCAGCAGTTATCATTCTACCATTTCCATCCATTAACATCATCTTATCATAATCATTTTTCCTTTTAATTGCCAGATATCTGAAAAACTCTAGGGTTTTTCTTTGCCTGATTTAATTGCCAATTTCTGCTCATACTGCACTATTGTTTTCTTTACTAACTGAGCCCTCTACTGTCTTGCGGAGGGCTCAGTTCTTTACAACCTTTGTGTAATTGATTATTACAATTATTCATCTTGTACTACTTCCAAAGTGTCGTCTTCTTCCAGATTTCATGCTTAATCCCCTAATTCATCCATTTTACACCTACATTATTCAATCTTTTAGCCTTCAGAACACGTTAAGACACTGATGTGTTGAATTGGATTTAAACAGTATTGATGCGAACACAGATTGATAGGAAAATAACTATTTATTAACTTAAAAGCTAATATTTCGTGTGTATTATATCCAGCATCTTCAGAGCACACAGTTTGTTACAAATGTGAGACAACCACAATTCGATGTAACTAGTATAAGTAATTGCAGCGTGCAACATAAAAAGACAAAAGTCCTAATATGCCGCCATTTAAAAAAAAAAAAAAACACTAGTCCAAAGTTTTGAAAAAAATATAGTAGTCCAAATAGTAGTCCTTGAAAGTTTTTAAAAAAAAAAAAATAAATAAATAAAATTAAAATAAATATTAATTTGGTCTTAGGATGACTGTCTCCCAAATCTTTGGTAGATTTATACAGCCATACTTGTAAAGGTTTGGAGTATGTTTTTAAGGCATCTGTTGATTCCAGGAACAACCTCTCTGACTTGTAGAAGCTTCTGTGCAGTACTTTTGTTTTTTTCCAATTGATCCTGTGTACTAGGGTATCCAAAGCATGGTCTGCCAGACCCAACTTGCCATAGCGAAAGTGCCGGATATATTTTTTGTGTTCACTGAGGCGGATGTCCACAGTTCTTCCTGTCTGTCCGTAGTAGACTCGATGACAAGAAACAGGGCACTCCTGGATGTGATAAAGGAGTGAATCTGTCCTTAGGTGAATGGATGAAAGTAGCCAATTTCACATAAGGTTTAAATACATGCGCAGTTGGTGTTTGTTAAGCACCCTAGATATCTTTTCAGATGTGCCTTTAATGTACGGGATGGTGATAGTTTTGTTGTAGTCTTCTGTGGTAGATAGTGGGGAGGGGATTTCTGGGTAGCATTTAGTATTTTATCTATCTTATGGGAATTATAGCCATTGGTTAGGAAGGTGTGGCTTAGGTGAGAAAGTTCAGCAGTGAGAGCAATGTCATTGGAACAGATTGCTCTAGCTCTATGGGTTAGTGTTTTTTAAGATACCATATGGTTGAGAAGGGTGATGGTGTGATTGTTTGTGTAAATATCTCCCTGTATGTGGGGTTTTCTATAAACCGAAAATGATAAGGACCCTTCTGGAAGACGCGTGATCGGTGTGTCCAGGAAGGGTAGGCAGTCATCGGCTTCTAGTTCCATTGTAAAGTGGATTTTAGGGTGCTGGCTATTTAGATGCACTAAAAATGTATTCAATGTGTCTGGGCCATGTGGCCAAATAGCAAACACATCACCAACATAGCGTAGCCAGAGACTAGGTTTGAGAGTGGCTGTTTTGATAGCTAGCTATATCAGATGTTCTATGTAGAAGTTGGCTAAGGGGGGATCCCATAGCTGTCCCATCTAATTGTGTGTATATTTTCCCTTTCCATGTAAAATAACCTGCCTGTACTGAGAATTTAAATAGCTGAGATATATCAGGGGGGGGATTGTGAATTTAGTAACTTAAGTGTTTCAGTCAATGGTACATTAGTGAATAATGAGGTGATATCAATACTCACCATTAGGTCTGAACTATTTAAGGTGCGGTTTTCTAAAATACTTTTTAGGTGGGTAGAACTTTTAACAAAAGAGGGAGAATTGTTAGTGCAAGTGGCTAGTAGTTTGGTTAAATGTTTAGCTAGTTTATATGTAGGACTGTTTATATTATCTACAATAGGGCATAAAGGTGTACCTTGTTTGTGGATTTTTGGAGCTCCATATATTTTTGGTGTTTTAATATGATTGGTTTGAGTTTGTTGACTGTTTCTTTTGGCCAGGAGGTGACTTTGTGCAACAACTTGCACACCTTATTCTTTTGTGAGTTGGTGAGATCTCGATCTATAATTTGATATGTTGACCGGTCTTGGAGAGCGTGTTCATTTTGCTTTCATATTCTGTTGTATCCATTACTACAGTTGCGTTTCCTTTGTCTGATTTGGTTATTGTAATGTGGTTATTATTGTGTAATTCTTTTAGAGCCATTATTTCTTTATGTGGGATATTATTTTTGGGAAGTTTAGAATGGATTAGGATATTGGCCACGTCTAACCTAATATTATTGGCTATTGCTGGAGGCAGGTTGTATATTCCATGTTCAACGGAAGCCATTATTTTGGTTTTAGGAACTTCTTTAGGAGTAACAGCAAAATTGTGTCCACGACTTAAGGCACTCGTGGCTTCTTTGGTTAAGGTTAACGATAAGTTCACAACGATGCCATCTTGATGTAATTGCGGCCACTGTGTTGCTGGAGGATTTCAAATTTCTTCTGGTGTCGGTTTTTAACTTTAGCTAATTCTTTATTGGCTGTAGAGTCGGAGATTCTCTCCATAGCTCGGTGTTCAAAATGTCAGATAATATATCACATAGCGCACCGATGGAAGAATTTATTTTTGAAAGTTCTCGGCGAGTAGCATATATCTGTTCCCGTAATAGTGCTAAACTCGCTCGTTTATAAATACGTTGGGCTTTGGCCGAGTGAAACTTGTTCTTAATTTTTATACAGTTTGGTATCTCGGCACCTTTTTAAGAAGGCTAACCTGTTCAGTTGCCGCGACAATTTTACTTTCCACTTACCGTATTGTCGTGCCTTGTGTACGATATTATCTCCGTGAAGAATATTTAAATGCGTGGATAGGCTTATGTGTTCGTCATACATGTTGAATTGGATTTAAATGGTATTGATATAATAAAGACAATAATTACAATATTTCCATATTGCTCAACTCCTCATTCCATGCTATGGTTCCAAACTACCTCCCAAGCTTGTCATAATCACCAGCCTTGTACTTCCATATATATTCTTTCTTTACAGGTGTCTGTATATGGCTGGCATCCATCAAAGTACACCACTTCGCTCACAGTTGCATCCTCTGATGAAATGATCAGATCTAAAACTGTAGATCCTCACATGTCCCTCCTTTACCTTGTTGCCTGAAATAGTTATCTCTCAAGAACTCGAAATTCATTTTCCTTATTCCCATATACTATCTCCTCATTCCAATCTAAACCACCATAATTAAAATTGCCCATAATAATTACCATTTCTTTGTTCACTAATCCAAGTTGTTTATATATTTCATCATCATCACTCTCCACATTCCCTGGCCTATAGCAACATCCAACTAAATGTGTCTTCTTGTCCTTTACACTACATTGCCACTATTTCCCCTCTTTCATGTCTACCTTATGTGGACGCAATTCCCCTGCTATCATCAGCAGCACTCCCCTTATCTTCTTGGCCTTTCTGTCTTTGCAAAAAATATTGTATCCTTCGATTTCTATTCCCATTAGGATATCATCTTCTTTCAACATGTTTCACTTATTCCAGCGATTTTGGAGCAAATAAACTCAGTGAAACCATTTCATCTCCCTTATTTCTGATATTTCTGCATTTGTAAACAAACAGCAGTTCATTTTTAATTCTATAAGCAGTCCTATTTAAGCTACTTTTTGGTTGCGATTTCCCCACCACTTGCCACATACATCACGTATGTATAATTCCATTCTTCCCTCAAACTCATGCCATACATTCACAAACTGTACTCCTTTTTCCTCACACAGCTTCACTAGGATACCATTCATGATTCTGCTCTCCGTCTCAACTCATCACTCCATAGAACACACTGACAATCTTTCCCACTATACTGTTATCTTTCACTATTCTCAATAACCTCCTGATATTTCTGTTTTTGTAAAAAATATTGTATCCTTTCATTTCTATTCCCATTAGGATATCATCTTCATTCAACGATGTTTCACTTATTCCGGCAAACCTCCTGATATTTGCCCTTACATTCTCTTTACCCACTTAAATCATTTGTCCCCACAACCACCACTAATTCTCTTCTTTTTTTTTTTTTTTTTCTTTTAGGGTTACACGGTGATCAGCACTCATATTTGTAGATTTAGGGACTCAAAAACAGAAACGTCAAGTTTTATTTTATTTGTAATTAATAAAATAATCTGTTCAACACGTGTGTTTTTGAGTCCCTAAATCTACAAATATGAATTCTCTTCTTTGTTTCATCCTCATGTCTAAAGCCTGAATTATCTTGCCCTTTCTTTCTCCTGGATAGCAGACCTTATAGACTCTCTTAACTAATCCACTAACAATGGAGTCTCACCACACTGCTATCCTGGAATCACTTGTAACCTCTTTTACCCTTTCTTATATATATATATATATATATATATATATTCTATTCTTTTGCACACTTGCATTAGTTTCCACTTAACTTCTAATATCACATTGCATATTCCTCATTTCATTTTTCATCAAATCTTGCATTCTGACAATTTCACTCTGTGACTTTCATAGTCTCGCTACCTTCTGTTCTGCTGCACCTTACTTCCATTTTTTCATTCATACTTCCTTTCTTTTCTTTATCACTAACTTTCACTTCTACATTCTTGCATTCTTTCACTCCCTCGGTTTCACTAGCTTTCGTTTTATTTCTGTTTCTTTCATTGACTCCATCTTGTATTTCTTCAGTCTGTTTTGCATCCATTAACTTGTGGTCTAATAACATATCACACTTCCTACAAATCCATTTCTCTTGGCACCCATTCAACCTCTCCACAAACACATCTCTTACATTTCGTCATACATGTTCCACTCACTACATCGAACCATTTTTGAAAAGTATGTTGTTAATGGCACTTGATTTTTGCAGTGTTCACCTAGTTGCACTTTCAATGCCCGTGTGGTTCACCTTGTGACTACTGCCATTGGGTTCTGTTTAAACAAGGCAATTTCAGTTAATAAATCACACAGACGCACCAAGTTATCAGGAATAAACAGTACTACACCAAAATGGAAGTAATATTGCCAATTATTACTCAAAATAGCACTTATCTGTTTTTTTTTCAGAGCTCTTTTCTAACACTTACACACCTCATGGTCCTCTTATTTACAAACTTCTAGTAATATAACACATAATGCTTAATTCATTCCATGTAATTTGCCACTTTAGACTATAGTCTAAATTAATTTTAGTTTACATTATAAATACCCTATTATAAAACTGAAAATTTTAATGTGATATACAGTGGAGTCGACAGAGACCAAAGAGCACAAGCAGGAGTCATGATTTGGATTCATAACTCCCTTTCAAAACAGTTAAAACATAAATTATGGAAAGAAAGAATAATAGAAGCTAGAATAAAAATAGATAAAGGCTATTTAACAATAATTGGTTTATATGCCCCAGAAGAAGGAAGAGAACAGGATAATATTGATTTTTATAATCAGCTACAAAACATATATAATAAAATAAATAAAAATGATTACATAATTTTAGCAAGAGACTTAAATGCAAGAATTGGAAACACGAAAATTAATAATAATAATATAGGAATACATGGAGAACACACTCTAAACAGAAATGGTAAAAAATTGATTGACTTTGTAGTTTATAATAACCTAAAAATAATGAATTCCTTCTATAAACATAAAGACATACATAAATATACTTGGGCAGCAAAAGGATGGAAATCAATATTAGATTACTTCATATTAAATGAAAAGACATCAAAATTTTCACTAGATGTTAGAGTTCACAGAGGATATGAAATAAGCAGTGACCACTTCCTTGTTAAAATAAAATTAAGATTACCACCTAAATGGCTACAAGTAGCAAGAACAGAAAGAAAAATTGAAACATTTGTTTATAAAACTAGACTATTGAATGACACAAATATACAATGGCTATATGAACAAAGAATTAACCAGTGTCTAGATAAAATAAAACAAAATGAAGAAATAGAAATAGAATGGCTTAATATAAATAGATACTAAATGCAGCAGCAAATGAAAGCTTAGGAAAGACCAAAAAATTCAATTAAAGAAAAAAACTGAAGATCTGGGATGATACAATCAAAGAAATAATCAAAAAGAAAAAAGAAGCCTATCACAAATGGTTAAGCAGTAAAAGATTAGAAGATGAAATAGAATATAAAAGAATAAGAGCCATAGCTAAAAGAGAAGTCAGAAAAAGACATAGAGAATCATGGAATAAATTTGTTTCTAATTTAGAACATGATTTATATAAAATAAGATCCAATGTATATAAGATTTTGAAACACCTAAATGCAGATACCTAAGAAAACATAAAATTAAACACTGAATTGAAATTAGAATTTCTAAATTACTACACAGAACTGTGGACAGACAAATATTTTAAAAAAGACAACTGGCAAACAATTAACGAAAATGAAAAGGAAATAACTGAAGAAGAATTAGAAATCAGCCTGAAAGAAACGGAAAATCACCTGGAGAAGATAAGCTAGGTTCAGAACTATATAAATACGCAGGAACAAGATACAAAGGAAGACTTATTTTTAAATAAAATTTACTCAACTGGTATCCCCCCAATAGAATGGAAAAAAGCAATTGTGATTCCTATCTTTAAGAAAGGTAATAGAGATGACCCTAAAAACTATAGAGGTATCAGTATACTAAATTCATATTACAAAATATACAGCAGAATCTTAAATAACAAACTAATGAAATATTCTGAAAACTTTATTCTAGAGGTACAAAATGGATTTAGAAAAGGACGATCATGTATAGACCCAGCCTTCTGCCTAAAATAATAGAGAAAAGAAGAGAATATAATTTAGAAACACATATTGCATTTATTGACTTTGAAAAATCATTTGAAAAAGTTAAAAGAAACATATTATTTAACATATTAAAAGAAAGACCAATACCAAATAATATCCTAAAAGCTGTCACAAGTATATATGAAAATAATCAAATACAAATAAGATTAAATCATGAGCTATCATATACAAGAGAGATAAACCAAGGAGTCCGACAGGGATGTCCCCTCTCAGCAACTCTTTTTAATATCCACTTAAATGAAATAATAAAATGGAGTAAAAATTTACATCAAGGAATTAAACTTTCACCTACAGTTAACTTAAACACTCTCCTCTTTGCAGACGACCAAATAATAATTACAAATTCTGAAGATAACTTACAGAAAGCTATTTTAAATCTAAATGAGATATCCAAAGATTATGGTATGATAATATCGACGGAAAAATCAAAAACTATGGCCTTTAAAGGACAAGATCCAGCAAGAACTAAAATAGTATTAGATAACAAGATCTTGGAACAAGTGAATTCATTTAACTACCTAGGATGTATGATCACTTATGAAAATGAAAAAGATATAAACATAAAAATCGCAAAATATTTAAAAATAACAGGAGTAATTAACTCTATATTTAAACCAAACCTAGTTCAAAAACCAACCAGGCTGAAAGTATACAATACATTAGCCCTACCGGTCTTAATGTATGGAAGCGAAATCTGGACAATAAAACAAAGACAAAGATTAACAACAGCAGAAATGAAGTTTATGAGAAAAACTGCAAAGTATACCCTATTTGATCACAAAAGAAACGAAGATATTATGAAAGAATTAAGCCAAGAACCAGTAATTGAAAAAATTAAAAAATATAAACATAGATGGATGGAACACGTTCAAAGAATGAAAACAGAAAGATTACCAAAACAAGCCTTAAAGTACAAGCCATTAGGAAAAAGAAAACCAGGACGTCCTCTTAAATGATTCAACGATGACTTCTAAGGCCGGAACAGGCCATACTAGGCCTAAATTCTTGATACGTATGATGATGATTATAAATATCCAGATATCTGCTCACTCCAATATGAAAGTCATTAATATGTTGATCCATGCTTCGCTGCTACAACAGCCTTCAGTCATCTGGAAGGTTTTCCGCTAAATTTTGGTACAGTGTTGGAGTAATTTTCCTTCTGTTTTTTCAGAAGAGCATTGGTGAGGTCAGTTTCTGATGTCAGATGACCTGATCTAGCTTGCAGTCGATGTTCCAATTCATTCCATAGGGTTCGATGGAGGTAACATGCCCATCTCATGAAATCATTTCTGCACAGACCTTGCTTTGCTGATAGGAACATTGTCATATTGATACAAGAAAGGTACCTAAACTGAACTGTTGTTATAAAGTGGGAAGCACAAAATTGTCTAGAATGTCATTATAGGCCGGAGTGTTAGGATTTCTAATTAGAATTATGGAGAACTAGCCTGCCCATAAAAAAAATAGCTGCAAATTTTGATGCCTCTTCCACCACACTTCATAGTTAGCCCAATACATTCAGGTGGGCTGTATTCTCCTGGCATTTGCAAAACCCAGACTTGTCCATTCTACTGCCAGATGAAGCATGATTTGTCACTCCTTAGAACACATTTCCACTGTTTGGATTCAATAGCAGCGAGCTTTACACCACTTCATCCGCCATTGAGTTGCCCTTGATGTTAGGTTTGTATGGGTGGAGCTGTACAGCCCATGGAAACCCATATTCTTAATTCAGTGAAGTTGTTGTGGTGCTAGTATTGCTTGCAGAGGCATTTTAGAACTCAGTAGTGCTTCAACTTGAAGGCAGGCAATTTTTTCCTGCCACTCTTATTTTGTGTGACCTACCAGGCTGCAACTTTGCTATTGTCTCTAGGCATTTTTCCCACTTCTCAATAACATCACTTACAGTTGATTAAGGCAGCTGCAGAAGGGCAAAAATTCCCCAAACTAAGTTGTTGCAAAGGTGGCATCCTAAGATAGTTCCACTTTGAAAGTCACTGAGTTCTTCAGTACAGCTCATTTTATTGTTAATGTTTGTCTATGAAGATTGCAAGACCGTGTGCTCATTTTATAAGCCTGTAAGCAATAGTTATGATATAGCCATATCCTCTACTACTACAAAGGGGTGTCCAGATATTTTTTATCAGATAGTGTACCTCTGTCTATCTATAATAAATGGTTTCATTTATTCATTCATTTAAAGCAAGGGATATAATAATTGCTAGTAGATACCTAAAATTCTACTGCACATCAGGGACAAATATTCTGGGTGTGCAGTGCACAGAATATCAATAACACTGATATTATATTGTTGCATTTATTCATGCTAAAGACTCCCCTAATTGTTAATTGACTTTGTGTGATTCCTAAAATTAAACACAATATACTAATACTGCATGAAGAGGACACTTTTTTTGATGCCTAAATATTACACCACATCCGTGTTAATAGATCACAATGCGGTCACAAATACATATACACCTTTGAACTGTTTGAACAGACACACAGATGGCATAGCTTGTCAAGTTGTTGGCATTCCAGTGGAGTCCAATCAAGTTGAACTTGGTCATTTGTCATGAGTTGCTGCTTTTGTTTTTTAATTTTCATCTGTTTTACATGTGTGAGGTGTTAACTGACATGTTTAGAACACCAACATAGACAAGTAATTTTCTATAAATAATTTATAACTTTTTTTTGCCCATATTTACAATGGGAAACGGTGTTGATGTTTCTCCTGAATGTCCCAATTTCTGCCAGAACTTTTGTGAATTATGATTGATTATAGTTGAAGGAGGTTGGAACTTGTGTATTATAAATAAGTAAAACGAGTTATTTCAGCCTTTCTTTGGTTCAATCTGGAAAAATAATAATTTCCCAAGTGATTGGGTATAAAAATAATATAAAAATTGTATCAAAATTCAAATTATCGGTGTCTCACTCTAGTATTTATTATTATTACATGACACCTCTAGGGAGTCCAAAGACTCATCAAGGGAGGGCACCTACTCTACAACTTTCTGTCTCCACTAACTACAATGAACCACCATCTACACCAATGCCATCTACTGCCAAACACCACCACTAGGATATTCACAGACAATCGCAAACATCCATGCTCACGGCGGGATTCGAACCCACAGCTTCTTGACTGGAGAGCAGACACACTAACTACTCAACCAGCCAGGCTGGCCAATTTACCAATGATAATCTAATCTCACCACAAAGCGTAAATCCTTTGTGCTTCTCAAATAAATGGTGCTTGTTAAGTATAGCTATTGTTAATTTAATCTTTATACTTTTCATATTTAAAATTATATTAATTGATCAATTAAAGTACTCAAAGCTATTCTACAATTAATTGCATTGGACAATTAAGATGAGCACTGATGTACTATGCACTCTTAAAACATGCATACATCGATAACAATACAATCATACAGTGAAATTGACATGAATTTTGTATCACGGGTTGCATAAGCTACGCAGCACACCCAATCTAAATGGACATGTGATGCCACTTCTGCACATGTGTTATCAAATTAGATGGTCTCTGATGTTCATGAAATATCTTTTTCTTTAGTGAGGAGGTTGAATATTATGAGATCCATGAAGTGCAGTAGAAGGATTAAGATGGTGAGACTGTGATCTCTTCCATCTCACAGTATCTTTTGTCTGTAGATGTGTTTTTGAGGGATGAAAAACCCAAGTTTCTGAGAGAAAAATCCTCCCCCTCTGTATGAGCCCATCTAACTCACAGTTTCATTGAAAACAGTTGATAAAGGTTCCACATGTTGTAGACAGTATTTGAACCTAGGTCTTTCCCACCGAAGGGTTTATCTAAACTAACTGAGCTATTGAAACTCCTCTCACTAGATATAAAACTTGAAAGTTTTTTCTATGTTCATATAACATGATAATGGGAACTTTAAGAGTCTGGTAACTGATTTGAAAATAGCTGGCACTTGGAATTGAAACTACTTTGTAGCAGCAATGGTGGGGTGAGGAGGAATGGTGTAATGTCTGCTTGAGTGATATAGGGACTATTTCAATTTAATCCATGAGTGAAATAGTGATGTGAGCTTTGCTGGGCATTGTTTTTACAATGTGATGTTTCAGTGAGGGTTGATCTGACTTCTCTGTCTTCTTATGATAGTGTGTTTAAGGTATATTGATTCGGCAAGAATATTTTAGAAATTACCATACGTAGTAGATTATCTGTGAAGGGTTGTCTGTTGTCTTGTTCCTTTCCATAATAAGATTGTTCTGGATGTCAGAACTGATATTTAAGGAAGTTGTTCAAGTTGTTCTAAATAATAATTAACAGCCAGAGGATAAAAAAGTGGACTAAACAAGATTCATTGCAGATCTTGTTTAGCCTGCTCAAGTAACCAGGTGATTAGAACATCACAAATTGAAGACATCAGCTATATCAGAAGAATCTCGGATAAAAATTTCAAGGTATGTTTGCTAAGGGAATGTTGGTAAACAAATGTGATATCAAAGCTGAATTTGTTCACTGAACCCTGGGGGTTTGCAGAATTCTGGATGATGTTTGAATGGCCTTGTGCACTTGAAGGCTATGATAAGAACCTTTTCATTCTATAGGTAGGTGAATTAATAAATTCATAAATGATCTTAATGATCAGCTGTCTTGGTGGAACTTGAAGTGATTGCAAAACTTATTCTTCCATGGTATGGTATGTTCATAACATTTAATAATATTCCTATCCATAGGCTGAAACTTTACCTAATAATGATGGGTAGTAGTGTCTTAGAGAATAATAATCATTCAGCTATAATCCTCCATGTCCATCAAGAATTGTTTTCCTTTTATCTGCTGTTGAGATCATAATGTTGAGTGTAATGTTTCAGATTAGAGAGTATGAAGTTCATGTATAGAATTTTGGTGTCTTTTGAGTATAATCATTTGCAGGGAGACAACTTTCATCTGTTAGTAGTTTCAGGCTTTAGGACTGGTTTGAGTTTTGAAGTCCTATTACATTGCCAAATTGGATTATCAGTGCTAAAGGTGTGGAAAATTCTGATCTTAAAGCATGTGAAATAGTTTTTTTTTTTTTAATTTCTTTTTTTGTATTAAGATTATGCAGAAATATTTATATCAGGAAAGCTGTTTTTTGTCAAATTTGAAAATTTATCATAGATATTAATTAAATTTTTTTTTTTTTTTTTTTTTTATCTAGGTCTGCTAAAGAAGTGGAAGAAGTTCCAGATTTGCTATCTGCAGCTTTGGATGAATCTGGCATAAAACCAGATGAAATTACTTCAAACTCAGAAGTAAATAACTTGCCCATCCAAAATGAATCAGTAAGTTTTTAAATTTTAAAAAAAATCAAAATAAGATATTTATCAATATGAAAGAAAAATTTGAAAGAAAATCGAATTGAAAGAAAAAAGAAATATGAAAAGAACACAGGAGCCCTGTGTAGCTCAGTGGATGTGGCGTTTGCACACCACGGCACTTGACCGCACGAAGGAAGACTTCTTGGTTTCGAATCTAGTCGGCAACTAGAAGAAATTTTTCTAAGCCTTTTTTCGACCGGTTCCCGAGTTAGTCAATCTCTGGCACGGGCAAGCGTTTTTTTTCTCCAAGAAACTCAGGTTTTTCATCCCGCAAACTCAAGAAAATCGACCGTTGAACCCACATTATTTCAGATATTAAATACGAGTGTTAGGGTGATGGAGGCACTTGTTGAGCCCTCCCTCTTCACTGTGTGCTGCTTAATTAGTGATAGCCTTGGGCCAGCTATCTCTGATTGGGTACCTGTAGAGATTGAACTGCCCACTCAGGGCTAAACGGCCTCGTCTACTCCCTGTATATGGGAATAAAAGGGTGTTAGCTGATTTTTTTTGATGAAAGAAAAATTTTGAATGATGTGATACATTGGGGCCACCATTGTATAACCAACTCATCAAACTAAAAATTGTTTATTTACTAATTAAAATTTAATATTAGAAAATAAACAAAAAACATGCCTGAATATTCTTAATCGTAAAGTTGAATGCCATATTTGTAAAATTTTTAATCTGTTATATCAAGAATTTTAATCTTTATTTTGTAGTTATTTAGTAATGCACTTAATGATCAGGTTGAAATAGGATGAGATTGGAAATAATGTGGAAGGATCTTTACATCATGAATTCTCTTTTAGATTTTGTTTATCATTCTCTCTTCTTTAGTCTCATGGTGCCATACCCAGACATCAGTTTTTTAATACCTACTTTGCTGTTGTTCATACTTGTCATTGCACAAAGTGAAACTTAAATTATAACAGACTACCATAATTTCAAAGCAGATGCACATTACAGAAGATATAATAAAAGAAAACTGTTGCCTTACGACATATCCACACACTTCTTAAAGGACCATGTTGTTGCTTCAGTAGTAGTTATTATAATTTTAGTTTATTATTTCAGCTTTTAGGCAGCAGAACACTATTCTAGGCTTGTTTCAAGTTTTTTAGGAGAAAATTGGAGCACCCAGAGGAAAAATCAACTCCAAATACTGATAGTTCAGCAATGTTCTAGCTAATGCCACTGTGGGCCAACATGTAAATTATCATCCTCAGTTCTCAGACTTCAACTGTGACTTGCATTTCCTCATTCCTAATGTCTTTCTCTCATCCTTTTTATTATACATATACAGTATTAGATAAATAGTCCTAGTTACATATGATAAATGTCTTATATGCAATTACTGTTTTCTTGGAATGTTCCTATGAACTGTTATTTAGAAGTTATCAGTGATAATAGTCAATAACAATAAGCATAACACTTCCCTTACTGTTTACTTAACTTCTAATTAATTTATCACTTGACTGATGTTCAAAACTCAAAGTAAACTATAATTAGCAACATACAGCACCACCTATTCAACAACACACCAAGAAAAAAACAGTTATACTCAAATAATTATCCTTCATTTTGACATGACTTAAATGTTTATCCTGACTACATAAACTAATTTAGATATATCAACTAACGTTCTCTCTCGTTTAACCTTTCCTCCACCTTCAACATTTATCTACATCATTCTTAAAGTTTTTCACTCACTTTTGCTTTCTATAACAATTGGGAAAGAGCATTCTATAAATTCTGTCCCAGCTAATGATAATAATATAAGGAGATCATGTTATAACATGATCCACTCATATTGCTTCTTATTATGCCACTAATAGTTTCAACAAGTGTAATAGAGTTGATATGTATGTTACATTTACAATGACTTAATTTATATTAGCTTCAGTTAAGTCTCTGCTCCTTCTCCTGTTAAGTCATACAAATGAAAGTTAATGAATCTAGATTTTAATTTTTATGATGTAATCCTTCAATACTTTTTGAATCTTCTCTACATACTTTCAGTTCTTTAAATGCCCATTAGAAGTCTGTATGTGAGAGCTATAATCTGTGATTGACCTGATCAGAGACTTGTAAAACCTCTTCCTTGCAGTTCATGCTTCTTTTAATTAGGCTAACAACCCACAGTGTGTTACTTCTTACAAATATGAATCTGAACTTAAATTCCTTATCCACCATAATATTGAGATGTTTATATTTAGTGACACTTTCCAAATCTTTCCAATTCAGTTTGTATTCATTTGTCCCACTTGATTATCAAATGCATTTTCATTTCTCCAGACTAAATTTTAAATTTCTACTTCCTTGTTCAACCTTAAGATCATGCTGAAAAGATTTTTCAGGTTATCAGGATAATTCACTACATTACTCAATTTCACATTGTCAGCAAATAAAATTTTTTATTATTAGTCCATAAATCTAAATCATTGAGGAATATGTCTAATAACATGTCCCAAACTAAACTCTGGAGATGCAACTCCTAACTGTCTGACTCCTTTGAACATTACTTCTATGAAATTCTTTTTGACCTGGTTACATTAAGGTCATTTTCAGGAAACCATCTAACACCATATCATTGTAAGCTACATAATGCCTCTAAGTTAGAATTCCATCTCGCCTCTGCAGTGATATTGTTCATGCCTGGTACATTGTAGGACTGCTATCCTATCCCAATGGCTTTAACAGGCCTTTAAGGCCCACAACCTTCCAAGCATGCTTGGATTTCGTAACCGAAATACGAGGATAGAATGGTCACTCCTATGCCTCAAGGTATTCTTGGCTGTATCGCTGTGTGTTCAAGGGGCCGGTTTGCCTGCTTGCGGGATGAAAAACACCAGATAAACTGGCGGAAAAAGACCGGCTAACTTGGCTATGGCTGAGGAAGATCCTTCAGCTCCTCACGTCTCCGACGGGAATCGAACCTAGGACACTCCTTCCCCAGGCATATGGTTGCGAAGCGCAAAGCCACTAGGCTAACCGCGCAGACCTGTAGGACTGCTAGCCGGAGTTACTTTCGCACTGTTACAGTGTGATTGATTTTTTGCATTTTAAATAAAATTAATAAATAATTAATGATCATCCAATCAAAATAATTCTTATTTTTGACATCTGGTTATTGTACTCCAAATACTATCTATGTACTGTGACTGCATTCCTCTTGAATAATTTCTGCTATTATTTTGTCGCTGCTTTTCATTTGAATGATTTAAGCAATTACTCTAGACATTCAGAATATCTCTTTTCTTCGGTTTTTATGAGAGAAACTTAGAGTACTTTATGGTACTTTTTTTTTTCATAAAAAGTATAGTACTCTTTCCTCCATTTCTTTCCTCTCTTCAATAACCTCCAGAACATTTTGCCATTTTCATACTTATTTTTTTCTTATGTTATACATCAGTTCAGTTAAGACTGATTGTGGCAGAGAACACTACACCACCTTAACCACTATATAATCCATAATCAATGCACTACATTTATAAACTGCCTACTGTGCTGTCTACTACCCTACTCATTTTTCTGTTCCCTGGCTGATTTGCCTGTATGCAAGATGAAAATCCCGAGTTTCTTGAAAGAAAAACCCTGCTGCTTGCATATGAAATCAACTAACTTATCTTCACTCGAAAATAGCCACATAAATATTCCTTCCGATATGATGAGAATTAAACTTGATCCTAGAGGTGAGTGTCATATTTCATGACACAGCCATCTTTTAACAAGACAACACACTTTGTTATCAAGCTCATACAACTATGGAGTGGTTAGAGGAACATAACAAATTCACCACATTGCCTTTGCCCTCGAACTCTCCTGACTGTAATCTAATTGAACATGTGTGGGATGTGTTAGAATGGGCATGTGAGAATTGCATGCACCAATGTGCAACAGTTACACAAGTCGCTTACTAGTACAACAGCAGGCCAGTTCGACTCATTTCAACATGCATCATTCTCCTACCTTGCTTCGCCTGGGGTTCCACAGCTGGAGACCAATAAGGGTACCCATGATGACAACCAAGCATCGCAAAAGAGCATGAAGCCCTATCCCCTGGTTGCACAGTTGGGGTTCAACAGGCCAGTGGGTGTGTCCTAACATGCCCTATATCCATTGGTTATCATCCCACAAACACTGAATGGTGAATGCTTCAGGGACCTGTTAGCTGACTGTATCTGCAGGAGGTCTATGCACCTTGTTATTGGGCTTGTACAACTACTGAGTGGTTAGAGGAACACAACAAATTTTCCACAAGCCGGAAAATTTGTTGCCTTTGCCCCCAAACTCCCCTGACTGTAACCTAATTGAACATGTGTGGGATATGCTAGAATGGGGTGTGAGAACTGCTGATCCTCCTCCATGAATGAGCATGAACTGTCAACTGACAATTTCTGCAGCGGACATGGGTCAGGTTACATGCATGGAGGATGTTCGACATCTTGTGGAATCTGTTCCTAGGTGCCGCGAACTGTGATTGCACAGAGAGGTGCACGAAAGTGTTATTAGGTGGGTATTCCTAATGCAAAGCTAACTCAGTGTACATCCGTGTAGTCTCTCAGGGTTAACTTGCAAAGAGTTTTCAGTATAATTCCTCCTGCTTCGTGAACTTCTTAAGGACCAGTATTTGTATGTTTGAGTCTATTGCTCACCTCTGACTAAATCCCTGGTACTCAGTTGATGCACCTTTATCAGGTTGATATCAGGGAACTTTGCTGAAATCAAAGTAAGTTATGTCATATCCATTGCTTCCCACTATTTCCATAACTTATAAATTACCAGATTTGTCAAATTGACTGACATTTACTGAACTATTTGTGTTTCTCAGTGAGCAAACCCTATGAAGTCTCTACTGGATACAGTTCCTAATTAATTTTTCACGTTGTCAAGTTATCCTATGACTAATTAGCCGATGGTTCTCTGTTTTATACAGTGTTTCCCCCTTATGAATTGATATTATCTTTGTCAGTATCCATCAGTAAATATAATTCCTAATTTTAATACTTAATCAGAAATAGTCATTAAATAGTTTAATTATCACCAAATACCAAAGGCAATCTAATATATCATCTCCAGCCTTGTTAGTTGCATGAGATTTTAAAATATCAGCAAACCACTTAACCTGTATTAGATAGAAGTGAATTTTTTGTATAAATACCTACATAGAGAACCAGGTGTCATTACTTATTTAATGACAGTTATTGCCCACAAAAACTCATAAATTAAAGATGCAAGAAATTATATTTTTGTTTTCATCCTTTATTAAAGTGTAAGCAAACAAAGTTTATGTGTGAAATCACAAAAAGACTGGGCTACTTGTATATAGGATATGTGTTGCATTATGGATACTAAAGCAATTGATACAAGTAGCTCAGTCACGAAGTGACTTCATGTGCAAGCTTTGTTTGCTTACATTTAGATAAAGGATGAAACCAAGAATATAATTTCCTGGTATCTTTAATTTATAGTATAACCAAGTGAAAAAAAAATTGCAACATCTATCTCTAATCCAGAGTATTTTAGTAATAAGGTGGGACACCTTTTGACTACTTGTATATGGAAATATGACTTCTGCATCACTTCAACCTTGGTATCACTGATTTTCAAAGTCCTTTTTAGGACTTCCAGGGTAACAAGTGGCAATGCTGTAGCCAGTGAAGTTTTAACTGAGGCTCGGCTATTGCTGTTACCCAGCCATGACTAGAGCTTTTAGCTCAATAACAACCTATCCACACAGATTTTCTTCATTCTGATGACGGGATAAAGAGCCAAGGACTCAGTCCATCTCCCAGTTCTTTTAAGAACTTAAGAACCTTGGTATCACTTATGGGTAGTGTACCTTTCCCATAATGCATAGCATTATGGGAAATGTATATGTCTGTAAGAATATGTGTGTTGCATTATGAGGTACTAAGGCAATCAATGTGAAGTCATTAGCCTCTATATACAAGTAGCCCAGTCATGAAGTGACTGGGCTACTTGTATATAGACGCTAATGACTTCACACATGCAAACTTTGTTTGCTTACACTTGGATAAAGGATGAAACCAAGATATAATTTCTTGGCATCTTTAATTCATAGTATAATCAAGTGAAAAAAAACTTTCAACAACCATAGAAACTTGGTTATCATTGCCATATATTTGTAGTCAGTGGCTATAATCCTTATGATATAGACATAATACTTTCTATTTTCATCATTGTATCCTTGGTCATCTGCAAATAGCTGAAGTTCTTCATAAATATTATCTCTATGCCATTTTTTAAACACGCATTATACTAGTAGTCATCCATTTACACAACCTGGAGTTTATAAAGATTCAAATACCAGAATGCCTGAAACTTGTCTTACTTAGACAGATTTACAGACAGAACTATTAACATCTACCATTGAGATTATAAAACTGCTGTATTCACTATCATCATTATGACAAGTCGTAATGGCAGACCATGCTATGGATTTCTGAGAGACTGTTTTTAATCAGCGTGAAAGCTTCTAACCTTAATTATGGCTACATTAATACACCAAAGATTTAGGAGAATGTCAGAATAGATATGGTTATATGAAGATCATATCTTGTCTTGCTTTTCTTCTTCTTATCCAACTCCTAGTTATCCAACACCATGATAGGACATTAAATACAAAATTAATAACGGATAAACTCACGTAAAATGATTATTTAATAGTATAATTTTTGCTTGTGTGTCACAGGCATCCTCAGTACATTTTAAGCTCAAATTAAACAATAACTGACAATTCCAAAAAGCGCCACCTAAGTAGCTAGTGTGTAAGATATCTAAAAAGGTCAATAAATTTCCTAAGAAAAAAAAAAATTATATATACAATAAAAAGTTGGGAAAGATTAGCTGAATTATAAAGTACTATCTCCCATAAAGGGGATAGACGTAAACCATCAGATCTGTTTAAGTTAGGCGAGTAAAGTAAAGTTTCACATGTTTCTTTATAAAGCCGTTCCACGAGAAACCGACTTTTGTGGACTCTTGTCTTTTTCCAATGAACTCTGTGTCTAGTGACGATGGCATGTTCTGCAAGTCCAGACTGTTCAGGTTCAAGGTATTGAATATAAGACTGGTGTTCTTCTAGCCGAATAGAGGCATATCTTCCTGTTTGTCCGAAATAAGATAATCCACAAGAGCAAGGAATCTGGTAAACACCTGGATAATTAAGATGTGGAATCTAATGGTTTACATCTATCCCCTTTATGGGAGATAGTACTTTATAATTCAGCTAATCTTTCCTAACTTTTTATTGTATATATAATTTTTTTTTTATTTGTTAGGAAATATTGACCTTTTTAGTTATCTTACACTAGCTACGTAGGTGGCGCTTTTTGGAATTGTCAGTTATTGTTTAATTTAAGCTTAAAATGTACTGAAGATGCCTGTGACACACAGGTGAAAATTGTACTATTAATTAATCTTTTTATGTGAGTTTTTCCGTTATTAATTTTGTATTTATATGTCTGCTCACGGTTTGCCATTATTAAAACTGATAGGACATTAGTTCCTTTTACAATTATAATTTGAATAGTTTCCACAACTCTGGTTGATTGCTCTTATTTTGTAACAAACAATATGTTTTTTGCTTTGAAGATGTTGATTGATGTTGAAGAGCATTTTGTACATTTACATCATATATGGAAGGATTTTGATTTGTGTTGGATGGAATTTTATATTTGTATGATTGATAATTGTATCTTTATTAAAGTAAAATATATTCACATTAGTTGACAAATAAGATAGTTATATGCTACACTTGAGAAAGCAATCTGTAAGCAGGATGATACTTTTAAAAAGCATCTTTATTATGTAGATATTATAACAATTCTGGGATCATTCAAAATGCTTATATGGAATCAATTTCCATGAAAACAGCAGAATATCACTTGTAAAATTTAGTGGGCTTTTTATAGTGAAAAAATTATTAATATTTTTTTTGGGGGGGGGGGATCTCAAATTTAATAATGGGAACTTTACATATTCTACCATAACTGCATATATTTTTCATAATAAAAGTAGAATAAATAAAAAAAAAACATAATAGACATATTAGAATGATAATAAAAAAAAACACAATTGTGAAAATAATCAAATGATTAAACTTTGATGTGCAGTAATAAAATTATGATTTTTCACTATTTAAAAGTAAGTTATCGAATAGTAAATGATTGTTGAAGGTATAACAGTCATATTGGTGGCTTAATGGATTGTATACAGCACTCAGAAAGGATTAAAACAGAATTTAATACTTCCTATATTTCGTCTCAGTCACTGAGACATCTTCAGGGATTACAAAAAACTAAGGTAACATATACACAAATACTACACAATACTAAGCCCAACCATATGGGTGACTCTAAAGTCCTAACTAGGTGGAGCGCTCGCTAAGGATGGTTGTAGGTGGCCTGGAATGTTGACAAATGTTGACCTGAGCCCCTCTCAAACCATCTATCTGGCAAAGATATGTAGATGATGTATTCTCTATTTAGCCTCATGGCCCAGACACATTGGACTCCTTCCTCAGTCACTTCAACAGCCAACATCCAAGAATCCAGTTTATGATGCAAAAGGAAAAGAACAATTGTTTACCCTTCCTAGACACCTTAGTTACACGCCTTCCTAACGGTACACTTTCCTTCACTGTATATAGAAAACCTACGCACACAGGCAGATACATTCACAAACTCTCCCACCACCCCGCTCAACAATATGGCATTATTAAAACTCTAACCAAGAGAGCCCACAATCTTTGTTCCAGTGGAACTTCCCTTACAACTGAGCTTGACCATATACTTAACACTTTCCTCTCCAATGGCTACAGCGATCACAGTATTATAAAAATAATCAGTTCCTCCCCCATTCCTTGGTCTTCTCTTCAGAAAGAGTTTGGAAATGCCATCACCATACCCTACATCCATGGCACATCAGAAAAAATAGCCAAGATTTCAAAAAAGTGCAACCTACACACAGCATTTAAGCCCCACCACAAACTTGCTACCCTTGTCCATTCCACAAAAGATCAGCTCTCTCAGTCCCTGGAGTTTATAAAGTACCCTGTTCCTGTAAGCTGGCATACTTTGGACAGACAGACAGATCAGCAACCATCCGCCTGGAGGAACACAAGTCATACATCTGCAACCATGACTATGGTCAGTCAGGCTTGGCTGACCATGTCTTGGATACAACCCACAGGTTCTCATGGAAAAAACCACCATGCTCCACCACAGCAAATTCAAAAAAGAGAGACTATTTTAAGAATCAGCAGCAGCTCTCAGAAATTAACCAAATCTTAATAAATACTGTTGCATTAAGCTTCCTAAGATTTGGGAAACACTTATTTCCATAGATCCCACCTTACATTCCATGCCTCCTGCAACTGCTCTTAGAGGCCTCTCCACCTAGTTAGGACTTTAGAGTCACTCACATGGTTGGGCTTAGTATTGTGTGGTATTTGTGTATATGTTACATTAGTTTTTTTTGTAATCCCTGAAGATGTCTCAGTGACTGGAACGAAATATAGGAATTATTAAATTCTGTTTTAATTCTTTCTGAGTGTTGTATACAATGGAAGGTATAACAGTGTGTTGTTCATACTTAATCCTCTTCTTTTATCTTTTACGGTGTCAAGATCTTTTTGAACTTTGTAACCCCAACTATCCTCGATGATAAGGTGGTTAACCCTGTGCCTCCCAGTGTGTCCTGTGTAAAAACCCTAGTTTCCAGGTGGGGGAAAAACTGCCCTACCTCCATGTGAGACCGGCTCTCATTTTTTGTCAAAAGAGACCAGATGAAGTTCCTCACGTCACTGATGGGGAATCAAACCCAGCTCTTTCTGACCAAAGGACTTCATCTATATCAACTGGGTTACAGAGGCTTTGTGTTATTCATTATAATAAATTCATCAAAATATAATCCTTAAATTAATCAACCAAGTCGATTAATTAAGAATGATTAAATTACATCTGTTTTTTGCAAACCTTCCTTGTCTATTCAGTATAGCCATCACACTATCTCAGTTCACTATCTCACAGAAATATAGTATTATTATTAAATGCCTTCTTTCAAGAGCTCATATTATCTGTTCCTTGTCCAAGTGGCTTCAAAAAATAAATTTTTGCAATCAAAAAAATGGCCAAATGATTACAATCTCAGAACAATTTAGAGCATCAACCATTTTCTTCAACTTGCTATTAGAAGAGATAACATTTATAGAATTGTTATCCCATACATTAAAGGTGTTTTAGAATGCATTTCTCATAACTTGAAGTATCTCCATCACCTTCACAATTATTAATGTTATTATTATTATGAATTCAGTTATTAATTTAATCAACTCTACGATACCATCTCCAAATGATAAATTCTGCTACGTGGACTGTATTCTTTCCACATCTCTGAAAATCAATGCTGCATTACTTCCAAGAAATAAAACAAACTGGGGCTAACAGAGCATGTGATTACTACTAATAATAATAATACTAGCCACAGGATCTTTTGGTGGAATGACACAAATTACTATACACTCCCATAAATACAGTCGCCTCTTTAAAGAAAGTTCCTCCAGTCCTTATCGATGTATTTTCCATGCTAAAACTCTGGGACATTATAGTTCATATAAGGACTATGTGATTTAATATTATATAAGATTTTTTTAATAACTTAATAACCCGTGTGTGTGTGTGTGTGTGTGTGCACACGTTCACACACACTCTTAATTTGATCTATTTCATCCTAAGAGATTTTCATTTTCACTTGGCTGTCTCATGGCTGCATACAAGGAGAGATTCTATTCTCTGTATGCACTCATGTTCATAGAACTGCATCACCTTACATATAGTTTTTAGTAGTTAAATGGTCATTTTCATTGGTATATCATTAAATATTTCATTGTATTTTATCATCTTTCATTCCCATGGGTTTTTGTATAATGTAATAATTGCTGCTATTGCATTGGAATTTTTTATGCTATAAATAGACAGTAACGGCTAGTTTTCACATTTTCATGTTGAGATTACTATGGCTAAGTTATGCGCAATTAACAACTTGAAGAAAAAATGTGATTCTTGCTTTGAATAGAGAAGACTATTTCTCTTGTGAAATAGCTAAATTGGTGTCCTGTCTATCTACTGTGGTACATCTGCTGCTGTTGAAAGTGAAAGAAACTGGATCTACTGAAAGGAAGGGGACAGGAAGAAAGCCACTGTCTACACCATGCCAAGATTGAGTTTTGAAGCAGCTCTGCCTCAAAAATCACCGTGCATTGTCTGGAGAACTTGAAATCGGACTGGGAAGAACAAATAGGAGTTGTAGCAAGTTATGTAACTGTCAGTAGAAGACTCATTCGAAAGGGACTGATAGCCAGGTTCCCTAAAAAGAAGCCCTTGTTAACCATAAAAATGAGATAGGCTCAGTTAAATTGGTGCCAAATGGATCCCTGATCAGTGGAAAAGAGTAATTTTTTCTGTTGAGTAAAAGTTTATCCTGCATTGCACCAATGGCAGACAGATAGTTCTAAGATGATCCAGGAAAAATTCAAGCCTAACTGTCTGTCAACAGGGAAATTCTCAGCCAGTCAGATGATCTAGGGTTGAATGTCGTATCATTGTGTTGGGCATTTGCATTTCACAAAAAATTAGTAAATGCACAAGTGTACCAGAAAATTTTAGAAATGCTGCCTACTATCAGAGACAACTTTACAAAACAACGAACTGCATCTTTCAGGATGACTGCCCCTTGTCATAGGGCACAAAGTATAAGTAATGCTATTATAACCCTAAAATGTACAATAAGATTGATTTTAGTACTTAAAAAGAACTTTAATTTTTGTTGAAGGTTAATAAGTGGGCTCAATGAGCACTCCTTTCAGAGACTACCATGGCCAGGAAACATCCCGGATCTCAACCTCCATTGAGAATTTGTGATACCAAATGGAGACTGAAACACACACACAAAAAAAGAATCCAGAAACACCTTGGAAGCTCCAAGAAGCCATTATAAGGACATGGAAACACGAATTGACAGTTGCATCCATCAGAAAATTGATTTTGTCAGTGACCCCCTTCCCAATGTCAAGGTGCAATATAGGCAAGAGGACCTATGAAGTACTAAACAGCAAAATGGGAATACCAGTAGCTGTTTTCAAATGAAATTTGTCAAGTTTGTTGTCATTTCCTAATTATGTCACATCTGGTACTAAAAAGAGCCACATATTAATCAAAAGTAAAAATGTTATATTTTCTTCTTCATTATTGGTGACAGTTATTGTGTTATCCCTTTTCAAACAGGCATTCAAATTAAATTACCAAAAAACATTGTTACAGTAGGTGATGCAGTTTCTCTGAACATGAGTGTACCTGCATTGTTGAATTATTAATTTCCAACTGTAATACAGTGATGGTAGTTCATAATACATGAATTGAAACATCAGTAATTTTATCATTATTAAATTAATCAACTGTGTTTATGCGTAACTATATTATAATTGAGACCAAGTAATGTACAGTGTTATTTATTCTTATAAATGAAATGTTTTATTGGAAGGAAAATTGTATTAATTTGTTTCTGTTTATATTTAGAGATATATGCATCCTTCCATGGGTTCCTATTCTCATATACCCTGGGGTGCCTATGGATTTCCTCCAATGGGATCAGTTCCATTTCCTTATTTTGATAAATCTATTGCCAATTTGATGAACTCAGCAGAATTTCTTGCTCAGATGGGAATGGCATATCAACAATTTGCTAATGGAACAGGTCAAATGCCACCAATGTTTCCTCCAAAAGACTTTGCAAACTTTCTAATGAATGGAGACAGTATTTATAGAGGTGTTAATCCTGTAAGTATTTACAGATTGAATAGTTTTAAGTTAAATTAATGCATTAAATGTAACAGTTTGTGTTTTTTAAACTGAATTCATTGACCTATTACTTACTGGGCTTTTAATTTTCCTTTGTTTTCCACTGGGAAGTTTTTCAGAGTGAATCCACACTTCTTATCATCAAATTCCTGACATGTACCCTCAAGGGATGTACAGGATATGATAGTACTACATGAAAAATTTACATTATTACTAAATTCCTATCTACAATTTTCCTCCAAATCAGTCTGTTACTTGTCAAGACTCCAACATTATCAGATCTTATATTTCTATCACATAAGGCACTTTTTACCGTATCAATCCACCTATGTCTTGTGCTTCCTCTGGGTCTTTTTCCTGCCAACCTGGCAGAGAACACTTGTTTTGCTAATCTTTCCTCCAATTCTGTTCAAGTGGACATACCACCTGAGATTAGCTCTGCTAATGCATTCCTGGATGCTGACAATGTAAAGTTCTTTCCTAATGTCCTTGTTTTTAATATGGTATTGCCATTGATGCCATCTGTTTATGCTTCTAATCTTTCTCAGGACTCTCATATCTGCAGTCTCTAGTCTTTGGTCAAGTGTTTTATTTCTAACCCAACTCTCAGATTCATAAATTAAAATTAGTTTGAACACTGTGTTAGATCTAAAATAGTCGACTTCAATTTTACATGACTTCACCATTCCAGAATCTAACAATCAACAAAAAAATATATATATATATGCATACTTATCTTTTAGCGCAGTGTAACTATGTTTTTTTTTTTGTAACAACATCTTGTATGATAAACTGTGAATTATGTGAATTTAAATTAATGTATCTATATGTCTAGCATGAATGTAAGTAAGCAAAAAGGGGCAGATATGAGAGAAATCATTAGTGAAATATTATAAATGAAAGAATGCGTATTATTCAGTACATAGGGCAAAGATCACCTTAATACTATAAGAACAGCGTAAGCACCCGCGGGCATCACATCTGAGAAGACATCATGACGCATACGTTCCCATAAACAAGAAGTCCCGTATGTTGATCGGTGAAGTCACCCAGCCTGAGACCAATGGGTGAGACAATAAGAGAAATTCAAACTCGGAAAGGTGGCGCTCTAGGGGAGCGTATAAAACCCGCAACATGGAAGTAAATCACCCTCCTTTTTTCTTGTTCCTGCATTTCTCTTTGTGTGCTCCAAGAGTTCATCGCAGTTCGACTCTCATTTTTGAGGGCTGACTTACGAAAAGTTCCGGCATGACGCTGCAGCAGATTTCGGCAAGATCAACCGTAGGCCGTCAATGAGAAGGTCATTGACGCAAAATCTTACCAGAGAGAGAGAGCGCCCAGCTCAGGTGAGCACGTGTAACCCACGTGGCGATAAGATAGAGACAACCAGAGTCGTAACAAAGAAGGAAGGACGGAAGAAAACCGATAAAGAATAGGTAAGTACTCTCACTTGTTCTAGCCTCTTTCGAGAATTGACTAACAGTGTTAAGAGAATGCATCTTAAAATTTATAATGGAAGAAAGAGTGAAGAACTAAGATTTATGTAAATGACTATGCTTTAAAAATGAACTTTAAGAAATTTCAGTTAGATAGAGATTCTGTCGTAATTAATTCGAGAGAGATTATTTATGTGCTAAAATGCATAAATATCCAATTGAGCTGTAATTAAGAATGTATTATATGTTGATATAGTGAATTTGCTAACATTTTGAAGTGAATGCATAATAGTTTTAAGAGCGAGAGAGTGAAAGAATGGTAGAAGCTAAAATTAGATTTGATAACTACTTTAACTTGTATGGCATTATATAATGAGTTTAATAAATATTTTGATTCCTTACTTACATGTGTGGGGTGCTTAAGGGTCAAAGCTGTATAACTGAGAGGAGACCTCCACATAGCCTTTAAAGGAATGCGGAGAACCGACCAGGGCTTCTGACCTAATGTCCAATCCTCACCTTCTCGTGGTGCACCCTGTTGGGTATCTACTTTGATACTAAACGAACGAGGATGGGCTGGCAATTTGGGATTTAGCCGACCAAATTGTAATCTTATTGGTTAAACCAAAATAAAAAAATGACGGTACAACATTACAAAATTTCATGCTGGCTGGGGCGTCGCCCGGTTAAACAAGGCCCCCCCGTTGTTTTCGCCAGGGAACCAGGGCGAACAGCGAAAAGTCAGCTACTGGAACAAATCTGAAAACAAACCCCAACTCAACATCACCAGAGTTAAAGATCGGTACTATCAACGTAAGAAGCCTGAATGGCAAAGAAATGGAGCTAGATGAGGAATTAGATAAGTACCAGATCGACATAATAGTGGTGACTGAAACAAAAAAGACCAAAACTGGTGAGATCTTTCTGAGCAATAAATACAAAATGTTATATTCAGGCAATGACAATCAAGGAAAAGGAGTAGCCATAGTATTCAACACAAAATACGAGGCTAATCTTCTTGAATGGCAGTCAGTCTCAAGTAGAGTAATGTGGGCAAATATGAGAATGGGGAACTGGACAATGAGACTTATTTGTGCCTATGGTCCCACAGAAGGTTCTACTAAGGTAGAAGTGGAGGAATTTTTTGACGCTTTAGAAAAAGCAACTGACACAATGAAAAAGGAAAAGTTGGTCCTTGTTGGGGATCTAAATAGCAGAGTAAGAAATGATTGTGAGACATACAAAAATATTTTGGGAAAATTTGGAGAAAAGAGCAAAGCTAATAATAATGGCAAATATCTGTTGGATTTCTGCTCAGGACATGGACTAACACCATGTTCCAACATAAAAATGTGCACAAATTGACATGGAGAGAAGAGGCTATGAATAAGAAAAGTCTCATTGACTATGTTATTGATGATAGTGATGTTTTCTCCCTGGTGCAGGACACCAGAGTGTACAGAGGATTTGAAATTGGAAGTGTTCACTATTTATTCTTGAGCAGGATAAAATTTAATTTCATATTGAAAAGAATAACATGCAAGAAAGTTTTATAGCGAATAAAAGTTGAGCAGCTCTCAGATGTGAACTGTAGACTAAAATACAGAAAGATTATTGAAAAGAAAATGAAAGAGTTTGAGAACAGGAATCAAACCTTGGAGATTAAGTGGCAAACTCTGAAGAAAACATTGATTGATTCTTCCAGAGAGGTATGTGGTGAGGTTGTGTACACAGATAAAAAAATCAGAACTCCCTGGTGGACACAGGAAGTTAAAGAGGCAGTGAAGGAAAAGAAGAAAGCATATCAAAAGTTCCTGGCAAATAAGTCAGCTTTTACTCTTACGGAATACAGAGACAAATGTAAGAAAGCTAAACAGTGTGTAAAACTAGCTAAACAAGTGGGAGGACTTTGGCAAGAATATAGAAAATAAATATCAAGAAGGTGGCAAAATATTCTGAAGGTTGTTGAAGAAGCTTAGGAATGGAGTAAAGAGTGCTGTAAAAGGAGTTAGAGATGATAAAGGTGACATGAAAACAGGAGAAAGAGATATCCTTGAAGCATGGAGTAATTACTTTGAAAAACTGCTAAATGAAACAAGCAGTGATGACAGCACAGTGATAAAAAACACTGACCAGGCATGCAGTCAGGAATACATATCCATACTTGAAGTAGAAAAAGCCATCAAAGGCTTGAAATGTGGAAAGGCAGCTGGAGTAGATGATATTCGACCAGAAATGCTGAAGTATGGTGGTATAAAAGTCTTACAATGGCTGCACTGCATAGTTCAGAAAGCTTGGACAGAGGGACGAATTCCCAATGATTGGAGTAGAGCTCTCATAGTACCCATATATAAAAAGGGAAATAAAACTGAATGTGAGAATTACAGAGGTATTTCCTTACTGAGTGTTCCTGGCAAGATCTATGCAAGTATACTTGAGAAACGGTTGAGAAGAATTGTGGAAGAAAAGCTTGGTGAAGAACAAGCTGGATTCAGGCTAAATAGAGGCTGTCAGGATCAGATCTTCACTTTACGACAAATAGTCGAGAAAGCATGGGAATATAACAAAGATCTGTATTTAAGTTTTGTCGATTTGGAAAAGGCATATGACAAGGTGCCAAGAGAGAAGCTGTTCAATACGCTGCAGTTATATGGTGTCAGTGGGGCATTATATCAAGCAATACTCAGTCTTTATTTGAGTTGTAAGTCAGCAGTTAGAATTGAACGAAGTACATGAAGATAGTTTAATGTTAAATCTGGTGTGAGACAAGGATGTACATTATCCCCTCTGTTATTCATTATCTATATGGATCACATTATGAAGGAAAGTGGTATTAAACCTGATATCAAAATTGGAGATGTTAATGTCAGCTCTTTGCTTTATGCGGATGATGTTATACTTCTAAATAAATCTTCTACAAGTCTGCAAGATTCTCTGACTAAATTGAATAGCTGTTGTAATAGATATGGTATGAAGGTACCATATTGAAAATGTCAACTGTGTTGTGAATGGAGAACCTGTGGAACAAGTAAAACATTTCAGCTATTTAGGCACGATTTTTACTGAAGATGGTAAATTAAATATAGAAATAGACAACAGAATCAGCAAAGCTGGTATGGTGGGAAGTCAATTGAATAAATTCATATGGAATAAGAGAGAAATTAGTTGGAACACTAAATTAGCTGTATACAAGACACTGTTCAAACCAGTTTTAACTTATGGATCTGAGAGCTGGGTCAGAAGTAAAACACTTGACCAAAGACTAGAGACCGCAGATATGAGAGTCCTGAGAATGATTAGAGGCGTGAACAGATGGCATCAATGGCAATATCATATTAAAAATGAGGATATTAGGAAAGAACTTGACATTGTCAGCATCCAGGAATGCGTTAGCAGAGCTAATCTCAGGGGTATGGTAACTTAAACAGAATGTGTGAGGA
Organism: Typopeltis vanoorti; assembly: GCF_054136105.1. Lineage (NCBI taxonomy): Eukaryota > Metazoa > Arthropoda > Arachnida > Uropygi > Thelyphonidae > Typopeltis > Typopeltis vanoorti. Next base: position 11,100,382 of record NC_143567.1, on the reverse strand, counting down.
AAGATTAGCAAAACAAGTGTTCTCTGCCAGGTTGGCAGGAAAACGACCCAGAGGAAGACCAAGATATAGGTGGATTGATACGGTACAAAGTGCCTTAGACGATAGAAATATAAGATCTGATAATGTTTGAGTCTTGACAAGTAACAGACTGATTTGGAGGAAAATTGTAGATAGGAAGTTAGTAATGATGTAATTTTTGCATGTAGTACTGTCATATCCTGTACACCCCTTGAGGGTACATGGCAGGAATGTGATGATGATGATGACTTACATGTGTTTGATCGTGATGACTGACCCTGATCCTTCATAAAACATCGAACCTATGATCGTGTGTGTGTGCGGGAATACCCCAATTGAAAATAGTAGGTGACGACTGCAAATAAATTAAAATAGGCCAGAGAACCCAAGGCTTCTAAGAATTCAGTTAACATTATTAGTGGCACCTGATATTCTATGATTACCTTAAAGGCTGAGTTTATCTCTAACCTTTAAGGTTAGAGATAAACTCAGAGATAAACTTTGAGATAAACTTTATCTCTAACCTAAAGGCTCAGGCTGGCGCAGATAAAAAATAAATTTTGCCTGAGTGACCAGGATAACTCATGGAATTCAGGGAACAGGTAGTTTCTGGTGGCTCTTAAAAGGTTAAATTACCTAAGAAAAGATATAAGAGAAGCGAGACATAACGTTAAAATTAATATTAATGAAGATCAATTAACAATGGTGCAACCGACTTAACAAAGAGGTACATGTGATAGGATTTGATATAGCGGCTGAAGTAGGAAAGGATAAAGTTAAATATATTGCCTCGATATATCAATATCAGAGATATACGATGCAACAACTGTCTTGTATACAGCTAATTTAGTGTTTTGACTAATTTCTCTCTTATTTCATATTAATTTATTCGGTTCATACCAGCTTTGTTGATTCTGTTATCTATTTCCATTTTTAATTTGCTTTCTTCACTAAAAATTGTGCCTAAGTAGCTGAAATGTTTTACTTGTTCTATAGGTTCTCCATTCACAATGCAGTTGATATTTTCAGTGCTTTTGCCTATTTTCATTGTCTTTGTCTTGTTATTGCTGACCTTTATACTATTTCTATTACAACAGTTATTCAATTTAGTCAGGATAGCTAGATAATGATTTCCAGTTTAATGTGGTAAAGTGTAAGGCTGTACACTTTGAAATGAAAAGAATATAAACTGTTTATTGCTTTGTTGGAATTGGACTGCAAGAAATTAAAGATGACTGGAATTGGAGCAGTGGTTTAAAATCAATTCATGTTTAGAGGATACAGTGTAAAAGTTAAGAGAAAACAGTTCATGTTATCACTGGGATGTTATAGTAACAAGTAGAGATGAGGTGTTTATTGATATGACTACGTCATGGCATGCACACATTTGGTTGCTTGAGTTTGTAGAAATTTTGAAGCAGTTGTTTGGGTTTCTTGTGGAGGCAAGTGACCAAGATGGTAAGATCTGTAATGATCTCCTTATAAGGATAGATTGATGATTTATGGGTTGCAGAAATTGGTTTGAGAGTACAAAAGAGTGGATATGATAAACATATGTTACCAAAAGGTTCTATAATATTGATGTAGAAGATTCATTACATGGGAAGAAGGAAGAGACTAGGAACAACTATACATAAAATAGCACAGAATGCAGTTTGCAAGAGTATGAATTTTTGTTTGGTGGCTAAATCCATTGTGTGGAATGGGTTTAGCCACTTGCAAGCTTAGTCATTGAATGAGTTTGAGAAGAGACAGGAATTGTGTGAATAAGGATAGATGTAAATATTGTGATATAAGTGGAAGATATAATGATAAAATTATAAAGTATCGAAATGATACATATATAAGAAAAATTGTATAATATTTGTAGAAATTTAGCTAGGTTTCCTAGCCGTTGTCAGTTTTTCCTGTGGTAGTGTTATTCCATCTTTATAATTTTATCGTTATGTCTTCCGTTTATGTCTCAATATTTGGATCTATTTGTGTGCTTTATGGAGAGAATATTTTTAAGAAAGCATCTGGTTTGTGAAAAGAATTGGTGAAAAAGAGTTAAATATATCAATAGAATAACTATTTTAAAAAGTTACAGGAGTGCACAGTTCATTGGAGTTTTTTGTTATATGCAAGCACATTGCATGTACTGGCATGCAGGTAATTCTTTGTTAATCAGATTCATGAGAAGAAAAAAACAACTGGTTTTCATTTATTGATGCATTACTTCTATTACTGCGGAATTATCTGATATTTTATCTTTTGAGGAATGCAATACTTTTTATGGAATTTCCTCTGACTCAGCGTAAAAAGTTTTTATGACAAACAACATCCTATTCAGAAATTTTGATCAATTTTAAATAAAAAGGATCTTCTGCCTAGAACCCATACTGACACCTCAAGAATCGTTACTAATATTTCACGCCATCCTTTATCTAATGAAGAAATCTCACTGTTGTCAAAAGGATAAGATTATGCTGTAGCTCTAAAATTCATTCCTGCTATGGACTTTTTTTAGTATTGATAAAGGCCTTCATAAATTCCTATATTCCTTGGCAAGTAAAATTCATTTTCCAGTAGCATATATTCTGTTTAAATCCATAACTTTTTACAGCAGTCTATTGAAAAATGATATTTATCTCTATTATCTCTAAATCTAATTATCTATGTTATCTCTAAAACCAATAATAACATAGTCATTGTTAAAGTAGACACACCCCAGAATCAAGTTCACCCTGGAAAAAGAGGTAAACAACAGCTTTCCTTTTCTAGACACACTAGTTACCTGCCAGCCTGATGGAACCTTGGTTTTCTCAGTTTATAGAAAACCCACCCATACAGGCAGTTACATTCACCAACAATCCCACCAATATGGAGTTTTCAAGACACTATACAACAGGGCTAAATTAATCTGTTCAGTTGTAGTTCGTGATAGAAATAACTATTTCTAAAAACTTAATCATCTGCTTGTCCACAGGATTTTGTATGCTAGACTCTTCATGTGGCCCTAGACAAAAAAAAAAAAAAAAAAGTCCAGTGAAGTTAATACTGGTGAATTTGCAGACCATGCCATGCCACTGAGTCACTTCTGCCAATCCATCACCCACCAAACAATTGGTGGAGGTAGTGTCCTGTCATGCGAAAAGTGTGGTAGTGCACCATCCTGTTGAAACCACTTGTTGCTTAATGTTCAATGGTACATCTTTCAACAATATGGCAGTGTCTCTTGCAGGAATGTCAAGTACATGGGACTGTTCAGGTGGGGTGGGAGAAGATATGATCCGATCAACTCATCACCTGTGGTGTGTGCCCACATGTTGATGGGAAACTTGTTCTGGAATCCATATCAGTGAGTAATATGAGGGTTGTCCCTGGACCAAATGTGGCTGTTTTGGTAGTTCCACATGCCTTCCCTAGTGAATACAGCATAATTGGTGAAGAACACTAGTTCTGGGATTTTATCATATTAATCTAGAGGGTATTATACAAGATATTTCAAAATACTCATTACAAACTAGGGTATGTAGAAGAGTTAGGGTAGATCATATTTTGATTAGCAACCCGTGTCCCCAACTGTGTCCTGCAAAAAACGTAAACATCAGACACAGGGTAATAACAACTGAACCACCTGCAGAACTCAACCCATGGTGTAAAATCGGCTGGGCACAGTGCATGAACCTTCTAATCCCAGAAGGGAGTGTAGCTGATCAGCATGCAGAGCCCACAGGGTGCTGGAGTGAGGGACACCCATGGCATGTGCAGTCTCTTGGATACTTACAGAAGGGTTCTCCTCAACCCGATGAGGCACCTCCTCATCGAAGTCTGTGATATGGCAAGTCGTACGATGGAGTTGGACGATGTGGAAAATGCTGTGCATAACAATGGGCAGCCCTCCCATTACATTGAGCTTTGCCATACATTAACATCATGTTCACATAGTTGGCATTTGTATAATTTACCATTGTTCATTAATGTGATGTGTGTCAATGCGACATCATCACTAGGGAGAGGAGTTTATGGTTTCGGCATGAACCCAACCTGAGGGGGTGATCCAAATTGTTGATTGTGAGGACTCTACCAGAACGAGTGAATTTGTTTGCTGATCAACTGTTTGTTGGGGTTGAGCCCATGATAAAATTATGTAAACATTCATTCCCTAGTCAGCGTAAACCATCCCTGATGTTAATGGTCTGATCTGATACCAGTGGCTGAACTCTGTCAGCACATACCTGGATATGTTTCTGACCTGTAAGACTGCAAAATTAGGCATTGGTTGCTAATCAAAACCTGATCTATCCTGACCCACCCCCCACATACCCTAGAAGTTTGTAATGAGTATTCTGAAACACCCTTTAGTAGAAGGTAAAAAGAAAAGAACCAGAGGCCATCCCTGGAAGTTATTATAAGAGTTTGGAAGAGTGACACGAGCAGGGCCATATTTACACTTTTCGGGGCCCAAGGCACTAGAGTCTAGCACCTCAGGCTCCGAAGTTTTAAGGAGATTTACAGTACACGAGAGTATTATTATTATGTGACACCTCCAGGGAGTCCAAAGACTCATCAAGGGAAGGCACCTACTCTATAACCCTCAGTCTTCACCACTCACTTCACCAACTACAGCAAACAGCGATCATCATCCACATGTGCCATCTGCTGCCCACCATCACCGCTATTAGTATTTTCACAGATAAACACAAACATCCATGCTCACGATGGGATTTGAACCTGCAGCCATTTGGCTGGAGAACCAGACAAAAACCTTAAACAGGGCAATATATATCATGTTGGAGGCTTAATGGATTGTATACAGCACTCAGAAAGGATTAAAACAGAATTTAATACTTCCTATATTGTGACTCAGTTACTGAGGCATCTTCAGGGATTACAAAAAAAAAAAAACTAATGTAACATATACACATATACCATACAATACTAAGCCCAACCACGTGGGTGACACTAAAGTCCTATCTAGATGGAGCATCCTCAAAGGGCGGTTGTAGGTGGCCTGGAATGTAAGGTGGGATCTTTGATAAGTGTTTCCTAAATCTTAGGAAGCTTAATGCAACTGCATTTATTAAGATTTGGTTGATTTCTGAGAGCTGCTGATGATTCCAAAAATAGTTTCTCTTTTTTAAATTTGCTGTGGTGGAGCATGGTGGGTTTTTCATGAGATCCTGTGGGTTGTATCCAAGACATGGTCAGCCAAGCCTGACTGACCATAGTTGTGGTTGCAGATGTATGACTTGTGTTCCTCCAGGCAGATGGTTGCTGATCTGCCTGTCTGTCCAAAATATGCCAGCTTACAGGAACAGGTTACTTTATAAACTCCAGGCAATGAGAGAGGAGGGATCTGATCTTTTATAGAACGGATAAGGGTAGCAAGTTTGCGGTGGGGCTTAAATGCTGTGTGTAGGTTATACTTTTTAAAATCTTGGCTATTTTTTCTGATGTGCCATGGATGTAGGGTATGGTGGTCGCATTTCTAAACTCTTTCTGAAGAGAAGACCGGGGAATGGGAGAGGAACTCATTATTTTTTTTAATACTGTGATCACTGTAGCCATTGGAGAGGAAAGTGTTGTGTATGTGGTCAAGCTCAGTTGTAAGGCCTGTTCCACTGGAACAAAGAGCTAAAGATCAACTTTCATTCCAAAAAAGCCCTCCGCATATATAACTGCGCCAGCTTTGCACTACTGCAAGAACAAATCGCCGCTACTTGTGCCACCCTCTTCGAGACGAACGCTACCATTGGCTGCTTACAATATGAGCTCTCCACTATACTTAACCCTGAACTTTGGTCTATTCTCTCTGGCATCTCAGAAGCTTCTGCACAGAAAGAATTTCAAAAAATAAAAAATAAATATATCAAGAAATATAACAACCTGTGTAAAGCCAACTGCAACTGCAAATTCAATTGCTCCGGACAGTAGTTAACCTATCTTCCAAAAGACTCAACGATGATGCCGCCAGTTCCCTAAGCCTCGCCACAATTTTGCGGTCGCTCCAAAAGAAGTGCCGGTGCTTGATGTAATGTTTAATATCAAACGCGGGATCTATCGCTTAGCTCCGGAGATAGCAAATAACATCAGACCTGACGTCGCCAACATCCTCGTCCAGTCTTCGTTTCCAAAAAGTAATAAAGTAATTTATCGTCTCCCCAATGCACTGCTCTCATGAAATTATGGAAAGAAAAAAGTATTGTCATCACCAGAGCGGATAAAGGTAATGCCACAGTCGTTCTTAATGCTACGGAATACAATTGAAAAATGGAGATTATCCTCCGAGATCAATCTACCTACATCCCACTAGAACACGACCCAACAAAAACACAAGTTAGAAAATTAAACAACTTACTTAAAAATAAGTATCTTCCTGGCCCTTGGACGTCACGAAAAAACACGCACCTTTCTGCTTCCCCCACCCCCCGAATATACAGTTTACCAAAAATCCACAAACCTAATTCCCCTCTAAGGCCTCTAATAGATGCCACTAACACACCTTACTACAAACTGTTAAAACAGCTGGCCAACTCTCTGACCCCCCCCCCTCATTGGACTTTCCACATCCTATATAAAAAACTCTACCCATTTTAAAACCCTCATAGAAAATTTAACCTTAAATAACACAGACACATTGGTAAGGCTTGACATCTCCTCATTGTTTACCAATATTCCCTTAATTGATATATTAACACTTTTAGAAAACGTTTTTCCTTCTGACATCTTAGATCTCTTTTCCTTTCCATCAATTCTGGTTATTTTTCTTGGAAGAAAAAAATCTACAAGCAGATAGAGGGAACAGCCATGGGTCCCCCCCCTCTCATCTCCTCTGGCCAATTTTTATATGGAAGATTTTGAAAAATGAGCCATAGACTCAGCCCCTCTCAAACCTTCTATCTGGCTAAGATATTTAGATGATGTGTTCTCTATTTGGCCTCATGGCCCAGACACATTAGACTCCTTCCTCAACCACCTCAACAGCCTACATCCAAGATTCCAGATTACGGTGGAAAAGGAAAAGAACAATTGTTTACGGTTCCTAGAAACCTTAGTTAAACACCTTCCTAATGGTACACTTTCCTTCACTGTATATAGAAAACTCACACATACAGGCAGATACATTCACAAACTCTCTCCCACCACCACCCTGTTCAACAATATGGCATTATTAAAACTCCAACCAAGAGAGCCCACAATCTTAGTTCCAGTGAAACCACCCTTACAATTGAGCTTGACCACATACACAACACTTTCCTCTCCAATGGTTACAGCAATCACAGTATTAAAAAAATAATCAGTTCCTCCCCCATTCCCCAGTCTTCTCTTCAGAAAGAGTTTAGAAATGCAATCACCATACCCTACATCCATGGCACATTAGAAAAAAAAAGCCAAGATTTAAAAAAAGTGCAACCTACACACAGCATTTAAGCCCCCACCACATACTTGCTACCCTTAACCGTTATACAAAAGATCAGCTCCCTCCTCTCATTGCCTCGTCATCGAATTCCGGCCATCTACCCTCAAGGGGTGTACAGGATATGATAGTACTACATGAAAAATTTATATCATTACTAACTTCCTATCTACAATTTTCCTCCAAATCAGTCTGTTACTTGTCAAGACTCCAACATTATCAGATCTTATATTTCTATCATCTCAGGCACTTTGTACCGTATCAATCCACCTATATCTTGGTCTTCCTCTGGATCGTTTTGCTGCAAACCTGGCAGAGAACACTTGTTTTGCTAATCTTTCTTCACCCATTCTGAGATTATTGACGATACCACCTGAGATTAGCTCTGCTAATGCATTCCTGGATTCTGACAATGTCAAGTTCTTTCCTAATATGCTCATTTGTAATATAATATTGCCATTGATGTTCGTCCCCCTAATCTTTCTCAGGACTCTCATATCTGCAATCTCTAGCCTTTGGTCAAGTGTTTTGCTTCTGACCCAGCTCTTAGATCTATAAGTTAAAACTGGTTTGAACACTGTTTGAACAGCTGATCTAGTGGTCCCACTAATTTCTCTCTTATTCCATATGAATTTATTCAACTGACTTCCTACATTACAGCTTTGTTGATTCTCTTTCTATTTCCATATTTAATTAACTATCTTCACTACAAACCGTGCCTAAGTAGCTGAAATGTTTCACTTGTTCCACAGGTTCTCCATTCACAACATAGTTCACATTTTCAGTGATTCTGCTTATTTTCATTGTCTTTGTCTTCTTATTGCTAACCTTCACACCATATCAATTACAACAGTTATTCAATTTAGTCAGGGAATCTTGCAGATTTGTAGCAGATTTATTTAGAAGTATAACATCATCTGCATAAAGCAAAGAGCTGACATTAACCTCTCCAATTTTGATATCAGGTTTAATACCACTTTCCTTCATAATGTGATCCATATAGATAATGTACATCCTTGTCTGACCACAGATTTAACATCAAACCATCTTCCTGTACTTACTTCAATTCTAATAACTTCTCTCTTGGCACCTTGTCATATGCCTTTTCCAGATCGACAAAACTTAAATACAGATCATTGTTATATTCCCATGATTTCTCCACTGTTTGTTGTAAAGTGAAGATCTGTTCCTGACAGCCTCTATTTGTCCTGAATCCAGCTTGTTCTTCACTAAGCTTTTCTTCCACAATTCTTCTCAACCGTTTCTCAAGTATACTTGCATAAATCTTACCAGGAACACTCAGTAGGAAATACCTCTGTAATTCTCACATTCAGTTTTATTTCCCTTTTTATATATGTGTACTATGAGAGCTGTACTTCAATCAACGGGAATTTGTCCCTCTGTGAATCCTTCTGAACTATGCAGTGCAGCCACTGTAAGACTTTTATACCGCCATACTTCAGCATTTCTGGTTGAATATCATCTACTTCCGCCGCCTTTCCACATTTCAAGTCATGGCTTTTTCTACTTCAAGTATGGATATGTATTCCTGACTGTATGCCTGGGGTGCTTAAGGGTCAAAGCTATATAACTGAGAGGAGACCTCCACATAGCCTTTAAAGAAATGCGGAGAACCGACCAGGGCTTCTGACCTAATGTCCAATCCTCACCTTCTCGTGGTGCACCCTGTTAGGTATCTACCTGGATACTGAACGAACGAGTATGGGCTGGAAATTTGGGATTTAGCCGACCAAATTGTATTCTTATTGGTTAAACAAAAATAAAAAATGATGGTACGACATGACAAAATTTCATGCTGGCTGGGGTGTCACCCGGTTAAACAAGGCCCCTGTTGCTTACGCCAGAGAACCAGGGCGAACAGCGAAAAGTCAGCTACTGGAACAAATCTGAAAACAAACCTCAACTCAACATCACCAGAGTTAAAGATTGGTACTATCAACATAAGAAGCCTAAATGGCTTCGTATGTTGATAGTACCGATATTATGGAGCTATCAACTTCATATGTTGATAGCTCCATAATAGTCACCCCTATTATGGAGCTAGCTGAGGAATTAGATAAGTACCAGATCGACCTAATAGGGGTGACTGAAACAAAAAAGCCAAAAACTGGTGAGATCTTTCTGAGCAATAAATACAAAATGTTATATTCAGGCAATTACAATTAAGGAAAAGAAGGAGTAGCCATAGTATTCAATACAAAATATGAGGCTAATCTTCTTGAATGGCAGTCAGTCTCAAGTAGAGTAATGTGGGCAAATATGAGAATGAGAAACTGGACAATGAGACTTATTTTTACCTATGGTCCCACAGAAGGTTCTACTAAGATAGAAGTGGAGGAATTTTTTGAGGCTCTAGAGAAAGCTACTGACACAATTAAAAAGGAAAAGTTGGTCCTTGTTGGGTATCTAAATAGCAGAGTAGGAAATGATTGTGAGACATAAAAAAATATTTTGGGAAAATTTGGAGAAAAGAGCAAAGCTAATAATAATGGCAAATATCTGTTGGATTTCTGCTCAGGACATGGACTGGTTATTACTAACACCATGTTCCAACATAAAAATGTGGACAAAATCACAATGGAGAGAAGAGGCAAGGAATAAGAAAAGTCTCATTGACTATGTTATTGATGATAGTGATGTTTTCTCCCTGGTGCAGGACACCAGAGTGTACAGAGGATTTGAAATTGGAAGTGATCACTATTTAGTCTTGAGCAGGATAATATTGAATTTCATATTGAAAAGAATAACATGTAAGAAAGTTTTAAAGCGAATAAAAGTTGAGCAGCTCTCAGATGTGAACTGTAGACTAAAATACACAAAGATTATTGAAGAAAAAATGAAAGAGTTTGAGAACAGGAATCAAACCTTGGAGATTCAGTGGCAAACTAAAGAAAACATTGATTGATTCTGCCAGAGAGGCATGTCGTGAGGTTGCCTGCAAAGATAAAAAAAAATCAGAACTCCCTGGTGGACACATGAAGTTAAAGAGGCAGTGAAGGAAAAGAAGAAATCATATCAAAAGTTCCTGTCAAATAAGTCAGTTTGTGCTCTTAGAGAATACAGAGATAAATGCAAGAATGCTAAATACTGTGTAAAACTAACTAAACAGAAGTCATGGGAGGACTTAGGCAAGAATATAGAAAATAAATATCAAGAAGGTGGCAAAATATTCTGGAGGTTGTTGATATAAAAGGAGTTAGAGATGATAAAGGTGACATGAAAACGGGAGAAAAAGATATCCTTGAGGTATGGAGTAATTACTTTGAAAAACTGCTAAATGAAACAAGCATTAATGACAGCACAGTGTTAAAAAAACATGACCAGGCATACAGTCAGGAATACATATCCATACTTGAAGTAGAAAAAGCCATCAAAGGCTTGAAATGTGGAAAGGCAGCTGGAGTAGATGATATTCGACCAGAAATGCTGATGTATGGTGGTATAAGAGTCTTACAGTGGCACACTGCATAGTTCAGAAAGCCTGGACATAGGGACGAATTCCCAATGATTGGAGTAGAGCTCTCATAGTACCCATATATAAAAAAGGGAAATAAAACTGAATGTGAGAATTACAGAGGTATTTCCCTACTGAGTGTTCCTGGCAAGATCTATGCAAGTATACTTGAGAAACGGTTGAGAAGAATTGTGGAAGAAAAGCTTGGTGAAGAACAAGCTGCATTCAGGCGAAACAGAGGCTGTCAGGATGAGATCTTCACTTTATGACAAATAGTCAAGAAAGCATGTTAATATAACAAAGATCTGTATTTAAGTTTTGTCGATATTCATTATTTCAATACGCTGCAGTTGTCAATTGGGCATTATATCAAGCAATACTTAGTCTCTTTTTGAGTTGTAAGTCATCAGTTAGAATTGAAGGAAGTACAGGAAGATGGTTTAATGATAAATCTGATGTGAGACAAGGATGTACATTATCCCCTCTGTTATTCATTATCTATATGGATCACATTATGAAGGAAATTTATATTAATCATGATATAATAAAATTGGAGATGTTAATGTCAGCTCTTTGCTTTATGCGGATGATGTTATACTTCTAAATAAATCTTCTACAAGTCTGCAAGATTCTCTGACTAAATTGAATAGCTGTTGTAATAGGTATTGTATGAAGATCAGCAATAAAAAGACAAATACAATGAAAATAGGCAGAATCATTGAAAATGTCAACTGTGTTGTGAATGGAGAACCTGTGGAACAAGTAAAACATTTCAGCTACTTATTCAAGATTTTTACTATAGATAGTAAATTAAATATAGAAATAGACAACAGAATCAGCAAAGCTGGTATGGTGGGAAGTCAACTGAATAAATTCATATGGAATAAGAAAGAAATTAGTCGGAACACTAAATTAGCTGTATACAAGACAGTGTTCAAACCAGTTTTAACTTATGGATCGGAGAGCTGGGTCATAAGTAAAACACTTGACCAACGACTAGAGACGTCAGATATGAGAGTCCTGAGAAAGATTAGGGGCATGAACAGATGGCATCAATGGTAATATCATATTAAAATCGAGGATATTAGGAAAGAACTTGACATTGTCAGCATCCAGGAATGCATTAGCAGAGCTAATCTCAGGTGGTATGGTTACTTAAACAGAATGTGTGAGGAAAGATTAGCAAAAGAAGGGTTCTCTGCCAAGTTGGCAGGAAAGCGACCCAGAGGAAAACCAAGATATAGGTGGATTGATACGGTACAAAGTGCTTTAGACGATAGAAATATAAGATCTGATATTGTTGGAGTCTTGACAAGTAACAGACTGATTTGGAGGAAAATTGTAGATAGGAAGTTAGCGATGATGTAATTTTTTTCATATAGTAATATCATATCCTATACACCCCTTGAGGGTACATGGCAGATTAAATAAAGTATAAATCTAAATAAGTATAAATAGTATTTGAATTCTTGTTTAAAAAAAAAAAAAGCATATGATCTATTTAGATATTGACTTGATGCAAAAAATCCTTTTTCTGAGGTCTGTATTTATATATTGTAGTGTTATAGGAAATTTAACAGATTTAAAATTCAATTATTTTTTTACAAGGATGGTCTGAAAAGTTCTCATCCTCGACCATAGATGGCAACACTATCGGCAAGATTTTTTTTTTTCTACGTTGGTACATCTGTCATAAGCATCCATGTGAAATTGCAAGTCAGTCTATCAAGTAGTTTGTTTTATACAGCTGTCTGAAGCAAAAGTGTTGTCTGTATCCCTTGAAATGGATGAACTTGAGTATCGTATAGTGCAGGTATAAAATTCTTTGTAAAAGAAGGCTTAATGCCAAAAGAAATTCATTTGAAGTTCATAAACATTTATGGTACTCTTCTCCTTCGTTTTCGACAATTAAGAAATGGGCTGCCACGTTTAAACGTGGGCATACCAGCCTTGAAGATGATCCACGTGAAGGACGTCCAAAATGTGTAACAACACCGGAAATCATTGATGAAGTGCACAATGGTATTGGATGACCGGCAAGTCAAAGTGCCTGAAAGTGCTGAGATTATAGGCATTTCATTTCAAAAGAACATGTAGGATATATTTTGCAATAAAAATTGCAAATGAAAAAGCCTTGTGCAAGATGGGTGCCACACTTGCTCAGAGCAGATCAAAAACGCACTCGCATGAAAATCTCTGAACAGTGCTTGGAAAATTTTAACAAGAATAAAACTGATTTTGGTGGTAGATTTATTACTATGGATAAGACTTGGATTCACCAGAATCCAAACAGTTGTCAGAAGCCTGTTCAGTGCCAAATTAGACAAGTTGGTTCTATCAGCAGGAAAGGTCATGACATCGGTGTTTTGGGATGCTAAAGGCATTTTGTTTATTAATTATCTTGAAAAGGGTAAAACAATAACCCAGGAATATTATTCCGATCTTTTAACAAACTAGATGCAAAAATTCATGAGAAAAGACCCGGTTTGCAGAAGGAAAAAATCATCTTTCATCAGGACAATGCACCTGCCCACAAAGGTGTTTTGGCAATGGGAAAATTAAGTGTTCTGCACCATGAATTGTTGGAACATCCACCCTATTCCCCAGATTTGGCTCCCTCTGACTTCTATCTCTTCTCAAAACTAAAATTCTTTCTTGCTGGTCAGTGTTTTTCTTCAAATGAAGAGGTGATTGTAGCTATAGAGGGGTATTTTGCAGATCTTATTGAGAACCACTATAGAGAGACGGGATAATGGTGCTGGAGCATCACTGAAATAAGTGTATGAGTCTTAAGTGAGATTATGCTGAAAAATAAAATTAATTTTGAAATTATAAATTCTTTTTTTCATTGTTCAATATGTTCAATTTTAATTATTTTTACTTTAAAATTTTTCAATTTTAAATCTCATTGTTTGGGATCCTTAAATTGGTGATAATATTTCAATGCCTCCAGCTAGAGTCTCGAAGTATGGCCCTGGATGTGAGGAGTAGATTTGTTACATTGAGAATGCGGTTGAATGGAACACATTACCAGAATATGTCGTTAAGGCAGGGAGTGTTAAGAATTTTAAGATTCAGTTTGATAAATATGTTGTCAGTTGAATGAATTCCTCCCTCTACAATGAGTTTGCTGACTCCATGGTGGGTATAATAATACATTGTGTCCAAGAGCTATGGATGAGCTACATTTTTACTTTTATATGATAAAATTTCATGACTACAGCAGAATGTATGCATATATTTATTGTTGGCATACTAATAAATTATATTACACAAAAAATGTGTTAAAAATTTCATTCAAATTAAATTGAAATACATTTTTGGAAAAATGTTACAAATTTCATAAAAACTTAGTTAAGGAATTAATATACAGTGCTTTTAGAAAACTATGCAGAGAGAGAGATATATATTTCAGTATGGAATATGTCCGTCCCAAACTGTGGTGCCGCTCTGACAGTATCATATTATGCTTAGCACTAAGTGATTCAGGAGTTCTTGAGGCAAACTAGCCCCAAGGAAACAAGGATAAGGCCATGTTTGTTTTCTAGAGGAGAGATTTCGAGCAGCAATGCATCTCTGTATTGTGTCCCAAATGTGTCTGTGGGGTTGAAATGTAGGAGCATGCTGGCCACTCGATTTGATTAATATCGCCTGTCTCCCGAAGTATCTTCACTGCTCGTGTACAATGAGGTGTGGCATTGTCATCCATAAAAATGAATTCTTTGCCTACTGCACCATGGAACAATCGAACATGACGTTGTTGAACTTCATTGCAATATCATTCACCAGTCATAATCTCTTTTTTCTAGCACTTGTGTCCATTAAGCATAAGGCCTCCCAGCACTGCCGTGTCTATCCCTTCCAAGGACATTCTGTGGCAACAGTGACTTCATGCCTCTGATAAGCAAGGCAGTAGCATTTCACTGAGCATTTAGTCAGCTTCCTCTTAAGATTATTTAGTAAGATTAGATTATAATGGCATCACAATCTGATGTAATATATTATGCAGTCCGATATAATATATTAGACTACATTGTCTATTATCTAATATAAATCCTGTACATTTTCATGTTGCAATTTAATATTTTCAGCCTTTGGCACCTACCCCTGTAGAAGAGCCAGAGGAGGAGGAGGAAGAACTGGGCCATGCAGAAACATATGCTGAGTATATGCCTTCTAAGTGTAAGACTTTTTGTAATTGTTTTAAATATTGGTTAATTTCATAATGATAAGTTTATTTTATTATGATTCTGCACAGAGGCAAAACAAAGTTAAGGAGCTAAAAAAAGAAACTTAATTTGGAGACTTACATATTTGTTTTGTGAGTTTGGAGTTGGACTATAAAAAGATGATGATCACCTGCTACAAATCTTCTCTCTTTCATGATAGAAGAGTGGAGAAATTACTAACCTGTTTTTTGTGACTACCATCCACCAGACTAGATGAAAAAATTCGTGAGAAAAGACCTGCTTTGCAGAAGAAAAAACTTCTTTCATTAGGACATTGCACCATTAAAATCATTTTCCAAAACTCATCAACAATCATCATCATCAACAAATTCCTGCTATGTACCCTCAAGGGGTGTACAGGATATGATAGTACTACATGAAAAAAATTACATCGTTACTAACTTCCTATCTACAATTTTCCTCCAAATCAGTCTGTTACTTGTCAAGACTCAAACATTATCAGATCTTATATTTCTCTCGTCTAAGGCACTTTGTACCATATCAATCCACCTATATCTTGGTCTTCCTCTGGGTCGTTTTCCTGCTAACCTAGCAGAGAACACTTATTTTGCTTATCTTTCTTCACCCATTCTGTTTAAGTGACCATACCACCTAAGATTAGCTCTGCTAACGCAATCCTGGATGCTGACAATGTCAAGTTCTTTCCTAATATCCTCGTTTTTAATATGATATAGCCATTGATGCCATCTGTTCATGCCTCTAATCTTTCTCAGGACTCTCATATCTGCGGGCTCTAGTCTTTGGTCAAGTGTTTTACTTCTGGTCCAGCTCTCAGATCCATAAGTGAAAACTGGTTTGAACACTGTCTTGTATACAGCGAATTTAGTGTTCCGACTAATTTCTCTCTTATTCCATATGAATTTATTCAATTGACTTCCTACCATACCAGCTTTGTTGATTCCGTTGTCTATTTCCATATATAATTTACCATCTTCACTAAAAATCGTGCCTAAGTAGCTGAAATGTTTTACTTGTTCCACAGGTTCTCCATTCACAACACAGTTGACATTTTCAATGATTCTTCCTATTTTCATTGTCTTTGTCTTTTTATTGCTGACCTTCATACCATATCTATTACAACAGTTATTCAATTTAGTCAGAGAATCTTGCAGACTTGTAGTGGATTTATTTAGAAGTATTAGAAGTATAACATCATCCGCATAAAGCAAAGAGATGACATTAACATCTCCAATTTTGATATCATTTTCCAAAACTTGAAGTCAATTTTTTTTTAGAATCAAAATTGAAAACTGAAAATATGGAAATTAAAATTTTCATATATTAAATTTCCATATTTTTTAATATAATTGATAGTCCTTAAACTCCTTTTGTAGCTTATTATTTTAAGAGTTCTGATTATATTTTTACTGATTTTATATTTTCTGATATCATTTCATCAAAAATTTTAAAGCAAACATGAAGATTCTCCAAAGGTATGTCAAAAATTATCCTTTTCATATAATTTCTTTTTCAGTACATGTTTAAAATACATATCATTCATGTCTTAATTTAACCACACTAAAAAGCCAATGGTTTAATACAAGGAATACTCCTTTAGAAAATAAGCAAATGGGCTATAAGTACTGATGTCTACTTAGAAGAGTAGCATGAAAAAAAATTTCAGAAAAAATAATACCTGAAATAACGATGGTAACAGAGAAGATGAAAAGTGGAAAGGCATGTGGAAATGATAATATCACAACAGAAATACTAAAGACAACTAAGAAAATCACTGATAATAAATTGCAAATGACCTTTAATGTTCTAGCAACTGAAAAGATACTCAGACAATGAAAAGAGGCAATGAAAATCATAATTCCAAAGAAAGGAGATCTTATCAGATATGAAAACTGGAGGAGAATTTAATCTACTATCAGTAGCTGCAAAAATGTTTTGTAAAATGTTGATAAATAGGATTACAAGTAATATAGAAAAGATGTTAAAGCATGAACAAGTTGCATTTATTTGTTCATGCTTTAATGTCTTTTCTATATTACTTGTAATCCTATTTACTTGTTTAATAGAGAGTACTATACATTACATTTCTACCTTAAAGAATATCACTAAACGAAGCATAGAATTTAGAAGCTCACAATATCATTTGCCAAAGAATGTGACAGTATGGACAGAAAAAACATTAAACATAATTATTAGATGCTATGAAATTCCTGACATATATATGAATAATAAGTCAAATGGAACAAGGAGGTAAAAGCTGTATTATTGCACAACAAAACATCAGAATTGTGATTGGTGTGAGACAGGGATGAATAATGTCTAGTTTACTGTTTAGCGTATTGATTAGATTGTAAGAAAAATTATAGGCATAAGAAAAAGAATTAAATTGAATCATATGTCACAGCTGGAAGATCTAAATTATGCAGACAATTTAGTTTTGATTCAAATTAAAGTTGCCAAGAAATTATATTCTATTGTAATAAATTGTAATAAAGGTTGAAACCCGTTGGGGTAATGACCCTTTCCTTAATGCATAATACTATTCCTCTCCAGAAGGAAGTGTGTGCTTTGCATTATAGGATACCGAGCAAATAATGTGAAGTCAACCACAAGTTATCTGGTTGTGAATGCTTCATGCACATACTTTCTTTGATTACACTTGAATAAAGGGTTAAAAAATATAATATATTGGCAAGTTAATTTGCTCTGTAATCAAGTGAAAAAACTTTCTATAGTTTTGATATCATCAAAATACTGAAATTCAAGCAAAATCAGAAGCATTATATAAAACAGCTGAAAAGGTTGGTCTTAACATAAATATAACTAAAACAAAACTTAAATTGAACAGTAAATGAAAATCAATCAAAATGCAGAAGCAGAACTTGAAGAATTTTATGTAACCTGGAGTTAATGTTGATACTAAAGATGGAACTAACGGGGATATAATGCAAAGATTGACAAAACCAAACCCTGCTTTCAGAAAGTTGAATAATATATGGAAATCATCCAAATATTATAATAAAACCAAAATAAAGATCTTCAATAGTGATGTAAAGGTTGTATTATTATTATTATTATATGGATCAGAGACATAGCAACTGACCAAAAAACAGGAAGCTAAAATAAACAGTTTTCAAACAAAATGTTTGTGTAAAATATTAAAAATATTTTGTCCCCAACATATAACAAACAACTTATAATATAAACTGACTAAGCAAAAATGTATCACTGAAATAAAAAAAAATAAAAGAAATTTAAAAAATCCTTTTGACTCTCCATTTAGCTGAGACAATGGCCTCACGTTGGGAGAGGGGGGAAAAAATTTTTTTAAATTTCTAACCCAACTCGGATCCTAAGTTACAATTGTTGGGATAATAAAAAAAAAAAAAAAAAATGTTTTACTAATAAACATCATAACTAATGTTTCTACTATCTCGTAGGTAGTAGAATTCGGACTCCATAGAAAGACTCATCGCAGGCCGGGGGGGGGTTGAACACTCTCAGACCACAATATATACCTTGCCTCGAATGCATTCAATGTTGGAGGCACTCACCACCCACTCTTTCATTGCATTTCCCTCACATTAACCACCTGCCAAGCAGAAAAATCTCCTTTTCACTTTTATTCATGTGATCTTTATACAGTTTCCAGATATGATATCTCGTTCTTGCATTACTCATTATCCTATGTAATATTTCCCTATATATCTATTTAATAGGCTCCTCTCACCAACTTAAGTCTCAATCATATCACCTGGAGAGGTGGTCTGCCAAGCTCTGATGACCACATCCCTTAATTTATCCTCACACTCAGTATCCCAGAGTCCTGCGAGACATTAGTTTATTCACCTCTGCACTCTCTCTCCAATGTGTTTCCTTATCACCAGTATAGCCAGTGACTAGATGCACACAGAAATCCAAGTGAAGCCTAATTAATGCCTTATGCACTAATTAGTGGAATCATCACCTTATCCATACATGTCAGCATTCTTTGCATTATAGCAGAAGTTTTATGAATTACCTTTACAACTTTCACTATGTGTCTTCCGAACTTCCTTTTCCTATCCACCAAGATCCTCAGATTCCATGCCTCCTTTACCTCCTGAAGCAAAGTCCAGTATGGTAAACCTCATTCCATCTTCTCTGGCTAAACTGCATAACTTTATTCTTAGCAACACTGAAATGACATCCTCATTCTTCAGCCCAAATCAGGCTTCCTCACATTGCCCTTTCTAATTTAGCATCATGAGCAAACAACTGAATGTCTCCCATGAGCCTATATCACTGGTATCTAAGTTAAACAAGTGATCTCAGAACAAGACCCTGTGATACCCTACTCATCACCTTCCTTTTTTTTGGACACTGCACCTTTACACACAACTTGCTGGGTCCTATCAGTCAGCAGTTTCTGTAATCAAATGACTATCCATCTCCACACTGCTCAATTTCATCAGTAGTTTATCATGCAGTACAGGTAACCCTCGTATAATGCGGTCTACAAATTGTAGTAACCCTTGTTCAATGCGGTACTTATACAATGTGGTTTTGATATAACACCATTTACAAATTTTAACCCTTTATTTTTTATCTTTATCATTTAGTAACCCTTTATCTTTTCATATATTTTTCACTGTGCAACTTAAAAATCAAATTTCATCTTCGTTAAATTTGTGTCTGCCCATATCGCGGATGTAGTTATAAGTAGCGAATGTATATTAGGGGAAATACCTTTAGCACACATGTATGCAATTGTTTACTGTATAAAGTTTATTGTTGAAAATTGTCTTCGTTTTCTGCTAGGAAAGCGTATTAAAAATCGTAAGTGTTTTAATCTCAAGCTGAGCACTATTTTCTGGTGAGTTAAAATATGTAATGCTTTTTTATGTAAAAAATTAATTTTTTATAGTAATGGCCACTTAGAGAGCTTTTGCGATATGGTTGAAAATGGAATTAGTGAATTAATTGATGACGAAACAGATTTAAATGAGGAGGAACTGGTGCAATTAATAGATGACGTCGAACCAAACGGCAGGGAAAGTTCTGCTGAAGATTCTGATTGTGATGAATCCAAAGAATTCAGTTTAAAGAAATTAGCAGAAGGTTTTGACTTGACAAGAAAGTTAGGTAGTTATTTTATGGATTATGATCCCTCAATGGAGCGCTCCGGAAAATTCACGAGACAACTGGATATTTGTTTAGCTCCACATTATCTACTTAATAAAAAATTGCAGCATAGTGGTAAGCAAGGTCTTATTACTGACTTCTTGATAACTAAACCATCCAAAGTATGCAATGAGAGTTATACATATGATGTCCAAGAGATTTCAAGTGATGACTTCTGGCCACTCTGAAATAAAGAACATCTACGAAATGTTATTTTTGAAGACAGTGATGACGATTAAAATATGCACTTTATTTTATTTTTCCTAAAACATTTATGCATTATGTGCAATGAAGTTTACATAAAATTTGTCATTTTATAAGTTTATACTATGTATTTTGTTTCACAGTTTGTATGTTTTCTTAACTTACATGAATTACCTGAATTAAATAAAAATGTATTTTTGTTGGGCATGTCATTGTTGTTTATATAATTAAAAAAAAAAAAACAATTTCAGAACATAACCCTACTTTTTCTATGTGATCTGAGTCTTGCATAACGTGATTTATATAACTCAGCATTTCTATGGAACCAAACATCTGCATTATACGAGGGTCACCTGTACTTGATGAAATGCTTTAACGAAATCCAGAGAATCATTGTATAAGCGTCTCCTCTGTCCAGTATACTAGTCACCCTATTATAAAATGTAACCAAATTAGTAAGCGTGACTTCTCTTTAACAAACCCATTCTATTCTATTTTATCCAGGTTTGTATTTTGTCTATAACCAGCCTCTCTTAACACCTTCACTACTTGATATATACACTGGATTATGGTTTCACACTACTGACTTGAATTCTCCCTTCTGCAATGATACCATTTTTCTGGTACTGTTCCTATTGCCAGACTTCTGTTGAACAACCAAGTCAGGGGCACTGCCACCTTTTTTGCACATTCCAGTAGTATTCATGATGATATTCCATCCAGTCTCACAGCCTTATTATTGATTAACTGTGATGTTACTTAACATTCTAAACACTTCCCAGTTTTGAACTGTCAGTCATCTCTCCTCCTTAATATTCAACACCACTCTTAATCCTTCTACATGAAATACCCTAACAAAATACTCATTGAGCATTTCCACTATATCTTGAACAGAAGTGACTCGCATTCCATCCCCAACAACTAAAATCTTTCTTCCATATTCGCCCTTTCTTCTACTAACAACATAACTATAGAATTCTGGGTTTTGCTTTACTGCTTCAGGCAATCTCTTTTTGCATGACAATTTCTCTTTTTTTGCTACACTCATCACATTCCTAGCTTTCACCTTTCCTTTAGTGTTATACAGTGATCAGCATTCATTTCGGACAAATTATGCACACTTCAACTGTGTTAGAAATAATTAATTTCCCTATGTTTTGACCTTCATATTAAGGTCATCATCTGGAGTATATATAATATATATACACTCTGTGTGTGTGTACACATATATACACAGAGACAAGCTATATTGCACTTCAAACAGTATGCCAAAGAGACAATGATTTGATCAACCATTATTCTACTGGCCTGACTTCTAGTGAAAAAAAAAAAAAACTGCATCAAAGTTATATTCTATTTATAACATCATTAGAGAACAAATTCATATAGATAGTTTTATTACAGCAAAAGTGGTGTTAAGATAGGATACCACTTTTGCTGTAATAAAACGTTTTTTTACTAGCGGTCAGGCCAGTGGAATAACAGTTGACGAAATCATTGCCTCTTTGGCATAATGTTTGAAATGTAATATAATTTGTCTCTGTATGTGTGTGTGTGTATATGTGTGTGTGTGTGTGTGTGTATGTGTGTGTGTGTGTGTGTGTGTGTGTGTACACTCCAGATGAAGACCTTAATATGAAGGTCGAAACCTCAGGAAATAGAAGTTTAAGCTATAGAAGTTTTGTATGAAAATTTGACCAGAGAGCTTACGGTAAATACGCAAAATGAACCAATAGGAGGCAAATGTGTGGGTGCTATATAGCGTGCATGCCACCTATTAGTATGGTGGCGAACGTATTTACTGTAAGCTCTCTGGTCAAATTTTTGTGTGAAACTTCTATAGTTTTTGTCGTCAGCTTTGAAATGATGTTGGATTTAATATCCACTTAATTCATTTAAAAGTGATAATGTTCATTCCTTATTGTACATGGGTTACATTTATGCATCTTACCCATTATTTAACTTCATGTAATGAAACTCTTGAACGAAATCAATTGAAAGCTTTTGAACAAATATATTCAAACATATATCTGTAATTTTTTTAAATGATTTTAATTTAGATTTTAAATATAAATCTGTTAAATGATCTCCCTTCTCAGGCTGCAGTATGTTGTCTGGTAAGTAATTCTGTATAGCAAAAATATGCACAATAAGAATTTCCAGTTATTAGAACTTGGTTTTATTGATTTATTAGAACTTATTATTGATTTTGAAGTTTTATTTTTCACATCTCTTATTTTATTTAGTAAAAATTGGGCAACGCCATCCTGATCCAGTAGTGGAAACCAGTTCCCTTTCTAGTGTTCCCCCACCCGATGTGTGGTACAAGCTTTCCATTCCTGAAGAAGTCATTGATCGTAAGCTTCTCTCAGCCTTGCAGTTGGAAGCTATTGTTTATGCTTGTCAACAACATGAAACTTTATTACCAGATGGATCCAGAGCAGGATTTCTGATTGGTAAGTTAAAATTATATTTACTATAAGTGAAATTTAAGATATTCTTATATTTATTTATGATTATGATGATGATTCTTCTTCTCCTTATTTTTATTATTATATTTTTTTGGCATTTTTCCTTGAAAATCAACTTTTCAACACAAAAAAGTGTCATTGAATTATATTTAATTTTAACCTAAAAATTGTTTTTTATCTGTATAAGTTTATAATTGTTTTGATATTACTATTAACGTCCATGATATATAAAACTTTATATATACCCATGGTGCTTATGAAAATGGTATTTGAACTATATGCACTGGGCTGCCCCAAGGAATCATTGACTAGAGGAACATTTTCTCTGCTTTTTTTTAAACAGTACACAAGTTAGTTGAACTCTAGTATGGATGAATAGGGTTTTCCTCCTAGAAATTCAGTCTTTTAGCTCTGTATTTCAAGAAAATTGATCATACAATTTACACCATCACAGATAGTAATGTGAGTGTTTCGATTTAGGGTTGCAAATGGCAGCAGTTGTGTGCATTACTCTCTTCCTCCTGAAAAGCTTTGATTTATTGATAGTTTTGGCTTGTAATCAGTAAATGCTTGTAGGATGGAGGCTCTGTCCACTAGTCTTCATAAGTTAATTAGGACCAAAGATGTTCCACTTATTTCATTTTTGGGCAATGAGAGGTTTTTAAGGATTTAGATTTTTTTTTTTTTTTTTTCCAACAAACACTACATTGCAACATAAAGTTAAGTCACAGGAGAAAAACTGTGGTGCCTATAGGTGCAAATGGCAAGTCTGATCCAGCCAAATTGAGTAGTCACATGTCCAGATTGGCTAGATCATGTTTACCTTAGTGACCAGATCCTATTAATTTGTTCAAAAGTATTCCATTGTAAAGAGAATAAATTCTGTCCACAAAATGAAAACATTTCATTTTTGTTGCCAGAAGAATAACCAACAAAGTTGATTATTCTTTTGGGAGAGAGAAGTATACTCTGTACTGCTAAGTAAAGAGAGAGAGAGAGAAGTATACTCTGTACTGCTAAGTAAAGAGAGAGAGAGAAGTATACTCTCTCTTTACTTAGCAGTACAGTCATGCCATTATATTTGAACTCATATATGCACTGGGCTGCCCCTAGAAAGTATTTTAACCTCCCAACCGGCCAGTGTGGATGATATAGTCAGCTCTCCCTAGCTTTTTTCATGGATCAAAACTTCGTCGGCATTCTACCTTTTATCATGCCATTACCTTTCTCCGCCGTTAATCTCGTTACGGCTATTCTATAGCATTAGTGGATTAACTTTTGCTGAGTGACCTTTGTGTCCCCTCCCCCTGTTATTTGACCTTTCTTGCCTCTAAAATGATTTATTGTGTCTCTTCCCAAAAATTGAAACCAATTTCACATATGCGAAAAAAAAATCAATCCAGAAATGCCCACTGATCAGCTTTTGTAATGAATCTATTTAGTGATAGTGGATTTGGTGTATTTTATTCTACAAATCAGTGCACCGGAAGAGATGCACTGATTGTTCTTTCACTTTACGTATAATAATTGAATAATTTTTTTCGAATTTTAAAATTGTCAAATGTTTGCTTTGAAAATATTATGTCAAATATTTATATTTTTAAATAATATTTATTGAAATGAATATGTCCATTTTCTTTCGTTTCTAGCGAAATAGCATTATATGGATCATCACATTTCAGATTTAGAAACGATTTTTTGTTATTCATAAAGACAAAACAAAAAAAAATGTTAAAATGCTAAATTGCCTTACTCGGTTTCCGATTGTCTTTTTGGTATCAAAAATTTATATCCAATGATATTTTTAGCAGTGATTCTTCCCCTTCGTCATTTATTTATTTATTTGTATTATGCATATTACGATAATATCTAGTGCATAACCTCGTAGATATGTTGAAAATATAATGTGAAAAATATCATGTACGGAATGATTCAACATTTTTGCTCATTTTGAAGATTTTCTAATGCTTCCCCCCCCCCCCCCCCCCCTCCTTATTCTCTCCTGGAACTGAATTGCATAACTACTCTAAATTTCTATACAGGTTTGAAAGCTTTTCTAGACAGCATTCAAAATCAGTTACTTAATTTTACCATTTTGACAAAAGATATACGGCAATCAGATTGTATCGTGAAGCTTCTAAATCTGTTCTATTTATTTGCAATCTAAAACCAGCTGTTCTATTGCCCGCTGAAATTATGTGAAATTTTAGAAATAATATGCTATATTTTCACCATGCAAAATTGTTTATATGCATACCACACAAAAGAAAGTTCAGTAGAATTATTTGTGTTTGTTTTTCTTTTAAAAAAATCTAAATATTACTTCTGCTGCTGGAAGCTATTTCTGAAATAATCTACGTCTTATAAATACTTGGTAATTCTACAAATCAGTGCACTGGAAGAGTTGCACTGATTGATCTTTCACTTTACGTATAATAATTGAATAATTTTTTTTCGAATTTCAGAATTTTCAAATGTTTGATTTGAAAATATTATGTCAAATATTTATATTTTTAAACAATATTTCTTGAAATAAATATGTCCTTTTTCTTTCGTTTCTAGCGAAATAGCATTAGATGGATCATCACATTTCAGTTTTAGAAACGATTTTTTGTTATTCATAAAGACAAAAGAAAAAAAAATGTTAAAATGCTACATTGCATTACTCGGTTTCCGATTGTGTGTCTTTTTGGTATCACAAATTTATATCCAATGATATTTTAGCAGTGATTCTTCGCCTTCGTCATTTATTTATTTATTTATTTGTATTATGCATATTACGATAATATCTAGTGCACATCCTCGTAGATATGTTGAAAATATAATGGGAAAAATATCATATACGGAATGATTCAAAATTCTTTTTCATTTTGAAGATTTTCTAATGCTTCCCCCCCCCCCCTCATCCTCTCTTAGAACTCACAGGTTTGAAAACTTTTCTAGACAGCATTCAAAATCAATTACTTCATTTTACCATTTTGACAAAAGATATACGGCAATCAGATTGTATTGTGAAACTTCTAATGCTGTTCTATTTATTTGCAATCTAAAACCAGCTGTTCTACTGCCCGCTGAAATTATGTGAAATTTTAGAAATAATATGCTATATTTTCACCATGCAAAATTGTTTATATGCATACCACACAAAAGAAAGTTCAGTAGTATTATTTTTGTTTGTTTTTCTTTAAAAAAATCTAAATATTACTTCTGCTGCTGGAAGCTATTTCTGAAATAATCTACGTCTTCCAAATACTTGGTAATCTCCTCTTATCTGGAGGAAAAGTTGAAGGCTTATTACTCTCGGTGCTATTGAGAAGAAAGGGGAGAACAATAAAGTGCCCCAGGCTGTAGTGCAGAATATGTCAAGAATGTCTTGTTTCCTTTTCGATTGTTGATTACCTATATTCTAACAGAAATACTGATATTTCGTTTACATGCTTATACATTATTTATGCCAAAATAATTGCTTAATTTATAATGATCAGTTTCACTTTTATTATCAAAAATTAGAAATTAAATCATACAATTATCTTGAAAAAGAGGATTTGAATTATTTTCAAAGAAAAGGTGCATATGCGTTTCATAATCTTCTTTTTTTTTGGGGGGGGGGATATAGACCTAAGCAATCTGCGGATATTTCAGATAATTTATTTCATAAATCGTTCGCAAGACAGCTGTTACAAACGTAAATTACTTGGGGAACATACCCATTCATTTTAGTGTAAAATAGTAGCAAAGGTTCAGTTACTTTAGATATGTAATCTAGAAGAAAATGTTCTACTGCCTGCTGAAATTATGTGAAATTTTAGAAATAATATGCTATATTATGTCTGCTGAGATTAGAATCATACGTGAATAATTTTTCTGACATGATTTCTCTATTCGTTATAATGTAACCAATTTCCAGATTTTTTCCCTCCTGCAGACTTCATGTTATATGCAGTGATTTCTTCTTTGAACTATAAGAAAAAAAAATCAGATAACAGGAGAAAAATATGTAGTATTTTCTTTTCCACTGGCTGAATTTACAATGTTCATTCTTTGTGTTTTGAAGAGAAACTGCAAATGACTTTTTTCTTACTATTTTTGCCATTATAACATCTCATATAATTATAAGAGTGACATTTTACCGTTTTTCTCCCACACGAGAAACAGAAATAAGGTGGTAATAATATTGTTGATTCTGCCAAACTTCATTGTAGCAGAAATTTTTATTACAAAACTTTGTAATATATATCTCCGAAACAAGAAATTTGGAACCCATATCACATCAATGTTGAGTGTTGGCAAGGTGAAAATGTTCCCGTTATTATTTATATATTTCATTTATTAACTAGGGGAGCTATGCCCAACCCCCCGTGTTCCGGTATGGTAGACCAGTTCTCCTTCAATTGTGATAATTCGAAAGGGGGTTCAGCCCCTGAATTCTGATGACTCGAATTTTGAAGACTCGACACTCAGGGTAGCCCTGAGTTTCAAAAGGTTTTGATAAACATGACATAAAAAAGCTTATCATTTTATATATATATAGGGTAGATTTTATTTCATTATTTTTTATTGTTTTGATGAAATACTTTACCTGGAATACTCCTTCCAGTTTCTCTGTGTCATAAAAAGAACTTAAAATTTAGCCTTCAAGATGAAAAAGAAACAGTGCATTCGGGTATCCCTCTATCAATATTTGTAGTCCTGAAAAGGACTGTTTTGATGGCCTTGAAAACAAAACATTTTTTATTTCATACTGTTCAGAATTTAAAATTCTTGAACAGCGTGGAACACCTTGAAGCAAGGGTAAACACACAAAGCAGTTTTACACTCAGGGCACCAGATTTTTGTTTCCTTTCTGATATTTTTTTTATTACATACATAATATTTGCGTGGAGGTTTTTTTTTTTATTAGCCGTTGGTGATAGATTTTCGGGATAATGGTTGGAGTTAGTAGCGTTCAACCTCAGATGTCTGACAGGATTTCCTTTTTTTCTGCTTGCTGAAGAAGGTGCATGTGCATGCAGCAATGCTTTCGCAATTTCTATTCTGTATTCCAGATATGTTATGGTAGACAAACATTTTTTCTTGTATAGGAGGAAACTGTTCCAAATAACAAAATCCAAACACTTCAAAATTCAAATAACATGTCCAAACACTTTTTTGTAATATTTTTTATGCTGTTTCCTCATTACAGAGTAGAATGATAGCTGCTGATCGCACCTGTCGACTCAACCCATAGTGTTGTTGTATGCACACACAGCAATGGGTTTTTTCTTTCTTCAAACCATGCTTCTCCACGGATTCCGCTGATGGATTGTGCAGGGAAGATAGCAGAAAAACATCTTTTTTGTCTTTCCAACGTAGTGCAAAGACTTTCCCTCGCTGATAAGTTCGGATTTCCCTCTTCGATAGCTTTCCTGAAGCCAGATCTGGAGGCATATCTCGCCTTTTTGCATTTACAGTACCATAACTATCTGTAAGACGCTGTCAAAGCAAATCAGCGAGTCCAGGACACATATATAGTAATTATCCATTATAATACAGTAACCTTTCCCCAGTAAAGGGTTTAGTAACTGCATTACTGCACGCATCGACAAGGGGAGATCCGAATATTTATCGTGCTCGATTACAGTTTGCTTTCCCGTATAAGGTTTGAAATCCCAAAGATATCCACTTTCCGATTCGCAAAGCATAAAAAATTTTACTCCATACTTCGCTTTCTTTTTGGGAATATACTGCTTACATTTCACTCCACCTTTGAATGGCATAAGGCTTTCATCGATACTCAAGTCTCTCTCAGGAATGTAGAGTGATTACATTTTTGACGGATTTTCATCAGAAAATCATAAATTTTGTTGAAGACTGGGCAAGGATGTGTTGCCTGATCGTATTCTTCATTATTCTGAAAATGCAAATACTTCATGATGAGACTGAATTGTTTTTCAGTCATAACATCACGAAACATTGGCGTGTTCAGAATCCAGTCTGTAGACCAATACATTTCGAGAGCGGGCTTTCGAAATGTATTTCGAAACTTCGTGTTTTTCACTTTCTTTATTCTGATATTGCATTTGAAGGATGACAGTGATTTTAAATATTAATTTCACCTGTATCCGAATATCACATAATTTCCTGATTTATAATAATCAGGTAATATGTATATTGTCTGATTTATAATTTGCTAATTTATAATAATCACCACATAGTTTCAGTATCGAAAAATTAAAGTTATGTGGAACAATTACTAGAGAAAAATAACGAATTAAATAAAAACTGTACCTATGTTTCATAACAGTTTTCGGGTGTGTGATAGTAATGCAACGGGGGGGGGTTAAACTATCAAAGGCGAAATAAAGTTCAGTTCTATTGTAAAAGTATGGAAATGAAATTTCACATTTGATATACATATTTTGAATGATAAAAATAAGCAAATGTATCGCTTAGTTTAAAAATTGGAGAATAAAATATCTGAATTATGCAGAAAATATAAATTTAAATCATAACTGTTAATTTCATTTTGTAATGACCAATTATACAAGGAAACCAAGAAAGTGAAAGTACAGATTACTATACAACGTGAAGAAAAAATTTAGTAATATGATTAAAGAATTTCATGTTATTCTCTATAAAGCAAAGTTGCTCAAGCGTGTCCTAAAGGAAATCTGTTAAGGATTATTAGATTTCGATGGTTTTGTACAAAAATAAAATTAATATAACCTGGAACGTCGGCAGCCGGTTTTCTTTTCTTTTTTTAAAAGAATATTCCAAATAATTATCGTGAATTAATTTCTTCGAGAACAAAGAAAAATCTTTTGTCTAGTAGCGATTAGGAAAAAATTAGCGCAAAAAAATAAAAAATTAAATTAGTTAAGTGAAGAAATTATGCAAGACCTTTATTTTGTCCAGAAATTAAAATTGTATTGTACAATAAAAAGAGAAAACAAATATAAATAATTTCTCTATTTTTAGTTTATCATATATAACTAAAATCCAGTTCACCAGCATGGAACAAGAAAGTCCGTTTCTTGTTATAGGCAACTGAGAGGCAGCTATGAACGGGAGATAATCCGATTAACCTTTCTCTTCAGCGTGAGGGTTTATCACACCTTCTAATGGACATGACAGTCAAATTGCACTTCTTATCCAGGTTCTTTAAACAGGTGGGCTGAATCTCATCCAGATTTAGTTGGACGTCTATAGACGTCCTAGCCGGTAGGAAGGTTAAATTCGATTATGATCATTGACTAGAGGAACGTTTTCTCCTGCTTTTTTTTAAATAGTTCCCAGTGGAGAGGCAGCATTATCTGAACTAGTATTATAATTTATTCCTGTTTTAATATTCTCATACTGTTCATGAGTGGGAGGGGGGGGGTTTGACTGTGTGAATGTATCTACCATTGTATGTGTATGAGTTTTCTGTAAACAGAGAACACCAGGGATTCATTAGACTGGCATGTAATTAAAGTGTCTAGAAAGGGGAGACTTCCTTTTTTGTTATTTTCTTTTTGTAAGTGAACTGAATCTTGGGATGCTGATTGTTTTGATATGTTAAAATGTTGAAAGTATTTGCATAATTCATCAAGTCAGATTCCATATGATTGGAGTAGAGTTCATAGTTCCAATCTGTAAAAGAAAAGAAGAAATATGACATTGTGAAAGTTGGTTGGAGTAATTTCCCTACTTAGAGTTCCAGTTAAAATTTACATAAAACATAAATGAGGCTAAGAAAAATTGTAAATAAGAAATTTGGAGAACAAACAGGGTTCAGGTGAAATGGGAGTTGTCAGGGTCATGCTTTCACTTGATAGCAGATATTTGAGAAATTTTGGGGAATATAACAAGGATCTGTTTTATAGATCTGGAAAAAGCATATGACCAGGTGCCAAGAGAAAAGTTTGTTAAGAGGCTAAAATTATGTGGGATAAATTATGCAGAGGAATATCTGGGTATTAAAATACTGTTTAGAAAAATATGGCTCACTGCAAGCTTTTTTTGCTATAACCATCTCAGATAGGGGTGTGTTGTGTGTAAAATTCTGTAAGAATGCAAAGGTTAGGTCTTAGTGCTCAAGACATCAAAATACTTTTCCTCTGAGCCCTTCAAGGAACGTTGGTTACGTGGACGATGAATCAGCAAATGACAAACAAGATGCATAGGGAAAGTATTGATTATGCTTTGACATATAATTGTTAAGTGTATGCATT
Source organism: Typopeltis vanoorti (assembly GCF_054136105.1). NCBI lineage: Eukaryota > Metazoa > Arthropoda > Arachnida > Uropygi > Thelyphonidae > Typopeltis > Typopeltis vanoorti. The sequence continues at coordinate 11,069,249 of NC_143567.1, read as the reverse complement.
ATCATTGGCATGATTATCACAAACCAATGGCATTCATGCCATTGGTTTGTGATAATTATTGCCCTAGCATTAGCATATTTTAATGCAAGGAATTAAAGATAAAAATGTAAGCCAGCAGTTCTAGCTGCAAGGAGTACAGGAAAATCGTTTGATAATCCAGTTTAAAATAAGGATGTATACTGTCCTCACTCTTATTCATTATCTATGTGGATCACATTATTGAAAGAAAGTGGTATTAAACCTGATATCCAGATTGGAGATATCAAACTTAGCACAATGCTTTATGCAGATGATGTACTCCTAAATAAATGTACTGTACATTATCCAGGGTTCTTTGACAAAATTAAATAACAGTTATAACAAAGTTGGTATGAAGATCATCAATATGATAATTTCTGGTTATTTTCACCAAAACAGTGAAAATAACCAGAAACTTCAACTGCATTCTCAATGGAAAAACCTATAAAACATGTAAAATATTTCAGCACAATTTTTAGGGAAGATTATTATTATTATGTAAAACCTCCAGGGAGTCCAAAGACTCATCGAGGGAGAGTGTGCCAACAGCATCGAACGATTGATCCCCTTCCAACTGCTAATCGCGCTGACAAAGATGACAAATTAAATACAGAAATTCATAACATAATAAGCACTGTGGAATAAATTTATGTGGTGTATGAGAAAAATAAGCCAAAACGCTGAACTAGCAGTATACAAGACAGTGTTCAAACCAATTTTAACTTAGGGATCTGAAAGTGAGGTTAGAAATAAATCAGTTGATCAGATGACTAGACAGCAGATATGAGAGTTTTGAGAAAAATTAAGGCAGTGAACAGATGGCATCACTAGCAGAATCATATTAAAAAATGAGGATGAAGGAAGGAACTTGACATTATGAGCATTCAGTAATGTGTGAGCAGATCTAATCTGTGGTGGTATTAGTTACTTAATCATAATGGAAGAGCAACGTTTAGCAGAACACTGGTGTTTTTGTTTTGCCAACATGGCAGAAAATAGATCCAGAGGAAGACAAATATCTAGGTGGATTAATGTATTTAGTGCCTTAGACTACAAATGCAAGATACAACAGTATTGGACTGTTGACAAGTGACACTTATCTGGAGGAAGATTGTTGATAGGAGATTAGTAATAATGTAAATTTGATCATATAGTATTATCATATCCTGTACACCCCTTGATAATACATATTAGGAAATTGATGAATTTTCCAATGGCAGAATTAAAGTGAAATAGTAGGGCCTTGTGATATAAAAAGTATTCATATTATAGCAGCATTAATGGACTGGCAGTTTCATCTTGGGAAGGCCTATTTAATTAGCAGCATGTATATTATATGAACTATGCACTTATATACATTCCTAGTATTTACAATTCTAGCAATGCATTCCACTTGCCCACCAATATTAGTATAAAAAATCTACTGCTGATATCCCTCTTCAGCATCCTTTTCATAAGTGAACCCTCAGTCTTTCCCCTATCACATTCAAATCTTGTATTATCTCCACTGTATTAATTAATATGGCAAAATCCCCATACTAACTTGAACATCTTTATCATATCTCTTGTTTTACATCAGTCCATCAAGCTTAACAGTTTATATTCCCTCAGCCTCTCCCTGTAACCAGCAGTCCATTCTTCTGATAATGCTTTGATCATTCATCTCTGGACCCTCTACATTGTTTCTATATCACAATGGAAACTATATGACCAAATTTGAACACAATGTAGTCCTACCAGTATTTTGTATCGTGCCACAGCTACCTCCTTTTCATCAGTATATTCCTTATAGCAACGATGTAATGTTCAGTGTGCCCTGCATACATCATTCCACCATCAGCCATCACCCTGTGCCTCAAATCTGGTTCACTTCCTGAAGCACAGTTCCACTGTAAAAATAATCATAATTTTAAAATTCTTAAAATTTTTACAAATTGTTTATGTTTATTAGTTTTGGTTTCATAATATGCATTGTTGGAACTTGCGATGTGCCCATTATTGATGTTATTTTGTTAAAATGAAATGTAAAGCAGTTAAAAAATGTATGTACTTACTGGATTTTGAGAGCTGTGTTACTTTCAGAAATTTTATTGTAGTTTAAAATATTAATTGTTGTGTTTTATGAAGACATTCTCTTGTCACTAACGGAGATGACATGTCAGCCATTATACTTAGCTTCTCGCCTGCCACTTTTATGGAGTGCACATGTTCACTGAGGAGTTTGATGGGTGATTGACAGCTGACAAGAGAGCGTTCTGTATCAAGGTAACAGGAAGTAAGCAAGAGAGCATTCGGGAAGAAAAGAGAACGCAGGCTGGCAGATATTTAGGTTCAGAGGAACTTAAGTTTATGTGACAGACGGAGGAAAATTAATAGTAGATTCCAAAAAGAGAATCGTAAGGATAAAGATTGAAGACTGTCAAATGAGTGTTGGTAAATTAAAGAAAATATTGCAATTGACGTTCTAAAGGAATGTTCGAAGAAACGCTGATTGGAAAATTAATAGTAGATTCCAAAAAGGGAATTGTAGAACTGAGTTTTTAAGGTGGAAGACTGTCAATAAGTATTCGTAAATAAAAGAAGATATTGCTAATGACATTCTAAAGGAATGTTCGTAGAAACGCTGATTGAAAAGAATTGCATGCAGTGAAAGTGTTTATACTTAGGTGAATTCAGAATATCTACACTTCGGTGTCAAGAAGAATTAATATGTGCTACCTGAGGCTTTAACAGAGAAACTGGCTATGTACATTTTGTTATTGTGTAAACAAAGTGTTTATTCTAGTAAAATGAGATGAAGTATATGTTAAACAAATCAGTAATAGATTGAGTCAGAGAATGGCTGATCTCTTAACTGTAAGTTTATTTAAAAGGTCTTTGGATCCAATTAATTTTGTAATTATGTATTTTGTTTGAAGTGAATATATTGTTTTTGTTTTATTAAATGTGTTTATTTTGTATTTAGTCTTGAGTCAGTGATTTTTTTTGGATTCTGAAAGAAAGAGTTAGTCATCTGTTCAAGTTAAAAGTTGATTTAAATCTTCCTCAAGGTAATTAATATCAACAACAATCCTAATTTTCCCATCTTTTCATCTGTAAAAAGCTGAAGATCCTCACTCAATCAATATACATCATTAATTAGTAAGTTACAGCAAAGGCTGAAGAACAAATCCATGCATCACACTAGTGGTTGCTTCATTTTTGTTATTCTCATTTTACCGAATTATAATCAGAATTAAAATTCTTTGCAGAATTATAATCAGAATCATTATTTTTTGAAATATATACCATTATGTTCTCTGTGAATAAAGTTTTCATGGGTTTGATATCCATGTTTTTTTGTGTCTAGAATATCATATGCCATGTGATACATGCTAGACACAGTAATTTCTTTTCCTTAGTAAGAAATTACTTTATTTAATAACTAGTTTTTTTTTACAACATTTTTGTATGTTTTTTGAAATTGAAAACAAATAGGAAAAAAGGTATTCACAGAGAGATTTCTGGATTAACAACTGTCATTATTGAAATTAAACTTGAACTGGATGTTGAATATCATGACATTCTTCTCTGCTCATGAGTTTCTTAGAGGAGAGTTTGATGCTTAGTCTCAGGTTTCTTAGCATCGGTTAAATGTTATCTTTGCATAAAGAGAGGAATCATTCAGAACAAGTGATAAGATGGCATTACGCATGATGCTGAATGAGAAAGGCATATTATTTCTAGCTCATAGATCTCTCCCTGTTGATTTTCCATTGATGTTTGTTTGGAGGTGTATAAACTTGCTACAGTTGTTAAAGAGTGTTAACAAGTTGAATTTTTGAATCGGTTGAGGCTGGAGTCATACTTTTTAGAATTAGGACATTTTGCTTTGTTGCACATGTTTTGGACTACTTAAGCTGCAGGAAGAAGAATTGTGAACAGATATATAAATTATTTATGATAAATACAAATAAATGAATTTCAAAAAATTAAGTAATTCATCCTTGTATTTCACCACACTTTTGCATAAATAAGCACAATTAATTAATATATTTTTATATGTACATACATGTAGATGCTATGTACAATTTTACTTGGAAGTTTTATTTATTTATTTATTTTTTGGCTCTCTTTATAAGGTGATGGTGCTGGAGTGGGGAAAGGTAGAACATTGGCTGGTATTATTTATGAAAATTACCTTCTTGGAAGAAAAAGAGCTATATGGTAAATTGAATTATTTAAACAGGATATTTTTTTAAAAATATAAAGCTGGTGTTATAACATCAGTTTTACATTTTATTACTTAAGTGTCCAAATTTAAAAAAAAAAAAAAAAATTATGTGCACATGTCATCAGATTTACAGTATTTTTCATATATATTCAAACTAGCCTTCAGCAAAGAAGAAAATATCACTTTCATTCTTTTTCTCCCTCCCTACTAATTCAAAGAATATTTGTGGTGTAAGTTATACCTTGACCACAGAATGGAAGTAATTGCAACTATTTTACTACTTAGTTATGATTATTGTGTATTTTATTCTTGTTATAGTAAGCAGAACCCTTTCTCTCAATAGAAATATTGTTTCCTTCCATGTTAACAAACATTTATTTTATTATATAGAAAGACATATACAGCTGTTTAAATTATTAATAAGTAATAAATTTGTATTCAGTCAACTTTAATTATAACATTATAAATTTGCTTGCTGTAAGAAACTACACGTACAGTGCTATGCTGAAATAAATTTACTATAGCAAACTATTCTCTTTATGGACTAAATTATACCTGTTGTTCCTGCAAGCGTCTTTATTGAGAGTCAAGTGTGTATGTATGACATCTTGATGGATTATCCCAGTATGATTTTGCTCAATGAGTACTGTGTAGACATATTTTTGCAATTGTAATTTTGTTGACTAAATGAAAAATAATTTATTAGTTTTTGTCTATCGTTACTTATGTGATTGCTGAATGGATTTGTTTGCCTCTCAGCAAATGGTGGAATTGACATCTTTGTTTGAAATTTAGGCTTAATATTCATTTATACAGTGCTCTATATAGATTTGGAAATAAAGAAATATGCTAAAATATCATGCAGTAATATTTATATTAATATTTAAATTAATATGTTAGATTGGTGCTGGAAATTATAGTGTTTAGATTTTGATCATTATTCTACAGAATGGGTACTGAGTTACCAAAGGAATTCTGTGTCATTTCAAAGCATTGTCTTCATGAGGGAACCATTTAAGTTTGTTTTGTAAAAACCTTAAACAACGCCACAAATTTCATATCTGATTCCAAATCAAATAGTAAATGTCATAAAAAATCTAATAACTAGTAGTTTGGTTATGTGCTGTTTTTATGTTGTTGTTTATTGTTAAATGTGTTTTGCATAAAACCATCACTTCTTAAATGGGTACATAACCAAACTATCCCATTTAGCTATTAGATTTTTATGACATTTACTATTTGATTTGGAATCAGATATGAAATTTGTGGTGTTATTTACAAAACAAACCTAAATTGAATATAAGCACACACAAAAAAGTCACCATGGGAGAAATGGGGAAAATGTGTTTAAATCTTTGGCTATGGTATGCAAACCTGATAAAGATATGAATGGCTCTGAACATGGCTATGCATTTAGCAAAGGGAAATGTACACTGTAGGTTTGGACCTTTTGAGTGTGCCTGGGAAAGGAAAAGAGAAAGCTTTACAATAAGGCCAAACAGATCAAATATCTAATTGTAAGAAAAGGCTAGGTGGTAATTTGTTATATTTAATATACAAATATCAGGAGCATAAGAAACAAAGGGATTGAGATTGTTGCTTTATTGAATATGTTGTTGGGGGGTGGGGGGGGGGGGGGGTGGGGGGGGGGGGGGGTGGGGGGGGGGGGGGGTGGGGGGGGGGGGGGGTGGGGGGGGGGGGGGGTGGGGGGGGGGGGGGGTGGGGGGGGGGGGGGGTGGGGGGGGGGGGGGGTGGGGGGGGGGGGGGGTGGGGGGGGGGGGGGGTGGGGGGGGGGGGGGGTGGGGGGGGGGGGGGGTGGGGGGGGGGGGGGGTGGGGGGGGGGGGGGGTGGGGGGGGGGGGGGGTGGGGGGGGGGGGGGGTGGGGGGGGGGGGGGGTGGGGGGGGGGGGGGGTGGGGGGGGGGGGGGGTGGGGGGGGGGGGGGGTGGGGGGGGGGGGGGGTGGGGGGGGGGGGGGGTGGGGGGGGGGGGGGGTGGGGGGGGGGGGGGGTGGGGGGGGGGGGGGGTGGGGGGGGGGGGGGGTGGGGGGGGGGGGGGGTGGGGGGGGGGGGGGGTGGGGGGGGGGGGGGGTGGGGGGGGGGGGGGGTGGGGGGGGGGGGGAGGCGTACATCAGGAGACCTTCAGCCCAATGGCCAAAAATACCTACATAGCCTGGTAGGGGACACCACAGGACTTTTATGAGAACAATAGCTTCCTCACTTCATTCTCAGTTACTGTGTAAGCTGTCCTGCTTTGGCCAAACAAGCAGGACAGTGAATATCAGAATTTCAGAACACAAGGACTACATCCAGTTTCACCAGTACAGCCACTCTGGTCTTGCAGACCATTCTCTGGATGCACACCACAGAATACGGTGGAAGAAAGCCACGATGATACACCGTAGTAAATTCAAATTTGAAAGACTATTCATGGAATCAGCCTCAGCCCTAAGAAACATTCCAAACCTCAACAAATTTGGTTGCACCACCCCAAATTTTGGAGACGTATATCAGAAGACCTTCAGCCCAACGGCCAAGAATACCTACATAGCCCGCTAAGGGGCACCATCAGGTCTTTTAGGAGAAACAATAGCTTCCTGCTTCGTCCTCATTTACTGTGTGGTACTTACGTGCACGTGTCTTTATTATCAGTTCCTGTGTAGATGGCAACGTGACGTTGCCGAAATATTGGAAATATAGATTAAAGTTTAATTTAATTTATATCCTGTGTACCTTGTAAATTCCTTGAATTATTTAATAAGAATATATAGAGAAAGAGATATATGTGATATTTAGTTATCTGAGCTAATTACATAACATGCATGTAATGGTAGCAACTTTTAATAGCTTATGCATATTATTTAAAAATACATATAAACATTTTTGCTGTGAAAAATTAAGAATAATGTCGCTAAAAATGATCTGCTAACATCTTTTTTTTTTATTCCCCAAAGGAAGTATGTGGAATTCTTTTAGGCTCTAAATTACTTTTGTAGATGAGGTCTCCATCCTTAGTCATCACTAATGGTTGACCTTGTAGCTATGAATACTTTGAGATGAGAGTACAGAAGACAACTACAGTTGCCACCATCTCATCAATTAGTATTATTAAAGAAAGTTTTTACATTTCCTATTATTATTTTTAGTCCTGTGAATTACAATATGCAAATATTCTTGAGAAAATATGAAAGTTTGAAAATCAGAACCAAATTTTACAGATTAATTGGAAAAAGTTGAAGAAAACACTGTCAGATACAGTTAAGGAGCCATCTAATAAAATGTTGCATTGAGCTAGAAGACCAACAGCTTTGTCTCAAAAAGATAGAAACAATCAGTGTGTAAAAGAAAAATCATATGAACTTCTTCATTAGTACATCAGAAAATGTCTATACAGGACATAAAAATATATCTAAGAATGCTAAGTTATGTTTAGAAGTGGTAAAACAGAATATAGAAGAAAACGTAATTTTTTTTTTTTTTTTCCCTCTTGCCAAATCAGGCATATCAGCTAGGGAACACAAAATTAAGATGAAATTATAGTGTAGTAAATGGTAGTGCAGATCGTAGGGTAGTCTCCACATTCTTGGAAGCCACTCTACTGCATTTGTTAAAAGGAGAAAAATTATTCACAAAATCAAGTTAGAAAGGTAATATAAAGCCAAGAAAAGAATATTCTGGATGTTTGGAGTAATTATTCAGAAAAAATAAGCAAGGCAACCAATAATAGGACAGTGGTAGAAATTATTCGAGAGGAATATAATCAGGAGCACATTTAAATAGTGGAGGTGGAAAAAGTTCTATTAATTGTCAGTCATATTAACTCGGAGATCTCTTTGTAGTCAATATGGAATGTAGATAACTGACTAGGGCTTCCGATCCAGTTTTAAGAAGTTTTGTCATGTGGAACACCTTGTTAATAGCTATTTCTTTGGATACTGAACAAGTGAGAATGAAATGGCAATTTGGTATTTAGTAATCAATTTGTATTCTCTGTTGGCTTAAACCATTTATTAAAACATAAATATATTGTTATGTTAGCTGAGTTGAACAAGTACAAAGATGTTTTTTTCAAGGAAAATGGTGGAACACCTAAAGGTCTTTGAGAGTTTTTCACTTGGTTATATTATAAATTAAAGATGCCAAGAAATTATATTCTTGGTTTAATCCTTTATTCAAGTGTAAGAAAATAAAAATGTTACTTCACATACAAATTTTTATTTGCTTACCCATGGATAAAGGATTAAACCAAGAATATAATTTCTTGGCATGTTTAATTTATAATATAAACAAGTGAAAAAACTTTAAAACATCTTTCTCTAATCCAGAGTATTTTAGTAATAAGGTGGGACACCTTTTGACTACTTGTATATGGAATATGACTTTTGCATTACTTCGACCTTGGAAGCACCACTGGGTCTGGCTCTCAATAAAAGACAAAACTGGTTTGGGTAGTGACCCTTTCCATAATTCATAGCATTATATAGGAAAACCTTGCTTAATGCAATTAATTAATCCATCGATTAATGCTCGCTAAGCGAAATCGTGTTAAGCAAATGCAATAAACAATGGAAATAATTATAATTTATCCTTCAGTTAACAAATTTTAAAAAAATATCTGTTTTAGAGGGTAAAATCATTAAAGTTAATAAAAATCAGTTGCTTAAATTTTTATTTAATGTCTAAACATTTGATTACTACTTTTTTTTACAAAAAAATTAATTCAAGATGTATGAATATCTTGTCATGCAGTTTGCAATAGCTGGCGATTGCTTTATCAAGATTTTGGTGGACTTCAAAGATTCATTCCATATCAGGATCAGCATCAAACAAAATTTCTTTAGCATGCCCAATGTGATTTAAAACTAACTCAAATTCTTTTGCAGTTAGCTTCTTAGTCATAGCATTCTTTTCTTATTTGCCCTCCTAATCTTTTTCATATGCACCTGTTCTTCTAGTTGAAGGAGATCATTCTCGCTTAACAGTTGAATGGGAATCGAGCAAGTTTCTCACATCTTAATTATCCATTTCATTAAATCCAAGTTCTTTTCCAGTTGTGCTGATTTCTTTAATGATGTTATCAGCTGGGTTATTAAAACCAATGAAATCATTTGCACAGAGAGGTAAGATCTTCTGCTACACGGCTTCTTTATTACTGCACCTTTTTTTTTTTTATCAGTCTTTCACTTTTTCCATATCAGGGGGAATATAATAAAGCCTTATAGGTATCTAAATTAAAACAAAATGAAGGAAAAGTGATAAGAGAACAGAGAATGCATGTACGCTTGCAATGAAAGCTTTGAGTCAACTGCTGAGTGTTGCTGGCGACTGGCTGCTACATTGAAAAGTGCTGCCGCTCGCTGCAGATTTACAACAAAAAATTTTGCATAGTGTTAAAAAAATTGCATTGACTGATTAACACTTGCTTAAAGCAGAAAATAGTATCATTTCACTCACTTGTGCTAACTGATTATTGCGCATATCGAATTTGAGATTTTCCTGTACATGTTTGTAAGATATGTGCGTTGCATTATGGGATGCTAAGGCAATTGATGTGAAATCATTAACCTCTATATACAAATAGCCCAGTTGTGAAGTAACTTCACACATAAACGTTATTTGCTTACACTTGGATAAAGGATGAAACCAAGAATATAATTTCTTGGCATCTTTAATTTAGAAGAAGCATCAGTGAAAAAGAAGTGGAGCTAGTAGAGGAGTCATAGATGTGTCCTCATTTTCACCCTTTTATGGTGGTAGTTTATTATAAAATAATGTTCCATGGTATTTTTCGTTTTAATATATATATAATTTTTATTTGACTGATAGTTTATTGTTGTTATCATTACTATTGTTAATTAGTCTCCCAGATTTTTAGTACAGTGAGGTAGCCATATTTATTAAAGTTAGGAGAATGTTGTAGAGCTGTGGCATGTTCAAAAAATAGTCTCTCAAATTTATATATAAATATGGCTGCCTGACTCTATCCAAAATCTTGGAAACTATCATTATGAGACCATCATCTTGTTAATATTTAAGTCTTCACATTTTCACACTCTCTTGTAGACTGCACCGTTTCTGTGAATATTAAAGAATGAGGTTGCTGGACTTCAATAAGTGTGAGCTTGTTCTGCTCCAATATCTTATTCCCCACCTATGTCCAACCTATATTTAAAGACAATCATGGAATAAAATAACAATTTATTTAATTTTTATTTTTTGAAGGTTAGAACGTTTCAGATTCGCATCTGGGATAGTACATTGACTTCAGGATCAATATGTTGTGTTCTAAATAATGAAGCTAATGAAAATAACAAGAAATAATTAAATGTAACCATTTGTAACATAATTAAGCTCAATAATTTTTTCTCATATTCTATTTAATATTTAGAGACAAAACCAGATATTTGTACAAACACAACTTATGTAATCTCACTTAGCCATATGGAAGCTTCTTTTAATACATCTATCTTCCAATTATCGGAAATAGGCTTGAAGTAAAAGTCTTGCAACCAAACAGGAATATATTACTTGAGCAGTTCCAAAATGCAATTCCAATTTTAGAATTTTCATTTTTTTTTTAAAGAATTAAAAAAAAAAAAAGAAAAGAGAAATAACCAATGTGCACGTCTGTTCTCAAGATCCACAGCGAAACTGCAGTTACACATAGCTGCCACTATTACAGCACTTACATCTAATAATAGTGGGATATGAACTACAGCAAACAACATAATTTATTTATGTTGTTTGCTGTAGAGGATTTACATTACTAGCCCCACTACTTACTTATGATCACAAGTGAATTTTCTATCATCAACGTTTAACCATATAGCAGTTCCAATAATACTAGGCATATAATTACAATACTGAATAACAAATCGCATAGCAAAACGTATTTTTTGTTAAATAAAATTATCACCAACATATAAACTGTAAAATATGAACATAATAAGAAAACATTTATGTGAGATTTTTACAATCTGAACAACAAAAATTTCCTCACTGTGGCCACGAAGCCAGGGTGCATGGTCATCCCATTTGAACTTGGTCTATTGCCTTTCTGCTGTGGAGTGTGCATGTATGTGCCTATTGCATATTATTTTCTTTTTGTTTATGAAATGACTTGATGACCAAATCAAAATATAATTACTAAATAAGAGGATTTATATTTTAGTATTTAGTAAATTTAGTAATTAATTGGTAATAATATTACTAAATAATACTACATATCCCTAGAAGTCTGTTTTTGCTTATAAACAAAAATGAGCGATAATTAGACTGAATATCCATGCCAAGATAAAGAAGACCAGAAATAGCTAAATTCTGGGGTGATATTATTATTATATAGTTATCGTCATAGAGTCAAAAGGCTCATTGAGGGAGAACCCATTATTCACACAATACATATACTTCCTTAAACTTGTTCACTGTTGGGGCATTTGCAACTACCTATGGCAATCCATCCCACTTATTTGCCACTCTCCAAGCAAAGAACCTAGCCCCACTACTCATATATTGAAAAAGTTCTTTTGTGTCACTCTTAAAGAATCTTTTTAGTAACTTATAAGTTTCTATCATGTTTCCTTTCTTCTGCCTGTCAACCAAACTGTTGACAGGCAGAGCTATTCTCATATGGAGCATTCCACAGGCTTGTTACCAACTTGGCCATTCGTTGCTGAATTTCTCCATCTCAGTGGTTCTCAACCTTATGCCTATGGGTACAAATGTGCCTGTTGTCAATTATGTCTCTTCTCCTAGAAATAATATTTATTGAAATCATTAAAACGTTAACATTTGTTATATTACGAACATTTTGTAATTCCTCTGTCATTGAGTGCGAGTGTTAATAGCGCCATTTTATGCATATGTTTTATGTATTTAGTCTGTCAGCAACCTTGAACTTGAGGTATGTGTCACAACTTTACTGGTGTTGTCATTATGTTTTGACCATACATTATTTTCTTGTGTTTAAAAATTATGCCCCAAAATGGATAATCCAAATAAAAAACAACGAACCAATAAATTCAACGACTGGGAAGAAGACTATTGTTTTATTCATAGTAAAGAGAAATGTTTTTGCTTATTGTGCGATGGTTTAATTTAATTGTATAATAAATGTTACATGTGTATTTATCCTACTTTCATAGATAATTTGTTAATTGTTATCATTTGATATGATAAGCAAGTATACATTTTCATTAAAAAAATATTGGTGCCCACCACTCTCTTCCCAATCCCAAATGCACCCATGACCACATCCAAGTAATCCTCTAAGTTTGCCAGTCTCTTCAATATGTTCCTCTGAACTTCAGATCCATTCACCATCACCTCCAGATCTCTAGCCTTATCACTTTCTTATAATCCGTTATCATTAATATGATAAAAAGTATGTAATGTTTTCATCCCGAAGCATATTACCTTACATTTTGCAACATTAAATTGACAACCATTGTCCTTTTACCATACTTCCAATTTAGTTTAATCATCCTGTAGGACAGTGGTGTTCAACCTTTTTTACTATGCGAGCTACTTTTCTGTAATAAGTTATTTGGCGATCTACTCTCTTATATAGATCATGTTCCCCCAATCTGATTATGCACAAATAAACAACTAAAAAAAATACACAACTAAAAACTTTATTTGTGTATTTAAAAATTTATTTATCACTTTTAATTATTTTAATACAACAAAAAAAAAACACAAATATATTGGAATAAAATATTTATTTCTCTATTTTGGAAAACCAAAGTTAGAGAAAAAACAACAGATTGATTACAAACTCACAAGTTAATTTTTTTTTTTTGAATTTTCTGATGTTCAAGTTTTCTTGAAATGGATTATTGATAAAAGATACAATCATTTCAGTTTTATTAAAATCTTTAAATCTAGAATTTATTTCTTCCTCAACTAATTCTATTTCATGAATAAATTCTTTTAAATCATAGTGAAGCATTTCTTGATTTTGTTCAAAAAATTTTAATAAATATGGAAGACGTCTAAATTTGCAGTTATTTATATTTTTCTTTAATAAAAGTAATTATTGTTGGAAAGTTTTTATTGAACTTAACATGTCAATTAAATTTTTATCTCTACCTTGTAACTCTAAATTTAAATTGCTTAATTTCATGCAGAAATCTACTAAAAACGATAAGTGTAACAACCAATTTTTATCACTCAATTGTGGATAAATATCTCCTTTTTCATCAAGAAAATTTTTTATATCGTTAATTAATACAAGAAATCTTTCTAAAAATTGACTTCTGCTGAGCCAGCAAACATTATTGTACAACAGAAGTTCCCTATCATCATCTAGCTGTAATTTAAATAACCACCATTGAAGGGCTTTTCCTCGAACAGAATTTGCAATTTTAAATGTAATATCCAAAACATCTTTTGTGTTTAATTTTTTACTACACAGTACTTGTTGGTGAATAATACAGTGGTACATTAAAAAATCTGGATATTTTTCATCATTTTTACATAATGAAATGAAACCTGATTTATTACCGATCATTGCAGGAGCACCATCAGTAGTAATAGACACAAGTTTAAAAGGCAGAAGTTTGTGTTGTTTCACAAATTCATCAAATGCCGAAAAAATGTCTTCCCCCTAGTCCTTCCCAATAATGGTATAATTTTCAAAAGTTCTTCTTTACTTGAATAATCTTGAAATGCCATGCGAAGAAATACCATTAACTGAGCAATATCAGCGAAGTTGTTTGATTCGTCGAATTGTAATGAAAATGCAACACACTGGTGAATGTCTGACATTAACCTGGCCTGGAAACTTTTCTCTGGCAATTGGAACTCTTTCAGCAATTTGAATCCTTGTCTGTGGCCTAGAAGTAGTCTCTCTCTTTAGCGACGTTAACCGAGAAGCTCCTTTCTGGAAGCAGGAAACTCCTCTCTCAAGCAACGTGGATCCGGGCAGTCTCTCTGACGGCGACTCTGGACTGGCGGCCTCCTCTCTGACAGCAATTCTGGAACCGCGACCCCTTCTGCTTGCTTCAGTCCCTTTTTATTAGGCCTCATATAATCATATAAATATTAAATGATTTATTATGTATTAATATGATTTCTCTAGGGTGTGGCACTTGATGTTGTTGGCTAACTGATCATTGTATTTACTGTCTTCTATCTCTTTAAGTTCTTTGTTTGGTCTACACTAATGATATACTTTTAATTTTAGTATGAAATATTTGTGCTAATTTGTGTGTATTGTGTTTTCTCTCTCGTGACCTTAAAAATATACACAACTGACACATAACATGCTAACTGCTTTACAGTGTTAGTTCTAATTCTGATAGTGCTAATGCAGTATACCCATTAATTTTATATGGATGTTTAGTACACTAGTGTGAAATTAGTTGGTATAAAAAATTGTAAATGGTTGTTAAATAATTGATTTGTTAAATATCCACTTTTTATTAATACATGAAATCAAGCTCCTTAATAAGTTATTATAAGGCTCTTGTTAAGCTAATCCAATTTTTAAAGTCTGCATACTCTGATATCAAATACTGTAAATTAATTTAGATTGCATATATTGTACGTAAGTTGAATCTGCCTTTATAGTTTGTAATTTAGTACATTTTCTTTTTAGGCTTAGTGTTTCTAATGATTTAAAATATGACTCTGAGCGAGATCTAAGTGATATAGGAGCTGGAAAGATAGAAGTACATGCTCTGAATAAAGTAAGTTAGAAAAGAAAGAAGAAAAAAAAACTTGTAAGATATATGAAACAGTTGATTATATTGCAGTTCATAAGAATTATAAATAGTTTTCTTCTTTTCTTTAAGTTTTATTATTCAGTCTTATAACATACACTGACATCCATCTCTTAACAGTCCGTCTTTCCTATAATTTTCAATGTGAATAATGAAAGTAATAAATTCCCCCATCCACCAATGATAGTGATGTATGTATCTGGACCCCCCCCCCAAGTCAATAGTTAACAGCAGTGACCAAGCGAGTCATCTCCCTCAGATCTAAAATACTCTTTAACTTCTATTTTTGTTGGATTTCTTCAGTTCATTAGTAATACCACTCCTTTTGTTCTATTTCTTAAATAACACATTCAATAATGCATACTAACTTCACTAAAATTACTCTAAATGCATTGTATTTGCTATCAAGTTAATGTAAAACTTGTTAGTCTTGTTGACTGATATTATAGCTTTTGTGATCTTCAGAAATAGGCTGTGGTTTTGAATCCCACAGCATGCATGGATGCTTGAATGGCTTTAGGGTAGTTGAGGAATTTCATTACCCAATTTGGGAGCAATCTGCTTATTTGGAGTACTAAGTGGCCTCACAAATTTCCACGTGTGGTCCCCTAGAGGAAGATTCTGGGTTATTTAACCATTTAATCAGGGGTGTGATGATAAATTTTTAACTTTATTCTAAGGGGGGGGGGATGGGAAGCTGCACATTCTTTCTCTGTGAAAATTACAATTCATCCTCCTCCAATTTTTTTTTTTAAGGTGGGATATAAATGAATTCCATTACCAGCAAACACATCCAAGATCTTATTTTTGCTTGGCAGCTACTGCTTATGGTAATTACCTTATTGAGTTCACAATTCTAGAAACACAGGAACTTTGCATTTCTACAATTGAGTGGATGTTCGTAGAAGAATATCTATCATACCTCTCCTTGAAACCATTAACAGACAAAGCACTCACAGCTGACTCAGGCAACCCAACCGATTCCATTCATTTACCACTCTTCAAGCAAAAACTAGTCCTCATGCCCTTGCTAACTACACTCTTACCCAACTTCCAGGGATGACCTCTTGTTCTAGCGAAGTGCAGAAACATTTCCCCTGCATCAGTCCTATAAAATCCTTTAAGTAACTTAAATGTTTCTTTCATATTCACCCTTTTTTCACCTATCAACCAAGTTCTGCAATTTACAAATCTTCAATCTGTCCTTCGTAGGGAGAATTCCACAGACCATTCACATCTTGGTAACTTTCCTCTGGATCTTCTCAACCACTTCCTCATCTCTAAGAAACCCAGGTGAAGAGACCTGAGCACCATAATTCAGATGTGGTCATATCAAGGCATCTCTTTCAGATATTCAGATGAAAGGAATGATAACTTCCTTATTTCTGCTTTTTAGTGTGTTCCAAGTAATCCTGTAGGTACTGTTAGATCTTGAATGAAGAGTTTTTTTTTTTTTTTTTGTTTAGAAATACTTCATTTAGGATTTAACAAGTTTAACAAATCAACAAAGATATACTTTACATAAGTAGAGATGCAGATTGTTCAAGGATTTATAAATGAATACCTTTAATGTAGAATTACTCTATAGAAAAATAATAAATGTAATCTGTTTTGTAAAGTTTAACAATGAAAGAAATATTCCATGAAAATTGTTTATTACGATGTAAGAATAAGAGTTCAAAGTTCACTGGCGAAACTTTCGGATAAATGTTTGACCTGCGGCAATCAAGTATGCACGGGGAGTATGGCAGGTATCTAGCGCATGGTCATGTGCTGGATACCTGCCATAGAATACGGTGGAAGAAAGCCACGATAATACACTGTAGTAAATACAAATATGAAAGGCTTTTCATGGAATCAGCTTCAGCCCTAAGAAACAATCCTAACCTCAACAAATTTGGCTGCATGAGACTGCCTCAACTTTGGGAAACCTACATCAGAAGACCTTCAGCCCAATTGCCCAAGAATACCAACATTGCCTGCTAGGGGACACCATCAGAACTTTGGGAGAAATAATAGCTTCCTGCTTCTTCCTCACTTACTGTTTGTTGTGCCTGCGTGCACATGTGTTGTTCTTAAGTTCCTTGCAAATGGCAACGTGAAGTTGCCGAAATATTGAAGTATATTAAAATTTATTTTAATGCATATACTAGTTTACGTTGCAATTTCCTTAAATTATTTAGTAAAAATGCATAACCAACGTCTAAGCCTTTCCATGACAATGACAATAAGTTCGTTCCTAATGTCCTTGTTTTTAATATGATATTGCCATTGATGCCATCTGTTCATGCCTCTAATCTTTTTCAGGACTCTCATATCTGCAGTATCTAGTTTTTGGTCAAGTGTTTTACTTCTGACCCAGCTCTCAGATCCATAAGTTAAAATTGGTTTGAACACTGTACACAGTTTGTTCACAGCTAATTTAGTGTTTTGACAAATTTCTCTCTTATTCCATATAAATTTATTCAGTTGACTTCCTATCATACCAGCTTTGGTATGATAGGAAGTCAGCTATGATAAATTAAATATGTCTATTTCCATATTTAATTTACCATCTTCGCTACAAATCGTGCGTGAGTAGCTGAAATGTTTTACTTGTTCTATAGGTTCTCCATTCACAATGCAGTTGATATTTCCAATGCTCTGCCTATTGTCTTTGTCTTGTTATTGCTGACCTTCATACCATATCTATTGCAACAGTTATTCAATTTAGTCAGGGAATCTTGCAGATTTGTAGCAGATTTATTTAGAAGTATAACGTCATCTGCATGAAGCAAAGAGCTAACATTAACATCTCCAATTTTGATATCAGGTTTAATACCACTTTCCTTCATAATGTGATCCATATAGATAATGAATAACAAGGGGGGTGGATAATGTACATCCTTGTCTGACATCAGATTTAACATTAAACCATCTTCCTGTGCTTCCTTCAATTCTAACTGCTGACTTACAACTCAAATGAAGACTTAAGTACTGCTTGATATAATGCCCCATTGACACCATATAACTCTAGCATTTTGAATAGCTTCTCTCTTGGCACCTTGTCATATGCCTTTTCCAGATCTACAAAACTTAAATACAAATCTTTTTTATATTTCCATGATTTCTCAACTATTTGTTATAAAGTGAAAATCTGATTCTGACAGCCTCTATTTGGCCTGAGTCCAGCGTGTTCTTCACCAAAATTTTCTTCCACCATCCTTCTCAACTGTTTCTAAAATATACTTGCATAAATCTTACCAGGAACACTCAGTAGAGAAATACCTCTGTATTTCTCATATTCAGTTTTATTTCCCTATTTCTATATGGATACTATGAGAGCTCTACTCCAATCATCCGGAATTTGTCTCTCTGTCCAGGCCAGGTGAACTATGTAGTGCAGCCATTGCAAGACTTTTATACCTCCATACTTGAGCATTTCTGGTTGAATATCATCTACTCCTCCTGCCTTTTCACATTTCAGGCTTTGATGGCTTTTTCTACTTCAAGTATGGATATGTATTCTTGAATGCAAGTCTGTTGAGTGTTTTTTACTACTGTGCTGTTACTATTTGTTTCATTTAGCAGTTTTTTCAAAGTAATTACTTAAACCTCCAGAATATCTTGCCACCTTCTTGATATTTATTTTCTATGTTCATAGCAAAGTCTTCCCATGACTTTTGTTTAGCTAGTTTTACAGTGTTTAGCTTCATTACATTTATCTCTCTCTATTCTGTAAGAACACAAGCTGACTTATTTGCCAGGAATTTTTGATATGCTTTCATTTTTTTCTTTTACTGCCTTTTTAACTTCCTCTGTCCACCATGGAGTTCTGAATTTTCTATCCTTGCAGACAACCTCACCACATGCTTCTCTGGCTGAATGAATCAGTGTTTTCTTCACAACTTGCCACTGAATCTCCAAGGTTTGATTCCTGTTCAAACTCTTTCATTTTTTTCTTGAATAATGTTTTTGTATATTAGTCTATACAAACATTATTGTGGTGCAGGGGGTGCTTAAGGGTCAAAGCTGTATAACTGAGAGGAGACCTCCACATAGCGATTTCAGGTCAGAAGCGATGGTCATTTCCCACGGCTTCTGACCTAATGTCCAATACTCACCTTCTCACAGTGCACCTTGTTAATTATCTACTTAGATACTGAATGAACGAGAATGGGCTGGCAATTTGGGATTTAGCTGACCAAATTATAATTGTATTCTAGTATAATTTAGCAAATGACCAATAAGAATTCTTATTGGTCATTTGCTACCAGTGACTTAGATCCTCCTTTATGCAAAGGAATTAATTTGGCCACCTTCTACTCTCTTGGGACTTTACCAGAGATGGAACTTAAACAGTCAAGTCAAAGGCAATGCCAGTTCCCTCTGCATTCTCCTGAAATGCGAGCCAATATTCCATCCAATCCCACATCTATATTTTCATTCAAATTCTGCAATATACTAAGTACCTCCAGTTTTTCATCTTCTGTTCTCACTGTTCACATCATTCCCTATCACCGCTGTCATAACAATATCTTCACTTTGGATGATATACCCTTGCAAAATGATTACTTGGTAGCTCAACAATTTCATATGCCTCTGTCACCTCTCTACCATCTGCACTCAAAGTTATCCTTCCATTGTTATTCTTTCTCCTACTTGCCACATGATGAAAAAACTGTGTTTGGAATTTTCTTTCATCTGTTTGGCTAATCTCTTCTCTTGCCTTCCTTACCATGCTGGTCAATTTTATTGCCTAATCTTTGTACTGTTCACAAGTTAGCTGGTCACCTTTCTCCTTATATACTCTCGACAACATATTCTTTGTTTGCAGCTCATGCTTAATGATATTACTCATCCATCTTACTCCTGTGTGATTTACTCTCCTGACACTTGGGAATACAGTGTGATGTTGCTTCCTCCAGATACCCCTTGACTATCCCCCATGCACTGCAAATATGATTCATTTGCATATCTTTATGCCAGGATTTCACAAACTGTTTCTGCAGAACACTGGTGTTCTGCGAGAAGTTCTCCTGGAATTTGTCATTTTAATTTTCTAAGCATTTCTCATGAATAAATATTTTATAGTGGAAATATTCTCAGGATAATAATATTCATGAATATGTCGAAAAGCTCAGAACCAGAACACCTAATAACATCTGTGTAGCAAATGTTAGTGACCAAGCCTTGTATTTTTAAATGTGGAAGTATTCATGAATTATTGTTAATTTTCACACATAGAAACCTTTCAACATTTGGGAAAGGGAATACCGCTGTTTATGACCGGTCATAAAAATTGCCTGCAAGTGGATTATAACAATGGGTGGCATATCCTCTGTTCTCAAAACTGAAGGAAATGACATCTGTGTAGCAAATGTCAGTGAATAAGGGACATATTTTTAAACAAAGAAATGTTCATGATTTATCGTTAATTTTCACACATTGAAATCTTTCAACAATCGAGAAAGAGAATACCACTGTTTATGACCGATTACAACAATGGGCAGCATATCCTCTGTTCTCAAAACTGAAAGAAATAACATCTGTGTTGCAAATGTTAGTGAGCAATCAGCAAGGAAGTATAAAGAAAATTTTTCCACTAAAATTGAAGATCAAGGTAGTCTGTATCCAGTTCTCAAATCTAGTAATACTGAATACTTCGCAAGTTCGTATTTTGTAGAGTGAAAGTTTCAAAACCGTAGTGCCGTGATTTTTTCAAAGTAATAGGCCTGCAGATTTAAATTTTAATATGAATAAGAGACAAGGGACTTTGTTTAATTTTGGTATTAAGAAATCTCTTATTGAAGGTGTTTGTGACGCAACAGATAGGGAGTCATCCACCACCAGCCTACAAAGCAATCTCCAGGATATACAAAAGGAGGGGAAAACTACCAGCACACAGGAGAAAAAGTCTGCATTCGTAAGTACTTATAATAATAATATAAATTTTTGGTGATCAGAATGGGATATGTCAATGAAAATCAGCACAAATTAATTTAATGATGTTTATGTTTAATCGATGTTTAATTAATTAATAATTAACAATCAATTATTAATTAATAATAAAAATCAGCTAAATTAACAATTATTAATTAATACATTACAAAATAACCAAGGTGTTCCGTGAAAATTTCAGGATTTGTGAAGTTTTCCATCTTAGGAAAAGTTAGGGAAACGCTGCTTTATGCAATGGTACTGCTTCAAGCTACCTCCTAAGTGTTTCATAATCACCTGCCTTATAGTTCCACATATACCCCTTCTTACCTGGAATTTCCACGTTTTGCTACTCTTCTCTACTTCTCCCTCTTGTTCCTAATACTTCTGACATTGCTACCTCCCAAATCAAGACTATGATCACTTTTCCAATCAGAGGCAATGTAACCACCTTAGTTATGGACAGGTCTTCTGATCCTATAACTAGATCCAACACTGTTGTACCCAGAGTCCCCTCTGTCACATTCTGCTTCAAGTAATTATCTCTCAGTAGGTTTATAAATTCTATTTCCTTCCTGCCATGTGATCTTTCTTCCTTTCAGTCTATATCTTCAAAGTTGAAGCCCCATCCCCTGTAATAATTTACTTTTGCTAATCTGCTTATGCATGTTTTCCACATCATTCCTGGCACCCCCTGACCTATAGCAGCAACCAGTTTTATGATTTGTGCTATTGGTCTCAATCTTGCACCAGATTTACTCAAAAGAATCAATCTGGTGTGAGATTGACTCCTACTCTCTAGAGTAGAAGCCCACCTAACTCCTACTGTTGATGGCTGCAGTTCAACTATCATCAGTAGTATCCCACTCACTGTCCTATCTGAAAATACTAAATCCATCACATTAAGTCACTGTAACTACACCATCTGGTGTTAACCAGGTCTTATTAATGCCTATAACATTTGGTGAGATTGCACTAACCAGTGGCAAAAACTTCTCCCTCTTGTTCCTAATACTTCTGACATTAGTATATAGAAACTGCAATACCTCTTTAGTTCCCCAACCACCCTTCCTTCCTGAATCGACTACCCTATTCAATATTTTTGCAAAAGAGACTAGATTCAGCACTTGGTCATTCTCACACTAATTTGCCTTGTTGGTGCTTTCACACACTCTTCTGCATCCACCGTAATTTTTTTAGTTTTTCTGACTTTGAACTTCTACACTCTCTGTGAATACAAGCTCTCTCTCTCTATGTACCAACTCCAATTCTGTTTAATTGTAGTCTCTCTGCATTGTACAAATCTTTGTCCATTAAACTTAGGCCATTGGTCCATAAACTCCACGTCATTCTTTCTCACCTCTCTGATCGTTGGTTCCAGCCAAAACAATCGATTCTTTCACCTTCCCTTTCTGCATTACTAATATTATTAATTTTCACACCAGGGAAACAAGATTTTGTAGTTCTTTCATGAAATACCCCCTTATCATAGAATTGCAGTTAAAAATTATCTGCTTACACTCTTTCTCTCATCTATTCTTAAAATTTTCTTTTTGGCTTCAGACCTGATTTTTTCTGTTCTTATTTTGACTAATCTTTTGCTCTTTCTGCAGCCTTTGTCCTGTGAAGCATGTAAGCAAAATATTGCAATATTGCACTTTGTCCTGTGAAGCATGTAAGCAAAATATTTCTTTATTTAGGTCTTCTACATTGTCCTGAACTTCTGCCACTGCAACATTTACAAATGCTATCTTACGATTACTTTGAATCATATTTCTGTCACCATCGTTTAAACCCAGAACTCCATTCACTCCAGTACTTTCTGTTTCATGGCTTTTAGTACTAATTTCCACTGCTTCACCCCTTGCACCATGATGTCTTGGCTACCATTGTTCTCTTTTGTATTGGTGCCATGAATAACAGTTTCTGTTGCACACAATATAAATATATCAAAAATAAATACACTCAAGAAGATTGGGGTAACTTCCTATTGACAGATTTCTCCAAATTAGTCTTCATCAGGATTTGAGTATTGTCACTTATTAAATTTCTGTCATTTAATTGCATCAAGCTATGTAGTCTTTGGTAATCCTCTTTTTTTTCTTGCCATGTAGGTATTACACACCTA
The DNA here is from genome assembly GCF_054136105.1 of Typopeltis vanoorti. Lineage (NCBI taxonomy): Eukaryota > Metazoa > Arthropoda > Arachnida > Uropygi > Thelyphonidae > Typopeltis > Typopeltis vanoorti. The sequence continues at coordinate 11,046,251 of NC_143567.1, read as the reverse complement.
CCTGTTTTTACTTCAATTCTGTTTAAATGACCGGTACTGCCTTAGATTGTCTCTGTTTACGGATTCTTGAATGCTAACTTGACAAAAAGTTCCTTCCTAATTATCTTCATTTTTAACATGATTTTACTTGATGCTATTTATTCACTGCCTAATTTTTCTCAGAACTCTCATATCCATGGTAGGCATGTTTACTGGATTTATTTAAAAGTATATCATCTAGATAAAGTAAAGAGCTGAGATTTACATCTCCAATGCTGATATCAGGTTTAATGCCGCTTTTCTTCATAATCATATAGGTAAGGAATAACCTTGGTGTACACTCAGATCTAACACTTGATTTAATGTCAGGCCATCTCTGAGTAACTCCTTCAATTCTAACAGATGATTTACAATTGAAATATGCACAATATATTGCTCTGGGTATTTTCTTTTTTACACCACATAATTCACAGTAGTATTTTGAATAGATTTTTGCTTGGCACTTTGTATGCCTTTTCAAGATTTACAAAATTTACATAGCCTTATTATACTCTTCCTCTTGATTAGTCTCTTCTAAAATTCCTAACTTAACCTGAACTGTGCTATGCTTCTACATTGCTTCATACTCTTATTGAGAGAACACAGCTCTCTCAGTACTCGTACTGAGAGAGCTGTGTTCTTTTTATGCAGAATCAACCTTCTGACTAGTTCTCCTGAATTTAGACACACACACACGAGAACTCTGAAGATCTAGGACATGACAGTGCTATGCATGGACAATAGTTTTAGAAGAAAGGAATTTGTTGATGTGTTTCTTGAAGAACTGATGACAGTATGGGGATGATTGTATGCAGAATCAACCTTCTGACTAGTTCTCCTGAATATAGACAGACACACACACACACACACACACACACACACACACACACACACACACACACACACACGAGAACTCTGAAGATTGAGGACATGACAATGCTATGCATGGACGAGTAGTGTTAGAAGAAAGGAATTCGTTGATGTGTTTCTTGAAGAACTGATGACAGTATGGGGATGATTGTTCCAAAGAATAGAAGTAATGGATGGAAGGAGGAGAATGAGAAGTTCATTTGATGAGCCTGGAGCTGAACTGCATGTGGTTGCTGGCCAGTAGCTGCTCCTGTTCATACATATTTAGAGAAAAGTGAGGAATGGTGGTGGCCAGCTCAGTGGAGCAGTATCCATGGAAATACTTGAAAAGACAGTGCAGCAACAGAGCATCTATGGAGAAAGCTGCTGTAAGAAGTAATTCAGAAAGGGATCACCTGTTAAGCAAATAGCTCTTCCCAATACAATTAGGCATTCTGTGGGAGGTTTTAGGTGCACCATCCCAAACACGAGAGCAGTAGTCTAAAGTCAGGTGGATTTGAGATTTAGAGCTGAGATAAAATGTCAGGAGTCAAGCAGAAGAGAAAGATTGTTGAAAATGAAATAGAATACCAAGTGTTTTGTGGAGGCTGTGGACGTGTATGTGCTGTCAAGAAAATGAGACAAGATTGTGTTTTGGTCGCATTCAAAATTCATCAAGTTGTCCTTGCCCCATCTGATAATTGCAAGGAGATCTGTGTTTAAGATGTGGGTCATTGATTTTATTATTATTATTATTAAGAGAGACCTTCAGGGAGTCAGAAACTCATCGAGGAAGGCCGTGTTATTCGTATACCATGGTACAGACGTGTGGAAAGGCTTATGTGGTTGCCATATATGTTCATTTATTTTTAATGATATTGATGAGCACACAGACGTATAAGAAAATACTTACTATTTTATTGACTTATTTGCTGATATTCGGTGGTATTGTATACAACATTTTCAGTTTAAACAATTGCAATGGACAACACAAAAACTAAATTCCTAATTAGGCGGCATCTATATTGGAAAAAAAAAAGCTGAGAGAGAGTATGTATTAATTAGGTCTTAAGATGACTGTCTCCCAAATATTTGGTAAATTTATACAACCATACTTGTTGAAGTTTGGAGTGTTTCAAGGTTTCTGTTGAGTCCAAAAACAATCTCTCTGACTTATAATGACTTCTGTGTAGCACTTTTGTTTTTTTTTTTCCAATTGAGAATGTAAGCTTTCCATGTTTGGGGCAGTCTCATGCATCCAAATATGTTGAGGTTTTGGGGAGTTCTTTAGAGCTGAGGCTGATTCCAGGAATAATCTCTCATATTTATGCTTGCTGCAGTGTAGTAAAGTGGCTTTCTTCCAGCATATTTTGTGGCGGATGTCCAAAGCATGGTCAGCAAGTCTTGGCTATATCTGGTGGAACCGGATATAGTCCTTACGTTCAGATATCCTGATATTAGCTGTCTTGCCTGTTTGGCCATAATAGGACAGTTTGCAACTAAAAGGGACCTGGTATACTCCAGACAGGTCTAGGGGAAGTGGCTGGGCTTTGGTGGAGCAGATAAGGGATGCCAATTTTTTATATGGTTTGTAACAAGTTGTCAGGTCATATTTTTTTAGGATTTTTGTTAGCTTTTCAGAGGTACTCCAGATATAAAGAATGGCGATAGATTTAGAGTAATCTCTAAAAGGAAAGGAGTTGGAGTAATCTCGGTTATGAAGGGTGGGTTGTGGTTAATTGGTTTTAATATTTTTTGGATTTTTTGGAGGGTTGTAGCCATTGGCTACAAAGGTGTTAAGAATATGGTTAAGTTCAGTAGTTAGGGCATTGTTATCTGAACTGATTAATTTTGTCCTGTTATATAATAAAGGGTTTTTCTAATTCCATATTGTTGGGATGGGGTGTGTGATTGCTGGTGAATCTACCTGCATATTTGGGTTTTCTGTAAACAGAGACAGCCAGGGAACCATCAGGCTGGCATGTAATCTGAGTGTCTAGGAAAGGGAAATTGTTATTGTTTTCCTTTTCCAAGGTAAACTGGATCCCGAAGTGTCGATTGTTTAAGTGGGTTAAGAAGTTATGGAGTGTATCCAAGCCATGTGGCCAAATAGTGAACACATCATCTACATAGCGTAGCCAAACAGTAGGTTTATGTGGAGCCGAATTTAAGGCATTTTCTTCAAAGGTCTTCATAAGAAGTTGGCCAGGGGTGGAGAGAGTGGAGAACCCATGGCTGTCCTGTCTATCTGTTTGTAGAATTTTCCTTGCTAAACAAAATAGCCTGAGTTCATAGTGAACTGAAATAGAGCTTAGGTTTGCACTGTTTGTGCAAACCATATATGTGGGTTTTCTTTAAACTGAAGAAGATATGACCCATCTGTTAGACATGTGATTAGTGTATCCAGGAAGGGCAGACAATCATTAGCTTCCAGTTCCATCAAAAAGTGGATTTTTGGGTGTTGGCTATTTAAGTGCACTAAGAATACATCCAATGTGTCTGGGCCATGTGGCTAATTAGCAAGCACATCATCACTATAGCATAGCCATAGCACTGGTTTGAGAGTGACTGTATTGATAGCTAGCTTTTCCAAGTGTTCTATGTAGAAATTGGCAAAGGGAGTGGAAAGGTGGGGAGCCCATTGCTGTCCCATCTAATTGTTTCTATATTTTCCCTTTCCATGTTCAATAACCTACATGTACTGTGAATTTAAATGGTTCAACTATATCAGGGGGAAAGTGTGACTTTAGTAAATCAAGGGATTCAATTAATGGCTCATTTGTGAATAGTGAAGTGATATCAGAACTCACCGTTATGTCTGAGCTTTTTAAAGTATGGTTTTCTAAAATACTTTTTAGGTGGACAGAATTTTTAACAAAGGAGGGAGAATTGATTGTGAGAGTGGCTAGTAGTTTAGCTAAATGTTTAGCAAATTTTTATGTGGGATTGTTTATACTATCCACAATAGGACATAGGGGTGTGCCTTGTTTGTGAATTTTAGGTGTTCCATATACTCCGGTTGGTCTTGAGTTTAACTGTTTCTTTAAGCCAGGAAGTGACTTTTTTTCAATAATTTGCACACTTTATTCTTTTGCAAGTTGGTGGGATTGCAATCTGTAATTTGTATATTGACTGATCTTGTATTAGTATGTGCATTTTGCTTTCATATTCTGTTGTATTCATCACCACAGTTACATTCCCTTTTCTGCTTTCGTTATAACAATGTGGTTATTACTGTGTAGCTCTTTTAAAGCAGTGATTTCCTTATGTGGAATATTGTTTCTGGAATCAACAGAAGCCTTGAAACATACTCCAAACCTCAACAAGTATGGCTATATAAATTTACTGAAAATTTAGGAGACAGTTATCTTAAGACTTAATTAATACCTGCTTTCTCTCTGTTTTTTTTTTTTTTCCAACATGCATTATGCCTAATGAGGACTTGAGTCTTTATGTTGTTTATTGGAATTGTTGAAACTAGTCCCATTGTTGTACCAGATTGTTGTTTTGCAAACTGTTTTTGTGCTCTGAAGATGCTGGATATAATACCAATGAAATATCATCAAATAAGTTAATAACTAGTAATCATTTTCTTATCACTTGGTGTTCTCATCAGCACCATTAAAAATAAACTACCATGGTACAAAACCCAGCATACTCCTGAGGTGGTCATAATTTCCTGCTTTGTAGTTCAGCATATAATCTTACCTGAATTATTTCATAAACTTACCCACTTCCCAAGCGAGTACCATATGATCACTGTCACCAACCGGAGGCAGAATAGCTGTCTCTAACTGAAACCTACTCTGATGCTATAATCAGATCTAACAGTGTTTGATCATGAGTTCCTTCTCTCACATACTGCTTGAGGAAGTTGTCTCGCAACAACTCAATAAATTCAGTTTTTCATTCTTCTCTTGCAATTTCATAGCTACCAATCAATGTTGGATAATCAAAGTCCCCCATTATGATTACTCTTTTCACACTCATCTTATTTATTTGGTGATGCGTTTCTTTGTCACTAGCACCAGATGGCTTCAAACTTGCTGCCACATGAAAAACTGTTACTGGTTTTGCAGTCATAGGTCTCAACTCTAACTGGATTTAAGTCATCTGATATCATTAGCCGCACGCTCCCCTTCTTCCTTTCCTGTCTATCCCTCCTAAAAAGACTGTACCCTGTACAGTATTTTTAGGAAGTTAGTATATCTGATTCTGATAACCAGACCTCACTGATGCCTACAATATGAGTTCCCAATATGTTAACCAAGGCAACACTCTACTCCTTTTTTTCTCTCCTAGCATTCGTGTACCGACATTATAAATTATCGGCATGTTGTTATGTATACACTTTTCTGTAGTCTTCATGACACAGTTTGACAACTTGCAGATCTCTGTTCTTATTTAGTCATCACAACACATGCTTGATAGATCCAAACTGGACGAACACAGTTTGGATCTATCAAGAAACATCAAACTGTTTCTGAGAATCGTTCTCCCTTTATAATAATTTCCATAATAATGACCATTCCCATCATTAACACATCTAACATTGTTGCTCTTACACACAGATTCTCATGATTCATCCCATCAGAATTCAGTTTCTCTGACTCTCTGTGTTGAGTGTTATATCAATAATTTCTCAAGATTCCTGATCCAAATGCATTCAAGTGTAGACCATACCTCTTATATGAATCCAATCTTCCTTCAAACTCACTCCACACAAATTAAAAAACTCGCATCCATTTCTTCTTCATAGTCCACATCGAATTGTTTGCCATCACAGGCCTTCTTCCTAATCCATTTCCATCATGTCTAGGTAATATACTAACAATTTTTATTTTCTCACTCTTCACTCTTACTTCTTCCAACAACCTTTTTGATGTCCTCTGTCATAAGGAATGTATTGCTAGTTAAATCATTGGTACCCCAGAATTACGACCTCTTTTGCTTTTCTTTTCAGTTTTTTCAATTGCTTGCATTATATTTTTAATTTTTGCTTTGGGAAAACATGAAGCTATAACCTGCTCATCACTGGCATGTTTTATGATAGGGTCACCATACCAAATAACATCTTTGCTTTATTTTCCATTTTGCTTCTGAACTTTTTAATTCTTCTATTGTTCCTCTAAACACTGCTTGACTTTCTGTAGTTCCCTTGTCGTCTGTCTAATAATCTACTTTAACCTAGCAATCTCAGAGGTTAAATTATTTTCTATATTCTCTTTGATATTGTCTTTAGTGGACAAAACTTTATTTTCTTGTGCACTACTCTGCTGTTCTTGTTAGTGTTCCTTTTCTTCTGTGTTTTTGGTGCCATTTTACAGCTGTATTTGATATTAAAATATCAAAATAAAAATATGTTATAAAGATGTTATATACTCTTAAAACATGAAAATATACTCTTTTATACTGTAAAACATTAATTTTTATCTGTTTTATTGTGTTTTTTTCTTTAGAAAACAGACAATAAAACAGATAAAAAATCCCCTGTTTTTCAGGATCCCTAAATTACACTGACCACTCACAATATAACCTCGAACCTAATTTTGAGAGGGACTAAAAGGTTTTATAAATAAAGAGTAGAGGAATAGAGAGTACTATCATCATCAAAGTTATGAATAGGATTGATGTCAGAGAGAGAGAGAGAGAGAGAGAGAAATTACTGATGTATAGATAGAAGATTGTGGGGGGATGGGAGTGACAACACATGGCCCCAGGATATCAGATCTAGCTCAAGATTTCTTTACATCACTTTGTTGCCTCCACTGCTTTTCTTATTCTGATGACTTTACTGGTCTATCAGACTTTCTGAAAATCAGTCAGTCTAATTACCTTAACAGTGAGATAATCTTCCGTAGGGATTTCGATATCCATAATTCAGACTGGATTTCCTTCTCCATCTTCACAGACTATGCTGGAAGTGATGCTGAAGTGTTAGTAACAGTTCAACACTAATGGTTCACCAACCTGGAATTCCAGATAATCTTCATTATTCTTCCAGCATCATGGACCTTTTCTTATCCAGCTCTCCCTCCAGATACACCGATGTTACTGAAATAAAGAGTCAAAAGGCTTCACTTCAGTGATGCAAAATTATATAAATTAAGTGGATATTAAATCCAACATCATTTCAAAGCCGAATATAGAAACAAAGGTTTCATGCCAAAATTGACCAGAGAGCTTGCGGGAATACAATCAAAGACTATGAGTTGCCCTAACCGAACCTTATAGGAAGCACAAACACTCAAAGTGCCCGTATATTTGTCTCCTATTGGTAAGGTTTCACTGGTCTGACAGCTGTTTCAAACTCATTGGTTTCATCAGAGACACTGTATAAGTAAAGGTCTCTCTAAAAATTAGGCGATCCCCCAGACCACTGAAACGAGTGACCGAAAGATCGTCCAACTTGGCATTAGTTCCATTCAGTGACAGATTCACCCCACCACCACTGAGCAGAACCACTTATATTCCAGGGAAAAACATCCAACGACACAGCCTGAAAGCACTCTCCCCCAGAGACTCAAATTGCTATCCCAGGCACCCCCCCCCCCCTCACTGGGAGCAAAATTCCAGAAGAAACTGAAGAGAGCAAAAACTCTCAGTACTAAGGAACCCAAAGCATCGGAGAGGTATATTTTCCGTAAGCAAACTCTTGGTTGGTGCGTAAAGTATTTACTAAAATAAAAAGCCAAAAGACTTCACTTTGGTGATGCAAAATTATATAAATTTAGTGGATATTAAATCCAACATCATTTCAAAGCCAAATACAGAAACTATAAAAGTGTCGTGCGAAAATTGACCAGGGCGGTCAATTGACCTGGTCTCTGATGAAACCATTGAGTTTAAAACAGCTGTCAGACTAGTGAAACCTTATTAAAAATGGACAAATAGGAAGCGAATATACAGGCACTCTGAGTGTTCATGCTTCCTATAAGGTTCAGCTAGGGCATCTCGTAGTATGGTGCCAAGTGTATTCCGCAAGCTCTCTGTTCAATTTTCACATGAAACTTTTATAGTTTCTGTATTCAGCTTTGAAATGATGATGGATTTAATATCCACTTAATTTATATAACACTGATGTTATTTCTCCTCTTGGCAAGTCTGTCCATAACCTTGTCTGTGTTTTCTTTTCCATAGATTTCCTTCTTCCAGTCAATCTTACTCATTTGTCAAGTTTGATTCTTCCCTTCTTGCGAAGAGTGTCATGCATGATGTAATATGGATATTTTTGGATGAGAAATGTAGACACAAAGGATGCCATTTTAGGTTCAGTTGAAAACATATTGTGTTTGGATGTCTGTAAGTGATGGCACATGCCATTTATGTAACATTCATTTTAGAAATTGTGGAATTTACAACCATGTCATAAAAACTCTTTTAATTTTCCGTCGTTTCGATCTTCATATTAAGATCATCATCTGGAGCATACAGGACAAGCTGAGTTACATTACATACAGTAAGCTAGAGAAACAATGATTAGATCACAGGTTATTCTACTGGCATGACCTGTAGTGGGAAAAAAAATTAATTATTTAGAAACTACATCAAGCTAAATTCTATTTATGATAACATGAATAAACATTCTTTCTTATAGATAGTTTCTTTCAGTAACAATGATGTCCTATTTTTAGCATTGCAATTGTTATTTTTGATTTAGGATTCTGGATCATCTATAGTCCTCTTTATAGTTCCTCTTAGAGAGGAAGGTTCCGTGGGTCAAATATGTGCCTTCCATATGTTTGGGATTTTTAGACCATCATTATTGTTGAAATTTGGGATGCTTGATAATAATTTCACAGGCTTCCTTAAATTTGCGTTCATACTATGTTTTGGTGTGATATAGATAACTAGTGCTTTTCCAGTCAATTCTATGTAAGGTGTTCAGGGCATGATTAGAAATGCCAGCTTCACCATAATTCTTATATTTGATGTGTCGTTTATGTTCTTTTTGTCTGATCGGAATTGTGCGTCCTGTTTCTCCTATCTATGGTATGTTGCAGATGTAGTAAATACGGTATACTCCAGGGTGGGCCAGCAAAGGGAGTGGGTCTTTGGATGAGTTGAGTAAGTTTTTTAATTTTGCAGGAGGTTTAAAGGTGGCTTTGAGGTTGTATTTTTGTAGTATTCTGTTTATTTTATCTGATGTCTCTTTAATATAAGGAATGGTTATAATTTTATTGTAGTCTGGTTTGTCTTTGTTTTTTATTGAAGTCTTGTAGAGAATTTTGTTAATAGTGTTTTGGCTGTAACCATTTTTTTGAAAAGTATTGCTAATAACTTTAAATTCATCTTTCAGTGCATGTTCACTGGAGCAGATCTTCAGAGCCCTGTTTTTTAGGGTATTAATGACACCAAGTTTTTGTGTTGGGTGGTCATATGAGTTTATATGTATATATTGGCCCATATGTGTTGGTTTCTGGTAAACAGTGAAGGAAATATTGTCAGAAGGAAGACATGGAAGACATGTGTATCTAGAAATGGAAGTGTGTTCTGTTTTTCATTCTCAATTGTGAACTGTATGCATTTGTGTTGTTTGTTTAGGTGGCTAAGGAATGTGTCTAGTGTCTGGCAGCATGGGACCAGATCGCGAAAATATCATCAATGTATCTAAGCCAGACTTTGGGTTTTAAAGGAGAGGAATCTAAAACATGTTGCTCAAAATGTTCCATATAAAAAGTTAGCAATGGTGGTGGGGGGGGGGGGATAATGGCGTGCCCATGGCTGTGCCTTCTTTTTGTAGGTAGAAAATGTTTTGCCATACAAAATAACCAGAACGTAATACATTCACAAAGAGCGCCGTGATATCTGGAGGGAATTTGTTCTGTAAAAGAAGGATTGTGTCATTGATTGGGACATTCGTAAAAAGGGCACAGATGTCAAAACTGACTAATAAATCATCTTTTTCTAATGTAATGTCTTTGATAATGTTTATGAAGTGTTGTGTGTTTCTGAAATAGGAAGGGTAATGACCTACCAACTCCTTGAGTGTTGCCACTAATTTCTTGGCTAAGTGATAATTCGGGCTATCTATCCCTTTGACTATTGGCCGGAGTGGTATGTTTAGTTTGTGAATTTTCAGTTATATGCCCATAAATTCTTGGGGAAGGAGTGTAGTGCGGAAATAGTTTTTTGACCGTATCTTCGGGCCATGTGGTAATTGATTTAAGACTCAACTCATCCAAAGACCCACTCCCTCCGCTGGCCCACCCTGGAGTATACCGTATTTACTGCACCTGTAACATACCATATATAGGGGAAACAGGACGCACAATTCCTATCAGACAAAAAGAACATAAACGACATATTAAATATAATAATTATGGTGAAGCTGGCCTTTCTGATCATGCCCTTGAACACCTTACATAGAATTGACTGGAAAAGCACTAGTTTACATCACACCAAAACATGGTATGAACGCAAATTTAAGGAAGCTTGTGAGATTATTATCAACCACCTCATTCTGAACAATAATGATGGTCTAAAAATCCCAAACATGGAAGGCACATATTCGACCCACGGAACCTTCCTCTCTAAGAGGAACTATAAACAGGACTATAGATAATCCAGGATCCTAAATCAAAAATAACAATTGTAATGTTAAAAATAGGACATCGTTGTTACTGAAAGAAAACTATCTATAAGAAAGAATGTTTATTCATGTTATCATAAATATAATTTAGCTAGATGTAGTTTCTAAATAATTTTTTTTTTTTTTCACTAGAGATCATGCCAGTAGAATAACCTGTGATCTAATCATTGTTTCTCTAGCTTACTGTATGTAATGTAACTCAGCTTGTCCTGTATATTTGTATATACTCCAGATTATGATCTTAATATGAAGATCGAAACGTCGGGAATTAAGAGTTTTTATAACATGGTTGTAAAGTCCATTTCTAAAATGAATGCTGATCACCGTGCAACACTAAAAGAAAGGATTTATGTAACAATTGAGTCCCCAATGTTGTAAAGCCAATCTAAAAGTGTTTGAATGAATTTCGTTGGATTTTTAGATATTATTATTATTTTGTTTATTTATATATTTTTATTTATTTATTTTTTACATTCTTGATGTTCAAGTTTTTTTGGTTGTTTTTGTAGGATGTTTTGTAAATAACAATGACTGTAATTCTTATGTTGTCTTTCCTTGTAGTGATTGAAATATTAATAAAATGTACAGAGCGAATAATGAAGGACTCATGATCAAGACTCCCACCAATTAGGAGTGCCCAAATTCTAGTCTAAGCTGGCCTCTGACAGTGCCCCTGCAAACTGCTATACTCAGATTTCATCCAGACACAGTCTTGCAGATTAAGCAGGCAGGATTATGTTCCCATTCATCAGTAGAACCTCCCAAAGTGTTAACAGCAGAGTTGGTCCAATGTTCAGTACTGTCTAATTATGCAGTGTAGCCATTGTAAAACTTTTATACTTCCATACCTGAGTATCTCTGCTCACATGTCATCTACTCTAGCTGCCTTTCCACATTTCAGGTTTCTCATTGATTTTTCAATCTCAAGTATTGATGAATTCCTGAATGCGTATTCTCTTGAATATTTTTTATTGCTGTTTTATTCCTGCTATGTTTTTCATGTAACAGTCTTTCAAAGTAATTACTTCTGGCATGCAGAATATCTTTATGTGCAGTTTTATGTCATCATTTTCATCTCTGATATCTTTTTAATACTATTCTTTCCTCCATTTCTAGGTTTTTCAATAACCTCCAGAATATTTTGCCACGTTCATGTTACAATAATCACTAATTTCTTAATATGTACCCTCAAAATGTGTTTACGATACTATGATAATATTACATGATTCAGTTTCTTCTTCAGCCTGTTTCCATCCACTGCCAGAAGGGCTCCTCCATAACTTTTCACTTGTTTCTTCATCCTTCCATCTTGTTCTTTGGAAATCTTTCCTTGTCTTTTCTACAGAGCTCATCGGCATTTACATGCTTTACAATACTCCATTCATCTTCCTAATTCTATCGCTATTTGTTATGGGGAGCATTCTTCTCTCCAAGGCTCTTTGGACCACTCATAAATTCCTGTTTTTTAGTCATTGCTAACATCTCATTTCCATAGGTAAATAACTGGAATAATGCACACATTAATTAGCTTTCTTTTTTAAGGATACAGATAAATCTCCTGACAGATATATTGCAAGCAAAATGCTATTTTTTCTTAGTGTGATTCCTTCTATTAATTTCTTTGTTTTTCTTTAAAGCTAATTATTTTAAGTAAATATAGTCATACATATTGTTGGAAGTTTTTTCCCACTTGGTTAGACTATAATAAATTTAGTTTAATCCTTTATCCAAGTGTAAACAAACAAAGTTTGCGATCAGGACTGAGGCAACTCGTGGTAAAGGTGGACCAAGCTCTCATCACTACTTGTCTTAGTATCTCCCATAATGCAAAGCACATCTCCTTGCAGACATGTATATGCCTCAGTCCTGAAGATACTTCAGGCGCAAACTTTGTTTGCTTACACTTGGATAAAGGATTAAACTAAATTTATTATAGTCTAACCAAGTGGAGAAAAAACTTCCAACATCTTTCTATAAATCTAGAGTAATTTAATAATATCTTTCTATAAATCTAGAGTAATTTAGTAATAAGGTGAGACACCTTTTGGCAACTCATATAGGTATATATGACTTCTCCATTGCTTCCACCTTAGTATCACTGGGAGAGGAGAATAATACCATACCCTTGGAGGGTAATGGATGGCAATGCTGTAGCCAGTGAAGTTCTAACTGAGGCTCGTCCATTGCTGTTACCCTCCTGCCATGATCAGAGCTTTAATAGCTTAATAACACCTTATCCCTACACTGTCCTCTACAGATAACGGGGAAGATCAAAAGCATTCTTGCTTCGCCCCTTTAAGCCAGTCCTTATAGGGACTTAGTATCACCACCTCTTTGTCTGACTCCCACTGAAGAGATCTCAATGAAGGTCGAAACCGGTCTGGGTTGTGGCCCTTCCCTTAATGCATAGCATTATACATGTCCACAAGGAGATGTGCTTTGCATTATGGGAGATACTAAGACAAGTAGTGATGAGAGCTTGGTCCACCTTTACCATGAGTTGCCTCAGTCCTGAAGATACTTCAGGCGCTAACTTTGTTTGCTTACACTTGGATAAAAAATTAAACTGAACTTATTATAGTCATACATGATTTCAATATTCCACTGTTATTCATCTCTGTAGATTACATTATAAAGGAACATAACATTAAACTGATAGCAAAATTGGAGATGCTAATCTAAGCTCTTTATATGCAGGTGATGTTATACTCTTAAATAAATTCAAGTCTGCAGGATTTCCTGACTAAACTTGACTGCTGTGATAGAATTGGTATGAAAATCAATAATAACAAAAAAAACAACCAAAGACTGAAAATAGGCAGAAAAATTGAAAATATCAATGGCCTGAATGGAGAACCTATAGAAGAAGTAAAACATTTCAGCTAGATAAGTACTGCTGTTAGTAAAGATGGCAAATCAAATTTGGAAATAGACAACAGCATTAGCAAAATTAATATGGTAGGAAATCAACTGAATAAATTTATACTGAATAAGAGAGAAATTAGTCAAAATATTTAACTAGTGGTATACAAGACTGTGTTCAACCCACTTTTAACATATTAATCTGAGAGCTGGGTTAGAAATAAAACACTTTATCAAAGACTGGAGAGCACAGACATTAGTTCTCAGAAAGATTAAGGGAAATAGCATCATCATATAAAAATGAGGATATTAGACATAACTTCAGATTGTTAGCATTCAGAATGTGGGAACGGAGCTGATCTTAGTTGTCAGTGGTTCTCAACCTTTGTGAGACTGCAGCCCTGTAAATTCTTTTTTTATAAGACAAGGGCCCAGTCCCAACAAATTTACTCATAAGTACCTTTCCAGTTTTTTTTAAAGTTCATACATTAAACTAACATAAGTAATAATAATTAATTATGGATAATCATAAAGAGCATTAGCACACTTATGTATAGGGTGTGGCATGTTGATATTAATGTGTATATTGATAAAAACTGTTTCACAAGGAAATTCAAGGAAGTGGCAAAAATGCTTAGAATTCGTACACAGTTCAACAAAAACCAAGGTTTGATATTACACCAAGTGTGGTCAGCATTCATGAAAAATCTAACTTCCTCAGATCTCGGACATAACACACGTGAAGCACAGAACATGACAACAAATAACAATGTTCCAACAAACATTCAGTAATGAATGTTTCAATTTTTTCAGTGTTATAGTTAGAAACATCTAATGGACTATGAATTTAATCTTTGTTAGTTGTGTTTAACTTTTTTTTATACACCAATAACCTGGTGATGTACGTCATACGACTTACGAAACTTGTTGGGTTTCATGTATCCTGTTCGTGTTTAATAAACATGTGGTCTCAATACCGGAATCTATCTCATACGTTTAAATTAGTTATCAATCACTGGACTGATGAAATCTTGTAGCATATTGTAGTTTCCTCAGGTCAACATCATTAAATTAATTTGTGCTGATTTTCATTGACATATCTCATTCTGATCACCAAAAATTTATGATATAAGTACTTACGAGTGAATGCAGACTTTTTCTCCTGTGTGCTGGTAATTTTCCCCTTCTTTTGTACATCCTAGAGATTGCTCTGTAGTCTTCAGGTGGATAAATCACTATTTATTGCATCACAACCACCTTCAATACGAGATTTCTTAACACCAAAATTAAACAAAGTCCCTTGTCTCTTATTCATATTAAAATTTAAATCTGTGGTCCTATTACCTTTAAAAAAAACCCACGGCACTCCGGTTTTGAAACAAGCACTTGCACACTGCAGTACGAATTTGTGAACAAAGTATTAAGTATTACTAGATTTGAGAACCACATACAAGAGTACCTTGATCTTCAATTTCAGTGTAAAAATTTTCTTTATACTTTCTTGCTGATTGGTCAATAACATTTGCAGCACAGATGTTATTTCGTTCAGTTTTGAGAACAGAGGATATGCCTCCCATTGTTGTAATCGGCTTGCAGGCAATTCTTATGACTGGTCATAAACAGTGGCATTCCCTTTTCCGAACATTGAAAGATTTCAATGTGTGAAAATTAACGATAAGTCATGAATTCTTCCATGTTTAAAAATATGCGGCTTGGTCACTGACATTTGTTACACAGACGTTATTTAGGCGTTCTTCTGAGCTGTTTGACACATTCACGAATATTATTCTCCTCAGAATATTTCCAGTATAAAATATTTATTCATGAAAAATGCTTAGAAAACAAAAGTGACAAATTCCAGCAGAACTTCTCGTGGCCAAGTATAATTGATGCCAGGGCCTGGTGTTTGAGAAACACACTCATAGGTGGTATTATCACATACTAAACACTAAATATTTACGAAGATAGTATTCATATACTTCTCTGTAAACAAATGCCATTTGCAGAAAAAATAAATTTAGATGATCTGTTGTAAAGAATCTATCTCTGAAGCCTGCTTATTCATATGGCCCTGCATCATCCAAAAATCTTGGTATTCTATATAATGTAATGGTTATAAAAATTTCTACAATTATGATTGCAAACTGAATGACCTATAGTTACTGATATAATCTGTACTTCTCTTTTTACATAATAAGATTAATCATTGATTTATGCCATTGTATTGGAATTTTTTTCTGTAATTAAAATATCATCCAGTATGACCTTATGAAACCTGATTTTATGTGTTATGCTAATATACCATCTTCTTCAGTATTCTTTTTTTGCTAACTTGATTCAAGGATTTCTTTGATTCCTTATGTTGCAGTTAATGGTTCTGAATCTGCCTCAACTAAATTTAGTAGAGAATCTGTATGTTTTTCTGCTTGTATATAAGTTCCTATAAAAATACTTCATATTTCCATTATCATTTTCTCCATTATTGCTTGCTTTATTTTCAATTTTGGAATCCAGTTTTTCTTTCCGTATAACTCATTTGAACATTTTCAGAGATTTTTTTGTTTTCGAGTATGAATTAAATTGTTCTTATGTTGAAAGTTTATTTTTCACTTGGTCAGACTATAATAAATTTAGTTTAATCCTTTATCCAAGTGTGTGCAAACATAGGCTGCACTTGAAAGTATCTTCAGGACTGGGTAAAGTGGTACAACACTGGGCGACTCCTTGCAAAGGTGGAGCAAGATACCAACACTCCTATCTCAGTATCTCCCATAATGCAAAACACATCTCCTTGCGGATATGTATAGTGCTATGCATTAAGGGAAGGGCCACTACCCAGACTAGTTTCGTCCTTTATTGAGGTGTTCAGTGGGCAGGCCCAAGTGGAGATACCAAGGCAGAAGCATTAGCAAGTTCATCTCCTCCTATAGAAGCTGCCAAACGGTGTGCCACCTTTTTATTAAATTACTCTGGATTTAGAGAAAGATGTTGAAAGTTTATTTTTCACTTGGTCAGACTATAATAAATTTAATTTAATCCTTTATCCAAGTGTGTGCAAACAAAGTTTGCGCCTGAAAGTATCTTCAGGACTGGGGTAAAGTGGTACAACACCGGGCAACTCCTTGTAAAGGTGGAGCAAGCTACCAACATTCCTATCTCAGTTCTCCCATAATGCAAAAACACATCTCCTTGCAGATATTTATAATGCTATGCATTAAGGGAATTTGGCAGCTTCTATTGGAGGAGATGACCTTGCTAATGCTTCTGCCTTGGTATCTCCACTTGGGCCTGGCTCCCACTGAAGAGACCTCAATAAAGGTCGAAACTAGTCTGGGTAGTGGCCCTTCCCTTAATGCATAGCATTATACATATCCTTGCGGATATGTATAAAGAGATGTGTTTTGCATTATGGGAGATACTGAGATAGGAGTGTTGGTAGCTTGCTTCACCTTTGCAAGGAGTCGCCCGGTGTTGTACCACTTTACCCCAGTCCTGAAGATACTTTCAGGTGTAAACTTTGTTTGCACACACTTGGATAAAGGATTAAACTAAATTTATTATGAGTTGTTCTTAAATACTTATGTTGTTTCTGATTTCTTTTCTTTTCTAACTAGTTTTTGCATTTCTACAAATTCTGTGTTAATAGTCTATGCTATTCCTATGTCGCCTTTTCCTTAATTCTATTTTTTGATTAGTGCCTGACAGATGCCATTTACCAGCAAACACGTCATCTTTAAGATGCTGTTGTAAACTGTGATGCTATTGTTTCTTGCTATTTATAAAGCCTTTTATAGAGCCTGTTTGGTTACTGCGCTTTTTTATATACCGTTATTCTAATTAGCAATGCGTGCTTTCTCTCTCGTAATAACCTTTTTTGCTTATACTATTATGTACTATGTTTATCTACCTTTTGTGCTAAGAGTCTTATGCCTATGGATACTAGAAAATTTATTTTTATTGAGACTGCACCACTAATATCTTTTAATTGGCATGAAACTCAGTAATACGGCCGGTTGATTTCTCTCTCTCTTTCTCTAACACAAATTCCTTCAGGAAAACTTTACACGAACAGTCGTGGTCTATTTGCACTTAACTGTACACTTTGGCTATCTCACTGGTTTCCCGCTCACAAGTCCGATAATTTTTTTTTAGGAACAGTGCATTGTAAAATAAACAATCAGGCAGCACTCTATTGACATATAATTAAACATTTATTTACATTAAAAATAAAGTACATAAAATAAGCATAGGGAGTTTACTCTCTCTCTCTCTCTCTACCTATCCTTTTGGTATAAAGTAACAAACTTTCTCTTTTCAATATTAAATGACTAAACAAAATATTTACTCTGTTACTTCTCTGCTTAAGAAAACCAAATTGCCTAGACTAATTTACTCATAAAGAGATTAACTAGCTATGGCAAGTTATCTTACAATTAATATTTCAGAGGACTCTCTTATAGATATTTCTAATTACTATTTCTTATCAGTCCATCTATGACATATCTCCTAGATTACAAAAAGAATATACATTAAAGGGTTGGAACACACTCACGGAGATTCTTTGTCAGGACACCTTCCAAAGGTTTTGCATCAAAGTCTCTATGGTTCTTCTTTCATCTTAGGCCTTGCTTCAGGGGGGATTTTGTCGGAGTATTAGCAGTTCTTGGACTGCAGTTTCCCCGTTACTCAAAAGCTCAGGCAAGAATTTTCAGCATACAGGCTTGAAAATCGTTCTGCAGCTTTTGGCTTTGGTTGACTTCCCAATTTTTTCCCTCTGGTGTGGGTTCACCTTGAAGTCCGTTTCTCTGGGTCAGTATGCTTCTGGTTCTCTGCCGACTGCCTCTGGTTCTCTTCAGTAACAGCGCTTCTCCTCTTCTGCTTTGGTAACTGGACCTTGCCTCTGCTCTCTCAGCAGCTGGACCTCACCTCTGTCAGCAACTGGACCTCGCCTCTCCATCTGTCAGCAACTGGACCTCGCCTTCTCCTGACTGCCTCTGGTTCTCTGCTGAAAACTGCCTCTTGATGTTTGGCTCAGTCCTCTTTTATTTTTGCCTTCTCGGGACCTTGCACGAAGGGTTGTAAACCCCGAAGAAATCAGTTCTCCTTAATCCTTCTGTTAAGGCCGGCCCATTCTTTTTTCTCCTCTGTGCACTCTTTTTTCCTTGTCTTGTCGGGCAGCAGAAACTTCTCTGAAACTAGCAAAGCTCTTTAATACTAACTTTCAAGGTGTTCATGCGCAAAGCTTACAAACAACTTTCTCACACACTTAATCGTAAACAACTTACAGCATAGCTATTATACATTATACATAGTTCCGATGGCAAAGCATTGCCTTCGTTTTTGACATTGTAGAAATTTTAGTTAAAACGGTAAATGCAATCAATTCCCATAGGGTTATTTACATTATATATTTAGCAAAAATTACATAGAGACAAACAAGGTTATTTTTGTAACAGTTCTCATGAGACTTGACCTCTGTAAAAATCGATGTGAAGCGCTTTGGTAATTTTATGCTACATCAAGTTTTACACCGTGTTTGCTGGCAAATGGTTTTCTTAATTCTTTAGTAACTTCTGTTATTGTCGAAGCTATTTCCTCCATTTCCTCATGTAAGTCTCAATCCTTCCTATTTATTTCCTTCAACTTTCTTTTGATCATTTCTTCAAATTTTTCTTTATGGTTTTTTATATCTTCACTTCTATTGTTTTTTTTTTTTTTTTTTTTTTTTTCTCTCTCTCTTGATTCTTATTTATCCTTGCTCTCACTAGCCTATGATCATTATGATTTAAACAGGTTGACAATATATACATCTTCTAATATTCACTTGTTGATCACCATAATATAATGAATTTCATTAAAAACTCCATCTGAGAATCTCCATTCCAGGTCTACTTTTTTTTTTATTTTATTTTGTTTCTTGGAAAGTATTAAAGTCTTACCTATATATCCCTGCTTCACTGCAAATTTGATTACCTTGCACACCTAAAGCACCATTTTTTCTTGTAGTTTCTTGCCTACTTTACAACAAGTAGTCTCCCATTATTATTTTCCAGTGACATGTATTATCTCAATATTAGGTCTTCATGGAAATTGTCAATTTCTTCACCTGAATGATAAAAGGCAGATTCATATATTTGTATTACACTCACTTCAAGCCATTTATTGATTTTCAATAAGCAGTTTGATTGTCTCCAGGAGATGTCTGGAAGACTGGTTTAAATTCAGGGATGTTATTTTTCCATCTTACGAACTGTAATTCCAACTCCTCCATCACTGTAATCTTTCCTAGCAGTATGCAAAATGTACCTCTTTGTTTCAATGATATTTGCTTCTTTTCTAGAAGGATAAGGAGTGGCAAAGTGTTAGAAGTAAATGAAGAGGACGTATTCTGAATACAGTATGCTAAATGTCAGTAAGGCAGGAGAAGACTAGATGAAATTTCACCGCATTCTAAGGCAGTGTTTCTCAAACTTCAGATATCTGCGAACTCATTAAATTTTCATTATTACCAAGTACCCCCTTATCAAAATAATAATAAATAAATAAATAAAAATATGATTTATTTTTAATAGAACAAAATTTGGAATAGGTTCCTTTTCATTTCACGTCCGTGAAAATCCACATTTCAATTAATTCATATCATACTATATTATATAATATTATAATATACTATTATATTATAGTATATTATAATATACTATATTATATCATATTATATTCATATCATACTATCGAAGATTTTTCAACTTCTTCCTAGTTGATTCTCTAGAGATATCACACGACACACCCTTATCAATTTCATTTCAACGAGATACAATATCAACATTTTCTTGTTGCTTACAGCTACTTTTGTGCATTTTATAAATCTTGTCTTTAACCAATGATCCATACTTAAGAATTTGAAAGGTAAAAAAATAACATATTTACTCGAATATAACTCACACTTTCTTCCCAAAATTAAAGCTAAACAATCACGAGGTATATGCAGGAGTTTTTGTAAACTAAAGTTTTCAGAAAAAACTGAAAATGGTGCGACTTACCAAGCTCGTATTCGCTATCGCTACTTTTGGCATTGAGAACAGTTTCTTTGTGTGCATCGGCAAAGTCATCCACCAAAATAGCTTCATCTTTCCTTATTTCAAGCAAAAATTACCAGTAATTTACACTTGAGATACATAATAAACAATCCTTCACAAATGACTAATGAGAAGTAAAAGCAGAGCACGAAAGCTGGTAGGCCAGTAGAGATAGAGCAACTATGAAGAAGTGCATGTGATTGGTGTGGTATTAACAAAAGATCGCAAGACAAAGACAAGCCAACAGTTGAGTTGAAATGCTAATTCTCTTCAACCGAATTCCATATAATCTGAAACACATTCACTATATATTTCTTAGTTTTAACATGTTCACAATGGGGTGGAGTCTATACAGCAGTTTCTGTTGGAGGGGAGATGTGATTCGTTAGTGTCATTTTTATCCCTGTTGTCTCTAATTGCACTATTTGTTGAGAAATACATTACACAGACTGCAAATGTCTCTGTATCTTATTCATTGATACCATAAAACTACTTTTTTTGCTTCTTCAGTATAGTGATACTGTTGAGGAGGGCGTGTTGTTTACCGCAGGGAGTGAGTTACTATCACCAGGATGTGAACATCATCGCTATAGTAACTCGCAATTTGAATAGGAGAATTCATACATAATATATAATTTATTGACAAATATATACGTTTAAAATAATTCTTTTTTTTATTAATAATGATTCAATTAGTAATTTTTCGGCTATGCATTAATGTCGCATAGCCAAAAATTGCCACATACCCCTGAAGACCCTTTGCGTACCCTTGGGGGTATGCATACCACACTTTGAGAAACACTGTTTTAAGGGAATGTGCTGTAGAACTGAACTGTACAATTAACTTAGCTGTTTAATGAAAGAGTTACAGTAGGACAGCTTTGTGGAGAGTGTAAGATAGTACCATTGCATAAACAGGGTAGAATTCAGGTATCATATTCTAGGCCTGTTTGTATTTATTCTGTAGTTAAGATTTTGCAGAACTTGGTATGAACTCGTACGGAATTGGGCAGATGAGCACAGTATTATACAGTTTTTTTTATGTTGGGTCCAAACATGAGAGGTTGGTTGATCAACCTATAGTACATGAGTACTGTATATGGGGTAGGGTTGGGAAAGGAGAAACTTGTTTACATTTGATTTAAAAGCCTGTATATTGTATTCCTTGGGAAATACATCAGAGGGAAGACTGTTCCACAGTACAGTAGTAGCAGGGATGAAGGAGGAAAAGAAACTTGTTCTGTGGGTTTCAAGGTGTACAGTGAAGAATGTTGGGCAGCAGTTGTACATGTTCCAGTAGACTTAGTACTGAGTGTGTGTGTGGGTGGGGGATTATCGATGCTATTTCAGCTGAACATTTGCCATGGAAATATTTATTGAATACACAAACTGCAGAGACCAAACGTCTTCATGAAAGTGAGGGGGGGGGGTCGGTGAGAGATGGGTCATTTGGCAATCTGCTTTCTCTCCTCTGTATTGAGTCAAGTGTTATGAGGGACCAATGGACCAAGTCCCATCCAACTGAAACACACCCATACCATACTTAGCTTCCACCAAACTTGACAGTTGGAATGATGTAGCCCTGCCAGAACCATTTCCCAGGCAATCTCCAGGTCCAAACATGATCAGAGTAAAACATTTGGAAGCATAATTTGTTGCTCCACAGAACCCTTTACCATCTACGGTCCAGGGACAGTGTGAAAGACACCAGTCAATGTTTGGCATTGAGGAGGTGCTGTATGGCTTGTTTACAGCAGCTCTGACATGGTAACCTAAGACATGCCACTCTCTGTGGACAGTTCTATTGCTAACAGATGTCCCTGCAGCATTTATAAGGTTAATTGTGAGGTCTGCTGATGCATCCTGTTGATTTGGAATCAACAGAAGCTTTAAAGCATACCCCAACCCTCAACAAGTAGGGTTATGTAAATTTACCAAAAATCTGAGACAGTCAGTTTAAGATCTAATTAATACTTGTTTTCTCTCTTTTTCCAACTTAGATGGCACCTAATTAGGACTTTAGTTTGTCCGTTCTACAATTTTTTTTAGTTTACAAAATTACAATTTTTTAACTCCCACTGTTATACTAAATTTGTTGTTGTTTTGCATACTGTGGCAAACTGTTTTTGTACTCTGAAGATGCTGGATATAATATACCAATGAAATATGAGCAAATAAGCTAATAAATATTAATTCATTTCTTATTCTGTGCCATCAATACAGTGAAAATTAATATGAATATTTGATTTTGTAGGATCTGAAATTTGCATGGCATGTAAGTTGTCCAAATACTTTTGTCAACATGGTGTATATTAGTATACTCAGTGGTGAGCTATAAGGGGCTCGCGCAAGCCCTTTGTTAAATTTTTCTCAAATTTGCGAGCCCCTTGTTCTTCTTGTTGAACTAGAAAATACCACCATGGAATGTATACATACTACTATAATTGCTACTTTAAATTCATATGGATTTTCTGATAACTACCGTATATAAAAAATCATTTCATTGCATTTTGTTCTGATGGAGCTAGTGTAATGTTAAGAAACAAATCAGATGTTGCAATCAAACTTCTACAAAAATTTCCTAACGTTGTGATTTGGCATTGTGCTCATCGTTTACACTTAACATTAGACGATTAGATAAAAAAACATGTAAAGTAATTCCAACAGATCAAGTAGCACAACAACACCGACTGCTGTGCGCAGACTTTAAAATAAGATCGAAGATAAGAACTTCTGGTTGCCATGGGATGAAGACAATTAAGTGGTTTCGCTTAAAAGAGGAGAGTGTGAGGAATCGTTTTAGGGAGAGAGTGTTAGAGAGGATTTCGGATGCACTGGAAAGTGTACAAGATTGGTGGAAACATAATTCAAAAGTAATCCTGAGCTGTGCAATTGAGGTGCTTGGTGAGACATCTGGAAAGATTAGAGAGCAGAAGGAGGGTTGGTGGTGGAATAATGATGTACAAGTGGCAGTGACAGCTAAGAGGAAGACAAAGCAGAAGTGGGATGAGTCAAGAGTGGAAGAGGACAGAGAGGTGTACAAAGAGAGAAAGCAAGAAGCTAAGAGAGTTGTGGCACAGGCGAAGGCCATGGCATATCAAGATCTGTATGATCAATTAGAAACAAAGGAAGGACAGAGAAAAATTTACCAACTAGCGAAATGTAGAAATAAAGCAGCTAAGTACATCTTACATGTGAGGCAGATCAAAGATGCTGAAGGAAGAGTATTATGGAGGGATGTGGACATAAGAAACAGATGGAAAATATACTTTGAGGGACTTTTGAATGAGGAAAATGCAAGGACTCAGAGAGGAGATGGGCAGCCTTCTGAGGGGATGGTGCAGAACATCAGTAGAATGGAAGTGACGGAGGCCATGAAGAGGATGAGGAATGGAAAAGCGGTGGCCCCGACAGAATTCCAGTGGAGGCATGGAAGGCACTGGGTGAAGAGGGAATTGACCTGCTGTGGGACCTGTTCATGAAAGTTTGCCAACAGGAAAATATACCCAAGGAATGGAGGGAGAGTACTCTTGTTCCCATCTACAAGGGTAAAGGGGATGCACAAGACTGTAAAAATTGCAGAGGAATAAAGTTGATGTCCCACACAATGAAGATCCTAGAAAGGGTTCTTGATGGTAGATTGAGGGAGGAGGTGGAGATTTCAAAGGAACAATTTGGCTTCATCCTGGTAGATCGACAACAGATGCTATCTTTGAGTTACGACAGATGATGGAAAAATATCGAGAGAAACAAAGGGAGCTACATCTGGTATTTATTGATCTGGAGAAAGCATACGATAGAGTGCCAAGGCAAGAAGTCTGGAGGTGTCTGAGGGAGAAGAAGGTGCCGGAGAAATATGTCAGGTTGGTGCGGGAAATGTACAGAAATGTGAAGACAAGTGTTCGGACCTGTTTGGGACAGACAGAAAGTTTTCAAGTAACAGTTGGCTTGTATCAAGGGTCAGCATTAAGTCCGTTTCTGTTTAATATTGTGATGGAGGTGGTAACAGAGGAGGTGAGAGAAGATGCACCTTGGACAAAGTTGTATCCAGATGACATCTTGCTGTGTGTAGATTCAAGAGAAGAAGCAGAAACTAAACTGGAAAGATGGAGAAAAGTACTGGAAGAGAGAGGTATGAGACTGAGCAGAAGTAAGACAGAGTATATGTGTTGCGCAGTGGGCGGTGGCCAGGAGACAGATCTGGAGCTGGAAGGAAATGTCATCCAGAAGGTGAGAGACTTTAGATACTTAGGTTCAACAGTGGAAGAAGATGGAGGAGCTGAGAAGGAAGTGGGATGCACGATACAAGCGGGTTGGAGGAACTGGAGGGAGATGGCTGGAGTGTTATGCGATAAGAGGGTGCCGATCAATCTGAAAGGCAAAATTTATAGGACAGTAGTGAGGCCAGCTATGACATATGCTATAGAAACTGTGGCCCTGAGGAAAAATAACATCAGCAGGATGGAAGTAGCAGAGATGAGAATGCTTAGGTGGATGTGCGGTGTGACCAGAAAGGATCATCTGAGAAATGACTATGTCAGGGGAACAGTGAAAGTTACGAACTCAGGAGCGAAAATACAGGAGGCAAGGTTGAGATGGTTTGGTCATGTGATGAGGAGGGAGGACGAATATGTGGGAAGAAGGGTCATGCAGATGGATGTGCAAGGAAGGCGGAAGCGTGGGCGGCCAAAGAAGAGATGGAGGGAGCTGGTAGAAGAGGACTTGAAGATGAAGAACTTGGATGTGGTGACAGCCCAAGACAGGAAGGTGTGGAGGAGACTCAACAAACAGTGACCCCACTTAAGTGGGAGAAGCTGCAGAAGAAGAAGAAGAATAAAAAAACATTAAAGAAATAAATCATTTTGAAATATTTATGAATAAATTATGCTTTTTATCATCAATCACCAAAAAATCAACGAGAATTAAATACGATTGCAAAAGACTTTGGTATTGAAATTTTAAAGATCGGCCTTGTGTTTGGATCATGATGGGCAGCTTGCAGTTTACGAACGGCTCTTGCTGTGTGGAGAAATTACCAACTTTATTCTAGCATTTTGCATCGAACAATAAATATAAGGGCCTTTTAAACCGACTTCTCAATCTGGAATTTTTAAAAGATCTAGCATTAATGATTGATATCCTACAGGAATTTTCATATCCGTCAGAAGCTCTACAAAGTCCAATATAAGTATTATAAGCGCTAAGTTAGGCCCTTTTTTGTGCTCAACGATGCTAGCCCTTTGTTAAAATTTCCATAGCTCACCACTGAGTATATTGATCTGACTCTATCTCCCTTTGCAGACACTTATTTTTGTTTCTTTATCCCCTCCCTTCTCCCTTGTATTTTCTTATTCTTCAAGATAAGGCTCTTGAGATATCAAGATATTCAACTAGCATTTATTGCCTTGCTCTTGTACTAAATTTTATGATATGCCATGATGATTTTGTTCCATTCCTCAAAATTTTATCTTATTAATTTGTTCCGTTATATTCCCATTGATTTCTAGTTTACATCTTACAGGTTCTCTGTCAGCTGTCATGATTTTCAGTTCTTCTGTTGCTTGTTGAGGTAGTTTTCCTAAATCCTTGTTGCTTATCATATATTCATTCAAATTATTTATTATATTTCCATTTAATTTTGTGCCAAGCAGATTTATTCCCCTGTAGTTCTCTGGATTTGTTCTATTTCCTTTCTTGAAAATAGGTATTGTTAGATGCTTTTGCCATTTATTTGGTACTTTTCTTTATTTTAAATACTTCATTTACAATATCACAATTCTTATGTTAATTGGTTCTCTCAATATTTACATTTATTTTCATTCTTTATCGTATATGTTTTATTTATATGTTTAGTTTTAGTTTTTTATACTTTATACTTTCTGTGTATAGATTTTGAAAATAATCCTCCATTTATCCAATCCAGTATTTGTTTGATGCATTCATTCAGTTCTTTTGTTGGAATTTGTATTGTTCTTCAGATTCGTTTTTGATTATCATAAAAATCATATTCTTCCAATATTCCTATGTAATCTTTTTTATCTGACTGTTTACGGTTTATAACATTCTTCATACATTGAGGTAGTTTTTGTCTTTTAGATAGTTTTAATAGGAGTCTACTGAATTCCTTAACTAAATTAAATAATTGCTGTCACAAATTTTCCATGAAAATCAGCAAAGAAAAGGCAAAAGGTTATGAAAATAGGCAGGGACATTTGAAAATTAGGTACATCCTAAATAGTGAAACTGTAGAACAAAAAAAAAATTACTATGTAGGCACAATATATATTTAGTGAAGATGACAAATAACATGTGGAAATAGATAATAGAATAAAGAAAGTTACTATTGTGTGAGAAGTCAACTGAATAAATTTATATGGAATAAGAGAGAAATTAGTTAACACTAAACTAGCTGAATACAAGAATGTTCAAACAGATTTAAACATATCTATCTGGCAACCATGTTCTGTTACCAATGAGTCTCTTGTAATATTGAAGTTGCTGTTCAACTTTCAGTAGGATCTCTTATTCATTTAAATGCCCTGAATATTTTGTGTGGTACAAATACACTAAATCCAAAGAAAAAGTTTTAAAGTGCATTCTTGAAAACCCAAAGAAAAAGTTTTAAAGTGCATTCTTGAAAACATTAATCAATACTGCCTGAACATTTACTGCTCTCAAACTAATAATTTGTTCACCATCCTCTTCCAAGAATTCAAATGACAAGTAGAAGATAACATCTATGGAGGAATCATTTTCCCATTAAATCCACTTTCTTAAACGGGGATATGGCTATTCCATCATAGAAGTCATAATCGATAAAGCATGAGTGGAATATATTCTCATCCCTGGTAGAGTTTAATTTTGCAACAGTGTGCTCATCTTCTTCTTCAAAATTTACTATTATATTTACACCTTTAAGTAATTCAAATATTATTAATAAAGCAGTGAATCATATTGCATCATGTATAATTGATGTGAAGTCATCATCGTCAGTTCCTATACGAGAGTGGTCTGAAAAGTTCTCGGCCTAACAATGAAAAAACGAATTTATAATTTCAAAATTATTTTTATTTTTCAACATAATCGCCCTTAAGATTAATACATTTATTCCAGCGATGCTCCAGTGCCATTATCCCATCCCCTTAATGGTTCTCAGTAAGATCTGCAAAATACCCCTCTACAGCTACAATCACTTCTTGATTCGAAGAAAAACGTTGACCAGCAAGGAAGAGTTTTAGTTTTGGGAAGACATAGAAGTCAGAGAGAGCAAAATCTGGGGAATAGGTTGGATGTTTCAATAATTCATATGGCAGATCCCTTAATTTTTCCCATTGTTGCCAAAAACACCTTTGTGGGCAGGTGCATTGTCCTGATGAAAGATGATTTTTTTCGCGTCGAAACACACCCCCACGTTCCTTCCCCCCACGCTTGTAAACAACCTCCAGCGAGATCATGGAAGTGGAAGATATTGTAAAATCAATAAAGGTATGTACCAAAAATTTTTTTCCACCTCTTTTATTCTACCTTAATTGCCTTCTATACTTACCAATAATGCCCTAAATATATATATATACCCTTGAGTACTGATAGCCAATGTATTTAAATAAGAGTCACTCCTAAACAAAAACAGGCTATAATAGCCGAATTTATAATAATGATTTTTTTCTTCTGCAAACTGGGTCTTTTCTTGCGAATTTTTTCGTCTAGTCTGGTTAAAAGATCAGAATAATATTCGTCGGTTATTGTTTTACCCTTTTCAAGATAATTAATAAACAAAATGCCTTAGCATCCCAAAACACCAATGCCATGACCTTTCCTGTTGATAGAACAGACTTTGTCTTCTTTGGCACTGAACAACAGGCTTCTATCCATTGTTTTGACTACTGTTTGGATTCTGGTGTGTAATGGTGTATCCAAGTCTCATCTGTAGTAATAAATCAATGCACAAAATCAGTTTTATTGTTGTTAAAACACTCCAAGCACTATTCAGAGATTTTCATGCCAGTGTGCGTTTTTGATCTGCTGTAAACAAGCACGGCACCCATCTTGCGCAAACTTTTTTTATTTGCAATTCTTTGTGCAAAATATATCCTACACGTTCTTTTGAAATGCCTATAGTCTCGGCAATTTCACGTACTTTGACTCACTAGTCATCCTATACCATATCATGCACTTGATCAGTTATTTCTAGTGGTGGTGTTACACTTTTTTGTACGTCCTTCACATGGATCATCTTCAAGACTGATAAGACTACATTTAAACTCGGCAGCTCATTTCTTAATTGTCGAAAATGAAGGAGAAGAGTGCCCATAAACTTTTATGAGCTTCGAATGAATTTCTTTTGGCGTTAAACCTTCTTTTACAAAGAATTTTATAACCGCGTGATACTCAATTTTATCCATTTAAGGGATATAGACAACATTTTTGCTTCAGACAGCTGTATAAAAAAACTACTCGATAGAATGACTTGCAATTTCACATGGATGCTTATGACAGATGTACCAACTTAGAAAAAAAAAATCTTGCCAATAGTATTGCCTTCTATGGTCGAGGCCGAGAACTTTTCAGACCACCCTCATATATAAGTAGCTTATTCGTGAAGATATTTAATGTGCAGACTTCATTGCTTATACTTGCATAAAGGTTCAAACAAGAATATAATTTCTTGCAAGTTTAATTTCTGACTGAGTGGAACATTTTTCTGTGGAATAATTTTTGTGTTTTGTATACATTGCATTTTACAATTAATAATACATACATAGTGGGTATTTATATATATATAATGTGTATTTATATACACACACACACAATTCTTTCACGTGTATAAAATAATTTTAATTTTAAACGTTCTCTTTCTTAGTTTAAATATGCAAAAATATCATCTAAAGCAAATGGAAGCGTGAAAAAGGGAGTGGTATTTGCTACTTATTCTTCTCTCATTGGCGAAAGTCAGTCAGGTGGTAAATACAGAACTCGATTAAAACAGTTATTACATTGGTGTGGAGAAGACTTTGATGGAGTTGTATCCTTTGCAGATTTATTACTCTATGTTTCTTTATTTAGTAAATGAAGTATATGTAATTTGAAAAATGAGGAATGAGGGGATGGAGAGAGAGCGGAGAGATAGTCTTGTGTGTCTGGAAAGTTCCAATTATTAATTCTTAGCAGAAAATTCAACCAACTTAAACAGTAGTAAACTCGCCAACCCCATATCAATTCACAAAATTTTAAAAATGTTGTGATTAACAAATCCTCACACACACTTTCTCCTGCAGAACTTAGTATGCTCTCAAAAGGTCTTAACTTCGTTCCTTCTCCGACCTCCATTCCTAAAGAACTCTTTCTTACAAAAGTTGAAAAGGTGGCTGCGCAGTTACCAAAACAAACTGCGAATCTATTTAGGATCGATGCCATCTTCACTATAAACAACAGTCGTCATCCTACTGATAATCTATCTCTTACAGAAAGAAAAGCAATCCAACTGCTTCGTAACAACAATGATATTATTTTACATGCTGATAAAGGGAACGCAACTGTAATCTTAGACAAATCTGACTATCGTTCAAAGATCAACAACTTATTAAGTTCTGATACCTATTCTATTCTAGAAAGTGATCCCACAAGAGAACTTCATAACCATACAAACAATCTTCTGAAATCTACATCTAAACTTCCCAGACACACAAGACTACTATCTTTCCACTCTCTCCATCCCCTCATTCCTCGTTTGTATGGTCTGCCTAAGATCCATAAGGCTGACACTCTTTTAAGACCTATTGTGGAAGGTATTGACTCACCTACTTACATATCTTGCAGCTTCTTTAAAACATCTAGTTGGCAATTCCTCCTCCTTCATCAAAAACTCTGAAGATTTCATCTCAAAAATAAAAAATTTAAATCTCAAAGACTCCGACAGAATGGTGAGTTTTGACATCGTGTCTATTTTTACGAATGTACCTACAGATGGAGTTCTGACTCTTCTTAAGGACAAGGTTTCTAAGAAAATATTTGCTCTACTAACACACTGCATTAATTCGGCTATTTCTTCTACGAAGATAAAATATATAAACAAACAAGTGGATTAGCTATGGGCAGCCCTCTATCCCCAGTCTTAGCTAACATTTTTTTACAAGATTTTGAAGAGAAAGCTATTTCTATAGCTACTTTAAAACCTAAACTGTGGTTACGTTACATAGATGTCTTCCTTATCTGGGAACATGGTTTAGAGGAACTACAAAGCTTCCTAAACCATTTAAATAATCAACATCAGAACTAGAGATTAACGGCGTTCTCCCTTTCTTGGATCTAAAAATCAGTAGATTACCTCACTGTCTTAAATTTTAAATTTTTCGAAAAACCACTCACACTGATAGATATTTGCATGCCTCTTCTCATCATTTCCCTCAAAAAATTGGCATCATCTCCATCCTTGCCTATCGTGCAAGATGTCTTACTTCCACAGAAGAAGACCTTCAAACAGAACTTAACTTCCTGAAAAACACCTTAAATAATGGATATTTTCATCTCGTAACATCACTAAACGTTTGAGACCACACCAACAACCTTGACAAGAAGATGAATCCAACCCTATCACTCGCACACAGTTACCATTTATTAGCTCTCTTACCCCAAAACTATCTAGGATTATGAAGAAATTCAACATAAAGACTGACTATACAACTCTGTCAAAACTTATTTCTTTTCTGAGTCAACCAAAACACAACCAGCTGCATTTTCCTGGTGTTTATAAAGTTATGTGCGACTGTGGTCGACCTTATTTTGGCCAGACAGATAAATCTATTTCACTACGTCTTGAGGAACATAGACGCAACATCTACAGTAGAATGTAATTGAGTGCCCTTTCCAGTCGTGTTCTTTTCTCTGCCAACTCTAACCTCGAAGAACGTCGACACCAAGTTGATTGGGACCGCACAACCAATTTATATATATGCAAGGATGAATTTGAAAGACGAATTATAGAATATAAAGAAATAGTTCTGGACCCTTCACACATGAACAACAATCTGAGCTACAATTTGCCTGATTCCCATAGTGCAGTAATCCAGTACTGGTGCTCTAAAATTAGCTGTCACACACATTCAACTCATGCTAACAATAGCATGCGGTCACCAATTCAAATATGACTGTTACTATTCTTCTTCTTTTTATTAAGCTGGAAAGTCCATGCTTTTTACCTTGTTAGTTTTATAAGTTTTATGTTATTTCTTACTCACCTGAAGAAGTCGGGACACCGATGAAACTAGTCGTGATTTATTAAAGTTTTTTGTGTTATACTTTCTACGGTTCTAGTCAGTTAAATATTAATTTTATAAATGTATACATCCCGAGTCAATCCTAACAATATATATAAATAATACACAAACAATATTTCTGTGTTATTCTCTAAGCAAATTTATTACTTAAATTCATTTAAGTCTCCTTCCATATCATGACTGCTTAATTGCATGGTGGCTCCACTAATATTAGCGTATAATTGCATTAGTAAATTCAAACAAGTTACCACGTTACGTATATACTTTATCTTATCATATAACAAAAACTTATTTCTCCTCAATGAAATTTTCTTTCAGTATATATGTAACATGTGAAAAAATGAACATAACTAAAACATTTATGTGAAATTTTTACTCACCATATAACTGGTATATGGAGTATATTTATTAGATTAAAATTAAGAATTATTTAAGGCAGAAATTAACTACCAGAGCCTGTGTAGCTCAGTGGATGTGGCGTTTGCACACCACCGCGCTTGTCCGCATGAAGGAAGACTTGGTTTCGAGTCTAGTCGGCGACTAGAGGAAATTTTTCTAAGCCTTTTTTTGACCGGTTCCCGAGTTAGTCGATCTCTGGCACAGGCAAGCAGGTTTTTCCTCCCGGAAACTCGAGTTTTTCGTCCTGTAAACTCAAGAAAATCAACCGTAGAACCCACATTATTTTTCAGACATTAAATATATTGTGTTAGGGACCACGAGATGGCGGCACATTTGAGCTGTCTCTCTTCACTGCGTACCGCTTAATTAGTGATAGCCTTGGGTGATCTGTCTCTGATTGGGTACCAGTGGAGATTGAACTGCCCATTCAGTCTCCAAAAGTTAGATAGGGCTAAATGGCCTCGCCTACTCCCGTATACAGGAATAAAAAGGCATTAGCAGATTTTTTTTTTTTTTGATTAACTACCTGATATGTGCAATATGTATTCCAAGTTTTTTATATATACAGTTGATTAATCAATGGCTGTTGTCTTATTAATAACATGTTTAGTTTATTTAGCTGAATTTTGGTATGATCTCAGATTATGTATTTTGATCTTGAAAAAGCAAATTCACATAATCTATAGTCTGTGATGTTGCCTTTGACACTTTTTATGTTGTCAGTATTTTTCAATAACTTCAGGGCTTCAACTGTGAAAGAGGAATATCAAATTCAGGAGGTTTGGCATCATACATGCAGTTTCTTAACCTCATCATTAGAAAGATAACCAATTTTCCCCTCTGTATTATGTAGAAAGTCTAATTAAGGAAATTGTTTTGGATAAGTTTACAGATATGTGGCTCCAGAATTCAGTTCTTTCGTTAGTGGATGACTAGATAAATTAGCAATCCAGTTGTCTATTGGGAATTCAGTCATATTTTTCAAGAACATTCTGATAACATTAAATATTGCTTTATTAAGACAGTTGCTACTTTTTTTTTTCCAGGGCTCCAGTGCTAACATTTTTGATGTATTGAGTTTATACATTGGTTGGAAAGAAGTCAGCGGACAAGATGCATCGTACCATGAAATGAGTCGTGTTTTTATAAATTAGAGGAATATGATGCCCCCAAGTCAGTGTAACTGTGATAGGAAGCTATGATAAGAACTGATGGAGTTTGAAATATGCAAATGCTACCCGAACATGACTGTAGGGTACTGCAAAAGATTCTTCTTTGAGTGCCATCTCCTATCGGTGGTCGGCGACCACCTTGGCAAATTTTGAGCGATCCTCAGCTACTCTAAACAGTCCCTAGGAGCTCATGCCAGTCCACACTCTGATGTCTGCCAGCCAAGATTTTCTTTGTCTTCCTTGTCCTCTTCTTCCATTTATCTTCCCCTTTATAAGCAATTGAAATATTTTATATTTTTCATTACGAAGTAGGTGACCAAGATATGCAATTTTCCTTCTTTTTATGATATTTAAAAGTTCACGTGATTTCCCCATTTGTCCCGGTACTTCCTGATTAGACGTTTTTGCTGTCCATGGGATTTTTAACATTTGTCTGTATAACCACATCTCAAAGGCTTCAAGTTTTTTTATTGATGCTGTCTTCAAGGTCCAAGTTTCTGCACCGTACAGCAGTATAGACCATACATGGCATTTAACCATGCATGCTCTAAGTTTAAGTTGCGGTTACACAGTGTTGATTTCATCAGGAGAAAATTTTTTCTTGCCATTTCAATTCTAACTTTTATTTCCATTTCTGGATTGCATTCTTCATTTAACCATCATCCGAGATATTTAAAATTTGTCACTCTTTCTATTTGTTTCCCATTTAAAGAAAGTGATGAATTCCAGAAGATTTTGAAGATCCTAACTATTGTTAGCCAGGAGAGCTGTGTCATCAGCATATCAGATGTTACCGATGATTTCACCATTTACATTAATCCCTTCCCCTCTTCTTTTTAAGATTTTTTGAAATATGGCTTCTGAGTATATGTTAAAAAGAAGAGGTGACAGCACACATCCTTGCCTTCCTTCTCGTTTGATGTTAATGGGGTCTGTAATAATGTCATCAACTTGAACAGATGCCTTTTGGTTCCAGTGTAAGTTTTGAATGATCCTGATGTCTTTACCATCTAATCCAATTCTTTTTAATAGTGCAATCATTTTAGTATGTTGGACTTTATCAAATGCTTTCTCAAAGTCAATGAAGCAAATGAATGCTTCCTTGTTTTAATCAATACATTTTTGGAATAAGACAAAAACTGGTGAGATCTTTCTGAGCAATAAATACAAAATGTTATATTCAGGCAATGAAAATCAAGGAAAAGAAAGGAGTAGCCATAGTATTCAACACTAAATACGAGGGTAATCTTCTGGAATGGCAGGCAGTCTCAATTAGAGTGATGTGGGCAAATACCAGAATGGGAAACTGGACAATGAGACTTATTTGTGCATATGGTCCCACAGAAGGTATAAGTGGAGGAATTTTTTGAGACTTTAGAGAAAGCAACTGACACAATGAAAAAGGAAAAGTTGGTCCATGTTGGGATCTAAATAGCAGAGTAGGAAATGATTGTCAGGCATACAAAAATATTTTGGGAAAATTTGGAGAAAAGAGCAAAGCTAATAATAATGGCAAATACTTGTTGGATTTCTGCTCAGGACATGGACTGGTAATGAATAACACCATGTTCCAACATAAAAATGTGCACAAATTCACATGGAGAGAAGAGGCAAGGAAAAAGTCTCATTGACTATGTTATTGTCGATAGTGATGTTTTCTCCCTGGTGCAGGACACCAGAGTGTACAGAGGATTTGAAATTGGAAGCGATCACTATTTAGTCGAGCAGGATAAAATTGAATTTCATATTGAAAAGAATAACATGTAAGAAAGTTTTAAAGCGAATAAAAGTTGAGCAGCTCTCAGATGTGAACTG
The DNA here is from genome assembly GCF_054136105.1 of Typopeltis vanoorti. Lineage (NCBI taxonomy): Eukaryota > Metazoa > Arthropoda > Arachnida > Uropygi > Thelyphonidae > Typopeltis > Typopeltis vanoorti. Next base: position 11,011,195 of record NC_143567.1, on the reverse strand, counting down.
TAGACTAACATATACAAAGATTATCAAAGAAAAAATGAAAGTCTGAGAACAGGAACCAAATCTTGGAGATTCAGTGGCAAGCCTTGAAGAAAACCCTGATTGATTCAGCCAGAGAGGCATGTGGTGAGGTTGTCTGCAAGGATAGAAAAATCAGGACTCCATGGTGGACACAGGAAGTTAAAGAGTTAGTGAAGGAAAAGAAGAAATCATATCAAAAGTTCCTGGCAAATAAGTAAGCTTGTTCTCTTAGAGAATACAGAGACAAATGTAAGAAAGCTAAACAGTGTGTAAAACTAGCTAACAAAAGTCATGGGAGGACTTTGGCAAGAACATAGAAAATAAATTTAAATTGTACATATTTGGTCTGATGTATTAAAATAAAGAACTTTTATTGCTAAAAGACCATAAGATATAATGATAAAATATACAAAGAGCCAACAAGTTTCACTAGCAACTATGCTAGACAGTTGCTAGTGAAACTTGTTGGCTCTTTGTATATTTTATCATTATATCTTATGGTTTTTTAGCAATAAAATTCTTATTTTAATACATCAGACCAAATATGTACAATTTAAGTTCACAAATGAAACATAAAGTTCGGTGCTTTGAGAAGAACAAATGCAAAAAAGGTAAGTTACTAAACCACCTTACATTTCTGAAGAGATGTAGAGATTTTGCTGTTATTCCGAAGTTCTTAGTAGTAAAAGGACCTATCCAGTCTGCAACAGCCAAAAGAATATACCACAAGACTTCGTTAGCGCTAATAAGAGAAAGGATACAACATACCAGTATGAGCTTAACATTATTGACGTAAATTGTAGAGAACAGTTTAATGACATATATAACAGTTTCGACTACAGGACTTGGAATACCATAGACCACGTATTACATCGTAGTTACGAAAAAACTTTCAAAGAGTAAAATCACGCAAATTAAAAAATTCAAAGTTCTTTATAAGAAAAAATTCCAGTCGCACCACGGTCTCCCTAATAAAGTAATTTTTAACTTTTCAGATTACATGCTTTCTAATCATGAATCAGAAATCCTAAAATAGGGTTTCAATTTTGCCATCTCCCCTAATTTTATTCCTAAAATGGATTTCATATGTGGGATAGAAAAAAGTCTTTTTCCTCTTCCAGAGGCTACAGCAAATGCTATTAGGTTCAATAGCATGATTATTCTTGCTTCAGCAAAACCACCAATACCCAATATCACTCCTTATGATAAGAAAGCTATCTGCAATTTACAGAACAACAAAGACATTATAATAACCAAAGCCGATAAAGGAAATTCAACAGTCATTCTTAACTCGAAAGATTATTTTAATAAGATTAACTTGTTACTAGCAGACATTTCCACTTACCAAGTCTTAGATAAAAATCCCATCATGAGTAATCATCTGGAGATTAATGCCAAGTTGGCATTAATCCGCAATATGACAAGTTGGTCGGATACTTACTAGCAAAGCATCTGGCAAATTTAATGAAAGGAACACTTAGACACACAGATACCTACATTAAAAACTCACAACATTTTGTGGAAAAAATCAAGAGTATCAAAATATCAGAAACGGACATTATGGCTAGTCTTGATGTAGTGTCCTTATTCACTAATGTACCGATCATAGAGGTGGTCAACATTCTTAAAGATCTCTTCCCTCAAGACATCACACAGTCATTTCATCAATGCCTGAAATCAAATCTCTTCAAAGTAAACAACATAGTATGCAAACAATCTGAAGGTCTAGCCATGGGTAGCCCCCTGTAACCACCATCATGTGCAGACCTTTTTATGGAAAAACTTGAAAAGGATATTCTTTCCACCATTTCACCAAAACCGTCGATTTGGTGGAGTATGCCGATGACGTGTTCATCATCTGGAAGGACAACATGGAAAACCTTCTCGTGTTTCTTAATAAAATCAACTCGCTACACAATAAGATCAAATTTACTATAGAACTGGAGAAGAACAAAGAACTACCTTTTCTTGACATCCTAGTGAGGAGAGAAGATAACAATATCCAACTGTCCATTTACAAGAAACCCACAGATACAGGTAGATATCTACATTATTCGTCCAACCATCATAGATCACAAAAACAAAGCATCATTCATATGCTCCGTAATAGGGCCTTAAGGTCTATTTCGAAAGAAGCAGATGTACAGAGAGAACTGTCACAAATAGCTAACACTCTATCTCTGAATGGATACCCTTCTAATATTTTAAACAAATTTCTATTTAAAGACAACCTCCAACAACGTGTTACGGTGTCCCAATATGTGTCCGCAGCTGTCATTCCATATATTAATTCATTTTCCACAAAATTGGCAAGAATGTTAAAAGCTCATAACATCAGAGAGGTTTTTAAACCAACTACCATGATCACACAGATCTTCAGATCACCCAAAGATGAGGTACCTTTCTTCAAATTTCCTGGAGTGTATGAAATTCCACGCACATGTGGCCTTTCTTACATTGGTCAGACTTCTAGAAGTATTGAAATAAGACAAAAGGAATATGTGGGGATGTCAATCACAATACAAGCATCACATCTGGTTTAGCTCATGATTTCTCAACATCAAATCACGTTATAGATTGGAAAAACAGTTCTATGCCTTATATCGAGAATGATTACAGACAAAGAACTTTCAAAGAAGCAGCTGTGGTGCTATGCACAGGCAATAATTTAAATGGAAATCAAGGTATTATTATTAAAGACATATGGAAAAATCTCATCATTTCTTTCAGTTTAACAGAACATCAATATGCAAAAAACTACACAACACGTGGTCATGTACCGGATTCTGACTGAAGCATTCGAACGCATGCACGCTATCAAACACGAATTATCAAATGTAACGGCCTAGCAGTTACTAAAGTGTGTGTTTTTCATGTAACTTGATGCATTTGTTTTCACACCAGTACAGCCTTGAACATGCTAGACAGTGCCTAGTGAAACTTGTTGGCTCTTTGTATATTTTATCATTATATCTTATGGTCTTTTAGAAATAAAAGTTCTTCATAGAAAATAAATATCAAGAAGGTGGCAAAATATTCTGGAGGTTGTTGAAGAAGCTTAGGAATGGAGGAAAGAATGCTGTAAAAGGAGTTAGAGATGATAAAGGTGACATGAAAATGGGAGAAAAAGATATCCTTGAATTATAGAGTAATTACTTTGCTATCACTGCTTGTTTCATTTAGCAAATTTTCAAAGTGGTAAAAACACTCAACAGGCATACAGTCAGGAATACATATCCACACTTGAAGTAGAAAAAGTCATCAAAGGCTTGAAATGTGGAAAGGCAGCAGAAGTAGATGATATTCGACCAGAAATGCCAAAGTATGGTGGTATAAAAGTCTTACAGTGGCTGCCCTGCAGAGTTCAGAAAGCCTGGACAGAGGGACGAATTCCCGATGATTGGAGTAGAGCTCTAATAGTTCCCATATATAAAAAGGGAAATAAAACTGAATATGAGAATTACAGAGGTATTTCCCTACTGAGTGTTCCTGGCAAGATCTATGCAAGTATATTTGAGAAACGGTTGAGAAGAATTGTGGAAGAAAAGCTTGGTGAAGAACAAACTGGATTCAGGCCAAATAGAGGCTGTCAGGATCAGATCTTCACTTTACGTCAAATAGTCGAGAAAGCATGGGAATATAAGAAAGATCTGTATTTAAGTTTTGTCGATCTGGAAAAGGCATATGACAGGTGCCAAAAGAGAAGCTATTCAATACACTACAGTTATATTGTGTCAATGGGGCATTATATCAAGCAATACTTAGTCTTTATTTGAGTTGTGAGTCAGCAGTTAGAATTGAAGGATGTACAGGAATATGGTTTAATGTTAAATCTGGTGTGAGACAAGGATGTACATTATCCACCACCCCCTCGTTATTCATTATCTATATGGATCACATTATGAAGGAAACTGGTATTAAACATGATATCAGAATTGGAGATGTTAATGTCAGCTCTTTGCTTTATGCGGACAGTGTTATTCTTTTGAATAAATCCTCTACAAGTTTGCAAGATTCTCTGACTAAATTGAATAACTGTTGTAATAGATATGGTATGAAGGTGAGCATTAAAAAGACAAAGACAATGAAAATAGGTAGAATTGTTGAAAATGTCAAGTGTGTTGTGAACGGGGAACCTGTGGAACAAGTGAAACATTTCAGCTACTTAGACATGATTTTTAGTGTAGATGGTAAATTAAATATGGAAATAGACAATAGAATCAACAAAGCTGGTGTGGTAGGAAGTCAATTAAATAAATTCATATGGAATAAGAGAGAAATTAGTCGGAACACTAAATTAGCTGTATACAAGACAGTGTTCAAACCAGTTTTAACTTATGGATCTGAGAGCTGGGTCAGAAGTTAAACACTTGACCAAAGACTAGAGACCGCAGATATGAGAGTCCTGAGAAAGATTAGAAGCATAAACAGATGGCATCAATGGCAGTATCATATTAAAAACGAGGATATTACGAAAGAACTCAGCATTGTCAGCATCCAAGAATGTGTTAGCAGAGCTAATCTCAAGTGGTATGGTCACGTAAACAGAATGGGCGAGGAAAGATTAGCAAAACAAGTGTTCTGTGCCAGGTTGGCAGGAAAACGACCCAGAGGAAGACCAAAATATAGGTGGATTGATACGGTACAATGTGCCTTAGACGATAGAAATATAAGATCTAATAATGATAATGTTGGTGTCTTGACAAGTAATAAGACTGATTTGGAGGAAAATTGTAGATAGGAAGTTAGTAATTATGTAAATTTTTCATGTAGTACTACCATATCGTGTACACCCCTTGAGGGTACATGTCAGGAATTTGATGATGATGATTTTTGGAATAAGATTTGAGAGCAGGAAAGAGCCTCTATTGTTTCCAAACCGTTTCTAAAGCCAAATTGGGTATCATTGATGGTGTCTTCACATTTTCTGTATATTCTTTTTTGAATTATTTTCAGGAGCATTTTGAGAATATGACTTATTAGGCCGATCATTCTATAGTCATTACAAGTTTTTGCATTTGCTTTTTTAGGTAGCATGATGAAGGTCGACTGTAACCAGTCTTGTGGGAATATGCCTGTATCGTACACCTTATTAAATAGCTTTACTAATATAGCAATGTTGTCACCTTCTAAGAACTTTACTATTTCTGCTGGTATTCTATCAGGGCCTAAGGCTTTACCATTTTTAGCTGAGTTCAGCGCACATTCTACCTCATCCATCTGTTCATAAGTATTTTGTGGGTTCTGTCTGTTATCAGAAAAGAGTTCTACTTATTTCACCCATTCTTGTATTTTGTCATATTTTTTGGATATTATTTCTCCCTTTTTGTTTCTTAGGACACATAGCTATTTTTTCTTAAATATACCTGAGGTCTCTTTCAGCTTTTTGTGTAGATTAAAACTGTCATGCTTTTCTTCTAGAATTTCAATTTCTCTACATTTTTCATTCATCCAGATTTCTTTTGCTTCTTTGATCTTGCCTTTAATAATTTTTTGAAGCTCTTTATATTTTGTTGGACTGTGATTTTTATATGATCTGCGTTGATCCATAAGAGAAAGAATTTCATCAGTTATCCAATCTTTCTTTTTTTACTGCTCTATCAGGACACAAGGTATAGGCACATTTCTCTATGAAGACAGATTTTAATTTGTCCCATGATTCATCAACCCTCATGACATCATCATTCTTGATAAGTGCTATCTCTTGATTCAGATCTTGACTCAATTTGTTTCTTATCTCTGGGTTTTTTAACTTTCCTAAATTAACCCTTTTTTGTTGATGTTTCTGAAGTATAGCTTTCAGTCTAATTTTTAACATTGTCACCAGTAGATTATGATCAGAAGCAATATCCGCACTAGAATAGGTTTTTGTGCTCTTTATGGAACTTCAAAATCGTTGATTAATTAGCAAGTAATCAATTTTGTTTCTGACTATATTTGTATTATTATCTTGTGGTGATCGCCAAGTATATAGTCTTCAGGATGGTAAATGTGTTTATGACTAGTAGCTCCTCTTCTTGGCAGAATTGAATAAGACGGCATCCTCTCTTATTTCTTGTTCCCAGTCCATGTTCGCCAACTATATCTCTACTTCTACCTTTCCCAACTTTAGCATTGAAATCACCCATGACGATGTTAATATCATGTTTTTTTTTGTGTTTTTCATTAGTTCTCTTAATTGGTCATAAAATTCTTCGATCTTGGTATCACTTGTCAGCTGTAGGTGCATAGATAGACCTGTATAAGATTAATATCTAGTGGTTCACTTTTCAGTTTTAATAACATCATCCTATCTGAGTAGGGAATGAAGCACAACAGTGACTTATTGGCATCTTTGTTTAATTATTCCAACTCCATTTTGATGGTTGTTTTCACTACTTCCGGAGTGGTACAGTGTAATGTCATTAACTTGAGTTTTGTCTGATCCTGGCCACCTAACTTCACTCATTCCTGAAATCTCAATTTCAAGTATTTTCATTTCCTGAATAGCATTTCTTAGCTTACCTGCTTCGTACAGGGTTCTGACATTCCTAGTTTTAGTGAATGCACCATTGATAATAGGTTAAAAACTCTGGGCATCGACTAGAACGCAAATCTGCACAAAAACATTCAGAACTGAGGCTTATTACAATAGGGGAACTCCTGCCATATAGGAGTGCAATATACAAGCTCCATATTACCTGACCCAACATGCAGCATCATCTTCAGTGGGACAAAGGTGTATGGTGGGATGCTTTAAAAGCTGGGTTATGGAGCGAATCACTCTATACCCACAACTGAGCAGACACATGGGTGTGGTTTCTTGCCACACCCATCCACCAGTGAATGTTTCTTACCAGAGTGTGTAACCCCATCTATGAAATTTAAAAGTGGCAGTGTGATGGTATGGTCCTGTTTTTTTTTTCCTGATTTGGCCTCGGATCTCTGTTTGTGATGTCACAAACATTGAACTCTGAAAGGTATCTGAACATTCTAGATCATGCAATGCTTCCTAATTTTGTGGCATTTCTGTGTTACTGACCATTGACTCTTTCAGCAAGGCAATGCACTGTGTCATAAGGTTGCTGCTGTAACTGTGTGGTTTGTGGACATGAATGTCACCACTTGACTGGCCTCCACAGAGCCCTGATGTCTCAACCCTCTGAACATCTGTGGGATGAACTGGAGCATTGGTATACCCCATATCTGTGTTAGTAAGGTGGGCACCATGGCTCTTTGTTCCTCACAACTGTGGTATAGATTGACTTCTTTCCAAGCATTGATTCATGAGAAGCCACAAAACCAATAACTAACAGTGAGTGGGCTAGGTGGTTAAGGAGAAAGAATGAAGGAATCTATTAATGAGTTTCTACATCAAATAAGGTATGTTGTAGCATAATGGAAAGATCATTTTTCAACTCAGTCATCTTAGTAATGTTAAGGACTAATTCCCTTTCAGAAATTTGCAACTGATTTAAGAAAAAGAGAATGGCTAAATGTAAAGTAAGTTTTATGAACTCTAGTTGATTTCTTTATTCCTATAAAAGGTATGTACAAATTTAGCATGTCTGCAGTGCTATATGAATCAGAACATCATATGTATTACACTGAGCCACATTATGTAGACATAATGTGGCTCAGTGTAATACAAAGGTAGGCTTCCATTTTCTGATTCTAGCTACTTCAGTGGCTGAAATCAGAAAGTGTAGATGGAATTTCATATCCTTCATTTGAAATCAGTTATTGAAATTGCAGAAAAAGAAGGAAAAGGATTCAATTAGGCAGTTAATTGCTATTTATTAAGATTACAACAGCATAATCAGACACTTTTCCAATGTTAAAATACATATCTCGTTACTTCACGATTTTGGAGGTATACAGGAATGTCTTGATACAATTTAATGGAATGACTCAGCACCAAGAGAAATAATTAAACATCAGTTAAATCAATATGTATCTGTCCCTTCAATTTGTATCAATTAAATTGATAAAAATTGAAGGGAGGTGAATTGAAGGTAGAGTGGAATTATCACTCCTGAAGGATAAATAACTTTTTCGTATTTTATTTGGGAATGTTACATTAACGTATTATAATTTGTTTTAAATGGGTGTGGGATTGACTGAGCTATTGTAAGTAAACAATTTTTTTTGTTTAAATACAATATTATCAGCATGACACTAGTGCATGCACAAACAATGCCAGCAAAGACTACGTTGTCAGTTGATTTCAATTTTATTATTATTATTATTATTATTACTACTATACTACATATTATCTTTTGTAGTACCTCCATAGAGCTGAAGACTCATCACAGGAGACCCAATCTATCTACACAATCTATCATACATATCTTAGAACCCATTAACAGACAAAGCAACCTCAACTGACTCTGGCAATCCATTCCCCTCATCACAACTCTCCTAGCAAAAAGTCTAGTTTTTAAACCCCTATTAATCACACCTTTATTCATCTTCCGAGGATGACTACTTTTTCTGGTCCCTCTAGCCAAGTGCTGAAACATTTCTTCTGAACCTATCCTATAAAACCTTTAAACAAATTAAATGTTTCTGATACAAACATTTACTCTTTACAAATCTCTTTACATTTACTCTTATCAAGAGTTCCCAAGTTCTAAAATCCACATACCCTCAATCTATCCTCATAGGAAACATTCCACAGGGCACTCACCATCTTATTCAATCACCTCTGAATCCTCTCCACTAAGAATCCTCATCCCCAAGAAACCCAGGGGACAAGACTTGAGCACAGTAATCCAGATATGGACGTATCAAGGCTTTATAGAAAGGAATAACAACCTCTTTGTTTCTACTTGTTAATGCATTCTTCAGTACCCAAGTAATCTTATGGGCTACCATAGCAACCTTAGCAACATGTCCTCTAAATGTCAACTCTGTCTATCACCACCCCTTCATCTATTTTCTGAAGTAAATTGCCATTAGTGTGATGCATGACTTGTAATCTACTTATCCCAAAATGCACAACTTTACATTTGTCCACATTAAACAGTTTTGCCTCTTTTAACAACTCCTTTACATCCTCTCTCATAAAATACTTCTCACCTATCAAATAATTGGTACCAACCAAGACACTCATTTCCTTCGACTTACCTTTTTGCATCTCTGGATGTCATGGTTAATGTCATGAATTTTTGCACTCAGGAAACACGATTTTGTCACACTTTCATTAAGTACGCCCATGATCATTGAATATTATATATTATTATATGATATATTATATTATTATTATTTACAATACTATCCTAGCCTTGTTTCTGATATTTACTGTCCATCTGATATCTGTGAATGATTCCAGCAAAATTTTATAGCTGCATTATGTTATTTACAAAAACAACAACAATGTTCTTTTAAAGAATCCATTGAGGGTATTCTCTTCCATGCAAATTTAATAGGATTCTAAATCCTGTCATGTGTTATCTAGAATACTTTGTATTTCTGACCTCAGCTGTTCCAACAGTTGTCCATACAACTTAATGTTTTGAGCAGATTTTCATGAAATTTAAAACTCTCCATTCGAAATGGTACAATTTCTCTAATTCTTTTACATTGAACACTTTCATTTGAGCTATAAAACTCAGAACAAAAAAATGCACAATGTGATGTCAAAAGCACTATCTTGTTTTAACCATGAAAATTCTTTGAGCCAACTGGCTTGGAAATTTCTACTTTTATGAATTAAATTCACTTCTGTTTTTGCTTCTGTCAGATGAGAATCATCGGAAGTATTATTTAAATAATCTGTATGCTTGATATTTTTTGTCTTTTGCTTTCGTTTTATTGCCGATAGACATGAAATGATATTTGTTTGCCTTATTTCATGCTACTCATCATTAAAATTATAAGATTTTCCATTCAGTCAACGTGAACGTAAGCACTCAAAGAAAAAATATCGGTCATGTACGAAACACACATGATCACTATTTGACATTAAATAAATGAGTATAGCACAGCACAGTGTAGGACCCCTGTGAAAAAAGGGTACATGTGGAACTACAAGGGGGTGATTATGAAGAGCTCAGGAGACAGCTTGCAGATATAGCATGGAATGAGGAGTTAGCTGGAAAAGAGATCAATGCAGCTTGGGGGATTTTCAAAAACTATTTAGTAGATGCAATGTCTAAATGTATACCATGGGTGAGAAGGTTAAATAAGGTAGGTGTGAGATGGATGAATAAAGAGATTAAGCATGCAATACAGAAAAAAAAGGCATTGTGGAGACAGCATAAGAGAAGTGGAAGTAACCAATTTCATGAGGTCTACAAAGACCAGGCAAGGAGGGTGACTTGGTTGGTGAGAGTAGCTAAAGAGAGGTATGAACAGCAGTTAGCTAATGAAGCCAAAAAGAATCCTAGGGAGTTCTTTCGATATGTAGCCAGCAAAAGAAAGAATGATTATGGAAGGATGACATTGATTGGAGGAAATGGTATAAAGACAGCTGTTGCAGAATGTGTTGTGGAGATACTTAATGAGCAATTCATAAAGATCTTTCAATCTTGTGAATGTGACTTCATGGAGAGATTAAGAGCAGTTGATGATGGGGAGGAGAGACTGACTGTAAGTGAGCAAGAGGTGTTTGGGGAGTTGAGTAAACTAGATGTAAATAAGGCTGTGGGACTTGATAATATATCACCACGTATTCTGAAGGAGTGTGCTAGAGAGTTGACACCTGCCTTGACATATTTTTTTAATACGAGTCTTGCACTTGGTCAAGTTCCTAAAGAGTGGAAGGAGGGCAAGATTGTGCCACTTCATAAAGGAGGTGATCGAACTCAAGCATCAAACTATAGGCCTATCTGTGTGTCAGGTGTTGTGGTTAAGTTGTTGGAGAAGCTTGTGAGAACTAGGATCCAGAGTTGGGTTGACAACAATGGTATAATTTTTGATGGACAGCATGGATTTGCTAAAGGGAGGTCATGTTTTAGTAATCTACTTACTTATTACAATAAAGTGACTGCTTCCTTGGACAGAGGAGAAGGATACACAGTAATATACTTGGATTTCGCAAAAGCTTTTGATAGAGTACCTCATGATAAGTTGACAGTCAAACTAGAGCAGATGGGGTTGGATATTAGATTAGTGCATTGGATTGGAGGCTGGCTATCTGATAGGTATCAACAAGTTGTGTATGGGGGTGCGATATCCAGGAAAAGGAAAGTCATTAGTGGAGTGCCTCAGGGGTCTGTTTTAGGGCCATTACTATTTAACTTATATATTAATGATATTGGTGAAGATTTGGATGGAGATATTCAGTTGTTTGCAGATGATGCAAAGTTGGGACGAACCATAAAGAGTAGTGAAGATGTTGTGGCCTTGCAAGAAGACTTGAATAAATTGAGTGATTGGGCAAGCAAATGGGGATGTGAGTTCAATGTTGCAAAATGTAAGGTTTTAAAATTTGGAAAACAAAGATGGGATGCAGAATTTATGCTTGGTGAGAATATATTGTTGGAAGTAGAGGAAATAAGAGATCTGGGGGTGATAGTGGATAAGGATCTAAAATTTAGGGGACACATCGCCAAAATTGTGAAGACAACACAAAGACTTCTGGGAATGATGCGGAGGACGCTGACATGTAGAAGTAGGGAGATACTTGTTCCAATGTATAAGGCTTTGATTAGGCCACACTTGGACTATTGTGCCCAGATTTGGTCACCGGGTTTTCAGAAGGATGAAGAGATGTTGGAAAGGGTCCAAAGGCGAATGACTAAGGTGGTTTCTGACCTCTGGAATGTTGAGTATGAGGAAAGATTGAAAAGATGTAATTTGCAGAGTCTCGTGGAGAGAAGGAAGAGGGGAGATATGATAGAGACCTACAAGTTGGTAAGGGGTTGTTATAGGATCAATGGTGGAGAAGTTCTACAGAGAATAGTGGGAGATCAGGGGAGAACCAGAGGTCATCCCTGGAAACTGTATAAGGAGGGTGTGAGTAAGGGAGTGAGAGGCAGGTTTTTTTCGTGCAGAGTTGTGAGTGATTGGAATGCCCTGCCTGAGAGCGTGGTGTCTGCAAGTAGTTTGAATGTGTTTAAGACACGGTATGATGAGATGTGTGTGTAAGATAAAAGGACCTCCTAGATGAGTCTTTGACTCCATGAGGTCTTGTTTTAATAATAATAATAATAATAAATGTCCACTTCTTATAAATATCTGCTTGTTACATGTGTGTTTAACAAGTGCCAGTGATATGCTGCACACCGATGTCTCAGCAAACACATTCCTACCGCCCTAGAGCTCAACATATCTTTAAACTTCTTGCTGGTCAAAGTGAATCAAATATAGTTGAATGACCTTGCAAATTTTCAAGGATGAATGCATGGGGGGGGGAATTCATCTGTCTTTCATCTTATAATTATTCTACTTCTGTCTTAATCTCATAAGACAGAAGTAGAATAATTGTAGAGGTATTAGCAGATTAACAGATTTTCAACCTTTTGACACCACTCATCTTAGAGTGAACTGTTCTATTTAGAATTTCCTGTACCAGAAATTGTTTCTCATATTTTAATGTTTGATTTTCTTTTTTTTATGCTGTTTGTTTGCAACAACAAATATAAAAATGAATTTCATATTTGCAAAAACAAAACAAAATAAATTATATCTATCTTAATATCTTAGTTGGGTTAAAAATATGCCGAGAGCATAGATGCTTGTAGCCAAATGAAGAACACATCAGCAAAGTGTAACCAAACAGTGGGGTCTATATGGGAGAGAGGTCAGAGTTTTTCTTCAGATGTTTCCATGAAGAAATTAGCTTGGGGGGGGGGGGGTTGAAATCAGATAGCCCATGAATCTTCCCTCCATTTATTTGTAGAATTTTAATTTTCCTTGCCAAACAAAATATCCCGAGTTCCTAGTGAACTTAAACAAGGCCGAAATATCAGGTAGAAATTTAGTTTGAAATAAGGTGAAGTGGAACATTGGTGAACAGAGAGGAGACATTAAAATTGACTGTAATGTCAGCATGTTGAAGAAAGAGATTTTCTATACTGGCTTTAAAGTGGGCTGAGTTTTTTATGTGCAAGGGGGATGTAGCCAATATATTCAGAAAGCACTTTTGGTAAATGTTTGGCAAATTTGTATGATGAATCAATGAAATCTACAATTGGGCATGACGTCACATTCTTCTATGAATTTTGGGTAGTCCACATATATATATATATATTAATATATTAGTAGTTGGTGATATATATATATATATATATATATATATATCACCAACTACTAACATCTTTCGTTGCAATGATGAATTGGAGAGAAAAATCATAGAATCTAGGAAAATCATCCTCAACCCTGAACATCTAAATAATAACTTGAACTACAACCTCCCAGATAGTCATTCATCACGTGAACGACAGTAATCATGTACTGTCGTTCACGTGATGCTGCAAGCAAGCACTCTCCCAGCAATGCAACAAACGAAAGAACAGCTTTAAATACAACTACAATGTTTTCATGCTAATTATGTATAAAGACTCTCTATGTTGTTCATAGTTTTTTTAACCTTCAGTGTTTAGTGTTTTTTCTTTTCTTTTATAATGTCACGTGATGAAGGCTGTTATAAGCCGAAACTAGTCGTGTTTTACTATTACCCCCCCCCCCCCCTTTTTTTTTAACCTAACTCTCGGTTTAAGTCATTCAACTCTGTTTTACAATATGTATTTCAACCGAGTCAATGAATCGTCACACACACACACACACACACACACACACACACACACACACATATATATATATATATATAGGAGAGGGTCTAGAATTAGAATTTCATGGTTTTAGTTTATTTGTAACTTTAACAGGTAAGGAGGTGACTTTTTATTAAGGAGTATGTGGAGGGATCTGATCTGTGTATAGGAAGGGTCTTAGTCTAAGGGAAAGTAGGTTGAGCAATCTTTAAGTAAAGAAGAAATTTTTAATGTATAATCATTGTAGTTTAGAACTGCTGTAGCATATCCCTTATCAGATTTTGTAATTACTATTTTATTATTCTTCATTTCCAATAGCTCTTTATATTCTTTAAGGAAAAGGTTACTTTTTTGGTGGTTTTGCTTGAATTAGTACATTGGAAACATGAATAAGAAGGTCACAGACCCACCATATGTTTACCAAGTCCCTTGTAGTTGTAACCTATCTTACTGTGGGCAAGCAGGCAAAACATCCAACATCAGAATTGCTGAACATAAGAACTATATCCATTTTCATCACTATCAGTCTCTCAGGACTTGCTGACCATGCTTTGGACACCCACCATAGAATATGCTGGAAGAAAGCCACTCTACTCCATCTCAGCAAATATAAATTTGAAAGACTTTTCCTTCTGCTTTTATCTTAAGAAATTACCCTAACCTCAACAAATTTGATTTCATGAAACTGCCCCAAATTTAGGAAGTTTTCATCCTTCATACTTCAGAACAGCCAAGGACACTATTTAGGACTTCAGGCTGATCTCAGTTGATGGACACATATCTTATATTTTGTTAGAAGTATTAATTAAATTTATTTTAATTAATACTTATTTATTAATTATTAATTTAATTAATAGATTAATTAAATAAATTAAATACTTTTTAAATTAAATTATTATTATTTAATAAAATTAATTAATTATTAATTTAATTAAATAAGTATTAATTAAATTAATATCCAATATTAATTTAATATTGGATATTAATTCTGGTGTGGATGTGGAGAATGAATTTAAGGGAAGGTATGACAGCAGGTTTGGGTGATTTATAGCCTCCCTTGATGAGTCCTTGACTCCCTGGAGGTGTCAGATAATATAATAATAATATTAGCATGTGCTGTAATTTTCTTAAAAATATAGTTTAGGAGATATTAAACAGTTCATATTATTCTAATTTTTAGAAATACATTTTCATACACACGCATGCACACACATTTACATCCAGATATTATTTTTGAGTAACACTTTTTAACTTACAAAAATAAAGTCCTGCATATTATCGAAACTGTTGCTATTTCTGAAATCAGCTATATCTTAGATATGCTAGCTAATAAGCCTTTTTGTCCTAGCGCCTGCTAGTTTAAAAGCTAACGGAGATTACTGACCATTATTGAGAAAGAAAGAAGACTTTGCCAAGCAATAGCACAGTACATATAAGAAATTTTTCATTCCATTTTCATCCTTTTGATTTATTATAATTAATACTTAATCTAATCTATAATTAATTAAGTATTAATTAATTATATTAATTAATGCTTAATTTAATCTTTTTATTTGTAATTAATCTCCCTGAAGACCACATAATTTCTAAATTTATAATAATCATGGCTTCAGCTTTATTATCAGAAAATTATATGCTTTCTGATAATAAAATGTTTTATATAGCTTTGTACCTTTTGATGTGATACAATCATATTCTGAGCAAAAAAGTATAATAAAGAACAATTTAAAAGGAAGTGCGACTAGTTTTTTGGAGAGGTTGTATTTAGCAGACTATTGAACTTAGAAATATTTCTGATTATAGTTTATTTTCAGACTTTTCACACTAGTATTAACAATGTCCTTCACTTTGGAAGATGTACCTGTACATATTTTTTTTCCTTTTGCCTGCCTGTTTGGCTGAGTAGTTAGTGTATTTGCTCTCCAGCCAAAAGGCTGCGGGTTCGAATCCTGCTGTGGGCATGGATGTTTTGTGATTGTCTGTTAAAATACTAGTGGTGGTGGGCAGTATATGGCATTCATGTAGATGATGTTTGCAATTCGTTGTAGTCAGTGGATTGGAGTGGTAGAGACTGAGAGCTGTAGAGTAAGTGAATCTTTGGACTCCCTGGAGGTGTCACATAATAATAATAAAAACAAATAAAAAGTAAATTTACTTCAGACATTCTACATAATATTTGTATACACAACAAATGTATTTCTTTTTCATGGAATGTTGTCTTTACAGAATCCAATTATATTCACAGAAAACACTTTTCAAAAAAAAGTGAGGAAGTTTCTCCAGCCTGAACAGTGAAAATGATTATTAATATTACTCTTTCCTGCATGTTATACAGAGGGCTTAGGAGAATTTCTTTCGCAATTGTTATTTCATTTTATAATTTCACTGCAATTTTATTTTTTATATTTTATATTTTATATATCATTTTATAATTTTACTGCAAATATGATAAATTCTTATAAGTGTTATATGGGTAAAGACTTGTGTTTTGTTTTCTTATAGGTAATAAAACAGTATAAGTGTTGAAAATCATTCATTCTGTGAAGTAATTTTTATTTTTAACTAAGATTATGGATAAGCAATAAACAAAACTTAGAACAAACAGTGAATTGTTTAAAATTCAGATATAGTTCATTTTTTGTGCTTGAAGAATCACATATCAAATGAGCATAATTAGGCAAAATTAAAAGGATTTTGATTCTCAGATTGCTTTTTCCAACAGATAAAACATTTATTCAATAGGAAATGATTACAATATTTTCCCATACTCATCTGGCATTTTATTTTCCCAGTGATAATATATATATAGATATATATATATATTGTTGAAATTAGGATTTACTCGGGATGTATACATTTATGAAAATAAATTTGACTGACTAGAACCCGAGAAAGTATAACAAAAACCTTTTAATACATCACAACTAGTTTCATCGGTGCTTACTCCACAGTACAACTTCTTTTCTAAGAAGTTGTACTGTGGAGTAAGTTTACTCATTAGCCTTGGAAACCTTCTATTTAAATGGCTGAGAAAGATAGGGGTGGAGGGAAGGATTCCTGAATGACTGCATTTGTAATGACACATGCAACAGGAATTTTTCTGCTTCAGCTGGCTATAATATTGAATCTTTCTACTAATTCAGCCGAAGTTGAATATCTGAAAAACACACCAACCTGGCTGAATACCAGAGCAAAACTGAATATTTGGTACATCCCTAACGTAATATATATATATATATATATATATATATATTTATGAAAATAAATTTGACTGACTAGAACCCGAGAAAGTATAACAAAAACCTTTAATACATCACAACTAGTTTCATCGGTGCTCCGACTTCTTCAGGTGAGAAATAAAAACATAAGATATAAAATAACACGGTAAAAAATGAACTTTACAGCTTAATAAAAAGCAGAATAGTAACAGTCATATTTGAATAGGTGACCGCGTGCTACCGTTGGCATGAGTAGAATGTGTGCGACAGCTAATTTTTGAGCGCCAGTACTGGATTACTGCGCTATGGGAATCAGGCAAATTGTAGCTAAGATTATTGTTCAAATGTGAAGGGTCCAGAACTATTTCTTTTGATTCGATAATTCTTCTTTCTAATTCATCCTTGCAAATATATAAATTAGTAGTGCGTTCCCAATCAACTTCATGTGGCTGTTCTTCAAGGTTAGAGTTTGCCGAGAAAAGGACATGACTGGAAAGGGCGCTCGCTCGTGCTCTACTGTAGGAGATGTCACGTCTATGTTCCTCAAGACGAAGTGAAACAGATTTGTCTGTCTGTCCAAAATAAGGTCGACCACAGTTGCACAAAACTTTATAAACACCAGGAAAATGCAGATGGTTGTGTTTTTATTTTGGTCGACTCAGAAAAGAACGAAGTTTTGGCAGCGTAGTATAGTCGGTCTTTATGTTGAATTTTTTCAGAATCTTAGCTAGTTTTGGGGTAAGAGTGCTGATAAAAGGTAACTGTATATGAGTGATAGGGTTGGAGTCATCTTCTTGTCGAGGATGTTGGCGTGGTCTCAAACGTTTAGTGATGTTACGAGACGAATGTCCATTATTTAAGAAGGTGTTTTTCAGGAAGTTAAGCTCTGTTTGAAGGTCTTCTTCTGTGGAAATGAGACATCTTGCTCGATGGGCGCGGGTGGAGATGATGCCCAGTTTCTGAGGTGGGAAGTGATGAGAAGAACCATGTAAATATCTATCAGTGTGGGTGGTTTTTCGAAAAATTGAAAATTTAAGACAGTCAGGAAATCTACTGATCTTTAGATCCAAGAAGGGGAGAACGCCGTTAATCTCTAGTTCAGATGTGAATTTAATGTTTTGATGTTGGTTATTTAAATGGTTTAGGAAGTTTTGCAGTTCCTCTAGACTATGTCCCCAAATAAGGAAGACGTCATCAATGTAACGTAACCACAGTTTAGGTTTCAAAGTAGCTGAGGAAATAGCTTTCTCTTCAAAATCTTCTAGAAAAAAGTTAGCTAAGACTGGAGATAGAGGGCTGCCCATAGCTAAACCGCTAGTTTGTTTGTATGTTTTCTCTTCGTAGCAGAAATAGCCGGAATTGATGCAGTGAGTTAGAAGAGCGAACACTTTTTTTAGAAACCTTGTCCTTAAGAAGACTCAGAACTTCATCCGTAGGAACATTCGTAAACAGAGATACGATGTCAAAACTCACCATTCTGTCCGAGTCTAAAAGATTCAAATTTTTTATTTTTGAGATGAAATCTTCAGAGTTTTTGATGAAGGAAGAAGAATTGCCAACTAAATGTTTTAAAGAAGCTGCAAGATATTTAGACAGATTGTACGTAGGTGAGTCAATCCCTTCCACAATAGGTCTTAAAGGGGTGTCAACCTTATGGATCTTAGGCAAGCCGTACAACCGAGGAATGAGGGGATGGAGAGAGCAGAGAGATAGTCTTGTATGTCTAGGAAGTTCAGAAGTTGATTTCAGAAGATTGTTTGTACGGTTATGAAGTTCTCTTGTGGGATCACTTTCTAGCATAGAATACGTATTAGAACTTAACAAGTTGTTCATCTTACAACGGTAGTCAGCTTTGTCTAAGATTACAGTTGCATTCCCTTTATCAGCAGGTAAGATAATGTCGTTGTTACGAAGTTGGTGTATTGCTTTCCTTTCTGTCATGCTTCTAGATCGCAACTCTCCAACAAATTAATTCTTATCAGAAAATTCAACCAACTCAAACAGGAACAAACTCGCCAATACAATATCAACTCACAAAATTTAAAAAAATGTTGTGATTAACAAATCCTCTCACACACTTTCTCCTGCAGAACTTAGTGTGCTCTCAAAGGGCCTTAACTTCGTTCCTTCTCCGACCTTCATTCCTAAAGAACTCTTTCTTACGAAAGTTGAGAAGGCAGCTGGACAATTACCAAAACAAACTGTGAATCTACTTAGGATCGATGCCATCTTTACCATTAACAACAGTCGTCGTCCTACAGATAATCTATCGCCGACAGAAAGGAAAGCAATACACCAACTTCGTAACAACAATGACATTATTATCTTACCTGCTGATAAAGGGAATGCAACTGTAATCTTAGACAAAGCTGACTACCGTTGTAAGATGAACAACTTGTTAAGTTCTAATACGTATTCTATGCTAGAAAGTTATTAATCAAGGATGAATTAGAAAGAAGAATTATCGAATCAAAAGAAATAGTTCTGGACCCTTCACATTTAAACAATAATCTTAGCTACAATTTGCCTGATTCCCATAGCGCAGTAATCCAGTACTGGCGCTCAAAATTAGCTGTCGCACACATTCTACTCATGCCAACGGCAGCACGCGGTCACCTATTCAAATATGACTGTTACTATTCTGCTTTTTATTAAGCTGTAAAGTTCATTTTTTACCGTGTTATTTTATATCTTATGTTTTTATTTCTCACCTGAAGAAGTCGGAGCACCGATGAAACTAGTTGTGATGTATTAAAGGTTTTTGTTATACTTTCTCGGGTTCTAGTCAGTCAAATTTATTTTCATAAATATATATATATATATATATATTACGTTAGGGATGTACCAAATATTCAGTTTTGCTCTGGTATTCAGCCAGGTTGGTGTGTTTTTCAGATATTCAACTTCGGCTGAATCAGTAGAAAGATTCAATATTATAGCCAGCTGAAGCAGAAAAATTCCTGTTGCATGTGTCATTACAAATGCAATCATTCAGGAACCCTTCCCTCCACCCCTATCTTTCTCAGCCATTTAAATAGAAGGTTTCCAAGGCTAATGAGTAAACTTACTCCACAGTACAACTTCTTAGAAAATCTTGCTCAGCTGTTTAAATAGAAGGATTTCCAAGGCCAATGAGTAAATTTTTTCCCCAATACAATTTTTCAGTTACAAGCTTATTCGTTGAAAGCATTTTTTCCACCTTCAGATATCAAGAATATTTATGAAGTTACCAGACATATGCTACTCCAAAAAATGCAAAAAAATTCATTTGGTTACATCATAATTTATCATAAATTCACTTTGATTATTATTATTATTACCACGGGCTACTCCAGGAGTCCTTAGACTCATCGAGGGAGGCCCTAAACATCATGTTCACACAGCTGTTCAACATTCTCACAGTATCTATCATACCTTGCCTTGAACTTGCTCACTGTCATAGCACCCACAACACACTCTGGCAGCTTATTCCACTCATTTACCACTCTAAAAGTAAAGAACCCAGCTCTAACACCCCTGCTAACCACGCTCTTGCCCAGCTTCCATGGGTGTCCCCTAGTTCTCCCACCACCAGTCCTGATCTCAAAAATATCATCTGAATTAATCCTATAGAATCCTTTTAGCAATTTGAATGTCTCAATCATATCTCCCCTTTTTCGCCTATCAACTAGTTTCTGCAACCCACAAATCTTCAACCTGTTCTCATATGGTGCATTCCATAGACCTGCTATCATCTTAGTCACTCGCCTCTGGATCCTCTCAACCTCCTCCCCATCAAGAAGGAACCGAGGTGACCAAATCTGGGCACAGAAAATCTGGGCAGAAAGAAATTATTAAATCTATAATTATTCTCTATATTTCACAAGTTAAAGTAAGTCCTTTTAACATTTTTGTTATCTGAAGAAATAAGTGCAATATTTCGTTTTGATTTTTATGCTGTATTATTTTTTAAATACATTGTTTTCCATGAAATTAAATTATAGTTGTATTATATTGAAATGGAAGATATTATGGATCCATCTATAATTTATAGCCAAATGTAGAAAGAAAGTGAAGTTACAAAAATTTGCTAGTGGGCTTATGAGAACAAGACTGGAATCAGAGTTGCCTTTGCTATACTATTTAAATAACGCTACCCACAACATTTTATTAATGCATTGTGTAAGTTTCACTATCCTTGAAACACCAGTCTTCAAATTTACCAAGCTCAAAAACATTACAAGTAGAAGTGAAAGCAAAAGCTCATTCAAAGCCATAATTAAGCTATGTCAGAAACTTAAATTCATTATAAGTGGTGAATGCTCTAGGTGGGTACATAATAAAATATTAAACTATAGTTCTGAGAAGCTTGTATTTATCTTACCTGGATACCATAATAGACAATATTACAGATTTTATTTCCCAGTGAATTAAAAAGATACAAATGGAAGTGAATTGGCTGCGTACTGAGAATGGACAGAAAGAAATTCCAGTGGATAGCCATGACATGTATTCCTGAAGAAAAAAGATTTAAAAGCAGCTCTAAGCTGGCATTGTTAAAAGAAAAAATGTCAGATTTAAAAAAAAAAAAAGAAAAAAAAAAGGTAACTGAACAAGATGGATCTCAAGATGATAAGCAGGAATTTCGTTTAAATATATCTGTTAAATGCTTAAATCATTGTTTTATAGTCTTGTTCTCAAATCCAAACCATGTTGTAGTACTCCCCTTTAGTGAAAGCTGTTAAATTTTAGAGAAATGTGAGATTTTCTTTAATATTTATAACAGATTGTTTTAGATGAATGTCATAAAGCTAAGAATCTTTGTCCTGTTGGTTCAACTAAGCCTACTAAAACAGGGCTTACAGTTCTTGAATTGCAGAATCAGCTTCCCAAAGCTCGTGTTGTATATGCAAGTGCAACAGGTTAGTTATATATAGTTTTTTTATCGGTTTAATTTTTAGCACTGTTATATCTATATTATGTTCCTTCTTGTAAGAGGTATACGGGCTACTATGATGTTATTACATGATTAAATTTACATTATTACTAATTTCCTATCAATAATTTTCCTCCAAGTTGATTACTTATCATCACTCCAATATTGTGGTATCTAATATTTCAGTCTTCTAAAGTATTTCTAATTGAATCAATCCACCTGAATCTTGGTCTTCCTCTGAGTTGTTTTCCTGCATCAAATATCTGTTTTGCTGAATGTTCTTTTTCCATTTTGTTTAAATGACAAAATGTCAGCCCTGCTCACACATTCAGGAATACTATTAACATTAAGTTCCTTCCTAATATCATCATTTTTAATATGATTCTGCCATTGATACCATCTATTCAGGCCCCTAATATTTCTCCAAACTCCTATCTGTGTCCAACTCTCAGATCAGTAATTTAATACATTTAAACACCATCTTGTACACTGCTAGTTTAGTGTTTTGGCTAATTTTTCTCTTCTCCAATATAAATTTATTCATCTAGCTCTTCATCATACCAGCTTTGCCTATTCTGTTTTCTATTTCCATATTTAATTTGCCATCTTCACTAAAAACTGTATCCAAATAACTTAAATATTTTACTTGTTCTATGTTCTCCATTGAGAATGCACCTGAAGTTTTTTATTTCCCTGCCTATTTTCATAGTTTTAGGCTTTTTATTGTGGATATCAATATTAAATTTATTACAACAGTTATTCAATTTAGTCAGGGAATCTTGCAGACTGGAAGGGCATTTATTTAGAAATATAACATCTATATAAAGTAAAGAGCACATTAATATCCAATTTTGATATCAGGTTTAATATCACTTTGTTGTAAAATGAAAATCTGATTTTGATAACTGTTAGTTGGACTGAACATAGCAGGTTGTTTTCCAAGTTTCTCTTCGACAATATTTCTTAACTTATCCTCAAGTATACTTGCATACATCTTATTAGGAACACTCATTAAAAAATTCCTCTTTAATTCTCCCATTCAGCTTTATTCTCCTTTTTATAGATGGGAACTGCGAGAGCTCTACTCCAGGTCAACTGGAATTTGACCTTCTGACCAGGCCATCTGAATTACCCATTGTTGGCACTACTGTTCTGTTGCTGCTTGTTTCATCTAACATTCTTTCAAAGTAATTTCTCTGATTCCTTTTACAATACTCGTTCCTCCATTTTTAATTATTTTCAATAGCCTCCAGAACATTTTGTCACCTTCTTGATGTTTGTCTTTTATCTTCTTATCCTTGTCTTTGCATCACTTTTCTTTAGCTTCTTTTACATGTTGCTTTGCTTTTTTTTTTTACAAAATTTTCTTTCTTTTAGAGTATCTGCTGACTTATTTGTTAGGAACTTTCAGTATGATTTCTTCTTTTTCAGGACATTTTCTTGTGTCTACCATGGTGTTCTTATTTTTCTATTCTTACAACTTCACCACAGAGTTCCATAAACTCTATCCAAAAGTGGTTATCCACAAAATATAATTCAAAAGATTCTCTATAGAAACAGCCCACAGCGACAACCTCAAGTGGCTCAGTCTCCACCAAAATAGCAAAAATCATGAAGTCTTTCAATGTCAGGGTTGCCTTCAAACCTATTTTAACTACACGGCACATGTTAAGATCTCCTAAGGACAGCATCGCTTTCTATAAATACGCAGGAGTATACAACATCCCATGTTCCTGTGGACTGAATTATGTAGGCCGAACATCACAAAGCCTGGAAATCTGAAAAAAAAGAACATATCGGAGATGTCAACAACAACAGAACAGACGTCTCAGGATTAGCCCATCATTTCTCAATTTCGAACCATTCCATTTATTGGGACAACAGCTCCATGCCGTGCATTGAAGATTTCAAAAGTAGAAACTTTAAAGAAGCTGCAGTGGTACTCTGGACAGGAGACAATCTCAATGCACGGCATGATATTAAAAGACATTTGGAAAAGCTTAATAAATTCACTATGTTTAGCAGAACTGAATTACGTGATCTCCTAGCAATGATTAAGTCTCCACGCTTTATGCTCTTAATGTCACTCATTTTCTTCTCAATTTTAACTGATTTTATGGTCGTTACTGCATTCTTCTGTTGTAGCATTTAATGTTAGTGTAACCATTCTCGTCCTGAAGAAGCCAAGCAGACTCAAGCTGGCGAAACTGGTAGACAATTATATACATATATATATACATATATTTATAAAGAATCATGGTCCAATAAAATCCAAAGAAAATGTCTCATATTTAGTATAATTTGAGCATTTTTAACTGGTCTTTCTTTAGTGCCTTATAAACCTTTTACAGATCTTTGAAGCTTACATACAGAAACTTGTACAATACCTATGATTTCTGATCTATTTTCTGAAGTCAAATCTAGTCCTTGCTTATCCCACTTTTGACATGAATTTGACTGTTTGTCACTGATATTATTTTTTTTTTTCTTGGCTTTCTCAAGAATGTTTGCAGATATCATTTTTGAAGTACTCAATAGGATAATTCTTTATTTTTGCATTTGGAACAGAGCAGTGAGAGCTCTGTTCGTTGAGTCTATCTTCCCATAAAAACATTAAAAAAAATTTCCACCAAAAAAAAATCAAAAGTAACAAAAACTCAACCAAAATACCACAAACATTATTCGAGGGGGGGAGGGAATGGCCCATATCCTCTTTACCAACGTTTGTGACTTTGACAGCAATTTAAATGTATATCAACACCTACTGTCATCTTAACCAGACTTGTTATGCTAATGGAATCTCAGCTGATAAATGTCAGTGAATACTGTTGGGTATTTGTTGTCATATAATGCATAGCACACTTCCAATCAGACATGGAGTTGCATGCACTATGCAAATGGTCACTATCCAAACTTGATAGTATTAGAAGAGGAGTTAGATGGATAACAGGAGAAAGAGAGAGAGAATTGATATACAGAAATAATTTCCATAATACAATGTTGTATTATGGAAAGTAGCATTGTATTATGATTATTATTAGATGTTTCATATGTCATATTGCTATAATCCATGTCTTTTCCTAACTTTCCATGAATGAAATTTTAATTCATTAATTATTAATATCAATATTCTTTGAGTACTACATACTTGATGAAGGGTACTGAAAAAAAAAAAAGTTCTTATGTGAATAATGAAACACCCTGAATGTTACTTATTGCTGCTGATATGTAGTGAAAGAAGATTGCTGTAGAGTTACATTCTTTTGTTTCCATTCTTTAACAGATGTCATAGATTGGATAACTAATGTTAAGAAACTATTTGATAGCATTTATTGGAAGACTACTAGACACATTTCTCCACTCAAGATCCCTCCTGGTAGGATGCCCTTGAAACTTTGTTAAAATGTTAAACATTATTGAAGTTACTGCCTGTCTATGGAAGTTTGTGATGGAAAGGTTAATTAGTGTCATTCATGAGGTTATGTTTCTGATGATTGAATATCAGTGTCAGAAAGCTGGAAGTCTCATGGTTAAGCATAGAATGATATAAAATTCAGGAATGCACTTGGGTCAGTGTAGTCATCTATTTCAATTATTTAGTGGGATATGAAACCCTACAGAGTACAGAATAAGTTTTGCATATAATATTTTGCAAATTTTTGAGGCTATAATGCTTAAATGGCAGAATTTTAATACCAAAAATCCATTTTCTTTGATAGTTGAAGAAATTTTCTAACCTTTGTGTATTGGTTAGAGGAAAAAAGAAAAAAAAACAGGGCTTTAGTATGTAAGTCTAAATAAGTTGAATGTTAACTATGCGTAGTTGAGTTGAGAAGATTTGGCTAGAGGATGCCATGCAAGTTCTTGAACTGTGTTAGTATTAGATAGATGGAAAAGCAAATTTCAAGTATAGTAAGAAGTTTTCTTCAGATCCCATCTGCTATAAGTTTTTGGTGTTTGTCTTGTTAACATTGGCATTTAGTTCACTGATTTTGCTAAATCCCATCAGACACTACCAAACCTTATTCAGTTTATGCAACAGCTCTAGTACTTTTACCCTCTCCTCATACACCTGAGCTTTTTATTCTTTGTTGAATAGCAATGAGCTCTGTGTTGCATACACTAGGTTAATAGCTCTTAGCAAAATGGGCACTCATTAGTTGAATAATCTCTTCATCTGCCACCCACTTACTATCTTTATTCGATAAGGTTATTCTTTTTTTTTAGCTTGCAAAGCAGTCCTTTTCATACTTAGATTAGCTTTTCATACAATACATGTAATGGCCTACACAAATATTGAGGTATTTGTTAAATACTTCCTCATGCACTAGTAACTGACCATGAGACTGAATATAGTATTCTCCTCCATCGGTCATAATTTCTTGCTTTGTAGTTTGGCATACAACCTTTTTGGACAGGAAGTCCATGTATGAGGGTAGTCTGAAAAGTTCTCGGCCTCAACCATAGATGGCAACACTATTGGCAAGATTTTTTTATTTTTTTTCTAAGTTTGTATAAGTGTCATAAGCATTCCTGTGAAATTGCAAGTCATTCTATCAAGTAGTTTTTTCATACAGCTGTCTGAAGCAAAAGTGTTGTCTGTATCCCTTGAAATGAATAAAATTGAGTATCATGCGATTATAAAATTCTTTGTAAAAGAAGGTTTAATGACAAAAGAAATTCATTCGAAGTTCATAAAAGTTTATGGGCACTCTTCTCCTTCATTTTCGACAATTAATAAATGGGCTGCTGAGTTTAAACGTGGCTGTATACCAGCCTTGAAGATGATCACCAGAAATAATTGATCAAGTGCACGATATGGTATTGGATGACTGGCGAGTCAAATTGTGTAAAATTGCTGAGACTATAGGCATTTCAAAAGAACTTGTAGAATATATTTTGCATGAAGAATTGCAAATGAAAACGCTTTGTGCAAGATAGGTGCCACGCTTGCTCATAGCAAATCAAAAACGCATTCACGTGAAAATTTCTGAACAGTGCTTGGAACATTTTAACAAGAATAAAACTGATTTTGTGCATCAATTTATTACTATGGATGAGACTTGGATTCACCGTTACACACCGGAATCCAAACAGCAGCCTAAACAGTGGACAGAAGCCAGTTGTTCGGTGTCAAAGAAGACAAAGTCGGTTTCATCAGCAGGAAAGGTTGTGGTATCAGTGTTTTGGGATGCTAAAGGCATTTTGTTTATTAATTATCTTGAAAAGGGTAAAACAATGACCAGGAAATATTATTCCAATCTTTTAACCAGACTAGACGAAAAAATTTTTGAGAAAAGACCAGGTTTGCAGAAGAAAAAAATCATCTTTCATCAGAACAATGTGCCTGCTAACAAAGGTGTTTTGGCAATGGGAAAATTAAGGAATCTGCACTATGAATTGTTGGAACATCCACCCTATTCCCCAGATTTGGCTGCCTCTGACTTCTATCTCTTCCCAAAACTCTTCCTCGCTAGTCAGTGCTTTTCTCCGAATCAAGAGGTGATTGCAGCTGTAAAGGAGTATTTTGCAGATCTTGCTGAGAACCACTACAGGGATGGGAGAATGGTGCTGGAGCATCGCTGGAATAAATGTATTAGTCTTAAGGGAGATTATGTTGAAAGATAAAAATAATTTTGAAATTATAAATTCATTTTTTCATTGTTAGGCCTAGAACATTTCAGACCATCCTCGTACTTAGCCAGTATACCAACCTATCCGATATACCAATGTGTCCATTTTCCCAATCTTAACTGAAAATTCCATGTTCTTAGCCACCTATCAGATCAAGACTGCATGATATTCTCCCCATTTTGGAGGTTAGAGGGAAAGTGATTATCTTGGTTGTGGACAAATCTTTCGTTGTTTTCACCAGATCTTGTACACAACACACAAATCTTTTTGGAGTACATTCCATCACATGCTGGTTTTCATAATTACCTTTTGGTAGCTGCATAATGTATGTGTAGGAATTAACACTCTCCAGAGCTGGATATTTGCACTGTCATTGGATTATACAATTTAATCAGTGGTACTTAATGACACAGTATTTGATTTGGTTAACTCAAAATATATAAACTGCAAAACCTCTCTCTGATTAGGTGACCCAAGCAACCTTATTCAATCTCTTAAGAAGCCAGGTATAGATGAAGTTTTTGCATATGCAATATGTTGCATCAAATAGGATTTTTACAGGAGATTTGAATAAGGACATATTAAGGATGTTGTGAATAAATTTGACCTAGATTATCTACAGAGGAAGACCATAAGATTATCTGAACTAATGGGAATGCTATATATTGATATTAATAGCTTTATTCAGATATTTAAGGAGGCCTCCAAAATGACATGTCAAACAGTGCAATAAAAATGAAGGCCTTACCTAAATCAGCTTTGGTCAACCTTTAGAAGAGTCCTAAGATTCACAGAACCAAGTTATGCAACACAGATCAGCAATGAAAAGTGATAAGTGCCTCCGTAGCACAATTGGAAGAATGATGATATATTGTACACATCAATTGGAAAAGGCTCAAGTTCAGCTCTTGTCGTGATGACAAGAGGAATCTTTATATGGGCTTTTTCATTTGAAGATGAGTTAGATTATCTCATATGGAGGTAGCAGAGTTTTTCCCTCCCGGAAACTTCATCCCACATACAGGCAAATTGACCATGAGAACCCACACAATTTACAGACAAAAAAAATACTGCTGGTTGTGGTGATGGGCAGTAGATGGCATTGATGGTAGTTGTGGGTAGTGGGAGAATTTAGTAGGAGGGACATGGTGAGATGCTTGTACTTGAGGTAGAGTGCTCTCCCACAGTGAGTCCTTGGAGGTGTCACATAATAATGACGATGATAGCATCTCATCATGATATTAACTATCATTTTAACTGTGATAACAGGTTTTGCCTTTTGTCACAGTTAAAGTTTGAAAACACAGGTTTGTTTTAAGAAGCATTCTGTTTTTTTAAACATAAACATGTTATCAAATTAGAAAAATAACTGCATTCTTAATGAAGTATGCAATACAGCATAAGAATGTAGAATAAATGCATTTTATTTTTATAATTATACCAGATCTGTTTTCACATGTGTAAATTTTGTTTTTTCCTGTGTTTAAATATAATTTTTTATAGTAAAACAGGATCTTGTCAACAGTAGGTCAGATTCAGTTACATCATCAAGAATTATATACGATGTTTCTGCATTTAAACTAATGCAGTGTCATTAGTAAGTCATATACCTTTTTTAAACTGCAAAAGCCATTTATAATCCTATACATAAATGACACTATCTTGCTCTCTCAGTCCACTCCATAGTTACACTGATGGAAATGCAATTTATTCCTCTTCTTTGTTTAGAGTTGAAATGCTTCAGAAATCAGAACCTTGCATCGTGAATATCTTAAACACTGCTCTTACCATTCTTCAGAACCTCCAAAAATTTTCTATCCCCCTTTTTGGTTCAAGACACTACTTCATGCATGCATAATAGATAAATCTCTTTGAATATTGGAATACTATTCTCATATTTCAGGTGGTGTACCAAAAATCTCTCTAAAAATGCTATCCTGTCTGGTGGATCTCTTCAGTGACTTTTTCATACTTTCTATTTCATTGTCTTTTCTAAAAATATTTTCACTGGTGCCACTCTGTCAAACCAGCAACTATCTATCATTCTACCACTTAGTTTTTCTAGCATTTACCTATGGGTTGAAAAATATGCTCAGGAATGTACATACAAAGTGAACCAGCAGATTAATTCAACTAAATTTGAGTAATTCTTTTCAATAATTGTTATGAGCCAAATTGAACTAGTCCCAAAAATGAATGAAATTCCCTATCTGTTCTCTAAAGTATCAATGTTTGAATTACTAATATTTTACAGAACTATAAGCAATAATATTGTTCTTCTTTATTTGTTTAAGTTCGCTTTAATTTCTTTTAAAGGTGCTTCAGAACCAAGAAATATGGCCTATATGACACGGCTGGGACTTTGGGGTGAAGGTACAACATTTCGGGAATTTACAGATTTTATTTCTGTGGTAGAAAAGCGAGGAGTTGGTGCAATGGAATTGGTAGCGATGGATATTAAGGTATTTTTTATTTATATTTAACATTTATTTAATGCAAGTTTATAATGTGGACTGAAGCTTTCCATCTTCATATAACTCATAAAATATTTTTGAACCTATTTGTAGTCCTAAAATTGAGTAGATGTTATGTGATAAGTGAGCTGTATCACTCAACTAACGACATTCATGTCTGTCATCAATATATACTCTTCTTTTTTTTCCTCATTTTCAAATTCTATGACTTATTCCATATCTTGAATGATTTTATCACAGATGTAATTTAATGAAATTAAGTGAAACAAAAGTAACTTCAGCAGTTAATTATATAAGAATACCAAACATTTTGCTAAACTTCAAAATGAAACCAAAACTATACTTGTATTCCAGTCTAGTTGGCTCAGTGGATGGGCTGCAAGTTCAACTTCTGCTCTAGGGCATCAGTGTTTGTTTAATGCTGTAAAATTGGACAATAAAATTGGAATTTTATTGTCCAATTTGAGAACACCACCTCACTTATTGGAGCTCATAAAATTAAAAAAAAAAAAATTACTATTATTATTACAGTGAACCGCAAATACACCAACAGCATCTACCGCCATCACAACCACTAGTATTTTCACAGACAATCACAAACATCCATGCCTTCAGCAGGATTTGAACCACCCACAGCCTTTTGTTGGAGAGTGGATATACTAACCACTTTGGCCAACAGGCCAAAAAACATTTTTGGCCTGGTTGGCCAAATGGTTTTGGAAGAACAATTTTAACCCATTCTCGGAACTAACATTATTATTATTATTTTTTATTTTTTTATTATTAGTATTAAGTGAGAATTCATGAATTCATTCTCCTTACTTGCACACATAATATCCAGTAGCAATCCATTATAATCATGCAATACACTATAAGAGAAAAATCTAGTTTTCACCCTCTTAATGACAGCATTCATTTTCAACTTCCAAGGATGCCCTCTCGTCCTTTCCCAACCGTGCATAAAATGAAACATTCCATCTACTGAAATCCTGTATGATCCTTTCAGAAGTTTGTAAGTTTATCCTATTTGCTAGTGTTTGCAGTCTACAAATTCACAGTATGTCTTCATAATTACCACTGGACTGGATAGTATTCCACAATCCTGTTATCATTTTTAATACCCTCCTTTGCAATACTTCCATTATATCTGAATCACCATGGAAACCAAGAGCTCTGATCTGCGCACAGTAGTCCAAGTGAGGTCTTATCAAGGTCTAGTATAGAGGCAAAATGACCTCGTTATCTTTACATGCCAAAGTTTGTTTCAGCATTGCAATTATCCTTTGTTGTATATGTAATCTTTCCTGTATGGCCCTTGAATTTCAAATTCCTGTCTATTAAAACTCCAAGATCTCTAGCCTGGTCAGTTTCTTCTAGCATAATCCCATCAATATAGTATGGCATTGGATATCTCATCACACCCAAGTACGTGACTTTACATTTACTAACATTGAACTGATAGTCATTTTCACATGCCCACAATTCCAGCTTATTCAAATGACTCTGCAAGTTACTGCATCAACAGCAATCCTGATTACCCTACCTATCTTTGCATCATCAACAAATAACTGTATGTCGCTTGTAAAATCCTCTCCAGTGTCATTAATGTACAGTATTAAATAACATTGGACGAAGGACTGATCCTTGTGGTGCACCACTGGTTACTTTAAATCTTGCAGATCACATCCCTCTTATACCATTTTTTGATATCTGTCAGATAGCCATCTTCTTATCCAAGCTAATATTCTATAACCCGAATCCATATTCTCCAATTTATGCAACAGTCTACCATGCCGTATTCTGTGAAAAGCCTTAGCATAATCCAGAAGTATCATGATGTATCCCTTTCCTTTGTCTAGTCCAGTGGTAATATTATTATAGAATGTGAGCAAGTTGCTAAAACATGACCTTCCTTTAGTAAACCCTTGTTGTTCGTTGCCAAGTGGAGAATGTCTGTCAATGCATTTCTGAATACAAGTCCTAACCAACTTTTCCAATATCTTCACCACCACTCATGAGATACTGATTGGTCAATAGTTGAATCTTGGAGTATTAATAGATAGGAAGTTTAGGAGCCATGTTGCAAAGATTGCAAATACGATTCAAAAGATAATCGCAATGCTGAAACAGATTTTTACATGTAAAGATAAGGATGTCATTTTTCCTCTTTAAAAAGCCTTGATAAGACCTCGATTGGACTATTTTGCACATGTCTGGTTTTCCATTGTGATTCTGATATATTGCAGAGAGTGCAAAGGAGAGTGTTATAAATGATATCAGGATTGTGGAATACTGATTATGAATTTGTATACTGCAGACTAGCAAACAGGAGAAAGAGGGAAGTGATATGATTTAGACTTTCAAACTTCTGAAAAGGTCATATAGGATTTCAATTTATGGAGGGTGGGGAATGGACAAGAGGACATTCTTGCAAGCAGAAAATGAATGCCACTAAGAAGGGGGGTGAGGGCTAGATTTTTCTCTCATAGGATGGTGCATGATTGGAATGGATTGCCATTGGATGTTGTGAGTGCAAATAGTGTGAATGAATTCAAGAATAAGTATGATAGCTGATGCGTGTAGTATGCGGTCTCCCTCAATGAGCCTCTGACTCCCTTGAGATCTCTCTTAATAATAATAATAATTGGTTTGAAAAATTTAAAATTGTTTTGTAAAACTTTCTTTTATGTGGCTTTTAGTTATCATACATCTGTTACATTGGTGTATTGTTTCTTGCTGCATTTTCCATCATTACCTTGATTAACTTGGTGTATCCGTGTTTCTTTCAGAATTTCTCCATGAGTGCATGTCACAAAGATGTTCCCAACAATCTCGATCTTGAGCCTCTCTCTTGTATGTTGTACCCATAGATTTCACTAATGGGTTTCCCCCATCTTGTAGGTGGTCTTCTTGGTTTTCTCTTTATTCTTGGTTGCCAACTGAGTATTTTATATGTTCGTCTATTATCCCTAAGTCTGGGGCCTGCCCATCTCATCTTGTTCTCTTATACTGCAGTTACATCTTTTATGCCTTATCTCTCTTAGTTCTGTATTTCTGACATGTTTTATTTTGTTGATGTTACAAATCCTATGTACTATTACACACTGAATTATCCTGAGAGTCTTCTTCTTTTCTTGTTGTGTTCCATGTTTCTGATCCGTATGTGAGCGAGTGTTTTAGTCTGTTGAATGATAGCCATGTGACTTTCTTTCTTTTTACTAGTTCTTCAGATAAATCATTATTCATATTTATTTTTTGTCCTAAGTAATTGTAAGAGTCACTTTGTACTATAGGGATGTTATTAATACATAGGTGACTGTCACTTGTGTAGGTGTTTTTAATGCATTTTGTTTTTTCTAGATTCATTTCTAAGTCTATCTCACTGCTGTTTGTGTATATTTTTTCACCCATTTCTTCTAGATTTTTTGGGATTTGAGATATCAGTACTAGATCATTTTTTCATCATCTATGCTTATTCCTCCATTTAGGTCTTTTTCAGAATATGTTCTAAAGTGCTGGTAAATAGATTTTGGGAGATCACATCGCCTTGGTGGACCGCTCTCTTTATATCTATATTTATAGGTTGATCAAATAGTGTTATTTGTGTGGCCTGATTTTTGTTAATTTATTTTATCATGTGGATGTAAGTAGGATCCATGTTTATTTCCAGTAAGGCACTGATGACTGCTTTGTGTTCTATGGTATCAAATGCTTTTTTAAAATCAATGAAGAGGAAACAGAAGGATTCGGTATTCTCTGCATTTTTCTGTTAATTGCGAAATGACTATGATCTGTTGTGTAGAAGCCTCTTCTGAATCCTGTCTGCTCTCTACTGGAGTTGTCTTCAGGAGTGTTTTGGATTTTACTATCATACAGTAAATAAATAATAAATAAATTAACATCTCACCTGAGCAACACTTGATACACCTCTGATTCTTTCACCTTTAATTCTCGTAATTCTTGTCTCCTTTCTGTTCCACAGCATCATTCACACCACTGTCATATACACTGATGAAGTGTTCGTTAAATTATTCCACTGTATGATTTGGTATGGTTACTTGGCTACCTTAGTTATCCACTAGGATCACTAGGCTTTGACCTGACTGGCCAATCTCCTGTGATATTGTACTTTTTCTTTTTTAACTATGCTTGGCACTTTTCTGGCTTGCACCTTATATTCTTCATACATCTCTTCACCGCAAACTGACTTGTACTCTATCCATAACTTATTTTGTAACACTGCTTGCTTGATTTCACTGTTCATCCATCCTACTCTATTTATTCACTTAACTCTTGGTATGCAGTTATGCATTGCTTGTGTTAGATACTGCCTTACATTTCACATGCACTGTCAACATCTTTTCTACACAATTTATCAACCCAGTGTATTGATGCTAGTTGACTACCAAACTTTCAATAATCACCCACCTTATAGTTCCACATATAGACCTTCTTGTTAACAATTTTTCCCATTTGACTACCTTTCAAACCAATGTCTCGTGATCACTTTAATCAAGGTGGCAGTGTTGATACCTCATTCACAGCCACATCCTGTGAGGATATCACCTGTGAGGTTTATCTAACACTGATAACCTCATGTTGCTTCCATCACATTTTAGTGAAGTCTTCATCAAAAAAAGCATTTAGCAGTTATAGAATCCCTGCCTCTTCTCTTCAAGAGGACAATATATATCGTATTCTTCTCTCTTATGTGCAAGGAATTTCCGAACTTCCTCCTCTTGGTTTCCTGGGTGTTTACTCGATTTCTTGTTCTTGTGGTGTATCTTATTTTGGACAATCTGGAGAATCTGCTTTTATTTGTCATGATGAAAAAAATCAAGCATTGAATTCTGTGAAATAAGACAAGAACCCTTCATAAAAGCCAATTTCGTATAGAATTTCTTTATAGAGAAACTTGTGAAACATTGCTCCCTTGTCCTAATTTAAATAGATCTGATGATCTACATTTATTTACTTTATGGAAGTAGAAGCTATCTACTTCAATAGCTGTTCTTTTCTAACTTTAATTATACAGGATTATTTTTTTAGTAAGGAAAATTTTGATTGTTATGCTTTTTAGAAATTTCTTGTTTAATTGCTGTTCCATTTAATACCAGATTTAATACCACTTTCCTTCATAATCTGATCCATATAGATAATAAATAACAGAGGGGATAACAAACATCCTTGTCTGACACCAGATTTAACAATAAACCATCTTACCGTACTTCCTTCAGTTCTAACTGCTGACTTACAACTCAAATAAATACTTAAGTATTGCTTGATATAATGCTCCATTAACACCACACAGCTGTACTGTTTTGAATAGCTTTTCTCTTGGCACCTTGTCATATATCTTTTCCAGATCTACAAAACTTAAATATAGATCTTTGTTATATTCCTATGATTTCTCAACTATTTGTCATAAAGTGAAAATCTGATCCTGACAGCCTCTATTTGGCCTGAATCTAGCTTGTTTTTCACTAAGATTCCCTTCCGCAATCCTTCTCTGTATAAATTTTACCAGGAACATTCAGTAGGTAAATACCTCTGTAATTCTCACATTCAGTTTTATTTCCTTTTTTCATATATAGGCACTATGAGAGCTCTACTCTATGAACAGAGAGCTCTCTACTCTAATTCATTTATCACCCCCAGTACAGGCCTATGGGTGATAAATGCGCACTAGCTATGATTGTCTCTGTTCTAGATGTCTTCATCGGGGAGAGCGTGTGCTTCTCCCTCGTTGACTTAGCTGATCAGCCATTTGGCATTGCATGTTTAGTAGTGTTACTCAAAATCGATTTGAGTAGCAGCTAACCCAACCCCTTTTGACCCTTAGACATTTATCTACCCCATGGATAGCCATATCAATCCCCAGGGGTAAATATCAATCACTTTGCTGCCCCCTGCTCTAAACAAATTCAAATACATTGTCTTACTTTATTTGCATAATTTTCATTTTTTTTTTAAACTTAAAACGTCATCTCATTCACTATTACGTTATTTGATTACTGGCAGCAGTCCATAATCAGATAACCCGATTCGACAAATATATTAAGTATTATTTGCAACCAGGAGATTAGTACCTTATGTAGTTAATTTATGAGCCTCCATAGCTCAGTCGGTATAGACAAAGCCCTTTGGTTGGAAAGACATGGGTTCGAATCCCATCCATGAATTGTGTGGAACGTTTTTCAGGTCTCTTTCAACTAAAGGTGAGTAAGCCAGTCTCATACTGAGGTAGAAGATTTGTTTTCACCAAGAAACTGGTTTTTCGTCCCTCGGTACAGGCAAACTGGCCCCATGCGCACACATTGATCTACAGCCATGAATACTTATAACAATGTGGAAGAGATATTGTCCTCACAACATTTTCCTTACCTCCATAGTCAACCATGAGTCACATTATGATAGTCAGTTTCCTGGAGAGATGATACATAATGATGATGAGTTAATTCCTTCATAGATTGTTTTCCTCCCTCTAAAAATTTAGTTTGGCTATTTTCAAAAGGTGAATTAATTCCAGTCGAGCAACAGTTATCACTACTTATCTCTTATCCTCTGTTATGTGGCTACCTGACATTTGGAAGTTAGTTTGGAGTCAGGAATTCTCAAACAATATTTCATTTTGCATAACTTGCAATGATTACCATTTCTTTCACTGACAACTGTAATACAAAATAAGAATTTATCCTATTCTTCAGACACTCTTTAACCTTTAAGCACAGTGCTCAGTTGCAATATACACATACTGGCCACTGAATTAGAAACCTTTCTGCAGATGTACGTAACTTCACGTATCACATATGCAAAATACTCAGTCGCGTGTGTATCACCATGTGTTATAGGCAACTATTCAAGAATGCTGCTGGTCAACAATTATCAATAGTGTTGATCACAATGAGAAAAAACAAAGGATCTTTCAGAGTTTGATTAAGGGGCTTATTGGGTGCTCTTCTGACTGAAATCCCGATTTTGAAAACAGTAGAGCTGACTGGTATCTCAAAAGGTGAAATATCCAGGGTGTTTAGTCAGTGGAAAAATAACCCACATTGCTTGTCTAAGAGGTATAACTGTAGTCCTAAGACAATTTGTCAGGAACCAGATTGCTATTTGCTGAGAAGGCTTGTACGGACAAATGTTCTGTTTGTCCATACAAGAGATACATTTAAAAATATGCCTAAATAGCTGAAATCTTTTACTAGTTTGTTAGATTAAGAATACAGTTCTCGTAGACAGGCTTATACGTTGGTTATGCATTATTAAATCACTTAAAGAATTAAACAACGTAGATACGAATATAAATTAAATTACACTTTAATAAATATTTCCGATATTTCGGCAACATCACGTTGCCATCTTCAAAAGGAACTTACAAAAAAAAGGCATGTGCACGTAGGCACTACAGCACAGTAACTGAGAATGAAGAGAAGAAACTATTGTTCTCCTAAAAGTCCTGATGGTGCCCTCTAGCGGGCTAAGTAGGTTCTTGGCCGTTGGGCTGAAGGTCTGCTGATGTAAGCCTCCCAAATTTGGGGCAGTCGCATACAGCCAAATTTGTTGAGGTTTGGAGAATTTCTTAGGGCTGAGGCTGATTCCATAAATAGTCTTTCGAATTTGTATTTGCTACGGTGTATTACTGTAGCTTTCTTCCACCGTATTCTGTGGCATGTATCCAGAGCATGGTCTGCAAGATCAGAATGGCTGCACTTGTGAAAACGGATGTAGTCCTCGTGTTCAGAAATTCTGATATTCGCTGTCCTGCCTGTTTGGCAGGACAGCGAATATCATGTCTTTTCTGGATCTGCAGAACTTAAATACTAAATAGTTTTAATGGAGAATGTGTACTAGACATATTTAAAAGCTTTCACAGCTTACTCATGTAAAAAATATGTGGAATGTTATTCAAAAACTCCAATATATTTCATTCAGTGTCACGTG
Source organism: Typopeltis vanoorti (assembly GCF_054136105.1). Classification (NCBI taxonomy): domain Eukaryota; kingdom Metazoa; phylum Arthropoda; class Arachnida; order Uropygi; family Thelyphonidae; genus Typopeltis; species Typopeltis vanoorti. Next base: position 10,973,295 of record NC_143567.1, on the reverse strand, counting down.
ACATCATCAGAGAGACAAAATGATAATTATATTCAAAACAATAATCATAAAAATGAGTCGCACTGCATGTGAATGCGTGCTAGACAAACCTGGAAATTTGTCAGATCGCCCCCTGAACATGCAGAAAAAAAGTAGTGTAAGCCCAAATCCCATACCAGCATTGTGGTATTGCAAATGAATGCCCTAGCAGCACAATCAACAAGCAGTGTGAGCAGTGCGTGGGAAGCTGCAAGAATCACAGGCATAGCAAAAACGTCTGTATTCCAAATATTTCATGGTGTGTAAGCATTACAACACCAATGTAAGTATCACAACAACAAATTTTTCTTTTCACAAAAACAATTCTGTTTGCCCCAGTGGCTGGGAATTCGCAAGCATTCATTATGAGCTGCCAGTATACCCTGCATTTCTTAGAACTCTCATTTGCATGTTTTTGCAAATTAGCCATGTGGTACAGTGCCTTCTATTGGGAAAAATATGAACTAATTTTTTTCTCCTTGCTAAAAGACAAATCCCCCTCCTTGCGATTCACTTTCATATAAATGCACCCTAATATACCAATTTTTCTGATTTTTATGAATTATTGAAATATTTTGGAGCCTATGGGACACCCTGTATGTTTACAAAACGTAAACATGTATAAGATTGAGGAAATATAGTGTCAGAAACTTGTTTTTCTAGATGCTCCATAAAATAATCAGCTGAGACTGGTGAGAGATAGGATTGTCCATTGTTTCTTCGATCTGTTTGAACAACATGTTACACCATGTAAATTAACCCACATTGATGGTGAATTTAAATAGGCTAACAATGTCTTCTGGGAAATTATATTGTCAAAACTGAGACTCGTGTTGAGGTATATTGGTGAATAGGGAGACTACATCAGTATTGGTGTTCCTGGCATAGAGAGCAAATAGCTCTGTAGTTCTGAGAAGAGTATATTTAAAGGAGGTGGTTTCACTTTGTATGGAGTTTGGGTAACCTCGAAACATAATTTATTTGCTTCATCATCATCAAATTCCTGCCATGTACCCTCAAAGAGTGTACTCAAATTGTTTTTGAGTACACTCCTGATTCCTGTTCTCAAACTCCTTCATTTTTTCTTCAATAATCTTTGTATATTTTAGTCTACAGTTCATCTGAGAGCTGCTCAACTTTTATTCGCTTTAAAACTTTCTTGCATGTTATTCTTTTCAATATGAAATTCAATTTTATCCTGCTCAAGACTAAATAGTGATCACTTCCAATTTCAAATCCTCTGTACACTCTGGGGTACTGCACCAGGGAGAAGACATCACTATCAACAATAACATAGTCAATGAGACTTTTCTTATTCCTAGACTCTTCTCTCCATGTGAATTTGTGCACATTTTTATGTTGGAACATGGTGTTAGTAATAACCAATCCATGTCCTGAGCAGAAATCCAACAGATATTTCCCATTATTATTAGCTTTGCTCTTCTCTCCAAATTTTCCCAAAATATTTTTGTATGTCTCATAATCATTTCCTACTCTGCTATTTAGATACCCAACAAGGACCAACTTTTTCTTTTTCATTGTGTCAGTTGCTTTTTCTGAAGCCTCAAAAAATTTCTCCCCTTCTACCCTTAGTAGAACCTTCTGTGGGACCATATGCACAAATAAGTCGCATTGTCCAGTTCCCCATTCTCATATTTGCCCACATCACTCTACTTGAGACTGCCTGCCATTCAAGAAGATTAGCCTCATATTTTGTGTTGAATACTATGGCTACTCCTTCTTTTCCTTGATTGTCATTGCCTGAATATAACATTTTGTATTTATTGCTCAGAAACATCTCACTAGTTTTTGTCTTTTTTGTTTCAGTCACCCCTATTATGTCGATCTGGTACTTATCTAATTCCTCAGCTAGCTCCATTTCTTTGCATTTCAGGCTTCTTATGTTGATAGTACTGATCTTTAACTCTGGTGATGTTGAGTTGGGGTGTGCTTTCAGATTTCAGATTTGTTCCAGTAGCTGACTTTTCGCTGTTTGCCCTGGTTCCCTGGCGAAAACAACGGGGACCTTGTTTAACCGGGCCATGCCCCAGCCGGCATGAAATTTTGTCATGTTGTACCATCATTTTTATTTTGGTTTAACCAATAAGAATACAATTTGGTCGGCTAAATCCCAATAATCTAGCCCATCCTCATTCGTTTAGTATCCCAGTAGATACCCAACAGGGTGCATCACGAGAAGGTGAGGATTGGACATTAGGTCAGACGCCCTGGTCGGTTCTCCGCATTCCTTTAAAGACTATGTGGAGGTCTCCTCTCAGGAGATTCTCCTCTCAGTTATACAGCTTTGACCCTTAAGCACCCCAATATATACTCTTTATTGTTATATTCCTGATGCTGCTCAAAAAAAAGAAGTGAACCTTGAGCATTCTACAAAGGTCTGCCAAAAATGATTCCTTCCACATTATTCCTTTATTGATGTCTTTAAAAATATCATTAATGTCTTAAATAAATTAGAGTAAAAAGGCAATGATGTAATACAAGGAGTGTTCCTTAAGAAAATAGGGAAAATAGCCATAATCATTAATATCGATTTTAGAGGAATAACATGAAAAATTTCCATTATTTCCAGAAAGAAATAATTCTGGATCTAATATCCACTTGACTTATATAATAATATTCTATATTTGGTTATATATTTGAATTACTAAAAGGTGTAAATACGTGAACCATCATCAGTAAGCCATGTGGGGATGGGACATATAAGGGAAAGAAAGAATAAATGTGAAGTGAAATACTTGGGAAAAAAGAATTATTAATATTATCATTCGTGATATTATGTGCATCCTATAATTTGCTGGCTGGAGTGAATAATACTTGATCCTGTAAACTCTAATGTGTTCTTTAAAACAGGAGCATTAATCGAAAATGCACTAATCGAATATAATAACCTATGGGAAAAAGTATAATTCGTTTGTCAAATTTCTTTTTTGAGCCTTAATTTTTTTATGTAAAGAATTAAGGTGTCTCTCAGGGCCTAGTTAAAGCACAACCATGAAGCTAAAAGACAATAAAGCATATTCAGATATAAATTTTATTATTCTATTTCTTAACAATGAATCGAACTAATATAGTTTGGTGAGTATTTTGTTTCTTTTTTTTCATACAACCAACAGTATGGCCCTATTGCCTCTTCTACTCTTCTGCCAATTTTACTGTTTCTCTCTTCATCAGAGTCAGCCTCTAAGCATTGCTGCTTAAAAACTTCACTTGTACGAAAAATATTTTCAAATTGTTTCTGTGAAATCTCTTTTGGCTGATTATCAGTGATAAATTTTCTTCATATTATTCAGGATCTTCCCACTATGCATCTAAATTTATCAGGTTGGAATCACTCAATTCTTCAGAATGAGATTTAATTAACTCTAGGACATTATTATTGAAGGGGAGAAAGTGAAGGACTTATGAATCGGTCGCCAACATGCGAAATCACGTGCTTTATAGATAAAATTTACCAACTGTTATACAAGCAAAATAGTTACCACTTTAAAAACTACAACGATCATAAAAGTGAAGTTAATTTTCCGACTTGTAATAATAAACAACTCATCCCAGAAGACAGATTGATTATTCCTATTATCAGAATGGATTATCCTTTTTGTGACGTGCACAGAAGTGTCGAAGGGTCTCGAATCTGTTGGCGTACTATAGCAGACGACATAAATTTTGGCGGTAAAAATTTGGAACATAGTATACATAGAAGTAGTGTAGTATGCCATTAAAAATAACTTTGTAAAATGTTTTAAATCAGTAACTAAATTATTTCATTTTGGTGAGTGATTTTTTAAAATAGTTAGCCATAAAAATGTATAGATAGAAAATTTTTAAAATCTGTAACATTTATTTTTAAGATGAATATAGGTATGAATTTTTGGGACGCACTAATCGAGGGATTACTGTACTGTTGATTAGGCGATTCATTTAGGCATGGCAGGAATGCATTTGGATTGATGGAGCAGCAAATCATCTTGTAAAATTTGTTGTGCTTCTTATGTTTATTATTTATGTTTTATTTAGGTTTTGCTTGATTTTCTGAGAATTTTATTTTGTTTCCTGAGGATCAGTATACATTTTTTACATAGTTAAAAATACATTAACAATTTCATTTGAATTATCCACCCTTTTGAGAATCCTATATTCATTACATTTTTTTAAAATAATTTTATTTATTTTTTATTATTTATTATTACTACTATTATTACTATCTCACCCATGCTAGTATTTTGTTTAGATCATCCACTGCCTGTAAATTAAAACATAGAAAAACAAGTAGTTTATTGTATCACTAAATACAGTACAGGAACATTTACGGTCTTTGTACTATATTTGGCAACAGTTCTTGTAATTAAAGACAACTGGAATGACACTTTGTAATGAAAAATACTCCCCTCACACAGACACTATGCTGCATGCATGTAAGCAAAACAGATTTATTGTAACACTAAACATAGTAGCTAACTGGACACATTTGTCCTAACATACTGTTTCAAATTTTCAGTTCCAGAAAATTCATGTAACAGCTGTTTATAATGCAGTCAATGGGAACAGAAAGAAAGCACACAATTGATCTGAAGAAAATAAAGATACAGTATGTTTGAGAGTATATATAACTTGAAATCAGTTTGAATTACATTTGAGAATTTAAATATCATTAAGACGCTTTACAGATGCTAAGTTTACAAATAAAATTCTACCGAAAATGTTGCAACTATAAGCTTAGTGAAAATGCAACCTCCTGATGTGGAAACAACATAGATACAGTATGCAATTTATGACACTGCCTGGCACATGAACATGTTAAAAGAAGTTCAATATTCAATGAGTAGCTTAAACATGGAAAAGAATGAACTAGGTTTAGGTGAGTTAGATAGTAACCAGGAAACCATTCATGACTATATTAAGTAAAATCTATACATCTTCTGTAGGAAGTTTTGCATTCTTGCTTGTGATTGCATTCTTGAAATTTTGTTTAAGTAAGCGAGTTGCAAGAGATGTATTAAGAATTTACTTGTCAAAGTAAATGAAGAGGAAAAAAGGTTATCCTTCTCCTTATACAGACAATCTACCACAGCAGGAAGATTTTTAAATGTCGCATCAAACCATTATCCATTAAAAAAGATGGGCATAATTAAAACTTCCCGAGACAGGGCATATAACATATCAAGCACACCAATTTAAAGGAATGAAGAACTGCACTACCAGAAACAGAATCTTGCACTTAATGGTTTTGAAGTAGAGGTTAGGTCAGTAAAATAACTGTTGATCAAATCATTGTCTCTTCAGCATACTATGTGAAATGTAATTTAGCTTGTCTCTGTATATATTTATGTGTATACTCCAGAATGACTTTAATATGAAGGTTGAAACATCAGGAAAATAAAATAATTATTTATAACACAGTTGTAGAGTCCATAATTTGTGTAAAATTAATTATTTTTCCTTACTTTTTTGAAAAAATTGCTATTTCAGCTATTTTGATATATTTTGATCTTAGAAAGAAAATGGATGATTTCTGTGTTGATATTTCATTCTGATTACTTATTTTTTGCATTTTCTTTGGTATTTGAAGATTTGTAACTAATGTAACGAAGTACTTTATTTTTTATTTTTCCAGTTGCGTGGGTTATATATGGCTAGACAGTTAAGTTTTGCCGGTGTGGCATTTAAAGTCGAAGAAATTCCATTAGCAAAAGAGTTCATTGAGATGTATGATGAATCTGTGCAATTGGTGAGTATTAATTATATACTTGCTAGTTATAATTTTATTGTTGTGTAAACTAAAGCAGTTTAATTGATATGATGATAGTGCAACCCAATTGTTGATATAACATTAGCTATCAGCAATTTTCTTCCAAATTGACTATTTTCTGTCAACTTCTAATTTGATTATCTCTTATTCTTGATCTACTAAAACAGTCATAACAGCATCATTCCAACCATATCTAGAACCATATTTTTTCCCACTTAAATTGTCTGATTTGCTAATCTTTGATCTGTATTCAACTGAGTGAGACAGACTTTCTTCTTCAACTCTTGTATAGACAAAGCATATCCACTATATCATGAATTGCTCAAATCATGCCTCCTCTGATTTTTCCCAAGAAGGATTATTATTATTATTACGGGCTACTCCAAGGAGACTGCAGACTCATCGAAGGAGGACCTAAACGTTGTGTTGTTAATAATTGGTATGTTTTTTATATAGAGATGTTTATATTATTTGATCTCTTTATTTCTAACAGTTATTTTTTTTTATTTCCGAGTGTACCTATATATTATTATATGCACAAGGGTTCACTCCAATTGGTGATGATCTTAACTCTTTCTTTCAGAATCCAAATAATCACTGACTCAAGACCAAAATACAAAATAAACACATTTAATAAAACAAAAACAATATATATATACACTTCAAACAAATATTACATAACTAACTACAAAATTAATTGGATCCAAGGCCTTAAAAAATAAACTTACACTTAAGACTAGACTAAACACTTTCTTTACACAATCACAAAATGTTCCTTTTCTGAAGATATGCAACTTTATTCATCATTTTCACAGGATCCTTTTTTTTTTATCACTCATGTAGCACACATTAAATCTTCCTGACTTAATTCTGTCTCTTTTCTTCAGTAGAAATAATGGTTAGATACAGCGTCCTTAATACAGATGAAACTTACTAATCAGAGTTTTCTCGAACATTCCTTTAGAACGTAAAGAGCAACTTCTTCTTTTATTCACTAATTGCTTATTTACAGTCTTAACTATTCCAGTAAAAAAACTTACAGTTCTACAATTTCCTTTTCGGAATCTCCTATAAATCTTCCAATTAGCGTTTCCCTTCAATATTCCTTTTAAAACGCCTATAGCAATATTTTCCTTTTATTTATCAATACTTATTTTACTTTAAACTTAATAGTTCCATGATTCTTTTTTCGGAATATACTATTAATTTTCCTCCGACTGTCATCACATAAAAAACTTAAGTTCCTCCGAACCTAAATGTCTGCCGGTCTGTGTTCTAATTTTCTTCCAAACGCTCCCTTGTTTTCAGCCATTACCCAGATACCGAACGCTTTCTTGTCAGCTGTCAATCCCTCATCAAACTTCTTGGCGAGCATGTGCACTCCATGAAACTGGTAAGCAAGAAGTTAGGTATAAATAATGACTGACACGTTGTCTCCGTTAGCGACAAGATAATGTCTTCATAAAACACAATCTTTGATAATTTTAAATTACAATAAAATTCTTTTAAGTAATACAAATATCAAATCTGGTAAGTACATCAATTTTTTGACTTCTTTACATATCACTTTTGACAAAACAATTTCCATAACGGGCACATCGCAAGTGCCGACAATGCGTGTTATGAAAACAAAATTAATAAACATTTTAACATAAACAATTCGTAAAAATATTCAGAATTTTAATTATGATTATTTTAACAGTGTCAAAAACTGTCCAACATTTGCAGTATATCAATTGAAGGTGAGTTAGCTGATCTCATATGGAGGTAGCAGGGTTTTTTCTCCCAGAAACTCAGGCTTTTCATCCCGCATACAGACAAATCGGCCCTTGAACACACAATTAACAGACAAAAAATATTTCTCGTGGTGGTGGTAGTGCGCTGATGTAAGTTATTGGTAGTAGAGGTTCGGTAGTGGTATAGATGAAGAGTCATACAGTAGGTGACCTCCCGCGATGAGTCTTCTGGCTCCTTGGAGGTGTCACGAATAATAATAATAATATCATACTTTGCTTTGGGGGTGCTTAAGGGTCAAAGCTGTATAACTGAGAGGAGACCTCCACATAGCCTTTAAAGGAATGCAGAGAACCGACCAGGGCTTTTGACCTAATGTCCAATCTTCACCTTCTCGTGGTGCACCCTGTTAGGTATCTACTTGGATACTGAACGAACGAGGATGGGCTGGCAATTTGGGATTTAGCCGACCAAATTGTATTCTTATTGGTTAAACCAAAATAAAAAAAAAAATGATGGTACGACATGACAAAATTTCATGCCGGCTGGGGCGTCGCCCGGTTAAACAAGGCCCCGTTGTTTTCGCCAGGGAACCAGGGCGAACAGCGAAAAGTCAGCTACTGGAACAAATCTGAAAACAAACCCCAACTCAACATCACCAGAGTTAAAGATCGGTACTATCAACGTAAGAAGCCTGAATGGCAAAGAAATAGAGCTAGCTGAGGAATTAGATAAGTAATAGATCGATATAATAGGGGTGACTGAAACAAAAAAGACCAAAACTGGTGAGATCTTTCTAAGCAATAAATACAAAATGTTATATTCAGGCAATGACAATCAAGGAAAAGAAGGAGTAGCCATAGTATTCAACACAAAATACGAGGCTAATCTTCTTGAATGGCAGTAATATGGGCAAATATGAGAATGGGGAACTGGACAATGAGACTTATTTGTGCCTATGGTCCCACAGAAGGTTCTACTAAGGTAGAAGTGGAGGAATTTTTTGAGGCTTTAGAAAAAGCAACTGACACAATGAAAAAGGAAAAGTTGGTTCTTGTTGGGGATTTAAATAGCAGAGTAGGAAATGATTGCGAGACATACAAAAATATTTTGGGAAAATTTGGAGAGAAGAGCAAAGCTAATAATAATGGCAAATACCTGTTGGATTTCTGCTCAGGACATGGACTGATTATTACTAACACCATGTTCCAACATAAAAATGTGCACAAATTCACATGGAGAGAAGAGTCTAGGAATAAGAAAAGTCTCATTGACTATGTTATTGTTGATAGTGATGTCTTCTCCCTGGTGCAGTACCCCAGAGTGTACAGAGGATTTGAAATTGGAAGTGATCACTATTTAGTCTTGAGCAGGATAAAATTGAATTTCATATTGAAAAGAATAACATGTAAGAAAGTTTTAAAGCGAATAAAAGTTGACCAGCTCTCAGATGTGAACTGTAGACTAAAATACAGAAAGATTATTGAAAAGAAAATGAAAGAGTTTGAGAACAGGAACCAAACCTTGGAGATTCAGTGGCAAACTCTGAAGAAAACATTAATTGATTCTGCCAGAGAGGCATATGGTGAGGTTGTGTGCAAGGATAAAAAAATCAGAACTCCATGGTGGACACAAGAAGTTAAAGAGGCAGTGAAGGAAAAGAAGAAAGCATATCAAAAGTTCCTGGCAAATAAGTCAGCTTTTACTCTTACAGAATACAGAGACAAATGTAAGAAAGCTAAACAGTGTCTAAAACTAGCTAAACAAAAGTCATGGGAGGACTTTGGCAAGAATATAGAAAATAAATATCAAGAAGGTGGCAAAATATTCTGAAGGTTGTTGACAAAGCTTAGGAATGGAGGAAACAGTGCTGTAAAAGGAGTTAGAGGTGATAAAGGTGACATGAAAACAGGAGAAAAAGATATCCTTGAAGTATGGAGTAATTACTTTTAAAATTTCCTAATGAAACAAGCAGTGATGACAGCACAGTGATAAAAAAAAACACTGACCAGGCATGCAATCAGGAATACATATCCATACTTGAAGTAGAAAAAGCCATCAAAACTTCAAATGTGAAAAAGCAGCAGGAGTAGATGATATTCGACCAGAAATGCTGAAGTATGGTGGTAAGTATGGTGGTATAAAAGTCTTACAGTGGCTGCACTGCATAGTTCAGAAAGCCTGGACAGAGGGACGAATTCCCGATGATTGGAGTATAGCTCTCATTGTACATATATATAAAAAGGGAAATAAAACTGAATGTGAGAATTACAGAGGTATTTCCCTACTGAGCGTTCCTGGCAAGATCTATGCAAGTATACTTGAGAAACGGTTGAGAAGAATTGTGGAAGAAAAGCTTGGTGAAGAACAAGCTGGATTCAGGCTAAATAGAGGCTGTCGGGATCAGATCTTCACTTTACGACAAATAGTCGAGAAAGCATGGGAATATAACACAGATCTGTATTTAAGTTTTGTCGATTTGGAAAGGGCATATGACAAGGTGCCAAGAGAGAAGCTGTTCAATACGCTGCAGTTATATGGTGTCAGTGGGGCATTATATCAAGCAATACTCAGTCTTTATTTGAGTTGTAAGTCAGCAGTTAGAATTGAAGGAAGTGCAGGAAGATGGTTTAATGTTAAATCTGGTGTGAGACAAGGATGTACATTATCCCCTCTGTTATTCATTATCTATATGGATCACATTATGAAGGAAAGTAGTATTAAACCTGATATCAAAATTGGAGATGTTAATGTCAGCTCTTTGCTTTATGCGGATGATGTTATACTTCTAAATAAATTCGCTACAAGTCTGCAATATTCTCTGACTAAATTGAATAGCTGTTGTAATAGATATGGTATGAAGGTCAGCAATAAAAAGACAAAGACAATGAAAATAGACAGAATCATTGAAAATGTCAACTGTGTTGTGAATGGAGAACCTGTGGAACAAGTAAAACATTTCAGCTACTTAGGCACAATTTTTACTGAAGATGATAAATTAAATATAGAAATAGACAACAGAATCAGCAAAGCTGGTATGGTGGGAAGTCAATTGAATAAATTCATATTGAATAAGAGAGAAATTAGTCGGAACACTAAATTAGCTGTATACAAGACAGTGTTCAAACCAGTTTTAACTTATGGATCTGAGAGCTGGGTCAGAAATTAAACACTTCACCAAAGACTAGAGACCGCAGATATGAGAGTCCTGAGAAAGATTAGAAGCATAAACAGATGGCATCAATGGCTATATCATATTAAAAACGAGGATATTACAAAAGAACTCAGCATTGTCAGCATCCAAGAATGTTAGAGAACACTGACAGAGAACACTTGTTTTGCTAATCTCAAGTGGCATGGTCACTTAAACAGAATGGGCGAGGAAAGATTAGCAAAACAAGTGTTCTCTGCCAGGTTGGCAGGAAAACGACCCAGAGGAAGACCAAAATATAGGTGGATTGATACGGTACAATGTGCCGTATCAATCTGCTGTAACTTCAGCAACGGCGGCAGTAATTCTGGAACACAGCTCATCCAAATTGGCTTGTAGGGATGGTACAAACACTCGATCTTTTACAAAGCCTCACAAGAAAAAATCTGTTGGTGTAAGGTTGGGGGAACGTGGTGGCCATACTACAGGTGCCCCTCTACCAATCTATCTACATGGAAAATGGTGTCAAAGTATGACCTTACATTTGTCAGGTAATAGGGAGGTGCTCTGTCTTGCTGGAAATGTAAGTGCTGTCATGGTCATTGTCGTATAATTGTGGTATGAGGTACCCAAGTAGCATGTCCAGATACACACCACCAGTAATGGTGGACTCCCTATAAAAGATCCATATAGATAATGAATAACAGAGGGGATAATGTACATCCTTGTCTCACACCAGATTTAACATTAAACCATCTTCCTGTACTTCCTTCAGTTCTACTGCTGACTTACAACTCAAATAAAGACTAAGTATTGCTTGATATAATGCCCCATTGATACCATATAACTGTAGCGTATTGAATAGCTTCTCTCTTGGCACCTTGTCATATGCCTTTTCCAAATCAACGAAACTTAAATAGAGATCTCTGTTATATTCCCATGCTTTCTCGACTATTTGTCATAAAGTGAAGATCTGATCCTGACAGCCTCTATTTGGCCTGAATCCAGCTTGTTCTTCACCAAGCTTTTCTTCCACAATTCTTCTCAACTGTTTCTCAAGTATACTTGCATAGATCTTGCCAGGAACGCTCAGTAGGGAAATACCTCTGTAATTCTCACATTCAGTTTTATTTCCCTTTTTATATATGGGTACAATGAGAGCTCTACTCCAATCATCGGGAATTCGTCCCTCTGTCCAGGCTTTCTGAACTATGCAGTGCAGCCACTGTAAGACTCTTATACCACCATACTTCAGTATTTCTAGTCGAATATCATCAACTCCTGCTGCCTTTCCACATTTCAAGCCTTTGATGGCTTTTTCTACTTCAAGTATGGATATGTATTCCTGACCTCATGCCTGGTCAGTGTTTTTTACCACTGTGCTGTCATCACTGCTTGTGCCATTTAGCAGTTTTTCAAAGTAATTACTCCATACTTCAAGGATATCCTTTTCTCCCATTTTCATGTCACCTTTATCATCTCTAACTCCTTTTACAGCACTCTTGCCTCCATTCCTAAGCTTCTTCAACAACCTCCAGAATATTTTGCTACCTTCTTGATATTTATTTTCTATATTCTTGCCAAAGTCCTCCCATGACTTTTGTTTAGCTAGTTTTACACACAGTGTTTAGCATTCTTGCATTTGTCTCTATATTCTCTAAGAGCACAAGCTGACTTATTTGCCAGGAACCTTTGATATGCTTTCTTCTTTTCCTTCACTGCCTCTTTAACTTCCTGTGTCCACCAAGGAGTTCTGATTTTTTTCTCCTTGCAGACAACCTCACCACATGCCTCTCTGGCAGAATCAATGTTTTTTCTTCAGAGTTTGCCACTGAATCTCCAAGGTTTGATTCCTGTTCTCATACTCTTTCATTTTTTTTCTTCAATAATCTTTGTGTATTTTAGTCTACAGTTCACATCTCAGAGCCGCTCAACTTTTATTCGCTTTAAAACTTTCTTACATGTTATTCTTTTCAATATGAAATTCAGTTTTATCCTGCTCAAAACTAAATAGTGATCACTTCCAGTTTCAAATCCTCTGTACATTCTGGTGTCCTGCACCAGGGAGAAAACATCACTGTCAACAATAACATATATAAAGTAATTTCATATTGATTTCCATCCTCCTGCTGCCCAAGTATATTTATGTATATCTTTATGTTTATAGAAGGAATTCATTATTTTTAGGTTATTTTAAACTACAAATTCAATCAATTTTTTACCATTTCTGTTTAGAGTATGTTCTCCATGTATTCCTATATTATTATTAATTTTCGTGTTTCCAATTCTTGCATTTAAGTCTCCTGCTAAAATTACATAATCATTTTTATTGATTTTATTATATATGTTTTGTAGCTGATTATAAAAATCAATATTATCCTATTCTTTTCCCTCTTCTGGGGCATATAAACCAGTTATTGTTAAATAGCCTCTATCTATTTTTATTATAGCTTCTATTATTCTTTCATTCCTTAATTTATAATGTTTTAACTGTTTTGAAAGGGAGTTATGAATCCAAAGCATGACTCCTGCTCGTGTTCTTTGGTCTCTGTCGACTCCACTGTATATCACATTAAAATTTTCAGTTCTCATGGTTCCTTTTAATTTCTTTTTTGTTTCAGTGATTACTGCTATTTTAAGATTTCTTTCATGTAATAATTGGTCTAATTCTATTTCTTTATATGCTATTCCTCTTACATTCCAGTTTGCTATATGCATTATATTTTGTCGTTTCCATTTTTGTTTTACCTTTTCCATTCCAGGGTCGTTTCCTATAGATTCAATCCGTTTATCTTTAGTAGAATTATGTTCTCCATGTCAGGGGACTAGCCTGATGATGGAATAGTTCAGTGGTAGGGCTGCTACCTTAAGGCTTCTGAACTAGCCTTCTTCCGAATTTAAACCATAGGAGGAATAGGGTATATTGAAGGGGGAAAGAGTAGATTATAGAAGAATTATAGTAAGTAAGGTTTATAGAGAGGGCATAGTTGTAAGGCCAGAAATGAAAAGACCCCATGGCCCTCGAGTACTCTAATAGCATAAGGGTCATAAAATAATTAGAGTTGGCTGATAAGACGTTATAGGAAAGATTAAAGTAAGTGGATCTTCCTCAAAGTAGCAGAAGGAAAGGATAGATCCAGCTAGGGGTCCATGGGAGTGCCGCTTCCTTTACAATCAAAATGATTGCCCCTTATGGCCCTGTTATCCACGAGTCCTTATTCAGTATATTCGGACCACCCCACCATATACACACACATGCACGCAGACACACACATGGTGGGCTCCCCTATCCCCCCACCCAGGGGACACGCGCTCTAGGGGTTACAGGGTCCCCCGAGAGAATCAATTATGAAACCAAATTACAAATGATCGTTTGGATGATTGTCTGCGATTGGCCACTTCATATCAACTTGACTATGAAATTATTGCGAGGTCCAAACAATTAAATTTCACATTAACTTTTTTTTTTTTAGTCAACCAGCATTTCCTGTAACTTGTGAGTTTCTAATCAATCTGTTGTTTTTTCTAACTTTGGTTTTCCAAAATAGAGAAATAAATATTTTATTCCAATACATTTGTGTTTTTTTTGTTATATTAAAATAACTAAAAGTGATAAATAAATTTTTAAATACACAAATAAAGTTTTTAGTTGTGTATTTTTTTTTTGTTGTTTATTTGTGCGTAATCAGTTTGGTGGGGGGGGGGGGGGGTGGGGGGGGGGGGGGGTGGGGGGGGGGGGGGGTGGGGGGGGGGGGGGGTGGGGGGGGGGGGGGGTGGGGGGGGGGGGGGGTGGGGGGGGGGGGGGGTGGGGGGGGGGGGGGGTGGGGGGGGGGGGGGGTGGGGGGGGGGGGGGGTGGGGGGGGGGGGGGGTGGGGGGGGGGGGGGGTGGGGGGGGGGGGGGGTGGGGGGGGGGGGGGGTGGGGGGGGGGGGGGGTGGGGGGGGGGGGGGGTGGGGGGGGGGGGGGGTGGGGGGGGGGGGGGGTGGGGGGGGGGGGGGGTGGGGGGGGGGGGGGGTGGGGGGGGGGGGGGGTGGGGGGGGGGGGGGGTGGGGGGGGGGGGGGGTGGGGGGGGGGGGGGGTGGGGGGGGGGGGGGGTGGGGGGGGGGGGGGGTGGGGGGGGGGGGGGGTGGGGGGGGGGGGGGGTGGGGGGGGGGGGGGGTGGGGGGGGGGGGGGGTGGGGGGGGGGGGGGGTGGGAACAAATCTGAAAACACACCCCAACTCAACATCACCAGAGTTAAAGATCGATACTATCAACATAAGAAGCCTGAATGGCAAAGAAATGGAGCTAGCTGAGGAATTAGATAAGTACCAGATTGACATAATAGGGGTGATTGAAACAAAAAGAAGACAAAACTGGTGAGATCTTTCTGAGCAATAAATACAAAATGTTATATTCAGGCAATGACAATCAAGGAAAAGAAGGAGTAGCCATTGAATAATATTCAACGCTAAATACAAGGCTAATCTTCTTGAATGGCAGTCAGTCTCAAGTAGAGTAATGCGGGCAAATATCAGAATGGGGAACTGGACAATGGCACTTATTTGTGCATATGGTCCCACAGAAGATTCTACTAAGGTAGAAGTGGAGGAATTTTTTGAGGCTTTAGAGCAGGGGTGGGGAAACCCTCGCCCGCAGGTGAAATTTCGCCCGCGAGTCTATTTCAATTCGCCCCTTTGCTGGTGTACTCGTATGTACATGTAAATAAATTTTTATAATAATTTATTTTAATTAAATTTATTTAAATTTAAATAATTAAATATACATGATCGTCAGATATATTATATATTGCTGGTAAGATATATATTGCACACTACATACACTATATATGAGTTAAAATTTACCAATCACCCGCGAAGTTTTTAAATTAGCAATTTTTGCCTTTGATACTAAAAAGGATCCCCACCCCTGCTTTAGAGAAAGCAACTGACACAATGAAAAAGGAAAAGTTGGTCCTTGTTGGGGATCTAAATAGCAGAGTAGGAAATGATTGTCAGACATACAAAAATATATTGGGAAAATTTGAAGAAAAGAGCAAAGCTAATAATAATGGCAAATACCTATTGGATTTCTGCTCAGGACATGGACTGGTTATTACTAACACTATGTTCCAACATAAAAATGTGCACAAATTCACATGGAGAGAAGAGGCAAGGAATAAGAAAAGTCTCATTGACTATGTTATTGTTGTTATTAAAGGAACACATAAGACCACAGTAATAACTTTTAATTAATAAGGTACAGATATTTCATACTTATATTTTGTAACACTGAAGATGTACTAATTGTACATCATTAGTGTTATAAACAGTTATAGGAATGGAATACAAGTAATGAACATTCGGTGGATACATAGTTGTCACGTGCTAGAAATGATAGAAAATAATAATTAATTAATATTTAAGATAATTGTTTTTTTTTAATGATTACATAAAATAAAAGTCTCCCAGATCTTCGAGAGAGAGAGAGAGAGACAATCATTTCGATTTAAATTCGGTCAGTGTAAAATACCTTCACAACTTTAAAAAGGCGTCCATATGTGAACCAGCATCTATTGAGGAGAATAGCTTTATCCCACTAGATATTATGGGTAGTGTTAATACTGTGTTGTGCTAGACCAGACTTCTGAGGTTTGTTGTATTCAATATAATATTGATGTTCTTTAATTCTTTTTTCCACAGAATGGCCAGTTTGTCCAAAATAAGAAACATTGCATTCACATGGTATTTGGTAAACACCAGCCAAAGATAGAGATCACAGTTTATCTTTTGTAGAAGGCAATGAGGAAGAAATTTTGTTGATAGGAATATATGTGGGAATCAATTGGTACTTTTTTAAAATTCTATCTAAAGGTTCTGAGATTCCTGGAATGTAAGGGATTGGAAATCTGCAGACTGTTGAAGAAACCTTAGGTATTGGAACATAAGATTCAATTATTTGTTGGATTTGATTTGGGTGGTAATTATTCAATTCCATTAACTTTTTAATGATTGAAAGTTCTTGTTGTAAGATTTCTGGAGAAGAGCAAACTTTATGTGCTCTATTAATTAGAGATTTAAGAATGCCAAATTTTTGAGATGTGTGGTGAACAGACTTTTTATTAATGTATCTGCCAGTAAATGTGGGCTTTCAAAAGATGCTTGTAGATAAGGTACCAGAAGAAGTTTGAGTAAGGAGGATGTCCAAAAATGGTAAAGTACAAGAATTTTCTTTTTCCATGGTGAATTGGATATGAGGGTGAAGGCTATTTATCTGTTGTAGAAAGGTGGAAAGTTAATCTTCAGTATGTGACCAAATGGCAAAACGGCAAAACAATACCAGAGATGGTTGAGGACGAATGGAGGAAAATATAGTCTCTTCGAATTGTTTAAAATAATACTTAGCCAAAGGTGGAGACAGAGGGCTACCCATGGCAGTACCTTCAACTTGTTTGTAGATTTTGTTTTTCCATCTAAAATAGAATGAATAACAAATTCAAAAATCTTTGCGATATCTGCAGGGTAATCTTCATATAATAATTTGACTGTGTCAGTTAGTGGAATATTGGTAAACAGAGACACAATGTCGTAACTAACTGAGTAGCAACTTAGACTCTTTGATTTTTATATCCTTGATTTTTTCAAGGAAATCTGTTGAATTTCTTATGTAGGATCTTGAATGTCCAGTGAGAGCACTTAAAGAACACAAGACTTTTGCGATTCGATAGGTAGGAGAATCAATGCAATTCACAATAGGTCATATTGGATAGCCTTCTTTATGGATTTTCGGGAGACCATATAGACGGGGAGTTCTTCCAAAGTAGGTGCGTAATTTAGCAACGTAATTTGGGTCCCAACTGATAATCTCATCAAGTAAATTAATTTAATTGTTTCTTCTTATTATTATTGTGCTATCTTCTATCGAAGGTCAGTGACCATCTTGGCGAACAAACTGCGCTCTTGTGCTAATCTGAGCAGTTGTGCACTGCTCTTTCCTGTCCACGTCTTGATGTTGTCAAACCATGATATTCTTTTTCTTCCTCTAGTTCCTTTGCCACCAATTCTTCCTATCAAAATAGTTTGTAGAAGTTGGTATTTGCTGTTTCTCATAATGTGGCCAAGATATGATGTTTTTCGTTTCTTGATTATTTGTACAAGATGTTTAGCTTTGCTAATGGATTTTAGGACATCTTTATTGGTAATTTTTTCTGTCCATGATATCTTTAGCATTCTTCTGTATAGCCACATCTCAAAGGATTCGATTTTCTTGATGGTTGTTGCCTTCAATGTCCATGTTTCAACTCCACACGTAGCATTTCAGCATTCGGCATCTGACTTCCATGTTTAGGTCTTTATTGCAGAATAGTGTTCTTATTTTCATGAAGGACTGCCGTGCAACTTCAATCCTTGTCTTTATATCTATTTCTGGATCCCACCATTCATTAAGCCAGCAACCAAGATATTTATATCTTGACACTTGATCAATATTTTTCCCATTGAGTGTCAGTTTCATTGATGAGGCTGGATGTTTGCTGATGATCATGTATTTTGTCTTGTTGATGTTTATATTTATTCCCATTCTTTGGCTTTCTATGTATACTCTGTCAATGAGTTTTTGGAGATCCATAATATTATCTGCAATTAGCACGGTGTCATCTGCATATCGAAGGTTGTTAACAATCTTTCCATTTATTGTGATTCCCTCTGAACATTCTTCCAATGCTTTTTTAAAGATTGCCTCTGCATATATGTTGAACAGGAGTGGTGAGAGCACACATCCTTGTCTCACTCCTCTTTTGATGTTAATATCACTGGTGGTAATGTTGTCTAATTGAACGGTAGCTGACTGATTCCAATTCAGATTTGTTATTAGTCTTATGTCTTGTTCGTCTAGCCTTATTTGTTGAAGGACTTCTATTAAGTTAGTGTGTCTGACTTTGTCGAATGCTTTTTCAAAATCTATGAAACACATAAAGACAGATTTCTGTTTTTCTATTCATTTTTGTATCAATATTTGGGTACAGAAAAGGGCCTCTCTAGTACCAAAACCATTCCGAAAGCCGAATTGTGTTTCACTTAGAGTTTCTTCACTTTTTCTATAAATACGATTCTGAATTACTTTCAAAAATATTTTTAATGTTTGGCTCATTAGACTAATAAGTCGGAAGTCACCACAGGAATTCGCTTTGGGTTTCTTTGGGACAGTGATAAATGTAGATTTGAGCCAATCTGATGGAAATTCATCACTTTCATATATTATATTAAATAGTTTTTCAAGAAGTTTGATGTTATCTGGTTCTATTAATTTTAAAAATTCCATTTGCACACCATCTGGTCCACTGGCTTTTCCTGTTGTACTTGTTCGTATAGCATTCTCTATTTCGCATTTCATGATTGCTGGTCCTTGAATGTTATCTTTTATATTTATAGGCTTCTGTCTAGTATCATTGAAATGTTCTGTTACATATTTTATCCAAATCTGTGCTTTATTCTCTTCTTCTAGAACTATTTTTCCATTTTCATCTCTTAGAGACACTATTTGCTTTTTCCTCAGTTTTCCAGAAATTTCGTTGATTTTCTTATATAGATTGAAATTATCATGTTTCTTCTGAAGCAGTTCAATTTCAGTACATAAATTTTTCATCCAATTTTCCTTGGCTTCTTTTATTTTTTTCTTGATGATGTTATGTGTTTCTGTATACCTGGCAAGGTCTTTGTTTTTGTACATTCTTCTTGTATCAATAAGAGAAAGAATCTCATCTGTCATCCATTCCTGTTGTTTTATATTATTCACATAACCTACTTCTTCAATACTTGTTGATACGATGGCATTCTTTAAGCTATTCCAAAGAGATTCCACACTTTTATTTTCTTCTATGTTAATCTGTTGTAATCGCAGGTTAAGCTGTGTCTTGGCACTTTTATTTATGTTCGGGTCTTTCAGTTTTTCTACATCAATTTTCTTTTTCTTCTTTTGTGATTTTTAGCTGATTTTAATCTAAGACGTACTTCTGCAACTATGGGATTGTGGTCTGATGAGATATCTGCTCCAGGATAAGTTTTGGCACTCTTTATACTACTGTGGAATCTTTTATTTATCAGTATATAATCAATTTGATTTCTGACAATGTTATGTTGGTTATCTTGAGGCGATTTCCAAGTGTACAGTCTTCTGGGTGGAAGTTTAAACCAGGTATTTGCTATTGTTAGATCTTCTTCCTGACAGAACTGGACTAGGCGATCTCCTCTGTCATTTCTGGTGCCTAAGCCATGTTCGCCAACAATTTCTCCATCACCCCCCTCTTCCCACTTTTGCATTGAAGTTACTCATCACTATGTTTATATCATGTTTCTTTGTTAGGTTTTTAATCTCTTTTAGGTGTTCATAAAACTCTTCAACATCTTCTTCACTTTTGTCAGCTGTGGGTGCATAAGCTTGGATGATATTTATGTTAATGGGGTTTTCCTTAAGTTGTAACAGCATTATCCTTTCAGAAAATGGAATCCAATTTATTACTGATTTATTGATTTCTTCATCTACTATTATAGCTACACCATGTCGATGTTTGTTCTCATCATTCCCAGAGTAATACATTGTCGTATTATCTTGTTGACACTTTGTATTATCGTATTATCTTGTTGACACTTTCCAGATCCTGGCCATCTTGTCTCGCAAATTCCCAAAATCCGGATGCCCAGCCTCTTCATTTCTCTTGTGGCATTTCTTAATTTGCCAGCTTCATACAGAGTTCTGACATTCCAAGTTGCAATTTTAAAAGTGGACACCATTTTGAGCCCGGAGATTCTTCGCACCCCTGTCCCATTTAAGGGACGCCGGGAACTTGGGGCCAATTGTAAGGGTTTGCTCGCCATGGTGGTTGTTCTGGAAATAAGGTAGAGCAGTAGTTTCTCCGTTTACTTTCTGCTCTGCAGTATTACAGACGTACACAATATAATCATATTGCCATCTGCAAATCTCTGATCACAAGCTTTTCCGTCATCATTTGGCTTCAACCTTGTGTCAGTACTGACAATGCTGCTTCCCAATGTCAGGGGCAGTGACCCCAGCAGGTGCTTATTTAATGGCGGCACTACTCGCCATGTCACCGAGTTGTCATTGGGCTTTGTGAGGTTTTAAGTGAAACAGAGTTGCCACTTCTGCTCCCCCCCACGCCTTGATAGCTCAGTCGCTGTTGGTCCACGGCTGCTTATTCGCCAGATTGCTCTGCTTATATCGCAGCTAGCCTCCATATCTGAAGGCTGTTCCTCGATCCGCCACCTGGGGACGCACCCAGTAGTAGTCAGCTCTGCCCCGGGTATTTGTTTAATTTGCGAATTTGTAGGATTATGCATGATCTCTTTGTAGGTAGAGGCGTCTTCTAAAAGACTGGATACTTATGCAAAAATATAATTCTTTATATCACAAGCAAAAGAAAAACTTAACTTCTGACATCACTTCTACTAATAAATGGATTATTAACATAACATCTTACATGTTCCTTTAATAATTATACTATGCCACAGGTACCTCTAAAAATATGTTATTGTTTATAGTGATGTTTTCTCCCTGGTGCAGGACACCAGAGTATACTGAGGATTTGAAATTGGAAGTGATCACGATTTATTTAGTCTTGAGCAGGATAAAATTGAATTTCATATTGAAAAGAATAACACATAAGAAAGTTTTAAAGCGAATAAAAGTTGATCATCTCTCAGATGTGAACTGTAGACTAAAATGCACCAAGATTATTGAAGAAAAAATGAAAGGGTTTGAGAACAGGAATCAAATCTTAGAGATTCAGTGGCAAGCCTTGAAGAAAACCCTGATTGATTCAGCCAGAGAGGCATGTGGTGAGGTTGTCTGCAAGGATAGAAAAAATCAGAACTCCATAGTGGACATAGGAAGCTAAAGAGTCGTCAGTGAAGGAAAAGAAGAAAGCATATTAAAAGTTCCTGGCAAATAAGTCAGCTTGTGCTCTTAGAGAATACAGAGACAAATGTAAGAAAGCTAAATACTGTGTAAAACTAGCTAAACAAAAGTCATGGGAGGACTTTGGCAAGAACATAGAAAATAAATATCAAGAAGGTGGCAAAATATTCTGGAGGTTGTTGAAGAAGCTTAGAAATGGAAGAAAGATTGCTATAAAAGGAGTAAGAGATAATGAAGGTGACTTGAAAACGGGAGAAAAAGATATCCTTGAAGTATGGAGTAATTACTTTGAAAAATTGCTAAATGAAACAAGCAGTGATGACAGCACAGTGGTAAAAAACACTGACCAGGCATGCAGTCAGGAATACATATCCATACTTGAAGTAGAAAAAGCCATCAAAGGCTTGAATTGTGGAAAGGCAGCAGAAGTAGATGATATTCGACCAGAAATGCTGAAGTATAGTGGTATAAAAGTCTTACAATTGCTGCACTGCATAGTTCAGATGGCCTGGACAGAGTGACGAATTTCCGATGATTGAAGTAGAGCTCTCATAGTACCCATATATAAAAAGGGAAATAAAATTGAATCTGAATGTTCCTGGTAAGATTTATTCAAGTATATTTGAGGAATGGTTGAGAAGAATTGTGGAGGAAAAGCTTGGTGAAGAACAAGCTGTATTCAGGCCAAATAGAGGCTGTCAGGATCAGATCTTCACTTTACGACAAATAGTCGAGAAATCATGGGAATATAACAAAGATCTGTATTTAAGTTTTGTCGATCTGGAAAAGGCATATGATAAGGTGCCAAGAGAGAAGCTATTCAATACGCTACAGTTATATGGTGTCAATGGAGCATTATATCGAGCAATACGTAGTCTTTATTTGAGTTGTAAGTCAGCAGTTAGAATTGAAGGAAGTACAGGAAAATGGTTTAATGTTAAATCTGGTGTGAGACAAGGATGTACATTATCCCCTCTGTTATTCATTATCTATATGGATCGCATTATGAAGGAAATTGGTATTAAACTTTATATCAAAATTGGAGATGTTAATGTCAGCTCTATGCTTTATGCAGATGATGCTATACTTCTAAATAAATCCTTTGCAAGTCTGCAAGATTCTCTGACTAAATTGAATGACTGTTGTAATAGATATGGCATGAAGGTCAGCAATAAAAAAAACAAGACAATGAAAATAGGCAGAATTATTGAAAATCTCAACTGTGTTGTGAATGGAGAACCTGTGGAACAAGTGAAACATTTAAGCTATTTAGGCACGATTTTTACTGAAGATGGTAAATTAAATATAGAAATAGACAACAGAATCAGCAAAGCTGGTATGGTAGGAAGTCAATTGAATAAATTCATATGGAATAAGAGAGAAATTAGTTGGAACATAAATTAACTGTATACAAGACAGTGTTCTAACCAGTTTTAACTTATGGATCTGAGAGCTGGGTCAGAAGTAAAACACTTGACCAAACACTAGAGATGTCAGATATGAGAGTCCTGAGAAAGATTATAGGTGTGAACAGATGGCTTCAATGGCAATATCATATTAAAAACGAGGATATTAGGAAAGAACTTGACATTGTCAACATCCAGGAATGTGTTAGCAGAGCTAATCTCAAGTGGTATGGTCACTTAAACAGAATGGGTGAGGAAAGATTAGCAAAACAAGTGTTCTCTACCAGGTTGCAGGAAAACGACCCAGAGGAAGACTAAGATATACGTGGATTGATACGATACAAAGTGCCTTAGATGATAGAAATATAAGATCTGATAATGTTGGCGTCTTGACAAGTAACAGACTGATTTATAGGAAAATTGTAGATAGGAAGTTAGTAATGTTGTAAATTTTTCATGTAGTACTATCATATCCTGTACACCCCTTGTGGGTACATGGCAGGAATTTGATGATGATGATATTATTTTTTATTATTATACATTATTATACGGGCATCTCCATGGAGTCCGAAGACTCATCGCAGGACACCGAATCTATCCACACAATTTATCATACGTCTCCTGAAGCCATTAACAGAAAAAGCACTCGCAACTGACTCTGGCAACCCATTCCACTCAATCACCACTCTCCAAGCAAAAAAAATCTAATCCTCACATCACTACTGACTAGACCGACCCCTTGTTCTGGTCCCTCTAGTCAAATGCTGAAATATTTCCCATTCATCTATCCTATAAAATCCTTTAAGCGAATTAAATGTTTCTATCATATCTCATTTTCTTCTATCAACCAACTTCTGCAATCCACACACCTTCAATCTATCCTCATATGGCACATTCCACAGGCCACTCACATTCTTGGTCACTTGCCTCTGAATCCTCTCCACTGCTTCCACATCCCCAAGAAACCCAGTGGACTAGTCTTGAGCACAGAATCCAGATGTGGACATATTAAGCTCTTATAAAGAGGAACTACAATTCCTTATCTCTACTTGCTAATGCGTTCTTCACTAGTAAAGTTATCTTATAGGCTGCCTTAGCAACTTTAGTAATATGTCCTCTAAACTTTAACTTTCTGTCTACCACCATCCCTAAATCTGTAGTTTCATCTATTTTCTGGAGTATAGTGCTATCAGTGTGATACAAGGCTTGTAATCTGTTTATCCCAGAGTGCATAAGTTTACATTTCTCAACATTAAACTGATACCCATTATCTTTTGCCCATACTGACAGCCTATTTAAATCGTCTTTCAAGTTCTCCACATCACTATTACTCTACCTAATTTTGCATCATCAGTAAACAACTGAATATTTGCTTTCAGGTTATTTCCTATATCATTTATGTATAAATTAAACAGCAATGGTCCCAGCACTGAACCTTTTGGCACACTGCTAGTCACATGTTTTTGCCTAGATTCTGCCCCTTCATGTACCACATTTTGATATCTGTCCAGCAGCTACTCTCTTATCCACTTCATATCCATCCCCATTTGTTCTAATTTGTGTAACGGTGTTCCATGTGGTATTCTGTCAGATGCCTTTGCAAAATCCATTAAAATCATTGCGTAGCCATTTCCTTTATCCAACTAAACTGTTAATCTATTATAAAGTAGTAAATTACTAAGGTATATCTGACCTTTCACAATGCCATGTTGACCCTCATATGGTATCATATTTTTATCTACCCATTCTTTAATTCTCTTTTTTTTACCAATTTCATAATACTTTTACCACCATACCTGAGATACTGATTGGCCTATGATTTGCTGTTGTAGTCTTAGAACCTCCCTTATGCAAAGTAATAATTTTGCCCTCCTTCACACTCCCTTGGAACTCTACCAGAGCTGAGACTTAAATTGAAATTCTACTCAAAGGCACTGCCAGTTCTCTTGCACATTCTCGCAAAACCCTAACTGATATCCCATCTAATCAGATGTATTTACATTGAGATTCTGCCATATCCTAAGGACCTCCAATTCATCCACCTCTGTTCCGCAATTGGTGTCTGACACACATGTTAAAGCAGTAACCTCAATAGGAAGATATATGCTTGCAAAGTGGTCAATCAGTAACTTGACTAGTTTATTTATCTGCTTCCATCTCCTCATGACCATCATCACTCATTAAAGTTAATCTTCCATAATTGTTCTTCCTCTTACTTGCCACATAATGAAAGAACTCTTTGGGATTTCTTTTGGGCTGCTCGGCTTGATTCCTCTCATGATCTGATTTTGTCTTCCTTGCCATGCTGGTCACCCTTCTTGCCTGAGCCTTGTACTGTTCATGAGTTTGCTGGTCACCTTTCTCTGTATATGCCTTCCACAGCATTTCTTCTTCTGCAGCTCGTGCTTAATAATATTACTCATCCAGCTAACTCCTACCCGATTAACCCTCCTTACCTGAGGTATACAATTTAATACTGCTTCCTCTAGATGAGCCTTAACTATATCCCATGCACTACTAACATCCTTACTCTGCAGTGTTTTATCCCATAGTACAGATTTAAGCTTTTTCCTAAGCATGTCATAATTACCTGCCTAGTAGTTCCACAAATATTCCTTCTTGATAGAATATTCCTCATGTTTTTACAATTTCCAAAGTCAAGACCTCATGGTCACTTTCACCAATTGGAGGTAATGTTGTCAACTTCGTTATGGATAGCTCTTCTGATCCTATGACCAGGTCCAATTCTCTCCCACCCCTATTCTTCTCCATCACATGCTGCTTTAACTAATTATCTCTCAGCAGGTGTATAAATTCTATTTCCTTTCTGCCATGTGATCTTTCTTCCTTCCAGTCTGTATCTCCATAGTTAAAGTCCCTCATAATAATCACTCGACCTGTAATCATTGTACTATCCCAACTGTATATTTTGTCTTGTTGGTCTTAATCTCACAGCTGATTGCTTCAAATGAACAGCCATCCTCCTGCATGTCTCCTATTCTTCTACGTTGCAATTTATCCCCTATCATCAGCAGCACTCCTCCCTCATCCTATCTTCTCTATCTTCCATGAAAATACTAAACCCTTTTCATTCAATCCTGTAACTATATCCTCTGCTTTTAGCCAAGTCTCACTAATGCCTATAACTTTTAGCGAGGTAGCACTAATCAATGCCAAAAACTCATCCCTCTTTTTTCTGATACCTCTGCCATTACTATATAAAAACAGCAACATCCCAATTTACACACTTTGTAATTGTAAAAACGATTACAAAGTGTGTAAATTATATATATGAACAAAATTAGGATATTTTAAGCAAAGAGAAAATAATTGTGAAATGTATAAGAAAAGATTGTTATCCCATTATATAAATAGGATACTTGAGCTAGTTGAATTTTGGCTGTGAATTTTCTAGGAAAAGAATGTTAATGTATAATTGAAATAGTATAAAATTCCTAAAATTTAGATAGACAAAGCAAGTTGTTTGTCTATCTAAATTTTTAAGACAAAAATTTAGGACAAAGTTTGGATGGAAAGTGATAGTAGTGGGAGAATGTGCAGAAAGTGTAAGCAAAGTGAAGAATTGAAGTATGTGTCAGGTCGTGAGATAGTTATGGTTGAAGAAAGCCAGAATGTGAGTGAAAATAGTGGCTTGATAGGGAATTGTGATGTTGTACAAGATAGCAATGAGAGCGGTGATCAAAGAGAGAGTGAAAGCAACTATGGTTTAAATGATGAAAAATATGAGGAATAATTTGTAGGGAGTGAGATCACTAGGTTGCGCGCAGTGATATGCAGTGCGCAGCAGCAGTTGGAACACCTGCAAAACTCTTTCCAGAGTGCCTCGACTAATGGAAATAAACAAGTGTTTGAAAGGAAAAATAAGCGTAAGAGTGGGAGAGTTTCTGAAATGAAGGAAAGAGTGTTGTGTGGTGACTCGTTATTAAGAGGAGTGATAGATGGGAGTTTAACTAAATCGTACTTACTGGGTGCAAAATTATAAGTGATAGTATTAGAGCGCAAAAACAGAGGGTGAAAGAATTGATAGTTGTGGTGGGTACGAATTAATTGAAATGAGATAAATTTTTTATGAGAGAGGACTTGAAAGTATTGTTAAAGGTATCTAAAGAAAAGAGTGACAGAATTAGGATGGTGAGTCTGTTGCCACGGTACGACAGAGACGAGCTTAGAAGGAGGGTAATCGCAAATGACTTTATGCGCAGTTTATGCAGACGGTGTGGTGCGGAATTCGTGGACATGTGGAATGAGTTTGATAGGCAAAAGGATTTATACAAGATGGATGGCCTGCATTTGAATGGATTTGGTGTGCAGAGACTGGAAAGAGTGTTGCTGAATGAAGTGAAAATGGATGTGCAGAACCAGGGAAACTAGAACTACCATGGAGGGGGTGGGGGTGGATATGCGGACATCAGTGAGACAGTAGTGTAAGAATGTATATAACGTACCCGAGCCAGTACTGAGGACAAGAAATTGGAATGGGATAGTTAGAATAACGCATCAAGATAGGGGTGGGACAAAGGGACCGCTTGTTTCATGTATACTAATGCCAGGAGTATTAGGAACAAGAAGGAAGAATTTTTGGCCTTGATTGGCTCCTCCTGGCCACAGGTTATTGGCATTAGTGAAACATGGCTGACAGAAGATGATATAGTTAGTGGGATAGAATGTGTAGGTTATAGTGTGTTTAGGAGGGACAGAGAGAATAAAATGGGAGGGGGGGGTGCTATTGATGATAGCTGATGAACTGCAGCCAAGGAGAATTGAAGTTATATTGCAGGATAGTGAAAATAACTCATTTGAAGCTATTTGGTGTGAGATTGAGACTGGCAGAACAAAATATACCGTTGGGTGTTGCTATAGACCAGGTGATGGAATAGATGGTGGAGATAGTATGCATAAGCAAATAGAAGCAATGAGTGGAAGGAGGATAATTATTATGGGGGATTTCAACTATGGTAACATTGATTGGAAGGAGGAGAGAACACATGTGAGGAAGGAACTGGATTTTATTCAGTTATTAAGGGATAACTATCTGAGACAGCATGTAATTGAAAATACTAGGGGTTTGAGAGTGCTTGGCCTGGTAATAGCATCTTAGAATTTGATAATGAATATGACTATGTTGCCACCTGTTGGTGACAGTGATCATAAGGTCTGACCTGGGTGGTAGCTAAAAGTGTGGAATTTTCGATTAAAACAGAGTATATGTGGAATTACTGTGCTGGCAAGTATGACAAGCTTAGAAGATTGCTTGGTTCAGTGCCATGGCATGTAAAACTGCAAGGGCTGGATGTCGATAGAGCATGGGAAGTGATCAAGGAGCATTTACAGGAGGTTATGGCCGATTGTATACCTACGGTCCGAATAGTAAAACAAGTAGGAGTTAAATGGATGAATAACACCATTAAGCTTGAGCTGCAAAAAAAGAAACAACTCTGGAGGGAATTTAAAGAGAAAGGTGACCTGCAGGCACACAACCACGCAGGCCATAAAGCGCAGGCCAGATGGGTAACGAGTGTGGTAAAAAAAGCCAAGGCGGATTATGAAAGGAAACTAGCTATGCAAGCTAAAGAGAATCTCAAACAGTTCTTTCAATATGCTGCAAGCAAAAAAAAAACTGTACACGGCAGAATGATTTTAAGGAATGATGATGGTAAGGAGGTCCCTGAATCACTCAATATAGTGGAATTACTGAGCAAGCACTTTGCAAGAGTATATCATCCAGGTGGTGACATTGAAAAAAATGAAGGAACCATTAGTTTATATGGGAATTGTGATGAATGAAGTGGAGGTGTATAGTCTATTACAGAACCTTAATGTGAATACATCTGTGGGATTGGATAGTATACCGGCACGGGTCTTACATGAAGCGGCTAAAGAATAATCAGTGCCCTTGACCATGTTGTTTAATCTGAGTCTCGGGTCTGGTTTAGTCGCAAAGGTGTGGAAAGAGGGGAAAATAGTTCCGCTGCATAAAGGTGGATCCAAGACTACTGTTGCAAATTACTGACCAATCAGGAGTCATTGTTAAGGTCTTGGAGAAAGTAGTCAAGGGAAAAATACAGGAATGGATTGATGAAAATGAGATACTGTATGAGGGACAGCATGGTTTTGTGAAGGGTAGATCATGCCTCAGTGACTTGCTCAAGTTTTATAACACAGTGACAGCTGAACTGGATAAGGGTAATGGGTTTACAGTGATACTGCTGGACCTGGCTAAGGCATTTGACAGGATACCACATGGAATTCTAATCTGTAAACTACAACATATGGGAATGGATATAGGGTTGGTGAGATGGATAGGTGGGTGGTTGATGGAGAGATATCAGAGAGTAGTTTATTCAGGAGTAGAGTCCAAAAGACTGCCTGTGACTAGTGGTGTGCCGCAGGGTTCTGTTCTTGGACCACTGCTGTTTAATTTGTTCATTAACGATATAGGGAAGGATCTAAGAGGAACAGTTCATTTGTTCGCTGATGATGCAAAATTGAGTAGGGCGATAGTGAATGCAGAAGATGTCAAAGTCTTGCAAGATGACTTAGATAGATTGGAGTTCTGGACTAAGGAGAATGGATGTCAATTTAATGTGACAAAATGTAAGGTTATGCATTTCGGAGTGAAAAGATTAGCAGCAGTATACCACATTGGTGGAAATGTACTCCAGGAGATTGATGAGGCCAGGGACTTGGGAGTGTTGGTGGATAGGGAGATGAAGTTTAGGGGCACATTGCAAAAGTAGCTAAATGAACTCATCAACTCACTTGGTTGTTGAAAAATACTTTGACGAGCAGAGATAAGCAAGTTATTGTACCTCTGTACCGAGAGCCTTGATAAGATCTCATCTTGACTACTGTGCCCAGATTTGGTCACCTAGGTTTCTTCTTGATGGGGAGGAGGTGGAGAGGATCCAGAGGCAAGTGACCAAGATGATAGCAGGTCTATGGAATGAACCTTATGAGAACAGGTTGAAGATTTGTGGGTTGCAGAAATTATCTGATAGGCGGAAAAGGGGAGATATAATTGAGACATTCAAATTGCTAAAGGGTTTCTATAGGATTAATTCAGACGATATTTTTGAGATCAGGACTGGTGGTAGGAGAACTAGGGGACACCTATGGAAGCTGGGCAAGAGTGTGGTCAGCAAGGCTGTTAGAGCTGGCTTCTTTACTTTTAGAGTAGTAAATGAGTGGAATAAGCTGCCAGAGTCTGTTGTGGGTGCTATGACAGTGAGTGAGTTAAAGGCAAGGTATGATAGATACTGTGAGAATGTCAAATAGTTGTGTGGACATGATGTTTAGGGCCTCCCTCCTCGATAAGTCTAAGGACTCCCTGGAGTCGCCCATAATAATAATAATATCCCCCTATTGACTGACAGAATCCATACTTCTGTCATTTATCAGATGGCAGTCTTCAAGGTAGCATAGAAGTTGGCTGTTGATAGTTATTTTCATTGCTTTAGAAAGAATTGAGGTGACAGAAATTGGATGGTAGTTTGAAGGTAAAGATTTGTCACTCTTCTTAAGAATGGGTTATACGGGCTAGTTTCCAGACTGCAGGATAGATACCACTGAAATATAATATAAAAATGGAATAATTAGATGGCATAAAATAGAAGTTATCTCTTTCTCTCTGGGTACAGAGCTTTAGAACAATTGGAGAATTGTTCTAAAGGGGAACTTTTTGCTATCCAATTTGAGCAAAATCCTGCTGACTGTGAAGAGATTTTTTGGGCGCTAGTGTCGCAAGTGAATATAGCAGTCGTTTTGATCTAAGTTAAAATATAGTGAGGCTTTTTGTCTCAAATCGTGCTGCAGTTGTGCTTCAGTGGGATACAAGTGTCCTTCAGTGATGTTATTATTGAAACTTTGTTAATCTTGTGTTTTTGCTACTTGTTTGTTCCACTACTTCACCGACTAAAGATGGCGTCCATAAAGAAACGTACATCAGCGGTATGGAGGACTTCTGTATGAAAGTCTAGCTCTGTCTTGGATTTTTCACTGTGGGTGCGTTGCGGAAACTGCTATATATATGCACCGAAAAATGTGAAAGATCTGTGGATTGTTTGGGCAAACGAGAAGGAAAATGTTAACGTATGTGAAAAGTGTCTAGATAGATTAAAGTGATTAAGGAAGCAAACGTTGGGACCATAGCAGAAGAGCTTCGGCAGTAGTTCATGAAAATGAAAAGTGACCATCTCCTGTAAGAGGAATTGGAAGTGCTCAGTAAGGAGGTTCAGGATATTAAGACTAAGTTAAATTTATTGAAGAGAAATTAAGGCTATGGAGATTACTTTAGCTGAAGTAACTAGAGCAGGTTTAAGGGAGAGACTTTGGTGAATGATGAAGTAATGAATAGTATGGAAGTGATTTGGAGTCAACAGAATGATAGCACAAGAGGTCTAGAAGAAATGAGATGTTGTGAAAGTGAGGGAGTAAGTAAAAGAGTGTTGAGGGAAAGTAATGAAACTTTCCCAGTTTCATTACTTTCCCTCAACACTCTTTTACTTACTCCCTGAATAGTGTAGAAAATGAGGCCATGAGTGATGCTTGTTTGGGTTTGAATGAAGTTATGAGTGGTATAATATATGGTGATTCTATGATTAAGGGTATGGAGAGCAGTATGCCTGAGGAGTGCTTGTCTGGCGGAGCAGTAGAGAGAGTGACTTGAGCAATAAAGAGAGGGCATGATGCAGAAAACATGATAGTTATGGTGGGTACAAATGACCTAAGTGGTAGTATTAATCGGGTAGCAAAAGATTTAAGAGCATTGTTAGATATCATGAAGAAGAAATGTGTCAAAGGGAGGATAGTGTGTGCTGCCTCGTTTTGACAATTATGAGTTAAATAGACGAGCGGTGATAATGAATGGTATGATTGCAAGAATGTGCAAAAAAAGAGAATTTTTTTGCACATCTGGAGTATGTTTGAAGGCAAAAGACAGCTGTATGCAAGAGATGGGCTGCATCTGAACATAGAAGGTCATAAGCGTTTGAAGAAGTTACTGTTTTCTGAACAAGTTGAAGTAATTGGGTAGGGAAACTAAAATTGAAAAGGTTGAGTGTAAGAGGTAGAAACTTAGGCAGCAAATGTATATTTGTTGATCATTTTTTATAGAATAATTTGAAGAATAGAGTGGATAAAAATCGGCATGGGACTACTGAAATTAGTAGAATGTATATCAGTTCTAAAGCTGGTACAAGAACTAAAGGGAATCTGCAATTTTTGTATACTAATGCAAGAAGCATTCAAAATAAGAAGGAAGAATTTTATTTTTAGCATTAGTCAGTGCAACCTCACCAAAAGTTGTAGACATTAGTGAAACTTGGCTGTCAGCAGATGTGGTTACTGGAATTGAATGTGATGGGTACAGTATTTTCAGGGATGATAGAGAAGATAGAACAGGAAGAGGAGTACTGTTGTTGATAGCTGATGAGTTGCAGCCAAAGAAAGTAGTATATCAAGAGGATAGACTTGTGAATGATAGTTCATTTTAGGTGGTCTGGTGTGAAATAGTGACTAACACAACCAAATATAAAGTTGGTTGCTGGTGGTACAAGGGATGATATTGAATTCATGAATCAGCAAATTAGTGCAATGAATGTAGGGTTAGTGATTATTATGGGGGATTTTAATTATATTAATATCATTTGGAAGGAGAAAATATCACGTGGCAAAAAGGAAATGGAATTCATACGCCTTCTAAGAGATAATTACTTGAAACAGCACATAACTGAAGGGACTCGTAGTGTGAGATTGTTGGATCTGGTCATAGGTTTAGAGGACATACACATAAGTAAGGTATCCTCATGACCTTCAATTAGTGATTGGGAGGTTGCAAAATTTGTGGATTTCTATCTTAAGAAGGAGTGTATATATATATATATATATATACACACACACACACACACACACACACACACATATGGAACTACAGGTTAAGTGATTATAAAAAGCTTCAGAGTGGGCTTACAGCCATCCCATGGTAGACCATATTGCAGGGGAAAGATGTTAGTAGTGCATGGGATATAATCAGTGGGTGTCTGAGGAAGGCAAAATCAGAATGTATTCCCATGGTCAGGAAGACAAACAAGGTAGGCATTAGATGGATGAGTAGTAGTATCAGGCTTGATCTGCAAAAAAATTAAATGTTATGTAGAATTTACAAGGAGAAAGGCGATCAGTATGCCCATGAGCAGTACAAGGCTCAAGCTAGGAAGGTTACCAGCATAGTAAGAAAAGCTAAATCAGATTATGAGAAGACCTTAGCCAAGGAGATCAAGGGTAATCCCAAGCAGTTCTTCTGCAATGTGGCAAGTAAAAGGAAGAATGACTTTGGAGTGACTTAGTAGGTGCTGATGGTATTGAGGTGACCATTTCAGATGTGATAGTAGAGTTATTGAGTGATCACTTTTCACAAGTCTATCACCCAAGTGAGGATATCTCTGTACCTGTAGCAATAACTAATGTGAGAATTGAAGTTAATAAATCAGAGGTACTTAGTATATTGCAGAATTTAAATGCAAATACTGCTTTAGGTTTAGATGGAATATCAGCTCGGGTGTTGCATGAGTGTGCAAAGGAATTGTCATTGCCTCTTACTTGGTTATTTAACTTAAGTTTGAACTCTGGTATGGTCCCTAGGGAGTGGAAGGAAGGCAAAGTAGTTCCTTTGCCTAAAGGTGGCTTTAAGACTGGGGTAGTTAATTACAGACCAATCACCATCTCGGGAGTGGTGGTAAAAGTATTGGAAAAGTTGGTTAAGGACAGAATTCAAGAATGGGTGAATCAGAATATGATACTCTATAGGGGCCAACATGGTTTTGTTAAAGGTCGATCTTGCCTTAGCAATTTATTAACTTTTTACGATAGAATGCCATCTGAGTTGGAGAAGGGGAATGGCTACACAGTGATACTTCTGGATTTTGCTAAGACTTTTGACAGGATACCCCATGGAATACTGTTGCTCAAATTAGAGCAGATGGGGATGGATACTAAACTGGGGATATGTATAAGAGAATGTTTCATGGAGAGATACCAGAAAGTAGTGTATGGAGGAGCAGAGTCCAGGATGAGGCAGGTGACCAGTGGTGTGCCTCAGGGCTCTATGCTTGGGCAGTTATTGTTTAATTTGTACATAAATGATATAGGAAATGGCTTGAAGGGAGATATTTAGTTGTTTGCTGATGACAAATTTGGATAGCGCAATAAAAAATCAAGCTGATGTTGAGAGTTTGCAGGGTGATTTAAATAAGCTGGCAAAATGGACAAAAGGTAATGGATGTCAGTTCAATGTGTAAAAGTGTAAAGTTATGCATTCTGGGATTAAAAATTTACCAGCTGTGTACCACATTGATGGAATAGTACTTCAAGAGATTGATGAGGCTAGGGACTTGGGGGTGTTGGTGGATAGGGAGATGAAGTTCAGAGATCACATTGCTAAGGTGTCCAAGATTTCACATAGGATTACTTGGTTATTGAAGAACACACAACATCCAGAGATAAAGAGGTATCCCCCTTTATAAGGCATTGATACTTCCACATTTGGATAACTGTGCTCAAGTCTTGTCACCTGGATTCCTTGGGGATGAGGAGGTTTTGGAGAGTGTTCGGAGCAGAGTGACTAAGTTGCTGACACTGATAGATTGAGAACTTGTGGATTGCAGAGGGTGGTTGGTAGGCAGAGAAGAGGGTATATGATGGAAACATTTAAATTACTAAAAGGTTTTTATAAGATTGATGCAGGGGAAATATTTCTGCTGTGTGATAGCGATGGAAGAACACGAGGTCATCCCTGGAAATTAAGGAAAAGTATGGTTAACAAGGGTGTGAGAACTAGATTTTTGGCTTGGAGGGTGGTGAATGAGTGGAATACATTGCCTGACTCAGTTGTAGTTCTCAGTCTGTAAATGAATTCAGGAAGAGGTATGATAGATATTGTTTTGATAGTTTGGGTCTCCTGCGATGAGTCTACTGACTCCATGGAGATTCTAGTAATAATAATAATA
Organism: Typopeltis vanoorti; assembly: GCF_054136105.1. NCBI lineage: Eukaryota > Metazoa > Arthropoda > Arachnida > Uropygi > Thelyphonidae > Typopeltis > Typopeltis vanoorti. Next base: position 10,938,290 of record NC_143567.1, on the reverse strand, counting down.
AAATATTTCTTATCTCTTTGGCAAAAGGTCAGATTTGCATTGAGTGTTGAGTATTTTAAGTACATTTGCATTTATCAGCTGTGCAAGAATTGGAGAAGTAGGAAGTCAAGAGTTGGGTTTTTTCTGGTAATGAGTGATGATGCAATATACCATTTGTCTGTAATAGTGGTGCGAGTAATGTTGGGCAGAAGTTACTGCAAATAGCTTTGGCCAGAGTCTAGAAGACATGGCTGCTGTTTGGGCAGGATGCTAGTTTCTTGCTTTTAGCTCTCAATATCAATTTTTGATGTCAGATGCACTAGAAATAGCAGAGAATGTTCACTTTAATAAGTATACGTTCCCTGTATATCCATAGCTCTTATAGATGAGTAGATAGGCTTATGTGTTGGCAGTACATGTTAGTTTATTTAGCAGCATTATTGATTCACAACACAGAATAATAAGAAAATAATATTTATTAACTTATTAGCTGATATGTCACTGGTATTATATCTGACATCTTCAGAGCACAAAAACAGTTTGTCAGAGTACACAAAACAGAAAACATTTAGTATAACAGCGGCGGGATTGGTCAAAAAAAAAAAAAAAATGAACGGATAGCACAAGGAACTAAAGTCCTAATTGCACCATCAGCTGTTAATATATATTTGGGTTGGCAAATAAGTTCGTTCGGTTTTTCAGAGTGGAATGAAACACATTTTATTTAATATATATAATATATACTAGTCAGTTATATATTGTGACCCTCTTTATCAATGACCTCTTGACATCTGTCCACCATTCATTATGCCGTGTTCATAAAACTCCTGAGGTTTACTGGCGAAAAACTGATATAGGTGTCTTTTGACAGCTTCCTCGTTAGCAAAGGTTTTCCCGTTCAGAGAATTCTGCAACGATCGGAATAAGTGGTAATTGGAAGGTGCCAGGTCCAGTGAATACGGAGGATGCGGCAAAATATCCCAGCCAAGATGTAACAATTTACTCCGGGTTGTTAACGATGTGTGGGGTCTGGCGTTTTCATGGTGAAAGACAACTCCTTTCCAGTTTGTCAATTCAGGACACTTTGTGCTAATTGCACGGGCCAGTCGCTTTAACTGTGAGCAATAGACAGTTGAATCAATCGTTCTGCCTGATGGTAACACCTCGTAGTGGACAACACCTTCATAATCCCACTACACAGAGAACATGATCTTCTTTGGGTGCAATCCCACTTTTGAGGTTGTTTGCAGCTGTTCGCTTTTGTGCCCCATGATCTTTTACATACCACATTATCGTACACGACCCATTTTTCATCTCCCATAATCATCCGCTTCAAAAATGGGTCGTTTTCTTGGCAACGTCACAGCAAATCACAGATGGACATGCGAGCAGTCATAATGGCCTCAGTCAATTCATGCAGCACCCAAACATTGAGTTTTGAAACATATCTCAGCTTTTGCAAATGGTTTTCAATGCTTTTAAGGGATATATTCAGTACTGCCGCAATCTCCTGCACTTTTTGTGACAGATTTTTGTCGACGATATCCTTCACAACACTAAAATCAATCTCGGTCGGGCAACCTGCACGAGGCGCATCACTGACGTTGAAATCTCCAGAACGGAATTTGGCAAACCATTTTTAGCATAGTCATTCTGTTAAGCACCATCCCCGTATATGCTGCATATTTTTTTATGGGCCTCCACAGCTCATTTGCCTTTTTTGAAATAAAAAAAAGCAAAATATGCCAGTAATGTACATTATTTCCTTCCATTTCTAAAAATATGTTACACACACGCAACTGAAGTAGGCCAAATGAAAATCCACTGAAAGGTTATGTGAAATGTCACCTTTCAACTGCGCAATAGCATTGCACAGCAGAGCAACAATAGCGACAGGTGAACCGGTGTAAACTTGTACTAATGCATAAACCGAACAAACTTATTTGCCATATATATATATATAGAGAGAGAGAGAGAGGGGGGGGGGGGAGTATTAATTTAATCTTAAAATGACTGTCTCCCAGATTTTTGGTAAATGATATAACCATACTTGTTAAGGTTTGTAGTATGTTTTAAAGCTACTGCTTATTCCAAAAACAATTTCTCTGACTTATGACTTCAGTGTGGCACTTTTGCTTTCTTCCATTTGATCCTGTGTGAAGGGGTATCCGAAGCATGGTCTTTTAGATCTGACTTTCCATGATGATAGTGCTGAATGTGTTTTTTATGTTCTCCAAGACAGATGTCAACAGTTCTTCCTGTCTGTTCTTAGTAAGCCAGGTCATTACAAGAACAGGGTACTTCATATACTCTTGGATGTGATAAAGGAGAGTTTGTCCTTAGGTGAATGGATGAGAGTTGCCTATTTAATATAAGGTTTAAATGTGGTGCATAGCTGATATTTAATAAGCATTCTAAATAACATTTCAGATGTGCCTTGATTGGTAACAGTTTTGCTTTAATCCTGTGTAGTAGGTATGTAGGGGATTTCTAGGGAGCATTTAGTATTTTTTTCTTATTAGTTTGGGGATTATAGATAATGGCTAAAAAAGTGTGATGCAAGTGTCACTCACTTGCATCACTGTTCAGTGATAAGAGCATTATCATTGGAATAGACAGCTCTGGCTCGCAGAGCCAGAGCTGTCTATTCCAAAATCTGGATCATGGTGTGAATGTTTATACAAATATCTCCCTATATGTGTAGGTTTTCTATAAGCAGAAAAGATGAACCATCAGGAAGCCATGTGACTAGTGTATCTAGGAAAGGCAGACAATCAACCTGGGAGTGGTCATTTCGAGATCAAATTAATACTTGTTCTCTCTCTCTCTTTCTTTCTCTCTCTCTATCCAACAACAGATGGCGCAATTAAGACTTTAGTTCCTTGTGTTATCGATTACATTTTTTGTAACTAGTCCCACTGTTATCAAATTGCTGCTGTTTTGTGTACTGTGATAAACTGTTTTTGTGCTCTGAAGATGCTGGATATAATACCAGCAAAATATCAGCTAATAAGTTAATTATCATCATCATGCTTTTCAAGGATTTAGATCTAGAATGGCCTGTTCTGGCCTTAGAAGTCATTGTTAAATCTTAGAGGACATCCTGGTTTTCTTTTTTCCTAATGGTTTGTAATTTAAGGCTTGTTTTGGTAATCTTTCTGTTTTCATTCTTTTAACATGTTCCATCCATTTATGTTTATATTTTTTAATTTTTTCTATTACTGATTCCTGGTTTAATTATTTCATAATTTCTTCATTTCTTTTGTGATTGAATAGAGGCGGACACTGTAACCTGTAGAGAGCACATGTCCTGGGTGGCAGATAGGGGTGGTCTGAATATATTGAATGACTCGTGGACCAACAGGGTCACAAGGAGCAATCATCTTGATTGTAAGGGAAGTGGCACTCCCATGGTCCCCTAGCTGGATCTGTCCTCTTCTTCCCCTACTTTAAGGAAGATCCACTCATTTTAATCTTTCCTTTAATCTTTCCTGTAAGGCTTATCAGCCAACTCTTTCTATTTTATGACCCTTATGTTATTAGAGTACTCAAGGGCTATAGGGTCTTTCCATTTCTGTCCTATATCTATGTCTCCTCTAAATCCTTCCCCTTTTATTTACCCTATTCCTCCTAATAAGTTAATAAATATTATTTTCTTATTATTTTGTATTGTGAATCAATATCATTAGCTAAGCTCTATAGCTGATAAAGAATCCTTGCAGGGAAAACTGGATAGCAGAATAGAGATTGCTGAATTAGAGATATTAAAGGTATTAGAAAAGCTTAATTATAAACAAAAATTGGTCTAGAAGGTATACTGCATAGGTTCTGAAAGAATGCATGACTGAATTTTACCAAGGCATTTAACAAGATTTGACATGAGATTGTTATACAATTCAAAGGGGGATGGGTTTGCAAAATAAACTGTTGACAATAGATAGGAAAGTGGCTGATTGACAGATTCCAGAAATCGATGTATGGAGGCACTGAGTCTTAAGAGGAAGATGACATGGTATGCCACAGGGTTCTGTACTTGTGCCACTGTTGTTTAACATGTATATTAATGAATTTGGGGATGTTAGATAGGGTGATGTCCAGTTATTTTCTGACCATGCTAAGTTAGGAAGAGTGATAAGGGATATATTATGATTATTGTATGGGCACCTCTGTGGAATCTGAATTCACACCTCCATGTGAATGAATGGAGTCACCTCCATTCATTTCACATGGAGCGAATGAATGGAGTCACCTCCATTCATTCGCAACTCTCCAAGTAAAAATAATCTTCATGTCCCTGCTAACCACAATTTTACTCAACTTCAAGAGATGATCTCTTGTTCTGCCCCCTCCCCCTTTAAGTACTGAAAAATTTACCTACATCAATTCTATAAAACCTTTTAAGTAACTTAAATGTTTCTATCATATGACCTCTTTTTTGCCTATAAACTAACTTCTGCAGTCCACACACCCTCAATCTGTCCTTATAGGGAACGTTCACCAGACCATGCACCATCTTGGTTGCTCGCCTTTGAATCCTCTGCACCAGTTCCTCTTCTCCAAGAAACCCAGGATACAAGACCTGAGCACAGTAATCCAGATGTAGATGTATCAAGGATTTATAAAAAGGAATAACAACTTCCTTATCTCTACTTGTTAGTGTGTTCTTTAATAGCCAAGTAATCTTATGAGCTATCTTAGCAATATGCCCTCAAAAATTTCAACTCCCTGCCCTTGATTTAACTTAATTTAAAATAATATGTATGCATTAAACTTCCTAAAATATGGAAATTGATAATTCCCTGGGATCCTATTTTACAACCTAGGCATTCAAATGGCATGCATGGATGTTGTCCTACCCAGTTAGAACTTCAGACTTACTTCTGCTGAGTTTCACTTTGTTTTGTGTATAATTGTGTGTGTAACAGTTCTGTATTGTACTTATTGAAAATGTCTCTTTGAGTAAGACAAAATATTTGAACCCTTAAAACATTGTTTTTAATTGTTTCCCAGTGCTGTTTTCTATTAAGCTTCTAACATGAGTTCTACATGGCACTTAAGACTAAACATGCATAGTCATAATATCACAGTTGCCTATAAATTCATCCATACCGTATGTAACCACCTTCCATCTCTAAAAGACAGTAACCTCTTTTTTTAAACATCCTAGTGTTTGCAGAATTCCTTGTTTTTTGTGGTTTACCTTATGCAGTATCAGTATTTGTAGAAGTTATGAAATAAGAAAGAAGGAATTCCTCGGCACCATGATATAAAAGAGAAGAAAAATCAGTACTTGCTTATCATTCTTATACAAATCATGTCATCAACTTTAATAAAGTTACCATGCTTAAAGAAAACTTCCTTTCACTTTGAATCCAGGAATCTGCTGCAGCCATTTACTCACGTCTCTTAACAAAAACCAAATACAGGTATCCCTTGCTTAATGCAGGATTTGATTAACGCAGCGAAATTAATTGTGACGGTCGCTTTATATATGCAGCAAGAGTTTTAATGCTCCTTTAAATTTACCATGCAAAAACATGCAAGCCTTGAGGAGTGTTTCCTGGCCGAGAGAAAGAAAGTCATGAACATGATGATGTCATTTCTTCCATGCAGCTGTACTCCCATAGCCTGAGAGCTAACCAGTTACTTCACTGCCATCATTAAGAGTAGGTGTGTTATAAGCTCCAATTGCTCTGCTGTATTTACAAATTACGTTTTTCGTAAATTTTACAGCCCATTAGTCATGCCGAAGAATAAGAGCAATCCCACAACTGGGTCATTAAATGAAAAAAAGCAGGGGAAAGTAATTACCTTAGATACAAAACTTGATATAATTAAAAGTTTAAATGCAAGCAAATGTGTTTTTAACAAGTCTACAATACGGACTGTTTTATCCAAAGCTGATGAGTATTGCGAACAAGGTAAAGTTCCATCTGCAAGTATGCAATGCACACATAACCAAAGTACTATGGTAGTTGAAATGGAAGATCTATTGATTATTTGGCTGAAAAACTGCAATCGAAAGAGAAATCCAATTAATGCCTGTAATATCACACCAAAGCTCTAAGCCTTTTTTCAAGACTTAGAGTCTAAATATAAAGCAGACAATTTAAATTTCGCAGCTAGCAAAGGTTGGCTTGAAAATTTTAAATCTAGGGCTGTACTAAAGAATGTGAAAATGACAGGTGAAACTGCAAGTGCCAATGAAAATGTTATATCTGCATTTCCTGCTGAGCTGCAGAAAATTATCAAAGAAAATAATTATGATTACTGCCAAATTTTCAAGTAGATGGAACTGGCCTCTGCTGGAAAAAAATGCTGTCTAGAACTTCTATATCAAAAGATCGCTTAACTGTTATGCTTGGAGGGAATACTTCAAGCATAACAGTTAAGCGAGATTTTATGTTAATGGAGATCTTAAATTGAAGCCGCTGCTTGTTTATCGAACTCAGAATCCAAGGGCTTTAAAAGGATGTAACAAGAACTCTTTATCTGTAATTTGGTGGCGAATCACAAGGCCTGGGTTACCCAAAGCCTATTCGAAGATTGGTTTAAATGTTATTTTTGTCTGGCAGTTGAAGCTGATTGCAAGAGAAATAACTTAGCTGTCAAATCTCTTTTGCTTTTAGATAATGCACCTGGTCATCCAAATTCTCTTAATGAGCTGAGAGAATGTGAAAGTTTTATTTTTTCCATACGACAATATTGCTACAACTCATGGACATCATTGTAACTTTCAAAGCCTATTTTCTTAAAAAGACATTCTCAAAGACAGTAGACACAACAACGGGAGAAAATGCGATTATGCTCCAAGAATTTTGGAAAAATTTTAACATTAAACACACAGTTGAAAATATGACTTGTGGGAGCAAGTGTCTCCTAGCTGTATGAGAGCTGTTTGGAAAAACCTTTTGCCAGAATGCGCTAATGACTTAGGTGGTTTTCAAAATTCTGTGAAAAATGTGGTTGAAGAACTCGTTCAATTGGTGAAGACCTTGGTTTTGATAGTGTTGATGCAGAAGATGTTAAAGAATTATTGGATTCAAATTCAAAAGATTTCAGTGACAACGATCTTCTTGAAATTGAACAACAACTCTCATGTGAAGACAACGTACAAATGGAATGTGAAGATGTTCCAAAGGAGATAACAATCAAAGAACTGGATGGAATATTTCGCAGTTTAGAATCGCCTAAGCAGCAAGTAATGGATATGGATCTAGATGTTAATTGAAGAATGCTTGTTTGTGAAGGTCTGCAGAGTCATTTTGCTTGTTATCGCAGAATTTTTGCTGATAAGAAAACAATCTAAAACTGTTCAAATGACTCTTGATAATTTTTTGATAAAAAATTGCATTATTTTGATAAAAAATAATGTGGGTATAAGCATTTATTAAACATTTACTTTGCATTCATTTTTAATCTTTCCTAAAAGAGTACCATATAAAATTAATTTTTACCATTGATTATTATGTAATTAAAATGAAAAGCCAAATGGCTAGTTTTCTGGCAACTTAATAGATATTAAAGGGATAAAAATCCTATGTTGTTATATAGCCAGTAAGTGAAACTCAAGATCGAGAACTACGATCTATGAGTTTCAATGCCGAAAAACTATCGGCGAAGCCAATTCCAAGCAAAGGTGGAGCAAGCCCCCTCACCATTCTTGATATTCTCTCATAATGTAAAACACAGCTCCTAAGAGATGTAATACTGTCATTACATTATGAGGAGAGGTCACTACCCAGACCGGTTTCAACCTTTTTTGAGGTCTCATCAGTGAGTAGGTAGACCTGGAAGATATCAAAGCTTAGTGAAAAGAACTTACATACCTTCACTATATGTATGCCATAAAGGTGTGCTTATATTTTGTAATTAAAATGAAAAGCCAAACGGCTATGGCAACTTAATAGATATTAAAGGGATAAAAATCCTATGTTGTTATATAGCCAGTAAGTGAAACTCAAGATCGAGAACTACGATCTATGAGTTTCAATGCCGAAAAACTATCGGCGAAGGCAATTCGAAGAAAAGGTGGAGCAAGCTCCCTCACCATTCTTGATATTCTCTCATAATGTAAAACACAGCTCCTAGGAGATGTAATACTGTCATTACATTGTACATTATGAGGAGAGGTCACTACTCAGACAGGTTTCAACCTTTTTTTGAGGTCTCATCAGTGAGTAGGTAGACCTGGAAGATATCAAAGCTTAGTGAAAAGCACTTGCATACCTTCACTATACGAATGCCATAAAGGTGTGCTTATATTTTGTAATATAAGCACACCATATAAATGAAAAGCCAAACGGCTATATTTTAGTCATTTAGCTTTTCATTTTAATTGCAAAATATAAGCACACCTTTATGGCATTCGTATAGTGAAGTTCTTTTCACTAAGCTTTGATATCTTCCAGGTCTACCTACTCACTGATGAGACCTCAAAAAAGGTTGAAACCGGTCTGGGTAGTGACCTCTCCTCATAATGTATAACGTAATGACAGTATTACATCTCCTAGGAGCTGTGTTTTACATTATGAGAGAATATCAAGAATGGTGAAGGAGCTTGCTCCACCTTTTCTTCGAATTGCTTTCGCCGATAGTTTTTCGGCATTGAAACTCATAGATTGTAGTTCTCGATCTTGAGTTTCACTTACTGGCTATATAACAACATAGAATTTTTATCCCTTTAATATCATTGATTATTATATTTGATTAATACAATTTTGATATACGTTATAACATCGAGGGATTAATTGATCGTGTTAATCAAAGGATACCTGTACTCAAATGATATATGGAGGTTGGTGATTAGATCTCTCAAGAAAACTGAGGTCAACTTTTCAAACAATTTCCATTAAACAATCCTAAAAGACAGGCTATGCCACACATCACTGGCTCCTTGCTCATCAATTGTCAGTAGTTAATCTGAAGTTTTTCTGTTAATCTTAAAATTTTTAAATTCTCGTAATAAGTCAATTTTTGTATGGTTATTATAATTTCAATAACTAATAAAACACAGTCCTTTAATAAAAGATCAGCGTAACATCTTTTTTAAATAATATATTGGTACTCATATATTCGCAATGTTTTTCATAAAGAAATTAGAAACATTAAATATCAAATAATATATAACATTCAAGAAACATGACCACTTGAAAAACTTTTTACTCCCTCACTGATTTCACTTGCATCAGGAAAGTCCTGACGCTAGTGAAATCGCTTTGCTGATGGCCGTCTATCAGGAAAGCAATACCAAAATAGATCAGGACAAGGTCTTCCCACTAACAGTTTGATGATATTGGTAATCACTCCATTCAAACACAGAGATAGAGGAAAATCATAATGTTCCTGCCTATCTATCCACTTTATTCTTATTAATGATATTGAATAGCAGATAATGATATACAGCTAATGGAGAATCCTTGCAGGTTGATTTGAACAGACTGGTTATTATGGACAAATGACACAATATCACAGTGTTACCAAGTGTTAAGTAATATTTTGTATTTTGGATGGAGGACATTTATTGCAAGTAGTCAGTGAATTTTGGAGGTTCTAGGGAAGAGCATTAAGTTCATAGACCACATTACTAATGTGGTTAAGTCACTGCATCCAACAACTGCACTGTTGAAGTACAATTCCACAAAATATATTAGGATAGTGACTGTAACCAAAAATTCCTGACAAGAATATAAATTTATCAGATATTTTCACAAAATCTCTAACAGGACTCATGTATAAACAAGTAGTTAAGGAGAAAGAAGGAAGAAACCTGTCGATGTGCTTCTTGATGAACAGCTGGCAGTTGTAGTCCTTAGTGCAAACAGTGACAAAAAGTGGAGGTTGAAAAGCTGATTCAGTAAATTTGAATTGTGTATTGATGATGACCATTATAACATTACTAGTTATTTAGTTCAATTACAGCAGTGCCCTTGAAAATGTGTAGGAAAGTCATAAGGCAGCAAGCGAATGTCTATGAGAAAATGATTGGAGTGAGTCTGAGAGAGAGGTTACTCTATTAAAAAGACTGTCAATTTCTGAATGACGTCAAGCATATTTATGGAGAGTTTTGATTCAAAGGTATTAAAAAAGCTTAATTATAAACAAAAATTGGTCTAGAAGGTATACTGCATTATTTTTATTTTTATTTTTTATTTTTTTTTATTTGATTTTTGATTCACCACTACAAACCTAAGAAGAGTATTCTAAGGTTGGGCAAATTGGCAATTTGTATTATGTTTTCAATTGCATAGGTGAGAAATGTCTTGAATGGAAGAGGATTCCAATATTTTTGAATATCGTTAGCTGGATTGCCGGCCTTGTTGGCCGAGTGGTTAGTGTATCCGCTCTCCATGCTGTGGAGTTTGAATTCTGCCGTGGGCATGGATGTTTGTGATTGTGTGTGAAAATAATAGTGGTGATAGCCGGAGGTAGGATGGCATTGGTGTAGATGAAGAAGTTAGTTGTGGTTGGTAGAAACGGAGAGTTGTAGAGTAGTTTCCTCCCTCAATGAGTCTGTGGACTCCCTGGAGATGTTATGTAATAATAATAATATTGTAACAAACCTTCGGCCTTTTTCTGAACAGTAGAAGAAAATGAAACTTTTTCAAAAATTTTTGCTAGCCTGGTTGGTCGAGTGGTTAGCATATCCGCTCTCCAGCCAAAAGGCTGCGGGTTCGAATCCCACCGTGGGCATGGATGTTTGTTTGTGAAAATACTAGTGGTGGTGGTTGACGGTAGATGGTGTTGGTGTAGATGATGAAGGTAGTTGCGACTGGTGTAGTTGTTTAGACAGAGTTGTAGAGTAAGTACCCTCCCTCGATGAGTCCTTGGTCTCCCTGGAGGCATTATGTAATAATAATAATAATAAGAAGAAGAATTCGTTTTCAATCCAAGTTGATGTCTCTTAATTAGTTTGTCACATCTACTGCTTATGTTTCATTACTTGAGCATAATTAATCGGAGATCTGACTGGTTATCACCATTTAAAGAGTATAAAAACAGTAAATGAATGCAGCAAATTGTTGAAAGTAATTTCTATGTCAGAACCTTATCATAAATTAGGAATTCTAGGAGGGAATGCTCTGATATGGAACTTAGAACTGATGAACGAATCTCACACTTATTTGTTTTAAGATCACAAATGTTGAGGCAGACTCTTTGTATTGTGATTTGTTGTTTTTTTAATGATTTTGATTGTGTTTTTGAAATATATTATGCTTTTTTTCTTGCTATTTTTTGTAGGACATTTTTTCTGACAAGCAGTGTTATTCTATTTCTTCCTGTGGTGGTGGTAATTTCATAGGGAGATATGGAGTATTGGGGTTAACATCTGTAAAAACATGTTCCACATGGAGTACCCAATATTGTGACCAGCAATGGCTTGAACATTCTGCACTCTGCACTACTACTGTATTTGGAATCCTTACAAAACTTGGATCTCTCATCATAATAATTTGTGAGATATCACTTACACCACTTGTAAGAAGCGGAGGGAGGGGATGATATCCTTCATCTTAGCATATCTAACACTGTAAGCAAGGAACCAGAGTATCTCCTCAAATCAATGATAAATGAATGAAGCAATTCCACAGGTCCCTGCTAGTACATGGGATTGAAACCAGATGATGCTGCATTGAGGCTTTTTGATTAGCTGAAGAATAATCTCACAACAAATTATGAGAGATCTGGTGCATGTAGGGAGTCCAAATACAGCAGTAGTGCAGGGTGCATTGTTAAAGCCATGGCTGGTCAGAAAACTGGGTGTCCCGCATGGAACATGTTTTTACAGATCTCTCATCCCCCACACCCCATGTCTCACTCTGAAATTACCAGCCGCCACAGAAAGAAACAGAGTTACACTGCATATTAGAAAAAATGTCTCACAAAAAATAATCATAAAATATTTTAAAAATACAATTGATAATCATTAAAAAATACAATAAAAACTTGAAAACACAACAAATATCAGTAAGAACAATCGCAGTCTGCTTCAAAGAACACTCACAGTCTGCTTCAACATTTGTGGTCTTATATATGTGCAATTCCTTAAAACAAATGTGTGAAGTTCATTCATGCACCAGGTAGAAATCATGTTAAGAAGGCAATACATATCAGTTCATTTCAGGTCCCTTGATAAGCAGGGTAACTGTATTTCACCAGCTAATGAAAATCATCTAGTACTAGTGATCTAGGTGATAAATTCATATGGCGACAGTACTCAGCTGGCATGCCGAAGCGATGTTTGCAGAAATGGACTGCACCACAAGGTGGTTTGGCTCAAAAAGTCCAACTTCACAATAAACATTTATTCTCGTCCTCTTCACAACTTCTTTCAAAGGATTTCATTATAGAATCCCACATGAAATTATAGAAAGTGCAGCAAATACCTTAAGAAAATTAACAGTACCATCGACAGCCACATGATAATAAAACAAAATCTTTTTCAGGCTCCAGTAAGAAGTCTAAAAATGTTAACTAAAATGTATGCTAATAACATAAAGAAATAGGATATAATGATGGCTTAAATAGATTCAGTTGTCTTAAAAAGCATATACCTCATTACTGATGATTATATGAAAATAATGTGATATAATATATTGTTTCGAAGAAAAAAAAATAATAGCCCATTATAGCTTGCATGCTCAGTATATAATAAAATAAAGGCATAGAATTTTTTTTTTTTAAATTAATAGATACGAGTGTGTCCTGTCCTGACAGATTAAGGAGGACCAGATTTGATGTAAAATCTGATCGCAAGACATCTGAAACCTCCTAAACCACCATGTCCACCACTTATAAAGAAAACCAGGTGTTTATAAGATCAGTTGCAATTGTGGGATACACTACATAGGACGAACATGGCAGATCTGGGGAGACATACCAATTGGAACACATCTAACCCTCAACTTAGGGTTCAAGTACATCATGCAACCATAGCTGAAGAGGCAGAATGGAAAAATTTGCTGAATCAAAAGCCTGTAAACCCAAGGTACATCACACCTCAAGAGCAATGCTCTTCCCTGCCACAAGCATTTGATGTGTTCAGTTCCTGTGGCATTTTCCTGTCTGAGGTGTGACGTACCTTCGATTTAGTGGATTTTAATTCAGCAACATTTTTCCGTGCTGCTTCTTCAGCTATGGCTGCATCATGCACCTGAACCCCTAAGGTGAGGGTCAGATAACTTTTTGTTGTAACCTCTGGTTGAGCATACTGCCAATTAGCCAATCTAATAGGTTTTGAAAATTCATAGTTTTTGCTTAACTTGCAAGGGTAGGCAAATATTCAGCTAATGCCTAGTTTGTTGGAAATTTTTTTCCACTTGGTTAGACTATAATATATTTAGTTTAATCCTTTATCCAAGTGTAAGCAAACAAAGTTTGCACCTGAAGTACTTTCAGGAGTGAGGCAACTCGTGGTAAAGGTGGACTAAGCTCTCATCACTTGTCTTAGTATCTCCCATAATGCAAAGCACATCTCCTTGCAGACATGTATAATGCTATCTTTTTCTCTAATCCAGAGTAATTTAATAATAAGGTGAGACACCTTTTGGCAACTCATATAGGTAAATATGACTTCTCCATTACTTCCACCTTACTATCGCCACTGGCTCCCACTGATGAGACCCCAATAAAGGTCGAAACTGGTATGGGTAGTGGCCCTTCCCTTAATGCATAGCATTATACATATCTGCAAGGAGATGTGCTTTGCATTATGGGAGATACTAAGACAAGTGATGAGAGCTTAGTCCACCTTTACCACGAGTTGCCTCACTCCTGAAAGTACTTCAGGTGCAAACTTTGTTTGCTTACATTTGAATAAAGGATTAAACTAAATTTATTATAATGCCTGGTTTGTTCTTTGGTTGCAGGTTGAAATGGTCTGAAAACAGCCTAATTCCTACTTCATAAGCAAGGTCACTAATTTGGAGGGATTTAATATCAGTCTTTTAAGGCTTAAAAAAAAAGCATATATTGGTACTGCAAAAAACAAGGACATCTAGAGAAAGATGTTTAGTGAAGAAGGTCGAAAGAAGCAAAGTTGACTGGAGGAAACAGCCCCTTCAGTAAGAGTTCAAGCTCATTTCACACTACGGAGGATTTCCACTTAAAATTCTGAAAGCATATTCCATACAGTTTTCAGGTACTGTAATGCATGAGTACCAGCAAACAGTACTATTCTGGAAATGGAACTAAGTTCATGTGCAGCTAGATGAACAGCAAGGCCTAAAAACAGGATTGACCTTCTGACATAATCTTTCTTTTCTGACTACTGCATATATGACCAAAGAAGTTCATCACTTTCAATATCAGAAACATCTTGCTTCTTTACCCATAGTCTATGTAGACCTTGGGGCACTACAAAGGTGACATTCTTAATATCCCCCCCCTCCAGATGTTTCTGTCTTGGGATCTCTTTAACAAAGTGGAGAACAAATACTGCATATACGACCAAAGAAGTTCACCTCCTGCAATATCAGAAGAAACATCTTGCTTCTTCACCCATAGTCTATGCAGACCTTGGGGCACTACAAAGGTGACATTTTTAATATCCCCCCCCCCAGATGTTTCTGTCTTGGGATCTCTTTAACAAAGTAGAGAACAAAGAATTTGTCCATTTTCTAATATCTATCCAGATGATTTTAGGTTGTCCCTGGTGTCTTTTAGTCAAGCCCACTGATGCTAATTTAGGTAAGCTATCTGACTTTGCTATATGGCCCAGATGTTTCCAATGTATTTTAGTGATATTCCTTGTGTTCTAGCAATGGAGTGGATTATCCTTTTAACCTTGTCATTTGTCACATGTTCCGTGTATAGTGAAAATGTTCCATGTATAGTGCCACAGAAAAAAGTTTTCAAAAGTTTTCTGTAGCACTTCATCTCGAAGACCAATAGTCTTTTCTCATCTTCCTTTAGCAATGTTAAAGGTGACACTCTATTATAGTGTCATATAGTATGACATGGTTAACAAGGGTATCGATGAGGTAGTCTTGTAGCTGGCTATTTTATTATCCATCCAAAGCTCCAAAGTGGCTGTAATCTCCAAAGAGCAACAGTTGCCTTAGCAATATGTGTTTTAATATCATGTTTAAACCAGTCATATGTGCTGTATACTTTCCAAGTAGGTGAATCTTTTTACTTCTTCCAATTTTTCATCCTTACCTGAAAGTTTCATAAGGTTATTGCCTAAAGATATTGTTTTTGATTTATGAATGCTGATTTTTAATCCATAATCACTAAGTGCCTTAACAAAAAAAAGTGCATCAGTTACAAGAATTAACACGTAACTGTGTTAATTCTTGTAACTGATGTTCATTTTCTGCTATTAGATTATTGTCATCGGCAAATCTGAGATCATTGATTTTTTTATTTATTTTTATTTTTTGCTAATTCTAATTCCAATACCATTGTTTTCTAAGGCTAAGTTTATTAAAGGTTAAAGAGCATTGGCAAAAGTATATGCTGCCTTGATGCCCACCCCTTTCCATTTTGAAAGGCTTGCTGTAGTTGCTGATTAAACTGATAGTTGTATAATTACTTGTTTTCAGTAGTTCTGAAGTTATTCCATTCCTGGTGATTTTCGATCTTCAAAGAACTAGCTGTGACTTCTACCTCTTATCTTAAAATAGGAAAATCTCCTTCATCCAATGTCATTTGTATTATGTTTTCAAGGTTTTAATTATTAAAGCTACTGTCTTTCTAAGAAAAGGTTAGCTTGAATAATCATGCCAGTGCTGCAAAATTTCATCCTTCCAGTCAAAAACTTGCCATTCATCCTCAGTTGACAAATTTGTATTAGTGAAGGGTTTTGTTAATCTCCTTATCATTTAGAAAGCACTTCTAAGGTTGTTTCTTTGTAGTTCCTCTTCAATATTTCTATATTCATCCAACTTCTAATTGGTTTTAGCTGTTTTATTTATTTATTTTTTGTTTATATTATTCTTGTTTATAGTGGATTTTAAGGTTCTCCTTTGATCACATAGTTGTGAAATGTCTTCTGTAATTCAGGGTTTGATGAATTTGCAAGATTTTTCTATTATGGTATCAGCTGCTTTTTTAAATGGCTTTGAAAAATAGTTTGTATTCATTATCAGTACGTATGAATTCTTCTAGGCAGATATTCAAGCAATTAGCAATGTGGGACTTATATTGTTCTCTATGAAACAATTCCATCTTCTCAACACTATATATTTTTCTTTAGTTTTTATGGTTCCTGGGAAAGATCTAGTCTTAGGACGGTTAACTGATGCTTTATGTGTTGTCTGAACAAGTATATGATCAATTAAATTGTGCAGAGATCCATTAGGTGAAGTCCATGTCCACTTTCTGAAGATATAAAGTATTTGTAATTGTTAAATTATTTTGAATGGTAAAATCAATAAGTTGGTGAAACATCATTGGTTTTTCACCAAAACCAAATGTACCACAGTGGTAGAGAAAATTCCCTTCAGTATCTGTACCAATTTTTGTATTCCAGTCTCCATATACAATGAGATATCTTGATTTTGACTTTGTTTTATCAGTGTTAATTTGTCCATGGAAGTCATTAATATTCTCTTCATCATATAATGATGCATGTACATAGACTTGTATTATTGATTCATTTATTGGTTTTCCTTTCAGTCTGACAAGAGCAATTCTGGCCTTTCATCATCATCATCATCATCAAATTCCTGCCATGTACCCTCAAGGGGTGTACAGGATATGACAGTACTACATGAAAAAATTACATCATTACTAACTTCCTATCTACAATTTTCCTCCAAATCAGTCTGTTACTTGTCAAGACTCCAACATTATCAGATCTTATATTTCTATCGTCTAAGGCACTTTGTACCGTATCAATCCACCTATATCTTGGTCTTCCTCTGGGTCGTTTTCCTGCCAACCTGGCAGAGAACACTTGTTTTGCTAATCTTTCCTCTCCCATTCTATTTAAGTGACCATACCACCTGAGATTAGCTCTGCTAACACATTCCTGGATACTGACAATGTCAAGTTCTTTCCTAATATCCTCGTTTTTAATATGATATTGCCATTGATGCCATCTGTTCACGCCTCTAATCTTTCTCAGGACTCTCATATCTGCGGTCTCTAGTCTTTGGTCAAGTGTTTAATTTCTGACCCAGCTCTCAGATCCATAAGTTAAAACTGGTTTGAACACTGTCTTGTATACAGCTAATTTAGTGTTCCGACTAATTTCTCTCTTATTCAATATGAATTTATTCAATTGACTTCCCACCATACCAGCTTTGCTGATTCTGTTGTCTATTTCTATATTTAGTTTACCATCTTCAGTAAAAATTGTGCCTAAGTAGCTGAAATGTTTTACTTGTTCCACAGGTTCTCCATTCACAACACAGTTGACATTTTCAATGATTCTGTCTATTTTCATTGTCTTTGTCTTTTTATTGCTGACCTTCATACCATATCTATTACAACAGCTATTCAATTTAGTCAGAGAATATTGCAGACTTGTAGCGAATTTATTTAGAAGTATAACATCATCCGCATAAAGCAAAGAGCTGACATTAACATCTCCAATTTTGATATCAGGTTTAATACCACATTCCTTCATAATGTGATCCATATAGATAATGAATAACAGAGGGGATAATGTACATCCTTGTCTCACACCAGATTTAACATTAAACCATCTTCCTCTACTTCCTTCAATTCTAACTGCTGACTCACAACTCAAATAAAGACTAAGTATCGCTTGATATAATGCCCCATTGACACCATATAACTGCAGCATATTGAATAGCTTCTCTCTTGGCACCTTGTCATATGCCTTTTCCAAATCGACAAAACTTAAATACAGATCTGTGTTATATTCCCATGCTTTCTCGACTATTTGTCGTAAAGTGAAGATCTGATCCTGACAGCCTCTATTTGGCCTGAATCCAGCTTGTTCTTCACCAAGCTTTTCTTCCACAATTCTTCTCAACCGTTTCTCAAGTATACTTGCATAGATCTTGCCAGGAACACTCAGTAGGGAAATACCTCTGTAATTCTCACATTCAGTTTTATTTCCCTTTTTATATATGGGTACTATGAGAGCTCTACTCCAATCATCGGGAATTCGTCCCTCTGTCCAGGCTTTCTGAACTATGCAGTGCAGCCACTGTAAGACTCTTATACCACCATACTTCAGCATTTCTGGTCGAATATCATCTACTCCTGCTGCCTTTCCACATTTCAAGCCTTTGATGGCTTTTTCTACTTCAAGTATGGATATGTATTCCTGACTGCATGCCTGGTCAGTGTTTTTTATCACTGTGCTGTCATCACTGCTTGTTTCATTTAGCAGTTTTTCAAAGTAATTACTCCATACTTCAAGGATATCTTTTTCTCCTGTTTTCATTTCACCTTTATCATCTGTAATTCCTTTTACAGCACTCTTTCCTCCATTTCTAAGCTTCTTCAACAACCTCCAGAATATTTTGCCACCTTCTTGATATTTATTTTCTATATTCTTGCCAAAGTCCTCCCATGACTTTTGTTTAGCAAGTTTTACACACTGTTTAGCTTTCTTACATTTGTCTCTGTATTCTGTAAGAGTAAAAGCTGACTTATTTGCCAGGAACTCTGGCCTTTATAGGTTTAAAATCCATCACATATTTTTTGCCAGTTTTGTGAATCAAGAACCAACTCCTCTTCATTGTGTTCCTGAATAAAGCAAAAGATTTCCCTATCTGTAACCAATTCTCCTGCTTGTGGTCATCTGATCTCACAAAGTCCCATGATAGACCAATGATAGCGTGAGAGTTCATATTGAATTAAATGAATTGAATAAAAGTTGACCATCTTTCTGAAACTTTCTGACATTCTAGGTACCAATCATATAACTTCTCCTGAGATGAAAAGAGTTACCTTTGTTGGTCAGACTACCAGTAACAGACTTTCAGAAATGGTTCACCACTTTTTTCCCCATGGTCTTTTGCCAGAAAGACTTTATAGGAATGTGAAATAATCTAGATACTAAAAAGTCCTCTTTTTCTGAGTATCTCACATGTACTATAGAAATAACACTTGTCCTGTATCATCTCTGTACTCTTATATCATTAAGCATATATCCCAGTACAGGGATGCACATATATTCTGCTTAAGATGCATGTATTGTCAAATTGTTAACCCATTGTCCTCACCTCTGCTCTCTCTGAAGTGATGGAGAATGCCACCTTTCATTCAGCTCTCTTCACTATTTGGAGACTGACCAGTTAATAATTGCTGGTATAGATTCATCTATTTCAAATCAAAAGCTAATCTCTTGGCCTGCATCTCGTGCTACTGGACATCTGCCATGGAAAGGTTTGGAGAAATCTGTAGTTCTTAACTATTTCAGAGCTTTTGATTAGGTCTCGCATTGACTACCTTTCACTCACTGTAATGGCATATAATGGCTCTCTTTGGATCTCCTCCCAACAATGCCAGATACATTCACCACCTCCAGGTCTGTTTTCTCACCTTTCAATGATATTACATTCATTTGATAAACGTCGTAACACCTTGAATACACACCTTCATGTCATTCTCCAATGGGATGAGAATAACTTAGTCACTTTCTCTACCAGAACACAGTTGTGTCATTTTTCATGTCAAGAAGAAGAATCTTAATTCATCATCATTTACACTTGATAATATATGAATCACCAAACAGGATTAGATATTGGAAAAACTTTTATTGGGATTATATTGATCAAGTGTATATAATAAACAACTAAGTTATACTAACTAGTTTCACCAACTAAGTCTGTTGGCATCTTCAGGGTACATAACTGATGTAAGGCACTAAAAAGTAGAAAACTGTTACAAACTAAAATCAACCGATTCCAATTATATTAAACAAAGAACAGAGCGCGTACAATACATTCATAGAGCGTGGATGATCTCACTCGTTGTTATTTAGGAATGTTCTATAGTTGGCACTAATTCAGTTCTGGCGAGTTGAAGGATCTGATAAGGGTCTTCCAGATCACGGGCAAGATTAGTCCTTGGTTCCTGTTAAGGTTTTGTGTACAGCGGGCAACTGTTGTGGACTCCTTAAAAATTCGGGAGCGGAAGTCCTCATCCATGTAAGGAATTGTGCTTCTATCCCACTCTATGGTATGGTTCGTTCTTGAGAAATGAAAAGCTAAACCCGATTTTTCTTCTCTGTTATTATTGACGTCACCTATATGTTCTTTTTGCCTAATTTCAAGGCTCCTTGAAGTTTGGCCGATGTAATTCAACCCACATGAGCATGGTATGTTATGAATTGATTTTGAATTGCTTAAATGCTTAACGCCATTTTGAATTGCTTAAATGTAAAAAAGCCAAACTATTAAATCACCTCACTTTTTTGAAAAGATGTAGAGATAACAAGATTATTTCAAAGCTTCTATTTTTTAAAAGAACAATTCCATTCAAGACGAGCGAAACATATTTATTTTAAAACATCTTTGGCACTTCTACGAGAACGGATACAGCATACTAGATTTCTTTTAAGCCAAATAGATTTAGACTGTTATCAGATTTATGACGATATTTCTAGTACTTTAGATCAAGATATATGGTCGCATTTGGATAGAATGGTCACTACTAGCTATGATAAAGCTTTACAATAAGCAAACGAAACCAAATCAAAAAATGTAACTATCTTTATACAAAACGTTTTAAGTCAAAACCTTCTCTACCAGACAGCAAAGTTATTTTTAATTTGTCGGATCATGTATTAACAAAACCGGAGATCAGTATACTTAAAAAAGGGTTCAATTTTGCGATAACACCTCATAATGTCCCTAAAGTGGATATCATTTGTAATATAGAAAAGGCAGTCTCGTCGTTACCGGAACCCATAGCTAATGATATTAGATTAAAAAGTAGTATCATCCTCTCATCTTCCAGAACTCCTACCAAAAACATCACTACTCTAGAAAAAAGAACATTGTACAGTTTAAAGAAAAAGAAAGACATTATCATATTGAAGGCAGATAAGGGTAATTCAACAGTGATTTTAAACACCAGTGATTACGAAGATAAGATTAACAGCTTATTGTCGGATACATCAACCTACCATGTCCTAGTCACAGACCCAACACTAAAGAACCACAATGATACCAACGATTTAATACGTCATTTGGAGAACTGGTCTATAGACTTAAAACAAAGATTGAAATCTATGCATCCACTAACACCAAGACTATATGGCGCTCCTAAGGTACACAAAAATGGAATACCACTACGTCCGATTGTGGACGGAATCAATTCGCCAACTTATCTGTTATGTAAACACCTGGCAGGCCTCCTCAAACCTCACATCCATAATTCGGACACTTATATACGAAATTCGCAACATTTCATTGAGAAACTGAACAACATCTCTATCTCCAATACGTATTTACTCGCCAGCCTGGATGTTACATCTCTATTCACTAACATCCCTGTGGAGGAAGTGATCAATATTTTAGGAAGTTTGCTCTCACAAGACATTACTTCTCTGTTCCGTCATTGTTTAACATCAAACTTTTTCTTATGGAATAAAACCATATATCAGCAATTGACTGGCCTTGCAATGGGTAGCCCCCTCTTACCATTTTGTGCTGATCTCTTTATGGAGGATTTTGAAAGTAAAATCTTAACTCAAACAGACACTAAACCCACAGTATGGTGGAGATACGTGGACGATATCTTTATCGTTTGGAACCACACAAAAAAGGACCTGTTCGACTTTCTTAAGAAAATCAACTCGCTACACCACACAATCAAATTCACTCTAGAACTTGAAGATAACCAATTATCATTTCTGGACACTTTAATTAAGAAGCTTCCGAATGGTGGTATCAACCTCTCAGTTTACCGCAAACCTACCAATACAGGACGTTATTTACATTTCACTTCCTCACACCACATTTCTCAGAAACTTAGTATTGTACACATGTTGAAGAACCGTGCCTCTCTACTTACAACAGATCAACAAGACCTCCAGAAAGAACTATCCCTGATATCCACCAACCTTATCATGAATGGATTTCCTCGAAGACTCATCCACAAGATACTTTTCTCTGAACCCCGACAAAGACAACAAGATGATGTACGTTATATTTCTACCATCGTCATTCCATACTTAGGGACAGTTTCAAATAAGATTGCTAGACTCCTTAGACCACATAAAATAAGAGTGGCCTTTAAACCCACAGAAACGATTAGACAATTCTTAAGATTTCCAAAAGATAGCCATCCTTTCTCCAAATATGCTGGAGTTTATAACATACCATGCTCGTGTGGGTTGAATTACATCGGCCAAACTTCAAGGAGCCTTGAAATTAGGCAAAAAGAACATAACTTGAGAAATGAAAAGCTAAACCAGGTTTAGCTTTTCATTTCTCAAGAACGAACCATACCATAGAGTGGGATAGAAGCACAATTCCTTACATGGAGGAGGACTTCAGCTCCCGAATTTTTAAGGAGGCCACAACAGTTGCCCGCTGTACACAAAACCTTAACAGGAACCAAGGACTAATCTTGCCCGTGATCTGGAAGACCCTTATCAGATCCTTCAACACTTGCCAGAACTGAATTATAGTGCCAAATATAGAATGTTCCTAAATAACAAGTGAGATCATCCACGCTCTATGAATGTATTGTACACGCTCTGTTCTTTGTTTAATATAATTGGAATCTGTTGATTTTAGTTTGTAACAGTTTTTTACTTTTTAGTGCTTTACATCAGTTATGTACCCTGGAGATGCCAACAGACTTAGTTGGTGAAACTAGTTGGTATAACTTAGTTGTTTATTATATACGCTTAATCAATATAATCCCAATAAAAGTTTTTCCAGAGCTTTTTGGTCAAGAAAATTAAACTTTTTTTAACAGGATTAGATATTGCTCTCTCCCTTCTTGGACTGAACATTTTCTTGTAATCTTACTTGTCATAAGTACATCATGTCACTTTTTTTCCTCATCCTCAAAAAAAAACATGGCATCATTTTCCACCAAGGTATCACTTTTCATCCACCTAGCCCAGCTCAGCCAGTAACTCTGTACAAATCTGAAATCTGCCCAATCTTAGAACAGTGTTTTCATGTTTTGTATAGATCTCCCTAAAAATTCTTGATGCTGTGCAAAGGAGGGTGGTTCAGCTGTTTAGTAATCCATTGCACTGACTCATTTTAACCACTATCTCCTAGATGTCTGTCTCTTCTTAGATATGTCTATCTCTTCTAGGTACATCATTTGCACTGATCCATCAAATTAGCATCCAACAGTCCTCTGCTTTCCATTAAATTTCTTAAAACACAAGCAGTTGCTGCTTTGATATCTTTTTTTTTTTAGACTTCAATTAACACCCAACTTCCTTCTTCTAAAGAGTGAAGCAGGTTCAAACTGTTCTTTGGAATAACTTTTATCATGAAGTATTCCCAATAACTACGACCTCTATTTGTTAAAAAAAAAAAAAAAAAGAATAGGTTCTGTCTTTCTCTCTCTCTCACCTACATGTTTCACCATTGTACTATTGGTTCTTCAATCACTCCTGTGTGGGATTTATATCAAAAAAAGAAGTAAATACAGGTTTGCAGTGCATAAATACTCACTGTACCCAACTTCTATGTAGTTTCACCTAGACATATAAATTTAATTCATTTAAAACAAAACAAATGCCTGCTGATTAATTTATTATGTAAATTGCATTTGTTTAAGTACCATATTTTAAATAGACATCTTTACAGTATTAATGAAACTTAATTTTCCTTTCAGTGTGTGGTTATTGGTTTGCAGTCAACAGGAGAAGCACGCACATTAGAACAAATTGAAGAATCTGGAGGGGAATTAACAGATTTTGTTTCAACTGCAAAGTAAGTTGCTTTTATAGCAGAACACTTAAAAGGAGATAATTAAAAAATATATATTACATGTAAATTAGCCTAACAAGTATGAAAATGATTCAACATAATCATAAAAAGCCCAACATTTTATAATACTTCTCCTTCTTAGCAGCATCGTTTATTGCTACAACACTTGAATCTACAGCAGTTTTTTGCTTGACATACTTGAGAGACATTTTTTTCTGATTTTGCCACCGAAAATGCTCCACTTGAAACCATAATTGAGTTGATACACTTTGGTGCTGAGCTTAAATACCGGCTTTCATTAAATTCTATCCAGCTTCAGTAGATCTGTTGCTTTATATAATTTCAAATTGAAACTAAATTGCTTTGAAATAGATTGAAATCTTAGGGTCACTGAAGTTGTCAAAGTTAGATACTGGGAGGAGATCACCACATGGCCTTTTTGCAGAGAAGAGACTTGTGCTTCTGACCTAATGTCCAATATCACAGTCATGTGGTGCACACTGTTAGTAGGTTTCCATTGGATACTGAATGAATGAAGAGTTGGAACTTATACCAAATTGTATTCTGTATGTGATGAAATTTCATGCTATCTGGGATGTTGCTTGGTTAAAGAATATCCCTGCTGTTTTTGTCAGGGAATCAAGGTGAGCAGTGAAAAGTCAATTACTGGAACAACTGCATTAGCAGAACAACTGAAGATGGCACTATCAGCATACAATTAATGGAAAAGAAATTGAACTAGTAGAAGAATAAGAAAAGTACCATGTGGACATAATTGGGGTTTCTGACACAAAGAAGACACTAATCAGAAAAGATAATGATCAAGAAAACGTAGGAGTAGTAATAGAATGCAACACCAGACATGAAAATAAACTTCTTATTTGGAGACCAATTTCAACTAGCAATGAGAGCAAACTTGAAAATGTGGAATTGGAAAAATGAAACTTGTTTATGACAGTAGTCCTATAGAAGGTTTTCCTAAGGAGGAACAAGATGAGAAATTTTTTGAGTCAGTAGAGATAGTATTTGACATAATGAAATCAGAAAAGCTGGTCTGGTCCTTGTTGATCTACATAGCAGAGTAGAAAATGAATGCAAGGCATGTAGAAATGTTTTGGGAAGATTTAGAGGCAATGGTAATAATAATGGTAAGTGCCTGCAGGATTTATGTTCAGGACACAGATCAGTCATCACTAAGGATTCAATATAAAGATTTGCACAAATTCACATCAGAAAAGCCACAAAAAAGGAAGGTTTTATTGGCTATGTTATCATTGATATGGATATCTGTACACTGATTCAGGATTCAGGATTTTAAATTAGACATGATCATCAGTTTTAATTATTATTATTAAGAGGAGTCAGGGACTCATCGAGGTAGGCCACATACTACATGCGCTAGCTCTTGAATCCATTCACGCTGCTGGCACACACACAACATCCAGTGGCAATCCATTCCAATCATGCACCACTCTATAAGAGAAAAATCTGTTTCTCACCCCCTTCTTAGCAGCATTCATTCTCAGCTTCCAAGGATGCCCTCTTGCTCTTTCCCCTCCCTCCATAAAATAGAAAATTACATCATCTGTATGGCCCTTTCAGAAGTTTGTAAGTCTCAATCATATCACCCCTCTTTCTCCTGTTAGCTAGTGTCTGCAGTTTACAAATTCTCAATCTGTCTTCATAATCAGGATTCCATAATCCTAATATCATTTTTAACACCCTCCTTTGCACTCTCTCCACTGTATTAGAATCACAATGGAAACCAGGAGACCAGACCTGAACACAATAGTCCAAATGAGATCTTATCAAAGCCTTGTAAAGAGGCAAAATGACCCCTTATCTTTACATGTCAAAATTCATTTCTTCATTTCAGCATTGCAGTTATCTTTTGAGTTGTATTTGCAATCTTGGCTACATGGCCCTTGAACTGCAACTTCCTATCTACTAACACTCCAAGATCCCTTGCCTGATAAGTTTCTTCTAGCACAGCACTTCCCAAACTGTGAGCCGCGGCCCCCTTGGGGGCTGTAGGTTTTGTTGAGGGGGCCGTGAAATAATGAAAACAAATTTAAAATGTTTTAAGACTAAGTAGTTTTTTTTATTTTAAAAGAAACGTATTTAACTTTTATTTATTATTTCTTTTTTGTTATTTTTGAAATTTAAAAAAAAAATTTTAAATAAAAAAGTAATTCTAATATTTAAATAAAAATCAAAATTAATAATTTATATGTTATTTAAAATACATAAATTACAATCGGCTAAAAATGAACTATTAAAAATAATTGATTACTTTCCGGTCCCCTTTATATTATTATTACGTGACACCTCCAGGGAGTCCAAAGACTCATCTAGGGAGGGCACTTACTCTACATCTCTGTCTCCACCACTCAATTCATCAACTCTAACAACCCGCTACTATACCAACACCATCTGTTATTTTCTCAGACAATCACAAAAAATCCTTGCTCACGGCATGGACGTTTGTGATTTGTATATTATAGAATGTGAGCAAGTTGCTAAAAAAATATGACCTTCCCTTACTAAACCCATGGTTATGGCAAAGTAGAGAGAAGATTCTCTTTCAATCCATTTCTGAATGCTAATCCTAATCAACTTTTCCAAAATCTTCACAACTCCTGAGATATTGATTGGTTGATAGTTGGATTCATCAGCTTTGCACCACCCTTGTGTAATGGGCTTACCATGCATTCTTTCCACTCCTGCAGAATATTCCCTGTTCTGAGACTCAAATTATATAGCTGGTGAAGGGAATAGCCAGTTCAGCTGAACACTGTATCAACTGTCCTGATATCCCATCAGTTCCTATTGCAGAATTCTTATTCAGGTTGTGCAACAGCTCTAATGCATCCTCCTCATACACCTGAGTTTCTTCATCCAGTGAAGAAGTAACAGTGAGCTCAATGTTGCGCACACACTAGGTTGATAGCTTTTAGTAAAATGGACACTCATTAGTTGAACAGCCTTTTCTGCATCTTTACCCTCGCGCTATCTGCATTCAGTAGAGTTATTTTTTCATATTCATTCTTTCTTTTACTTGCAGCATATCGATAGAATTCTTGTGGATTGTCATTAGTATGCAGAGCCAGTTTCTTGTCATACTCAGACTTTGCTTTCCATACGACAGTTGTGACTATTCTAGCCTGCTGCTTATAACGTTCATAACAGATGTCATCCTTATGCAAACGGTATTCCTTCCACATCGTCCTTTTCTTATAAATCTCTTGCTTAATAAGATTACACATCCATTTGACTCCTACTCTATTTACTCTTTGAACTCTCGGGACACATCCTGATATCGCCTCATTTAAGTATTGTTTAAATGCTTCCCATGCACTGTCGATATTCTTTCCATCCAGCAACCAATCCCATTCCACTGAACTCGGTATACTTCTCATTTTGTCATAATTTCCTGCTTCGTAATTCAGCATGTAACCTTTTCTTAATGGAATATTTATAAACTTAGCCACTTGCTACATCGAGTACCACGTGATCACTATCACCAATCAGTGGAAGAATAGTTACATCTTTAACTGAAATGCCCTACAACACTATAATCAAATCTGACACTCTTTTACCTCAAGTTCCTTCTGTTGCATGCTGTTTACAACAGCTCATTAAATTAAGTTTCATTCTTCTCTTGAGAATTTACTACTACCCATCAATGTTTGGATAATTAAAGTCCCCTATTATGATTACTCTTCTTGGTGATGCATTTGTTCATCACTAGAAACTTATCCACCAGATCTGTAACAACACCCACTATGTATTTGATCTTGTTAGATTCCATCTTACATCAGATGACTTCAAACTCACTGCCACATGAAAAACTGTACTAGTATTGCAGCCATAGGTCTCAACTCTAACTGGATTCAAGTCATCTGATATCATTAGCAGTTTCTCCTCTCTTCTCCTGTCCTGTCTATCCTTCCTAAAAATACTGTACCCTTTACACTTGATACCAGTTAGTATGTCTGATTCTCATAGCCTACAATCTGAGGTCCCAACATATTGACCAAGGCAACAAACTCTACCCTTTGTTTCTGATACTCCTAGCAATAAGCTACCTGCATGTTCTTTTGTATACTCTTGTTTGTAGTCTGAATGACACAGTTGGGCAACTTGAAGGTCTCTATTCTCCTCTAGTGCCTTATATATGCAGACATCTTTGCACACATTTGATGGGTTAGATTCAGACGAAGTCGAAATCTTTCTCTCGTAATTATTCCCATGATGAAGCCCATTCTTGTCATTAACACAGTTACACAACATTGTCTCTCTCTTATACACATATTCTCACCATTCCCCTCATTATAATTTAGATTCCCTGACTCTCTGTGTTAGGTCTCATACTAGTTATTTTTTCAAGATTCCTAATATCAAATGCACTGAAGTGCAGTTCCTCTTATACAAATCCAGTCTTTCCTCAGACTTGCTCCACACATCCAAAAACTCATATCCGTTCCTTCTACGCAGCCTATGCATCGAATCATTTGACATCATAGCCCTTCTTCTTAATTTATTTTTGTCATATTCAGGTAATATGCTTATGATTTCACTTTCGTACTATTCATTCTCGCTTTTTCCAACAACCCTTTTATGTCCTCTCTTATACTGAACTTATCACTAGTTAAGTTCTTAGTACCTACTTTAAGTAGGATGAAATTGAATATGTTGAAAAGAAGACATAAGAAAGCTTTAAAAAAAGAATTAAAGATGAGCAGCTTTTATCGGTGAACTGTGACTCAATTATACAAATATTATTTTAAAAAAAAAAATGAAAATGAAAATATCCAAAAATGAGAACCAGAATTTGAGGTCTTAATAGCAAAGTCTGAAGAAAACTGACTGATTTGGCTAAGTAGCCATATAGTAAAATGGTTTGTGAGGATAGAAAAATAAGAATTTCATGGTGAATGTAAGAAGTCCCAGAACAGAAGAAAGCAATTGAAAGTTCGCAGCAAGTAAGTTGGCAGAGATACACTAAGAGAATACACAGAAAAAAAGCAAGAAAACTAAGTTGCATGTAAGACTAGCTATACAACAGTCATAGGAAGATATGCAGACATATCTTTCATAAGAATGTAGAAGATAAATATCAGAAGGTGGCAAAATGTTCTGAAAGTTATTGAAAAAAGGTTAGAAATGGAGTAAAAGGAATCAGATGTAAAAGGTGGCATGAAAACTGAAACTAAAGATGTTCTTAATATTTTGAGTAATTACTTTGAAGGACTGTTAAAATTAAACAAGCAGTGACAGAACAGTGGTAGAAAATATTCAAGAGGAATTCAGTCAGGAGTGCATATCAATACTTCAGGTACAATTAAAGTTGTCAAGAGCTTGAAATGTGCAAATGCAGCCAGGACAGATGTTATTCATTCGGAAATGCTGAAATGTCGAGGTATCCAAGTTTTACAGTGACTATACTAGCTCAGGTATAGTTGCAATTCAAGTGGCCTAGTCAAAAGATAAATTCTCAGTTTGTCCCAGAACACTCATTGGAAAACTGAAGAAAACATTGATTAATTTATCAAGGATAAAAAAAAAAATTAGATCTCTGTGGTGGACTTTGGAAGTAGTCATGGGAAAGATGAAAGCATGTTGAAAGTGTCTAGCAAGTAAATCAGCATGTACTCTGAGATAATATAAAGAAAAATGTGAGAAAGCGAAGCACTGTATAAAATCAGCTAAACAAAAGTCATGGGAAGGTGATAGTAGAAGATAAATATCAGGAAAATGGCAAATTGAAAAAGCCAAGAAAGATATAAAAGGAATCAGATGAAAAAGGTGGTAAGAAAACTGAAACTAAAGATGTTCTTGGATTTTTCATTATCAAAAAAGCCAAGATATGGAGGAATTAAAGATGATAAATACAGTCCTCCAGCTTTTTCAAGAACCTTCTTAACTAAGATTCTTTTCTTCTCCTTAATCTATGGATTTTTATTGTAAATAATAAAAAAAAAAATTGCAATATCTGTTTTTGATGCTGTATAAACCCTTAGAATAAAATCTACAAAAATTCTGGTAGCAAATTGATTAAAAGTTCTAGATTACTTCATTTTGGCATGTCAGTTATGTAGTAAAATTTTTGCTGTTTCTGTGATGAACTTCCTTTAAAAATTTATTCAGAATTCAGTTTATACGCTAGTTAGTTTTGTTGAAATTTATTGTTTTAATTTTTTTTTTTTTTAACATGTTCTGTATTTCTGTTTCAGAGGTGTTTTTCAGAGTGTAATTGAGAAACATTTTCCAGCTTCAAACAGGAAAAAAACTTTAAGACTCCTTGGTCTTAATAGTCCATTACCTGAGCATAGCCCAGGCAGTTCTCCTACACCAACAACATCAAGTGGTGGGAAGCGCAAACCACGTAAGTTGACATTTGTGTCATGATGTGATGCTTCATTGAAAGATCATGTATTCTGGTTGCATATCATTGGTCAAAAAAAATTTTACAAGTCATCTTAGAAGATGAGCTAATTTCAAAAAACTATAAAATATGTTGAAAGTTTATTTTTCACTTGGTTAGACTATAATAAATTTAGTTTAATCCTTTATCCAAGTGTGAGGAAACAAAGTTTGCACCTGAAAGTATCTTCAGGACTGGGGTAAGGTAGTACAACACCAGGCAACTCATTGCAAAGGTGGAGCAAGCTTACATCACTCCTATCTCAGTATCTCCCATAATGCAAAACACATCTCCTTGCGGATATGTATAATGTTATGCATTAAGGAAAGGGCCACTACCCAGACTAGTTTCGACCTTTATTTGTTTGCTCACACTTGGATAAAAGATTAAACTAAATTTATTATGGTCTAACCAAGTGAAAAATAAACTTTCAACATCTTTCTTTAAATCCAGAGTAATTTAATAAAAAAAGGTGGCACACCTTTTGGCAACTCCTATAGGTAGAGATGACCTTGTTGTTACTTCTGCCTGGTATCTCCACCTCTGGACCTGGCTCCCACTAAAGAGCCCTCAATAAAGGTCAAAACTAGTCTGGGTAGTGGCTGTTTTTGTGCTCTGAAGATGCTGGATATAATATTAGTAAATAAGTTAAATAAATGTTACCATATTTTTCACCTTATAAGACGCATTGTTATATTGGATGCATCAAAATTTTCATGTAAATGAGATAAAAAAAAGTTTATTAGATAAAAAAAAAAACAATTATTCTTAAAAAATCATTAAAAATCTAACGTAATATATATATATATATATATATACACACACACACACTATAAACAATAATTTTTATAAATTTCACTAATTCTTTCAAAATCTATTCATCTTCACATGTGTGATCAGTTTGAATTCGTCTGCCCTTTTTTTTTTGTGATATTTTTGTTTATGCATGCATACATAAATAATTTCTCTTCATAAATCTGAAGCACCATGATGGTGACTCTGTAAAATCAATTATATTTCTTTCTGTTTTCAATAATTTTGCTCATTGAATAATCATTTTTGTAGGTACGCAGCAACCCAATCTTCTTTGATCCATTATCCAAGTTTTTAATTCATTTTCAATTTCTGGCCATTTTGCTGGTTTTCTGCAGGGATTGTGTTTTTTTAGAATTTACTTCTATTAATTGTTGCTGTAGTTTCCTTCAAATTCGTACATTTTTTCTGTAGGTGGAGGCACAAAGTGCCTCTCTGCTGCCCTATTGCTATTCTTTTTTGTGTACTCAGTTGCACTACAAACCCATTAAGGACTGAATTATTTTCCGCGTTTTAAAATTCTTACCACTGACTAAATTGAGTTAATTGATGTTACTGGAGTGGGAATATACTATTTTTTTATATCTCGCATGTCAGATTTATGAAATGTAGCATGTGACCATATGGTTATGCTAGTCCTTTATATGAACAAAATAAGAAAATGTTTATTATTTTTACTTATGGCTTACAAACAAATAAACATGTCAACATGTTTTAAATTACAAAAAAATACAAATTTCAACCTCCATGGACATTTAAAAAACTATGGTGCATGATATTTGACAAAACATCCCACACAAACTCCTGCATCACATTTTCTACATTGTGTACGTCCCACAGATTTACAGAATCATCCTGCACAACTTCTTTTCTTGTTTCCTGGCACATTTTCAACAAAATGGTACATTCGATCATATCTAATATCAGACATCACACTACCATCAGTTTTGGAGGTTGATGGGTGCCCCCCTCCTTTTGGAGGTTTCTGATATGGCGAGTAAGGTACATCTGTACAATCTCTCAGCAAAAGTTGAGCCTGGGATATGTCCGATCCTGTTTCCTTCATTATTATCCATGCTTTGTTGATGCAGACATCAAGCAACCAGGTGAATATGCACCACCACCATTTTTTCCCTCGAATGCCAATTCTGTATGTACCAATATCAGCATCCATTTAATCCGTTCCACCCAGATAATTGTTGTATTCGGCCTAGGAATTTTCACCCTCTTCTTGGCAGCTTGTGAATAGCGATCAGCCACAGCGAGAGGAGATATACCTTCATCATTGGAAGAAACTGTCACAACTGAGTTGTCCATCCATCTAGTAATAATTATGTTTTCATTCAGGCTGTATGTATAATCATATGATCCTCTTTCTTTCTTTTTCATGGTTCTGGCTTACTTAGAGGACAGCCCTTTGGGACTCGATTCTGACGTATGGTTCCAGTCCCCTCAATAGCTATGCTCCTTCAGATGTACCTGGAGGTTCATGCTGGTGAATAAGTTGTCGAAGTACAATCTGTATGGAAGTTGGGTTGTGACCTCTCCTCATAATGTAAAGCAGTATTACATCTCCTAGGAGCTGTGTGTTTTTACATTATGAGAAAAATATCAAGGATAGTGAAGAAGCTTGCTCCACCTTTGCTTCGAGTTGCCTTGGTGTTGTACTACCAGGTGGTCACTTACGCTTGGATTTCCCAATAGAAGTTGTCTCTTATCATCTGGCAAATCATCAGTCATTTGCAACGTTGGAGCAACCGCTTTACCGCACTTCACCTCATAGACACAATTGGCATTGGGGATAGAACCTTGATAGACCTCAAAGTTTACTAAGTATCCATTCTTTTTACATCCAGGCACTAAACTTTGTAACCGAAACATGTTGGTTTACCTCTTATGAATTGTTTGCAGCCATGCTGCCCATAATACTCAATTGCTTTCATCATCATAGTTCATTTCACGCTGTGGTTTGAAATTATGCACAAAATGTAATTTTATCTTGTTCATGAGAGGCCTAAGTTTACTCTTTTGTCTGCCTCATCTAGTTTACTATTATCAGCACAATGCAAAAATCGCATGATTTGTATAAATCGGCCTCTTCTCATTGCATTATAAACTATATTATGAAACAACATTATAAACTACATGAATCTCAGCAACACTTTTTTCCTGGTAAGTTATTAACCAGAGAGAATCAGTATCCCCAAGAAACGCTTCATATCTTCTGCTGTTATGTCTGGACATGGGCAATTTTTCCAGGTATTGTATTTATTTGATTTAGTCACTAATAAATCAATAATGTCATCATCAATAAACATTTCAAATAACTCAGTGCATGTCTTATTTCTATAGACACTGAAATCAGGCAACGGAAAAAACACTGGACTCGTCTGTAGTATGTCATCATGTGACCAACTACGCACTTTCTGTCACTTAGACCCTTTTTCAGTTTCACTGGTTTCCTGGTCTTCCTCTTCATTATCTCTATCCTTTGTATCCTAATTTCCTATTCTAGAACTGCTTCATCAGGAGCTCGTAGCTATTTTCCAGTTAGGTTTTCGATGAGACCACCTTCATCTTCATCAGACTCATCATGCACTTCTGGGGGGGGGCTCTATATATGCTTCAGTGAGGTCAAGATCATCATCTTCAAGAATATCTAGTATTTCTTTCACAGATAAGCTGAAAGGAGAATGGTTAATTGAAATTACACAGAAATATTTCTAAGATAAAAATGACTACATAGAAGACTAGTGTGATCAAATGGTAACACTACATTATAACCTACTTTTAACATATAATTATTATATATAAAGTTGTAAAAACAATATATTACTCTTCTTTAATGTTTTCACAATATGAATATGTTGATAGAAGTTATAGAAGTTTCAGAGCAAGTTATAAAGCAAGAAGCTAGACTTACCTGTTCTTATAAGCCATTTTAGATTCACAGATTCCATGTACTGTTTTATTTCAGCTACCACAAGATGGCATAAAAGGCTAGATCAGAAACTCCATCTATTGTTAATAGTTTGAACTATTACCAAGCCTGAAAGTATAAAACATTTACTGATTTTAGATTATTTGGTTACAGAGAATAAAAAATGTAAATCATTGCATGCTCTGACCATATGGTAATACTAGTCCTTAATGGGTTAAAAACAATGGTATAGCTATATCTGTACTACATAGAATCCATGGGTTATAAAAAAAAATTAAATATAATAATGTATTAATAGTTTAAACGTGTGACCGTGCAACTATTCAAACTGATCACGCACTACTGACAAGCAGTGATGCACCGTAAGTGCACATACATAAAAAGCACACAGGTGTATAAGATGCATTGATTTATAAGATATTCAGATTATAGAATGCATTCTGATTTTCAGATAAATTTTAGGTACAAAAAAAAAGCACATCTTATGAGGCATACTGTAATTATTTTCTTATTATTCTTGTGATGTGAATTAATACTGTATAATAAATTAATATCAGTTTGAATATGTAGCTGAAAGTGCTGTAAGAAATACCTCTTTTAACTCAAATATCGATGTTGGTTTTTCTTCTCACATTCTTGAATGCTAACAATTTGGAGAAAAGAGCAAAGCTAATAATAAAGGCAAATACCCGTTGGATTTCTGCTCAGGGAATTGACTGGTTATTACTAACACCATGTTCCAACATAAAAATGTGCACAAATTCATCTGGAGAAAAGAGGCAAGGAATAAGAACAGTTTCATTGACTATGTTATTGTTGATAGTGATGTTTTCTTCCTGGTGCAGGACACTAGAGTGTACAGAGGATTTGAAATTGGAAGTGATCACTATTTAGTCTCGAGCAGGATAAAGTTGAATTTCATATTGAAAAGAAGAACATATAAGAAAGTTTTAGAAAGAATAAAAGTTCAGCAACTCTCAGATGTGAACAGTAGACTAAAATACACAAAAATTGTTGAAGAAAAAATGAAAGAGTTTGAGAACAGGAACCAAACCTTAGAGATTCAATGGCAAGCTCTGAATAAAACATTGATTGATTCAGCCAGAGAGGCATGAGGTGAAGTTGTCTGCAAGGATAGAAAAATCAGAACTCCATGGTGGACACAGGAAGTTAAAGAGGCAGTGAAGGAAAATAAGAAAGCATATCAAAAGTTCCTGGTAAAAAAGTCAGCTTGTGCTCTTAGAGAATATAGAGACAAATGCAAGAATGCTAAACACCTTGTAAAACTAGCTAAACAAAAGTCATGGGTAAAACTAGCTAAACATCTTCATTAAAAATTGTGCCCGAGTAACTGAAATATTTTACTTGTTCTGTAGGCTCTCCATTCATGATGCAGTTGATAATTTCAATGTTTCTACCTATTTTCATTGTCTTTGTCTGCTATTGCTGATTTACATACCAAATTTATTACAACAGGTATTCAAATTCAGTCAGGGAATCTTGCAGACTTATACTGCATTTATTTAAAAGAAGGACATCATCTGCATAAAGTAAACAGCTGAAATTTACATCTCTAATTTTGATATCAGGTTTAATTCCACTTTTCTTCATAATGTGATCAATATAGATAATGAGTAACAGAGGGGATAATGTCCATCTTTGTCTGACACTAGATTTAACACTAAACCACCTTCCTGTACTTCCTGCAATTCTAAATGCTGACTTACAACTCAAATAAAGACTAAGTATTGCTTGATATAATGCTCCATTGACACCACACAACTGTAACGTTTTGAATAGCTTCTCTCTTGGCACCTTATCATATGCCTTTTCCAGATCTACAAAACTTAAATACAGATCTTTGTTATATTCCCATGATTTCTCAACTATTTATTGTAAAGTGAAAATCTGATCCTGTCAGCCAATTTGGCAAGAATCCAGCTTATTTTTCACCAAGCTACCTTTCCACAATCCTCAAGAATACTTGCATAACTTTTACCTCAGTAGGGAAATACCCTCTGTAATTCTCACATTCAGTTTTATTTCCCTTTTTTATAAATGGGTACTATGAGAACTCTACTCCAATCATTGGGAATTCGTCCCTCTGTCCAGGCTTTTTGAACTATGCAGTGCAGCCACTGTAAGACTCTTATACTGCCATACTTCAGCATTTCTGGTCGAATATCATCTACTCCTGCTTTTGATGAGATTTTTTCTACTTCAAGTATGGATATGTATTCCTGATTGCATGCCTTTTGAGTGTTTATTACCACTGTGCTATCACTGCTTGTTTCATTTATCAATTCATTTATCAAGATTCCCTGACTGAATTTGAATACCTGTTGTAATAAATTTGGTATGTAAATCAGCAATAGCAGACAAAGACAATGAAAATAGGTAGAAACATTGAAATTATCAACTGCATCATGAATGGAGAACCTACAGAACAAGTAAAATATTTCAGTTACTCATGCACAATTTTTAATGAAGATGGTAAATTAAATATGGAAATAAACAACAGAATCAACAAAGTCAAGTATGGTAGGAAGCCAACTGAATAAATTTATATGGAGTAAGAGAGAAATTAGTAAAAAAACTAAATTAGCTATATAGAAGACAGTGTTCAAACCTGTTTATCTTATGGATCTGAGAGCTGGGTTAGAAATAAAACACTTGACCAAAGACTAGAGATCACAGATATGAGTGAGTCATGAGAAAGATTACAAGCGTGAATGGATGTCATTAATGGTAATATTATATTAAAAATGAAGGTATTAGGAAAGGACTTGCCATTGTTATCCAGAATTAGCAGAGCTAATCTCAGGTGTTATGGTCACTTAAATAGAATGGGAGAGGAAAGCTAAAGTAAAACAAGTGTTCTCTGCCAGGTTGGTAGGAAAAAGACCCAGAGGAAGACCACGACTTAGGTGAATTGATACAATAAAAAGTACCTCAGAAGACAGAAATATAAGATTGATAATGTTGTATTCTTGACAGGTAACAGATTGATTTGAAGGGAAATTGTTGATTGGAGGTAAGTTCTTCATGATGTAAGTAATGATGTAAGTTCTTCATGTAGTACTATCATAATATCCTGTACATTCCTTGAGGGTATGTCAGGAATTTGATGATGTTCACAAAAGAAAAGCTAATTTTCTGAAATGTAATAAATAAACACTTATCTCAAGGAACATGTTGATTACCTTATTATCAGAATGGATTCGCCCACTTCTGCAATGTGCAGAAGTGTTGAGGGGTCTTGCACCTGTGGCCGAACTGTACTCCTAAACACATCCAGTGCAATTCTCCTGGATTCTCCAACTAAATTTAAAACACATGGGACAGAGTGAAAGAGAAAAGGTTTTCAAACCATTACAATCATATGGGGTAAGTCGGCAGTTAGAATTAAAGGAAGTACAGGATTGTGGTTTAATGAAAAATAAGAGGTAAGACGAGGATGAATATTATCTCCACTCTTATTTATCATCTATATGGATCACATTAAGAAAGAAAGTGGCATTAGGCCTGATATAAGAATTGCAGATGTCAAACTTAGCTCTTTGCTTTATGCAGATGATGTTGTACTGCTAAATACATCTGTTTCCAGTAGATGTAAGAAATATGGCATGAAATTCAGCAATAAAAAGACACAAACTATGAAAATAGGCAGGAAAACATAGAAAACTTCAGCTGTATTTTGAATGGAGATCCTACAGAAAAATTAAATATATTAAATAATAAACAAATTGAACAATTAAATAAATAAAGCAAGTAATGCAGAGTGGTTGGCATGTGTGCTCTTCATTCGAACCTCCAGAAGGCTGTAGGTTCGAGTCCTGCTGTGGGCGTGGATGTTTGTGGTGATCTGTGACTATGTTAGTTGTAGATTGGGTGGAGACAGGGAGATTTGGAGTGGGCATCCTCCCTCGATTGAGTCCCTTGGGCTCTCTGTAGGTGTTGGGTAATAATATTATTATTTCAACGGAATAAGCAAAGCTGGTATGGTTGGTAGCCAGATGAATATATTTATATGGAATAAGAGAGAAATTAGCCAAAACACCAAACTATCAGTATACAAGATAGTGTTCAAACTAGTTTTAAGGTATGGATCAGAGTTTACAATAAAGGTATTTCTTTATTGCAATAGCAATAAAGCACTCAATAAAAGACTACAAAATTCTTCATAAAAGACTACAAAATTCTTCATAAAAGACTACAAAATTGAGAAGAATGAACAGATGGTATCAATGGCAGAATCATATTAAAAAGGAACTTAACATTGTTAGCATTCATTTAACAACCTCTTTTTGGCCTGAATCCAGCTTTTCTTCCACAATCCTTCTCAACCGTTTCTCAAGTATACTTGCATAAATCTTACCAAGAACACTCAGTAGAGAAATACCTTTGTAATTCTCACATTCAGTTTTATTTCCCTTTTTATATTTATATATGGGTACTATGAAAGCTCTACTCCAATCATCTGCAATTCGTCCCTCTATCTAGGCTTTCTGAACTATGCAGTGCAGCCACTGTAAGACAAAAACCTTCATACTTGAGCATTTCTGGTCGAATATCATCTATTCCTGTTGCCTTTCCACATTTCAGGCATTTGATGGCTTTTTCTACTTCTGACTGCATGCCTCTTGAGTATTTTTTACCACTGTGCTATCACTGCTTGTTTCATTTAGCAATTTTTCGAAGTAATTACTCCATACTTCAAGCATATCTTTCTCTACAGCTTTCATGTCGCCTTAATCATCTCTGATTCCTTTTACAGTGCTCTTTCCTCCATTTCAGAGCTTTTTCAACAGCCTCCAGAATATTTTGCCGCCTTGCTGATATTTATTTTCTATGTTTTTACCAAAATCTTCCTATGACTTTTTTAGCTAGTTTTACACAGTGTTTAGCTTTCTTACATTTGTCTCTGTATTCTCTAAGAGCACAAGCTGAATAATTCACCAGGAACTTTAGATATGCTTTGTTTTCCTTCACTGTTTCTTTAACTTCTGTGTCCACCATGGAGTTCTGATTTTGCTATCATTGCAGACAACCTCACCACTTGCCTCTCTGACTGAATGAATCGGTGTTTTCTTCAGGGTTTGCAACTGAATGTCCAACGTTTAGTTTCTGCTCTCAAACATTTTTTCTCGAATAATGTTTGTGTGTTTTAGTCTACAGTTCATATCTCAGAGCTGCTCAACTTTTTGCTTTAAAACTTTCTTACACGTTCTTCAAGGATGGGCTGGCAATTCTTACATGAACGGGCTTGCAATTTGGGATTTAGCTGACCTAATTTCATTCTTATTGGCTTAAACCAAAATACAAAATTATGATGCAACATGACAGAATTTCATGCCGGCTGGGGCATCGCCTGGTTAAACAAGGCCCCTGTTTTTTTCGCCTGGGAACCAGGGCAAACAGCGAAAAGTCGGCTATTGGAACAGATCTGAAAACACACCCCATCTCAACATCACCAGAGTTAAAGATTGATACTATCAACATAAGAAGCCTGAATGGCAAAGAAATCGAGCTAGCTGAGGAATTGGATAAGTAGTACCAGACTGACATAATAGGGGTGAGTGAAACAAAAAAAAAAAAAAAAAAAAAAAACTGGTGAGATTTTTTTCTGAGCAATAAATACAAAATGTTATATTCAGGCATATGAGGCTAAATATGAGGCTAATCTTCTTGATTGGCAGGCATTCTCAAGTAGAGTGATGCAGGCTAATATCAGAATGGAGAACTGGACAATGAGACTTAATTGTGCCTATGGTCCAACAGAAGGTTCTACTAAGGTAGAAGTGTAAGGATTTTTTGAGGCTTTAGAGAAACCAACTGACACCATGAAAAAGGAAAAGATCCTTGTTGGGGATCTAAATAGCAGAGTAGGAAAGGATTGTTAGACATATGAAAATATTTTGGGAAAATTTGGAAAAAAGAGCAAAGCTAATAATAATGGCAAATACTTATTGGATTTCTTCTCGGGACATGGACTTGTTATTACTAACACCATGTTCCAACATAAAAATGTGCACAAATTCACATGGAGAGAAGAGGCAAGGAATAAGAAAAGTCTCATTGAAAATGTTATTGTCGATAGTGAAGTTTTCTTCCTGTTACAGGACACCAGATTTGAAATTATAAGTGATCACTATTTAGTCTTGAGCAGGATAAAATTGAATTTCGTATTGAAAAGAAGAAAATATAAGAAAGTTTTAGAAAGAATAAAAGTTCAGCAACTCTCAGATGTGAACGGTAGACTAAAATACACAAAGATTGTTGAAGAAAAAATGAAAAAGTTTGAGAACAAGAACCAAACCCTAGAGATCCAGTGGCAAGCTCTGAATGAAACATTGATTGATTCAGCCAGAGAGGTATGTGGTGAGGTTGTCTGCAAGGATAGAAAAATCAGAACTCCATGGTGGACCGCAGGCAGGGGCATGCCAAGGGTATTTGCCATCCGGATGCAAACTTTTATCGGCCACCCCTAATACTGCAATGTATAATCCAAATTAGATATTAGCTACATAAAATTCCTCCCTATCAATGTTGCCACCCATAGTGCGGTGCACCCTCAGGTTGGCGTGGCCCTGGACACAGTTAAAGAGGCAGTGAAGGAAAAGAAGAAAGCATATCAAAAGTTTCTGGCAAATAATTCAGCTAGTGGTCTCAGTGAATACAGAGACAAATGTAAGAAAGCTAAACACTGTATTACTAGCTAAACAAAAGTCATGGGAAGACTTTGGTAAGAACATAGAAAATAAATATCAAGGAGGTGGCAAGATATTCTGGAGGTTGTTGAAGAAGCTGAGAAATGGAGGAAAGAGTGTTATAAAAGTAATTAGAGATGATAAAGGTGACATGAAAACTGGATAAAAAGATATCCTTGAAGTATGGAGTAATTACTTCAAAAAATTGCTAAATGAAACAAACAGTGATAGCACAGTGGTAAAAAACACTCATCAAGCATACAGTCAAGAATACATATCCATACTTGAAGTAGAAAAAGCCATCAAAGGCTTGAAATGTGGAAAGACAACAGCAGTAGATGATATTTGACCAGAAATGCTGAAGTATGGAGGTATAAAAGTTTTATAGTGTGGCTGCACTGCATAGTTCAAAACTCCTGGACAGAGGGATGAATTCCCGATGATTGGAGTAGAACTCTAATAGTACCGACATATATGAAAAGGGAAATAAAACTGAATGAAAATTACAGAGGGCATTTCCCTACTGAGTTTTCCTGGTAAGATTTATGCAAGTATTCTTGAGAAATGGTTGAGAAGAATTGTAGAAGTAAAGCTTGGTGAAGAACAAGCTGGATTCAGGCCAAATAGAGGCTGTCAGGATTAGATCTTTATTTTATGACAAATAGCTCAGAAATCATGTGAATATAACAAAGATCTGTATTTAAGTTTTGTAGATCTGGAAAAGGTATATGACAAGGTGCCAAGAGAGAAGTTATTCAAACCGCTACAGTTATGTGGTGTCAATGGGGCATTATATCAAGCTGTACTTAGTCTTTATTTGAGTTGTAAGTCAGCAGTTAGAATTGAAGGAAGTACAGGAAGATGGTGTAATGTTACATCTGGTGTCAGATAAGGATGTACATTATCCCCTCTGTTATTCATTATTTATATGAATCACATTATGAAGGAAAGTGGTATTAAACCTGATATCAAAATTGGAGATGTTAATGTCAGCTCTTTGCTTTATGCGGAAGATGTTATACTTCTAAATAAATCTGCTACAAGTTTGCAAGATTCGCTGACTAAATTGAATAATTGTTGTAATAGATATGGTATGAAGGTCAGCAATAGCAAGACAGAGACAATGAAAATAGGCAGAAGCATTGAAAATGTCAACTAAATTGTTAATGGAGAACCTGTGGAACAAGTAAACCTGAAATCTACTTAGGAACGATTTTTAGTGAAGATGGTAAATTAAATATGCAAGTAGACAACAGAATCAATAAAGCTGGCATGGTAGGAAATCAATTGAATAAATTCATATGAGAGAAATTAGTGAGAACACTAAATTAGCTGTAACAAGACAGTGTTCAAACTAGTTTTAACTTATGGATCTGAGAACTGGGTCAGAAGTAAAACACTTGACCAAAGACTAGAGACAGCAAACATAAGAGTCCTGAAAAAGATTAGGGGCACGAACAGATGGCATCAATTGCAATATCATATTAAAAACGAGGATATTAGGAAAGAACTTGACTTTGTCAGCATCCGGGAATGTGTTAGCAGAGCTAATCTCAGGTGGTATGGCAACTTAAACAGAATGTTGAGGAAAGATTAGCAAAACAAGTGTTCTCTGCCAGGTTGGCAGCAAAACGACCCAGAGGATGACCAAGATATAGGTGGATTGATACGATAAAAAGTGCTTCAGAAGATAGAAATATAAGATCTGATAATGTTGGAGTCTTGAGAAATAACACTGATTTGGAGGAAAATTGTAGATAGGAAGTTAGTAATGATGTAAATTAGTACTATCATATCCTGTACACCTCCTTGAGGGTCCATGGCGGGAATTTGATGATGATGATACACTTTCATCTTCTTTTCAATATGAAATTCAGTTTTATTCTGCTCAAGACTAAATGGTGATCACTTCCAATTTCAAATCCTCTGTACAGTAGTGTCCTACACCAGTGAGAAAACATCACTATCAACAATAATGCAGTCAATGAGACTTTCTTATTCCTTTCCTCTTGTCTCCATGTCCTAAACAGAAATCCAACAGGTATTTACCATTATTATTAGCTTTGCTCTTTTCTCCATATGTTCCCAAAATATTTCTGTATGTCTGGTAATTATTTCTGACTCTGCTATTTAGATATCCAACAAGGACCAACTTTTCCTTTTTCATCATGTCACTTGCTTTCTCTAAAGCCCAAAAAATTTTTCCACTTCTACCTTAGTACAGGGTGTCCCAAAATTCACGCAAGAAGTAATTTTGATAGAAATCACAGGTTTTTAATTAAAAATTGTAATTTCTTATTGATTCATAAAGTATACAGTATAGGGTTATGAATGGAATAGCATATCGGGTAAATGGCCTCCACGGTTTTGCTGGTACATACGCACTCTTTTGTCGAAATTTTCCATGACCGTTTTGCTTAAATGTGGCTGAATTTCGTTGATACAGTGCTCAATTTCCTCCTTCGAGGTGTGGGTGGTCGTGGGCGTGTTGGCATAAACCTTAGACTTTAAAAAACCCCAAAGAAAAAAGTCCAACTGCGTTAAGTCACATGATCTAGGCGGCCAATTCTGATCACCAAAACGGGAAATTACACAACCAGGAAATGATTCATGCAGTAATTGAATTGTTTCTTGGGCTGTATGGCATGACCATCTTGTTGAAACCACATGTTCTCCTCATGCATATTTTGCAATTTAGGCACAAAAAAACTGGATTATCATGTCACAAAAGCGAGCACCATTAACTGTTATTGCCTTACCAGCCGCATTTTCGAAGAAGAATGGACTGATGATGCCTCCAGCCCAAAATCCGCACCAAACAGTGACACGTTGTGGATGCATTTGTTTCTCAACAATCACTTGTGGATTTTCTGAACCCCCAAATGCAACAATTTTGTCGATTAACGAAGCCATCAAGATGAAAATGAGCCTCATCGCTGAAGATGATTTTGTTCGAAAAATAAGCATCCACTTGTTGTTGTTCCATAATCCATTCAACGAACTCTCTTCACTGTGTGTGGTCAGTAGGCTTCAGTTCTTGAGTCAGTCGAACTTTGTAAGCATAAAGATGCAAATCTTTTGTGAGAATACGCTGTAGAGAGCTTCTCGAAATGCCCAATTCAAGACCACGGTGCCAAATTGATGTTCCTGGACTCTCAGCAACACTCTCACGAACTGCTTCGATGCTTTCTGTTGAACGACTTGTTAAAGGATGGCCAGAGTGTATAAGATCACTAATTGATCCAGTTTCCTTGAATTTTTTAATTCAAATTTCCACAGTTGATGAAATTAAATCACTATTCCGACCATATTTTGTACGAAAATTGCGAACTGTAGCTGCCAAACCTTCATTATTTTTAAAATATTGCTCAACAATGAAAATGTGTTGTTCTTTCATGTAGCGCTCCATTTTTAATAACCCTGAACTGTCAGCTGTCCTGCTGTCTTTTTTTTTTCGTTGGCAACACTTTACCGCACAAATGGCGCTAAATTTAAATCTTGCATGAATATTGGGACACCCTGTAGAACCTTCTCTGGGACCATAGGCACAAGTGTTTCATTGTTCAGTTCCTGATTGTGATATTTGCCCACATCACTATACTTGATACTACTTGCTATTCAAGAAGATTAGCCTTGTATTTAGTGTTGAAGAACATATCTGCTCCCTCTTTTCCCTGATTGTTATTGCCCGAATATGACATTTTATATTTATTGCTTAGAAAGTCTCGCCAGTT
Organism: Typopeltis vanoorti; assembly: GCF_054136105.1. Classification (NCBI taxonomy): domain Eukaryota; kingdom Metazoa; phylum Arthropoda; class Arachnida; order Uropygi; family Thelyphonidae; genus Typopeltis; species Typopeltis vanoorti. The sequence goes on along the minus strand of NC_143567.1, from coordinate 10,893,852 downwards.
TTTGTCTTTTTTTGTTTCACTTTGTCGTCCCTATTATGTCAATCTAGTAATTATCTAATTCTTCTGTTAGTTCCATTTCTTTGCCATTCAAGCTTCTTATGTTGATAATACCGATCTTGAACTTTGATATGAAATTGGGGTGTGTTTGTGTGGTTTCAGCAGAATTAGACATGTCCAAATTACCTCTTTACATTATGTGAATAATGTGGTATAGTCTGCCCACAATGACAACCATAGCTGGCACAGTGCCAAGAAGATTCAATTCATGTCGAAGGGAAGAAACGAATAAGGTGATGTGTAGATTCGTCACCAATAATAAAAATAAGTAAACATAATAACTGAGAGACCTCCACATAGTGTTTAAAGAAATGCAGAGAACCGACCAATGCTTCTGATCTAATTTCCAGTCCTCACCTTCTCGTGCTGCACCAGGTTAGGTATCTACCTAGATAATGAATGAATGAGGATGGACTGGCAATTTAAGATTTAGACAACCAAATTGTATTGGCTTAAACCAGTAAAATCATGCCAGCTGGGGAGTCTGCCGGTTATCCCTGTTCTTTTCACTGTTTACCCTGATTCCCTGGTGAAAACAACAGGGATAACCGGGAGACTCCCCAGCTGGCATGATTTTACTGGTTTAAGCCAATACAATTTGGTTGTCTAAATCTTAAATTGCCAGTCAGTCCATCCTCATTCATTCATTATCTAGGTAGATACCTAACCTGGTGCACCACGAGAAGGTGAGGACTGGAAATTAGATCAGAAGCATTGGTCGGTTCTCTGCATTTCTTTAAAGACTATGTGGAGGTCTCTCAGTTATGTTTACTTATATTTATTATTGGTGACGAATCCACACATCACTTTATTTGTTTCTCCCCTTCAACATGAATTGAATCGTCTTGGCACTGTGCCAGCTATGGTTGTCATTGTGGGTAGACTATACCACATTATTCACATAATTTAAAGAGGTAATTTGGACATGTCTAATTCTAATATCATACCAAATGTAAGTTCTATAATTGTCTGTGTGAGAAATTGATCTGAAGATATGTGGAAGATTATCAGAGATAAAACATGATTTGCTACTCATGCATGAGATCTCATTCAAAACAGATATTGTTGTCTTAAAACTGCACATTTTTTGAGACAGTTCTCTGATGAATACCGGTATCCCTCGATTAACGCAGTTAATTAATCCCTCAATGTTACCGCATATATCAAAATTGCGTTAATCAAATCTAATAATCAATGGTAAAAATTACAATTCGTCCATGAATACAGATCAATTACTGTATTAATAATTCGTTTTATATGGTACTCTTTTAGGAAAGATAAAAAATGAATGCAAAGTAAATGTTTAATAAATACTTGTACCTACGTTATTTACTGCAATTTTTTAATCAAAAGAAGTTATCAAGAGCCGTTTGAACAGTTTTAGTTTTTTTTCTTATCGACATAAATTCTTCGATAACAAGCATAATGACTCTCCAGACCTCAGCAAACAAGCAATAAAACATAAAGAAAAAACACTGTAAATATAATACGTGATGGTACAAATTAAGTGGATATTGAATCCAACATTATTTCATAGCCGAATATAGATACTACAAGAGTTTCGTGCCGAATATAAATAAACTAAAAGTTTCGGCAGATGCAAGCATAAGCAACCTTATGGGCAACTCGTAGTAAAGGTGGAGTAAACTCCAGATCACTTTCCTTAGTATTTTCCATAATGTAAAGCACATCTCCTAGAGGACATGTATGATAAATAAGCCTTTGACTCTATTTTTCAGTTACAATCTAGAAATTATTGAACAAAGAATAAAAAACAACTACTAAACCATACTATGCTGACATTGGAGATCGCGGAATCTCCCAGATACAATTTACTGTCAAATATCACAAACCTTTACATGACATGTGTTAAATCAAACTGACAGCAAAAAAGTGCGGAATATCGCTCGTAACATATGAATGCACAGCTACTCATGACCTCCAAGCTATACACTGAATTGTGTAAGAATATTTATATTAAACATTTTATCTCTCAGATAAGCTGCGAGCTCTGCAAAGTTAAAGGCTCGTTAATCAAAACTCTTGGCGCGTATATCAAGGGATTGCCGCAATTAATTTCAGCGCGTTAATCAAATCCTGCGTTAAGCAAGGGATACCTGTATATGAGACTTCTGCAGATCAGATACTTGTTTTTTTTTTTTAATTTAATCGTTTTAAATTTTCTTCTAAAATTTTATAAAAAATTGTATAATAATGAGCAAATGTTATTTTGTTCTTCTTTGAATTTAGACATACTCCATGTGTTTCATTATTTAATCAGTCATACTGATTTGATTTATGAACCTTAGTTTTTCAAATTTTTTTCTATGTAACCTACCTCTCATAAAACCTTCTAAACCCCTAATGCAATAGTACCATGAATGGACTAGGGATTTTCTTCTAGTTTTATTCATTATTTTTTAACTCACATAAATACACTCGTGTCCAAAACCTAAAGATGAACACTGTTTCTGAAGATTATAACTGCAAATTCAGATGAATCAGCTTGTAACAATTTGTATAACTGACAATTTTAAGTAGTACACATTCGAATTTTTGAATTGCATACAAATGGACACATAGCATTCAATAGGATAGAAAAGCAAAAGGCAGCTGTAAGCAAACTGTGTGAAGGAAACTCTTTTCGTGAAATAATAGTTGCAAAGTTGGATGTCTTGTAATGTCTCAAAGACATAATCTAGTTGATTTCATTCAGGGAAGAATTATTGGAAAGCTTGAAGGCTGCAGAATTACTGATATTGCTAGAGAGTTTGTATCTCAGCTCTGGACAGCATTTCAAACCAGTGGAATGTGTTTTTTGGTTGAAAGGTTGCCCTCACTCTACCACAGAGCATGAAGATATATTTTTGGTTACAACAGCAAACAATAATCGACTCACCACAGCAGGTCAGCTTGCAAGTCTACTCCTTTCAAGCACATGTATGTGAATATCTCAACAAACTGTGGCAACACTTCTGTGACAAGTAGGCCTATACACCCAAAGTCCTGTATTCCACGTCCCTTTATTCACAGCTCATTGACCAGCACATTTTCAGTGGTGTTGTATCCATAAAAATTGGACAAGACACCAATTGGTTAATTTATTTTTTACAGATGAGAGTTGTTTTAGTTTCCTGTAATTCTAGACAACACTTGATCTGGTGTAAAAGTAGTACTGCTTACCATTGCAAGAATGTTCCTGAAAGGAATAAATACTTCAGTGCTAGGATCATGGTGTGGAGAGGCTTATATTTAATGGATGCACTGAGCTACAAGCTGGAAATAGGGACTATGAATGGTGAACAATATTGCAATCAATTTCTTTTTCATTTTTATTGTTCTATGGTGCTAGGCAAAGAATTCCATTTTTATGGATGACAATGCCACACCACATCATGAATAAGAAATTGAGTTACTTCTGGAGACTGAGGATATGAATTGAATTGAGTGCCCCCCCCCCCCCCCAGATTTCAACCCCATATAACATGTTTGGGATGCAATAGGGAGATGCATTGCTGCTAGAAATTCCCCTCCAGAAAACAAACCAGGCTTTATCCTTGCTGAGAAGGAGTAGTGGGACAGTTTGCCTCAATAACTCCTGAATCACTTGGTGCTAAGCATGGTACATTGTTGTGAGTTGCATTGCAGTTCAGGGTGGACATATTCCATAGTGAAATGTTTCTGCACATAGTTTTCTGTAAGCACTGTACATTAATTTCTTAACTATGTCCTTAGGAAATTTGTTACTTTTGTCAAAAATGTATTGCAATTTAATCGTGCAAAATTTATAACACATTTTTTGTGCGATTTTTCTGTAGTTATGAAATTTTTTTTCATGTACAGGTAAAAATATAGTTCCACTCTAACTCTTTGAATAGAATTCACAGCTAGTCCTTGAACTCCATCCATCAATGGTAGGACTTTTCAAGAGAGAGAGAGAGAGAGAGTGTAAAAAAAAACAACTTACATCATTTTATGGCATGAACACTCCTCATATTATTTTCTGTTATAATATGAGTGCTATGGTTGATTTTTGAGATGTGGGGTTAAAATCCCAAGTTTATTGGAGAGAAAACTAAATCTTCATGCTGAGATTAACTTAGTAAGTGGCTGAAAAAAGGACTAGAAATAGATGCTGTTTCATTGACAAGAATCTGAACCTTATAATGGTCTCTTGTTGGACAGCCTAACATTATTGAAGTAAATCCCATTTGCACATGGTCACACAGGTACCATCCTGATGGGTATTGCAGTGTTGTTGTTGTTTTTTTATTTTTATTTATTTTTTTTTTCAGGCATCTGCTATCAGAAGAAAGATTGTGGGAAACTATTCACTCACAACAATACCTATCATACTTGTCTTGAAAACATTTGACAACTATTCACTCACAACAATACCTATCATACTTGTCTTGAAAACATTTGACATTGAAGTACTCATTACTCACTCTAGGAATGCATTCCATTCATTCACCACTTGCCAAGCAGAAAATTTCCTTTTCATCTCCTTACTCATGGAACTTTTATGCTGTGTTCAGAGATGACCTCTAGTTCTTTCACTATCTGTGCACTAATTCCCCTATATCTATCTTGCAAGGCTTGGCTATCTCACCAACTTAGTTCAAACTCTGCATTTTCCCTTAACCTCTCCTCTTACTCAGCATTGCAGAGCTCTAGACAGTCATTCTCTGCATTCTCTTGGTCTAATGTTTTCTTATTGCCCAAATAATCACCTTTTAATCCTTATTTGTCAGGATTCTTCATGTTATAGTAACAATTTTTATACTCTCATATTTCATTTTATGTGTATCATTTTTATGCTCCCATATGCTGCACACATATGTATCTGCTGCTTTTCCCTTTTGATTCAGTACCTTATATAATCTCCTGCCATCTTTCCAAGAGAACAGTTTCCCAAATTCTGTATACATTGAAAATTTTAAAAATATGAGAAATCAGACTTGTGCAGCCATTTCAAAACAGCATTTTGTTAGTGCTGCTGGCTGTTGAAAATAAAAACCAGTGAGATATTGTCTTTGTCAGAGTACATTGGGAGGAGGAATAGAGCCCCACTCCCTGTTGTTGATATTATCATTATCATCAGAGGCCTTCAAGGAGTGAAGGACCCATTGAGAGAGACCATACACACCCACACTAGATGCACTCACATATTTCTTTGAGAGAAAAATCTAGCATGTCCCTTTAACTATACACATACTTGATTTCAACAACCAATGTACTATAACACCCTTTCAGATCTGATCTCATAATCTATGATGTATAATCCCAATATCACTGTAATTATTCTTTGCATCCATCCTTTCCACATCTTTATCCCATTGGAACCCAGGAGACCAAATCTGCACACAGTAGTCCAGATGCAGTCATCAAGGCTCTACAAAGAGGCAGAATGACTTCATTATCCTTCATATCAATTTATATTTCAACATCATAATTATCCTCTGAGCTATATTTGCAATTTTTCTATATGACCTTCATTTTGTAACTTAAAATTCCTATCCACCATAAACACCTTTAGATTAGGAATGATTAAGTCAGAAAGATGTGTTTAGTCATGAATCTATGAATACTGAAAAAGTATATACTTCCATTCATACAATATCAAAAGTTGCAATAAGTAGTAGCTAACATTTTTGGAAAGGGCATCTTGAGTAAATTTGGAATCATCTACTTTATTATTATTATTATTGGGTGACACCTCTAAGGAGTCTATAGACTCATCGAAGGTTGCCACCTACTCTACAACTTTCTGTCTCCACCACTCAATCCACCAACTACAGTGAACTGCACCATCTACTGCTCAACGCCCACTAGTACTACTCTGAATTTTTTATTACTTTGAATCTACAATCTGGTTCATTCAAGAAAATAGACGTGTTTCAAAGTACTGTTCTTAACATACATTGCATCAAAAGACTGAAACATTACTCCATAGTGTTATCTTTCTGAACCTGAAATGTGAAACATTTGGTGCATTTCTGTATAACAAAGAAACATTGATGAGACCTCACTGGGTAGTGAGGTCTCATCAATGGGAGCAGGAATCTGAAGTGTTTAATAATATGGTGATACACATTTTACTACTTATAAATAGAAAGGATATGACTTCTAGCTCCCACTGATGAGAGCATAATATGATTTCTGTTTCAGCAAACATACAAATTAACATGATAACACAAGGAAAAGAATGAGTAGTATACTTAATAGCCAAATATTTCAACCTGAAAGTTATAGGGTATCATTATTGGCATCAGACAGTTTGAACACAAAGTAGAATACAACAATGGTTTATTTAAAAAAAAAAAAGAAGTAAGAGCTGCATGATGTTATACATAGAACAACAGGAATGGATTACAGAGGAAACGTTATTTTAATCGCACATCATTAACAATTTTTTTTTATTAATATCCCAAATTCTTTGCAGCAATATTTTCCTAGAAGCAAATTAGTAATGAGTGTTACAAACCATGAAAAATGGTATACAAAAGTACTGAACATGATTGCTCTTCTTTTTCACTTCTATCAGCAACTCTTGCATATTTCTCACCTTTCAAATCATTTGTGCCAGCCTAAACAATCAACTGTCTGATGCCATTAATCAGCTTCACTAACATAACATCCCTTATCTTTGCACCTGGGAAACATAGTGCTGTGTTTATTCTTATCATCGAATATCCACACAATACCACACAATGCAGGCCTGGTTGGCCAAGCGATTAGCATATTTGCTCTCTAGCTAAAAGGCTGCAAGTTCGAATCCCACTGTGGGCTTGGATGTTTGTAATTGTCTGTGAAAATACTAGTGGTATTGGTGGTGGTGGGCAATAAATGGCGCTTATGTAGATGATGATGGTAGTTGCGGTTCGCTGTAGTTGTTGGAATGAGTGGTGGTTACGTTGTGAAGTTGGTGCCCTCCCTCGATGAGTCTTTGGACTCCTTGGAGGTTTATGTTATTAGAATAATAATAAAAATATATAACCTTCTTACTCCCAGTTTCTCACTCTTTCATACTTTTCCCATTCATTATTTTCTTTGATCCTCCCTCCTTATGTACTACTCATTTCTCCAGTGAAGGATGCCACACACTCTTTCACTCCTTAATGTCACCTCATTATTGACATTACCTTCATCCACTTCTTTCATTCTCTTTTTCATGTTTTTTTGCACACTGTCTTTCACTCCACATTCTCTATAACACTTTTGTTATCTTGCCTTACATAATTATTACTAGTTGCTTCATTTTCTTGCTTTCCACACAAAACATTTCTGACACTCTCTCTCTCTACTCTTGTTTTCACCATAAACCATTCACTTCGTAATGCATACATAGAATACACATTCACTACATCATATGAAATCTCGCATGCTGAACTCGGTGAACGAGAATGCCTTGGGCAGCATTTTACTTGTACACATTAGTGCCATGAAAAATGCTTTACGAATGATATTGCATATTAAAAATCAAAAACACACACGCCCTCAACTTTTAAAGTATGGAGTAAGTAATATACTGTCAAAAATAATTACTGAAATCATTAATATTTGTTAAAATACAAGACTCGTCTGTAAACCACATGCAGCACTACTTCTGCTATGTTCATATATGCTGGGACTTAGATTGAACAATTTAATCAAAGCATTGCCAGTTCTCTTGCATGTTCACATAGCGCACGAGCCATTATGCTGAGCACCTCCTGTTCGTGTAACAATTCTGACATCGGAATTGAGGTAAGGTAACTGTAACACGTCACATCAACAACTGTAAAAGAGTTAGACTGCATTCATCTAAAATAATTTAATTACTATTACCATTTTTTATATTTCTGCAGTACAATTGGTATTATCATAAAAGTGCATGCACTAGATATGAGACTGAAGTAAGTAACTATAGCAAGGTCTGAAGTTCTAAACTGCATAGTGGGCTTAGCCAATTATCTATCAAGTGTCCTGCAGTTGTTTTCTTCCCTACTGTGACCAGACAAGTTGGACAGCAAACATCAGAATCTGGACACAAATTACATGTGATACTGCCACTATGTCACCCAGGACTTGCAGTTCACAGCATGCATCTTTTAGATGCTTGCTGTGAACTCTAGATAGGTCACCTTGCTTTACAGAAACAAAAGTACGATAAGTTTCTTCCTAGATCTGCATCTGCACTGAAAAACTATCCCTTTTTTGCCACAAAACTGCCTGGATCTGTGAACATCTGGAAGATGCTCATCTTCACCATCAGCCAAGAGTGCCCATGCAAACCCATTAGGACACATAGTTTCGGACTTTACACTTGCTTTTTTTTTCAATTCAGTCTAGTAAAGTAGGTCTATGTTATTTTTATGCATCTTTATTTGTGTATTATTCCCTGATGATGTAAATTTGACTTGTATGCAAAATAGCACTATCTACTGGGAATAGCACTATCACCAACTTTGCAAAGTTCCAGACTGGTAGCCCAGTTCTCCTTGAATTTTGAAGACTTGAAAGGGGGTTCTGCCCCCTGGTGCCTACGGCGCCCATCCCCCGAGTTCCGGGCTGGTAGGCTGGTTCTCCTTGAATTCTGATGACTCGAACTCGGAAGGGGGGGGGTTCCGTCCTCCTGGCACCTACAGCGCCCAACCCCCTGAGTTCCGGACTGGTAGGCTGGTTCTCCTTGAATTCTGATTACTCGAATTTTGAAGACTCGACACTCAGGCTAGCCCCTGAGTTTCAAAATGTTTCAAGTAACTTGACAAAAAACTTTACAAAAAAAGGCTTATATTATAGAGTAGATATTATATATATATATATATATCGCGTATCTAAATTTTTTATCAAATGAGCTAATTTCTGGTTATTTTATTTATTTATATGCACTTAATGTTTAATTTTATTAAAGGTTTCTATTTTTTTTAAATTTATATATTTATTTTTTAATCCCACAGTTCGTCGAGCCAGGCAAGGTGTTAAGAGATATAAAGAAGATAAATTGTCAGATGAAAGCAGTTCAGAAGAATATCACGATGACAATAATGGAAGTGATTTTGACCCATCTGATATGGAATCAGTGGAAGAGGAGGAAGAAGGAAGTGATGAAGATTTTAATCCATCAGAGTCTGAGGGTGATAGTGATTTTAATCCTTTTGGAGATGACTCAGATAGTGATGGTATGGCATAATATATTTGTATATATAAACTACGGCTAAGATTGTATGTTTATGTGATACTATTAAATTCAAATAGTTGCGATTTCTTATACTTCAAACATTAGAACTTAATGATAATAAATACACACTAGCTTCTAGTGTTATGTTGAAGATTGTATCTAATCACAAAATTGGCCTGCTTCTCAAAATAGTTCATTTTTTAGATGTTCACTATTAACAGAAAGAAATGCCTACAGTAATGACAAGAGAGACTATATAATTAAATAGTTGTTCAAATAAATTTAATTTAAAATTAAATAATTCAGTGATAATGAAATTTAAAAATAATTTTAAAGGTATCCTTCATGTAAATTACATAATTATATTATATTAGCTTATATTATCTTAGGAAAATAATTTATCAGCAGAATTTTTGGCCATCTTTGCAACCATTCTTAATAGGAAAAAAGAAAAACAAATTCCAGTTGAAATAATTTAACAGTTCTAGAATAATTTTAGAAATGAAAGTACATGTTACAATATATGCTATTAATTGCAGGAAGAAAACTACATGTATAAACTATTTAGAATTCCTGAGAACAAAAATTATAACAAAAATAAAGACTAATGCTTAGAATTGCCTTCCAGAATTGGGAAATCTTCGTAGTCATTTTTATTAAGGTTCAGTCAATGGTTATAGGTTTTACAGCTTTCTAATAAGAAACAACTTTTGTGTAAATCTTTAGTTTCATCACATTGACTTCTGTCTAGTAGATATAGTGCAGATGGCTAGGCCTGATCACAGATTAGAATTTTTTTTTTTTTTTTTTATGTTGGGTCCTTTGCACTAGAAGATAGTTGGTCTACCTATAATAAGTTAATATTGTGAATGAGCATTGGGTTGGGAAAGGAAAAATGTGTTCCTGTTTGATACGAAGGCCTGTGTATCGGAAACACATAAGGGATGAGACTTCCAGGATATGGCAGTAGAAGTGATAAAAGAGGAAGTAAAAAAACTTGCTTTGTGAGTATGGAGTTGAACTGTGAAAGGGTATTTGGCAGCAGCTGCATGCATTTCAACAGATTTAGTAGAGTGGAGGAATTATTGGTGCTAGTTCATATGAACAATTACCATGGAAATATTTATAGAAAAAATGCATGTTGCTGAAACCAAACATTGGTGTGAAAGGGGATGGAGTTAGCAGGTAAGAGATGGGCCATTAATCAACCCAATTCCCTTTTATGTATTGAGTCAAGTATTTTTAGAGAGTGCTTAGAAGCACCACTCCAAGTGTGAGAACAATATTCAATAGTTGAGCAGATTTGTATAAGGTTAATAGCTATTATGAGGTAAAGTAAAATCGTAGTGTTTTAGAAGATGAGGAGGCAGTAGTTATAATGTGTTTATGCTGAGAGAGAGGCTTGATGACAGTAATTTCGAGAAGTAATATTTCATGTTGTCAGAGTTAATACAAAAAGAAACTGGTTCTTTTTTGTGGGGGAATCAGGCTAAACTGTGGTTTGCTATCACTGGAATTGCCTATCCAAACCCCTATTGAAGAATGGCTCAGTAATCAGAATAGAAGATAGTGGAGGTTGATGCCTTGCAAGTTGTGGTGATATGTATGGTTCAAGATTTGTCAGATCAGGAGTGCAATGTACTGTCATCAGGGAAACTGTGTGTTGGATTTTCAGTGAACTTGCGTGGGTCATTGATATATACAGAAGAAAGAGGGATAGGTAAGCAAACAGAACCTCGTGGAACCCCAGTATTAGTTGCATGGAATATAAGGGATAAGGAATTGTCCACAATCACACTCAGAAAGCTAGAAACCCAGTTGCAGAAAGCTGCTGGATAGACCAAATAATGGGAGCTTACTTAATAGACTTGTGCCAGACCTGTTAAAAAGCCTTGGAGATATTAAATGCAACCACTTGAGATTGACCATACTTTCCATGGTATTTGTCCAGAGATGGGTAACACATAAGTAGATCCCCTGCTGATCAGCAGCAGCTGAATCCATATCAGCAGTCATTTATTAATTGGTTGCCTTCAAGGTAGCATAGAAATTAGGTGTTGATGGTTTTCTCTCCATTAATTGGAAAGGATTGAGTTGAGAGAGATTGGGCAATAGTTAATTGGTAGTGATTTGTCACCCTTCTTGGGAATAGGTCAAACATTGACCTATTCCCAAGAAGACCAATTTCCAGGCTGTGGGGTAAATACCAGGGGTGTAAGAGGCAGCATGACAGAAGTCAGGCTCTGGCATGCAAACCTTCAGGACAATTGAAGGAATGCCATCAGCATCAGGAGACCTTTTTAATGTCTCATTTGGACAGTATTATTATGCTCTTTTTGTGGTGAAAGGCCAGAGGGAACATTTATCCAAATCAGTTATGTTGCATTAGAGGAAAAGTGTGAGTCCAGAAGGTTGTTTTTTTCTGTATGTGATGATGTAATATAACAATTTAGGTACAACAGGGAATGAGAGATGTATTGGAAAAAAGTTATGACCAATTGCTTTGGCAGAGACCAGAAAACTTGGCTGACATTTGGACATAATATAAGTTTCCTGCTTTTAGTACTCTCGAAGTTAGTTTTGGAAGCATCAACAGTTTTCTTGCAGATCTTTCAGGCTTTGATGTAAAATGATAAAAGAAGATGAAGTTCTTGATGAAAGTCAGTTGTGTGACTTTTTTTTGCATGTACAGCCTTGTTGCACCTTGTGGAGAACCAAGATTTAGATAAGGGATGGCAGTTTAGAGTGGAATGGAGAATATGTTTCCTTACCAGTAAGGATTTGTTCAGTGCGCATGTTTGGGTTGGAAGGCTAAAAGCTATAGGCCAACCAAGAGAATGACGCATGGAGATTACAATGGTCATCCCATTTGATATCATTATAATGCCAGACCACTCTTGATTGAGAGGAGTTGTATGAGCATTGTGATCTCTAAGTAATTCAGACCACTATATTGTGGTCTGAATTACATAGACATACAACATTTGTATGTCCTCTTCACTAGTGACTCTTCCAGGTATGGGTCACTAATGAAGAAGAGATCTAGGAGGTTTGAGGAATGGAATGATTAGTTATCTGATAAGCATTATTAGGGTTATTCTGGTAGACATGTGGAGGTCATTAGTGATGGCAAATAGCTCAGCATCTCTACCTGCATGGTTGTATTTGAAGGCGGAGGATCAGTTAGTGTTGTGAACATTAATTTGAGAGAAATGAGAGAAAGCTGGTGTTCAGAATATATATATATATAATCCTGATTTTTTTTTTTTTTTTCTAAAAGAATCAGAGCAGACTGACCAGTCTTCCTATAATAAGAAAGGCCATGTGCACAAACAATTCTATAAACTCCAGGGTAAGAAAGTGGAGAAAATGTTTCTTTCAGATTTTGACTTTGTTATACATTCTTCTTATTTTGCCTTTCAAAAACAAACTATAGCAACAAGTATTGAAGTTATGGGAAGTCCTGTTTTTCCACTCATTGCCAACTGTGTTCATGGAACACTTTGAACAACACCTTTTAGAAAATATTTCCTCTAAACGGACACATTAATACAGATAAGTAGATGATATTTTTGCAATTTGGAATGGCTCTTCCTGTGAGTTACAGCAGTTTGTTTCCAAAATAAATGCACTCCATCATTGGATTCATTTCACCTCAAAAAATGACATGACTAAATATCCTTTTTAGATATACTAATGCTTTGTCAGTCAGATGTCAGCCTACAATTTTCAGTTTTTTGGGACTAGACTTATACAAGCTGCTATATCCATGCTGAATCTCAATACCATCCTAGTCAAAAGGCAACTCTTCTTCTTCATGTAGCTTCCTCAGTGAGAGGGTGCAGCACCATGTCCTTCCAGTTCTCTCTCTCTGTTGGCAGCTTTCCTTTTTGTTTCTGCATAGCCATGTGATCCTGTCCATGATCTTATATCTTCAAGCCATGTCCTTTGTTTTTTGCCTCTTGATCCTTTTCCCATAATTTTTCCTTCTAAAACTGTTATCCTCTGTCCTGCTGAACCTCTCAGTACATGTCCTGCCAATCTCATCTTTCTCTGGATCATTTCCTGTAATAAAGATCTCTGTGTTCTCATTCTCTGTAGGACATCTGTATTTGTCACATGTTCTGTCCATGGGATTTTCAGAGCTCTCTTATAGCACTACATTTCAAAGGCCATTATCTGTTGTCTTACTCTTTTCTTGAATATCCAGGTCTCACTTCCATATGTGAAAATTGGCCACACTAATGTTCTTATCATTCTTTTCTTTGTCTAAATACTCACAGAATTTCTGAGCAGATGTTTATTTTTCCAGAATGCATCTTTAGCTATGGATGTTCTTATTTTTATTTCTTTATCTTGCTTTCCATCTGCAGTAAAGTAGGTGCCTAAATATTTGTATTCTGTTGTATGTTCAATTTTCTTTTGAGATTTTCATAAATTTCGTTGTTGTTGTTTTTTTTTTTTTGCATTAATATCTAGTCCAAATTCTTTACCTTCAATTAGTAGCTGCAGTAATTTGATTAATTTGTTTCTGTTTTCTGCTATTAGAATGGTATCAGCAGGTGACTCATAAGACCATAATACATCATATGCATTCTTTGCTCTTTTGATGAACTTTTATAGAAAGAGTAAAACATATTAAATCTACCTTCTTATAAGGGTTTCAATGATTTCTTCGTGAATAAAGATAAGCTTCCTCCTCTTGGTTTTGCACACATATTCCTTGTTCTTGTGATTTATTGTAATAATAGGACCTTCTGTGCCATTGTATTAGGGTTTTTTTTATTTATATTATATTATTCCTATATTATCTTATTACTTATGTATATCTTATCTCTTATATCTTATCAGCAATATTTCTTTAACATAATATTTTATCTTAATATTTTTGTATTTTCTTTCTTATTCTACCTTAAGTATTTTTCCTCATGCCTGGGATCGCCAGTTATTTATTTGTTTGAAGACTGCACCTCTGAAATTCCCCTATAGGCAAAAGAAAGCTTTTTATCTTAAATCACTACTAATCATTGGGGTTCTGCTATCAGGTCCGAATAGTATTTTTTTAGGATCAGTGCATTGCAAAAGATTGAATCGGACAACTATTTTTATCAACAATAACAATAAGTTTAATTTCTGGTCTAATATTTGTACATATTACATGAAATCACAAGATTCATTTATGAAAGTTAATTCTTGGTCTTTCTCAATCACTCAACTTGGTTTCTATTAAATTCTTTCGCACTTACTTAGACTTTCAACAAGCATAATTTATATTACAACTGTCAGGAAGTTATACACATAACATGAATTCGTTAGGTGCGCTTGACATTCCTAATTTAGCATCAATCAAAATACAACATACATGTATACAAATATCTCTCAGAATCTCATTCCTTTCAAACACTTAATCATAATCTAGGCGATTATACAATCCTCCTCATTGAGATTCAAACATTCCAATGATATGATAGCAGGAACATACCCATCATAAAATTCAATCATAAGTACACATATAATTAATTAAAGAAATTTCAATAGCTCAATATTTTCTCCAAGGGAAATTAATTGTGCTCATGCTTCACTCAGCAATTACACACATTTACAAGAAATATTAACACTCTAAATACTATCTCCTTAAACTAGACAATTTAACAGTTCGATAGGGAATTCTTTCTTAATTCACAAACAATTAATGAATATATAGACTTGCATGTGTCTTCCACCCTTTTTTTCTTATTCTCTCCTCCATTCCGTGTTTTGGAAGAATTCTCCTCGAAGCAATACAGGGCACCGATGAATAGTCACGGCAGCTGGTGGGATATAGGGTAAGCTTTCGAGCATCTTGAACTGCCCGGTGAAGAATTTCTGCGTAGGTCAGGTCTCGCACTTACTCGACTTCAGGACCTTTATGGCAAGATTTCTCCTTAACTTATCCTCAGGATATCTTCGGCTGTAACTGGAGTGCTATCAGTGGACGGGTCTCTTCGCCTTCCCCTCGGGAACTTCATGGCACCTCTCGTGGGTGGATGGATCACACAGGATGAAGAAAAGGAAGCCTTTCTCATCTCTGAACCAAACCTTTTAAACACCAGAGTCCCTGCACCTTGGATTAAGTTTTTGGGACCCCTAACGTCCCCGTGCGAGTCTTGCTAGTAGTTTTTAGGACCCTGGATAATGTTTCTCGAATATTCGCTGACAATCTTACTTTCTCCCTTTACTGCCTTAATCCTGCTTACAGGCCTTTCCTTTTAATTATTTGCGCTGCGCCTTTTCAATATTGACTTTGAAGGTCACCTGCAATGGGACTTGCAAACAACTTTCAAAAGACATGCTGAATTTCAGGGATGCTCTTGGTTTCAATACTTCTACAACGCTTCTTAAACAATGAACGAGTTAATTCCCTTTGGGCCTATTTTGCTCTTTATACAGATAGCTTTACATAGAGAAATAAAATATACATTTGTACAAGAAAATTTAGGTGAATTCCTACTATAAAAAGCTGATGTTTTAGATAATTTATTTTGGCAACATCGAATTTTTACATTATCTTATGGACAAACTGGAAGATCTCTTTTCATTCATCTTGAAGAACAATTTATTTTAAATATCATGAGTCTGAACAGCATGGATTTGCTCGGCATGCTATCTCCACTAAACATAGAATTTGCTGGAACAATACAAGAATCCTTCATAACAGTTGATTCCTTATAGAATCTCTTTATAAAGAAATGCGTGAAACATTACTCCATTGTTGTAACTTTAATTATCAGATCTATTTGATTACTTCGTAATCAAATAGATCTGATAGTCTACATCTGTCCCCTTTATGGGAGATAGCTTATATAATGTGTGTATGATGTATTTATTTATTTATTTTTACTTTTTTTTCAGTTAGGAAAATACTGAATATTTTAGTTGTCTTACATAAGCTACTAAGGTGGCACTGTTTAGAATTTTTCTGTTATCGATTAACTGCTGTCCCATGTTTTGTGTGGGTGTGTGCTGAAGATGTCTATGAAACTTAGTTGAAAATTCTACAATTAAATAACTTTTAACATGAGTTTTCTTACATTTTGAAAATAGTTTGTCATTTTTGAAGTGCGCTGCCATGGATTAGTTGGTTGACACAAGCCCTTTTGGTTGTAAACATAAACACCTGGGTTTAAATTCCTTAGGAAGATTGTATTCGAAACGGTTTTCACCGTTTCGAATACAGTCTTCCTAAAGAATGTGGAAGAATGATAGAAGCACCCCCTATATAGATGGAATCAATTAGCTGGGACTGCACAAATTGAAGTCCCAGCTGATTAAAATAATTTTTAGTTCTTTCTTAAGGGAAATCTCTGGTTCATTTGCAATTCCACACAGATTACTTGAAACTTGCATTTGTGTACTGCATTCAAAAATATATATCAGTACTATTTCTCACTGGCTTTAAATGTAGACTTTCTTTTATTTTTGAAGCCTCCATAGTTCTTTCAGTAATTAGGATGCCCAGATCCAAACTAGGAGGTAAAGAACCTTTATAAAAATGTTTCAACTGATGTTATCTTAGCTTATCTGATTCGGAGGTGACAGGATTTTTTCCTTTGTGAAAAACTTTCATTTTTTCATCTTGTAAATAAGGCAAACCAACTCCAGACTGCAATTAAGACTTAACATGGGTTTGATTTTCCACTGCAGGCATGGATGTATGCAAATGTCTTTAGGTCATAGGTGTGTTTCATTGTTATGCCCGATACTATTGCCCAGTTTAGTGAGAGCCTTAAATGGCAAAAAAAAAAAAAAAAAAAGTTCCATGTTTGGTTTATGGGGTGTTTCCTTATCATTAGTATATTTAAATATTGTTTCATTATTATTATTATTATTATTATTATTATTATTATTATTATTATTATTGCACTATCCCACAAGCAGTCAGCAGACTCATTGTGGGAGGTTCATTCAACTGATAATATGTTTCAAAAGGGGATATACAACTTTGAATGACAATAGAGGGTAAATTGCAATAGGTGAACAATTTTTATTACCGAGTTATAAAACTTCAAGAGTTATATAACTCTTGAAGTTTTATTTCTTCGAGTTTAGCATAACTCTTGAAGTTTCAACACAGACAGTTAAAGTTAGATATGACTGCCTCCAGTAATTATGCAGACGTCCCATCTGTAATAAATTTCCTGCCATGTAGCAGAGCATATCTGGTGTAACTTCAGCAACGGCGGCAGTAATTCTGGAACACAGCTCATCCGAATTGGCTTGTAGGGATGGTACAAACACTCGATCTTTTACAAAGCCTCACAAGAAAAAATCTGTTGGTGTAAGGTTGGGGGAACGTGGTGGCCATACTACAGGTGCCCCTCTACCAATCTATCTACATGGAAAATGGTGTCAAAGTATGACCTTACATTTGTCAGGTAATAGGGAGGTGCTCTGTCTTGCTGGAAATGTAAGTGCTGTCATGGTCATTGTCGTATAATTGTGGTATGAGGTACCCAAGTAGCATGTCCAGATACACACCACCAGTAATGGTGGACTCCCTAAAAAAGATCCATATAGATAATGAATAACAGAGGGGATAATGTACATCCTTGTCTCACACCAGATTTAACATTAAACCATCTTCCTGTACTTCCTTCAAGTCTAACTGCTGACTTACAACTCAAATAAAGACTAAGTATTGCTTGATATAATGCCCCATTGACACCATATAACTGCAGCGTATTGAATAGCTTCTCTCTTGGCAACTTGTCATATGCCTTTTCCAAATCGACAAAACTTAAATACAGATCTCTGTTATATTCCCATGCTTTCTCGACTATTTGTCGTAAAGTGAAGATCTGATTGTGACAGCCTCTATTTGGCCTGAATCCAGCTTGTTCTTCACCAAGCTTTTCTTCCACAATTCTTCTCAACTGTTTCTCAAGTATACTTGCATATATCTTGCCAGGAACACTCAGTAGGGAAATACCTCTGTAATTCTCACATTCAGTTTTATTTCCCTTTTTATATATGGGCACTATGAGAGCTCTACTCCAATCATCGGGAATTCGTCCCTCTATCCAGGTTTTCTGAACTATGCAGTGCAGCCACTGTAAGACTCTTATACCACCATACGTCAGCATTTCTGGTCGAATATTATCTACTCTGGCTGCCTTTCTACATTTCAAACCTTTGAAGGCTTTTTCTACTTTAAGTATGGATATGTATTCCTGACTGCATGCCTGGTCGGTGTTTTTTACCACTGTGCTGTCATCACTGCTTGTTTCATTTAGCAGTTTTTCAAAGTAATTACTCCATACTTCAAGGATATCTTTTTCTCCCGTTTTCATGTCACCTTTATCATCTCTAACTCCTTTTACAGCACTCTTTCCTTCATTCCTAAGCTTCTTCAACAACCTCCAGAATATTTTGCCACCTTCTTGATATTTATTTTCTATATTCTTGCCAAAGTCCTCCCATGACTTTTGTTTAGCTAGTTTTATACAGTGTTTAGCATTCTTGCATTTGTCTCTGTATTCTCTAAGAGCACAAGCTGACTTATTTGACAGGAACTTTTGGTATGCTTTCTTCTTTTCCTTCACTGCGTCTTTAACTTCCTGTGTCCACCAGGCATTCTGATTTTTTTATCCTTGCAGACAACCTCACCACATGCCTCTCTGGCAGAATCAATCAATGTTTTCTTCAGAGTTTGCCACTGAATCTCCAAGGTTTGATTCCTGTTCTCAAACTCTTTCATTTTTTCTTCAATAATCTTTGTGTATTTTAGTCTACAGTTCACATCTGAGAGCTGCTCAACTTTTATTCGCTTTAAAACTTTCTTACATGTTACTCTTTTCAATATGAAATTCAATTTTATCCTGCTCAAGACTAAATAGTGATCACTTCCAATTTCAAATCCTCTGTACATTCTGGTGTCCTGCACCAGGGAGAAGACATCACTATCAACAATAACATAGTCAATGAGACTTTTCTTATTCCTAGCCTCTTCTCTCCATGTGAATTTGTGCACATATTTATGTTGGAACATGGTGTTAGTAATAACCAGTCCATGCCCTGAGCAGAAATCCAACAGATATTTGCCATTATTATTAGCTTTGCTCTTTTCTCCAAATTTTCCCAAAATATTTTTGTATGTCTGACAATCATTTCCTACTCTGCTATTCAGATCCCCAACAACGACCAACTTTTCCCTTTTCATTGTGTCAGTTGCTTTTTCTAAAGCCTCAAAAAAATTCCTCCACTTCTACCTCAGTAGAACCTTCTGTGGGACCATAGGCACAAATAAGTCTCATTGTCCAGTTCCCATTCTCATATTTGCCCACATTACTCTACTTGAGACTGACTGCCATTCAAGAAGATTAGCCTCATATTTTGTGTTGAATACTATGGCTACTCCTTCTTTTCCTTGATTGTCTTTGCCTAAATATAACATTTTGTATTTATTGCTCAGAAACATCTCCAGTTTTTGTCTTTTTTGTTTCAGTCACTCCTATTATGTCGATCTGGTACTTATATAATTCCTCAGCTAGCTCCATTTCTTTGCCATTCAGGCTTCTTACGTTGATAGTACCAATCTTTAACTCTGGTGATGTTGAGTTGGGGTTTGTTTTCAGATTTGTTCCAGTAGCTGACTTTTCGCTGTTCGCCCTGGTTCCCTGGCAAAAACAGCGGCGGGCCTTGTTTAACCGGGCGACGCCCCGGCTGGCATGAAATTTTGTCATGTTGTACCATCATTTTTTTTTTTTTTTTGGTTTAACCAATAAGAATACAATTTGGTCGGCTAAATCCCAAATTGCCAGCCCATCCTCGTTCGTTCAGTATCCAAGTAGATACCTAACAGGGTGCACCACGAGAAGGTGAGGATTGGACATTAGGTCAGAAGCCCTGGTCGGTTCTCCGCATTACTTTAAAGGCTATGTGGAGGTCTCCTCTCTATTAAACAGCTTTGACCCTTAAGCACCCGAAAGCACCCCTTCAGAAGTTTGTAAGTCTCAATCACATCACCCTCTTTCTCCTATTTGCTAGTGTCTGCAGTCTGCAAATTCTCAATCTGTTATCATAATCAGTATTCCACAATCTTGATATCATTTTTAACACTCTCCTTTATACTCTCTCCAATATATCAGGAGACCAGACTTACTCATAATAGTCCAAGTGAGGTCTTATCAAGGCATTATAAAGAGGCAAAATAATATCCTTATCTTTACATGTGAACTTTTGTTTCAGCATTGCAGATATCTTTTGAGTTGTATTTGCAATCTTTGCCACATGGCCCCTAAATTTCAACTTCCTATCTATTAACACTCCAAGATCCCTAGCCTCATCAGTTTCTTCTAGCCTAATCCCATCAATATAATATGACATTGGATTACTAATCATGCTGAAGTGAATGACTTTACATTTACTCACATTGAACTGACACCCATTTTCCCATGCCCACAATTCCAGTCTATTGAAATCATTTTGCAAGTACTGCATATCAGCAGCATTCCTGATTTCCCTACTTATTTTTGCATCATCAGCAAATAACTGTATGTCGTTTGTCAAATCCTTCCCAATATCATTAATGTAATGTACAGATTGAATAACAGGAGACCAAGCACTGATCCCTGTGGTACACCACTTGTTACCTTACCTTACAGACTCAGATCCCCATATACCAATTTTTGATATCTGTCAGTCAGCCATCCTCTTATCCATGCTAATATTCCATAACTTAAACCCATTTTCTCCAATTTATGCAACAGTCTACCATGTTGTATTCTGTCAAAAGTCTTAGCAAAATCCAAAAGTATCATGGTGTATCCATTCCCCTTGTAGAATTATAGAATGTGAAGAAGTTGCTAAATCATGACCTTCCCTAAACCCATGTTGTTCATTGCAAAGTAGAGATTCACTGTCAACCCATTTCTGAATGCGAGCCCTAACCAATTTTTTCAAAATCTTCACCACCACTCCTGATATAATTGGTCAATAGTTGGATGCATCGGTCTTTGCACCACCCTTGTGCAATGGAATTACCATGCATTTTTCTTTTCCTGCAGAATTTTCCTTGTTCTGAGACTCATATTAAACAGCCTGGTCAAAGGAATGGCCAGTTCAGCTGAACATTTTTAGCACACATGCTGATATTCCGTCAGTCCTTATTGCTGAATTCTTATTCAATTTGTGAATCAGCTCTAAAACCTCGGCCTCACACACTTGCGTTTCTTCATCTAGCGAAGAGGTAACAGTGAGCTCAGTGTTGCGTTCACCAAGTTGATAGCTTTTAATAAAATGGGCACTCATTAACTGAACAACCTCTTCTGCATCTGTAACCCTCATGCTGTCTGGATTTATAAGAGTTATTCTTTCATATTCATTCTTTCTTTTACTTGCAGCATATCGATAGAATTCTTGTGGATTGTCTTTAGCATGCAGAACCAGTTTCTTTTCATACTCAGACTTTGTTTTCTGTACAACAGTTGTGACTATTCTAGCCTGCTGCTTATAACAGACGTCATCCTTATGCAAACAGTATTCCTTCCACATCATCCTTTACTTACGAATCTTACTTAATAAGATTACACGTCCATTTGACTCCTCTCTTTATTCTCAAACTCTCTGGACACATTCTGATATCGCATCATGTAAGTATTGTTTAAATGCTTCCCATGCACTGTTGATATTCTTTCCATCCAGCAACCAATCCCATTCCACTGAACTCAGTGTACTCAGTTGGTCATAATTTTCTGCTTTGTAGTTCAGCATGTAACCTTTTCTGAATGGAACATTCATAAACTTAGTCTTAGAGCATAAAACTCATTTAGTGAGAATTCTTTTTTAGCATTTATAATTGCACATAAAAGGATGCTCATATGTAATAAAAAATTTTGTTCAGTGACCACAACTTTGCTGTACCAAAGCTGAAATGCTGCTAAAGCATGCATTGATAAAGCTGTCACCATGGTATACTAAATCATTATGGTACTGTTTTAGTAGTCAGCATGTTGGGAATGCACCATTAAAATTTTTTCAGTTATTAAAAATTATACATTTATTTTATTAAAATTATAGAGCCTACAACCATGTTATGAATAATTACTTTAATTTCTCGATATTTCGACCTTTATATTAAGGTCACCACCTGGAGTATACACACATTTATACAACGACAAGGTACATTACATTTCTAACATTAAGCCAAAGTGAGAATGATTTCATCAATTGTTATTCTGCTGTCCTGACCTCTAGTGGCAAAAAAAAAATACATCAAAGCTATACTCTATTTATAACATCATCAGAAAACAAATTCATATAGATAGTTTTAATATGGAACAAAGTGATGGCCTAGTCCATAATTTAGCAATATTGTTATATTAGAGTTATGATCCTGAATTGCTTACAGTTCTGATTTTAATTCATAGACTGAAAGGGTAAATGAGTAGAATATGTGCCATCCATATTCTTGGAATTTTTAGACGACCATTACTGTTAAGATTGGAGTGGTTAAGAATTTCACAGACTTCCTTAAATCTAGCATACCTCATACAATGTTTTGGTGTGGCGTAAACAACAGGTGCCTTTTCAGTCAGTTCTATGTAGAGTATTTAGGGCATTATCAGAAAGGCCAGATTTATGATAGTTTTTAAATTTAATATGCTGTTGATGTTCGTTTTTTCTCATAGGAATTATGTTTCCTGTTTCATCTATATAGGGCAAATTACATGTGCAATGAATACGGTATACTCCAGGGTGGGCCAGTGGAGGAAGTGGATCCTTGGATTGGTTGAATAAGGAGGTTTAAAGGTGACATTAAGGTTGCATTTCTGTAGTATTCTGTTTATTTTATCTGATACCCCTTTAATGTATAGAATGGCTACAGTTTTATTGTAATGTAGTTTAGTTTTGCCTTTTGGTCTTCTGAAAAATTTTGTTGATAGTATTTTGGCTGTAGCCATTTTTCAGGAAGGTATTGTTGATAACTTAATTTATATTTAAGTGCTTGTTCAGTGGAGGAAATCTTCAAAGCCCTGTTTTTTAGTGTGTTAATGCACCCAGTTTTTGTATTGGGCGATGGTACGAGTTTGTGTATATATTGACCAGTATGTGTAGGCTTATGGTAAACAGTGAAGGAAAGACTGCTTGAAGGAATACTGGTGACAAGTGTAACTAGAAAGGGAAGTGAGTTCTGACTTTCAATTTACATTGTGAATTGTATGCATTTGTGTTATTTAAGTGGCTGAGGAAAGTGTTTGTCTGGCTGCCATTGGACCTGATAATGAAAATATCATCAATGTATTGCTCAAAAGATTCCATATAAAAGTTAGCAACTGGGGGGGGATAGCAGTAAGCACATGGCTGTGCCTTCTGTTGTAGATAAAAAGTATTTTGCCATACGAAATAGCTAGAACGTAGTACATGGGGAAAGAGTGGCGTGATATTGGGAGGGAATTTTTGCTGTAAAAGAAGAATTGTATCATTTATTGGGAAGAAAAGAGCAGACACGTCAAAACTGACTAATATATCACTTTTTTCCACTGTGACATCTTTAATTTTGTTTACAAAGTATCGTGTGTTTTTAATAAAGGAGGGGGAATGACCTACCAACCGGCCGATAGTTGAAGGTGTTGAATTGACAGCCCCATTTATCATCTGGCCAAGAAACTAGTGTCAACATTCAAGGAGTTTGCGGGTCATTCTCCCTCCTGTATTAAAAACACACAACACTTTGTAAACAGAATTAGACATCTCACTGGGAAAAAAAAAGTGACTTATTAGTCAGTTTTGATATCTCTGCCCTTTTCACAAATGTCCCAATCAGTGACACAGTTATTCTTTTACATGACAAATTCCAGACTGGCTATTTTGTGTTGCAAAACACTTTTTACCTACAAAAAGAAGGCACAGCCATGGGCTCACCCTTACTTTTATATGGAAGCTTTTGAGCAATGTGCTGTAGATCAGTGTTTCTCAACTACTGGGTTGCGAGCAGTTCTCCTGGAATTTGTCATTTTGGTTTTCTAAGCATTTTTCATGAATAAATATTTTATAGTGGAAATATTCTGAGGAGAATAATATTCGTGAATGTGTCAAAAAGTTCAGACTCAGAATGCTTCAATAGCATCTGTGTAACAAATGTCAGTGACCAAGCCGTATATTTTTAAATATGGAAGTATTCATGAATTATCGGGAATTTTCAGACATTGAAATCTTTCAACATTCAGGAAAGGGAATACCGCTGTTATGACCGGTCATAAAAATTGTCTGCAATTCAATTACAACAATGGGTGGCGTATCCTCTGTTCTTTTAACTGAATGAAATAACATCTGTATAGCAAATGTCAGTGACCATGCCATGTGTTTTTAAACATGGAAGTATTCATGAATTATCATTAATTTTCAGACATCAAAATCTTTCAACATTAGGGAAAGGGAATACTCCTGTTTATTGACTGGTCATAAAAATTGCATGCAAGCCGATTACTACAATGGGCAGTGTATCCTCTTTTCTCAAAACTGAATGAAATAACATCTGTGATGTAAATGTCAGCGACAATCAGCAAGGAAGAATAAAGAAAATTTTTCACTGAAATTGAAGATCAGGGCAGTCTGTATCCAGTTCTCAAAACTAGTAATACTGAATACTGTTTCTTCACAAATTCGCACTGCAGTGTGCAAGTGCTTGTTTAGAAACTCGGGTGCCATGATTTTCTAATAAAAGTAATAGGCCTACAGATTTAAATTTTAATATGAATAAGAGACAAGGTCATAATTTTATTGACATTTGAAAACCTTTTGACATTCTCTGTAGTTTGATGAACTGTAGCAAAATTATCAAAAAAAATAATAAGGCAATTTAGATCACTGCTGTTTTGTTAGAGACATTAAAGACAATCAAAGATTTCAAAATGGATCAAGGTGTGAAATTAGGATCATATACTCTCTTTTTTTTTTTTTTTCCTTAAGTTTGCAATAAATCCATACCTTTAGGAAAGCAAATTTTGGTTATAGTTGGAAGGTCATATTTAAAAAAAAAAACAAAAAAAAACTGAGATTTGATTTTCAAATGATATTGACTTTTTGGCAGAAATTGTGAACAACCTGCAGTAATTCGCTAATAGGCCAATCATTTAAAGATTCTAGGCATACCATTAAGTCTGGAAGTCTACATTTAAGAGAGGGGTTTGAGAAAGTTATTTGTTTTGGAAGCATACCTCCTAACCAATTGATAATCTAAACATATCAGATCAAGAGTATGCAATGCAGAAGCATAATGAGATTTCAAAAAAAGAACAAGGTTGATTTATATTGTGAACCTCAATACTTCTATATAGATGGGAAAAATAAACCTCATTAAGAGAAGGTGAAAAACAAATACAAAATTTGAAATAAGATGCTAATTAATAAGATGCTTCATATCATCTAACCCATAGATGATATGAAGGAGGAAACTTTCACAGAAGAATGAGTAAACATCCTAATAGCAGCTGGAGGGAAACATTTGAAGTGGTTTGAACAGCAGATCATATGGCTGGACAATGCAGTCATTAAAAATTTTACATCTGAAAACGATCTGTGGGCACAGATTACTTGAATTTCTAACATAGATAAATTCAACTTATTTACCTAGGTTAAGGGAGGGGAAACTCTTCCAGCTATTTTTATTTTTTTGGATTGAAGAAAAGTTATGAAGAAATTCATAACCTCTATTTCTTATGAAATGCTGCATCAAACTCTTCAAGACTCTAGATGGTAGAAGAGAAACATATACATCCTGAAACCATTGCTTAGATTGCTGTGTTTTAAGCGCCATCTTTATTAAGATGGTATGAATGTGTGAAATTTCAGTCAGGTCACTAAAAGTAATTCTCTTGTTATAAACAAATTTTTAGTACAAAATGTATATGATATCTATTTTTAAACAATTAAGCATGATTAAGTGTTTCTTATCAAAAGCAAAACTAGTCTAGGTAGGTTAAATACAAGTAGTAATCATAATGAATATATTTTGTAGCATTTCCTTTTTTCTACACTTTTATTTAAAGTATTTATTTATTAAATTCCTTTGATGAGAAGATTTTTCTCTATATTAATTTTAGTTTATTACAGTTCATTATTGTCTATAAATTATTCTTTGAATTTTTGGATTGCTTAATGTAATTGGGATTTGTGTCTATTTGCAGATCCATGGCTGAGTCGAAAGTCTAAATCAAAAGGAGGTAAAAAAAAGAAAGGTTCAAGCAAGCGACATAATAGTTCTAGAAGTAAGGTTTCATTTTAAAAGTAAGATTGTATGTGTGTGTAACTGTGAGTGTTTAAGTGGAAATTTAATCTCACTTCAGAAAAAGTGAGGATCAGGAAAGTTCAATAGCCTGCTTCTTAGTCAACAAAAAATTGAGCAGTATTTTGGAATTGGACAGTGTATTTGGTAGATTAGTAAGCACTGTTATCTAAATCTCAAAAGATACACTCAAAGTTATCCAAGATTATTCACCATACATAAAGCCATATTAACAAAGAAATGCTGTGATAATTATTATTATTATTATTATTTGACACCTCCAGGGAGTCCAAAGACTCATCGAGGGAGAGTGTGCCAACAGCATCAAACGATTGATTCCCTTCCAACTACTAACCACGCTCAAACTTGTTTAACTTTTTGCAAGCCATTAGTAGCAGAGGCTCTACCAATTGACCAACTTTTGCTGACAAAAATTCCTCTAGTCGGCGACTAGATTCGAACACCTTTCTAATAATGGTGAACTATACAAGAAAGGAAAACATTTCAGAATGATAAGAGTTTAATGTTAGAATTAATATACACAAGAAAAGATTAAAACACAGTAGAAACTTTTCAATATGTTACAAATGTCAGTATGTTGCATGACTGTTGAATTCACTGAAAAAGAAAATCCCTATGTAATTGAATACCTTTGTTTTCTCCCTTTGAGATGGTGAAATGGAGAGATATAGAAAGTGAAATGGAAAGAAGTGGAACTACTGAAACTGACTTTTGTTCTGAATAGTAAAAACATACTTAAGACCATTCACAAAATGTAAATGAACAAAATTCCTACATTAGAAAAAAATATTGGATCATGAATTAAGTAATAGATTTAGATATATACATGGCAATGCTGATCTATCCAAATGATGGGTGTAGTAATCTACACAAAACCTTTTGTAATAGAACAGTTTATGAAGAAAAAAAGGAACAAACACTGGAAGTCTAGTAAATAAAATCAGATATATTGAACTATGCAAATCAATAAGAAAACCAAAGAAGAAACGTAAAAATTCATATAGGAGGATAACCAGTGACAGGTATGAAGAATTTCACTCATTGTTTTGTTTGGATGACAAAACAACATAGAAAGGCGACTCTGAAGTGTGTGTGTGGGGGGGGGGGGGGAATGAAATGTAAGAAATCCTATTAGAAGAAAGATTCTAGGACCTCACTGTAGATAAGTGGTACCTTCAAAATGTAAAAGCAGCTGCTGCTGTAGAAGATGGATTCATAGTTGAAAGCAGGTAGGATAGTGGCCAATGAAATCCTGGTGTAACTTTTGACTCATTGGTCTGCTATCAAAGGTAAGCAGCTTTACGCACAAAAGTAATGATAAATAGCCCCCCCCCCCCACACACACACTGTAGACCTTGCACAGCCAAAAGAGCATGCAGATGTCAGATATTTTAGCACAGTAGATCATATTCAGGTGGTGCAACAGACTATCAAATTGCATCATGAACACTAACATCACTAACTTCCATTATGGCTTGGATTTATTGACTATGAGAGGTTTTGCAATAAGGTACTATTAAATCTGTATATAAAAACACAACAGCAACAGTGAAATGAATGCCAGTGAAACTGTTAGCAAGGTGGCAATTCCCAATGAACATAATCATTCATTTTAAGATACTAGCAAACACTTCAGAAATATCTTGACTGAAGCAAATCATTAGACAGATGATGAGGAAATTGGAAAAAGTTGAAAAGTGATTAGAGAGGTATCAGAAGGATATGGATGGAATCAACAAAGGAGAGACAAAACGAGAAAGCACTGAATCAGGTAAGATATTGCTTAATGATAATCAGGTTGGTGAAATCAATTATACAATGAAGAATATTGTGCATCTTGGAAATTCCATTATTAAACATGTGATTGGTGATATTGACATTGTTACTACTTTGAGTTTTCTAGATACTAAAATAGAAAATTTAATTAACACAATTGAAAAGCAGAAAAGAAAAGTAAAACAGGTGGTGGTTCTGCAGGAAAAACATCTGGCAAAGAGTGAAAAAATTAAAATATATGCTGGCCTGGTTGGTCTAGTGGTTAGCCCACCAACCAACAGGCTGCAGGTTTGAATTCTGCCATGGGCATAGATGTTTGTGAATGTCATCTTCCACAGATGAATTTCATTACCTGGTGTGTGACCACCATACTGCTTATTGGAGGCTGAAGTGGCTTGAAAAAGTTTTATGTTTGGTAATTATGAACTTTACAACCGTGTTATCAAAACTCTTTTAATTTCCCGACATTTTGATCTTCATCTTAAGATCATCATCTGGAGCATATACAAATATACAGGACAATATATACACATAAACTCATACCACCACCACCACCCAACACAAAAACTTGGTGTCATTAATACTCTGAAAATCTGCTCCAGTGAACATGCACTGAAAGATGAATTTAAAGTTATCAGCAATACTTTTCAAAAAAATGGTTACAGCCAAGACACTATTAACAAAATTCTCTACAAGACCTCAATAAAAAACAGACAAACCAGACTATAAAAAAATTATAACCATTCCTTAAAGGAACATCAGATAAAATAAACAAAATACTACTAAAATACAGCCTCAAATCCACCTTTAAACCTCCTGCAAAATTAAAAAGCTTACTCAACTCATCCAAAGACCCACTCCCTCTGCTGGTCCACCCTGGAGTAGACTGTATTTACTGCACCTGTAACATACCATATATAGGGGAAACAGGATGCATAATTCCTATCAGACAAAAAATATCATAAACGACACATTAAATATAATAATTATGGTGAAGCTAGCCTTTCTGATCATGCCCTGAACACCTTACATAGAATTGACTGGAAAAGCACTAGTTGTCTACATCACACCAAAACATGGTATGAACACAAATTTAAGGAAACCTGTGAGATTATTATCAACTACCCCAATCTGAATAATAAAATCCCAAACATATGGAAGGCACATATTCGACCCACGGAACCTTCCTCTCTAAGAGGAACTATAAACAGGACTGCTGTTTCCTTAAACAGCATGTGATACAAGGAACTCGAGGTCAAAGATTGTTCGATCTCATTATTGTGTCAGAGGGGGGGGGGGTTCTGTAAAAGACACGACTATTCTGTCTCCAGTTAGTGGCAGTGATCATGTTGTACTGATGTGGGAAGTGGCTAATTTTATAGATATTCCATTTAGAATGGTTACTTGCTGAACTTAAGAGCAGGAAATTGTGACCATCTGAGGAGGATGCTGTGTTTTGCACCATGGTATCATTTCTTTCAATTAAAGATGCCAAGAAATTATATTCTTGGTTTAATCCTTTATCTAGGTGTAAGCAAACAAAGTTTGCACATGAAGTAACTTCACAACTGGGCAACTCGTATATTGAGGCTAATGACTTCACATCAATTGCCTTGGTATCCCATAATGCAAAGCACGTATCCTTATGGACATGTATAATGCTATGCATTATGGGAAGGATCATTACCCAGACTGATTTCGACCTTTATTTAGGTCTCATCAGTGGGAGCCATACCCAGAAGTGATGCCAAGGTTGAAGTAATACAGAAGTCAGTATCAATTCTTGGTGAAGGCCAGAAGAGTTACAACTATTATACAAAAAGCTGAGTATGAATTAAAATTGTCTATGCTGCCTGAAGAGAACTGAAAAGAATCCTGTTGTTATTCTGCAAGTAAAAGAAAGAATGAATATGCAAGAATAATTCATCAATGTCAATGGTATGTGAGTGACAGATATAGAAGTGATTGTTCAAACAATGAGTTACCAATTTGCTAAAAGCTAATGTATGCAATATTGAGCTCAATGCTTCTTCTTCATTCTATGAAGAAACTTGTGTGTATCAGGGAGAAGTACTAGAGCTGTTTCACAAATTTAATAGGAATTCTGCAATAGGAACTGATGGAATATCAGCAGGATGCTAAAAGAGTGTTCAACTGAACTGGCTGTTCCTTTGACTTACTATAATTTGAGTGTCAGCACAGGAAAGATTCCAGAGGAGTGGAAAAAATGTAATGTATGATAATTCCATTGCATAAGGGTGGTGTAAAGACCGATGTGTCCCACTATCAATCTCAGTGGTGTTGCTGGAGATTTTGGAGAGGTTGCTTCTTGTACAAACTATTAAGAAAATCATTTATAAGGAAAGATCATGTGTGAGTAATTTGCTAGCATTTTATAATAACATCACAGTTGAGTTAGACAAGGGAAATGGATAGACCTTGATACTTTGGACTTTGCTGAAGCTTTTGACAGAACACAGCATGGAAGACTGTTGCATAAATTGGATAATATGGGATTGGATTATAAAACATTAGGGTGGATAAGAGGATGGCTGCTGCTGAAAGATGTTAAAAGCAGTATACAGGATATGAGTCTTCAAAATTTAAGGCAACAAATGGTCCACAAGTATCAGTCCTTGGTTCATTGGTATTCTCTCTTGCACATTAATGACATGGGAAAGGATTTGACAGTCAACATACAGCTATTGCTGATGTGCAAAGACTGACATGCATTATTTTCAGAATGATTTCAATAGGCTGGAATTGTTGACATGTGAAAATGGCTGTCAGTTTAATGTTACTAAATGTGAAGTTATGCACTTTGATGTAATGAGATACCCATTGGTGTCTTATGTTGGCAGGATTATGCAAGATGAAACAGACCCGACTTTGAGGACCTTGGAGTTATAGTAGTTGAAGTTCAAAGGTCATATAGCAAAAATTTTAGATACATTTCAGAGAATAATTGCAAGGCTCAAATGAACACCGACATGTAAAAATAAGGAAGTCATTATACCTCTTTACAAAGCCATGATGTGGCCTCAGATCTGGTCTCCTGGTTATTGAGGTGATGCAGAAGATACATTAGAGACGGTTAAAAAGGAGTGTTAAAGATTATATCAGAATTACAGAATGTAAATATTATTAAGAGAGACTCCACAGATTTAGGAGCTCATCACGGGAAGCCATACTGTTCTCACCAGATGTCAACCTGTTCTGGAATTCATTCACGCTACTTGCACACGCAACGTCCAACAGCAATTGATTTCACCCATGCACCGCTCTATGAGAGAAAAATCTAGCCCTCACCCATTCTTGACAGCATTCATTCTCAACTTCCAAGGATGCCCTTGTATTCTTTCCCCATCCTCCATAAAATGAAAAATTCTATCTACTGAAATTCTGTACAAACTGTTTCAGAAGTTTGTAAGTCTCAATCATATCACCCCCCTCTTTGTCCTGTTTGCTAATGTCTGTAGCCTACAATTTCTCATCTCTCTTTAGTCGATATTTCACAATTCTGATATCATTTTTAACACTCTCCTTTGCACTCTCTTTGCTGTATCAGAATCACCACAGAAACCAGGAGACCAGATCTGTGTGCCATAGTCCAAGTGAGGCCTTATAAAGAGGCAAAATGACTTCCTTACCTTTACATGCCAAGGTTAGTTTCAACATTGCAATTTTTCTCTGAATTGTATTTAGAATCTTTGCTACATGGCCTCTGAACTTCCTCTACTAACACTGCAAGAATCCTAGCCTGATCAATTTCTTCTAGCATTATCCCACCAATATAATAAGCCATTGGTTATCTAATCCCATCAAGTGCATGACCTTACATTTATTAATATTGAACTGATGGTCATTTTCACATGCCCACAATTCCAGCCTATTCAAATCATTTTGCAAGTACTGCATATCAGCAGCACTCCTGATTACCCTACCAACTTTGTATCACCAATAAATAGCTGTATGTTGCATGTCAAATCCTTCCCAATATCATTAATGTACAAACTGATCCTTAGGGCACACTATTGGTTACCTTGAATCTTGCAGATTGAACCATACATGACTTGTATGGTGTCAATCTGCAATTCTCTTATCCATGCCAATAGTCCATAATCCATTCCCATATTCTCCAGTTTATGCAACAGTCTTCCATGTCTTTGACAGAATACAGCATGGAAGACTGTTGCATAAATTGCCTTAGCAAAATCCAAAAGTAGCATGGTATATCTGTTCCCCTTCTCTAACAGTGGTAACATTATTACAGAATGTGAGCAGGTTGCTAAAACACATTAACTTGCTTGCATTCCCTTAGTAAACCCTATGCTGTTTGTTGCCAAGTATATATTCTCTGTCAACCCATTTCTTAAAATCTTCACCACCATTCCTGAGATATACTGATTGGTCAATAGTTGGATACATCGGTCTTTGCACTATCCTTGTTCAATGTGTTTACCATACATTCTTTCTACTCTTGTGGAATCTTCCCTGTTCTGAGACTCAAATTAAATAGCCTAGTCAAAGGAATAGCAAGTTCAGCTGAACACTATTTTATCATCTGTTCTGATATATCCCACCAGTTCCTATTTCAGAATTCTTCCAATTTATACAACAGCTCTAGTACTTCCTCCTCATACAATGAAGTGGTAGTGGTCAATTCAATGTTGCATATACCAGGTTGATAGCTTTTAGCAAAATAGAATTTTGCTAAAAGGCTGCTCATTAGTTGAACAATCATTTCTGCATCATTCACCTGTATACCATCTGCATTCAGTAGAGTTATTTTTTCAAATTCATTCTTTCTTTTACTTGCAGCCTAACGATAGAATTCTTTAGGGTTGTGTTTAGCTTGCAGAGCCAGTTTCTTTTCGTACTCAGACTTAGTTTACCACACAACACTTGTGACTCTTGTGGCCTGTTGCTTATAATTATCATAATTGATATCATCCTTATGTACACAGTATTCCTTCCACATCATCTTTTTCTTAAAAATCTCTTGCCTAATTAGATTACATATTCATATCACTCCTACTCTATTTATGCTTCAAATTCTAGGGACACATTTTGATATTGCATC
The DNA here is from genome assembly GCF_054136105.1 of Typopeltis vanoorti. NCBI lineage: Eukaryota > Metazoa > Arthropoda > Arachnida > Uropygi > Thelyphonidae > Typopeltis > Typopeltis vanoorti. Next base: position 10,860,489 of record NC_143567.1, on the reverse strand, counting down.
ATTTAAGTCATTTTTAAACACTTCCCATGCACTGCCGATGTCCTGCCCATCAACAACTCATACCATGGCACAGAACCCAGCATACTCCTCAGGTGATCATAATTTCCTTCTTTGTAGTTCAGCATGTAGCCTTTTCTGAATGGTACATTCATAAACTTACTTCCCAAGTGAGTACTGCATGATCACTGTCACAAACCAGAAGCAGAATAGTTATATCTTTAACTGAAACCCCCTCTGACACTATAATCAGATCTAATGCTCTTTGATCACAAGTTCCTTCTTTCACATGCTGAATGAGGAAGTTGTCTTGCAACAGTTGAATAAATTCACTTTCATTCTTCTCATGTGATTTTATAGCAACCCAAGCGATGTTTAGATAATTAAAGTCCCCAATTATGAATACTCTTTTCGCACCCATCATATTTATTTGATGATACTTTTCTTTGTTACTAGCATCCGATCCCACCAGGTCTGTAACAACACTTTACTATTTATTTAATCTTGTTATACTGCATTTCATACCAGATGACTTCAATCTCACTGCTGCATGAAAGACTAGTATTTATGTGAGGTCCCAATATATTAACCAAAGCAACAAACAAACTCCCTTGTTTCTGATACTTCTCTGATTTGTGTACAGACATAATTTACCAGCATGCTGTTTTGTATACTCTTGTCTGTGGTCTGCTGCATGACACTCTTTGACAACTGGCAGATCTCTGTTCTTATCTAGTTCCTTACTTCTGCAGACATGTTTACACATACTTGATAAGTCTGAACCAGCAAACACAGAATCATTCTCTCTTTATAATCATTTCCATAATAATAACCATTCCCATCATTAACACAGTAACTAACATTGTTACTCTTACACACAGATTCTCATGATTCCTCCCATTCGAATTCAGTTTCTCTGACTCTCCGTGTTAGGTCTCATATCAATTAATAATTTTTCAAGACTCTCCTGATGCAAACACCTTCAAGTGTAGGTCATCCCTCTTATACCCAATCTTCACTTTGAATGGTTTCACAATAAAGAATTAATGTCCTAATTTGGTGGCATCTATTGTTGGATAAAGTGAAGTTTACAAGTATTAATTCGATCTCAAAATGTCTGCCAGATTTTTGGCAAATTGATATATCATACTCATTAAGATTTGCAGAATATTTTAGAGCTTCTGCTTATGCTACTCATGATTCCATAAACAGTCTCTTTGACTTGTGATGACATCCATGTGGTGCAGTAACCTACCAACCTTCAAAAGCCCATTCAGTTAACCGACCCTTGCACGTCAACTGACATCTGGTAGCTCCCATGTAATTATACTTCAGTTATCTGACCCTTCAATTATCAGAACTCACCATTAATGCATGAAGGGTCTGATAATAGGTGATTTCTGTATTTTTTTCTCCCCCCATTCTCTTGTCTTAACCTGCCTAATGATGGTGGCAGATATATTTGTTCTCCAAGGTGGATGACAACTAGTGTTGCCAATTTAGCTCTTTTGGAGCTAGATCTAGCTCTTTTTTCCTTCCCTAGCTTCAAAAATTTTAATCTAGCATCTAGCTCCTTCAGAACTAGTTTTAGCTCTTTTTAGTTGTTTTTATAACTTACTGTTAAAGAAATTGTTTTAAAAGTTTTCCAGATGTTCACATTTGATAAAGGAATTGTATTATACGTTTGGGGTGAGCATCATACACGTTTCAAACGCATGATGACGTCAGTCAGTCACGTGGCCCAATAGTCTGCCATTTTGTCGCCTTAAAGTTGATAGCACCGCTACAAGTTAGTCTTTGCACAGTGTTCTGGTTGGTAGTTATGATAGTGAGTGGGAAGTTTTCAAAGACTGACTGATCATAATTCGTTGCAGTAAAGAGTTGTATACCCTTCTTCAAAAATGAGCAAAGAGAAAAATAATGCTTACAAGCAAAAATTTAGGAGGGAGTGGTTGCAAATGGGAATGTTTAGTAATTGGTTGTGTGAGGTTCTGGTGATGCTACAAAAGGCCACTGTAAGTTTTGCAGATGTGATATAGCTACTAAATATTGTCAGCTTGTAAAGCATAGCGAAACTAAGAAGCATCTTGCTGCAGTTCCATATAAGGCTGTTCCCATTATAAATATGCTTGTGATAGGAACAAGTCTGATGAAACCGCAAACTTGGAAGGTAGGCTAGCATTATTTCTTTGTTGTCACTCATCATTCAACAGTTGCGATAATCTGGTAGATATTTGCAAAAATATCATCCCAGACAGTTCAAATTATGCCAAAGGTAAAAATGCACCGAACTAAGTGCTCTGCAATTGTAAAGAATATTCTAAGTGAGTATTTTGAAGAAGATCTAATTGCAGACATTTGAGATGAAAATTTCAGCTTGCTAATAGATGAATCGAATGATATCACAGTGAATAAGATTTTAGGAATGGCCATCATTTATTATAGTAAGAAATTCAACAAAATTATGCATACATTTCTGAGCATGGTGGTTCTAGAAAAGTGTGACACTAGTGGTATTGTGGCTGCACTGAAAAAAGAGCTCTTGACCAAGAAACTGGACATTAAAAATCTCATTGCAATTGGTACAGACAACGGCAGTATTATGGTTGGTGTCAATAATAGCGTTTATGAACAACTGAAGGCATATATTCCCTCCTTAATTTTAATTAGATGTGTATGCCATTCATTACAACTGGTAATGTCTCACACTTGTGCAGAATCTCTCCCAAGAAAATTGGAATTTTTAGTTGCCGAAACGTATAAGTGGTTTTTTCACATTCCTCTTCAAGACAAGCAGCATACAAAGAGCTGTATCAAACTATCAACAAAAATGATGCTCCTCTGAAAATTGTGCAACAAAGTGGCTCTCCATTGAACCTGCAGTAGACAGAATTCTTAGCTAGTGGTTGGAATTAAAAACTCACTTTGAAGTCATGAGTGTGACTGAGAAATGTTACAAAGCTCAAATTTTGTGGGAGATGTACAAAGATGAAAGGAATCTGTTGTACCTTTTATTTTTGCATTCTGTTCTAGTTCAAGTTCAGCAAGTTAACAAAATTTTCGGATCTAACAATGCAGAGAAGATGAGATTATTTGAAGACCTTTCTTGTTTGATTTGTTCTATTGCTAATATGTTAGTGCTACTATCATCCACAGTCGACCCTCTAGAGTCAGTGATTGATGACTATTTGGATCCTAATCCAAATCTTGGTTACAGATTTGAAAGAAAAATTTCAGAGTTGATGATATAGAAGAAAATAATGCAAAATGATGAGCGAAATCTTAGAAGTAGAGCAAGACAGTTTCTTCTTGGTCTCTTTAAATAGCTTAAGCAAAGGTTGCCTGAAAACTTGATATTTTAAGAATGATGTCTTCTTTTTCTGTTGACAACACCCTAAAACATATAAAAGAACCTGTTACTCCCATCTTAGAAATAATGCTGAAAACAGAAAAAGATGTTGCTGCTGCTGAATACCAGTACAATACTATCCACTTAAATAAATGAACAAATATAGAAAGCACTGAGCTATTCTGGACTGAAGTGTGAGAATATAAAGATGCATCTGGAATGAATCCATTTAAAGAAATTGCTCAGTGTGCAATAAATTTATTAATACTGCCAAATTCTAATGCGGAAATTGAACGAATTTTTAGTTCCATGAATGTAGTGAAAACTAAATTAAGAAACAAGATGGAATTGCCAATGCTGACAGCTATTTTGTCAGTCAAGTATGGCCTCAGGCATAACAACAAGTGCTGTACAGACTATCATTTACCAGCCTCTACACTGAGTAATATTGGAACGATGGCCACATATAATAAAGCTGAAAATCTAAGTGAAAATGAATTATGCACAGAAGACCACATGGAAGATGTATTTAGTCACTTATATACAAGTATCGCTTCAACTTGAATAAAGTAAGTAACTTAAAAGTATCAGCTACTACTTTTAAAATTTTAGTTTCAAATTTGTATTTTTAACTCCTTTTTAGCCCTTTTGTTGTCCCAAAAACTGAATTAAAATACTAAATGTTCCCACTTATCCTCCTCTTTCCTTAATACATATGATCATATCAGAACTGTTAATATTCTTTATATTCAAGACACATCTGAAGACATATCCAGAGTACCTCATCAATATAAGCCCCCACACACCACATTTGAATCATACATGAAACTAGCTACCCTCTTCCATTCACATAATGACAAACTTAATCCTTTATCACATCAAGGAGTATATGAAGTGGCTTACTATGACATATCTGTGAACATCCATCTCGAAGAAACACATTCCACCATCGTTTTGGCAAATTGGGACTAGCAGACCACACTGTGGACACCCTCTCACATAGAATTGGATAGAAACAAGTGCCACACAGAAGTTCTTTCAAGTTGGGAGGACTGTTTTCAGAATCAACAGCATCATGAAACATTCTCTGAACCTCAACAAGTATAGCTGTATCACTTTGCCAAAAATCTGGGAGACAGTCATTTGAAGATTGAATTAATACCTGTAAACTTCTCTTCATCCAGCAGTAATGGCACCAAATTAGGAATTTAGTTCTTTGTGTTGCTGCTGGCATACTGTGATAATAGAATTTTTTATATGTTCTGCTTCTGCTCTTTGTAATGAATAGATAGTTATATAAACTGAGTATCAGAAACATGTTTATTGGGCATGGGTAGGAAAACAGATGCTCCAGAGAAAGAGAAGTGAAATACAAATGGCAAACATCTCTGTACTCTTTGTTGGGTCTTATTAAAACAAGAGCAGCAGATGCCCAGCTTCCCTTTTCAGTACAACCTGCAAGCACACTGAGCCTGCATCTCCTATTATTTTTTTTTTATTCCATCTATTTCTGTTACTTCTGCCCTTTTGAACAGTGTTCTCAACAACCTTCAACTCTTCAAGAAAATGTCAATAACCTTCTTTTCTAATCCACACTGATGTGCGCTAGGTTCTACTACCTTTTGTACATGGGATCATTATTAAAAATGTTTGCTGTGGGGCAAGAATGGGGAGCCTGTTGCATAGATGTGATACCATGGAAGTTAGTCATTTGTGAAGAATATGATGTTGAGAATGTTTCCAAAGAGAGGATGGAAATTTGTGTATATGCACTCTCCTATCTTCCTGTATTTCTCCTTTATATTAATATAGTACAAACTCCCCTCCCCTCCTCCATCTCATTTATCCCTTTCTTCCTGTAGTTCATCATCTCTGCAGAGGGAATTCCTTTATTCTATTCGATATCCATCATTCTGGTTATCTTTCACCAATCTGGTGTCAGATAATCAGAATGATGGATATCCTTTCTGAAATCTTTTCATCTTCTTGAAAACCAAGTCACCAAATTTGTGACATGATCAAAGCCATGTACGGTGGATTGGAAACCTTTTAATTTCTATCAGTGTCCTTTTTATTCATCATTGCCATAAGCTACTGTTCTTGCAATTCTCACCATGTAGCAGTTAAATTTTGAGTCCTTTATTGCTATCAATTCCAGTTACATTCATAGCATCCTATTACCTTCAATTACATTCACAGCATCCTATTGTTACTGTCTAAATTTCAAAACTTTACGCTTTGGAATGTTGAAATGGAAGCTCCACTCATCTGCTTTCAGTCTATTCATATCCTTCAGGAGGGCCACCGTAGTTTGATTCCTGATAGCTCTGCTCAAAGTTGTATAATCTACAAAGAATTGTACACATTCCATTTAAACTTCTCACAATATAACTGACATGCAAGTCAAACAGTAATAGCTCTGAAACAGACACTTCTGCCACACCACTAGTTAACTTTCCACTTCTGCTCTTTCTCTCATACAACTTGTTAATACTTGACAGTCACTTTCTTATGCAGCTTGCTTATCTGTCTTATTGAAATATCAGCTTGCTATTTGGCAATCTGTCAAAAACGTTTTGAAAAATCTAGCAATAGTACTACTGTTAATACACTATCTGATCAAAGTGTCCAGACACCTACTCAAAACTGTAATCAGACTTTCCCTGTGACACACTTTCAAGTAGTGGACATTAATATTAATATGGGGTGGGGTCCACCCTTTGCTTCTGTGACCACTCTGCCGGGGAGACTTTTTACCAGGTGTCGGAACATTTCTGAAGGAATGGTAGCCCATTCTTCCTGAAGAGCTGTAGTCAGAACAATTCATGATGTGGTTGTTGGGGTCTGGAGCAAAGGCTGGTTCTAATTCATCCCAAAGGTGTTCTATGGGATTCAGGTCAGGGCTCTGGGCCACCCAGTCCATTTCTGGAATGTTATTGTCCACAAACCATTCCCACATAGACCTTGATTTATGGCAGGTAGCATTGTCATGCTGATACAGACAATAGTCATCACCGAATTGATCTTCTACCGTAGACAGTACGCAATGGGTCAAAATGCCCTTGTACCTTCTGCATTTAGATTCTGTGTAGTGTTATGAGAGGGCCAAGCCCATTCCATGAAAAACACTCCCACACTGTAATGCCACCTCCTCCAAATTTCACTGTCTCACACACACACACGCACACACAGAATCATTCTCTAGACATTCACCAGACCCCTTCCATTGGATTGCCACATGGTAAAGCGATTCATCACTCCAAATCGCACATTTCCAGTTGTCCAGTGACGTTATTGTTTACACTATTTCAAGCAGCACGTAGCGTTCACAGGAGAAATGTTTGATTTATGGGCAGCTGTTCAACCATGGAACCCCATTCCTCTTAACTCTCGGCGCACGGTCATGGTACTGGCTGGACAGTTAGTAGCACTGCGGAACTCCTGGGTGATTGTTTCTCGATGTATGGTGATTTCCATGAACCACCTTCTTCAAAGCTCGATGGTCCCTGTCTGTCATTAAACGCGGCCTACCCGACCGTGGTTTTGTTGTGGTTGTGCCTTCACATTTCCACTTCGCAATCATGTTGCCAACTGTTGACTTGGGCAACTTGAGGAGGATTGAAATGTCTCTGACAAATTTCTTACTGATGTAGCAACCAATAACTAGTCCACATTCAAAGTCACTGAACTCCCTTGACCTTCCATTCTTCTCATACTTCTTATCACTGAACAACACACAGCTCCTTATCTCCTTTTATACCAGCAAGTGAGGTCGTAGTGACATCTAGATGCCAGTTTATGAATTATATAGAGGTGTCTGGATACTTTTGATCAGATAGTGTAGAACTTTCTTGTCCACATTCCCCATCCTGTTGCAATATGCAGGTAGATTGCCATAACATGAAATCCCCTAACCTTGCTATTTAGATGTAAAAGGTGCCTTAGTAATTTACTCACTTTTTTTGTAAAATGTTATTTGAGTTGTATAAAAAAAAAATGACTACATGATATCTTTGAAGTGGGTGAGTTTTAGAATGAACAAAAGGTGCTAAATTGATGTGTCAAGTCCTGGAATTTATAGGCAGCATGAGAATTGTGGATCTCAGGGAGCAGAGGAGTTTGGGGCATTGGTTAGTTTGACTAAGCCTACAATTAGTGACAATCGGAAGACTTTGTTGACAGAGTGATATAGGAATAGCCTTCAAGGAATATAGAGTGAACAGTATGTGGGGGTAATGGATTGATATTCTATCAAGAGAAACACAGTTTTATGAAGGATAGGTGTGTTGCCTTAGTAATTTACTCACTTTTTTTGTAAAATGTCATTTGAGTTAAATAACCAAAATGGCCACATGATACTGCTGGACTTTGCTAATGCATTTGACAGGATACTGCTTGAAAATTGTTACTGAATTGGAAGCAATTGAGGGTAGATATGAAAGGCACTGCTATTTAATTTATACATCAGTGATACATGAAATGAGTTAAGGGGAAATATTATTATTATTACGTGACACCTCCAAGGAGTCCAAAGACGCATCAAGGGAGGGCACCTACTCTATAACTCTCTATCTCCACTGCTCAATCCACCAACTACAGCGAACTGCAACTACCATCATCATCTACACCAATGCCATCTACTGCCCACCACGACCAGTATTTTCAGAGACAATCACAAACATCCATGCTCATGACAGGATTCAAACTTGCAGCCTTTTGACTGAAGAGTGAATATGCTAGCCAACCTGGCTGACTTGGCCTGGTTGACTGAGTGCTTCTCTGTTTATTGGCCAATAAATATTCAGATGTTTGTAAACTATCAATTTATAGAGCAGTTGGTAATAAAGATGACAGAGATTCTGCAGAATGGTTTTTATGTAGACGAGCAGTATGGACAAATGATAGCTGCCAAGGTAATGTGGCAAAGTGTAAGGTGGAATTAGATGGAACCAGACTACAGGAAATTGAAGAGGTGATTATGAACAGGCACTTGAAACTGAGAAGGTAGAGTAAGTACTATGCTTTCTGTCCCTTGTCAGGAGAGCAAGTTAAAGGAGAAGTATGAATTATCATCATTGCCAATTTGCAAATGATGCTTGTTTCACCATTCTTTGCCATTTCTCTCTCTGTTCATTGCCTGGTGACTCAAAACCTCTTTCCACACCATCACATCATCTACCCGCTCTTGCTTGTTTAACCTCTTCTATTTATACTCCATTGTATCAAGCATCAAGGTTTTGATCTCTCTATTGCTATCCATTCTGCAAACAAAAAACTGTTTCCTGCAAAGGAAACAAAAAACTTTAGCTTCTTTTGAATTATTATTTTGTATTAGATTCTCTTAGCAGTTTACTTGGTGATACAATTGTTAAGTTTTGCATCCATCCAATTCTTAGAATCTTTCTATAATATGTTCTTTTGAAAGCCAGTATTTGTCTCACAGAGCCATTGACCATTACCCATTCTCACAACCATAGAAAGTTGTTCTGAATATGCATGTTTCCAGCACTCTCAGCTTTATGGGAAGGCTCGCTGATTTACTTTATTTATATCTTGTCCATTGCCTGTAGATTTACTTTTGCTTTATTTATCTGAGATTTTATCCCTTTTTTAAAGTCTAAATCGTGTGTCATGTTGCTCCCTAGATATGGGAAGTTCCTAACTTTTTCCAGCTCTTGTCTGTTGAGCTTTTTCATCCACTTCTCTCTGAATATCATTGTTTTTGTTTTATTAATGTTCATTATCAGCCCATATTTCTTTTCTTCTTCAATAATGACTGTCATCTGCAAATTGTTTATTTTAGTACCTTGAATTGAAAAGTCCCTTGCATTATTCTTTATGACATCCATTTTTCTTTCTAAAAGCATCATAAAGCTGCATGGGGATATTGGGTCTTGTGACTCTTGTTACCTACCAACCATCTTCCTATTTCTCCACAGTTTTTCACACCAGTCTGTATTGTCATTGAGGTTCTGCAAAAGACATCACGTTTTTGTTCACTCCATGTGATTCGAGTACAGTCCATGTCACCTTCTGATCTATACTGTTAAATGCTTTCTGACAGTCAGCAAAACAGGTATAAACATTTTTATATTTATTCCAAGCTTTCTCCACAAGTAACCTTCACATTAATATTTGGTGCATAGTACTTCTGTCTCTCCTAAATCCTGCTTGCTCATCTCCCAAATTTTCTTCGAATGATGAAATCGGTGATTTCATCATTCCCAGGGCTTTTATGGTTTTTCATAAGTTTTACCACCTTTACCACTTCACCCCTCTGTGCTTGGTGGTGATATTTCCCTCAATTCATAAATTAACTGCTTTTGGATCTCGACATCTCCAAGTGTCATACATAACTCTGAGAAGTATCTCTCTCTCTCTCTCTCTCTCTCTTTCTTCCCCCCCCCCCCCCTCCTTATTTTTTTATTCTGTGTTCATCAAGATTTCATCATTTTTTTATGGTTCTCTGATTTGGATTGCATTTCTTGTTTGATGTTTTTAATCATCTTATATACTTCCCTTGTTCTGTATTCACCATAGTATTTATTAATATCCTGACACTGTTCCTCTAGCTGTTTTTGAGTTATCTCTTCTAACTAACCACCTTTACTTCATTTCATTAATAAGTAGGTTATGAATAATGATTTATGGGCCTCTCGTGATGGGCTGTGAACTCCATGGGTATGCCTAAGGAAAAATAATAGTAAGTAGAAAATTTTACATTTGCACCTAGAGCCAGTTTTTGCACCAATGTGCTAAAGTTTATTTTATGTAATTTTATTATAAAAATGATATAATTATTATAAAAAAAAACTTCATCATGGAATCTTGAACTTAGTGCTGATTTAGTAATAACAATTATTGGGCTTGTGCATATAGTTGGATATTAGGCCTAGTAGGCACTTAAAATTTATATACAATCAAGGTTCGTGTTGTTCAGCATTGAATTTTCAATAATTTCATTGTTTTTTCAAGCACTATCATGCAATCTGATACAAATCTGTATTATTCAAAGAACTCTATTAATAATGCTTTCATAAAAATCTGATGAGTTTGTTGAAAGCTATATCATGTATTATTTGATGCCATGACTCATTTTTGGCTTATGTGCTGTAAACATGTAATTTTGTTTTGTCTAATTTTGCTACTACAGCTACAACCAAATTTCATAAAATTCAATCCAAACAATTGGGGATTATTAGTTTGAATAATTATTCCATTAAAAATGATTTAATATACAAGATATTATACAAGAAAAGTTTGTTGAATTATATGAACCTGTATCTTCTAAATCTCAAATTTCATTCATTTCTGTTGATGCAGAGTGGAGTTATTGTAATATGTAATTTTGGTGCATTTTATCCCTTTATGATCCTACAAATGATCAAAACAAAAAAAAAAGTTTACTTGACAAATTTTTGTAGCTCTTGCACATAACAAATTTCTCATTTTGCCATTCAGATTCCTAGAATAACTTGTGGATAAATAAATAAACAAAACAAATCTAGTTATGTACACATTTCATGATGTGCTTCTAAAAATCATCAATATTGCACAAAGAAACTTTATTAATATATAGGAATGTTAAAGCGGGAATCTGAGTTGCAAGTTAAGCAAACCAGATATTTACAAGAAAAAAAAAATGCAAACAAGACCCATCAGAAGATTAATATTCGGATGGAAATTACACATACCAGGCACTGAATTAGAAATCTTTATGCAGATGTACATAAGCATCGCTTACGCAGCATATATGCAAAATACTTGATCACGTGTTCTAGGCAACTGTTTAAGAATGCTGCTGCTGGTCAGTAATCAAACTTTTTTCCATTGTGTTAATGGAAAAACAAAGGCTCTTTCAGAGTTTGATAAAGGACTTATTGTTGGTATGCTTCTTGCTTGAGCCACAATTTTGAAAACAGCAGAGCTGACTAGTTTCTCAAAAGGTAAGATATTCTGGGTGTTTAATCAATGAAAAGATAATTCGCATTGCTTGTTTAAGAGGCATGACTGTGGTCCTAAGACAGTCTGTCAGAAACAAGTTTGCCATCATCTGAGAAAGTTGTACTGACAAACAGAACTTCCTATGTGCAGCAATTGACCAAAGCATTTAATGAAGGCTATTCCTGACCCATATCTTACCAAATTATGTTCAGGGAATTGAAGAGGATTGATATCAGCAGTCGCATGTTATATAGAAACCAGAGATTTCTGTAAAGTGCTGAAAAGTTCGTCTACTCTAATGTTGAAAACACCATGACCAGACACTGGAAGGCTGGAAAAAAATTATGCAGTAGGCAGAGAGTTTGGCAAGAGCACCATGAAGCAATGAACCTAGCTTGTCTTGTAAACATGACTCAAGGTTCTGGAGCTGGTGTCATGGTGTGGGGTATGTTCTGTTGGTACAGAATTGGTCCTCTGATGTTGCCAGAGGGTATCGGTGTCCTCCAAGGAATATCTGAACGTTGTTGCCAATGAAGTCCATCCTGCAATATTGACTTTTTATCCAGCAAGTCATAGTTGTTTCATGGACAACAATGCCACTTTGAATCTCACAAGAATTATTCAGTAGTGATTCAGTGAGCATAACAGTGACTCCTATCATCTTCCCTGGATCTGTCCGCATGCATTCACAACCACATTGTGAATGCATGGGACACGTAAGAAAAACAGATCCGTTAGCAAAGTCCTCTACCATCAAATCTGAGCCAGTGGTATATTGTAGATGTATATGACCTTGTGAAATCTATGCCAAACTGAATATGTGCTGTATTTCAAGCTAAGGAGGTCCAAGAAGGTATTAAATAAAAGTGGTCAGTATGTGTAGATGTATCATATTAAAGACCTAATGAATATCATACCGATTTGGGGGGGGGGGAAGAGATTCTTTGATCTCAAACTGAATTTCATAATAGTCTGTATCAGACAGAACTGATCATGAGTGCCTTAGTATTTTTGCTGTAACTGAGATTTGTTCTTCTACACACACACTTCATTATTTACCAAATGAATTATATGTTTGTCACTTTTGTTTTATGTGCGATCATTTAGTTTTTATTCATTTTTAAGTGCTTCTGGATCTGTTGAGTTGGTCTTGTGCCAAAAACTGTTTCCTATTATTCTCTAGAAGTCAATATATACATATTCACTATATTGCATTATATACATATAATTTATTTTTAATTGATATTTTCTGTCACTTGTATAAAAATAGTGAAATTGCATCAAATTTGTTGATTAGTGAAAACATGCACTGATTTCTTGAATTCTTTTCTTTTTAAAAAAGTATTTCTTAATAGAAAAATAACAGCTCTAGTTATTTCATACAAGACAATTAGAGAGTTTGTTCATTCCTCTCTGTTGTTCAGTTCCTGTGACTTATAGTTAATTACGCTTTTTTTTTTTTTTTTTTTTTTTTTTTTTATGATTCAGCAAAAGTAAGTTAAAACAAAAAGGATAGTTCTTTTCTTAGGAACTGAACACTAAATAGTCCAAAAAATTGTAATCCAAGTTGAGCTTCTATGCTTTTTACAGATAAAGATTATAAACCACCACCTATTCATGTGGTTGAGAAAGCTACAGCAAAAAAAGAAGAACTTATGAAAAAACTTGAACAGTTAAGTGAGAAACTCCCCCCTAATACATTAGATCAATTAATTGATGACCTAGGTGGACCAGAAAATGTAGCTGAGGTTAGTGTTAGTTTAGTTTTTATGAATCTAGCAGTATTCTGATTCTAAACCATTCTTAAGGATTATATATATTTATTTATTTTAAAAACACAGACATTGATCTTGAATTTCTTATTTCAATTTTGATCTTTATTTCTGCAAAATTTGATTTTATGCTTATGATTGCTCTTTTATGTGAAAAGCTAAGTACCGTTTTTTTTAATGTGGCTAGTTGAGTGAGCAAACACCAACTAGATGAAAATATATTGATCAGTTTATAGCTAGATGAAAATATATTATTAGTAATGTAACTAAAGTTTACATTATTTTTTGCATCCTTAATTTTCTTTTCAGATAATAGATTAAGCTGGAATAAGTTTCTTCAAGCTAAATCTGTTATCTTGTAGAATGTTTTTTCACTTCATTATAAATTAAAAATGCCAAGAAATCTTTTTAATATTCCATAATGCAAAGCATGCATCCTTACGAGTGTGTATAATGCTAAGCATTATGATTACTGCATTACTTTAACCTTGGTGTGGCTTCTGGATCTGGCTCTCACTAATGAGACCTCAATAAAGCTCAAAACCAGTCTGAGTAGTGACTCTTCCCATAATGCATAACATTATACACACCTAAAAGGATTTTTGCATAATGAGAAACTATGGCTATTAATGTGAAGTCATTAGCTTTTATATACTAGTAGCCTAGTCATGAAGAAAATTTGCATGCAAACTTTCTTTGCATACAGTTAGATGAAAGATAACTGTTCGGCATTTTAAATTTAATCTGTTTCTGTCGGGCCTCCATTATTGTCATACTTTACATATTGAACTTCTAAGACGCTACTACCTGATTATACAAGGTTATTCTGAACTTGTGATAATCACCATGAGGGAATTGAAGTAGAACCATGTAACTTACACATTATTCTACATATTTCTCATAAAGTGTTATACACTTGTTACAATGCTGCTACATTATTTGCAATCCTCTGAGAAAAACGTCCTTCCCTTGTTGCACAAACCAGTCCTCAGCTGCAGATATGACTTCATCACCTGTGGTAAATTTTGTTCCTTTCAAGTGTTTCTTTACATTTTTGAATAGGAAATAGTCAGAGGGGTGGGGGGAGGCAGATCTGGCAAATAGAGTGGGTGATACAGACATTGAAAACCCAAGTTGTGCATTGTCTGTTGGATTTTGTGAACAGGTGCATTGCCCTGCAAAAGCAGCACACCCCTCTGCTCAGTTTCGTGCAGCGTTTTTCTTCTATACTTCCTTCAATTCCTTCAGAGCTGTTGAATAAACTGCTGCTGTAACAGTTTTGCCTTTTTAACTGCAACGCATTGCACTGCAGAATACTGTGCACACGTGCTGGCTAATGTCTATATTATCCATCCCTCCTCCATAATGTCCAGCCATTGCGTAATTAAGCTCTACTTCATTTAAGAGGGTGGTGTAACCATGACCTTGGATATTGAATGCTACCTCGAGAATATGTTGGTTCCATTTACCAAGGATTTGCATGCATTTACAGAATTTCCATACCCTTCACATTCTCCTAATTTTGCATCACATGATACCTTTGTTTACACTGGATGAAAAACCTGAGTTTATGCATAGGTAACAGGGTGAAAAAACCCTGCTACCTATGCATGAAAACCCTTCATGATAAGAATCGAATTCAGATATTTTCCAGTTAAAGGGTGCAATGGTCCGCTGTTCTTCCAGTTGCACTAAGGAAGTGCTAATTTATCTAAGGGTTACCTATTTACTTGCTTCTTCTACTAAAATATGTTCAACTTATATAAAAACACTTTTATAAAAAAGTTTCAACTTATATAAAAACACAGGTCTTTCTGATGTTATGAATCAGCTAGGATTTTTTTTTTTTTTTTTTTTGCTGATGTCCCTTTATCAGATACCATTGAATTACTCCAACAAGAACTTTTATCATATATTGTAAAACTGTTTGATTATGTTATACACTAAGGTTATTTCACCTTTCAAAACAAATATCAACAGATTGAACGAACACCTATGGAATGTCTCTTTGTAAATATTTCACCTAAACTGATGTATGCCCACGCTTTAGAGATCTTCGCTTAGAGACTTGCCAAGAATAGTTGATTCATGCTGAAGGGGAGAAAGAAATGAAGGATGTACGAATTCGTTGCCAACACGCGAAATCAAGTGCTTTATAGGTAAAATTTTCCAACTGTTATACAAGCAACTATGTTGCTTGTATAACTCATCCCACAATACGGATTGATTACCCTATTATCAAAATGGATTCTCCTTCTGTTGAAATGCGCAGAAGTGTCGAAGAGTCTGTGGGCGTACTGTACAGGTGTGGATGATATTTTTGCAATTTGGAATGGCTCTTCCTGTGAATTACAGCAGTTTGTTTCCAAAATAAATGTTTCCAAAAAATCAAGAAAGTATGCAACGGAATATTTAGATCTCGGACTAAATACAAAGACTAAAGTAAATGATGAAGAAAGACCACTGTGTGTTATTTGTTCGAAAATTTTGGCAGTTGATAGCATGAAACCGAATAAACTTAAGACATTTGGAAACACTTCATAAGAAGTATGTTAACAAACCTCAAGAGGTCTTTGCTGCCAAACTGAAATGTTTTGAAAGCAAAAATCTAACATTAAAAAAGCTCTTTGTCTGTAAATGAAAAAGCTTTACTAGCTTCTTACAAAGTTGCATATAAAATAGCTAGGTGCAAAATGCCCCACATTATCGGAGAGGATCTAATTCTGTCAACTGCGAATGATATCGTGGAAACTATGTTTGGAAAAAGTTTTACTAAACCACTACAGTGCATACCTCTATCAAATGATACTGCTACATGGCGAATTAGTGATATATGTGAAGATATGCAGTAACAACTTTTGTCGAAGCTTTGTGACCAATTATTTGCAATTCAGCTTGACAAGGCAACAGATAGCAACAAGGATTGTCATTTAATTGCTTATGTTTGATTTTGCAATGGATTATCAACAGTTGAAGAGTTATTGTTTTGTAAACCAATAGAAAGAAGAGCCACAGCACCTGAATCATTCAAAAAATATTGGATGATTTTTTATGCAAGGCAAACATAAAGTGGAAAAATTGTGTTGGAATTTGTACTGATGGTGCTCGAGTTATGTCTAGAAGGTTTAAAAGTTTACAAGCCCTTGTGAGGGAAAAATCCCCATAATCTATACTGCTCCAAACAATTAGAGGATATTTTGGTTTCCTTGTAAATTATAATTATTTCACACTAAAATGTATAATTTGTTAAATTTGTAATAAATATCGATTATACAATATCTCATCAATTACACCCTATCCATAAGTAAGAAATATTTATTCATGTATAAAGTACCCAATAGTTATAATTGTCTGACAGAAACTAAAATATCCCCTAATCGTTTTGAGCAGTGTATTTGGACACATTGCATGATTCATAGAGAAGGTCTTGCTGCAATGGAAATGAGCATAAACATTGTGTTTATGCTCATTTCTGGTATAAACATTGTGTTAACAACAATTATAACCGTGGTGAATTATATAAAAATTGAGACCCTTAAAATCAGGACTATTTTACTGTGAGATAAGATGGTTTTCACAGGGTAAATGTTTACGTGTTTATGAATTAAGAGACGAAATAGCAATCTTCTTGGAAGAGGAAAATCACGAACAAGCAGAGAAGTTTAGAGACCACTTATTTGTGATGAGATTGAGCTACTTGGTGGACATATTTGAGAAACTAAATGTATACACACATATCTTAGAGATAAATGACAAAGTTAATGCTTTTGTAAAAAACTAGAGTTATGGAACAAAAAGGTAAAGCAGCAAACATTAGAAATGTTTGCAAATGTGGATGAATTTATCAAAATGTAAAAGGCAGAAGAGCAACACATCAAATTTTATTTGCAACTATAGAAAATGATTTAATAATGTTGATGAAGAATTTTGGAAACTATTTTATAACCAACGACAACATAATGGCAATGTATGAGTGGGTTAGAAACCCATTTCAAATTACCCCTTAAGGTTTCTCAATTGAAGAAGAGGAACAATTTATAGACTTCACGTGAAGCGGCGAAATCAAAAGACAATTTGCATATAAATCGCTGTTTGAATTTTGGGCCAGTGTTGATGATGAATTCTCTGCACTAAATTTAAGAGCTTTTCCTACACTTTTGCCATTTCCAACATCTTATCTTTGTGAAATCAGATTTTCTGCAGTGACTGCCTTAAAAACAAAATATAGATCTCAGTTAAATATATAAAGAGAACTAAGAGTGTCAATTTCCAGTGTATCACCATCATATGAAAAGCTTTGCTCCACAACACAGGCCCAAGGAAGCCAATAATTTTTAGATTCATTGTTATTTAGTTTTAATTAGTTGCTCGGTATATTTTGCAATATTGATATGTTCCAGTTAGTTTATTCAATACAGTGGATTTTATTTTTGTTTTTATATTGTTTTGGTGTCAATAAATAGTTTCATTAAATGCTTTTGTTTCAATAAAGTAGTTTTTCCTTTGATTTCCACTTTCTTTGCTTTCTTCATGTTCCCCCTTTAGGTATTTCCTTCTCCCCAAAAGGGGGGCATGCCCCATAGGTTGAGAATCACTGCCTTGGCAGATTCTAAGTCCTTTCACTTAGCAAGTGCATGCCACAGATGCTATGTTACCAAGGTTTAATTTTAAAAAGATGCCTTAACAAAAACAATCAACAGTTATAGAAAATGCATTGTGCTTTCCATGGGCTAACTAGCAAACCACCAGGCAGTTTTGTAATGGAATTAGATGGCATTAGACACACCTTTTAAAAATAACTTATTGGCCATTAAAAGTAAATTAATTACAAATACCTAAATATTCAAGTGATCCACCTGGCAAATCATAGTTTATGATTTCCATCTATGATGGATATTATAAATAAAACTTTCTGATTTCATCACCAATTTCCTAATATGTACCATCAAGAGATGTATAGGCGATCACAACAGTACAACATGATTAAGTTTACATTATTATTATTATCATGTGACACTTCCAAGGACCATTACAGGAGGGCATTCTGCTCCACTCTGCTATACACATGTTGCCTTCTCCCCTACTACTCAATTCTCCCACTACCATCAATGCTACCTACTGCCTATCACCACCAACAACAACAGTATTTTTTGTCTGTAAATTACATATGTTCTGATGGCTGATTTGTCTATATATGTGTGAGATGAAAAATCCCTCCATATGAGATCGGCTAACTCACCTTCATTCGAAAAAGCTGATATAAAGATTCCTCTCGTCACAACGAGAATTATCTTCAAACCTTTCCATCGAAGGGTACGTTGTGCCATCATTCTTCCATTTGTGCTATGAAGGCCGTTAAAAAAAACGAAAATTTTCTGAAACATATTGCTTTAGAAATAATCCTTAATTTTCAACTAACTCATCTATCAACAATTTTTCTCCAAATTAGTCAATTACTTGTCAGCACTCCAATATTGTTATATCTAACATTTCAGCCGTCCAAGGCCCATCTGACTTTTTTTATTTTTTTTTCTGATCCACGCATGAAAGGCCATAAGACACTGTGCCATATTAATGCCATGTGTGGATAAGAACAAAAAAAAAAAAAAAGAAAGGAAGAATCTGTTCACATTTTAAATACTTCAGCTTTTTTGAACAGCTGAAGGATATAATCATTGCAGAAGGCAGAGTGGGGGAGACTGTTCCAAAGAACAGAAGAGATGGAATGAAAGAGGAGACAGTGAAGCTGGTTTGGTAAGTTTCAAGGTGGACTGTAAAAGGGTGTTGGTTAGCAGTGGCTCTTGTTGTAATGGATTTGGAGGAAAGTGGAGGAATAATAGTCACCAATTCAGCAGAGCACTGTCTATGAAAGTATCTGTAGAAGAGGCACAAGCAGAAAATGAACATCTGTGAGAATGGAATTGAAGTGGATATGTGAGAGAGAGATCATTAACTAGTCAGATTGCCTTCTTTTGCATAGAATCAAGTAATCTTAATGAGGATTTTGGTGCACCACCCTGAATATGGGAGCAATATTACATGGTTGGGTGGATTGGGGATTTGTATAGAGTTTGCAGCTGTGAAGACGTGAAGTAATATCTTGTGCTTTAAAGTAAACCAAGTTTTTTTGTGGGCTACAGAAGCTATAATTGAAAAATGTTTATGCCAGAAAAGGTAGGAGGTATGTGTCAGTCCAAGAAGGAAAATCTGATTATGTTTGGATATCAGGGTAGTACTGAAGAGAAGAAGAAGAGATGTGAGCTCTTTCTTGGGAGAGATCAGGCAGGACTGAATTTTGGTGGCATTGAAGTCTACAAAGTTGTTGTTGTCCCATTGGGATATAGTTAGTAGATCAGAGCTCAGGACATTGGCTGTGGTAGATTTTTAGGATTCTAATACTTGAACAGTACATTGTTTGTCAAATGAAAAGGAGTGGAGTGTACTGTCATCAGTAAAGCTATGGATAGGATTGGAAGACTGTGAGAGCATATCATTTATATACAAGAGGAAGAGACTGAGTGAAAGAACACAACCCTGAAGTTCTGCATTGGGTGGGAGAATCTGAGGAGAGGAAACCATCCACCATAACATGTAGTGAGCTCACCAGAAAGTTGGAGATCCAGTTGCAGAGTGTGAATGACAGACCATGCGTTAGCAGTTTGCTAAACAGGCTCCTGTGCCAAGGTCCTATGAAGTGCTTTTGAAATATCAAGGGCAACCATGTGAGTTTTTCCATGGCTTGAGTTCAGAGGTGGGTAATGAACAAGATCAGCTGTGGATCATGAGTAGTGAATTCTGCACTGCTGGTTACTGATTAGTTGGTAGATTCTTGGGTGGTTCATGTTAGTTGTTGATGACCTTCTCCATAATTTTAGAGAGAACAGAAGTGAGAGCAATTGGACAGTAGTTTGTTGGTTGATTTTTATCACCTTTCTTTGGGATGGGCTGGATGTAGGCCTGTTTCCATGTTGTAGTGTAGTTGCTGGTTGAATAGGACAGAACTAATACCTACAGGATAGGTGTTAGTTCTGGGGTACATTTTTTAACACCATAGGTGTGATACTGTCAGGACCCGATGCCTTGTTTGTGTGCAAGGCATCTGGTCCTGCACTAATGAATTGTAAGAGAAGTGTAATGCCAGTAAGTCAGCCTAGGTGAGCTAACTACAATGCTATCTGGATATGAGAGTAGTGGAGACCTGGGTGGGCAAAAGTTGCATTCAGTAGGCTTGGCAACCAGAAGGCATGACTGCTGATTTAGTAGGAGGCAAGTTTGCACCATTAAGCTCTTTCAAAGTCTGACTTGGATTTGGTGATGATTCTTTCACAGCTGTTGTGAATAGAAGTTAAGACAGTGAGCTGTAGGACTTTTGGTCTTGAGTCATTCATGGTATGGAGTGGTTTTTTCTTTTACTGCCTTGGCACAATTTTTTGAGACCCAAGGTGGTGGAAAATTTTCAGTGGAATAACGGATGAAAGCCTTCATTCCTGTGAGAATGATTTCTCTTGTTTGGTATGAGTAGGTGTTTGGATTAGAACTGAAGCAGTAGTTGGACCATGGGAAGGAGGAATAGAAGTCACAGAGGTCCCATTTGGCAAAGGTAATGAGACTGATAACTGGTGGATGAAGGTTTTTCTATGGCAAAAGAGACTCGTATGAGGTTGTAATCTGGGTTTCCAAGAGAACTGACATCCACAGTATACTTGGATGGAAAGCTTGTTAGGAAGTGATCAGGTGTGTTGGCAAATTAGCAGGTTCTCCTGGCATTCTGGTATGGAGATTGACGATCTGTTATAGGTCTTGCTAATGTCAAACACATCAGCATCCCTGCCTGCTTGATCGGTGAAAGCTGATTGTGACTGAATCAATCCACCTAGATCTGTCTTTTTCCTTTTATCTTGGCATCAAACACCTATTTTTCTAACCTTTCCTCTCTCATTTGTTTATATAAAGAAATAAAGTTCTAATAGATGAAAATTTTCATCTGTTAAAACAGTTCATTTTCCACCATTATTAGTTACAATTTGATGAAAGTCAATTCTGTATGGTGAATTACTTAAGTCAAGTTTTTAAAGAATAATGTGTATTGTTGCTGAATATAAAGTGAATCATTCATGTGTCCTAACATTTCAAGAAATTGTTTCTCACATCTCCATCTTTTAGATGACAGGAAGAAAAGGCAGAGTGGTGAGTACAGATGACGGAACTATTCAATATGAATCTCGCTCTGAAGTTGACGTGCCTTTAGAAACACTGAATATGACAGAAAAACAGAGGTTCATGGATGGTGTAAAGGTATATCTAATCTGAAAACAAAATCAAAGCTTAATTTTTGTCATAATTATAAGTTGATTAGCATATATACATACATTTTTTATATGAAGCATAACGACTGCATTTAATTATGAGAATTACAAGTCGCAATTTTTTTTTAAAGTTGTATGTAATTTGTCATTTTTATTTAAATTGTATTATTTAATAAACTGTGTCTTATAGGCGGCAAGATTTTACCTCTAGTCAGTTTGTTTGTTTTATAAAGAAACTGGCTAGAAAATATATTTATTATACCCACTTATGGTCTTAGTTGCTTCAGTATGTTGGCCAAGTGACTAATATATGGCTGTTTCTTAATCTACAGATTGTAGGTTCATCTCTCACTGGAGTTTGGATTTGTGAATATCTTTAGGTGGATGATAATTTTCATAACCTGGCATGAAACAACATGCTGCTTGCTGGAAGTCAGAAGTTGCTTGAAATTTTTAGTCAGCAGAGCTGAGTTCTTAGATAGTACTAATATGTGTTTCCAATTTTCAACCTTTCGCATGCTGGACTATTGTAAAAGTTTGAATTTACATACAAAATAAAAATATATTATCATATACATTAGATAGTTATGGATTGTAAATGTCCAGAAATACTCATAATGGTTGTTTCAAAGGATATAAATATTTAGTGCAAATATGAAAAATTAGTTCACAGCATTCTGAAACAAGTGAATACATAGCTTCTGAATGATGTGTGTTTAAAAGATTTCAAGAAGATTGGAACCTACATAAAAGGCATGGAGCCAAGGAACATAACTTCAAGCAACTTTGTTAATGAAGTAGTGTGGTAAATACACGTTTACGATAATCCCACCAACAAAAGGTTAGATAATCTGGTACCATATTTAAAAACCAAACATGCTATTCATGCCAACTATTTAAAGTTTAATATTTTGGCTTGCACCAAATGTGTTATTAATAAAATTAAGAAACGAAATCATCCATACAATTGAATTATTATGAGTCTATGAATTTCCTTAAAAGGAAATAATTCTGTGTATATTTTTTATGGCATCCCCATTCATGAAAGGTCATAAACCTATATTTAACAATGATAAGGACCAGATAATCCAGAAATCCTATTTAAGTAATAAATATGAAACTATTTCAAGCCACCTCAGGCTTTCAGTAAGCAGCATAGCAGCATTGGTCTCAAACTGAGCAATGAATGACATCTTTCTTCATACAAATAGATATGGAGCATTAAGACTGCTAAGCAATGGAGACAGGAATTTCTAAATCTTAATCTGCACAATAAGTAATTCAAACAATATTATGCTGAGTGACATGCCCTTGATTATGCTTGCTATCAGCATAGAATAGATACTGACTCTACTGTGAACCATACACAAAATATTGTGCTGAACATGAACTCGTATTAACAGA
Organism: Typopeltis vanoorti; assembly: GCF_054136105.1. Taxonomy (NCBI): domain Eukaryota; kingdom Metazoa; phylum Arthropoda; class Arachnida; order Uropygi; family Thelyphonidae; genus Typopeltis; species Typopeltis vanoorti. Next base: position 10,837,717 of record NC_143567.1, on the reverse strand, counting down.
AGTTAAAAAAAATTAAAACTGAAAGAATTAGACTAGTATAGTTCACTGTACTAGTTTAATTTTTTTCTTCCGTCCTAGGACAAGTTGAACTCCTTATGGATGGTAATTTGTAATATTTGCAACCACTTTAATCTTGATATCCTTTTGGATTGTGATCCTTTCATCTATCCAACCATCCATCCAGCTGAACCTTTTTCAACTCATCTCTTGATATTATCCATAATTTTATGTAATCTTAATCTGTCAACAATAAATGAATAAATTAAACTCATGTTTAATTTATTCATTTATCTTGAATTCTGTCCAATGTGTTTTATTAATTTTCTGGAAGCATTTCAAAATGTTCTTTCAGCATCTTTACTAATTATCTATTGATATTTTTATAGACTTCTTCTAATTTTGCTATCTGTTACTTTAAAATTAGAATCTGCATTATGACAATTATGAACCCTCACTACATAGAAATTAACTGTTCATTAAAGAGCAACATTTACGAGCTGAATTTAGGGAACAAAGCCATCTCTCCAAACACAATATAATCACTCTGTGGGAGTGATACTACCTTCTTGACTTGATCTCTCACCAAGCTTTACAAGACTTTAGGATCACTATCATTTCTTTCTCTCTTCCATTACACATAGTCTCCAATTTATTTCTTCCCCTTATTTATTGCGGAGTTCAAGTATTGGTAACTGGTTAAGAAGTATTTTAAGCTTAACGTAGCAAAGTACTTAACTGGATTCATTTGTAACCTTATAATTTCATATTTAGTGGTATGTTACTTCATTTATCTCAAGTGACTATTGAAAACTGGAAAAAGAATACTGTAAAAGAGTTGATGATGTGACATAAAAACTGAAGATAAAGGTATTTTGGATGAATTTTTAATAATTACTTTTAAAAATTGTTGATTGAAAGTGACAGAACATTTCATTCCTCTTGAATATTTCTGCCAATCTGGAATGTATAGCAATGCATAAGATAGAAAAAGTCATCAGAAACCTGAAGTATGGAAAGGCAGTTGGAGTAGATGATATTCAATCATAACTGATCAAATACAGAGATATAAAAGTTTTGCTACACTGCATAATTCAGAGTGCCTATTTTTTTGAAATGATTAGAGTAGCATTGTCATACTGCTTATCTATAAAGGGAAATAAAAGTGAATGTGAAATTAGAGTAATTTCCTACTGATTCCAAGTATGACTTATGCAAGCATGTTTTAGAAAAAGCTAAAGATAAATTGTAGAAGAAAGAAGCTTGGGGGAAAAAAAGAATATATCTAGTTTAGTCCAAATAGTCATTTGTCAGGATCAGATTTTTACTTTTTAAGATAAATAGGTGAGAAATCAAGTTGTGATTATTTGTATTTCTCCTGCAATTTTGGTTTATTCTTTTTTCCCATATTCCACATTAGTACCATTGATTATGTGATTACATAATTACACAGATTCCGCTGTGAGGAAGGTATATAAAGATTCGTCATAAAAATCTTCCATCAGTACTTGATCAGCTCTCAGCTCTGCAAATTGAAGCATCTGTTCAGTTTTTGATATTGTCTATCCCATTTATTTTAGGTCTTCCTCTTTGAGTTCCTGGAATAAGGCATTTCAAGGACTTCCAGTGGAGGCCATTAGATCCCCTGATATATGACCAAGCCAGTTGAGTTACATCCTTAGAATCTTATATTTTTTTTTTTTTTTTTTTTTTTTAATCTTTGATCTCTAGCACTGATGAAAGAATTGATTTTTTGCCTTCAAAATTTGCAATATGATCAGTGTATGGAATCTTTAGGAGACATCTATAGCATCTCATGTTTCAAAAAATGCCAGCAACCTCTTTACATTTTTTAAAGAGGGTCCAAGTTTCACTTTCTTATAGAAGTATTGAATTAACCAGTATTTGTCAATAAGACATAATCTGTTTATAATTGTATTATTTGTCCATTGGGTTTAGTTTTTTGGAATGGTGTTGTTGCTTTTGCAATTTTTTTCTAATACCCTGTGTTGTTTTTCTGGCATTATTAAACACATTGCTGAGGTATTTAAACCAATCAACTTCTGTAAATTTACACTTTTAAGATTTTTCATTTCCCAACCGCTTTTTGTCAGGGTTGGGGGTACTTATGATTAAGCCATATTAATCATAAGTATCCCTACCCACATTATGATTAATTATAATTAAAGTTTATTATAATAACTTTAATACTTCCAGTATTTCAGCAAAGTCAAATTACCGTCATCAGGAAACAATATGTATGATACAGTGTGATATATGCTAGCAGGCACTAACACTGGGTAAATGAGGCTGAAGCAAGGAGGTAATCACAGTTGTGCCTAAAGTCCTAAATAGTGCTCCCCAAACACACACACACACACACACACACACACACACACACACACACACACACACACACACACACACACACACACACACACACACACACACCAAGTGGACTAAAATAATTGATCTTGAATGTTTGGCTGAAGATCTGAGTATGAGTGCTTCCCAAATTTTGGGCAGTTTCATGCACCCAAATGTCTTGAGGCTTGAAAAGGCTTAGGCATATTCCAGCAATATACTCTTATATTTGTACGAGGTGGTACCAAAACGTTTCGAGACTAGGTTTGTAACACCCAACAGATGACAGCACAAGGCTTGCACACACAGTCACCGGGAGCACCTACCTTCATAAGTCAGTGTGCCAAAAGACATTGTCCTCTGTACGTCGGGAGCCGTGTTGCTATTCTGACCACCTGCATTAACACATCTGCGCTTTCATCATGGACGGCAAGTTAGAACAGATAGCAAACATGAAATTCTGTATGAAACTGGACAAATCTGACACAGAGACATTTGACATGATTCGACAAGTTTACGGCGATGCTGCAATGAGTCGTTCTAGGTGTTTTGAGTGGCATGTGTGCTTCAAGAGCGGAAGACATCACTGGAAGACGATGAGAGATCAGGAAGACCTTCAACGAGCTCAACCTCCAAAAATGTCGAAACCATTCGGCAACTTGTGCATGAGGATCGTCGGAGAACACTCCACAACATTGCTGCCATTGTCGGTGTGTCATACGGAACAGTCCAGGCAATCCTCACATGTGATTTGAACATGTGCCGTGTTGCTGCCAAGTTCGTCCCCAGGCTGCTGACCCAGCAGCAGAAGGAACGCTGCGTCGAAGTGCCATATGTGTTTCGGGTCATCAGAATTCAAGGAGAACCGGCCTACCAATCCGGAACTCTGGGATTTGGGCGTCGTAGATGCCAGGGGTGACCCCCCTTTCGAGTCATCAGAATTCACAGTCCAGAACTTGGGGGGTTGGGCACCGTAGGCATCAGGGGGCCTTAGTGTGTGTATATATATATATACAGGGTGTTCGGGATAAATTTGACAGTTTCGTAAGGAAAAAGAAAATCTTCTTTGTATCTATTAAATTTAATGAATTGACAAAAAACATTACAGGCAGAGTTAATTACAATACTATCAACAAGATTTACTCAAAATAACCACCATTAGCATCGATCACAGCTTCAATCCTGCTTCGGAACCTCGAACAAGCTGATGCTACAGTCTCCCTGGGAAGGGCCGCAAAAACTGTTTTAATTTTATCCATTAACTGGGCTTTTGTATTACTGGAAGTGCGATTGGTGTCTTTTTCAACTGCGCCCCATACAAAATAATCCATGGGGTTAAGGTCTGGGGAGTTTGGAGGCCAAACATTTGGACTGGTGAAGTCGTAGAAATTTTCAGACAACCATTTTTGACTTTTCCCAGAGGTGTGGCAAGGGGCCGAATCCTGCTGCCATACATACGGCCTACCATTGGCTACCCTTGTTATCCAGGGCTTGACTACAGTGTTTAGCAACTCCACGTAGCCATCTGAAGTCAACCTGAGGCCCTCTTGGAAAAAATGCGGAGGCATCACATTGCCTTCAGAGGATACACATCCGAAAACCATCACAGTTTGGGGAAATTTAGTCTGCATTACACGAGGAATGTCCTTTGTACTGTATGCAAGCCATCTGTTATTCTGCGTGTTGTGTTTTTGATCCTGGCAAAAGTTTTTCTCATCGGAAAAGAACCAGATTGTTTGTGGTTCCGCAGGATGTTTCACTCTGCTTAGAAGTTTCTTCGCGTTTATCAAACGTTTTTCACGGGCCTTTTCTGTAAGCAGCTGACCTTTGCGGCGCTTGTATGAGTAGTAGCGGAGATCTTCATTGAGTGCAAGCTTCATAGTAGAGGCTGCAACATTCATTTCACGTGACAAAGCCCGAATTCCAATGCCAGGGTTCTTCAACACCTGTTCCTGCAGATTTGCGAGGAATTCTGCTGTACGAACGCAATCAGATCGTCTGCTAGGGATCTTTCTTCTTGCTACATCCTCGTAGTCACCATTGCAAGTCTCTAGTTCATGCCTGATTGTTTTTACTGTATTCAGGGAGCATTGGGCAGCAGTCGAAATATCCTTATTTTGATGGCCGGCACAAATCATCATGATACAAGTTATTCTCTTCCATGATTCAGGTGGGTTCCAGCTATCCATCCTTTCTGACATCTTGTATATGAATGAAGAAGGGTCCAACCTTTTAAATGAAGAGAAGTGTGTGTTAATACATGTAACTTACGGAAAAATATAATTAATTATAAATATGTCAAATTTATCCCGAACACCCTGTATATATATTTTTTTTTTTTTTTTTTTTTTAAACATAGATTTAATGACTTAAAAACCCGAGATAACTTATAAAGATTTTAATGAGAATAATACAACTAGTTTCGGCTTATAACAGCCTTCCTCGGGTATTCATAAAGGAAAAGAATAGTAATAAACATTGAAGTATCTAAAAACTGGAAATTACAGGTAAAAATTGCCACATATAATCGATACATAAAAAACGTTGTATTTTTTCAAGTTGTTCTAACAGGTGTGCCATTGTTTATTGCAAGTGTGCGTGCAGGCTCACGTGAATGCCAATATTGAATAACTGCAGCATGGCTATCTGGGTGTTATAACTCAAATTGTTGTTTAAGTGGACAGGGTTCAGCAGGATCTCTCTTGATTCTACAATTTTTCTCTCAAACTCATCATCACAGCGAAAAATATTTTTCTGATCTATCCCAGCAAACGGAGTGGCTTTGTTGATCATCATTAGGATTATTTGAAAAAAGAACATGACTGGATAACGCAGTTGCATGAGATCTTTTGTAAGAGATGTCTCTCTTATGCTCTTCTATACGTTGTTCAATAGATTTGTTAGTTTGTCCAAAATAATGGATATTGCAATCGCACCATAATTTATATACACCTGGATATTTTAGGTTGTGATGAGTAGGCTTTGGATGGCTGATTAGAGAACGGATTTTAGGAAGTGTGGTGAAGAACGTCCTGATATTGTATTTTTTAAGGACTTTAGCTAATTTTTTAGACACTGTGCTAATGTATGGAATGGAGATGCTACCTTTAAAATTAATAGTTTCTGTTGTGCACTGCCTAGGAGGATCCAGAAGAAATTTCTTAATCGTTTTTTCAGAGTATCCATTTTGTTTAAAGATAAGAGTGAGGTGATTTATTTCTTTTTGTAGTTCATCTGGTTCGTTCAAGAGAGTGCGTGCTCTGTGTCCTAAGGTAGATATAGTTCCAAGTTTTTGTGGTGGAAAATGATGAGAAAGATTATGCAGATATCTATTGATATTTATTATTTAGGGATAAATAATATAAATAGGGATATAAATTTTGGTGAGGGAATGAAATTGAGATCTTTGCTAAGAATATCTGTTTCAACATCCGTTAAAATATGAGAAGATTTGTTCACTACAGCTTTTTCAGGATTAATACGGGCTTCACTATGACCAGATCTGTTTTGTATCCTTTTTAGATTTATTCGTGTGGCTTGTGCTTCACTGTTAATGATAAAATCATGTAAGTTAACATTATCCATAATTTCTTCAAGTTTTTGAGTTAAAGATCTTATAGTGCTGAACAAAAAAGCTAAACAACGTTTTGTATCTGAAATTCTTTCACTGAGGAGATCCATCTTAGCTTTATGATAAATTCTTTTAGCACGTTCCGTTGTTATCTTTTCTTGAAAAGAGATGAAATTGGGAAAAATTGTATGGAACTTACAACGTTTGAGGAAAACTAACCTGTTTATTTTCAATCCTATTTTTTTCAATGCTTTTTTAAAATTCCTTTGTATGTTAATTAGAGACGCCTCGTCATTTAGGCTATAGATGTGATCATAGGCTTTTACTCGGTTGTTGTGATACATTTTATTTTATACATTTGTGATTCTTTTGTCCCCAGTTCTAGCTAACATCTTCCTTGAAGATTTTGAAACGAAAGCCATATCTTCCTTCTCATTTAAACCAAAAGTTTGAAAACGATATGTTGATGATATTTTCATTATTTGGAATCACAGGCACACATCTCTCATAGATTTTCTTCATTATCTAAACATCCAACATCCTAATATAAAATTTACTGCTGATCTTGAAAATAATAACTCCTTACCTTTCCTGGATGTCATGCTTACACGATGCTCTGAAAGATTAAAAATCTCTATATACAGAAAAACTACTCATACCAATAGATATCTGCATAATCTTTCTCATCATTTTCCACGACAAAAACTTGGAACTATATCTACCTTAGGACACAGAGCACGCTCTCTCAGTGAACTACAAAAAGAAATAAATCACCTCACTTTTATCTTTAAGCAAAATGGATACTCGGAAAAAATGATTAAGAAATTTCTTCTAGATCCTCCTAGGCAGTGCACAACAGAAACTATTAATTTTAAAGGTAGCATCTCCATTCCATACATTAGCACAGTCTCTAAAAAATTAGCTAAAGTCCTTAAAAAATACAATATCAGGATGTTCTTCACCACGCTTCCTAAAATCCGTTCTCTAATCATCCATCCAAAGCCTACTCATCACAACCTAAAATATCCAGGTGTATATAAATTATGGTGCGATTGCAATATCCCTTATTTTGGACAAACTAACAAATCTATTGAACAACGTATAGAAGAGCATAAGAGAGACATCTCTTACAAAAGATCTCATGCAACTGCATTATCCAGTCATGTTCTTTTTTCAAATAATCCTAATGATGATCAACAAAGCCACTCTGTTTGCTGGGATAGATCAGAAAATATTTTTCGCTGTGATGATGAGTTTGAGAGAAAAATTGTAGAATCAAAGGAAATCCTACTGAACCCTGTCCACTTAAACAACAATTTGAGTTATAACATCCCAGATAGCCATGCTGCAGTTATTCAATATTGGCGTTCATATGAGCCTGCACGCACACTTGCAATAAACAATAGCACACCTGTTAGAACAACTTGAAAAAATACGTTTTTTATGTATCAGTTGTGTGGCAATTTTTACCTGTAATTTCCAGTTTTTAGATACTTAATTGTTTATTACTATTCTTTTCCTTTATGAATACCTGAGGAAGGCTGTTATAAGCCGAAACTAGTTGTGTTATTCTCATTAAAATCTTTATAAGTTATCTCGGTTTTTTAAGTCATTAAATCTATGTGTTAAAATGTATCACAACAACTGAGTAAAACCTATGATCACATATATATATATATAGGGTGATCAAAATTAAAGTATACCTGTTGAAGGTCTTGTGGAGCACCATCCAGTAATCCAAATGCTGCAAAACTTTGCAGGAATATATTGTGCATCATGCAGAAGCAATATCTGAGGTGGGGGAGTCCAAAATTCAACATCAAGAGCACTGTAAACCATATGAATGGAATTTGCAACTCAGCAGGTGCCAGGATGGTTTTTAAAAAAGGTGGACATGAGATTTTTCCCTTCATTCTGATTGTTAATACAATCCACAGTGATGGCACTAACCTTGCTCCAATGTGCTTTGCTCATGAAGCCGTACTATCTAAACAATTGTAATGCCATTGCTGCACATTGCAAATTTCATTGCCCAAACAAATGTCAATGAGAGCCGCTATCTTCATGTGCTCTGTAATGAATGATTAGTCATTTTGAAGAAATGGGATCATTAGGAGTTAAACCTGGCAGAGGTTGCAAACCAGTCAGTGCATAACAAGTGAATGAAGTTGCTACTGCTGTTGTGGAGCAGACCATGAATAACAGCATTGGTTCCTGCAGTGCATGTGCTGTATCAAGGCACATGGATATGCATTACACAACTCTGGAAAATGCTGTGGAAGATTCTGCATTTCTACTCATTCAAGATTACCCTGACACAGGAGTTGCACCTGTAGGACTTTGAAAGCCGACTGACATTCGCTTTAACGTTCCCTGCTCGAGTGGAGTTGGGTGCCACATGGCCATGGATAATACTGTGTAGAGATGAGACTCACTTTTGCCTGAACAGAGCTGTGAATACCCAGAAATGCTAGGTATGACTATGCAAAACCTGCATGCAATCCAACAAATTTCTTTGCATTCACCCAAAGTTACTCTCTGGTGCAGGTTTATAGCTTCATTTATCATTGGACCTTTTTCTTTCAGGACATTTGCTAGTCAGGTCCTGTGACCTGTGCAGTTACTGCCAAGAGGTTATTGCAATATTATGACAAACAGTTTTGCTGTGCCACAGCTACGGCAGCGCTTGTTCATGGATTCAGTCATTTTCATGCAGGATGAGGTGCCTCTACACATCAGTGATCTGTACAGGAGGTTTATCGAGAACATTTCATGGAAGCCAGAGTGATCAGCCATGTGTTTCCCACTGCATGGCAGCCTTCTTCACCTGATTCTGACTCCCTCTGACTTTTTTCTGGGGATTTCTCAAAGACATGATTTATCAGGATCATCCTAATAACTTGCCAGCAAAAACAGCATAATGCAACATGTGTGCAACATCATTCCCAGCTGGTTGTGTTCTACAGTTGAACACAATGTGCAAAGGATGTAGTTTGGGGCATACCGGGAAGAGCAGCACATTGAACAGTATGAATGAATGCATAATGGAAGTGAATCAAAATGTGTTATTTATGCTTGAGTTGCTTTTCTCCTTACACACAGAAAAATTACTAAACCTACATTCCCTGATTTTGCATATTTAAAGCTACTACTGTCAGCAAGAAGCTATCTAAACTTCTAATACCAAAGCCATTTAAGTGCAAACTATCTCCATTATTTTAGTCTTTTTGGCAATCACTCCACACATTCGGAAACTGCACTCCATTCCTCCTACACAATCTAAGCATTGAGTCATTTGCAGTTATTGCTCTTCTTTGCAGCTCACCAATATCATACCTCAGCAGCAGACTCATTATCTTTACACACTCACTCTTCTCTTGTGCTGCTGCCAGTAACTGTTTCATATTCTCCCTCATGCCATACTTTTCCCCCTTCAGATCATTTGTACTTGCAAAAACAATTAACTCTTTCACTTTACTTTTCTGCAAGCAAATAGCATCGCTAATATCGTTAAACTTTGCATCTGAGACAAAGCACTCCTGTTATGATAGAATCTCTATAAAAAAATTATCATTTTACTTTTAATTACTAGATCACTTAAGGAATTGACGACATATATAAGAATATAAATTAAATAACACTTTAATAAATATTTCCGATATTTTGGCAACTTCACGTTGCCATCTTCAAAAAAAACTTACAAAAATGGCACGTGCACGTGGGTACTACAACACAGTAACTGAGAATGAAGTGAGGAAGTTATTGTTCTCCTAAAAGTCCTGATGATGTCCCCTACCAGGCTATGTAGGTATTTCTGGTCATTGGGCTGAAGGTCTCCTGATGTATGCCTCCCAAATTTGGGGCAGTCTCATGCAACCAAATTTGTTGAGGTTTGGCATGTTTCTTAGGGCTGAGGCTGATTCCATGAATAGTCTTATGAATTTGAACTTGCTATGGTGTATTATTGTAGATTTCTTCCAATGTATTCTGTGGCGTGTATCCAGAGCATGGTCTGAAAGACCCGAGTGGCTGTACTTGTGAAACCGGATGTAGTCCTTGTGTTCCGAAATTCTGATATTCCCTGTCCTGCCTGTTTGGCCAGAGTAAGACAGTTTACAGCTGCAAGGGACTTGGTATTCAAACGACAAGTAGGTCTAGGGGAAGTGGTTGGTCTTTAGTGGAGCAGATAAGGGATGCCAATTTTCTGTATGGTGTGTAACAGGAGGTCGAGTCATGTTTTTTTAAGATTTTAGTAATTTTTTCCGAGGTGCCTCAGATGTAGGGAATGATGATGGATTCAGAGTAATCCTTGTTATGAGGGCGTGGGGGGGGGGGGGCATTGGCTGAGAAAGTGTTAAGGATGTGATATGTGATTTTGTTCAGTGTTTAGGGCCTTGTCGTTTGAACAGATTAGTTTAGTCCTGTTGTATAATGTTATAATGTTTTTGCCACTCCAAATTGTTGTGTGTGTGTGGGGGGGGGGACTGTTGGTGAATGTACCTGCCTGTATGGTGTCCTGTTGTATAGTTTTCTATAAACTGAGAAAACCAAGGTTCCATCAGGTTGGCAGGTGATTTGTGTGTCTAGGAAAGGGAGGCTGTTGTTTTCCTCTTTTTCCAGAGTGAACTTGATTCTGGAGTGTTGGTTGTTTAAGTGTGTTAAGAAGGAGAGGAGTGTATCAGAGCCATGTGGCCAAATAGCGAACACATCATCAACATAGCAAAGCCATATGGTTGGTTTTTGTGGGGCAGAGGCTAAGGCTTTTTCTTCAAAGGTCTTCATAAAGAAATTGGTCAAGGGTGGGGAGAGTGGTGAACCCATGGCTATCCCCTCTATTTTTTTGTAGAATTTTCCTTGCCAAATGAAATAGCCTGAATTCATTGTGAATTGAAATAGGGCTGAGATATCGGGAGGAAATTTAGCTTGGATTAGCCCTAAAGTTTCCTTGAGTGGGACATTTGTGAATAAGGAGGAGACGTCCAAGCTGACCATTATGTCAGTATGTTGGAGTGTAAGGTTTTCTATGCTGTATAATAAATTTAGTTTAATCCTTTATCCAAGTGTGAGCAAACAAAGTTTGCGCCTGAAAGTATCTTCAGGACTGGGGTAAGGTGGTACAACACCAGGGCAACTCGTTGCAAAGGTGGAGCAAGGTACCAACACTCCTGTCTCAGTATCTCCTATAATGCAAAACACATCTCCTTGCGGATATGTCTAATGTTATGCATTAAGGGAAGGGCCACTACCCAGACTAGTTTCGACCTTTATTGAGGTAGAATGGGAGTTCATGTCTTTCATCATCGACCTTTGGAGTATAAAGATTGCTGAGGGTCAGCCGGTAGTAATAGGGGAAGTTAAAGAAAGGTAGAGTAGGATAGTAGGAGGTATAAAAAGAGGCCTCAGTCAACCTGTTTAGCTGTATAACCCAGAGGTTGTGGCTAAAAGGTCTGTAAAACATAATCTCCTTGCACCTGTTCGAAAAAAAAAACTTAAAATTTACATTTCATTTTACCCGAAAAAACAACTTTCGATTACATTAATCTAGGTGTCTGGAGACGTCATCTTGTAACCCCTAAAAAAATAAAGAAAAATGTTTGTTAATATTTGGAACTTAGATTATTCTTAGACTATGCCTTACAACTGAAAAAAAAAAAAAAAAAAAAGAACTGCGATAGCGGGATCCGTATTGAGGTGGACTTTATCAACCAGAGAACCGAGAGTTGGGGGAAGAGCCCGGCCCGAGTGATGCAGCCCACAAGGAGCTGCACCGCCTCGCTGTAGGCCTTCGCAGCTCGGGTTCTCAGGTCTGCCCCCTCCTATGTGGACTAAGTGTGGATACACAGAAACAAAACCAAAAGAAAAAAACTTAGAAGAAGGGGCTTTTTTTTTCTTTTAGGTCATATTTGTCCTCCAATTTTTAATCGCTATCTCCAAGTCTTTTACCACGTTTTCCATCACTGTGAGTACGTGTACTGACTCTTCATCATTTAGTTTCCATATTCTCTTTAAGCTTTCATTCCATTTCGTTCGGTGGTAATTGAAGTTATCCCACTTCATCCATATACTAATGTATCTAGCTCGCCTTTACATTGCAAACAAGTGTCTCCTTTTTCCTGTATAGCTGTGTGGACTTTGTGCCTTATCTCGGGTTTGTCCCTAAGATCAAGTAGGATTCGTCTTGTTATATTCGAATTTTCGTATTGGGGATTTTCTCCTTCTACCGGTTTTGTAATGGGGTGAGAAGAATCGGTATTTGTATCTTCTGGTTTTGGATCGTTTCCTTGCTCTGTGTCCTCTTCTGATGAGGTTTCTTCCTCATTTTCTGTGTTGTTTCGCGTTATTATCTCATTTCCTTCCTCATCTTCTTCCGAACTTGAGGCTTCTATTTGGCTTTCAATGTCTTGTTTATTTCGTTTCATTTCTCCTTCTTCTGGCATGATGGGTCGTTTTGTTGAACTGGTATCGATTTCCATTTCCTCTGTTTCTGTGTTGTTATTGTTGCTTTCCATTTCAATGGTGCGAGATTTCTTAGCGTTCCGTTTCTTTTTCTTCCTAGTTTTTCCTCCTGCGTTGTTCCCGCTTATTGCATGGTTTCCTAACGTAGGCATCGCGTTAGCTGGGGGTTGTAGGGCTGGAAACTCTTCTGATTCAGTTGTTTGTGGTTCGTTTACTGTTTGGCCTGTAGCTCGAGAGTCCTGTGTTGTGAGCTTAGGATTGATTACTGGAATGGCTACTGCCGCAGGTGTTATGGCACCTCCTGCTCTTTCTGCAAGGGTCCTGTTAGGACAAACGTCTATTTTATGGGATGTGTTCCCACATTTACGGCACGGTGACTCACATTGATTCAATGTGTGTTCTGTCGATAAATAGTTGTGGCATGTGTTGTTTTTCGGGCAGTGAGCGCTAAGGTGGCCCAAAGCGGTGCACCGAAAACATTGTTTTCTTATGCTTGGATAATTGACTATTACTCTTGCTGAGCCTAAAAAAATCAAGTTGGGGACTCTGTTTTCATCTCGATTGAAATGCTCACTTCCCCTGATTTCCACTCTGGGATATCTGCGTCTTGTCCGATTGTTACGTTTCGGACAGTCCCCCACTTGGAGAAAATGGTTTTAATGATTTCCTCCCCTTTCTCTAGATATTCTAGAGGAAACCTGTCAATTTTTACGGATTTTAAAATACTCCCGAAGAAAGTATCTTCAGGGCCACTACCTAGTCTGGGTAGTGGCCCTTCCCTTAATGCATAACATTAGACATATCCGCAAGGAGATGTGTTTTGCATTATATCCAGTCCTGAAGATACTTTCAGGAGCAAACTTTGTTTGCTCACACTTGGATAAAGGATTAAACTAAATTTATTATACTCTAACCAAGTGAAAAATAAACTTTCAACATCTTTTTCTATGCTGGCTTTGAAGTGGGCTGAGTTTTTTGTGTGATGGTGTGTTGCCAGTATAGTGGGGTGAGTGCTTTGGCCAAATGGTTAGCTAATTTGTATGTGAGGGAATCGATGTCATCCACTATGGGACGTAATGCCACATTTTCTTTATGTATTTTTGGGAGTCCATAAATACGGGGGGGGGGGGGGTTATAGAATTAAACGGTTTTAATCTGTTAATAACTTCTACAGGCCAAGAAGTGACCTTCTTAAGGAGCCTGTGAAGTTTTCTGATTTGAAAGTTGGTGGGATTGTATTCGATAGGGAGGTAAGTAGTCCAATCTAATAGAAGAGCTTTAAGCTTACCTATATAGTCCATTTGGTTAAGTACTACAGTTGCATTTCCCTTATCCGCTTTGGTGATAACTTTCTTTATTATTCCTTATTTCCTGCAGAGCTTTATACTCCTTATTGGATATGTTGGTTTTTGGTGGTCTTGCTTTGGAGAGGACACAAGCTACACCAGTCTTACACTGTTGGTGATTTGATGCGGAAGGTGGCGGATTCTGCATTCGATCTGGATCATAATATCCTCACTAGGCATTTTTCTGGGAGCAATGGCGAAGTTGTGGCCATGTGAAAGCGCGTTGAGTGCTTCAGGCTTCAGGGAGACTGAAGAAAGGTTGATTACGGTGTTGGTAGGAAGTTTTGGATTGACGGTAGAGTTCTTTAAGATGAAAAGCCAAATGGCTATTTTTTTCCGGTGAAGTTGATAAATTAAGGGGATAAAAATACCTTATTGCTCTATAGTTATGTCTTTGCTTTCTCTATATTTTACTGCTTTGTATCTTCCTATTCTATCTTTCTATCGTTATTTTTCTTCTCAGATCTCGGGCCTAATATGCTTGCATCTATTTATGTCTAGGACTGTTTCCTCTTCGGATACTGGCAAATTTTTATTATGCTGCACCAGCCAGTATCCTATAGTAGAAAAGGTTCCTACTCAGGGAGACAATACTAGACTCTTAGCCGTTTTCACACAATATCTTGCTTTAACACTGCCGATAGATTCAGATTATTGCAGTCGTGACATAAATCTATAATTATATACACTTCCTAATTCCTTCCCGCCAAAATAGGTTCTATTTTTATAAGTGTTAGTTTGGAATCGTAATCAGGCATGACTCAGGTTTAGGTAAATATGACATGTTTATTGGAATATCAAAACAGAATATACAAAATTCGTACACTCAAGTATGACTCAATACTAAATGAAACTCGAGTTAAGAGGTTAACATATTCTAAATTAATTAAAGGTCATAAAGCAGCATGTGAAACACAATAACTGCATATTGTGATTAGATAGCAAATGATATGAAGTTAAACTAAAATTCCTTTCTGTAATGCTATTCATAAGATGATATAAACAAACATTCTAATGTTACTCAGTTACTAAAATCCACAATTCTGATCTCATTAATTAATCCTATCACATACAATTACTAAAGATCTTTTCCAAACAATTCTTCTTACTCTCTCTCAAAGGAGGTTAACTTTCTAATTAGGACTGTCCACAGAGTTCTTTAGAATACTGTTCTTAATTTCACATTCGCAAACAATTTTCTCTCTTCTAATGAATTTTATACACAAAATGGAGTAATTTCACCTTACCGAACTTTTTCCCCATCTTTCAGCACCACGTGTATGTCTGGTTACTTCTTGTGTATTGGCTGTCCATACGCCAACATAGTGGTTACGCTATCTCCATTATTTCTGCCGAAAACGGACTTAAATCTTTGCGTTTCAGGAACAACTCGATGAGACTTTTCAGCGATGGCTTGATTCTGCTAGGACTGGAAATTTCTACCTTCAGCTCTGCGTAGAATCCTTCTCCATTTTCAAGAATGCCTGCTGTCCAACATCTTATCTTAGCATTGATGCTTCATCCCCCCTTTACGCTAAATTCCGAGCCACCAAACAGGAAAACGATAACACAAGAGAAATTCCCGATACGGTGCTCGTCCCCTTATATTCTTTGTTAGAGCGCCCTCTTTTTCCTCAGTCCCATTTGCACACGACCCATATCTTTTCACCCCTTGCTTTTTTCCGACGCTGTTATGCTCGTGTATTCCCAGAATTCGTGTCAATATACGTTCCACTTAAGCTACTGCTGCCAGCGTTACGCTGTACACGTGTAGTTTTATACCTTCCAAGAAGGTATAAAACTATTATTTATTATTTAGTAACTATCTGGTGACTCCCAGTTATTTTTACACAGCTTAAGTGAGGCTTAAATTAAATCAGATTATCCCTCTTTTTAGACATATTCTAAATAAAATCTTAATATGATCACAATGGATTAAATATATGGTGCATGAAATAAAGAATGCAAACTTTATACATAAAGTGAAGAAGCTTCACTTTTAATTACAGCTGATGTGTAGGTATTTCTCTCTTTTTTGTAAGTTTAATATGTTGGATTCTGAATGAATGATTTCTTTGCAAAATTCCTTCATTCAGGATCTAACAAACCAATGGTTGACCATCTTCACATGCCTTTGGTAATTTAATATGAGATTGAGTTTTAACAAATCCAACAGTGGGCTGCTTGTTGACAGGAATTAACATATCTTCTTAATCGTGATGATGTGCATCGGAAAATACACTATTTGTTGTCAACATCTGTGTTAATGGTGGTAACTATATTTCAACTATCTCTTCGTTTTCAGATGGTGATCCATCCAGCATTACAGAAAACTGACAATTAAAAAATGATTTCTGAGTAACACCAGTGTTTATATATGAATGAGGAAGGGAAAGTTGAGCTGATGGCAGGTTAAGCTGTGCGAACTCAGGTTTTCAAATGCAAATAAAGATTTATATGTGTATATACATGCTCATGCACGCAAATACACAGTCAGAATTACATTGGATATTTTCTGTATCATTAAAACACTTTGCAAATACTTGGCCTCAGTAGCTCAGTTGGTTTAGTGCAGCCTTAGGTTGGAAATACCTAGCTTTGAATCCCATCTATGACATGAGGAACCTTTATTGGGTGTTTTCATTGAAATAGTGAATTAGCCTGTCTCATCCTGAGATGGGCAATTTTTTCCCTTTTGGAAAGATGAAAGACAAAAAAACGAGAGATGAAAAACTTAGGTTTTTCGACTCTCGACTTTTATTTGGTTGCTCAAATCCTAGTTCCACTCTTAGTTAATGTAATTATCTTGCCCTTCTATCAATCATCAGGAATATCTTGCTTGTACTTATTCATGTTGTACAACCAGGCCAGGAAAGTTATTAATTCTCTTGCAATAGCTTCAGTATCTCAGTTGGAAGCCCGAAGTGACTTAGTTATATTTGGTCTCTAGAACAGGGTGTCTGGATTATGTAAAAAATGAAAAAAAAAAAAAAAAGATTTATAGAAAAATTAATACTTAGTCTACCCAACAGCAGTACTAATGTACTATATATAGGTTTACAACATTTTGTAGGTGGGAGTCATAAAAAGGAATAATAATAAATAATTTATGGTATCGAAGGAAGAAAGGTGAAAATGTTAAGTACATCTTTCAAAACTGAATTAATCTTTGCTTCATGATAAAAATACTGTGATGTAGATGAATTGATTGGTTCTAAAAAAATTACAGTACTATGCATCGCATACATCTCTGCGTGCATGTGTTTGTGTGCACTTGTACAAATATGCCTGCACGCATATATTTTCTGTCTATTTTTATTTATTTATTTTTTTCTTTTCTTTAGCATATTGCTATTATATCTGAAGCAGCAAGTTCTGGTATTTCACTTCAGTCAGACAGAAGGGTCAAGAATCAAGCTAGGCGAGTTCACCTGACACTTGAATTACCATGGAGTGCCGATAGAGCAGTTCAACAATTTGGTAAGTGTGTTCACATAGTTTAACTTTAGATGAAATCTTTGGATTGTAAGGATTCTTGCAAAAACAATAGTGGTATGAGGAAAATAGGGTGTGAATAACCCACAAATTGTTTAAAATATATCTCATTTCACTGTTTGTGGTTTTGTGTGTGAGAAAGAGTGTAGTATTACAATTTCAGTCATCTGTATATTCATTGCTAACATTTTTGTACATGGTACTTATTTCAACAAAAAGCACCAAATTTTAAACCTGCAATAAGCAGATTATTTGGTCTCCTACTTGTGAAGGATAAATGATATTCTGCCTAAAGACTAACACAGATATCCATGCTACAGTGTAATTTGAACTTCCAGTCTTTTTTGTTGGTTTGTAGATGTGAGCCAGTTACTCAACAAGGCTGAAAAATATGTGAATACTAATAATGTCAGATTTTCTCTTTAGTTATAATATGGTTCTACCACCTGTTCATATATGTATGAAAGTTGTAAAAAAAATATTACACCAGCAATTTTCAGAGGAACTGTAGACTCAATTTTACAAATATTTTATTCAGCTAAAAATTAAACTTGAAAGCAAGAATGAAACCTTGGAAAATCAGTGACAGAATCTGAAGAAAATGTTTATTTAGCTAGTGAAGCACATGAAGTTGTAATTTGTATGCAAAGATGAAAATTTCATATCTTTATGATGGACTTAAGAAAGTGAAGAGGCAGTCCTGAAAAAACAAGAAAGCTTAATGAAAGTTACTAGTAAATAAAGCAGAAGCCTTGAGAGAATACAGCAACAAACGTGATCCAGCCATTTGTGATAAAACAGAAGAGATGTCATATTACAGCACTAATATGTTAAAAGAGGGGTCGGGGAGGAAACTGAATGTGAAACTAGAGTTATTTCCATACTGAGTATTCCAGAGAAGATTCATGTGAACATGCTTGAGAAAAGGCTAAGAAAAATTGTGGATTAGAAGCTTGGAGAAAAATCTGGGTTCTGGCTAAATAATGGTCCTCAAGATCAGACTTTTAAGGATATTTTGTGTTTTAAGTTTTGGAAATCTCAAAAAAAGCACATGTTAAAATGCCAAGAGAAAAGCTGCAGAAACAAAGGTAGTAATGAACACAGTAGGGTATGAACACCGTGCAAGTTTAAAATAGATATAAAAATATACGAGGGTGGTCTGAAAAGTTCACACAAGGTATCGGGACAGAGGTTTTATATCAGGACTCTGGAGTGTTGATTATGACAAACGTTTCAGAGAATGTGGATTACAGAGGTTGGTGGATAGGAGTAAAAGAGGAGATATGATAGACACCTTCAAGTTAGTTAAAGAATTACATCAGATTAATACAGAAGAAATTATAAAAAGAGCGGATGTTAAGATGAGAAGAACAAGAGGCCATCCCTGGAAGTTGTGTAGAGATGTGGTGAAGAATGGAGTGAGGAGTAGATTTTTTATGCGGAGAGTTGTTAGGGATTGAAATGCATTGCCTGAGTGCATTGTGAGTGCAGGTAGTGTAAATAACTTCAAAGCTCATTATGATAGACATAATATTGCTGGTTGAGTGGATCTTCCACGATAAGTCTGTTGCCTCCTTGGAGGTTACCAAATAATAATAATAATAAATCATTTGTTAAGAAAGTTGACTTAATATGTTGTAATTTGTTCTATAGAAGTCTGTGTGAAGAACATAAAGAAATCTCAATGTATTAAGGTCATGATAGTCCTTTTTTTTTTTTTTTTAAGATAATGGTATGATTCGTCATGGATGGCAGCAGAAATTTTCACTTTTTTTAGAAGAAGCCTCTTACGGTCTGCTATATCCATGCATAATTACACCATCATCCTAGTCAAAAAACTAGCATTTTCAAAACCTTAATTGGTATTATTTCTGACCTTCATACAATATTTATTACAACAGTTATTCAATTTAGTCACGTAATCTTGCAGACGTCTAGAGCATTTATTTAGAAGTATAACATCATCTGCATAAAGCAAAGAGCTGAGATTAGCATACCACTTTCCTTCATAATGTGATCCATGTAGATAATGAATAACAGAGGAGGATAATGTACATCATTGTCTGACACCAGATTTAACATTAAACCATCTTCCTGTACTTCAATTCTAAATGCTGACTTACAACTCAAATAAGACTAAGTATTGCTTCATATAATGCCCCACTGACAGCAGCATACAACTGTAGTATTTTGAATAGCTTCTATTCAGGGCCAGTCCGAGAATATCTGATGCCCCTAGGCAAAGAAAATTTAGGCACCTGTGTACATTGTCTCTATATTCCTGTACATATGTCTCTTATATATAAGTCTATATATATATAGTGTTAGTGCTCCTAAAGGTTCGCCTAATGATAAAACCGGCCCTGCTTCTGTCTTTGACACCTTGTGATATGCCTTTTCCAGATCTACAAAACTTAAATACAAATCTTTGTAATATTCTCATGATTTCTCAACTATTTGTCATTAAGTGAAAATCTGATCCTGACAGCCTCTATTTGGTCTGAATCCAGCTTGTTCTTCACAAGCTTCTCTTCCACAGTCAACTATTTCTAAAGTATACTTTCATAAAATCTTACCAGGAACACCCATAAAATACCTATATGTAATTCTCACATTCAGTTTTATTTCCCTTTTTCTATATGGGTACTATGAGAGCTCTACTCTAATCATCTGGAATTGGTCCCTCTGTCCAGGCCTTCTGAGCTATGCAGTGCAGCACAGCACTGTAAGACTTTTATACTTCCATACTAAAGCATTTCTGGTTGAATATCATCTACTCCAGCTGCCTTTCCACATTTCAGGATTTTGATGGCTTTTTCTATTTCAAATATAGATATGTATTCATGATTGCATGTCTGTTGAGTGTTTTTTACCACTGTGCTGTCACTGCTTGTTTCATTTAGCAATTTTTCAAAGTAATTACTCCATACTTCAAGGATATCTTTTTTTTTTCTCAGTTTTCATGTTACCTTTATCATCTCTAATTCCTTTTACAGCACTCTTTCCTCCATTTCTGAGTTTTTCAACAGCCTGCAAATTATTTTGCCACCTTGCTGATATTTATTTTCTATGTTCTTACCAAAGTCTTCCTATGACTTTTTATTAGCTAGTTTTACAAAGTGTTTAGCTTTCTTACATTTGTTTCTGTATTCTCTAAGAGCACAAGCTGAATTATTCTTCAGGAACTTTCAATATGCTTTCTTCTTTTCCTTCAGTGCCGCTTTAACTTCCTGTGCCACCACGGAGTTCTGATTTTTCTATTCTTGCAGAAAACCTCACCTAATGTCTCTCTGGCTGAATCAATCAATGTTTTCTTTAGGGCTTGTCACTGAATCTCCAAGGTTTCGTTCCTATTCTCAAACTCCTTCATTTTATCTTCAATAATGTTTGTGTATTTTAGTCTACAGTTCACATCTGAGAGCTGTTGTACTTTTATTTGCTTATGGCAGCGTTATTATTTAGATCGGGATGGTTGTGTAAAATCTTGTATAGAAAGAATTTTGTATAAAATTCAATGCAAAATACTTGTAGTTAAATTAACAATTTTTCATAAGTGTTTTATGTAATCTATAAAAATATTAGAATGAATTACTAAATTATTTGACTGCCAATATTGTACAAACAAAGAGATACCCCAGACAGAATTAGAATGTAGACCTGAGCTATTGCCAGACACGAAAGCATACGAGTTACAGGGTTTTCCTGCCATGACTCAACTATTTTTGTAGGGGATACCTTTCCCCCTACGAAAATCGCTACGAGAATGTTGTGGTAGAACATTCGGGGAACTGGATCTAAAGAAGTTCCAAGGCCATCAAGGGAGAATAAAAAGGAGGTAGGCGCTCTGCTCTGGGCTTTTTTTTTTTTTTGGACTCTTGTTCTCTGTTCCTGACTTGTTCCGATATCACTTCGAAGAAGATTCCTGTATCCAGCCATCCCAAGGATGGGAAGGATATCCTGCTAGAAGGATATTCAACAATGATAGCAGATATGTAACAGTGGCGTCAGCCTGTTCCAGAAAGTCCCGTTGTGAAGTTCCTTAAGCAATCTCCAGGAATGCTGTATCGTCATTGCCATGGAATAATGTCTGTTTGCAGTTCTAATGGGAAAGAAAAGGGTTATATTCGTGATCTCTAGGATCTTGAATGCTGAACTGGCTGAGAAATGTATCAAGTAAGATTAATGTAGAACTGTTATGGATTGTGAACCTTAGAGCAGAGATTGTTGAATATATAATTGCTAGCATATTGTAGGGTTATGAAGTCGGAAAACCGCACTTCTAAATTATTGTGAAATAGTTATCAAAGGAGTTCTAAGCAATTGTTAGTTGTGAGGCTTAGTTAAGCATAATTCTGTTAAAGGTCTAAGTTAAATTGTTTTGAAGTGTGTATGAAATTAACCACATGCCTGACGTATATGTCTTTGCCTCTACACTAAAGGCTAGAAGTGCTGATATAAGTAATTTGAGAACGAGACATGTGCATTGCATTGTTACTTGGCAGAATTGAAAAGAACCTGATAAATTTGATATGTGTGAAATCCATTTTTCTTTAATTTGTAGTTTCCATGTCTTAGTATGAATAAATTGTTTTGTTTGGTAAATAACTTGCCTGATTTCGACCTACCAATGCACTTCTCATAAAAAGATAGAACATGTGTGTCCTTGAAGTTAAAGGTAGCCAAGGCTGACTATTAGAAAGTTTTCAAATATTGCTTGATTTAGTGCTGAATTTTGGAGATATTTCCATGTTCCACTGAGCAGTTCTCTTACATGTTTAGGAAAGGCAAACAATTCCTTTGCACGATAATGGTGCAGTCGTTACATAAATAAATTTTTATTAAGATCAGTGTTAGAGAAAGTCAGCCAGTTAGACAAAGGAATTGGCTCCAGCCAGAGGCAATTCCTAAATCTATACTACAAATAAATACAAAGATAATAATGGAAAAACTCATGTGAAAAGATTATTTAATAGTATAATTTTCGCCTGTGTGTCACAGGCATCTTCAGTACATTTTAAGCTCAAATTAAACAATAACTGACAATTCCAAAAAACACCTAAGTAGCTAGTGTAAGATAACTAAAAAGGTCAATAAATTTCCTAACAAAAATGTGCGAAAATTCTTTTTAATGCCAAACCTCCATGTCCTAATCTTTCTTACTCTGAATTTAAAACATTGAAATCACTTAAGAATAACAATAATTTAATTATTACAAAAGCTGACAAGGGGAAGGCTGTGGTTATTCAAGATAGGAAGGAATATGAGAGAAAAATGTCTCTATTACTCCACGACTATTCAACTTATAGGCCTCTTACATCGGGTCCTACTGGGAGTCAATTGAAGAAACTTAATTCTCTTATAGATAACGTATCTACATGGAATGAAGATCAAAACAAAAAACTTAAAACATTCTTTGGTCGTCCACCTAGATTGTATTTTCTTCCGAAAGTTCATAAACCAGGCATTCCGTTGAGGCCTGTTGTAGATTGCATAGGTTGTCCCACTTACAAAATTTCAAAATGTTTATCAAATCTTCTCACTTCTTCAACTAGAAGAACTGATACTTATATAAAAAATACTTTGGATTTAAAAAATAAAATTTCAGATCTTCATTTGGATGTTTTGGATATCATGATCAGTTTAGATATTGTTTCTTTATTTACAAATGTTCCTTTATATGACAGCATTGAATTACTGCAACAGGAATTTCCTTCAGACATTGTAAAAATATTTGATTTTGTAATACATTCTGGTTATTTTTCCTTTAAAAATAAGTTGTATCAACAAATTGAAGGAACAGCAATGGGCAATCCTCTTTCTCCTGTTATCTCCAACTTCTTTATGGAACATTTTGAACAATGTATCTTTGACAACATTTCTCCCAGACCTACTCATTGGTTCAGATATGTCGATGACATTTTTGCTATATGGAATGGCTCTTCTGATGAATTTCAACAGTTTCTCACTAAGTTAAATGCACTTCATCCAAGGATCCAGTTTACCCTAGAGGTAGAATCAAATAAGCAGTTAGCCTTTTTAGATCTTCTAATTCTTCGCCAACCAGATGGTAACCTACATTTCTCAGTCTATAGAAAGAAGACTCATACAGGCCATTATATCCATGCTGCATCTCATCACCATCCCAGTCAAAAGGCAGGAACTATTAAAAAACTGGTTAGTCATATTAAAACTACTCAAAAGAGCTTTGAGTAGTTTTAATATGTCTTCCTCTTCAAATACAGAAGAAATAACGCACATTCCTATCCCTTATGTACAAGGCATTAGTGAACGTATAGCAAATGTTTTAAAACCACTGAATATTTTTGTTGCCTTTCAACCATTCAGAAACATCTCCACCTTTCTCACTTCTTCTAAGAACAAGCTTCCACATCTTAATTATCCAGGTGTTTACCAGATTCCTTGCTCTTGTGGATTATCTTATTTTGGACAAACAGGAAGATCTGCCTCTATTCGGCTAGAAGAACACCAGTCTTATATTCAATACCTTAAACCTGAACAGTCTGGACTTGCAGAATATGCCATCATCACTAGACATAGAGTTCATTGGAAAAAGACAAGAGACCTTCACAAAAGTCAGTTCCTCATGGAACAGCGTTATAAAGAAACATGTGAAACTTTACTTCACTCGCCTAACTTAAACAGATCTGATGGTTTATGTCTATTCCCTTTATGGGAGATAGTACTTTATAATTCAGCTAATCTTTCCTAACTTTTTATTGTATATACTAGGGGACTACGCCCCCCTGACTGGTAGGCCCATTCTCCTTGAATTTTGAAGACACGAAAGGAGGGGGTCTGCACCCCAGCACCCATCCCCCGAGTTCCGGACTGATAGGTCGGTTCTCCTTGAATTCTGATGACTTGAATTTTGAAAACTCAAAAGGTGGTCTTCTTCAAAGATAGTTCTGATGAAATGTGTTCAAGTATTTATTAAATTATATGTTACTAATTGATATTTATAATTTAAAATTATTTCTATATGATTTAAAATTTTAGAAATAAGTAGTTTGTCTCCTAAGAGGTGTATGTGCAAGAGAGAGAGAGAGAGAGAGGTATGCTTTTACTAGGAACATTATCTGTTATTATTATTGTAGGCCGAACACACAGATCAAATCAGGTGACAGCTCCTGAGTATTTCTTCCTTATTTCTAACTTGGCAGGAGAGAGAAGGTTTGCTTCTATTGTTGCAAAAAGGCTGGAAAGTTTGGTGAGTAATACTAAGAATGAATACTAAGTATGATTTATTCATGCTTAATTATCTTGTATTTCTATATCGATGATTCATCTAATAAATCAAGGATCTCTTATAAAAATAAGAATATTCAAGAAATGAAATTTAACAAAATGATAACATGATACATTAATTGAGTTAAATTTCATTTCTTGAATATTCTTATTTTTATAAGAGATCCTTGATTTATTAGATGAATCATTGATATAGAAATACAAGAATAATTAGATAAGGGTATGACAGTGCCCTCCACCTTTATATTTTTAATTTTGCATATAGTATATTCATTATTTTGCATTATTTGAATATTCAGGTATATGAACTTATGCATAAAAGAAAAAGGGAGGAGAGGGTACAGGTTGGACTGCAGGTGGGACTTTATATATTGCAGGCATTTTAATTAAAACATCAGTTTTCTTAACTGCAAAAAAAAATTCATTTGCAGGAATTATCAGTTCCTTTAATTAAGTAGCCCAACATAAGTTGAATTGCTGAAATTTTGAAAGCGATGTCTCTGCTTTCCCAAATCTGCATAGCATTCATTGTTATTAATGACATCCTTTAACCAAAGGACAAAGATGGGGATTAGGTGATCCTGACTAGAATGGCTTTTTGACTGAAGTGAGTTAACCTATCTTGTATATGGATAACATAGTTTTCTTTCCTAGAAACTTATGTTTTTTTCATTCTACAAAACAAGACTAGATGGAAACATACATGACATACTAGCAAATTTGGCTGTAATCCTAGCTAAACCAGAATCTCCACCCCCCCCCCCCCCCAAAAAAAAATATAACTTGCAAATTTAAATTGAAGTGCAAAAAATGAAGTCACAAAATTTAATACAGTCCTCTGCTCAGGTCTGTTTTGTTATATTTTTAACTAATTTCACTTTGTTTTTTATAGTAAAATAATAATATAATGTATAAATAATAACATACAATTTCTGTATACAGCAACTGCCATAATAAATAAACATGAGTCCATATGCACTTACCAGTAAAACGATCATATGAAAACACGTGGGGCAATCATTCTGCTTCATTAATTGGACAGTTCTTCAGAAGTGGCAGAGAAGGCTAGGTCATCAACAGCAAATTCTTCAAATTTGGGAAATGCAATGAAGCATTCTGAGGATGGTTCATCAGATGTTCATTTCAAATTGGCTGATGTATTTGCCTTATTAACAGTGGCAAATACTTCTGTTAATTTTTGGGTACTCAGCTGACACAACAAGGACAACTGAAGAAATTAAAAAAAAAACAAAAGAATTAGATCAGGTGATTCATTATGTCCTGATTTATATAATTTAGTGGTGGATGAAATAATAAAAGAAGTAAACAAAATTTAAAAGAAAAATGTGGTATACAAATAAAAATGAAAAACTAAGAATAATTGAATATGCTGATGATATAATCTTACCAGCAGAAAATTTCCTACAAGCATTACTAAATACATTCGATAATGCAGCAGGAAAGAAAAATATGAAGATATCAATAGAAAAAGCTAAAACAATGACAGTTGCTATGGAACCCATGAGATGCAAATTAGAAATTAAAGGGAAAATAATTTACCAGGTTAGATAGATTAAATATTTAGGAATAGAAATGAACAGTAATGCTACTGTTTATTTCTACGCAAACTGAAATACATGAGAACAATAAAAGCTAGTGGAATATCTTGCAACCTCATTTGGAAGAATAAGAACATAAGCAAAGAAACAAAAATAAGAATCTATAAAGGAGTAATCAGACCAGTACTGATACATCTAGCAGAAACACATGAGCAACTACAAAAAGTCGACAAATCAGTCAAACTACTGAGATGAAAATATTAAGAAAAATTAAAAATATAACAATATTAAACAAAATCCAGAACTTACAAATCAGAAACAGTTTAAAATACAGCCCATAAATGATTGGATCCAAAAACAGAAAGAATGGAAAAATCATATAGAAAGAATGTAGGATAACAGATGACCAAAAAGAAAAAGAAATATAGAAAGATGAAGCAAACAATGGCAGGGAAGGTCTTTGGAAACAGAGGCACTATAAGCATAGTGAAAAGAAGAAGAAGCTTCTGCTTCTTCTCCTGCAGCTTTCTCTGCTTCTAGCTCGATAAGGTCTTCATTTGAGAATTCTTAAACAGCTTACAAATGTTCTACGTCTTCATTGTCCATGTGTAAAGGATGAATTGCCAGGCGAAACTCATATTGGAGACTTGATGGAGTAAAACAGCACTAAGAAATGATTAAAAATAATGTTTTATTTAATCCAGGAACTGAGAAAGGAGGGATTTGGTGCAACTTTCAAGTTGTACCAAATTTCAGCCTCTGCTTGAAACTAGCTACCTTTATCTGCTCCACTAAAGACCAAATCCCTCCTCTCTCAGTTCCTGAATATATATATATATTGTTCCCTGTTCCTGCAAGTTGTCCTCCGATGGACAGACAGGAAGATTAGCCATCAGTGACACATGAAAGAATGTAAAAAAATACATCTTCAGTTATGAATATGATCAATCAGGTCTTGCAAACTATGCTCCACTGCAGTAAATTAAGAAGAGAAGAACTGTTTTTAGTATCCATAGCTGCTCTCAGAAATTGTCCTAATTTGAATATGATTGCATTAATCTTCCCAAAATATGGGAAACATGAATTTGAGATCACATTTTACATCCTAAGCCAATAACTGGTGCCCACAGAGGGTGATCCAGCTAGTTAGGACTCTAGGTCTTTGTCCTCACATTTCACTTAGTTTTGTGTTTATGTCTCATGTTGTACTCCCTGACAGTGTCTCAGTGACTGTTATGAAATATTGGAAGAATTATATATCTTTAATCCTTTCTCAGTTCTGTTTACTCCATTAATCTCCCAACTAGCTAAGGTGGATGAAATAGCCAGACCATCCTAGCATTTTTCATTGATCAAAATATCTTCAGCATTCTACCTTTTATCATGTAATTACCCTTCTTTGCTGTTACTCCCTTAATGGCAAATTTAGAGCCATTAACGGATTAACTGGAATGGAACAACCTCCTTGTCACTTGTCTTTATTCGTGTACTGTGTTACATGGAATTTCCTCTGCAGTCCTTTGATATTTCACCTTTTTTTTTTTTTTTGCACAATTTATTTATTGTGTCTCTTCCCAAAAATAAAAATGAATTTCACATGTGTAAAAATAAATAATCCTGAAATGACAAGAGATCATGCTTTGCAATGAGTTTATTTAGTAGTAGTAAATTTGCTGTCTTATTCTTCAGATCAGTTCACTGGAACAAGATGATTTATGTTTTTTTGTTTGACTGACAATGTAGAAGTAATTTTTTGTGCAATTTTCAAATGTTTGTTTGCATTGAAAATTATTTTAAATATTTGTTTTTAAATAACATTTATTGAAATAAATGACCTTTTGCTTTCTTTCCTTGCAAAATACCATTGTATGGATCATCATACTTCAGTTTTAAAAACTTTTTTTATGAACAACAAATGATGTTAAATTGCATTATTCAGATTCCGATTGTGAGAGTTTTTTAATAGTAAAATTTATATCCAGTGGTATTTCAGCAGGGACTCTTCTCGCCTTTGCTTAAAATTGCAATGGAGGATTTTTTTTTTTGTTAGGATGCATATTACTATAATATCCAGTGCTCTCAACACTATCAGGCAATGCATTCCACGGTTCAACCACCCTCCATGCAAAGAAACCACTCTTCTTGCTCGCAGCTTCCTTTCATAATTTCCAGGGATGGCCCCTTGTCATTGCTCCTTCACGTTGTTCCACCAAGCAAAAGAACTCCCCCAGTGTCAACACTGTAACTACCTCTCAACAGTTTAAAAGTCTCAATCATACCCCTCTTCTTCTATCTACCAAACTCTGCAGTCCACATTTCCTCAGCCAATCCTCATAACTAACATTGTAGAGTCCTGAAACCATCTTTGTTATCCACCTTTGTACCCTTTCCTCAGTAAATTTATCCCCTTCAAATCCTGGGGACCAAATTTGAGAACAATAGTCCAAGTGTGGTCTGATCAGGGGCAGTGTTCTTCCCCAGAAATTTTTACCAGCCAGGTGGAATGAAGCATCAGCCAGACATACAAAAATTTTGAATGAGTTAAGAAAGACCCTTTTTCATAACAAATTAAAATAGTAATTTTATTAGAAATTACTTCAAATAAGGATAATATTTTATATAGTAATTATAACAAACAAGACTAGGATTTTTCTTATTTTCTCATTAAGTGATGCTCACAGCTGAAAATTCTATACATTAATTCTTCTTAGAAGCCTAGTTGTCAGCAGCTTTTTCGTAATTAAAATCTGTCTGGAGGGGAGGGGGTTCGCTGCTTTTTTTACTAAGCGTCTGTGGATTAGAATCCTTAATACTGGCATGAATGCTTATGAAAATATTTAGATGGTAGATGAATTTGGTTCTGTAAATAGCATAGTTCAAGGTCATCACCCATTTCACTGGAGACCTTGAAAAAACATTTCATTTTATCTCGATGTTAATTACCCTACATATAGCATTAATGTATTATAAATGTCTAAACTTTTGTAGTTGCAGACATAAAAACATAGAATAAAAAAGTGTAAAATGCAATGTAAAAGTATCCTGATGGTTCTTCCTATTTTTATTTTATCCTCTCAAAAATGTTCTATTAGCCACTTCAAAGGAATAGCATTATTCTGTTTGTTATAAAAACAATTAAAACAAATTCCTCTTCAAGAGGAATTGGAATGAGTAGGCAGGCATCTCTCTCTCTATTAATATTTAACAAGGGTAAATGCACAAAGTAATTTTACATTCAGGACACCATATCATTGTCTCCTTCTTGATTTTTTATAAGCATACATAACATTTGCATGGTGTTTTTTTTTAGCTGTTGGTGGTAAAATTTCTGGGAAATGGTTAGTTAGCAGCACTCAACCACAGAAGTCTGGGAGGATTGCCTGTTTTCTTACTTACTGAAGAAGGGGCATAAACTTGTAGAAATGCTTTCAAGATTTGTACTTTGTAATCTAAATATATGGTATACATACATTTTTGCTTTTACAGGAACAAAATATTCCAAATGATAAAATCTAATATATGTTCAAACACTTTTTTTTTGTAATATTCTTATGTTGTTTGCTTATTACAGAGTAAAATTATAGCAACTCATCACTGTATGCACATAGAGCAATGAGTTTGTCTTTCTTGAAACCATGCTTCTCCATGGATTCCATTGATGGATTGTGCAGAGAAGACAGTAGGAAAACAGCTTTTTTTGTCTTCACAACATAGTGCAAAGACTCCCTCGTGGATAAACTTGGATTTTCCACTTCGACAGTTTGCCTGATGCCAGATCTGCAGTCATGTCTTGCCTTTTTGCATTTACAGTACAATAATGATCTGTACGGAGCTTTAAAAGCAAATCAGTGAGTTAATGACACATGCAGTAGTTATCCATTGTAACACAATAACCTTTCTCCAGTAAGGGATCTAGTAACTCCATTACTACATGCATCGACAACAGAAGATCTAAATATTTATCATCCTCAAATACAGTCTGCTTCCTGTATAAGTTTGAAATCCCAGACATATCCACTTTGCACTTTGTGAAGCATAAATTTACCCCATACTATGCTTTCTTTTGGGGAATATATTGCTTACATTTCAATCTGCCTTTGAATGGCATAAGGCTTTCATCGATATGTCTCTTTCAGGAATGTATAATGATCTAAATTTCTGCTGATTTTTCATCAGAAAATCAAATTTTTTTAAGGACTTGGGAAAGATGTGCCTGATCATATTTTACATTCTGAAAATACAAATATTTCATGATAAAACTGAATTGTTTTTCAGTCATAACATCACACATTCAGAATCCATTCTATAGATCAGTACATTTCAAGAGTGGGCTTTTTCACAATACTTTGCACAATCAAAAGCACTATAAATGTAAGTAGTATGTTGATATCTGTTAGGCTCCAAAGTGTACTGCAAGAATGCAGACTGTGCTTTTTGCTGATGTAGTTGGCAAGCATAAAGGTAAGTCTGTTCCATTATGAAGGAAAGAATATTATCTAGAAATATACAGAAGAAGCCTTTCAGTAATTCAGTCTTCAGCAATTCTTGGCTTACCTATGAATGGAAACTGTAGACCTGCTGATGTGCATGTAGTGATGATCACCCATCTTCTACATGAAGATATGTCTAAACTACACAAAAAATTGCTATCTTCAGAGCTAGAAAAATTTCCTCTCACATCATACTTGAAAGGTGAAGGTTCCAATTTTTCTTCATCTCCTGAACTTTTTTTTTTTTTTTTTTGCTGCTACTTGCCATCACAGAAATGAATTGTGTCTCAGACATACTTGCTAATATTCCTTTCTGCTCGAGTAATAGGCTGTAAGCTAATGAAGCAATTACTGAGAAAGAGAGGGAAGAACGCATCCCAGTAGATACACTAAAAAGACCCAAGCAATAGTCAAATACATGCAGAAATTTGTTTTTGTTTTTCAACTTTCTGATTGGTAATATATATATTGTGTGTGTGTGTGTGTGTGTGTGTGTGTGTGTGTGTGTGTGTGTGTGTGTGTTGATAATACATATTAGAAATATTTTATTCTGATATTGCTTTTGTAGCATCTCAACATTAATTTTCCCAATTACCCAATATTCCTAATTTATAATAATCACAATTTAATTTCGATATTGAAAAATTAAAAATTATCTGGTACTTTGGATGAATAACAAATTCAAACAAAACAAGGTGCATCTATGTTACCTAGCAGAGTTTTTTTTTTGGGGGGGGGGAATTAGCCATCAAAGGGGAAATACAATTTAATTCTATTATGAAAATTTGGAAATGAAATTTCACTTTTGAGGCATCCACTATACATGGTTTGAATGATAAACTATCGGCAAAGTATCAAAAACTCCTTCAAAACTGCTGCATAATATCTAAACTAGCAGAAAATATGTACATAACAGTTTACTTCATAACAACATTTATTTCAATTTGTAACGAGCGATTTGGGGGAACCAAGAAATCTGAAGTGCAAAGAACTGCACATTACATTATAAAGATTATACTTTACATGATATGATTAAAGATTTTTCTGTTGTTCTCTATAAAGCAAAACTGTAAAAGTGCAAAACTTAATGCAGTCTGTGAACTAAAATTATGAATTAAAAAAGCAAACAAAAGTTAATTTGGAACAGATGGGGGGGGCTGCATTTTTTTAAGATTTTCATCAATTTATAAAATTGTTTGACAAAAAGGGAGTTTTGGCGACCAAGATAATTAGCAAAAAAAATTTATAATGATATTGGTCTTATAAGGTGATAGAATATTTAAGTGAAGAAAGTATGAAAGGATGTCTTATTTTGCACTGTCATTAAAAACTAATTATATGGTGAAGTAGAAAAAAAATAAATATAACTTTTAGGTATTTAGCCTAATATAACTAAGATTCCAGTTACCAAGCAACTGAAATTCTTGCTAGAGGTAACTGAACATAGCTATGTACACAATGCAATCTGGTTAACTGTTCTCCTCAGCATGAAGGATTATCACACCTGCTAATGGACATGACAGCAAATTGCACTTCTTATCCATGTTCTTTCAACAGGTGGTGTGAATCGTGTCCTGGTTGGGCAAACTGCAGCTGCTTAGCTATCAGCATTATTTTGTTTAAAGACAAAATAATGTTTTGTCTTTATCTTTGTTGAATCCTGTGAATGTATTAACATAAATTTTCAGCATCTTCTTCCAAATTTATGCACTCTGCTGTCATCTCATTCCATGCTGCATCTGTAAGATATTATATTCCTTTCAGAAGTCTCTGAGAGTTTTCTTACCCATATTAACAGCAATAGCCACGAGTAAAAGTATTGCTTAAATAATATGCCATGAAGATAGCAATAATAACCTGGTCCAAGGATTGTAGGAGTGAAGTTGTATTTGGTGAATGGGTGAATAGAATGGTGGTCATAAATCATATATGTTATAAGTCAAAGACTGACTGCATATATATAAAACATACCTCCAGAACGTGTGTTCTGGTGATATCAGAAATTTCTTTTGTTTTCATTAAATTTAGCTATCATCAGGAAAAGCTTTTACATAGTCGAAGTGATACACATATTTTCTACAGTATCTACTTATCCTCTTCTGTTTTATGCCATATAAAAAAACTGAGAACTATTTCCTCTAGTTTTAAAATCGGCATAATGACTAATTATCTTTATTCAGATGTAGTATAATAAAATATTTAAGCAGAGTAAAAACTATTTAATATATTTATTCATAACTTTAAATAATTTGAAAAGAATAACTCAATCTCCATCCTCAGTAATACAATGACTACTACACTCAACTCTCATTATAACAAACTGCTGA
Source organism: Typopeltis vanoorti (assembly GCF_054136105.1). NCBI lineage: Eukaryota > Metazoa > Arthropoda > Arachnida > Uropygi > Thelyphonidae > Typopeltis > Typopeltis vanoorti. Next base: position 10,804,846 of record NC_143567.1, on the reverse strand, counting down.
AAAGTTGCATAAGTATAATTCTGTGTTAAGACAGATTCACTATAGCAGATTATCCACTATAACAAACTATACCTGGGATCTTACAAGTTTGATATAGTGAAGTCCATGTGTACATCCTGGTTTGAACAATGTAAGAACATATTACAGTCAGCTAGTTCAAGGCAAATGCAGCATGCCAGATGATGCTCCTAACAAATCCTTACAAACCTGCAATCTGGCTTAGATATGTTGATGTTTTTGTTATCTTGCCACACATCTGCCAAATTTTAAACACCTTCCTCAGCCACCTGAACAAATAACATGAGCACATTACCATTAAAATTGAAAATCAAAACTCACTTCTTCTTTTCCTGGATACACTGGTCACACATCTTCCCTCAGGCAGCCTCTTCATAATTGTCTAATGCAAACCTAGCCAATACATATATGCTAATTCTCGTGGAAAGGCTTAGACGTTGGTTATACATTAAAATAAATTTTAATACACCTCCAATATTTCGGCAACGTCACATTGCCATTATCACAGGAACTTAAATACAAGACACATGCATGCAAACACAACACAGTGAATGAGGAACGAAGCAGGAAGCTATTCTTTCTCCTAAAAGTCCTGATGCTGCCCCCTAGTGGGCAATGTTGGTATTCTTGGCTGATTGGGCTGAAGGTCTTCTGATGTAAGTTTCCCAAATTTGGGGCAGTCTCATGCAACCTAGACCTACCTGGTGTGTACCAAGTCCCTTGCAGTTGTAAGCTGTCTTACTTTGGCCAAACAGGCAGGACAGCTAATATCAGAATTTCAGAACACAAGGACTACATCCGTTTTCACCAATACAGCCACTCTGGCCTTGCAGACCATGCGCTGGATACCTGCCATAGAATACAGTGGAAGAAAGCCACAATAATACACCGTAGTAAATTCAAATACGAAAGGCTATTCATGGAATCAGCCTCAGCCCTGAGAAACAATCCAAACCTCAACAAATTTGGTTGCATGAGACTGCCCCAAATTTGGGAAACCTACATCAGAAGACCTTCAGCCCAATCGGCCAAGAATACCAACATTGCCCGCTAGGGGGAACCATCAGGACTTTTAGGAGAAAGAATAGCTTCCTGCTTCGTTCCTCATTTACTATGTGTTGTGCTTGCGTGCACATGTCTTGTATTTAAGTTCCTGTGATAATGGCAACGTGATGTTGCCGAAATATTGGAAGTGTGTTAAAATTTATTTTAATGTATATTCTATTGTACGTTGTAATTTCCTTAAACTATTTAGTAAGAATATATATGCGCTAATTCTTACCACTACCCTTCATAAAAACTTGGTCATTAACATCCTCAAAAACAGGGCTATAACAATTTGCTCTAATGAGCAAGCTCATAAACAAAAATTACAAATTATTAACAATATATTTATAAACAATGGCTATAACAAAAATACCATCAATGATATCCTTCATAAAATTTCACCAAAAAATACAAATAATATAGATTACAGTAAAACATAGTTATCCCATACATTAAAGATTTATCAGATAAAATAAATAGAATTCTATCATTACAATCTTAATGTTACTTACCACCTATAAATCACGATTTAATTTTCCAAGTCTCTTTTTCACCATGGCCTGCAAATTTTCTAATGGGTTAATGTCAGGAAAGTTACTTGGTCAGTTGTGATTTTTGAGGAACTCTCTTTTTTTTTTTTAAGTGTAGCATTGAGTGAGATCCTGGTGGAAGATGAGTTCTTTGTCTTTCTGGATCTGTGGGACCACTTTTTTTCTCCAATATTTTTATGTATTAGTCACTTTTTATCATACTGTCAACAGGCATCAGTGATACTGGACCGTCATGTATAAAACAACTCCAGAACATTTTTTTAGTTGGGTGTTTTGGAGTTTGTTGAAAGTGGGCAGGAGAAGTCTTTTCAGTTGCTGATTTGCAATATGATCTTCTTCCACTTCTCAACAGTCCAATCTTTGTACACTTTTGCCCACTGGAGCCTCTTTTTCTGCTTAGCCTTTGTCAACAGTTGTTTGCTTTTTGGTCTGTGGGCAGTCCTCCCTGCTTCCAACAATCTTTGGCAGACTGTCATGTCAGAAACATTAATTTTGTTAGCTGCCAAGTCTCTATTTAAGTCTACAGCAGACAATCTTGGATTTATTTTGCTTTTCCTAACTAGTAAACAATCTTGAGCAAGTGTAGTTTCCTTTTTTTTTTCTCCCACATTTTTCTTTTCCGACAGAAGGTAACTGTTTCCCTAAACCTCTTTAAAATTGCATTAACAGTACCCAAACCCACACCACTCTCATTGGCAATTTGTCTTAGAGTCATGGATGTGTTCTGAGAAAGAGTACATAGTTTTGAATGCTTTCTTGGAGATGTATTCATTTTATAGCTACACAAAATGATTAAAACACTATGAATGTCAACTTGTTTATGCTATTAAGAACACACAACACTATTAATAAGCTTCATAGAGATAGTTTAAAACATACAGCACTCAACCAAAATAGTGAAATAAAACCAAAACTGAAAATAGTAAACCAAAACCCAAACCAAAATTATTATGAACTGGAAAAAAAAAAGAGAGAAAAAAAAAAGTGAAAATTCAGCTTGTTCGGATTAATTTGTTCATTACTGTAACACCCTACACCTGTTCTTTATATCATTCAAAAACCTGGTATGAATGCAAATTTAAGAAAGCCTGTGAAATTTGATCAATCATCCTAATCTAAACAATAATAGTGGCATAAAAGTCTGAAGAATTTGGATGGCACACGTTCAGTCCACATAAGTTCTCCAGCAAACCCTTACTTTAGGATTCTCAATAATTTCAGTCTTTATTGGACACCATCTATACTGTTTTTGTTCTGATTTATCTGTGGGTAATTATGTGAGAGCATGTTGCTCTCTAGCTTAATATATCTTAATGATTTGTGATTTGTAACCAAGTAACAGGATTTTTGCTTAGATGTAGTCGAGGGTTTTTTTTTTTTTTTTTCTCATCAGAGGTCACACCGGTAGTGTTAAGGATTGACCAAATTAGTGGCTTTAGCATACTGTGTAGAGTGTAATATAGCTTGTTTCTTTATGTATATGTGTGTAAACTCCAGATGATGACCTTGATAGTTCAAAAAACTTCAGGTGATTATTTTGGTTTATGTAAAATTGAAGGTTTACTATAACATACAGTAGTTGTTTCCATAATTTTCAATATAAAAAAGTAGTTTTTAATGTCACTGTTTAATAGTGTATTGTAATGAAATTAGCTTAGAACACATAATTTATTTTTTGATTGAAGTGAAACAGTTAGTTTGATACCTGCTCTCCTCAACAGGAATGTAAAGTTAGAGTTGTTTCATTAATCAAGCAGTGCATTCTGAAATTTTGTACTTCATAGATGTCATTAGGCTTTACACCCTCTAAAAGGGTGTATAATCTTAAATATGTTAATTTTATGTAAGATGTAATGTAAGAGTTACTGCAACCTTGTTGATAAGAATATCTGTAAATAATGGAACTGTATTGGAAAGACTCTTGGGAAGTAGAGGTGTGAAGAATGAAAAGGTTACTATACAAAGTGTAAACATTTTACAGTAACTGAGTATGCTGGTGCTATTGACAGTTTATTGGAACCAATTAATAAATGCATTTAGTTCCTGTCAAAAACAGGAACAAAATCAGTGTGTTAAAAAGTTAATTGCGTTTCCTATATTGTCAACAAAAAGGCAACAAAAATCGTAATAATTTTGAAATGGTAAAATCCATAAGTAATGGTGCATTATGGTATATATTTACTAATTATTATCTTGCTGCATATTCATTGCAGTATTGTTAATTTTTTTTTTTTTTTTTCATTCCTTCAAGGGTGCATTAACACATGGGGATAGACGAGCTTCAGAAAGTAGAGATCTCAGCCGTTTTAATATTGATACTAAGGTGAGTGATTTTTTAGAAATGTAATTGCTAAAATAGTGTTTAATCTTTGTCATCTGGTTTACCATGATTAGCATACTTAAGAAAAGTTTATCAAAATGAAAGTATCTCAATTTCCTTAAGAGCTGTCATTCATGGACATGACAGATTACAATATAGTGACCGAAAATTGAACAAGGTGTTCAAAAAAACATTAATATTGATTTAAATACATTGATTAAAAGATTGATAATATGTTTCTTCAACAGCTGAAGGTTGCACTACTTTGAAAAGCAGTGTGAAGAAGAAAAACAGATGAAATGAACAAGAAAGATCAGAAGTCGGTTTTGGTTCATTTAGGTTTGAAGCTAAACATTATATAGATGTTGAGCAGATTCATGTTTTTCACAGTGGGAGTATGATAGTAGTCAATCACAGCATAACACATGAAACCATTTATAGAAAAGGGATATGCTAAAAGGAGAATATCAATGAGAAGTGAAATGAGTGATTCTCTGCAAGAGGAATCATCTGTTAACTGAACTCTCTGCTTGATTTTAGATAACATCAAACATTTTAGGCAGGTTTTTGATGCACCCCAAATACAAGAAGAATATTCTAAGGCTAGCCAGACCTTAAATTTACATAATAATAGCAGTTGCACAAGTGAAAAATTGTGTTTTCAGTGGAAAGTTCAAGTTTTATGGAAAGTAAGTCTAAGATGTGGTTTGTGCCAGGAAAGGTTGCAAATGTAAATCCACCCAGAAAAAAAAAAAAGGAATGTTTCATGGAGATCTTGGGTATTATGAAAGGTAAGAAGAGTTTAGAAAGAAGTTTCTTGTAAGAAACATATGACACTGTGCTTTATCATTCAGATTATAAGGTTGCCTTGCCTCAGAGATTGGTAAGATTGCTGTTCTAAGGCATTAGTTCTGGAATATCTTGAAATGTTTAAAAGTTTTATCAAATGAAGAGGAATGAATTATACAGTCATCAGCAAATCTTGACAAGATTTGAGGTGAGTGAAAGAGGGTTATTAAGAGGAATGGATGAGAATATGCAGCCACAGACTACTCTGGTGTTGGTGGGAAAATCTGAAGAGGTAATGTTTGATGAAAATAAGCTTTATGACTACTACTAGTAATTAAACAAATTCAGTTTTAATTGCTCATTAAGAGAATATAAAAACATACAAGGAAATACTAGTTTCACCATCAAGGGGTGGGTAGCTTCTTAAAAATAAATAAACCTAAAGATGACAGGTGAAAAAAAGACATTGTCATAAACTGAGAAACTGTTTATGTTTATGAGAAATCTTTGATAGTTTTAACAATCAAAGCATAAGGAAAAAGTGTGGTATGTATCACGTTTTCTATCATTATTTGGTAATGATTAGTTGAAAATTTAAAATCAGGTTTCTTAAGTGACCTAAGAAGACTAGAAGCCATTTTGATATTCAGGTCATTCATGATTCTTCTGATGATAGGCTAAAGGAGCCATAAGATGCAATGTTCCAGGCAAATAAGGTGATTTGTCTTCATCTTTGAGGCATGCCTTTTAGTCAGCCTTATCTTTAGATGATCCTGTGGTGCTACCCATTTGGGTGAGAAAGAGATGGAAACAGTTGGACAAAAGTTATGCCCAACAGCTTTTGGAAGGATGAAAAAAAAACATGACTCCCATCATTACCAGTGGCAAGTTTCTTACATTTAGTCCTATCAAAGTTAGACTTAGCCCTTTTAATGATGATTTTGCAAGTATTGTGGACTTCAAAGGTTGAAGTAGTGCATAAGGTTCAATGTTTTTTCATTTGGTTATGCTGTAAATTAAAGTTGCCAAGAAATTATATTATTAATTTCATCCTTTATCCAAGTATAATTTGATTTTTATTGCATTGTGTTACACAATGTGTAACACGATGCTTTCATCAAAAATTTAACTGCCACGGACCTAGGATACAGCACCTGATACCACAGAACTTGACAACAACTAGCAACGTTCCAACACTCATACGGTAAAGAATTTACCATTTGTATTCTGGTTTATCAATTATATGTAACAGTTTTGAAGCTATCAAAAACATCTAATATGTGTAATTAATTGTTAATAGGCTTTTGTTGTGTAAAACCTTTATGTACCAGTACCCCTGATGATGTAAGCCTTGCAACTTACGAAACTTGTCGGGTTTTAATTGTTTATTTTTATTAAATTCTTTATTTACATCATAGTGTGCTCTCATTACTGAAAATGTCCCACAGAAAGTTTATAAAATGTTTATCTTCCATTCAGTGGAACAGGTAGAAAAAAAATCCTTCCATGAATTGCAGCCGTATTTATACAGTGCCCTATATCATAGCTGCTGGAGACTTTAGAGAAAATAGGAGAATATCCCAGAAGTGGAAAAGTAGGATGTGCACAGTTAAAAATATGTCTCGACAATGCTCAGCTAGTAGACATATAGAGGATTCACAATCCTAATCCCCAGGCTTACATGTACATGACTGAAGGTATTGGTACCCATCTTGATCGAATTTATATCTCTTCTTCCCTTATGAATAAGATAAAGCATCTTGACATTAACATGTCAGATCATAATCCAGTTCTACTTAAATTCTGCTGCATGGAACAAGTAGAGATCAGTTCTGGACCATGGAGACTACCACAAAATTTTCTGTTGATCTTTCAACCAAATTTCAGACAATCTGTTCAAACTGGAATAATGTTAAGTGATACACACAGAATATGAACAAAATTTATTTAGATAACAAATACAATAATCAATAGCAACTGCAGCTGATGCTCATCATAGCAAACTTGTAGAAATCCAAGAAATGGTTCGTTATGAAAGGTTTGTTATAATGAATTTCCTTTAACACGATGCCAAGGCATTTGGGTAATTTATAGAAAGCGAATTCACTATGATCATGTTAAGGTCGGAATTGACCATATCAAATCAAGAATATATTATCAGGATACTTCTGTGGCCAAGCGATTATTTTCATATGCTACTTGTTTGGAAACGAGAGCTAGGTTCAATTTTCATCATCATGAATTTGAACTTCTTAGACCTTTTTTTTAGATAAGGCTAAGTTGCTTGATCTTAAGTAGTAGCATCCGATTTGGTTTGCAAAACATGCAGAGTGGCCTGAGAACAACACATTTGGTCTTTAAAAACATGCCACTGATAGTGGGATAGACTGAGAGTGGATAAAAGTAATCAGTCAGAAGATCACCATTGAACCTCTAATCATCTTTGATGTTATTATACTCCTGAACAGCTATTAACTATGTACAAATCCATACAATCCTTGTTTACAATTCTCACATTTGCAGTGTCCCAAAGAGCTTCTCCTGAAGGTTCTTGACTCATCACAGAAGAGAGCAGTTGGTTGATTAATGATCCATCTCTCACCAGCTTGCTTAATCTCTTTCATATAGATGTTTAGTTGCTGCTATTTGTATTTTCTATTGTGATATTCAGAATGCCAATTCTTAGAATTGGATTTGATACCCCATCCTCCTCTGGATGGGGTATCATGCAGTAATTACTCAGCATACAACTCTGAATTCAAATTTTTCATTTTCTTCATTCATTTCTTGCACTAGTGTCCTTTACAAAGCCCTTCACTGTATATTAGTGTCAACAATTTTGGTCTTTTCCCTGATCATTCCAGGTGTTTTGTTGGTTGAACAAGATTTCACATGATTACCTTAAAAAAATTGCAGAAAAGCTGAGTTAGAATTGTTTTTCACTCTAAAAATATGATTCTTCAGCCATAAATTCCAAACCTGTGATTGCTGAATATTATGAACCCTCATGACACATTTTCAGTGTGAATTTCAAAAAAACAGACCAAAAGTGGTTGTATGCATTCAGGGAAGTGTTTGGCTGCACATAGCTTGAGTAGCATTGGAGATATACTGGCAATCATCGGGGACTTGTGAAGCAAATCCACCAATGGACTATTCCTGACCTCATTTTATCTGATTTCTAGTATCCAATATTCAGATGTAAGAACACACACCTGAGAGAGGAAACTACTAACCAATCCTGTGCACAATACTTCAAAATGACCACCTACATATTTGAAAAATGCAGCAGACAGTGGCAATCATCTCATGGTCATAAACCCTAATTGGTGCTATTGTCTAAAATAGGATAATTTTAGGATAAAATAAGATAAAAAAAAAAAATTTTTTTTCTTAAGAAGAAACTTGACATTGCTAGCATTCAAGAATGTGAACAGAGCTAATCTTAGTCGGTACAGTCACCTAAACAGAATGTGAAATGAAAGATTAGCAAAACGTTTTAATAGTATTTTAGGTGATTTAATGCAGTTAGAAGTACCTTGAAGACCAAAATATACTATCTAACAATACTGGAGTTCTGACAGAGTGATTTGGAGGAAATTTGCAAGGTTAAAAACTGAATTTTCAAACACAAAAAAAAACTACTTGCTTGTTTGCAACAAAGACTGACTGGTTGAAAAACATTAAAAAAAAAAAAAGATCTAGAAGAAAAGTATTGGTAAAGGGAATTGTATATAGTAGTCTTTCTTCTACAAGTCTAGTGTTGACGTTACTACTACAAGGATACACAGGCATTTACTCATCTTTTCAGGCACTGGAAAATTTCTAATACTTCTGTCCATTTAAAATTTCATAATTGATTGTTTGTCTATCATGTCACTTCTTTTCTGCCTTTCAGCCAAAATTTATAACCCAGAAACCTGTAGTCTTTCTTTCCTTATAGGAAACATACCATGGACTTGATTACTCACTTCTTAATCCTACCATGTCCTCACAAAATACTCCAGATGTGATTGCAACAAAGCCTATAAAGAAAGATAATAACCTCCTTACTGCTTGTTAACATTCAAGTCATTGTTTTCCGTTTTGTATACTTTTTTCATTGTTTTCCCTAAACAACTTTCTGTACAGCATCATTGCTCAATCTCTAGCCTCATCACTTTTTTGCACTGTAGCAATAGCAATGTCATTTGCAGTTTGTAATCTTTTCACCTTGCATATATAACCTTACACTTGGTCATGATGAACTAGCAACTCAGAAATATCAGTGTTCAAATCCTCCTTCTGGAGATCTCTACATCACTTTCATTTATTGGTGTTATCTTAGTGTACCAGTTTACATATTAGGGTTCTGTGATATTCTGTTTAGATGTATTTTACAGATTGTAGTAAATTACAGATTAGTCTGTAATTTGCTATTTCTGTCTAAACTATCCTGCCACTGCTAAGACTCAACCTCTCTTGAGGCACTACCAATTCTTTTGTGCTTTCACATAATGTATGGCCCAATATTCCACACATGTAATAATAGCTAACTCATCTTCAGTTGAGAGGCTCTTGTAAATGTTCCTGATATCCTGGATGAAATTTGAACCCTAAGTGAATAACAATCAAAGCTTGAAAATAAAAATCATTTAGAATTTCTATTCTGTTTCAATTGAGTTAAACAGAAACAAAGCTACTGCAGGTCCTTTGAGATTACTACTATTAAGAAATAACTGTGAAATTGAGATGGCCACAGGTTTACTAACATGGGATATTATTAGAGCATTCAAATTATATTTAAATTGCTTTCTCACATCTACTTCTCTCTCCCATCCCACCATAACTATGTCAAGTCTATAAGATAAAGTATTCTTGTTTTTCAGTATGGACGTTCTGCACTTGAAACTGTGATGCGAGCAGTGATGTTAATGGAAGCTCCCTTAGTGCAACCACCCAGTGATTACAAAGGAGATTTCTTTGCTGGTAATTAGCCTTGTTTAGGTATTTGATTATTAGTTATTAGAGATTATACATTAATATAAAATCATTTTTACTTAACCAGCATGGTCTAGACTTGGTTCTGTCTGAAGATAATGACTGTGCCTTCAGTTATCATTATCTTCGGATAATGATAAAAGTGTGTGTGTGTGTATTATGATTGTTTCAATTTCAGCAACAAAGAGAAGATCTCTAATAATTTGTAAGATCTGGCGTGTCTTTCTTTAATTTTGGCTACTAGTTCATTGTTTCATTTTTTGTTTTTTAGGTGATTTCTTTCCAAGTCTATTCCGTGTCAGTTTCTGTCAGCAGTTCCAGGATATTTCTATGCATTACAGAATGCAACTTCTTCTTTGTAACATGACCACTTGAATTCCTTGATCCATTTGTCTTGAAAGCATGCTGATTTTAGTTGATGACACAATAGAACTGTTTTCTCCTGTGTTTATTAATATTTTCTGGACCCTTTCCTTCAGTTTTGCACTTCATAAAACTAAAAAAGTGTAGTTTGTATAATTTCCTTTCATTTATTATTGATAATGAAGGATGAATTTAAACAAAACAAATAAGTTTATGAAAAAAAACAGAAAAATGGCCAACACTGGCAAGAGAGCCAGAGCATCAGTAACGCAATCCAACTTGTCTTTGCAAGATTATTGCTTTTTATATTTCTTTTTATTTTAAATAACCCTATTAAAAAGTCTTTTCATCATGCATGTTTAAATATATAATTATAATTACACTCATTTATGTTTTAAATTGTGGAAATAAGCTTACATCAAGACTACATTATTACCACCTACTGACTTAAGAGTATTGAGAGAATTACAGTTGGCAGGATATTTCAGGAACAAATGATAATCGATCTTATTAAATTAATTTTTTATGGACATCTAGTTAAGGCAAAATAAAATGTTCTTTGAGATTACATGACTATTTATTTCAAAATTATGCAGGATAGGTTTTAGTTGATAATTAGTGCCACCTCTGTTGGCATAGATGGGAATTACTTTACATTTCAGAAACATCAAAGGTATCTTTGAGAGTATCTCTGTGCAAATTAACTTTTAGTAGGTGTCTATGAAGAAATTAACTTATAAGATGCTATCTCCTGGTTGAAAATAAAACTTCTTTATATATTCATTGGGGACACGTATGATCAAATAACTTAACAAATGAGATGATGCTTAAACATTTTTAAAGAGTGTATAAATTATGCAAAAAAAAAAAAAAATACATTTTGAATGCATTTAGAATGGGGCTGAAAATTCACTCGCCACTTGTCTCTGATTACTTGGCTAGTGATTTCTGGGGTCTTGCACAATACATATATTAGCCCTATTCACACAAAAAAAGTTGCAAACCTATAACACACCAGTACCATGTCCTTCCATCGATTCCTTTTAAATCAATGGAAGGACATAATCTTTGTGGAAGGTAGAGTGAAGGTGGGATGTTCCAAATGCCAAAGTAAGTGTGTAATGATAGAAGTAGAAGAGGAGATGGTTTAGTAGGTGTGAAGCAGTTTCAGATGTTAATCAGCAGCTGCCCATTCTTAGAAGAGAGTAGGAAATTATAGTGTAATGGCCAGTTTGGCAAACTGTTGTCCATGACAATAACTATAGAAGAGGCATAGCACAGAAACAGAATAGGTGAAAGAGAGAGAAGTACTTAGTCTGTACTATTTAGCTGAGCATTATCAAAGGGAGAGAAGAATTAGGGGATTTTGGAAGACAGCTGCATTTTGGAAACACATTTTTCAGAAACTCAGTTTGTTCTTCCTTAACCTTTTGTCTACATATAACACCAGTATACTATAGGTTCTGCTGTCTCTTCCTTCTGGGATTGATATATGAAAATAAACGTATATATTTAGTGACTAAATAAACACACGTAAAACCACAGTAATAGGTTTTTTTTTTAATACGTAAATATTTCGACCTAAGTGTCTTAGGACATTGTCAGTACAGTTGAGAACAATACTAGGAATAACATACAGATAGGACGCATAAATACAATGGAATCCAAATGCATGCAGCAGCACTTTCTAGCATTTAAAAAAAAAAAAAAAACATTCGATTATTTAGATTAAATTAAAATTGAATTATTTTACACAATTTTGTATGACAATTTCCCATACTTTAGGAATGGCAAGAACATCATTGCGGTTTAGATTGGGTCTGTGAAGTAGGGCTTCAGCACTTTCTTTATATAAACGTTCATGTTTGTATGAAGATCTGTGTAGAAGTTTGGTCTTTTCCCAGTGGATCCTATGGTTTGGGTTTTCAACTCTGTTTTGGGAGAGGCCGGATTTCTGCGGCTTGATGAGACTGATGTGATCTTGATGTTCAGAGATGCATTTAAGAACAGATCTGCCTGTCTGCCCAAAGTACAACAGTTTACAGGCGCATGGTACCTCGTACACGCCAGGTAGTACAGAGATGGGAGTTTGTCTTTAGGTAAAGGTAACAAGTTGTAGATCTGGTTGATGGGTTTGTAGGTCGCAGCAAGATTGTATTTTTTCATAATTTTTGAAAGTCGCTCTGAGATGCCTTTGACATAAGGTATGGGAATCCTATTAGCTTGTTCTTGTCTAGGTTGATGTGTGGAGAAGTGGCTGTTGATTTTTTAAGTAGTTTTAGGATTGTATCCATTTAGAATGGCTGCATTTTTGATTATTTCCAATTCTTGTTTTAGAGATTCCTCAGAGGAGCAAAATCTGTGTGCTCTGGTTACCAGTGATTTGATGATGCCAAATTTTTGAGAAGGATGATGAGCAGAAGAGGTGTGGATATAGCAACCTGAAAAGGTCAGCTTTCAATAGATAAGTGGAGATGGAACCGTCTTCTTTTCTTTGGATGTGTAAATCCAGGAAAGAGATACCCTGTGGAGATTCTTTTTCTAACGTAAATTTGATGTGGGGTGAAAAAGGTTTATTTTATCTAGAAACAGATATAGCTCTTGTTCAGAATGACCCCAGACTGCAAAGACGTCATCGACATAATGTAGCCAGATTTTTGGTTTGGGTTGAAACACTAAACGTTTTTGCTTAAGATCTTCTATAAACAGGTCTGCCAAGTTAGGTGATAAGGAGGACCCCCATAGCTGTTCCCTCCTCTTGCTTGTAGATTTTTTCTTTCCAAGTGAAGGAAAGAAATTTTTCCCCCATAAATGAAACAGGTCCACTGTTTCCTTATGGGGGATAATAGTGAAGAGGGAGACAGTGTCGAAGCTAATTAGCATGTCAGTTTCTAACAGTTGAGTGTCTTTTATTTTAACGTTAAATTCTGTGGAATTTTTAATTGATGAGGCTGAGTGGCCAATGTGGGGATGGAGAAGGTTAGATAAGAATTTTGCTAACTTGTAAGTCGGGCTGCTGATAGAATCAACGATGGGTCTGAGTGGGACGTTGTTCTTGTGAAGTTTGAGTAAACTGTATATTCTAGGAGGTCTAGCATGGTATATCTTGAGTTTTTTTACAGGCATGTCTTAATTGACACCATCTATTGTTGGAAAAAGAGAGAAAATAGTATTAAAAGGTTTGGAGTATGTTTTTAAGCTGCTGGTGATTCCAAAAACAATCTCTCTGATTTATAATGACTTCTGTGTAGCATTTTTGTTTTCTGTTGATCCTGTGTGAAGGGATATCCAAGGCATGGTCTGCTAATACCAACTTGCCATAACGATAGTGCTGAATATATTTTTTATCTTCAAAGGTGGGTGTCAACAGTTCTTCTTGTGGGTCCAAAGTTAGCTAGCGCACTTCATAAACTCCTTGATGTGATAAAGAAGAGAAAGTAAAGGAAACTAAAAAGTAAAGAAAACTAAAGGAAAGGATGATGAAGAGAGTTTGTCCTTAGGTGAATGGATGAGCATGAATAGACAAAGTATTTCTTTTTGGAATGACACTTAATTCTAATTACCTGCTACATACATCAATTCTATATTGTGTGAACTTCAATGCCACCAAAAAGTCTTATTTCGTACCTGTTTTTCTACCTAAGACATTGCACCAGTAAAACTGATGGTACAACATAAATACTAAATATTGTTTTTTTTTTTTATAGAAAAACCACATTTACAGGCAGATATTTGCATAAACATTCACACCATCATCTAGCTCAACAGCATGGTATCCTAAAAACACTAATTCACAGAGCTAGAGCTAATTGTTCCAGTGACAGTGCTCTTACCACTGAACTCATCTACATCACACTTTCTTAGCCAATGGCTATAATCCCCATAGGATAGGAAAAAAAAATACTAAATGCTCCCCGGAAATCCCTCCATTGCCTTCACACAAGACTACAGCAAACCACCGCATACATTCAAGGCACATTTAAAAAGATATCTAGAGTGCTTAATAAATATCAGCTATGCACCATATGTCAAAAACTGCAACTCTCATCCTTTCACCTTAGGACAAATTCTCTTCTTTATCACATCCCGGAGTTTATGAAGCGCCCTGTTCTTGTGACCTGGCTTACTTTGAACAGACAGGAAGAACTATTGACATCCACCTTGGTGAACATAAAAAATAACTTTGGCACTGTCATTATAGCAAGTTGGGTCTATCAGACCATGCCTTGGAGCAAATGGAAGAAAACAAAAGTGCTACATAGAAGTCATTATAAGTCAGAAATTGTTTTTGAAATGAAGAGCAGCTTTAAAACATACTCCAAATCTCAACAAGTATGGCTGTATAAATTTACAAAAAATCTGGGAGACAGTCATTTTAAGATCTAATTAATATTTGTTTTCTCTCTTTTTCCAACAATAGATGGTGCCAATTAGGACTTGAGTTCCTTGTGTTGTTCATTACAACTTTTTTAAACTAGTCCCACTGTTATACTAAATTGATTTTTGTGTACTGTGACAAATTGTTCTTGTGCTCTGAAGATGCTGGATATAATACAAGTGAAATATCAGCTAATAAGTTATTAAATATTAATTTTTTTCTTATCATTTTATGTTATAATTAATACCATTAAAATAAACTAATATGATATACTGTTTTCTCTTCCCCCCCCCCCCCCAAAAAAAAAGAAAAGTAATAATTACTTTTTTTGTTATATTTTTTTATTGCATGTTACACAGAGAAAGTGGTACAAAATACTTTGTTCATAACTCTTTAAATGAATTTAATTGACAATTGTGGCATAGTGAGAGCAGGCTGCATTAACTGTTTTAGAATGTATCTTTCTTGGGTTGTATTATTATAAATTTTATATGTTAAAAAAAAAATGTTTGTATCTTATAAAGACAAACTGTATGACTATATAAACACTAAACAAAATATAGAACAGGGAGTTTTTGAAGATTTCAGCATATAACACGACTAGTTTACAACAGAAAATGGCATGCTTATTTTCACTGATTGGTTGGCCGAGCAGTTAGCGTATCTGCTCTCCAGCCAAAAGGCTGCGGGTTTGAATCCCACCGTGGGAATGGATGTTTGTGATTGTGTGTGTGGAAATACTAGTGGTGGCGGGTGGTAGATGGCATTGGTGGAGACAGAGAGATGTAGAGTAAGTGTTCTCCCTCGAGTCTTTGGACTCCCTGGAGGTGTCAAGTAATAATGTTTACAACATATTATGAAAATAATCTTCGGCAAAGTTTACATAGAACAAAAAATGCACTTTTGTCTAAAGACCATTTCTTTTTCAGTTTCCTTCTCTCCTTTTGGAATGACAAGCAAATTGACCTTACATAAAACTGTAAAGAATTACGTGTTTGTTGCTTTCTTTAAGCTGACTTTACGATGTAGCTATGAACATGAGTTAATAAATGTCAGTCAGTGTTTTCCTGACTGTGAAGGATTATCACAACTCATAATGGAAGTAACTGATGGCTTAAAATCTCTCATCCACGTTTTAATCTGTGACTACAAATGTTGTAGCACTTGCCTTCATACCACATCCTTGATTGGTGGTATAATGAACAGGTAACATTCAGATATGACATACAGAAAATCTGATGTTTTTATGTGACATGAATGCAGTAGCATGAAAATTATTGTTTTGAACCAATCTGTTCAAATTGTTTTTTTGTCATCAACCAGAAGAAGATTTATGGACAGTCTTCTTAAGGAACAAATTAATAACTATTCTGGTATGATGGATTAATTGGACCTGTGGTTCCTTATCCATTTATTAGATGCACAGAAAATGTCAGCTTTAAGGATGATTATTGAACTTTTTTTTTTATTATTATTATGTTGAGTCCATACATGAGAGGTTGGTTGATCAACCTATAGTACATTAATACCGTATATGGGTAGTGGGTTGGAAAAGGAGGAACTTGTTTACATTTGATTCAAAAGACTGTATATTGTATTTTTTGTGGAAACACAATGCGGGTGGGGGGACTGTTCCACAATACAGCAATTGCATAGATGGAGGAGGAAAAAAAACTTGTTCTGTTTGTTTCTAGGTGTACTGTGAAGGAATGTTGAACAGCAGCTGCACGTGTTCCAATGAGCTTAGTACTAAGTGGGGGAATTATTGATGCTATTTCAGATGAACATTTTCCACGTAAATGGGAAATGTTCAACGTTGTAGAAGAGTACACATAGTGCAGAAAACAAACATTTGTGTGAAAGTGGGCAGAGTGAGTTGGTAAGAGATGGGTCATTAATTAGTCTAATTGCTCTCCTCTGTATTGAGGCAAGCATTTTGAGAGAGCTTTTAGGGGCCCCACCCCATATGTGAGAGCAGTATTCAATAGCTGGATGGCTTTGTGATTTGTATAAAGTTAACAGCTGTTCAGGAGCAAAGGAACATCTTGAGTGAAAGAGAAATCCTAATGTTTTGAAGCTGAGAATGCAATGATTGTGACATGTTTATGTCAGGAGAGGCTTGATGTCAGGGTAATTCCAAGGAGATAAATCTCAAATTGTCGGGAAATTTGGATGTTGTCAAAGATAATTCTGGGAAAAAATGGTTCTTTTTTATGAGAAATAAGACATAACTGAGTTTTATTACCATTGAAATTGACAAGGTTATCTGAATCTGATTGGAGATCAGATTGAGGGAGGTGGTGGTTGATGTAAGGTGTGCAGAGTAAAGTTTATCAAATGAAAGGGAGGAATGCAATATGCTGTCATCTGCATAACTGTGTATTTGGTTGGAGGTCAGCTGAAGTAGGTCATTGATATATAACAGAAAGCAAGTTGGTGAGAGGCCAGAACCTTGTGGAACCCCAACATTAGTTGAATGGTGAGAAGATAAGGAACCATCCACCACCACACATAGTGTGTGTAAATAATAAATTACACGATGACCACAATAACTAACTTTAATGAAATGAAAGTACAGATATTTCATACTGAAAATAACAGTACATCATCAGTGTGTAGAAACAAGCAATCAAAGGAACCGGATTACAAAGTACATATGGCAGTCAGTGTTTTACCAATTAAAAGCTGTTGCCGTGTGCTAGAAACTAATATTAATAAACAATATTATTAAAAACTATTTTTGATAGTTACATAAGATGAGAATTCTCCCCAATTTTTTTTTTTTTGGGGGGGGGGGGGGAGAGACAATTCAGATTTACCCAATGCAAAAGGGCTTCGCAACTTACTTTGAAAAGGTGTTCATATTTAAACCTGCATCTATGGAGAAGACTAGCTTTATCCCACTAGATATTGTGTTTAGTGTCAATGCTATGTTGTGCCAGACCAGACTTTTGAGGTTTCATGTATTCACGTAATTAATGAACATCAGTGTTTCATGTATTCGATATAATATTGATGTTCATTAATTTCTAGCATGTGGTTTTTAATTTGTAATTAAAAATTAAAAATTTGTAATTTTAATTACAAAGTACATACATTGACTACTGTATGTACTTTGTAATTCCGGTTCCTTTGATTGCTCATTTTTACACGCTGATGATGTACTGTTATTTTCAGTACATCATTTCAGTATGAAATATCTGCACTTTCATTTCATTAAAGTTAATTACTGTGGTTATTGTGTAATTTATTATTTATAGTCATGCTACAGGTACCTTTAAAGATTAGACATAGTGTGTGTGTCCAGACAGAAAGCTGGCAATTCAACTATGGAAGTCCTGAGACAGGCCAACGATGGTCTGTCTCAGGACTCAGGACTTACTAAGTTTGCTTAGTAAGCCTTTGTGCGAGACCCAGTCAAAATCTTTAGAGATATCAAATGCAACCGCTTGTGATTCACCAAACTTCTCCATGATATTTGTCCATAAATGGGTGACATATGTGAGCAGATCTTTTGATCAGCAGTGACAGAATCCATACTGGCAGTCTTTTATTGGGTGTGTGCTTTCAAGGTAGTATAGGAGTTGTGGATTGATGTTTCCATTACTTTAGACAGGACTGAAGTGAGTGAGATAGGGCTGTAGTTGGACGGCAGTGACTTGTTGCTGTTGCCCTTCTTGGGCATGTCTAGATTATAGGCCAATTTCCAGGTTTGGGATAGATACCAGTGGAGTAGGAGAGAGTATATACAGGCGACATAGGACTTAGTTCTGGTGCACAAACGTTCAAGACATTTGGAGGAATGCCATCAGGGCCAGGGTACTTCTTTTGTGTCTAATTTGGACAGTATTTTTCCGATCTCTGTCAAAAGGATATGGGAAGCTTTGTATGTTGGACATCTGGAATGGTTGGGTGGCTTTTACCATTGTCAGTTATGCATGCATTGGAAGCAAAGTGTGGAAGGGATCACCCATTGCAGAAGTTCATCCACATAAGGTTCATCCATTGTGGGCTAATGGCTATATGGCTTTTTATTTATTTTTTTTTTTTTAACAAACTACCTGTTTGGGTATGATTTTTTTTGGAAGTTTGTCATGAGATATTTGTTGTAGTCTGATGTTATGTTGTAAACCTCAAAGACCACTTGTGATATTATTGAGCCTTTGGCTCATCCATGCTGGGCTTCTGGCGAGTTCTAAGAAAACTTACATGTTTAGTTTGGTTTTGGGACATTTGTGTTTTTGCAGGGTCATGCTCGCTGTGTAGTCTTCTTTGGCCGATTAATGGATAGAATTAGTAAAGTATTTTTGCAGTGCTTTCACATAGGAAAGTTTTGATTGCAGAGTTACTGGCTTCTGAGTGAAGCGGTGCATTTTCTACAAACTATGGTGAATTGAATGACTTTGCAAACATCTTGGATTATCTGTAGTTTAACATTTGAATCTGCTGTGCATCAGAATCAGCCAGGTGGGTGAGCCATACATCAGAACTGGCCTGATCAGCATCTTGTAATCCCAGCGTTTAGGCCCATATGTTGATTATCATACTTGATATTGTTTCAGAAAATGGATAATGTAGACCGAACAATAATAACTAAAAATATAATCATTATTTCCTATATTTTGCCAAAGTTACGAGGGTGGTTCCATAATTTTCCAAATTGACTAGCTTTCAGAGGTTATAGAAACAAAGCAACTGTGTCACTTTTCAACATGATCTTCCTTTAATTGAACACACTTTTCACCTCTTTGAATTAACATTTCTATGCCCTTGAAAAAATAGTCTGTACTTTTGTCTACAAAATGGCCTAAAACTGCATCTTTCACCTCAGTTTTCAGAAGAGGTAGTCACTGGGTGCTTGATCTGGGCTGTAGGGTGGGTGTTCAATCTCCTGGAAGCCACAGTTGTCCACTGCAGCCATCGCAACAATAGCCGTATGGACTGGAGCATTGTCATGAAGCAGGCGAACACCATGACTCAGCATTCCTTGTCTCCTCTCCTTTATGGTGTCGCACAGTTAATGCAGGAGTGAAGCATAATATTCTGCATTCATGGTGGTATTCCGTTACTCAAAGTCAATCAAGAGCCCCAGCAATTCCAAAAAGATTGTTGTCATGATCTTCTTGGTGGACTGAATGGCCTTGGCTTTTCTCGGCAGCGCTTTGCCTGGTTTGTGCCATTCCATGGATTCCCTTTTGGAAAGAGGATCATAATAAAGGACCATGGTTTCATCTCTGGTGACAGTGGATTCTAGCACCTCTCTGTCTGATTCCTTGGCAAACCTCTAAAAACTTGCTGGAAGAGGTAACACAATGCTCCTTCTGAAATGAAGAGAGAAGTCAGGGCAACCATCCTGCATTGACCTTCATCATGTAAAGCTTCTCGTGAATATGCGAAAGACAGTTGTTATAGAAAGCTCCAACTTTGCTGAGATTTCTTTGAGCTTCAGCCATCTGTCATTGAGCAGTTCCTCCTCAACAAGAGACATTTTCTTCAGTCATCACTTCCATAGGCCGAACATCATGAGGACCATCTTTGATGTTCTCTCTTTCTAGGCAAATCTGTTCAGCCTATTCCTTCATGGTGAAATGTGAAGGAGCAGCTTCCCCATAAACACCATCCAATCACTGTTTGATAACACTTGGAAAAAGCCCTTCTTTGATGAAAAACTTTATCACAGCACAGTACTCAATTTTTAACATTACAGCCACTTAGCATGCCATGTGTTAGTCAAGCGAGTGACTCCAACTGAATGACACAGGTAGAGTGTTGAAACTGGTACACTAAGCTTCCCATAGATGGTGCTATCTGTCACGCACGATGTTTTAAAATTGGTGCGAATTTTGTATGTCAAGCCGGAAACTTTTGGAACCTACCTTGTAAATTGGCATCTTCAGGGATTAAGGCACTTGTATCAAGCACATGCACTATTCAATAATAATAAAAAAAAAAGATGGAACAGGAGAAATACAGGCTAGCCTAAAGTCCTATAACTATGCCATCTGTTGGCTTTGGTTGGGTATTCTTGGCCAGTGGGCTGAATTGTCTGCAAATAAGGATTTCCCATATGAGAAGCAGTTTGATAAACCATATTTTTTGGGATTGGGATAGCTGGTGAGAGCTACCACAGTTTTGATGAAAAGCCTCTCAAACTTGAGTTTGCTTCAGTGGAGTAAGGGTTGGTTATTTTAACAGATCCTGTGATGGGTATCTGGGCAAGATCTGCTATTCCTGAGCAACCCTAGGGGTTGCTCAGGAATAGCAGACCATTGTGGTAGCAACTGTGCACATGATGAATATTTCCAAAATATTTCTATATGCCTGAGATTTATTTCGTATCTTACTGTTTAGATCTTTAAAAAGAACTAGCTTTTCTCTTTTCATTATATTAGCTGCCTTCTCTAATGACTCAAAAAAAAAAAAAATTAATTCCTCACTTCCTTGGGATTGTCCAATTTGCCATTTTGAAATTTACCCACATGATTACTTGAAATTGTCTGCCAATCA
The DNA here is from genome assembly GCF_054136105.1 of Typopeltis vanoorti. Taxonomy (NCBI): domain Eukaryota; kingdom Metazoa; phylum Arthropoda; class Arachnida; order Uropygi; family Thelyphonidae; genus Typopeltis; species Typopeltis vanoorti. Next base: position 10,783,893 of record NC_143567.1, on the reverse strand, counting down.
AGAAGTTTATCTTTATGTTTCATGCTGAATTTGAATTTTATTACTGCTCCTTTAATCAGCATTGTCTGAATATAATATAATATTATTTATCAGTATCTTAAGCAGTAACACCAGTTATGTCCGTGTGGTACTACCAGTCCAACTTCTTTTCTGTTGATACTTCTTATGTTGACTACCTTTAATTTTTGGTGATCTTGAGTATGCTCTCTGTATTTAAAATTCAATGAATTTTTTTTTCGGTGAAGTTAACTGCTTTCACTTGGAGGTATTAAGGTTTTCCTTCTCAAAAATTCATCTGACTAGACAGAAAGCTAGCCAGGTAATACTTCCCATCGATGTACATATGGTTAATTATCTCGTTCATAGTATCTAATATACTATGCAGATAGTGCTATGCATGTCATAATTAACTGCTCTAGTATAGCATTAATTGTGCTTAACACATTAAGAAGGAAAGATGAAGATTTCATCAGCACTTCAATTCTTTGAAATTCACATAGTATGAATATAAAATTGTAATTACTCTTAGCCTATGTAACACAGCATACATTTTATCCTTCATCGCTCCGAACACTTTCATATATAAAGTGAATTCAGTTATTAAAAAATATCAGCACGTGCTATTGAAAAAACTAACATCAGTTTCAAATCACTTATTTATATTTATATGCTTGCTAATAAAACTGATTCATTAGATGAAATCTTCAGTATTATAACAATAAAGTATGTGATTTGAAAAACAGAACTTGACTGTGTCCATGTCTATTTGAATTGGATAACAGTTTCTTTGACTTTCAGAAAATATCTCAGTTTATTTCAGATGAACTAGTTCTATATGGATTGACAGCTATAATAAATTTCTCCATTGCATAACCATTTTTCAACTGCTTTACTCTATATACCAAAAATATTTTGGTATATAGAGTAAACTAACAAGTAACTAACTAACTAAATAAATAAGAGTAAACTAACTAACAAGCTTCGCTGTTGTCAGTCATAATGCTAAGTTTGTGAGGTCTCCTTTCTTAAAAATGGATGCTATTATACTTCTGGTGAAGTCTGGGAACAATCTCCCTTTGATTGAAAATGATCAGGAAATCAGCCAGCGAAGTCTTTATATTCCCCTGCCTCCTTTTAGCCTTTCATCTCATCGTATGCTGTTTTTGTTTTGTTAATGCCAGAAACCCAAAGTCCAACAAACACTGTTTGCTCTCATCATAGGTTCCACTGCTGTTTGGAACAGAGGTTGGTTCTTTTCATAGTGCAGGAAAATTTATTATTTTAAATTACCATGAAAACGTTTTTCATAAGGTTTGAACACAGCTAACTTCTATTTATATAATGTGAGTTCAGTGCACTGGCCTTGGCATTTCTCATAAGTAATGACAATAGTAAGAGTTTTATTCAGATAAAATCTAGCTGTCTGAATTTCTTATTTTATTAAAATAATATATAAATGACATTAAAATTAAATTAAACAATTTTAAATGCTAATTTCTAATCCGAGTGGGAGTTGAATTTTTAACCAAGTAAACTTAAAAGCATCTTATTTATGCTATACAAATGAAAAATAAAACATTTTTAAATCAAAATATTAGCACGGTACAATAAAAAAACACATTTCTAATTCCTTTTTATTTCTGAAACGTGGTTTTACAAATATATGACCTGTGCTCAGAACAAACAGCTAGAAGAGATGAGAACTGTGGAACTGCTAAAATTCCCTATCACCACTTCTTTTGCTTATATATTGAAGAAACTATAAATGGAATAAAAGTGGAAATAGTATCTAATATACTCATCAATAGCCAATGCAGTAATTGCTAATTTAGATTTTAAAAATTATAAATTATATTCTAACATTATAGTATAATCTATCCTACAATAAATACTAAAAAAACCTAAGTTATGCTCATGAATATAAACCCACCAGTCTCAGTTAAGATCTTGCTGGGCAGTGAAACAATACTACAAGTTTTAAATATTTAGAAACAAAAAACAAAAGAAATTTATAGAAGCCTATGTTTGGAGTATTGCTCTTTATGCAAGTGAAATATGGACCTTATCAAAATAAGACATTAGCAGAATGGAAGCATTTGAGTAATGGTGTTGGCAAAGAGTACTGAAAATTAAATGGACAGAAAAAAGTGACTGACAAGGAAGTACTCCAATAATTAAGAGAATAGGAACATCATTAGGAGTGGAAAATAGAAAAGGAAAATGGATAAGACATCTTATCAGGCAAAAAACATTTATGGGAATGATTTTTGGAGGAAAGTTGTTGGTAAGAGACAAGTTGAAGACCAAGATAGAAGTTGCTAGAGTAAGTGCTTAAGAAATCAGAATGCCACAGCTACCCACAAATAAAAAGAGTGGCAATGGATGGGAGTGAATAGCAACAGAAGCATTTTTTTCGAAGACGAGACAAGGGAAAGTCCTTATGTACATGCAGATATCCTATAATCTATCCATTTTTTGAACTAAAGGAATTTTAAATTTATGTTCCTGCTGTAGTTATTTATACTACTGTTTTTTTTAGTAAAGACTGTCTACAGGTACCATTTCTTGTTCATACTTCTTTCTTATTTTATTTTTATTATGCCCCCCCCCCCTTCCCAATAATATAATGAATATAAGTTAGAGATGCCAAGAAATTATATTCTTGGTTTCATCTTTTATCTAAGTGTAAGCAAACAAAGTTTGCTTCACGACTGAGTTACTTGCATATAGAGGCTAATGACTTCATATCAGTTGCCTTAGTATCCTATAATGCAAAGCACATATCCTTATGGACATGTATAATGCTATGCATTATGGAAAGGACCACTACCCAGACCAGTTTCGACCTTTATTCAGGTCTCATCAGTAGGAACCAATCCCAGAAGTGATACCAAGGTGGAAGGTAATATCTGACACCAATGTAGAAGTAGTAATATGTGCTTTGCATTATTATTATTAGTAAGAGAGACCTCCAGGGAGTCGGAGACTCATCGAGGTAGGCCATATACTACCCACACCAGTTATCATACTTATTCTTTAATTCATTCACACTGTTTCCACTCACAACATTCAATGGCAATCCATTCCAATCATGCACCACCCTATGAGAGAAAAATCTAGCCCTCACCCCCTTCTTAGCAGCATTCATTCTCGGTTTCCAAGGATGCCCTCATGTCCTTACCCCATCTTCCATAAATTGAAAAATTCCACTAATTGAAATCCTGTATGACCCTTTCAAAAGTGTTTGTAAGTCTCAATCATATCACCCTCTTTCTCCTGTTTTCTAGTGTCTGCAATCGACAAATTCTCAGTCTGTCTTCATAATCAGTATTCCATAATCCTCATATCATGTTTAACAATCTCCTTTGCACTCTCTCTCTTCAATATATCAGAATCACAACAGAAACCAGGAGACCAGATCTATGCACAATAGTCCAAATGAGGTCTTATCAAGGCTTGTAAAGAGGCAAAATGACATCCTTATCTTTACATGTGAATGTTCATTTCGGCATTGCAATTATCTTTTGAGTTGTATTTGCAATCTTTGCCACATAGCCCCTAAACTTCAACTCCCTATCTATTAACACTCCAAGATCCCCTAGCTTCATCAGTGTCTTCTAGTCTAATCCCACCCATTTAATACAACATTGGATATCTAATCATGCTGAAGTGAATGACTTTACATTTATCACATTGAACTGACACCCATTTTCCCATGCCCACAATTCCAGCCTATTCAAATCATTCTGCAAGTACTGCATATCAGCAGCATTCCTAATTACCCTACCTATCTTTGCATCATCAGGAAATAGCTGCATGTTGCTTGTCAAATCCTTTCCAACAAATCTTTCCAAATATCATTAATGTACAGATTGAATAACAGTGGACCAAACACTGATTCTTGTAGTACACCACTTGTTACCTTAAACCTTGCAGACTCAGATCCCCCCCCCCCCATACCACTTTTTGATATCTGTCAGTGTCAGCCATCCTCTTATCCATGCTAATACTGTATAACCCAAACCCATTTTCTCCAATTTATGCAACAGTCTACCATGCTGTATTCTGTCAAAAGCCTTTGCAAAATCCAAAAGTATCATGGTATATCCACTTGTCTCGACTTGAACTAGACAAGGGTGTATTCTCCTTGTCTAGTTCAATGGTAACGTTGTTATAGAATGTGAGCAAGTTGCTAAAAAAATGACTAAAAAATTGCTAAAAAAAAATGCAAAGTTACCACTCCAACTTTCAACCCATTTCTGAATGCAAGCCCTAACCAGTTTTTTCAAAATCTTCACCACCACTCCTGAGATGCTGATTGGTCGATAGTTGGATACACCGGTCTTTGCACCACACTTGTGTAATGGAATTACCATACATTCCTTCCATTCCAGCGGAATCTTCCCTGTTCTGAGGCTCACATATTAAACAGCCTGGTCAAAGGAATGGCCAGTTCAGCTGAACGCTCTTTTAGCACACATGTTGATATTCCGTCAGTCCTTATTGCTGAATTCTTATTCAATTTGTGAATCAGCTCTAAAACCTCGGCCTCACACACTTGCGTTTCTTCATCTAGCGAAGAGGTAACAGCTCTTCGCTAGATGAATGAACGCAGCTCAATGTTGCGTTCACCAAGTTGATAGCTTTTAATAAAATGGGCACTCATTAACTGACCAACCTCTTCTGCATCTGTAACCCTCATGCTGTCTGGATTTATAAGAGTTATTCTTTCATATGCATTCTTTCTTTCACTTGCAGCATATCGATAGAATTCTTGTGCATTGTCTTTAGCATGCAGAGCCAGTTTCTTTTCATACTCAGACTTTGTTTTCTGTACAACAGTTGTGACTATTCTAGCCTGCTGCTTATAAATGTTCATAACAGACGTCATCCTTATGCAAACGGTATTCCTTCCACATCGTCTTTTTCTTACGGATCTCTTGCTTAATAAAATTACATATCCATTTGACTCCTACTCTATTTAATCTTTAGACTCTCGGGACACATTCTGATATCGCCTCATTTAAGTATTGTTTAAATGCTTCCTATGCACTGTTGATATTCTTTTTATCCAGCAACCGATCCCATTCCACTGAACTCGGTATACTCCTCGGTTGATCATAATTTCCAGCTTTGTGGTTCAGCATGTAACCTTTTCTGAATGGAACATTCATAAACGTAGTCACTTCCCAAGTAAGTACCACATGATCACTGTCACCAACCTGGGGCAGAATAGTTACATCTTTAACTGAAATGCCCTCTGACACTATAATCAAATCTAACACTCTTTGCCCTTGAGTTTCTTCTGTCACATGCTCCTTGAGAAAATTGTCCTGCAACAGCTCAATAAATGCATTTTCATTCTTCTCATGAGATTCTACTGCTACCCAATCAATATTTGGTTAACTAAAGTCTCTCGTTAGGATTACTCTATTCGCACTCATCTTTTGTATTTGGTGATGCGCTTTATCGCTCACAACTGATCCACCAGGTCTGTAACAACACCCCACTGTATAATCAGTCTTGTTAGATTTCACCTCACACCAAAGGCTTCAAACTCAGTGCCACATGAAATATTGTTAGTAGTAGTACTACAATCATAGGTCTCAACTCTAACTGGATTCAAGTCATCCGATATCATTAGCAGCACCCCCCCCTCCTCTCCTCTCTATCCTTCCTAAAAATACTGTCCCCTTGATGCTCGATACCAGTTAGGTCTGATTCTGATAGCCAGGTCTCACTAATACCTACAATCTGAGGCTGCAACATAATGTCATTTACATTATACAAGTAGCCCAGTCATGAAGTTACTTCACACTCAAACTTGGTTTGCTTACACTTGGATAAAGGATGAAACCAAGAATATAATTTTTTTGAAACTTTAATTTATAGTATAACCAAGTGAAAAAACATTGAACCTTCTGCATAACTTCAACCTTATTGTTACGTATTGGTCTGGGTAGTTGCCTTTCCCATAATGCACTATGGGATACTAAGGCAATTGATGTGAAGTCATTCTCTATATACAAGTAACTCAGTCATGAAGTTACTTCACGAACACACTTTGTTTTCTTACACTTGGATAAAGGATTAAATCAAGAATGATTTCTTGTCATCTTTAATTTATAGTGTATAACCAAGTGAAAAAATATTGAACATAATGAATTCTGTTGATCACATGTTACACTACTGTTCCTGCTGACTATTGCTGACATGCACTTGGCATCTGAACATCATTGTCATTTAATGTAATATACAGTCACTTCTCATTATTACAAACTATCTGGAGGTCTCAGATGATAATAATAATAATTATTATTATTATTATAATAATTTTTGGATAATTCTCTAGAATTGATGATGATGTACAAAAAATGGGAGATTTGCGCACAGGATTCTATGAGACATATAATTATGTCTCATAGATCCTGTGAATCTCATAAAATTATGATGTAAACATAATTATATGTTTACATCATAATTTCTGGCTTTCTATCAACAATTTTCTTCCAAATTAATCTCTTACTTTCAAGTCTTCAATATTGGCAGATCTTACATTGCTGTCTTCTAAGGCACTGCTGACTAAATCAGTTTAGTTAATTCCTGATTTTCGCTTAGTGTTAGCTGTGTAATTTAACTGGATTTGTTTTATTTCAAATGGGGAGAGAGAGAGTAAATGATATGTGTAAATGAATGAATGAATGCATTTATTAACAAAAAAAAAAAAAAATAATAATAATAAAATAAAAATGGAATTTAAAATATTGTCAATTTCATAAACCACCAACTCCAAACAATAAAAAAACATTGCTCTTCACAAAACACTTATCATTATATTAGTCATTAGTAATTTACAGATATCTAACTTTTAGAATAATATATGAAATTCTTATGTTAAAGGATATATAATACAATAGATACTTTTTTAGAATAGGATCTGCATTACTTTTTTTTTTAATATTCCATGAAAGCATGTCATGCTTTGATAATATAATGTTATGTCAAACTTTGAAATAAAATAGTTTTATGTTATATAGCATTAAATAAATGAATTAAGTGAATACTGTAACACAGCATTCACTTAATTAAATATATCAAATTTAAGGTTGTCTTTTTAAAAAAAATAGTATAATGATTACATATTCCCAATTTACAGATATCAGAAAAGCCTTAGTTGGAGTAGGTCTGGTAAATGAGGATGAGAAGACCGGTATGCAGTTCCTAGATAAAGGTAATATGGTCATAATCATAATGATGTGCACATTATTATTGTTATTATTATTCAATTACCTCCATGAAATTGACAGGCTCATCATGGGAGGCCCACTAAACTAGCAGCATGTCTGTCATATTGAATCTTGAGCACTTTCTCTGTAAAAATTTAAAAAAAAAAAAAAAATCACTCTTCACTGCTCATCACACTTTTACACAACTTCAAGCTTTTCTTCTTCTCTCATTCTTTACTCTTTTTATAATTACTTCACTCATATCACTATTTTCCTCATATCCAATGCTGCCACCTGCATTCTCTCAACTTTTCTGCACAGCCAACATTCCAGAGTACTGATATCACCATGGTCATTCATCTCCAGGTCCTCTTTTTCCACATCAGGATAAAACTAGATAACCAAATTTGAACACAACAGGTCCATGCATTGTCTGACTATTATCTTATATAAATTATTTCATTTAAAGATTAAGACTGTTTTTGTATCCAGTAATGATATACATGAGAAAATCATAAATCTTAATTCTGATAGTCATACTTAGCCAATAATTAAAACAAAATTTTATGATTCATTGTTATCCAATGAAAAACAGTAAGCAAGTACTAATAACAGCAAATGAGACTGAAGCTAGGAAGCTAGCGTTTTCCTAAAGTCCTGATGGTGCCCCCTGGCAGGCTATATTGGTAGTTCTTGGCCTTTGGGCTGAAGTTCTTCTGATAAAAGTTTCCCAAATTTGGGGCAGTCTCATGCATCCAAATTTGTTGAGGTTTGGCATGTTCCTAAGGGCCGAGGCTGATTCCATGAATAGTCTTTCATACTTGAACTTGCTGCGGTGTATTACTGTAGCTTTCTTCCATCTTATTCTGTGGCGAGTACCCAGAGCGTGGTCTGCAAGCCTAGAGTGGCTGTACTGGTGAAATCGGATGTAATCCTTGTGTTCTGAGATTCTGATATTTGCTGTCCTGCCTGTTTGGCCAAAGTAGGACAGTTTACAGCTGCAAGGGACCTGGTATACACCAGGTAGGTCTAGGGGAAGTGGTTGGTCTTTGGTGGAGCGGATAAGGGATGCCAGTTTTCTATGTGGTCTGTAACAAGTGGTCAAGTCATGTTTTTTTTAAGATTTTATTGATTTTTTCTGAGGTGCCTCGGATGTAGGGAATGGTGATGGATTTAGAGTAATCTTTTTTGTGAAGGGGAGGGGGTGGTGGGTTGTGGATAACTGGGTTAAGTATTTTTTGGAGGGGGTAGCCGTTGGCTGAGAAAGTGTCACGGATGTGATTTAGTTCAGTGGTTAGGGCTTGATCATTAGAACAGATTATTTTTGCCCTGTTGAATAATGTTTTAATAACTCCATATTGTTGTGGGGGGGGGGGATTGTTGGTGAATGTATCTGCCTGTATGGGTGGGTTTTCTATAAACTGAGAAAACCAAGGTTCCATCAGGTTGGCGGGTGACTAGTGTGTCTAGGAAGGGGAGGTTATTGTTTTCCTCTTTTTCCAGGGTGAATTTGATTCTAGGGTGTTGGTTGTTTAAGTGTGTTAGGAAGGAGAGGAGTGAATCCGGGCCATGTGGCCAAATAGCGAAAACATCATCAACGTAGCGAAGCCATATGGTAGGTTTTTGTGGGGCTGAGTTTAAGGCTTTCTCTTCAAACGTCTCCATGAAGAAGTTGGCCAATGGTGGGGAAAGTGGTGAACCCATGGCTGTCCCCTCTATCTGTTTGTAGAATTTTTCCTGCCAAACGAAATAGCCTGAGTTCATTGTAAACTGAAATAGGGTTGAGATATCGGGAGGAAATTTAGCTTGGATTAGCTCTAAGGTTTCTTTGAGGGGGACATTCGTGAATAGGGAGGAGACATCAAAACTGACCACTTTAGGAAAACGCTAGCTTCCTAGCTTCAGTCTCATTTGCTGTTATTAGTACTTGTGTGCACGTGTCTTTGTAGTAAGTTCCCAAGAAGATGGCAACGTGACGTTCGCCGAAATATTGGAAAGTATATATTAAAGTTTATTTAATCTATATTTCTAGTATACGCTGTCAATTCCTTAAATATTAGTTATCATGTTTAACCAGCGTATAAGCCTCTCAACAAGAATACTTATGGTAGTGTGATACAAATGCTAACATATGAGTGACATAGCTGTCTTCTTATTAATAATAATCAGCATTATTATTATGTTATTAAGACTCATAGAATGGATTGAGAGATACCTGCTAAAGCTCACAATATGTGCTTTAAACTCAGTCAATGCATCTGCACTCATTAGTCTCAAATTATGGAGACTACAATCATGTTAGAAAAAATTACTTTAATTTCCCAACATTTCAACCTTCATATTAAGGTCATTTGGAATATATACAGAGACAAGCTATATTACATTTCAAACATATGCCAAAGAGAATGATATGATCAACCGTTATTCTACTGGCCTGACTTCTAGGGGAAGGGACTACTTCAAAGCTATATTCTATTTATAACATCATCAGAGAACAAATTATTATTATTATTATTAAGAGAGACCTCCAGGGAGTCAGGGACTCATCGGGGGAGGTCACATACTACATGCACCAGCTATCATACTTATTCATGAACTCATTCAAGAATAAGTATGATAAGTATGGATGTTGTGAATGCAAGCTATCATACTTATTCTTGAATGAATTCAAGAATAAGTGTGATAGCTGGCATTCACAACATCCAGTTGCAATCATACACCACCCTATGAGAGAAAAATCTAGCCCTCACCACCTCCTTAGCAGTATTCATTCTCAGCTTCCAAGGACGCCCTCTTGTTTTTTCTCCACCCTCCATAAATTGAAAAATTCCATCAATTGAAATCCTGTATGACCCTTTCAGAATTGTTTGTAAGTCTCAATCATATCACTCTCTTTCTCCTGTTTGCTAGTGTCTGCAGTCTACAAATTCTCAGTCTATCTTCATAATCAGTATTCCATAATCCTGATATCATTTTTAACACTCTCCTTTGCACTCTCTCTCCAATATATCAGAATCACAACAGAAACTAGGAGACCAGATCTGTGCACAATAGTCCAAATGAGGTCTTATCAAGGTCTTCATATGTAAAGACATCCTTATCTTTACATGTGAATGTTCATTTCAGCATTGCAGTTATCTTTTGAGTTGCATTTGCAATCTTTGCCACATTGCCTCTAAACTTCAACTTCCTACCTATTAACACTCCAAGATTCCCTAGCTTCATCAGTATCTTCTAGCCTAATCCCACCCATATAATACAACATTGGATATCTAATCATTCCGAAGCAAATGACTTTAAATTTATCACATTGAACTGACACCCATTTTTCCATGCCCACAATTCCAGCTAATTCAAATAATTTTGCAAGTACTGTATACCAGCAGCATTCCTGATTATCTTACCATCTTTGCATCATCAGGAAATAGCTGCATGTTGCTTGTCAGATCCTTCCCAATATCATTAATGTATAGATTGAATTACAGCAGCCCAAGCACTGATCTTTGTGGTACACCACTGGTTATCTTAACACTTTGAGTCCTATCAATATAAATATACATTGATTGCATGTAAACCCAGAATCCCATCGATGTATATTTACATCGCTAATTTAAAAATTTCAAAAAATATTAATATATACATGAAATTCATTATCAGACTATACTGTAGTTAAATTTGAACCTTCAGCTTCATTATCCATGAGAATGGTTGACTTTCATCAATAAAAAAGGGCATTTATATTAGTATATGTAACGCCTGCATCACGTATGATCGCACGTGTTCATGTTTATATTATATTGCGCGATCATAACTCTGCTGCTCCAATGTAAACAATATAAGGGGTTCACGACTCTCTTCTTGTGACCTGAGAGATCAGTTTGTATTTCTCTTACACCATGGACAGACGGACCCAATAGTGCCCAAAGCAAAGATGTAAAACGATCCTTGAATTAGAACATGAATTAGAACAAATGCTCGAGGAAATACTCAATAATGAAGGATCTGAATTAGATGATTGGGCAGACCGCGATTCAGAACAAGAAGAAGCAGATCTCTCCACAAAGGTGAGCTCCGTGTTAAGCCACAGTGATGCAGAACTCGAGCGAGAGGCTGGCCAGCAAATCATGTTCGCGATTGCACGAGAGGTCGTGGCATTTCAAAAACTGAATGGCCTAATTCACTAATTTACCACTCGACTTTTGTGGCCAATAGTGGATAATTATAGTAATTTATGCCCCTGTGTAAAGTGATATTTTCTTCATAATAATAACACACATAAATTTTATTGATACTTTTCATTATTTATGTAACATCTAAGCGATGTTTTGACTGAATTTGTTGAATTTTGAACACTAAATGAACTTTTTATTTTTTCCAAAAACCTTGATTTCTTACAACCCGTTTCTGGAGCCCATACCTCATGTATAACTAAAATTCTTGTTCCAATTATTTTTCAAAGAAATACTGCACAGCAATTTTTTAAATAGAGCTGAAAATGGTCAGGACATGGGGTTCTTGAAGTCATAGTAGGTCTAGAACTCGGTGTTAAATCTTGCAGACTTGCATTCCCCCATATACCACTTTCTGATATCTGTCAGTCAGCCATCCTCTTATCCATGCTAATATTCTCTAATCTAAACCCATATTCTCTAATTTATGCAACAGTCTACATTTTGAATTCTGTCAAAAGCCTTAGCAAAATCCAAAAATATCATGGTGTATCTATTCCCCTTGTCTAGTTCAATGGTAACATTGTTATAGAATATGATTAAGTTGCTAAAACATGACCTTCCTATAGCAAACCCATGTTGCTCGTTGCAAAGTTGAGATTCACTGTGAGCCCTAACCAATTTTTTCAAAATCTTCACCACCACTCCTAAGATACTAATTGGTCGATAATTGGATACATCAGTCTTTACACCATCCCTGTGCAATGGAATTACCATACATTCCTTCCTTTCCTGCAGAATCTTCCCTGTTCTGTGAACAGTAACAAAACAGCCTAGTCAAAGGAATAGCCAATTCAGCTGAACACTCTTTTAGCACACATGCTGATATCCCATCAGTCCCTATCGCTGAATTCTTATTCAGTTTGTGCAACAGCTCTAATACCTCGTCCTCTTACACTGAATTTCTTCATCCAGTGAAGAGGTAGCAGTGAGCTCAATGTCACCTACACCAGGTTAACTTTTAACAAAATGGGCACTCATTAGTCAAACAATCTCTTCTGCATCTGTAACCCTCATGCCATCTGCATTTAGAAGAGTTATTCTTTCATTTTTGCTTTTACTTAAAGCATATCGATAGAATTCTTGTGGGTTGTCTTTAGCTCGCAGAGCCAGTTTCTTTTCATTCTCAAACTTTGCTTTCCATATAACTGTTGTGACTGTTATTGTCTGCTCCTTATAATTTTCATAATGCACATCATCCTTATGCACAAAGTCGAAATCATTCTCTTCTACTCAACATTTCCATGACAAAGCCCATTCCTGTTATTAACACAGTTTTATAACATTGTTGCTCTTACAGTCACATTCTTACCATTTTTCCCTTTATAATTCAGTTTCCCTAACTCTCTGTGTTAGGTCTCATACCAGTTATTAGTTTTTCTAGACTCCTGATACCAAATGCATTGAAGTGTAGGCCGTTCCTTTTATACAAATCCAATCTTCCCTCAAACTCACTGCAGACATCCAAAAACTCGCATCCATTCCTTCTACACAGCCTATACATCTAATTGTTTGCCATCATAGCCATTCTTCTTAATTCACTCTTATGTGATATAAGAATGCCCTAATACCTAATACTCTACATACACTTGCCTTTCCAGTCAAGTGTATGTAGAGTATTAGGGCATGATCAGAAAGGCCTGATTTACTATACTTCTTAAATTTAATGTGCTTTTGTTCCTTTTTTTTCATATAGATTCAGATAATTCATATAGATAGTTTTATTACAGCAAAAGTGGTGTCCTAATTTAACACGAGAGTTGCTATATTGGTATTAAGATCCTGAGTTACTTACAGTCCTATTTATAATTAACTCTTAGATGAAAAGGTTATGTGGGTAGAATATGTGCCTTCCATGTTCTTTCTTGGGATTTTTAGACCATCATTATTGTTAAGATTGGGTGGTTGATAAGAATTTCCAGATCCCCCTTAAATTTATGTTCATACTATGTATTGGTGTGATGTAAACAACAGGTGCCTTTTCAATCAAGTCTATGTAGAGTATTAGGGCACAATCAGAAAAGCCAGATTTTTGGATAAAAATTGTGCATCCTGCAGGCATCCAAAAACTTGCATCCATTCCTTCTACACAGCCTATGCATCAAATTGTTTACCATCATAGCCATTCTGCACCTGTATTTTGTCCTATAAAGGACAAATTACAGGTGCAGTGAATAAGGTATACTCCAGGATGGACCAGCAGAGGAAGGTGGATCCTTTGATGAATTGAATAAGTTCTTTAATTTTGCAGGAGGTTTAAAGGTGGCATTAAGGTTGTATTTCTGTAGTATGCTGTTTATTTTATCTGATATCCCTTTAATGTATGGAATGACTGCAGTTTTATTGTAATCTGGCTTACTTTTGTTTTTATGTGGGGTCTTGTGAAGAAATTTTATTGATAGTTTGGCTGTAGCCATTTTTCAGGAAGGTATTGCTGATAAGTTTTAATTCATCTGTAAGTGCTTGTTCACTTGAGCAAATCTTCAAAGTTCTGTTTTCTGGTGTGTTAATGACACCTAGTTTTTGTGTTGGATGGTGGTAAGAGTTTGTGTATATATTAGCCAGTATGTGTAGGCTTCCGGTAAACACTGAAAGAAAGATCACTGGAAGGCAGAAGTGTGACAAGTGTATCTAGAAAAGGAAGCGTATTCTGACTTTCAATCTCAGTTGTGAATTCTGTGCATTTGTGTTGTTTGTTTGTTTAGGTGGCTCAGGAAAGTGTCTAAAGTCTGGCAGACATGGGACCAGATAACAAAAACATTGTCTATGTATCTAAGCCGGACTTTAGGTTTTAAAGTAAAGGAATCTAGAGCATGTTGCTGAAAAGCTTCCATATAAAAGTTAACAATTGGGGGGGAATAACAGTGACCCTTTTGCTGTATCTTCTTTTTGTAAGTAGAAAATGTTTTGCTATACAAAATAGCCAGTATGTAGTACATGTGCAAAAAAATGCTGTGGTATTGGCTGGGAATTTGTCCTGTAAAAGAATTGTGTCCTTGATTGGGACATTTGTGAAAAGGCCAGAGATGTCATACTGACTAATAAATCACTTTTTTCCAGTGTGATGTCTTTAATTTTGTTTACATAGTGTTCTGTGTTTTTAATATAGGAGGGGGAATGACCTACCGACGGCTGTAGTGTTGATGCTAATTTCTTGACTAGTGATAACTGGGGTTGTCTATACCTTGAACTATCGGCCAGAGCGGTACGTTCTGCTTGTGAATCTTGGGTAAACCGTAAATTCTTGGGGAATGAGCATAGTGCAGAGGGAATTTTTTTTAACTGTATCCTTGGTGACTAATTTAAGTAATTTTTCTGTTTTCTTTTTTATCTGATTAGTTGGGTTATAATTAACAAGTTGATAGGTGCTGTTGTCTGAGACTAATTGATTAATTTTTTCCAGGTATGTTGTTTGGTTTAAAATAACAGTGGCGCTCCCTCTATCAGCTCTAGTGATTATGATATCCTGATTTGATTTTAAAGATCTGAATTGCCAATTCAGATTTGGTTAGGTTGCTAGTTATTATTTTCGTATTATTTAAAATGTTCAAGCTTTTCAATTGTATTTTATCAGCTGTAGTGGTTGGGAGAAATCTTAAGCTTCTTTCACTATAGTATATAAAGTATAATTTGTTAATAGTTCTGGATGCCACAGCAAAGTTCAGTCATGGTTAGAAAGGTTGATCACGTGACTGTTCATTGAAGACAGTTGGTGGCTCCTGTTATCACTTAATTCTGGTTGATTGTCGTTATCCTCTCTTGTTAGTAGTTGGCTGTTATTGTTATCACTGGCTTGTGGTTGACTGTTTCCATTCAGTGAGGAGAAATTCAAATTTATCTGTTGGCCATCTGAATATTGTTGATCTCTCTCTGTGAAATTTCAGTATAAGTTTTACTCTTTTTGTTTCAACAATATGTTTAGCAGAGTTGTCAGTAATCCACTCAAGGATATCCCAATTATCTGAATTTAAACAACTTAAAAGTTCTGATTTTAAATTTGCATTTGCTCAAAATCAGGTTTGAAATTTAAAATCTAAACTTCGAAGAATTAATGATAAATAGGACTGTAAGTCCAGGATCATAACTGTAATATAACAACTCTCATGTTAAATTAGGACACCGCGTTTGCTGTGATAAAACTATCTATTGATATATGAATTTGTTCTCTGATGAAGCTATAAACAGAAGCTGTAGCCTTGATGTAGTTTTATTTTTCCACTAGAGGTCAGGTCAGTAGAATAAGTTGATCAAATCATTTTCTCTTTGGCATGCTATATATAGCTTGTCTCTATATATATGTATGGGTATACTCCAAATGATGACCTTAATATGAAGCTTGAAACATCTGGAAATTAAAGTAATTATTTCTAACTTGGTTGTAGTCTACATAATTTTGTCTGAACTGAATGGCTTTCTTCTTAAGATAATGCTAATGACTGCTTGATATGACCATTTATTTCACTATTATGCTTATAAACTTTGTTTTTCTATGATGCACTTTACAAGTGCTGGTTCACCATATAGCTCATAACTCTCTCTCTCTCTCTCTGTTGTAGTGTATTTCATGTGATGCCGCTTCTGTATTTATCATGAATAATAATAAATTATCTTATATTAGAAGTACTGTTATAAGATAAGACATGCACATTATTTTTTTTTTTTTTTTTTTTTCAAACAATATTTTTTCAAGTCACTTCAGGCCTCCATGATATAGCATTTGTCTTGTATCTGGTGAAACTCATCTATCAATCAAATGCTTTCACAAACATCCCTGCCACCGCAGACGTTGAACATCCTCACTTTGCATCCAATAGACTGTGGAATTTTAACTTGGGGAAACTTGAAAATGAGCATTATTCTGGATGACATGAAACATATTAGCAAAAGTATGAACAGCTAATGATTATTAAAATGATAGTAAAGTTGCATGTAGCATTCCCAATTGCAGATTGGTCAAGGGAAAATATTCCTTGTTTTGTATAATATATCTGCAGGCTTAGAGGGATTTGAGTTTGAAAGGATTTTGCACAAAGAAATATCTTTTGTAGTATGCCTGGAAACTATAAGGTTCATCCAAAATGATATGGTTTATTGTGCGACAGCAAATGTATATGGGTGTTATCACTTACTTATAAGAACAAAGTTGATTAGAAGAATTAACCAAAAAAATGTATAAAAGATGTTGAGAGTGCATAAGCTCAGAATAGTTTTTACATGTCATGGGAAAAAAACTGCAATGTATTTGGACTTGGACAAAAATGCCATACATAAGTGGTCACTCTTATCACATTCAACATCAACCTCATCATTCACAATTGCATTTTTCACATTCTGTTGTTCAATTTACTACTATCATTCTTCTTCTTACTCTCCCCACACTTCTGGTACTCACTCTCAAAACACTTTATATGCTCACCAGTTTCATTCTCTTTCCACAGATTTTCATTTTACAAAATGAAGATATTTCACACATGCTACAGCGAACAAAATTGCACACGTTGAAATTGCCCACCATAATGTACAATACCGTATATGATATAACAAAAATAAAAACTTTTAACGCCACACAGTTAGGCACTTATTCCCCTTATGTTCTACAAACAAGCAAACAAACACTCATAAAAATTATAATCTTAAAAAAAAAAAGAAACAGTTATTGCTAAATATTTTCAAAAACAACTTATCTGTTGTCTCCTCAAATTCAACACATATTACCTTATGCCCTCTTACTGCATATCATCAGTTATAAACATCCACCCCATAGTGGGATTTGAACCCCACAATGTACCGTATTTGCTCGAATATAACTCTCACTTTTTCCCACAAACTTAAAGTTAAAAAATTGTGGTGTGAGATATATGCAGGGATTTTCAGAAACTAAAGTTTTTCAAGAAAAAACTAAATTGGTGTTTATAATTAAATCCTCAGTATTCAGTATAGTTTATAATTGCTCGCATTATTTATAAAATGAATGCATTTAAATTTTAATTATCAATGTTATTTATGCAATCGGCCACTCACCTTCATCACACAATATATTTGAATCTTTAGCAACAATGCTTCTGTAATTAAATTAATTATTTCTGTCGAAATCATGTCCCAAGCTCTCAAAATCCAGTTGCACAACAGTTCTAATGATGATCTCTTAATCTTAATCCATCCCCATGCGATCCAAGATTTGAGTAGAAATCAGTGCCCTCATTTCCACATTTCTACTACTAGTTGCTTTCATCTGTATGCATATAATTGATATGGGATTAACAAAAGATCGCTCGACTCAATGAGCACACCGATGATTATTGAGTTAAATGAATTCCAAAATATCTGAAACTGCCACAACATTCACTCCCTATTTCTTAAAGGTTTAAACTTTTTTCTTTGTGTGAACTATATGCGAGGGGAACAAGTAAATACAGTATTGGTTGGAGAAAAGATCTTGCTTACTTAGCTAACTACACTGGCAAATTTGAATATCTAGGTAATGTTTCTTAACTAAAAAAAAATCATTTTATAATTTAAGAGCTAATTAACTTAATGATATACTAAGGGAGCTGATTATCCTTATAAGTTATTTTTTTTACTCTCCTGAGTGTGATGATCAGAATTATGCTTAATTATAATTAATATCCTATTTTATTTATTGATTTTTATTATTTTTTTCACTGTAGATTTTAACAACATGAGCAAATTTCTTAATCGAATACTTGGAATAGAAGTTGATCTACAGAATCGCTTATTTCAGTACTTTACAGATACTTTAGAAGCTATCATCCAACATGCGAAAAAAACTGGTCGATGGGATATGGGCATTTTAGGTAGGTGATATCTAAGTTGTTACTTTTGTTACTTAAATTACCTCATAAATATTACATTAATAATTCATTTTATAAAAGGGTTTGCAACCGTATCTTCATGACTGAACTTCAGCAATATTTCATAATGGTGATAGACACAGTGCACAAAGTTTAGAAGCTAGTGCCTTTGTCTCATTGTATCCCTTTTATTAGTCTCTGCATCCATGGGTATTTCTGCATTTTCATTACTTATTTCCTTGCACCTCTTTTTGTAGCTGACTTGTTCCTATTGGGAGATGGATTGGCAGCTGCATTTGGGAAACACTGTGGCCATTTCTTCTCCAGAACTATTTTAGTCTGCTCATGCATCTTTAACACCTGTTCATATTCCAGCTGCTCCCAGTTCAGATTTATCATTTGCTCCTTTTTTTGTCAGGAATGGTTAAAGTGGAGGAGGGGGGGAAAGGATACTTATATATCCAAATGCCAGAGAGTTGATGAAATACTGAATCGCAATCCAAAAACTAATCCAAGAGAGAGACTCAATACAATGTGATGGGAAGTGAATCACCAGAGATGACTCACTTAATCTTGAACCAAGTATCAAGTGACAAGATGAGAAGTCACACTTTATCTCAGATGAGATAGCTAAATTAAAGAAGACAAAAAAGAGAAATGCACTATCAAAAAAAAAAAAAAATCACTCCATCTTAGTTTTATTTTTAGTCAAGTAAAGATAAATAAACCTGGCATATCCTGTATACCCAGTAGAAATGAAACACACCCCTTCCCCTATCAAAATTTATTATCTAAAACACCAACAAACTCTTTAGGCACCTTCTCTGCTGGCCACAGTGTGTGTGTGTACATCATATAGAAGTTAAGTTATCAATTATCTCCATTAAGAAGAGTGATAATCCTCTGCAGAAAATCAGATTTATATTTGTAGTTAATGAAAGCAAGAGGTGATATGCATTTTATTCATTCATTCATTTCATATGGTGATTCAACCATGAGCCCCTTTTACTGGGAGGTACGGCCCCACCACCTCAATTCCCCCCCCCCTATTTTTATCCGGGCTCGGGACTGGCATGGCTGACAATTCAGACCTATAGTTTGGGGGGGATTGTCTTAAGTATTCCTGATTGTATCCATGTGTGTGTGTGTTCATGGAGCCGGTTTGTCTGCTTGTGGGATGAAAAACCCCAGATAAACTGGTGGAAAACCCTGCTAGCCATGCCCAAGACAGCTAACTTGGCTATGGGTGAGGAAGATCCTTAACACCTTCATTGATAATCACGCGATATCGCGTGATGCGAGTTCTCACCGGGCGGCCGATCGTGCGTTATCGTATGGACGTCGCTATCAAGTAAAAAAAATTTGGCCACCACACGAAATTCCAATTTTCAGCTTGGCAATGAACGTGTTAAGCTCCTCATGTCGTCAATGGGAATTGAACCTAGAACACGGCTTCCCCAGGCATATGGTTGCGAAGCGCATAGCCACTAGGCTAACCACACGGACATGCATTTTATGATAAGACATGAGGTGTAGCTATAATTTTATGCGAGTTATTAGACCGAAGTATACAATCAATTAACAATAAACTAATTATCAAATAATTAGTTTATTGTTAATAGCAGAACAAAATAGGCTGCCCTTAATGGGTAAAGAAAATGGTTGTAATCACTGCATATTGACCTGGAAAAAAACAGATGATTTTATTTTATTTTTTTCAGAATTTTATTGAAAGTGATTACTTGCATGAAACTATTTTATAACATAATCACACTGAACTGCAGTTCCCCTTCAAGCATTTCCAAGAATTGCACATTTAGAAATTGAAATAAATGGTGTTATAAAGCAAATTATGCATCAGCTAATCTTTCTGCTAAACATGTGGCTAAAATAGTACTAATGTTAATGTCATTCTTATCATTACTTTTGATCTTCACTCACCAAAAATAATGAGAAAGTAATCATATGCACTAGTTTTTAGGAATGGGATTGGGGATGAAAAGTCAAATAAAATAAAATTTGGTTCTGAAAGGGTCATATCGAATGAAGAAAATAGTGCATATTATTATTCAGTACCTTACTGCAGTATGAAGAATAAAATACTGCACATTTGAAAAGAAATAGTTATTGACATATGGAAGTTTTGAAGTAGCTATACTTTTTTTTTACTACCGTTTTACACTAAAAATGTATAGGTACATGCTCCCAAAGGGAAATATGTTTTTAATTCTCTGATGAAAATAAACTGTAGCCTTAAAATATTGTAATTTGAATAGGTAGTTAAAACACTATTCTTCAAAAAAAATAAAAATAAATAAAAATTTTAAAAAAATAGCCGAACACCTATATAACATAGTTGCACTTCTTTTTGTTTTTTTTCAGATCACTGCTTATTTTGAAGATAATTTATAATTTTTCAATAATATAAGTGAAGTATGAAGGCCCCCATGAAGTGAATGAATGAAATTGGCAGAGGGACAAGCATGGCTTTGTTAAGGGTCAGTTATGCCTTAGTAATGTATGAATGAGCAAAAAAATGTAGAATCTAGTCTCTCAGGCAACAGTATTGAATGGGATAGTCAGTTCAGAGTGTAAAGGTAGTTGGGAGTTTAAGGGGATGCTACAGTTTCTATATACTAATGCTAGAAGAATCAGAAATAAGAGGGGAAGAGTTTTTGTTATTGGTTAGTGCAACCTTGCCAGAAGTTAGTGAGACAGCATTAGTGAGACAGCTAACAGCAGATGATGTAGTTACAAGGATAGAATCTGATGGATTTAGTATTTTCAGAGAGGATAGAGTGGACAGGGGATGGGACTGCTGATGATACCAGATGAATCCAGCCAAAAAGAGCAGGTGGCAGTTCTTTTGAGTCAATCTGGTGTGAAATTGAGACTAATAGGACAAAATATAAAATTGTCTGCTATAAGCAGGGGTGATATGGAAAACATACATCAGCAGATTAGAGCAAGTTGAGTAATTATTATGGGGAACTTCAACTTTGGAGACAGAAAAGGAGTAGAAAAGATCATATTGCAGGAAGAAATGGAATTTATACACTTACTGAGAGATAATTACTTGAAGCAGAATGTGACAGAGAGGACTCGACCTATGGGAGTGTTGGATCTTACTAAAGGATCAAAAGACCTGTCTATAACTAAAATGGAAAAGTGATCATGTGGTCTTAACTTGGGAGGTAGCAAAACGTGGAAATTCATGTTGAAAATTTATTTATCACTAGGTTAGACTATAATAGATTTAGTTTAATCCTTTATCCCAGTGAGAGCAAACAAAGTTTGCGCCTGAAAATATCTTCAGGACTAAATATAGTGTTGTACTATCTTATCCAGTAAGTAGTGCAACACCAAGGCAACTCGTGGCAAAGGTGGAGCAAGCTACCAGGCAGTGTTTTGCATTATGGGAGATACTGGGTTAGAACTGCCTGGTAGCTTGCTCCACCTTTGCCACGAGTTGCCTTGGTGTTGCACTACTTACTGGATAAGATAGTACAACACTATATTTAGTCCTGAAGATATTTTCAGGCGCAAACTTTGTTTGCTCTCACTGGGATAAAGGATTAAACTAAATCTATTATACGTGGAAATTCAGT
The DNA here is from genome assembly GCF_054136105.1 of Typopeltis vanoorti. Taxonomy (NCBI): domain Eukaryota; kingdom Metazoa; phylum Arthropoda; class Arachnida; order Uropygi; family Thelyphonidae; genus Typopeltis; species Typopeltis vanoorti. The sequence goes on along the minus strand of NC_143567.1, from coordinate 10,762,018 downwards.
TAAGAATGGGTATATGCGGAACTACTACACTTAGGAGGTAGCTTGAAGCAGCACCGTGGCATAAAGATTTGTAAGGGAAGGATGTTCACAGTGCATGAGGTAGTCGAGGAATATCTGGAGGAAGCAATATCAAGCTGTATACCCAAGGTCGGGAGGCTAAATCAGGTAGGAGTTAGATGGATGAGTAGCATCATTAAGCATGAGCTTCAGAAACAGAAATTGCTGTTGAGGGTATCCAAGGAGAAAAGTGACCAGCATGGTAAGGAAGGCAAAATCAGATTATGAGAAGAAATTAACCATGCGGGAAAAAGAAGTTTTTTCCCCAATCAGAGGTTTTTTTTTTTTTTGTTATGTGGTAAGTAGGGAGAAGAATGACTATGGAAGGATAACTTTAATGAGTGCAGATAGTATAGAGGAAGGCGAAATTATTGAGTTACTGAGTGACCAGTTTTCAATGGTATATTATCCAAGTGAATATGTTATAGCAGATGTGATAGGGAGTGATGTGAGAACAGAGGTTGATGAATAGGAGGCACTTAGAATATTGCAGAATCTGATTGCAAATATACCTGTGGGATTGAATGGGATATTGGCTTGCATTTTAAGAAAATGTGCAGGGGAACTGGCAATGCCTTTGACTATAAAATCTCAGCTCTGGTAAAGTTCCAAGAGTGGAAGAAGGGCAAAATAATCCTTTGCATAAAGAAGGATCTAAGTCTATGGAAGCAATTATAGACCAATCAGTATCTCAAGAGTGGTGGTAAAAGCTGGAAAACTTAATGAAAAGGAGAATTCAGGAAAGGGTGGATAAGAATACAATACTCTATGCGGGGGCAGAGGGACAAGCATGGCTTTAAGGGTTATTTATGCCTTAGTAATGTACAAACTTTTTATAATAATAACAACAGAGTTGGATAAAGGGAATGGCTACACATGATACTTCTGAATTTTGCAAAATCGTTTAACAGAATACCACATGAAACTGTTACACAAACTGCATCGAATGGGGATTGATGTGAAACTGGTGATAAGAATAAAAAGGTGGCTGATGAACAGATACAAAAAAGTAGTGTATGGGGGAGGTGAATCCAGGACAAAGCCCTGTGCACAGGGCTCTGTGCTTGGACCACTGCTGTTTAATTTGTATATAAATGATACCGATATAAGTGAGTTGGGTATTTTAATAGAGATATTCAGTTGTTTGCTAATGATATCAATTTGGTGATGTAGAGAGGTTGTAGGATTATTTAAATAATCCTACAAGCTTTCTTTCATTATCATCCTAATAATTTACATTCCATAATCTCGATTTGATCTGTAACACTTCCTTTGCACTCTCTTCACTGTATCTGCATCACCTCAGAAACCAGGAGACCAGTAATTAAATATATATATATTTATACTATATATATATAATTTATATATATAGTATAAATATAAACATAATATGTCAATTTTATTTGGACAAGTGTAAAGTTATGCATTTTGGGATACAAAGATTACAAGCTGTGTACCACATTGAGGGAACTGTACTCCAGGAAGTTGTTGAAGCCAGGGATTTGGGGGTGGTAGTAGTAGATAGAGTGTTAAAGTTTAGAGGGCATATTGCTAAAGTAGCCATGGTAGCTCACAGGATTACTTGATTATTGAAGAACATGCTAACAAGCAGAGATAAGAGTTATCATTCCTCTTTGATTGATTTAACCCTTCAGTCGAGTTCGACTTCTGGTAACTTTGTAGGCAAGTGCTCTTGCCACAAGTTATTTCTGGTGATTTTTACAGTATAGTTTGCCATTGTTTTTCCCCAATCCCCCATTTTTATCTGGGCTAGGGACTGGCATATAGCTGATAAATCACACCAATGGCTGAGATGTAAGTATTCATGGCTGTAATCCATGTGTGTTCTTGGAACCAGTTTGTCTGTTTTGAGGGATGAAAAACCCAAGTTTCCAGGTGGAAAAACCCCACTACCTCCATATGAGACTGGCTAACTCACCTTTAGTCAAAAGAGACCAGATAAAGATTCCTCACGTCATGGATGAGATTTGAACTGAGCTGCAGAGGCACTCTCCTCTTTATGAAGCCTTATTATGACCACATCTGGATTACTATAATCAGGTCTGGTCACCTGAGTTTCTCAGGGATGAGGAAGTGATGGAGAGAATCCAAAGGTGAGTGACCAGAGATGGTCAGTAGTCTGTAGAATGCTCCCTTAGATTGAGGATACGTGGATTGCAGAACTTGGTTGGTGAAAAAGGAGGGATATGAAAAACATTTGTTACTCAAACTATAGGATTAATGCAGGGGAAATGTTTCAGCACTTAGCTAGAGGGAGCAGAACAAGAGGTAATGAATGGAATGGGCTGCCTGAGTCATTTGTGAATGCTCTTTATATGTTTCCATCTGCTAATGTAGGGTTTCCCAGACTTCTTGCTAAAGTGGAACCCTAAAGCAAGGATGATTTTTTTTGCAGAGCCTCACAACTCGATCTTTAAAATAAACACAGAATAAATAAATACTCACCGTTTTACAATTTTGTGCTCCATAAATTTAAAAAAAATTAAGTTAATTTTAATGACTGCAGTACAGTTGTTTTGAACTGCAGAGTCTAGTATGATGGATTGTAACTTATAACATCATGTCATTGTTTCATTAATTTAAAAAAATAAGTGAATGTTTGTGAACAAGATTTGCAGACCCCTGGAATTTCAGATGTGGGCTCTAAGACTCCACAGAGCTCGCTTTGGGAAACCCCGTGTTAATGGTTTCAAGGTGAGGTACAATAGATAGTCTTTATAGTTTGGGTCTCCCATGATGTGTCTTAGGACTCCATGGAGGTGCAAGTGCAATAATAATAATCGTAAATTAAGAAATTGTGATGTTAGGCATTGTCCAGGGACTCATCTGTCACCTTAGGGAGTTCGTTCAAAATATGAGTTATCATCTGGGTTATGGGGGAACAGTCACAATTAGGGTGGTCTTACAGTTTCCATTTGTTTGTGTAGTAGGTTGCCACATCTGCCCTGGTTAGTTCTGATCCTGTTGACAGATGATCATATCTTCCTAGGAAGAACAAAACCAAGCTGCAGAGATCTTCATCCAGGAAGCCATTTGTTGAGAGTTTTCATGTTAGGGGCTTAATGGATTGTATAGAGCACTCAGAAAGGATTAAAACAGAATTTAATACTTCCTATATTTCGTCTCAGTCACTGAGACATCTTCAGGGATTACAAAAAAACTAATGTAACATCTATACAAATACCACACAATACTAAGGCGCTGTTGAAGGTGGCTTGTAATGTAAGATGGTATCTCTGATGATAAGTGTTTCGCAAATCTTAGGAAGCTTAATGCAACCGTATTTATTAAGATTTGGTTGATTTCTGAGAGCTGCTACTGATTCTAAAAATAGCCTCTCTTTTTAGAATTTGCTGTGGTGGAGCATGGTGGTTTTTAACCATGAGATCCTGTGGGTTGTATCCAAGACATGGTCAGCCAGGCTTGACTGACTATAGTCATGGTTGTAGATGTATATCTTGTGTTCCTCCAGGTGGATGGTTGCTGATCTGTTGCTTAACTGATCACAGGATCCCATGTTTTTCACCATGAGATCCTGTTGGTTGTATCCAAGACATGGTCAGCCAGGCCTGACTGACCATAGTTGTGGTTGCAGATGTATGTCTTGTGTTCCTCCAGGTGGATGGTTGCTGATCTGCCTGTCTGTCCAAAGTATGCCAGCTTACAGGAACAGGGTACTTTATGAACTCCAGGCACTGAGAGAGGAGAGAGCTGATCTTTTGTAGAACAGATAAGGGAAGCAACTTTGCGGTGGGGCTTAAATGCTGTGTGTAGGTCGTACTTTTTTAAACTCTTGGCTATTTTTTCTGATGGGCCATAGATGTAGGGTATGGCATTTCTAAACTCTTTCTGAAGAGAAGACCGAGGAATAGGGGGGGGGGAACTGATTATTTTTTTAATACTGTGATCACTGTAGCCATTGGAGAGGAAAGTGTTGTGTATGTGGTCAAGCTCAGTTGTAAGGGCAGTTCCACTTTAACAAAGATTATGGGCTCTCTTGGTTAGAGTTTCTATACAAGCCTCTATACAACAAACCATGTATAGAGGCTTGTTGAGAGATTGATGGACAGTGTTCTCTCCACATGTTCGATGTTGATGGTAAGGCAGCTGAAGAGAGTTTGTCCAATGACCAGAAAGAGTTTCTTGATTATAGGCAAAGACAATCAAATCCCTGCCATGTACCTTCAAGGGGTGTATAGGATATGAGAGTGCTACATGAAAAATTTAAATCATTACTAACTTCCTATCTACAATTTTTCTCCAAATAAATCTGTTACTTATCACGACTCCAACATTATCAGATCTTATATTTCTATCTTCTAAGGCACTTTTTTTATCAATCCACCTATATCTTGGTCTTCTTTTGGGTCTTTTTTCCTGCCTACCTGGCAGAGAATACTTGTTTTGCTAATCTTTCCTCTCCTATTCTATTTAAGTGACCATACCACCTGAGATTAGCTCTGCTAACACATTCCTTGATGCTGGCAATGTCCAGTTCTTTACTAATATCCTCATTTTTAATATGGTATTGCCATTGATGCCATCTGTTCACACTGCTAATCTTTCTCAGGACTCTCATATCTGCAGTCTCTAGTCCTTGGTCAAGTGTTTTACTTCTTACCCAGCTCTCAGATCCATAAGTTAAAACTGGTTTGAACGCTGTCTTGTATACAGCTAATGTGTTACGACTAATTTCTCTCTTATTCCATACAAATTTATTCAGTTGACTTCCTACCATGCCAGCTTTGTTAATTCTGTTGTCTATTTCCATATTTAATTTACCATCTTCAGTAAAAATCGTGCCTAAGTAGCTGAAATGTTTTACTTGTTCCACAGGTTCTCCATTCACAATGCAGTTGGCATTTTCAACGATTCTGCCTATTTTCATTGTCTTTGTCTTTTTATTGCTGACCTTCATACCATATCTATTACAACAGTTATTCAATTTAGTCAGGAATCTTGCAGACTTGTAGCAGATTTATTTAGACGTATAACATCTTCCGCATAAAGCAAAGAGCTGACATTTCGATATCATGTTTAATGCCATTTTCCTGCATAATATGATCCATATAGATAATGAATAACAGAGGGGATAATGTACTTCCTTCAATTCTAACTGCTGACTTACAACTCAAATAAAGACTAAGTATTGCTTGATATAATGCCCCACTGACACCATATAACTGTAGCGTATTGAATAGCTTCTCTCTTGGCACCTTGTCATATGTATTTTCCAGATCGACAAAACTTAAATAGAGATCTTTGTTATATTCCCATGATTTCTCAACTATTTGGCATAAAGTAAAGATCTGCTTCTTACAGCCTCTATTTGGCCTGAATCCAGCTTATTCTTCTTCACCAAGCTTTTCTTCCATCACAATTCTCAACCATTTAAGTATTTTATTTATTCATATGGAGTTTCCTCCCCCCCCCCCCCGTCCCTCACGAGGCTTAAGTATTTATGGCTGTAGATCCGTGTGCGTTCACGGGGTCGGTTTGCCTGCTTGCGGGATGAAAAACCCCAGGGGGTTTTTCATCCCGGAAGCAGGCAAACCGGTTGCCAAATCAGCCATAGCCAAGTTAGCCGGTCTTGGTCATGTCCATGCCCAAGATCGGCTAACTTGGCTATGGCTGAGGAAGATCCTTAAGCTCCTCATGTCGGCGATGGAAATCGAACCCAGGACACTCCTTCCCCAAGCATATGGTTAAGAAACTAGCCTAGTGGCTTTGTGCTTCGCAAGTATACTTGCATAAATCTTACCAGGAACACTCAGTAGGGAAATCCTTCTGTAATTCTCGCATTTAGTTTTACTTCGCTTTTTATATATGGGTACTATGAGAGCTCTACTCCAATCATCAGGAATTCGTCACTCTGTCCAGGCGTTCTGAATTATGCAGTGCAGCCACTGTAAGACTTTTATACCACTTTTATATTTTTTCAGCTGCCTTTCCACATTTGAAGCCCTTGATGGCTTTTTCTACTTCAAGTATGGATATGTATTCCTGACTGTATGCCTGTTGAGTGTTTCATTTAGCAGTTTTTCAAAGTAATTACTCCATACTTCAAGGATATTTTTTTCTCCCGTTTTCATGTCACCTTTATCATCTCTAACTCCTTTTACAGTACTGTTTACTCCATTTATAAGCTTCTTCAACAATCTCCAGAATATTTTGCCACCTTCTTGATATCTATTTTCTATGTTCTTGCCCAAGTCCTCCCATGACTTGTGTTTAGCTTATTTTACACAGTGCTTAGCTTTCTTACATTTGTCTCTGTATTCTCTAAGAGCATAAGCTGACTTATTTGCCAGGAACTTTTGATATGCTTTCTTCTTTTCCTTCACTGCCTCTTTAGCTTCTTGTGTCCACCATGGAGTTCTGATTTTTTCTATCCTTGCAGACAACCTCACCACATCCCTCTGGCTGAATCAATCAGGGGTTTCTTCTTGGCTTGCCACTGAATCTCCAAGGATTGGTTCGTGTTCTCAAACTCTTTCATTTTTTCTTCAATAATCTTTGTGTGTATTTTAGTCTATAGTTCATATCTGAGAGTTGCTCAACTTTTATTCTCTTTAAAAATTTCTTACATGTCATTATTCTTTTCAATATGAAATTCAATTTTATCCTGCTCAAGACTAAATAGTGATCACTTCCAATTTCAAATCCTCAGTACACTCTGGTGTCCTGCACCAGGGAGAAAACATCACTATCAACAATAACATAGTCTACATATGGGCAACCTGTGGGCCGGATCCGGCCCTCTACTTCTTTTGATCCGGTCCTAATCTATTTCAGCGAAGTTTGTCTGATTCATGGTGGGAGAAAACATGGTGTGTTCTACTAACTCACATTGAGCTGACGTCATATGACTTGCGCAAAACACACAGTTTTCTCCAGTGAAGGTCTCTTTCTCACTTTGCTTTGTTCAGTGCCTGCGTTGATGTTATGTTCTGTTCGGTGCCTGCGGTGTAGAAGACAGTTTTGTTTGGCAGTTCTGAATATCGCTTATAAATTTTGGACAGTATAAGGGGTTATTGCAAAAAAACGAAAAGTAGATGCAGAGAATCATCAATTTCAAGACAGCTGGACAGAGGATTATTATTTTATTCTGAATAAAGGTTTGCCTGTATGTTTGCTGTGCAATGAATCCGTATCCGTTAACAAAGAAAACAACGTGTTGAAGAGACACTTTACTTCGAGACATGCGGATCACCCAAAAATTGATGGACAACTACGAAAAGATGAAATACAGAAGTTGAAGAACTTGGATACCCAGCAGCAAATGTTCAACAAGCAAAGAACGCAGCACCATAGCATTGTCAAAGCTAGCTTTGTGGTAAGCGAAAAAATCGCTAAGCATTCTAAGTCATTTGGTGAAGGAAAATTTATCAAAGAATGTCTGCTGGATGTTGCAAGTATAATATGTCCTTAAAAGAAAAGAGACTTTGAGAATATTTGTTTGTCGAGACGTACTGTTGTCCGACGGATAGAAATTATGGCTGATGATATCAAAAAAAGTTTAAAAGAGAAGATTGCTAGATTGGAAGCATTTTCAATTGCTTTGGATGACAGCACTGATGCCCCCAATACAGCACAACTAGCAATATTTATTCGAGGAGTTGATATGGATTTCATCATCACAGAAGAATTATTGGCGTTTTGGCCGTTAAAAGGAACAACTACCAGTGAAGATATATTTGAAACAGTCAACACAGTCTTCGAGAGATTTGGGCTTAAATGGCATATGCACTGATGAAACCCCTGCAATGGTTGGTGCACAGAAGGGATTTATTGGAATAGTTCATAAAAGAACAATAAAACTACAGATCCATCCAGAAAATTTAATAAATTTTCACTGCATTATCCACCAACAAAATCTGTGTGCAAAATCGATTAAATTCACAAATGTTATGGAAGTTGTAGTAGCCAGTGTTAACTTTATTCAGTCATGTGCACTTAATCACCGCCAATTTAAGGAGTATTTGGCCGACCTATTTTCGGATTATGAAGATGTGTCTTATTATTGTGAAGTGAGGTGGTTGAATAAAGGTAAAATGTTAAAACGATTTTATGATCTGAGACAAGACATTGCAGATTTTATGGACATAAAAGGAAACGCAATTAACGAAGTAAAAGATGATGAGTGGGTGTGTGATTTAGCATTCCTTGTAGATGTCACCTGATACCTAAACGAACTGAATCTTAAATTGCAAAAACAAGGACAATTGGTTCATGAACTGCATGGACATGTCAAAGCTTTTTGTAATAAACTAAGATTGTTGGATAGTCAGATAAGAGCTAAAAATTGTTATCATTTTCCTACTCTAGCAACTCAAAAATATTCCTTATAATTGTTATGGAGATGAACTGAAGGCACTAAAAGAGCAATTTGATACAAGTATATGTAGAAAGTATTTTACCTTGGGTATAATAAATGTTAAAGATACCAAGCAATTTTAAACCTGGTTTTACTCCATTTCCCAAGTAAGCAAACAGACAAACAAGTCGGGTTTGCGCCTGCAAGTGCTGCAAGTCTAGCTGATCCCACAGGTAGTGCAAGACTAAGGCAACTCGTGGTAAAGGTGGTATAAGCTCTGATCACTAATCTTAACATTTACCCTTAATGCCAAAACACATCTCCTAGAGGAGATGTATGATGTTTTGTATTAAAGGCAAGAAGGCCACTACCCAGACCGGTTTCGACCTTTATTGAGGTCTCATCAGTGGGAGCCAGGCTAGAAATACCAAGATTTAGTAATACAGAGCTTATAAGTATTTTACCAGAACAAGTTACCGTAAGGTATTTTAACCTTATTAAATAAAAATCTCAGGAGGAGATACAAATGTAGAAAGTATTTTACCTTGGGTATAATAAATGTTAAAGATACCAAGCAATTTTAAACCTGGTTTTACTCCATTTCCCAAGTAAGCAAACAGACAAACAAGTCAAGTTTGCACCTGCAAAAAAAATCCTGAGATTTTTATTTAATAAGGTTAAAATACCTTATAGTAACTTGTTCTGGTAAAATACTTATAAGCTTTATTTATTCATTTTCATGAATAAATAAAGATTTATTCATGAAAATGCTTAGAAAAACTAAAATGACAAATTCCAGGACAGCTTCTCGCGGAACACCGTTTGGGAAACCCTGCTTTAAAAGAATGCAAAGAACCGAACAAGGCTTCTCACCTTCTTGTGGTGCACCCTGTTAGGTATATCTATGGATACTGAATGACAAGGATGGGCTGGTAAATTGTATTCTTATTGGCTTAAGCCACAATATAAAATAATGGTATTGGGAACTGTATTGCTTAATCTTTATATCAATGACATTGTCAGTGGACTGCAGAGAGATATTCGGTTGTTTGCAGATGAATGGGCATGCAAGTAAATGTAAAGTTTTGAAGTTTGGATGCATTGATGGGAATCCACATACTCTGTTGGTGGATCTGTACTAGAGGAAGAGGCAAGGAACCTTGGGGTGGTGATTGATAGAAACTTTAGGGGACACACATCACAAAGGTGGTGAAGGTAACTGAGAGGATTTCCTCAATACTGAGAAGGGCACTGACCAGTAGAGATACAAGAGTTAGTTCCATTGTATAAAGTCCTGATCAGACCACATATGGTGCTCAGATTTGAAGAGGATAAATCATATCACCTCTCGTATCTGTAGTCAACAGATACAATGTCCTCGGTCTATAGATTATATCAGGACTGTACACTGTTAACTACGAGGATACCAAGGATATGCTGGCTGCAGGTAAAAGGAGGGGTTATATCATTGAGAACTATTGAGAGGTAGAATTCATATGGTAGATAAAGAGGAAGGGACAAAGAGAAGAGGCCATCCATGGAAGTTATGAGAAGTGGTAAGAGCTAACCTTTTTTTTTATTATTATTACATTTGATTAAATAGGATTAGCATTCTTTGTTGTAGCTTTACCTTGTGATTATGTTGATATACTGATAATGAACAGGTAGTTTCTGGTTGAAATATTTACAGTAATAAAATTATATATTCTTGTGAATATACATGTATAATAAAAGTGAAATGCATTGCCTGATAGAGTAGTAAGAGCACGAACAGTGAATGAGTTTAAAGAATGGTATGATAGACTTCCTTTTGTTTAACATGGGCATCCCAAGATGAGTGTTATGACTCCATGGATGTCCATAATAATAATAATGAGAAATTGGAAAATAGGAGGAACATAGAAACCTTCAATTCCAATCTCAATGGAGAAATCTATAGAACAAGTAAAATATTTCAGCCATCAGGCACAATTTTTGGTGAACACTGTAAATTAAATATCGAAGTTCACAGCAGAATAAGCAAAGCTAGTATGGTAGGGAGCCAGATGAATAAATTTATATAATAAGAGAGAAATTAACCAGAACACTAAATAACAGTATATAGTGTTCAAACCAATTTTAACTTGTGGATATCTGGGAGTTATGTTAGAAATAAAAAAGCAGTTGAATAAATACTAGAGACATGGTTATGAGAGTTTTCAGAAAAATTGGGGGAGTAAATAGATAGCATCAGTAGCAGAAGCTTATTAAAAATGAAGATGTTAAGAGGGAACTAGACATTGTTAACATTCAGGAATGTGTGAGCAGAGCTAATCTAAGGTAGTATAAGCACCAGAACAGAATGATAGAGAGAAAGAGGAAAGATTAACAAAACAGATGTTTGATACCAAGTTGCCAGGAAAGAGATCTAGAAGAAACCCAAGATCTAGGTCCATTATTGTAGTTGGAATTGTCTTAGAAGACAAATATAAGATATAATAATTTTTGAGTGTTGATGAAATGATTTATTCACGTGATTCCATCAGCAGGAACCAAGATTTAATTTTGCACGACAAATGAAAATCTGATTCACTCACAAAGTTCAAAGACTAATTATCCCAACAGCCACTAAAAAATGGTTTTAGAGCAGATAACAAATTTTTGTTCTTATATATTTCATCATTAGTTTCCAGATTTTATATATATATATATATATTATTATAATTCATTTTTACTTGGTGGGAAATTCGTTGAATTGATCAACATCTTCAGGTATCACAATAAAAGAAATATATAAAAAATTACAGAGACTTAAAATTGCATTAACAGAACAAGTACAAAAGACAGTAGCATGTTTGAAAACAAAATGACTTTTGTTTTCAAAAGACTACTGTCTATTCTACTTGTTCTGTTAATGCAATTTTAAGTCTCTGTAATTTTTTATATATTTCTTTTATTGTGATAGCTGAAAATGTTGATCAATGCAATGTCTAAATGTATACCACAGGTGAGAAGGTTAAATAAGTTAGGTGTGAGATGGATGAATAAAGAGATTAAGCATGCAATACAGAGAAAAAGGGCATTGTGGAGGCAGCATAAGAGAAGTGGAAGTAACCAATTTCATGAGTTCTACAAAGACCAGGCAAGGAGAGTGACTTGGTTGGTGAGAGTAGCTAAAGAGAGGTATGAACAGCAGTTAGCTAATGAAGCTAAAAAGAATCCTAGGGAGTTCTTTCGATATGTAGCCAGCAAAAGAAAGAATGATTATGGAAGGATGACATTGATTGGAGGAAATGGTATAAAGACAGCTGTTGCAGAATGTGTGGTGGAGATACTTAATGAACAGTTCATAAAGATCTTTCAATCTTGTGAATGTGACTTCATGGAGAGATTAAGAGCAGTTGATGATGGGGAGGAGAGACTGACTGTAAGTGAGGAAGAGGTGTTTGGGGAGTTGAGTAAACTAGATGTAAATAAGGCTGTGGGACTTGATAATATATCACCGCGTATTCTGAAGGAATGTGCCAGAGAGTTGACACCTGCCTTGACATATTTTTTTAATACGAGTCTTGCACTTGGTCAAATCCCTAAAGAGTGGAAGGAGGGCAAGATTGTGCCACTTCATAAAGGAGGTGATCGAACTCAAGCATTAAACTATAGGCCTATCTGTGTGTCAGGTGTTGTGGTTAAGTTGTTGGAGAAGCTTGTGAGAACTAGGATCCAGAGTTGGGTTGACAACAATGTTATAATCTTTGATGGACAGCATGGATTTGCTAAAGGGAGGTCGTGTTTTAGTAATCTACTTACTTATTACAATAAAGTGACTGCTTCCTTGGACAGAGGAGAAGGATACACAGTAATATATTTGGATTTTGCAAAAGCTTTTGATAGAGTACCTCATGATAAGTTAACAGTCAAACTAGAGCAGATGGGGTTGGATATTAGATTAGTGCATTGGATTGGAGACTGGCTATCTGATAGGTATCAACAAGTTGTGTATGGGGGTGCAATATCCAGGAAAAGGAAAGTCACTAGTTGAGTGCCTCAGGGATCTGTTTTAGGGCCATTACTATTTAACTTGTATATTAATGATATTGGCAAAGATTTGAATGGAGATATTCAGTTGTTTGCAGATGATGCAAAGTTGGGACGAACCATAAAGAGTAGTGAAGATGTTGTGGTCTTGCAAGAAGACTTGAATAAATTGAGTGATTGGGCAAGCAAATGGGGATGTGAGTTCAATGTTGCAAAATGTAAGGTTTTAAAATTTGGAAAACAAAGATGGGATGCAGAATTTATGCTTGGTAAGAATATATTGTTGGAAGTAGAGGAAATAAGAGATCTGGGAGTGATAGTGGATAAGGATCTAAAATTTAGGGGACACATCGCCAAAATTGTGAAGACAACACAAAGACTTCTGGGAATGATGAGGAGGACACTGACGTGTAGAAGTAGGGAGATTCTTGTTCCATTGTATAAGGCTTTGATTAGGCCACACATGGACTATTGTGCCCAGATTTGGTCACCTGGTTTTCAGAAGGATGAAGAGATGTTGGAAAGGGTCCAAAGGCGACTGACTAAGGTAGTTTCTGACCTCTGGAATGTCGAGTATGAGGAAAGATTGAAAAGATGTAATTTGCAGAGTCTAGTGGAGAGAAGGAAGAGGGGAGATATGATAGAGACCTACAAGTTGGTAAGGGGTTGTTATAGGATCAATGGTGGAGAAGTTCTACAGAGAATAGTGGGAGATCAGGGGAGAACCAGAGGTCATGCCTGGAAACTGTATAAAGAGGGTGTGAGTAGGGGAGTGAGAGGCAGGTGTTTTTCGTGCAGAGTTGTGAATGATTGGAATGCCTTGCCTGAGAGTGTGGTGTCTGCAAGGAGTTTGAATGTGTTTAAGACCCGGTATGATGAGATGTGTGTGAGATAAAAGGACATCCTAGATGAGTCTTTGACTCCATGAGGTCTTGTTTAATAATAATAATAATAATAATAATAATAATTCAACGAAACTAGAAGTATCTTTTAAAATATACCATGTTTTAAAATTTTACTTCTTTTATATTTATTTTCTCTTATTTTTACCTATTTCGATTATTCTTAATTATACTAAAACTTTATCTTCAATCTTAATTCTCTTAACTTCAATATCTCTCTTGGCCAATCTATACTTACAAGAACGATACTAGTGGTTTGTGGGAAAGGAATTACTAATGGCGGATACCTATTCCTTTGTCTCACAGTGGTTCTAATTCTTTTTTCGGATTCAAGGAAAATTTATTTTTCACTGCGCCACCCCGAATCCTAGATTAACAGATAGTGTAGAATTCAGGAACCAGAACACGGTTTAGCATACAATCTTATGTTATTAAGAGTTACGTTTGCAGTCGTAGCCTCTCTATAAATTAATCTCCCGCTGTGGTCCGTAATTTATGAGCAAGTGCAACAGAGAAGAAAATCAGGCAAGTCATCAGTTAAACAAAAAGAAAAAAACATTTAATTCAATTGAAGCATTGTACATACTATGAATTCACTCGTAATATTTAATCTGCAATTGCTAATGAATGAGCACTAATTTACTTAGATTCCCAATGTCTATCTTAGCATGCATGACAAAGAACTTCAGTTAAGGCTTACAATTTACACTTGAAAAATCACACTTATTCATTAAACTAAGGACAATTATTAGCTGAATTACTATACTAGCTTCATGAGCTCTTATACAATTTCTTCTCACAAAATGCTCTCAACTTTTTCTATCATTTAAAAGACAGTTCTTAGGCTCCACGTGCTCTCAATTAATTTACTTAACAAAATACTCAAAATTCTCATTATTACTTTATCATTCAAAGAAAACTTTCTCTAGAGTCCTTCCAAAATTTTACATATATTCTTCTAATACACATATACACAAAATAAAACAAATTGTACGTTACCAATTGCTGGGGACTTATCTGACCACTTTACATATCTCGTCTGGACAATTACTTTCGACACTACATTCCTTCTGCTTTCTCTGAGGCATTCTTCAAAGGTTCAGTCTGCACTTACTTCTGCTGCCGAAAATAGGTAGACGTTGTTCCATGTTGAGCTCGTTCAACATCATAATGACATCTCCGTAAGCATCGGTGAATACCTTTTGCTGGGCTGGTCGCCGACTGGTAAATTGTTGGGAAATCTACGGCAAAGTTCCTCCATCATTGTCGAATCCGTGGGGGAACAAGGGGATGCCACGAGGAGGTGCCATACACATCAGCAAGACCGCCCGAAAACTCCGGAGCATAACTCCACACAAGAGTAAGAATAATACTCTGCCTAAAGAACAAGAGCACAAGAGAGTTTCCTTGGCGCTGCACGACTTTTTTAATTGCGTGCCACACACATTCACTCCACGTCATCGATTACTCCTCCCATTTTTCTCAGCGTCACGTCACCCAGTACTGCACGGCACACACGGAAATCTTAGCCTACTCTTCTGTGCGTATGAGTTGGCGGGGGGGGGGCTTATTTGCTTACTAAAGGGTAGACCTGTACTCTTTGATGCATGTGTTTCGATTCCGGCCATTTCTATTTAATTGGATTATCTCTTTCTCCCAGCAATTTATAAGTACTTACACTTGAGCAGTTTAGCAATTCACAATACTTTATAATATCACATATAAATTGAAGGATTCTCAGCTTAGTAACATTTTAGTGAAATTTACAAGAGTTTAGTATATTCTGATACATCAATAATTGATTCAAATTTGCAAGCCCATGTTAAGTCTGAAGGAAACGTAAATTCATTTAACTTTCATTTAAATCAGAACTTAACAAAGGCTTTCTCTCTCATCAAAAAAATTTAATAATTTTTTTTTTTTTTTTTTGTTGTCGCGGGTCATTCACGTGAATTCTCTGGGGGGGGGATTCACTTCCTTTAGGTATTGCAATTTTTGTTGTCATGTTCTGTGCCTTATTTGTAGTGATGTTTTGAACTTGCTCTCTTGAGCGTTTCCTCCATTTATGCCTACTTATTTGTTCAGTTCCGACATTAAGTAATTTAATACAATTAATCTCTACTGTCCTTGGACAGTCGTCCTTCAAACTTCCTTCTGAATTAATTTGATCTTTTGCTATTTCATCACTCAAATTTTGATACATTTCAGGTTGACAATTTACTTCTGAGATTGAAGCATTTTGAGATTCAATCTGATTATTTTCTACAATTTCACATCCTACATCTGTCTTCATGACATTAGCTTCACTCTGCATTCTTTCTTCATATGAATTCTCATTCCTATCCCTACTTTTGGCTTTAAGATTCTCTTTACTACACCGTTTCCTTCCCATGAGAAACATTTCATTCCGTGAGAAATTACAAGAAAACTTGTACCTCTCTAGAAAGTTGGTTCCCAAAATTATCTGCGAACTTGAGCTAGGTGATGAGGGAAGAACCAATAGATCTTGCCATACTCATAACCCAAACTCAGGCAAATATATTCTTGCTCAAACTTTCTTATAAGCGTAACAGATTGATTTTGATATGGTTGACAGTCTGGCAGGTCTTCTCAACTCTGCAATGCCCCTCCAGATTTTTGACTTAATACTCTGGAAGCAATCATTAGTTATGACAGAGACATTGCAACCAGTATCTATTAAGATATTACACAGGGATCTGTGTATATTTCCTTGGATTATCATCCTTGACGCATTCATTCTTGCATGGCCTTTATTTCTCCTGTTGTTACTACGGGACATTTGTCTGAAGTTTGCCTCTCTGCTGTTGTTCCATGGAGGCCTCCTATTTAAAAAACAATTTCCTGCCATATGTCCGATTTTATCACATTTGAAGCATTTAGGGGGTTCCCTATGATCTCCTTGAGCATAACTACTTTGTGACTGAGATTTATAGATTTTAGAATTTTGTTCAGTCATTGCTTCTAATTTCATCATCATGTTATCAATTCAGCTTAGCATAGGCTGATTCCGTCATTCAACTTTTAGTCTTATTGTCTCTTTGATCTCTTCTTCATGCAAGACATGAGGTTCTGTGGAATTGACTGAGATGGTTGTCAACTGTTGTAATACAGCATCGAGTCGATCCATCACAGGCTGTTGTAATCATTCCACCTCACACTTTATCATGGAATTCACTTCTTCCCTACTAATCTGATTCTTCTCTGTCATAAGGTTCTCATTACAATCAGACCCTAGATTAACATTAATGGACTTCTGTCCATCATTATTCCCTTGATTTCTGGATGCTCCTTTTTCCCTTTTATGCTCTTTTTCTGTCTTATCACTATTTTCCTTAATTACATTAATTTGGCCTAATTTTGATGCGGGACAAATGTCGCCAAGCATCTGTTCTTTCTCTCTCACAGCATTGTAGCAATCCTCTAGGTTTGTCAGCCTTTTCTTATATGCAGTTTCTCTTAGTTCAGGTTTTAATCCTTGCTTAAATTGAAGAAAAACTGCCCAGTCTAGATGAGATCTGTCTTCACTGGAAATACTGAGACTGTTGGTTAGGATTAGCAGACGGTTATAATAGTCTGTTACGCTTTCCCTATCCTTTTGAGCGCTTCCTTGTAAATTCCAGAGGTTGGGTCCAATGCTCCTTAGTTTTGAGAATTGAGAGATTAATGTTTCTTTAAACTTAGTATAGTCTAGAGTTTCCTTTAGAATCGGGGAGGAATATAGGAAGTTCTTCGCTTTTCCCACTAACTTACTCCTAAGTAAAATTAGCAACTGAAAATCAGACCGGTTTGCCAATTTTCTTAGTTTCTCTATGTAGAAAAAGAAGGCTAAAACATCGTCAGTTTCCTCTCCAGAGAATTGCGGGAATACCTGCTGAGGATTCACCGTCCTAAAGAATTCCATATCGTCAATACTAGTGCTTGATGAGAGTGCCATATTGATCTGCCAGTTACAAATTTTTCCAATTCTACACTTCAAAATTTCTTAATATCAGGCCTGCCTGATTCACTCTATAACTTGCTCACTTTGATTTATTTATTTCTATGTACTAAGGTCTATCTCTCAGGGAACCCTGTAACCCCTAGAGAGAGCGCGTCCCCTGGGTGGCAGATAGGGGAGCCCACCATGTGTGTGTGTACATGCACGTGCGTGTGTGTATATATATATATATACATATATATATGGTGAGGTGGTCCGAATATACTGAATAAGGACTCATGGACCAACAGGGCCAATCATCTTGATTGTAAGGGAAGCGGCACTCCCATGGACCCCTAGCTGGATCTATCCTCTCCTTCTTCTACTTTGAGGGAGACCCACTTACTTTAATCTTTCCTATAAGGCCTTATCAGCCAGTATGACCCTTGTGTTATTAGAGTACTCGAGGGCCATGGGGTCTTTTCATTTCTGGCTTTACAACTATGTCCTCTCTCTAAACCTTACTATATTTCTTCTATAATCTACCCTTTCCCCTTCAATATACCCTATTCCTCCTATGGGTTTAAATTCGGAAGAAGGCGAGTTCAGAAGAAGGCTTAAGTTAGCAGCCCTACCACTGAACTATTCCATCGTCAGGCTAGTCCCCTGACATGGAGAACATAACCATACTTGTAAGCTGACAGAAAAAGATAATCGGATTGAATCTATGGGAAACGACCCTGGAATGGAAAAGGGAAAACGAAAATGGAAACGACAAAATATAATACACATAGCAAACTGGAATGTTAGAGGAATAGCATATAAAGAAATAGAATTAGACCAATTATTAAATGAAAGAAATTTTAAAATAGCAGTAATCACTGAAACAAAAAAGAAATTAAAAGGAACTATGAGAACTGAAAATTTTAATGTGATATAATGTGGAGTCGACAGAGACCAAAGAGCACAAGCAGGAGTCATGATTTGGATTCATAACTCCCTTTCAAAACAGTTAAAACATTATAAATTATGGAATGAAAGAATAATAGAAGCTAGAATAAAAATAGATAGAGGCTATTTAACAATAATTGGTTTATATGCCCCAGAAGAAGGAAGAGAACAGGATAATATTGATTTTTATAATCAGCTACAAAACATATATAATAAAATAAATAAAAATGATTACATAATTTTAGCAGGAGACTTAAATGCAAGAATTGGAAACACGAAAATTAATAATAATTTAGGAATACATGGAGAACACACTCTAAACAAAAATGGTAAAAAATTGATTGACTTTGTAGTTTATAATAACCTAAAAATAATGAATTCCTTCTATAAACATAAAGACATACATAAATATACTTTTATGTATGTATTTTATATATACTTTTAAATATACTTTTTATTTATTAAATACAGGGAGCCTGTGTAGCTCAGTGGATGTGGCGTTTGCACACCATCGCGCTAGGCCGCACGAAGGAAGTCTTGGTTTCGAGTCTAGTCGGCGACTAGAGGAAATTTTTCTAAGCCTTTTTTCGACCGGTTCCCGAGTTAGTCGATCTCTGGCACGGGCAAGCAGGTTTTTCCTCCCGGAAACTCGGGTTTTTCGTCCTGTAAACTCAAGAAAATCGACCATAGAACCCACATTATTTCAGACATTAAAATATATTGTGTTAGGGTTAGAGACCACGAGATGGCGGCACATTTGAGCCGTCTCTCTTCACTGCGTACCGCTTAATTAGTGATAGCCTTGGGCCATCTGTCTCTGATTGGGTACCAGTGGAGATTGAACTGCCCACTCAGTCTCCAAAAGTTAGATAGGGCTATATGGCCTCGCCTACTCCCGTATATACGGGAATAAAAAGGCGTTAGCTGATTTTTTTTTTTTTTTTTTTTTTTTTTATAAATATACTTGGGCAGCAAGAGGATGGAAATCAATATTAGATTACTTCATATTAAATGAAAAGACATCAAAATTTTCACTAGATGTTAGAGTTCACAGAGGATATGAAATAAGCAGTGACCACTTCCTTGTTAAAATAAAATTAAGATTACCACCTAAATGGCTACAAGTAACAAGAACAGAAAGAAAAATTGAAACATTTGTTTATAAAACTAGACTATTGAATGACACAAATGTACAATGGCTATATGAACAAAGAATTAACCAGTATCTAGATAAAATAAAACAAAATGAAGAAATAGAAATAGAATGGCTTAATATAAAAACGATACTAAATGCAGCAGCAAATGAAAGCTTAGGAAAGACCAAAAAATTCAATTAAAGAAAAAAAACTGAAGATCTGGGATGATACAAACAAAGAAATAATCAAAAAGAAAAAAGAAGCCTATCACAAATGGTTAAGCAGTAAAAGATTAGAAGATGAAATAGAATATAAAAGAATAAGAGCAATAGCTAAAAGAGAAGTCAGAAAAAGACAGAGAATCATGGAATAAATTTGTTTCTAATTTAGAACATGATTTATATAAAATAAGAACCAATGTATATAAGATTTTGAAACACCTAAATGCAGATACCAAAGAAAACATAAAATTAAACACTGAATTGAAATTAGAAGAATTTCTAAATTACTACACAGAACTGTGGACAGACAAATATTTTAAAAAAGACAACTGGCAAACAATTAATGAAAATGAAAAAGAAATAACTTAAGAAGAATTAGAAATCAGCCTGAAAGAAACAAGAAACGGAAAATCACCTGGAGAAGATAAGCTAGGTTCAGAACTATATAAATACGCAGGAACAAGATTCAAAGGAAGACTCTTATTATTTTTAAATAAAATTTACTCAACTGGTATCCCCCCCCAATAGAATGGAAAAAAGCAATTGTGATTCCTATCTTTAAGAAAGGTAATAGAGATGACCCTAAAAACTATAGAGGTATCAGTATACTAAATTCATGTTACAAAATATACAGCAGAATCTTAAATAACAAACTAATGAAATATTCCGAAAACTTTATTTTAGAAGTACAGAATGGATTTAGAAAAGGACGATCATGTATAGACCCCGGCCTTTTGCCTAAAATTAATAATAGAGAAAAGAAGAGAATACAATTTAGAAACACATATTGCATTTATTGACTTTGAAAAAGCATTTGACAAAGTTAAAAGAAACATTATTTAACATATGAAAAGCAATTCAAATACCAAATAATATCCTAAAAGCTATCATAAGTATATATGACAATAATCAAATACAAATAAGATTAAATCACGAGCTATCATATACGCGAGAGATAAACCAAGGGGTCCGACAGGGATGTCCCCTCTCAGCAACTCTTTTTAATATCTACCTAAATGAAATAATAATAAAATGGAATAAAAATTTACATCAAGGAATTAAACTTTCTCCTACTGTGAACTTAAACACTCTCCTTTTTGCTGACAAATAATAATTACAAATTCTGAAGATAACTTACAGAAAGCTATTTTAAATCTAAATGAGATATCCAAAGATTATGGTATGATAATATCAATGGAAAAATCAAAAACTATGGCCTTTAAAGGACAAGATCCAGCAAGAACTAAAATAGTATTAGATAACAAGATCTTAGAACAGGTGAATTCATTTAACTACCTAGGATGTATGATCACTTATGAAAATGAAAAAGATATAAACATAAAAATTGCAAAATATTTAAAAATAACAGGAGTAATTAACTCTATATTTAAACCAAACCTAGTTCAAAAACAAACCAGGCTAAAAGTATACAATACATTAGCCCTACCAGTCTTAATGTATGGAAGCGAAATCTGGACAATAAAACAAAAAGACAAAGATTAACAACAGCAGAAATGAAGTTTATGAGAAAAACTGCAAAGTATACCCTATTTGATCACAAAAGAAACGAAGATATTATGAAAGAATTAAACCAAGAACCAGTAATTGAAAATATTAAAAAATAAAAACATAGATGGATGGAACACGTTCAAAGAATGAAAACAGAAAGATTACCAAAACAAGCCTTAAAATACAAGCCATTAGGAAAAAGAAAACCAGTACGTCCTCTTAAACGATTCAACGATGACTTCTAAGGCCGGAACAGGCAATATTTAGGCCTATTACTAGGCCTAAATCCTTGATACGTATGATGATGATGATGATGATGACTAAGGTCTATAAATCAAATCCTACCGGCTGCACCACTGTAAAATTTTTCTCTCTTATCTTTATTTTTATTATTTACTCTATATTTTCTCTTATTTTTACCTCTTTTGATTATTCTTAATTATACTAAAACTTTATCTTCAATCTTAATTCTCTTAACTTCAATATCTCTCTTGGCCGATCTATACTTACAAGAACGATGCTAGTGGTTTGTAGGACAAAGGAATTACTAATGGCGGATACCTATTCCTTTGTCTCACACTGGTTCTAATTCCTTTTTCGGATTCAGGGATTATCCTTCTAGAATTTTACATATATTCTTCTAATACACATATACACAAAATAAAACAAATTGTACGTTACCAATTGCTGGGGACTTATCTGGCCACTTTACATATCTCGTAGATACAATTACTTTTGACACTATGTTCCTTCTGCTTTCTCTGAGTCAGTCTTCAAGGTTCAATCTGCACTTCTGCCATCGAAAATAGGTAGACGTTGTTCCATGGTGAGCTCGTTCAACATCATAACGACATCTCTGTAAGCATCAGTGAATACCTTCTGCTGGGCTGGTCGCCGACCGGTAAATTATTGGGAAATCTACGGCAAAGTTCCTCCGTCATTGTCTCGAATCCGTGGGGAACGAGGGGACGCCACGAGGAGGTTCCATACCCATCAGCAAGACCGCCCGAAAACTCCGGAGCATAACTCCACACAAGAGTAAGAATAATACTCCGCCTAAAGAACAAGAGCACAAGAGTTTTCTTGGCGCTGCATGACTTTTTAAATTGCACGCCACACGTTCACTCCACGTCATCGATTACTCCTCCATTTTTCTCAGCGTCACCTCACCTCACGTCACCCAGTATTGCACACCACACACGGAAATCTTAGCCTACTCTTCTGTGCGTATGAGTGTGTGTGGGGGAGGGGACTTATTTGCTTACTAAAGGGTGCACCTGTACTCTTTGATGCATGTGTTTCGATTCCGGCCATTTCTATTTAATTGGATTATCTCTTTCTCCCAGCAATTTATAAGTACTTCCACTTAAGCAGTTTAGCAATTCATAATACTTTATAATATCACTTATAAATTGAAGGATTCTCAGCTTAGTAACATTTTAGTGAAATTTACAAGAGTTTAGTATATTCTGATACATCAATAATTGATTCAAATTTGCAAGCCCATGTTAAGTCTGAAGGAAACGTAAATTCATTTAACTTTCGTTTAATTCAGAAACTAACAATGTCATCTCTTTATCTCTCGGTATCAGTCATTAAAACGTTTTAATAATATATATATATATATATACACACACACACCATTAAGGAGTGTTCAGACTACTGCGACAATTACATTATTTATCTCATATCCATAATTTTTCTCCAGTCTATTACTTATCAGCACTTTATATGATCATATCTAACATATGTTCTTCTAAGGCACTTCTGACTGAATCAATCCTGACTTGGTCCTCTGGGTCTTTTTCCTGCCATATTGGCATCAAACGCTTGTTTTGCTAACCTTTCCTCTCACTCCATTCTATTTAAGTAACCATATTAGTTCTGCTCACACATTCTTGAATGCAAACAATAACTCCTTCCTAATACCTTCATTTTTAATATGATTCTACTACTGATGAGACCGTGATTTGAGAGGCCTGCTTCACCAAACTTCTTAAATTTAATGTGTTGTTTGTGTTCTTTTTTACAGATAAGGATTGTACATTCAGTTTCCCCAATATTAGCCAGCCTGGCTGGCCAAGTGGTTAGCATATCCGCTCTCCAGCCTTTTGGCTGGAGAGCGGATACGCTAACCACTCGGCCAGTTTGAATCCCGCCATAGGCATGGATGTTTGTGATTGTCTGTGGAAAAACTAGTGGTGGTCGGCGGTAGATGGCGTTGGTGTAGTTGCAGTCAGCTGGTGGATTGAGTGGTGAAGACAGTTGTACAGCAGGTGCCCTCCCTCGATGAGTCTTTGGACTCCCTGGAGGTGTCAAATAATAATAATGTGATAAGTTACAGGTGCAGTAGATGCAATAAATTCCAGGGTGGCAATGCTAGGGAGAGGATCCTTAGAGGAGTTGAATGTTTTTTAATTTTAAAGGTGGTTTAAAAGTGGCATAATGGTGTAGGATTCTATTAATTTTTTCTGATAACCCTTTAATGATGGGATAGCTATGGTTTTAATGTAATCTATATTATTTTTTGATGAAGTTTTATGAAGAACTTTATTAATAGTATTTTTGCTATAGTCATTATTTATAAATGTATTGCTAATAATTTTTAATTTTTGTTTAAGAGCTTGTTCATTAGAGAAAACTGTTATAGCACTGTTTTTGAGGATGTTAATGACTTGAAATTTTTGCAAAGGGGTAATATGAATTAGCATGTATATTGACCAGTATGTGTAGGCTCGCGGTAAAACGTATGACCAGTGTATCCAGGAAAGGGAGCTGGTTCTCATTGTCAGTTTACTATTGAAAATCGGTTTTCATTTTATTATATATCATTTATTTATTTATTAATCATTTATTTTTTGTGAACATGGTGCTCTCCAACTTAATTACCTAATAGATAATAATAACAGGACTAACTTTTATGTAGTAAGTTTTTTTTTTTTCCACCCAAGTTCAGGGCCAATAATTTAAAGGTTGATGAGTAATTTTTTAGCATACTACTGTTTAGATTGTAATGCAGCTTGTTTCTTTGTGTATACTCCAGATGATGACCTTAATGTGAAAGTCAAAACATTGAGTGTTTATTTTGGTTGATATTAAACTAAAGTTTTACTCTAACATGGTGGTTGTTTCTATAATTTTCATGATGTATTCTAATCACCGTGTAAGCATGAAGGAAAGGATCCTTTTCTACAGTTTTCACGCCACCTTTGTCATCTTTGATTCCTTTTCAGTACTCTTTCCTCCATTTCTAAGCTTCTTCAATAGCCTCTGGAACATTTTGCCACCTTCCTGATATTTATTTCCATATCTCACCAGCATCTTCCCATGACTTTTGTTTAACGACTTTTACACACAGCTTAGCTCTCTTAAATTTTTCTCCGTATTCTTTTAAGACATCTGCCAACTTATTTGCTAGGAAATTTCGGAATGCTTTCTTCTTTTTCAGGACTGCTTCTTTAACTTCTTGTGTCCACCGTGGTGTTCTTATTTTTCTGTCTTTCTAGACAACTTCGTCACATGCCTCCCTAGCTGAATCAATCAATGTTTTCTTCTGAGTTTAACAATGAGATTCGGTTTGATTCTTATTTTTGAACTGTTTCATTCTTTCTTCAATTTTGTTTATATAGTTGGGTCTGCAGTTTACCTGTAAAAACTGCTCAACTTAATTTTTTTAAAAACTTTTTTTACATACACAAAGCTGTGTTCACCCTCATACAGTATCATATTTTTATCTACCCATTCTTGAATTCTCTTTTTTTATCATTTTTCTAGTGCTTTTATCACCACAATTGTGACCAATTCATCTATAATTTGCTACTGTAGTCTTAGAACCTCTCTTATGCAAAGGAATTATTTTGTTCTCTTTTCCCTTGGAACTCTAATACAGCATTTTCTTTTTCTGCAGCTCATGCTCAATGATATTACTCATCCATCTAACTCCTACCTGATTAACCCTCCTTACCCTAGGTATACAATTTAATACTGCTTCCTCTAGATCAGTGGTTCTTAACCTGGGCAGTAGTGTTCCCCCAGGGGTGCTGGGGGGGGGGGGGGAGTAAACATTACAACACTACTAATATAATAATAAACTTGATATAATAAACTATAAACTAAATATAAAAAAAACTTGAGACTTTGTTTGTCGAACATTGAACTTGATATTGAAAAATTCGCAGGATCTCAGATAAGTACCAGATCGACATAATAGGTGTGACTGAAACAAAAAAGATAAAAACTGGTGAGATCTCTCTGAGCAATAAATACAAAATGTTATATTCAGGCAATGACAATCAAGGAAAAGAAGATGTAGCCATAGTATTCAACACAAAATACGAGGCTAATCTTCTTGAATGGCAGTCAGTCTCAAGTAGAGTAATGTGGGCAAATATGAGAATGGGGAACTGGACAATGAGACTTATTTGTGCCTATGGTCCCACAGAAGGTTCTACTAAGGTAGAAGTGGAGGAATTTTTTGAGGCTTTAGAAAAAGCAACTGACACAATGAAAAAGGAAAAGTTGATCCTTGTTGGGGATCCAAATAGCAGAGTAGGAAATGATTGTGAGACATACAAAAATATTTTGGGAAAATTTGGAGAAAAGAGCAAAGCTAATAATAATGGCAAATACCTGTTGGATTTCTGCTCAGGACATGGACTGGTTATTACTAACACCATGTTCCAACATAAAAATGTGCACAAATTCACATGGAGAGAAGAGGCTAGGAATAAGAAAAGTCTCATTGACTATGTTATTGTTGATAGTGATGTTTTCTCCCTGGTGCAGGACACCAGAGTGTACAGAGGATTTGAAATTGGAAGTGATCACTTTGTCTTGAGCAAGATAAAATTGAATTTCATATTGAAAAGAATAACATGTAAGAAAGTTTTAAAGCGAATAAAAGTTGAGCAGCTCTCAGATGTGAACTGTAGACTAAAATACAGAAAGATTATTGAAAAGAAAATGAAAGAGTTTGAGAACAGTAATCAAACCTTGGAGATTCAGTGGCAAACTCTGAAGAAAACATTGATTGATTCTGCCAGAGAGGCATGTGGTGAGGTTGTGTGCAAGGATAAAAAAATCAGAACTCCCTGGTGGACACAGGAAGTTAAAGAGGCAGTGAAGGAAAAGAAGAAAGCATATCAAAAGTTCCTGTCAAATAAGTCAGCTTGTGCTCTTAGAGAATATAGAGACAAATGCAAGAATGCTAAACACTGTGTAAAACTAGCTAAACAAAAGTCATGGGAGGACTTTGGCAAGAATATAGAAAATAAATATCAAGAAGGTGGCAAAATATTCTGGAGGTTGTTGAAGAAGCTTAGGAATGGAGGAAAGAGTGCTGTAAAAGGAGTTAGAGATGATAAAGGTGACATGAAAACGGGAGAAAAAAAAGATATCCTTGAGGTATGGAGTAATTACTTTGAAAAACTGCCAAATGAAACAAGCAGTGATAACAGCACAGTGGTAAAAAACACTGACCAGGCATGCAGTCAGGAATACATTTCCATACTTGAAGTAGAAAAAGCCATCAAAGGCTTGAAATGTGGAAAGGCAGCAGGAGTAGATGATATTCAACCAGAAATGCTGACGTATGGTGGTATAAGAGTCTTACAGTGGCTGCACTGCATAGTTCAGAAAGCCTGGACAGAGGGACGAATTCCCGATGATTGGAGTAGAGCTCTCATAGTACCCATATATAAAAAGGGAAATAAAACTAAATGCGAGAATTACAAAGGTATTTCCCTACTGAGTGTTCCTGGCAAGATCTATGCAAGTATACTTGAGAAACGGTTGAGAAGAATTGTGGAAGAAAAGCTTGGTGAAGAACAAGCTGGATTCAGGCCAAATAGAGGCTGTCAGGATCAGATCTTCACTTTACGACAAATAGTCGAGAAAGCATGGGAATATAACAAAGATCTGTATTTAAGTTTTGTCGATTTGGAAAAGGCATATGACAAGGTGCCAAGAGAGAAGCTATTCAATACGCTACAGTTATATGGTGTCAATGGGGCATTATATCAAGCAATACTCAGTCTTTATTTGAGTTGTGAGTCAGCAGTTAGAATTGAAGGGAGTACAGGAAGATGGTTTGATGTTAAATCTGGTGTGAGACAAGGATGTACATTATCCCCTCTGTTATTCATTATCTATATGGATCACATTATGAAGGAAAGTGGTATTAAACATGATATCAAAATTGGAGATGTTAATGTCAGCTCTTTGCTTTATGTGGATGATGTTATACTTCTAAATAAATCCGCTACAAGTCTGCAAGATTCTCTGACTAAATTGAATAGCTGTTGTAATAGATATGGTATGAAGGTCAGCAATAAAAAGACAAAGACAATGAAAATAGGCAGAATCATTGAAAATGTCAACTGTGTTGTGAATGGAGAACCTGTGGAACAAGTAAAACATTTCAGCTACTTAGGCACGATTTTTACTGAAGATGGTAAATTAAATATAGAAATAGACAACAGAATCAGCAAAGCTGGTATGGTGGGAAGTCAATTGAATAAATTCATATGGAATAAGAGAGAAATTAGTCGGAATACATTAGCTGTATACAAGACAGTGTTCAAAGCAGTTTTAACTTATGGATCTGAGAGCTGGGTCAGAAGTAAAACACTTGACCAAAGACTAGACACCGCAGATATGAGAGTCCTGAGAAAGATTATAGGCATGAACAGATTGCATCAATGGCAATATCATATTAAAAACGAGGATATTAGGAAAGAACTTGACATTGTCAGCATCCAGGAATGCGTTAGCAGAGCTAATCTCAGGTGATATGGTCACTTAAACGGAATGGGCGAGGAAAGATTAGCAAAACAAGTGTTCTCTGCCAGGTTGTCAGTAAAACGACCCGGAGGAAGACCAAGATATAGGTGGATTGATACGGTACAAATTGCCTTAGACGATAGAAATATAAGATCTGATAATGTTGGAGTCTTGACAAGTAACAGACTGATTTGGAGGAAAATTGTAGATAGGAAGTTAGTAATGATGTAATTTTT
This sequence comes from Typopeltis vanoorti, assembly GCF_054136105.1. Taxonomy (NCBI): domain Eukaryota; kingdom Metazoa; phylum Arthropoda; class Arachnida; order Uropygi; family Thelyphonidae; genus Typopeltis; species Typopeltis vanoorti. The sequence goes on along the minus strand of NC_143567.1, from coordinate 10,733,937 downwards.
TTCATGTAGTACTATCATATCCTGTACACCCATTGAGGGTACATGGCAGGAATTTGATGATGATGATGTATATTTCGTGTACTTGTTTAGGTAAATATGACCTCTCCATTGCTTATGCCTTAGTATCACCACTCTGGGTCTGCCTCCCACTGACGAGACCTCAATAAAGGTCGAAACCAGTCTGGATAGTGGCCCTTCCCTTAATGCATAGCAGTATACATGTCTGTAAGGAGATGTGCTTTGCATTATGGGAGACAATGAGACAAGGAATGATGAGAACTTGATCCACCTTTGCTGTGACTTGCACCACCATACCTCAGTCCTGAAGATATTTTCAGGCACAAACTTTGTTTGCTTACACTTGGATGAAGGATTAAACCAAATTTATTATAGTTTAACCAGGTGCAAAAATAAAAGTTAAGAACCACAGCTTTAGATGATCCCATGCACTACTAACATCCTTACCCTGCAACATTTTATGTGATGATACAGATTTAATCTTCTTCCTAAACATGCCATGTAGTTCCACAAATCCCACTTCTTGATACAATATTCCTCAGGTTTTACAATCTCCCAAGTCAAGACTGCAAATACTGCCTCCAATTGGCAAAACTTTTGCCAATTGGAGGCAGTATTTTTACCTTGGTTATGGATAGCTCTTCTGATTCTATTACCAGGTACAATACTCTCCCACCCTTAACCTTCCATTCACATGCTGTCTTACGTAATTATATATTAGGAGGTGTATAAATTCTGCTTACTTCCTGCCATGATCTTTCTTCATTCCAGTCTATATCTCCATAATTGAAGTCCCCCATAATAATCACTCAACTTGTACTCATCGTACTAATATGTAATGCATGTTTTCCAGATGTATATTTTGTACTAGTGGCCTTAATCTCACACCAGATTGCCTCAAATGAACATCCACCCTGCCGTCCGTTTCCTATTCTTTTTGGCTGCAATTCATCTGCTATCATCAGCAGTAATCCTCCCCATCCTGCCTTCCCTGAAAATACTAAACACTTCACATTCAATCCTTGTAACTACATCTGCTTTTAACCAAGTCTCATTAATGCCTATAACTTTTGGCCACGTTGCACTAATCAATGCCAAAAACTCCTCCCTCTTATTCCTGATACTTCTGGCATTAGTATATACAAATTGTAGTATCCCTTTAATTGGCCACCCACCTTTACTTCCTGAATTGACAACCATATTCAATATTTTTGCTTGAGAGACTAGATTCCACACTTGGTCATTCTCACACTAATCCAAACTTCGCCCAAACTCACTTGCTTTCACCCTAATTGCTTAAGATTTTCTGAATTTGCACTTCAGCATGCTTGGTGAACAAAGCTCTCTCTCCAGACACCTGGTACCTAAACCATTTAGATGCAGTCCATCTGCATTGAACAGATCCTTCTTTCCATCAAACACAGATCACAGATTAACAAATCCTACTTCCTAACTTCTTCTACAATCTACATATAGATTGATTGGCTGCCAATGCCCTCCTCCTCAAGGATTTTGCCTCTATCATTTCATGGTAGGAGACTTAAAATCTTCACCTTCTCACTCTTCAGTTGTATCTCTTATAACAACTCCTTTACATCCTCCCTTCATAGAATATGTCTCGCCTCTCAAATCATTTGTACCAACCAAGACAATCCTTTCCTTCGCCTTACCTTTTTGCATCTGTATGGCATGGCTAATATTGTAAATTTTTACACTGGGGAATTACGATTTTGTCATACTTTCATTAAGTGCTCCCAATAATTAAGTCTTCATACATAATTTTCTCCTTAACTTGTGCAATTGAATTTTTGAATTTTTATTCTTGGTTTATTACGACATTTATGGCAGCAGTTATTCAATTTAGTTTGGGAATCCTGCATATGTGTACTGGATTTATTAAGGAGTATAACATGTGAGCTGAGATTAACATCTCTAGTTTTGATATCGGGGTTAGTGCCACTTTCTTTCATATTGTTATCCATACAGATGGCGAATAACAGTGGAGGTAATGTGCACCCTTGTCTCAAACCTGATTTAACATTAAACCATACTTCTTCAGTTCTGACTTACAACTCGGAGATAGACTATCGAGTGCTTGACATAATGTAGCACTTCAAATAGGTTTTCCCAGGATTTCTCAACTTTGTCTTAAAGTGATACTCTGATTCTGACAACCTCTGTTTGGTTTGTCCCAGCTTATTTTTTTCCAGTTTTCTCTTCCACAATTTTTTTTAGCTTTTTTTTTTTGTCAAGTATGCTTGCCTAAATTGTACAACTAACACCCATTGGAGAATTTCCTCTATAATTTTCTGGCCTGGTTGCTGAGTGGTTAGCATATCCAGTCAACAGGTTGTGGGTTTGAATCCCCCAATGGTATGGATATCTGCAATTGTTTTTAGGTGTGAGATGAATTTCATCGCTCAATGTGAGACCACTGCCCAGTTTATCAGAGGCTTGAAATAGCTTGAAAAAGTTCCATGTTTGGTCTCTAGAGCAGGGTTTCCAGACTAAAAAAATTAAATACAAAATTTAGATATTTGTATTTATTTAGATTCATTTTGATATAAAATTAATAAACTAAAGGAAGAAAATTTTTAGCCCACCCACATTACTAACATACTGTAAGTTTACAAAAACCTTTCACAGGTGGGAGCCACATAAAACATTCTTGTGTTTTGTTTAAATTTTTGTAGATGGATTTGATGAGAGCTCAATAAATAAAACTTTTTAGCATTTTACTTAAATATAAAGAGCCAATAGGCTTCATTTTGGCAATATAAACATTATTTAAATTAAGGGGATATTAAATCCCACATTGGTTTAAAACCGAATAAGAAACTCAAAGATTGGAATCAGAGAGTTTCAAAAGTATAAGATACTTTTTAGCATTTGGGGGGGGGGGGGGGAATGGTTATAGTGATGGATTCACAAAATCCTGTAGTAAATTTTTGGAACAGCTTGGATGTTATCGGATTTTAGATTGAGATTTTTAACATCTAGGTGTTGTATATGCTTTCTTTGTAATGTGGTGTTTACTGCTGCAGTGAGCACTGATGTGTGGAGGATAAATGAAGAGGAGTAATACATTTGTGTTGCAAGTTGAATTTTTATGTGAATCCTACCCACAAAATGTTATGGATTGAAAAGGCCATACTTGAAAGAGTCAGTGTTAACTTGACCAAGGGAGACCATATATTTTACATTAGTGGTACATTCATGATGCAGAATGATGAATTACTCTATATGAATTGATTTGAATATGTCTACTGAGAGTGTTACTTTAGTATTTACTAAGAATCTCGTTAGCAGAGAGAGAGACAAAGTTGATATCAAAAAAAAAAAACATTCCTGCACTTGAATTTTGATTTTTAAAAAAAGTTTTTTAAAAAATCCTTATTCCCTTTAAAGTATGTAATCAATATATAGTTTGTTTTTAATTCTAGTAACTAAAATGTGTAGTATAAAAACATGCACTATTCCTTAACAGATCTTGGGGGAAATCAAGTAAAGAGAGTGAAATGTAACTGCTATATTAGGCCACATGCCACAGGCACTGCTAAATCAGAGCTTCACACGGTAAATATGTGTTTAATTATGTATACATATGTAATTTATATCATATGGAGAAGTTTTTTGAGAAATGCTTACTTGAGTTTAAAAGTTCATATCCATATACATGAAAACACATATGTATATGAAACTTTTCTCATATACCACTTAATGTATACAGTTGAACCTAGCTGTTTGTTTAATTATGTATTTTTAATTCTTGAAAATTTTCATGACTTGCTCTGTAGGCTGTCCTATCCTGTCTTGTCACAGTTGGCAGGAGAAAAAAATTACTAACTAGTAATTTCTTTCTCTGTGAAAGAGAACCAGATGAACTATGGGAATTAAAGATATAATTAAAACAGAAGCAAAGAAGAATATTCCAACAGTTTGTAAGAAGAAGTCCAAATGGCTGTCAGAAGATTCCATCAAAACTGCTCAGGAAAGGAGGAAAATGAAGGCCACAGGAAATTTGCAGGATGTACGGCATTCGAATGCAGAGTTTCAATGACAAGGCAGAAGAGACAAGGAAAAATACTTAAACCAGGAATGCCAACAAATAGAAGACCGAAACAAGAAAGGAAAAACAAGAGATCTTTTCAAAAAGATCAGAGAACTAACAGGGAAGTTTAGTGCCAAGGTGACAGTATTGAAAAGTAAACACAAAGGATATCTTACAGAAGCTGCAGACATCAAAGAAAGAGTATATCTTCAAATTTCTCAATAATTTTGAAGCCCTTTACAGAAAGGAGTCCAAAATTACTGAGAAATTTGCGGAGCAGGATTATACACAGGAGTTAGCACCACTGGAGAGTGAAGTGAGGTGGGCACTGCAACAGCTATCCAGTAAGAAAGCACCAGGAGGAGATGGAATACCCATTGAGCTGCTCAAAGCCCTGGGAGAAGAGGCAGTTAAAATTTTAACAGTTCTATGTCAGCGAATTTGGATCACTACATGGCCTAGGGAATGGAAAAAAATCAGTTTATATACCTTTATTGAAGAAAGGCGATGCAAGAGAGTGCAAAAATTAAACTATAACACTGATTTCTCATGCAAGTAAAGTCTTACTTAAGATCGTTCAGAAAATACTGGAACCATTCATGAAGAGAGAAATGCCAGATGAACAGGATTTCGAAAAGGCAGAGGAACAAGAGATCAAATCGCCAATGTGAGATGGATAATAGAAAGAGCACAGGAATATCACAAGAATGTCTACCTTTGTTTCCTTGACTATAGCAAGGCTTTTGACTCTGTAGATCATGTGAAACTGTGGAATATGTTAAGAACAATGGGCGTCCCATAGCATTTCATTATCCTTCTGAGGAATCTTTATTATGAACAAGAAGCTAATGTCCGAACAGATCTTGGAGAAACTGATTATTTCACAATAGGTAAAGGGGTGCGACAATGATGTATTTTATCTCCATACCTGTTTAACTTGTACAGTGAATACATTCTAAGAATGGCAGGGCTGGAGGAGTCTCCAGTTTGAATTAAAATTGGTGGAAAAAATATTAATAATTTGAGATATTCACATGATACCACCTTGCTAGCAGAATGCAAAGAAGATTTGAAGGAACTTATTATGAAAGTTAAAGAAGAAAGTGCTAAATATGGTCTTAAACTTAACCCTCAAAAAGACAAAAGTTATGGCAGCATGTGAACTTAATGATTTTGAAGTAGATGGGGAGAAAATGGAAGCAGTTAACAATTTTGTGTTCCTAGGATCCCGAATTGATAAGAGATGGTTATTGTACCAAAGAAATTTAGAAGATTATTATTCAGAAAAAAACCAATGACAAATTTAAGCAAGATCTTTAAAGATAAAGATGTTAGCCTCACAGCAAAAATCAGAATCGTGAAAGCAATGGTATTCCCTGTGGTGCTGTATGGATGTGAAAGTTGGACCCTGAGAAAGAGTGAAAGAAGGAAGATAGATGCATTTGAATTATGGGTTTGGAGATGCTTACTTAGAATACCATGGACTGCAAAGCAAACCAATAAATCAGTGAGAGAATAAAGCCAGATTGCTCCCTTGAAGCTATGATCATCAAGCAAAAATTGTCATACTTTGGACATATTATGCGAACAAATGACAGTCTGGAGAAGATGATGATGCTTGCTAAAGTTGATGGAAGTAGGAGAAGAGGAAGACCAAGAATTAGATGGGTGGATGGAGTTAAAGAAGCAACTGGAGTGCGCTTGGAGGTTCTGAAAGACATGGTCAGGGACAGATCAGAATGGTGGAGGGTGTATGTTTGTGGAGTCGCCAGGAGTTGGAAACGACTCAGTGGATCATAACAACAACAACAAACAATTTCTTTCTCATGTACTTCTTTTGTATACAATATATACCCATCACTAGTTTGTGCCAGTGCTTCTCAACCCAAAAACTCTTGCAGCCTAATAATAAATTATTGGTACAAGTGATTTGTCTGTAATAGGAATATTTGTTTTCTTTTTTCAGAATGTTCTAATTTTTATTGTGATCTACTATAATGATTGAAACAGGAAACAGTAGATGCTCGTTATAGCAATCTTACAGTGACAAAAGAAATAGTTTATTATTGAAGAAAATACGATTGCCAGTATATGCGAAAATGTAAGTGAATGCAATTAAAGAATGTAAGAACTGAAAGCAGAGTTGGTGAAATTGATGCAGTGTGTGTAGCATGAAATGTGCAAGGTCATGTACATTATTGAATGATTCAGTGGTGAGGTTGATGATTCCATTACTACAATTGTGGTAAATCAGGCGGAGCACAAGATTGTTTTCAGGAGAGCTCAAGAACAGAGCGATTGAGGCACTGGATCTGAGCATATTGGATGGACAATCAGCTCAGAAGTGAAAGAATTGAAGAGAGTGAAAGATAACTGTAGTTGGAAAAGTGGTTACTGCAACTTCTCTGATAGGACAATGATGGAGAGAGAGAGAGAGTGAACAATGTTGACAGAGCCATATGAGGAAAAAAGAAGTGAAATTTTTGAGTGTGTTGCATTTGAATTGCAACAGTTCCCACATCAAATGTCAAGATTAGCCATATGAGTTTCTCTAAACCTTTCCATGTACAAAGATGGGTAGTGATGACTAGGAGCTCGGCATTGAACAAAAGTGAGGGATCCATATTGAATTAATTAGCTGCTGGACCTGCATCTAATTAACAAGTTGAATGGCTAGACAGTAGTTTATTTTGGAATGGGCTGAACATAAGTTTTCCATGTTGTGTAAGGTAGTGCCAGCAGCAGGAAAGAACAAAAATTATAATCTGGACAGATGTTAATTAGGACCATTGTGACCAGATTAACTAAATGATTGGATGACTTATCCTGAATAACTTGTTTCCAAGTTCTTACTGATTCTTATATATTTTAGTCAAAAGACTGGAGGATGTATGGAAGTGGGCTGTTCTTGGCCATGAGGGGAGGTAGTTTAATATAGTCATTGCAGGAGTTGATAACAAATGATGCCAGGAGGTTGGCTTTATGATGTTATGACCATACCATCAGGATGAGAGAGAGAGAGATAAGAGCAAGGTAGGGTAGAGGTGGCACCCATTGGCTCTCGTGATAGAACAGGAGGTTCAACTGCCAAAATCAGATTTCGATTTGTTTGTTGTGAGTTTGCTATGAAGACTGAGCATATAGCTGGAGTTTGGTATCAAGCCACTTGTGACATGCTGAAGTTTTTTCTTTTGAAAAAATGGTTTCTGGAGATGCTGGGTGAAATTGAGAGGTAAAGGCCTTCATTCTAGTTAGAATTTTTTCTGCTGCTCAGTAGGAATAGATGTTTGGATCAAGAAATGGGTTTGAATCAAAGGAAACATCTGACTCAGAAATAGGAGTTGAAGTCATGGAAGTCATCCCATTTGGCACGATTATAATATGAATGTACATGAGACTGGAAATGGCCAAGTGAACAGCATTCCACAGTAAATAAAACTCGGATCAGTTGGTAGTTCGAGTTAATGAGAGGAGAACTAGTTCAGCAAAATTCAAAGTGTGTAAACAGAATGGTGAGAATAAGGAAGTCATTTTGACTATTGTGTGCAGGTCTAATCTCATGGTTTCCATGTGATGCTGATAAAGTAGAGAGATTTCAAAGATCAGGAAATTTCACCAAATTTCCTGATCTTTGAAACAAGTTGAATGCATTATCTGTATACATTGTTGAATACAAATTATGAAGAAATATTGAGAATTTGTGGGCTGCAGACACTAGTAAACAGTAGAAAGAGAGGTGATATGATAGGGTCATACAAGGACACCAGTAGTTGGAAATTTTCATTTTATGGAAGGCAGGAAAAGGACGAGAGGGCATCCTTGGGAGTTGAGGATGAATGCTATCGAGAAAGGAGATTTCAACCAAAGACTTCTTTGGGTGAAATCTACCTACTCAGTCAAATTTATTTGCTGTCGCTATTGCTCCCCCAATGCAACCAACCACTCTGAGCTCTTTAACTTCCTTTCCTTAAACATTGATCTTCTCCAGTCTTGCTTCCCTAACAGCAAAATCATCCTCCTAAGAGATTTAGTGTCCAAAACATCAAGTGGCATTCCTCCTCCATTTGTACAAACCAAGTAGGCAGAGATGCTGAAACATTTACCATCACTTACACAAATTGTTCACGACTACCAGAATACCACATTACCCTAACTACTCCCCAAATACCCTAGATCTCTTCCTCACCAGTGACCCTTCCAAGTGCACAATGAATGTAGTGGGTCTCCGAGGTGATTTAGATTGCAATCTAGTGCCTTCCCCATGGAACAACATTCATGCAGTCACTCCCATACAAAAGTGTTTGGCATTATAATATGGCCAAGTGGAATAGCCTCCATGACCTCTGTGCCTCATCTGCATAGTTGGACTATTGTTTTTGGCCTTCCAACTCAAACATATTTACCGAAGTAATCCTTAGTGGAAAAGATATCTTTACTAGAAAAAGAAATCCTTACTATGAAAAGAAACATTCCCTACACTACTCCAAACTGCTGTCCCCCTAATTAAGTCCTGGTTCTCCAAAAGACGTGCAAAAGGTAGTACAAACAAAAATTCAAGCATACCACAACTTTTCTTACATCAATAACTCATCCTCCTTTATTGCCCATGCTGAAGCCTGAAGGATCAAAAAGCAGATTTGCAGCTTGTCCAAATGGCAGCCAAGCCTTTTGGTCTCTTGCCAAAGCAGCTGGTCATGACTTTTGTCCAACACTACTCCCATCTTCCATCATACCCAGATGGCTCTGTTGTATCATCACCCATAGAAGCCTATCTCCTGGCTTCATACCTTCTTCAATGCACGCATAACTCACCATGGTAAATACTCCCCAACCATTCCAGATGCCTAGTACCCACTGCCCCCTCCCATCCTTTCATCAGAAAGAAATCAGAAAAATATTGTCCAAACAGGGCACTTCCCCCAGGATCGAGTAAAAAATTCCACAAATTATAATCATAAAAGTGATTGAGATATGTAATCTTATACCGTCGACCCTGGGACGCTTTGTCTGTCTTAAAATTTTATTATGGGTTGGCCTGTTTCAGCCCAAGGCAGGGTAGCCATCGAACACGTGTTTTATTGCAGCAATGAAACACGTGTTCCTGTTTTTGGTTCATCTTTTGCTGATTTGTGAAAAAAAATGTTCATTACTGTTGTGAACAGTAATGAACATATTCCAGAGACCAGTTCATTTGCCCTCTGTGTCTTTCACTTATAAATTTAAACAGAAAAATATATTTTTAAAAAGTGTATGTAATTTAATATTATTTTACTTGTTAGTTTTATGATTAAATGGAGAGAAGAGGCTAGGAATAAGAAAAGTCTCATTGACTATGTTATTTTTGATAGTGATGTTTTCTCCCTGGTGCAAGACACCAGAGTGTACAGGGGATTTGAAATTGGAAGTGATCACTATTTAGTCTTGAGCAGGATAAAATTTAATTTCATATTGAAAAGAATAACATGTAAGAAAGTTTTAAAGCGAATAAAAGTTGATTTTTATTCGCTTTAAAGACTAAAATTCACTTTATAGACTAAAATACAGAAAGATTATTGAAAAGAAAATGAAGGAGTTTGAGAACAGGAATCAAACCTTGGAGATTCAGTGGCAAAAACTCTGAAGAAAACATTGATTGATTCTGCCAGAGAGGCATGTGGTGAGGTTGTGTGCAAGGATAAAAAAATCAGAACTCCCTGGTGGACACAGGAAGTTAAAGAGGCAGTGAAGGAAAAGAAGAAAGCATATCAAAAGTTCCTGGCAAATAAGTCAGCTTTTACTCTTACAGAATACAGAGACAAATGTAAGAAAGCTAAACAGTGTGTAAAACTAGCTAAACAAAAGTCATGGGAGGACTTTGGCAAGAATATAGAAAATAAATATCAAGAAGGTGGCAAAATATTCTGGAGGTTGTTGAAGAAGCTTCGGAATGGAGGAAAGAGTGCTGTAAAAGGAGTTAGTGATGATAAAGGTGACATGAAAACAGGAGAAAAAGATATCCTTGAAGTATGGAGTAATTACTTTGAAAAACTGCTAAATGAAACAAGCAGTGATGACAGCACAGTGGTAAAAAACACTGACCAGGCATGCAGTCAGGAATACATATCCATACTTGAAGTAGAAAAAGCCATCAAAGGCTTGAAATGTGGAAAGGCAGCAGGAGTAGATGATATTCGACCAGAAATGCTGACGTATGGTGGTATAAGAGTCTTACAGTGGCTGCACTGCATAGTTCAGAAAGCCTGGACAGAGGGACGAATTTCCGATGATTGGAGTAGAGCTCTCATAGTACCCATATATAAAAAGGGAAATAAAACTAAATGCGAGAATTACAGAGGTATTTCCCTACTGAGTGTTCCTGGCAAGATCTATGCAAGTATACTTGAGAAACGGTTGAGAAGAATTGTGGAAGAAAAGCTTGGTGAAGAACAAGCTGGATTCAGGCCAAATAGAGGCTGTCAGGATCAGATCTTCACTTTACGACAAATAGTCGAGAAAACATGGGAATATAACAAAGATCTGTATTTAAGTTTTGTCGATTTGGAAAAGGCATATGACAAGGTGCCAAGAGAGAAGCTATTCAATACGCTGCAGTTATATGGTGTCAATGGGGCATTATATCAAGTGATACTTAGTCTTTATTTGAGTTGTAAGTCAGCAGTTAGAATTGAAGGAAGTACAGGAAGATGGTTTAATGTTAAATCTGGCGTGAGACAAGGATGTACATTATCCCCTCTGTTATTCATTATCTATATGGATCACATTATGAAGGAAAGTGGTATTAAACCTGATATCAAAATTGGAAATGTTAATGTCAGCTCTTTGCTTTATGCGGATGATGTTATACTTCTAAATAAATCCACTACAAGTCTGCAAGGTTCTCTGTCTAAATTGAATAGCTGTTGTAATAGATATGGTATGAAGGTCAGCAATAAAAAGACAAAGACAATGAAAATAGGCAGAATCATTGAAAATGTCAACTGTGTTGTGAATGGAGAACCTGTGGAACAAGTAAAACATTTCAGCTACTTAGGCACGATTTTTACTGAAGATGGTAAATTAAATATAGAAATAGACAACAGAATCAGCAAAGCTGGTATGGTGGGAAGTCAATTGAATAAATTCATATGGAATAAGAGAGAAATTAGTCGGAACACTAAATTAGCTGTATACAAGACAGTGTTCAAAGCAGTTTTAACTTATGGATCTGAGAGCTGGGTCAGAAGTAAAACACTTGACCAAAGACTAGACACCGCAGATATGAGAGTCCTGAGAAAGATTAGTGGCATCAATGGCAATATCATATTAAAAATGAGGATATTAGGAAAGAACTTGACATTGTCAGCATCCAGGAATGCATTAGCAGAGCTAATCTCAGGTGGTATGGTCACTTAAATAGAATGGGAGAAGAAAGATTAGCAAAACAAGTGTTCTCTGCCAAGTTGGCAGGAAAACGACCCAGAGGAAGACCAAGATATAGGTGGATCGATACGGTACAAAGTGCCTTAGACGATAGAAATATAAGATCTGATAATGTTGGAGTCTTGACAAGTAACAGACTGATTTGGAGGAAAATTGTAGATAGGAAATTAGTAATGATGTAATTTTTTCATGTAGTACTGTCATATCCTGTACACCCCTTGAGTGTACATGGCAGGAATTTGATGATGATGATGATGAGTTTTATGATTTTGCTTTTAAACTAAAATAATTTGATTTTGGTTTTAATTAATTACTTGATATTTTAATAAAATATGCAGGTCAATTTTTTTTATATATGAAATTGCTAAAAACTGTTAATTCTGAATACTTTTTTTTTCCCAAGAATTAATGATCATTAAAATCTATGTAAAATGAAAATATTGTATTTATAGTTTACATCGACAAATAATTACATAAAAAAATGCTAAAAGATGTTTATTGATGTAATTACATAATTAAATCAATAATTATAAAAATTTATTGATGTAATTATTTGTCTCCAAGCTTTGCCTCTCCCCCCCCCCCCCCCCCCGGAAAATTTTCTATGCCTATGCATATAGTCAAATTGACGTGAAATTTGTGACGTGGTGTGAAAAAAAATGGGCATGTAATGCCACTGCTTAGTATCCCATAATTCCAAGCACATATCCTCACATAATGCTATACATTATGGGAAGGGTCACCACCCAGACCAGTTTCAACCTCTATTGAGGTCTCGTCAGTGGGAGCCAGACCCAGAGGTGATACTAAGGTTATAGTAAAGTTGCCGAAGCCATATTTTCATATGCATGTTTGCTTAGACTTGGATAAAGTATTAGACCAAGTATATAATTTCTTGGGATCTTTAATTTATAGTATAGCCAAGTGGAAAAACATCCAACTATCTCTAATCCAGAGTATTTTAATAAGGTGCAACACCTTTTGGCTACTCGTATATGAAAATATGACTTCAGCATTTCTTCAACCTTAGTATCAACTCTGGGTCTTGCTCGCACTGACAAGACCTCAGTAAAGGTCAAAACCGATTTGAGTAGTGACCCTTCCTATAATTCATTATACATACCCATAAGGATATGCTTTGCATTATGGGATACTAAGGCAAGTGATGTGAAGTCATTAGCTTCTATATACGAGTTGCCCCATTCCTGATATTTCAGGCTAAACTTTGTTTGCTTACACATGGATAAAGGATTAAACCAAGTATATAATTTCTTGATATCTTTAATTTATCGCAAATTGGTATCTCCAAACCTTTTGACTGAATCCTGCACAAAGGCCTACTAAGCAAGCATCCATCGTTTGGTCTGTCCCATCACTACTACATTTAAATTGCCAGCTTTCTGACTGGATGCACGTTATGTGTGATTGTGGATAGTTCCTTATTCTCTCACTGATGTTGGGATTCTACAAGGTTTTGTTTTCTCACCAACCATCTTCCTTCTGTACATCAACAACCTACTTCACAGTTGATCTCCAACTCAATACATAATTTTACAGATGACAGCACATTGCATTTCTTTTATTTTACAAACCTTACTCTACACAAAATCACCTCAATTTACAGAACATCAACCATCACTACCCTCAATCCTGATTTTCAAGCCATCCTCCAATGGGGCTCAAGTAATCTTTTCAGTTTTAGTGCAAGCAAAACCAAGGTCTGCCTTATTTCCTACAAAAAAAAAAAGAACCTTTTTTTTTTTTCAGTATATCTTGACAACACTCAAATCCCTTGACAACATGAATTTCTCTTCTTGGAACCACCCTGACATCAACTCTCTTCACTCGAAAATTTATCTCACCTCTGAACAGCTGATTAACCTGGGATTTTTAGACCAATATTATTATTGTTAAGATTAGGGTAGTTGATTAGAATTTTCCAGGCCTCTTTAAATTTGTGCTCATACTATGTTTTGGTGTGATATAATGAACAGGTACCTTTCCAGTCAATTCTATGGAGTATTCAGGGAATGATCAGAAAGGCCAGATTTACCATGTCATGTATATTCCTTTTTTTAATAGAATTTTTCAATTTTTTCACCAGAAATCTGGCCAAATCATTATCACTTTGGCATACTGTTTGAAATGTAATGTATCTTGTCCCTGTGTTTATATTCTCACACACACTTCAGATTGACCTTAATCTGAGGGTCTAAATGTTGAGAAATTAACATACTGTATATGTCAGCATATAAGACGACTCTCAAATACTACAGAAAATCTCTCGAAATCATGGGTTGTCTTATACAGAGAGTATAAAAAGGGAAGCTTAATTTCTTGGATGAACATTTAGGTGGTTACAATACATCGTTATATAAGAAAATAGGCAGTGTTTATAAACAAATCAAATTAATTTTTTGTTACATAAATTTATTTAAAATATCACAATAGATGTAAGTCTTAAAAAACAAATAATAATAATTAACTCAATTTTCATGTTAATTTTCTTCATCTGTTGAAAATAGTTCTTCAGATTCATTGTTTAAATGATCGTCATATGGATCCCAGTTCAAATCTGGTGAATTGATTTCATCGTCAGCGTCCCACAACAGATCATCTTCCGTACCATCCATAAGATTAGAGATAACACACTTTTTAAATGCTTTTATTGCAGTCTCTACTTTTACTTTATTCCATGCTTTGATCACAAAATTGCACAACATATCAAGTGATGCAGCGTGCATAGATCCACTGTTTGTAAATGATTTTTTACCAGTCAACATCCAATTATTCCACTCTTCTCGCATGTGATCTTTAAATTCAAGCAGAAGCCTAGTGGTTGCAATATAGAAGTTAAACCACCTGGTATAACAGCAATTTTTGTGCTATTTTTTTCTAGAAGACTTAGTATTCTCAGTTAAATGACTACGAAACATATCCCATATTAATAAACTGCGTTTCTTCATTATACTGCCTGGTCGCATGTTCCACACATTATTTATCCATAATTTCACATCATTTTCGTCCATCCATCCTTTTTCATGAAAATGTACAAAAACACCTGAAGGAAATTTTATCTTAGGTTTAGTTTTACATTTGAAGATGAACATTTAACTTGGTTCCATCAGCCAAACATGATAACATAACCGTAAACCTTATTTTTTCATGATCTGTACTTCGAACTAGCACACTCTTACTATCTTTAGACTCCACTGTTTTATTGCTTATCATATCAAAGGAGTTTCATCAATATTTGACATTAGAAATTTATGGTCTTGTCTCAACTGAATAATAAATTTATGGAAACTGGGAAGTTCGTGGTCAAGATCTGCTTAGTTTTTGAGCAATTTTTGTTTTTTGTCGTATTACCAGATTTTGTCTCTTCATAAAACGATTACACCATCCTGAAGTAGCTTGAAATTCTATATGTTCATCCAGATTCAATCTTGACCATTTTAGTGCATATGCTCTAATCATATTTCTTGTAACAAGATAACCATTCTTCCTTTGTTCGAATACCATTCTGCAACGTGATTTTCCAGTTGCGACCATCGGGTGATCCCCATTCTCATCGCACATTTTTTCTTTGGCAATTTTTTAAAAATATCTTTCTTCCTCCATTCTCTTACCTTCTTCTCAGTTATGTCAAACTTTCTTGCAGCAACGTAATTATTAGTTTGCTTTGCCATTTTAAATAGAGTTTCATGCTTTCTTCGTTTTGTTGCTGGTTCCATGATTTTAAATGATACAATTTTAATAATTCTAAAATTTTTAAAAATGCAAACTTAATAATTAATTAAAATTGGGGCTAATTACTTTAAATTAGGATAAATACTAAATCTATGCTATGCAAAAAAATAACGGATATGCATAGATATAAAAATAATGGATATAACAACAATACCTAACGTTGCATTAATACAAGAAAGAAGAAATTGGGGGGGGGGGGGTGTCTTATACAAACTACACGCACACGGCAATTATTCTTAACGTGGTTGTCTCCATAATTTATCGATACAAATACTGATCACTGTGTAACATTAAAGGAAACCATTATTTTCATTACCATAGGAAGTCTAAATTCTTTATAGTTTTCAATGATCTGGGGTAAAGTCTCTAATTTTTTATACCCTTGCCTTTCTTAAAGCCTGCTTGTTCTTCAGGCATCTGCCTCAGTACTGTTTAGAATGATCTTTAATAAAATTTTGCTTGAATGAGAGAGTAAACTAATAGTTCTATTGTTTTTGCAATCCTTCATATTTTCCTTTTTATATAGTGGTATGAAAACCAACTTCTTCCACTATCTAGCCCATGATCCCATTTCCTGTATCCTTGTAATTGATCTATGAAATACTCTCATCTCTTCCATCGCATGTGGCCTTAATTAACTCTGCTGGGATTCCATCTGCACCTGTGGCAGATGGAATCTTCTTATTGTTAAGATGGTGAATTTCACTTTCAACCTCATGCCTAAGTGGAGGTTCCAAACTCACTAGGAGATTCTAGATCAAAATTTTTCTTATCCTGTCTACTGTACAGGTTCTCACAGTACTCTTTTCATCTGTTTTTGATTTCCAGTTCTGTAAGCACTGCTCCATTCCTGTCTTTGATGACATTCAATTTGGACTTAAACTTGTGCTTTAGGTCACAATCCAAACAAAACATTTTTTATAATTGTGCCCCATCATCTAGAACTATCTCTTCATATTAATTAGCATGTCCATGTCTTTTCTGTAATCTCTCATATTCTTCAGTCCCTCTGTATCTTTGTTTCTCCAGCCACTTCCTTTTGATCAGACCCCATTTTGAATCTGATATCCAATGGTCTGTTTGATCTTCTAATTGGGTCTAGATACCTCTTGGCCATATCCTGACTCCTTCCCAAAGCATTTCTCAGTGAGCAGAACTCAGTGAGTTCTCACTAGTCTCCAAAAGACATGCAAACATTTTAATGTTTCTTCTGTAAACCCACTAGGAATTAATCTAATATCCAGTCTAGTGGGATGGGCCTGACTTTGGAAGGCTTTGGAGTCCCAGTCTTGCTTTGGCTCTTGCCAGTTGATGGTCTCTACCACCGTCATCTCCAGGACAAGTATGCACATTAAATAGGCCTGTCTTCTACTGTTGGAGAGCCAGGATGTAATCGGCCTGGTGCCTTGATCTATCTCTGTTAGATATCCAAGTGTAGGTCTGTTGTGGGTGTTTCTGGAAGCAAGTATTAGTAATAACTGATCTGTTAGCATGGACAAATTCCAACAGTCTTTCACCATGGGTGTTATACTTACCCAGACCAAACATTCCACACTCAGGCCTAACTCTTACTCGATCCCACTTTTGCATTAAATTCCCCTAAGATGAAAGTACATCCCTCCTTGGTAGGCAGTCCAGAACAGTCTGTAGGGTTTCGTAAAATTTCTCACTCTCTTCATTAGGCTTATCTGTGCTGAATGCCTAAACTATCCAAATCGACACATTAATAGGATGAGCCTTAAATCTGATACAAAGTATCCTGTCATTAATGGGATTATAACCAAGAGCTCTTGCCTGAACTTTCCCCACAGCTACCCCTTCATACTTTGAGTCACTTCCTGCATAAACAACTAGTTTACCATCCTGTCTTTTGAGATGACTTTCTTCATTCCGTCTTGTCTCTGCAATTCCCAGGATGTTAATCTCATACCTCTCCATCTCTTTGCAGACAATATGAAGAGTACCCATCTGTAGACAAAGTGCATTCCAGTGCCTGTGTAAAGATTATTGATGTGCCTTTAAGATTAATCCCATACCTTCTGTATGTCTCCTTCACAGTAACAAGACTTGTTTTGGAGACTGTGGGTCTTATTATTCTGCATGACAACCAATGGGTTGAGCATGAGATATGTTACAAGGCACAACTATATTAGCATTTTGGAGTGAAGTCACTGCAAGGAAAAAAAAAAGGGGGGGGGATTGCAGTTTCCACATATCTGGGGACTTTGATCTCAATTCATCCCACATTGGCCAAGTGGATTGGGACTTCAGCCTATTAGATAAGGCTACCTGGGAGAGAACACAGATCAATGTATAAGATGAAAAGAAATGGTAAAATAGGAAAGATTCATCTCTAGACCTCAAATACTCTAATACCATTGAGGGGAAGGAGCAAGAAGAAAAGAAAGGATAGGGACCAGTGTACAGATAATATAACAGATGTATATTACATAATGTAAGACATGCTTCAGCATCAGGTACCTTGGTTTTGCCACTCCCATTCTAAAGTGAGCCCTTGAGGATAAAAATAAAATCCTGTCAATAATCTAGACAACACTGCATGTGTGCTTCTTAAACCACCATCTTGGCATTGCTGCAATTTCATCATGCATTGCTCTTTGTGCAAGTTAGAGAAACATTCTACTGCTTTCTCTATCTTCCAGAGGCATTTCCAAACATAGAGCATTAGCACTCTTCTTTATACAAGGGTTGTTTGAAAAGTTTGGTAAATTTCCAGTAGACGATGACACAATTCATTCATTCATACCAGTGTCAGCATGTATCATTCTTTTCATGACCCCTGGAAAAATTTTAGCCATGTGCAACGCGTAGTTCTCATTTGTCAAACATTTAAAATGACCATATTCTCATTTTTCATAAAAATGGAGAAAACGAGTTTCGTTCAATAATAAAACACTTTTATTTGAAGAAGTGGATGGCCATGCAGATCCAAGCTGAGTTAGATGCAGTTCATGGGAACTCTGCACCAGTATTAAAGACTATGAGGGTTTGACAAGTTTGGTTAAAAAAAAAACTGTCTACACATTTTTTGGTCCAGTGAGTTTCCATTTTTCATCCCATCTAAAAAGTTGGATTTGTAAAATTGTGCAAAATTGTCATTGACAGCCTTGATGACATCCTCGTTCGAAGAAAATTTTTTCCCACCAAGCCAAATTTTTAAGTTTGAGAACAAGAAGTCACATGGGGCCAAGTCAGGAGAATACAGTGGATGTGGAACCAATTCGAACCTCAATTCATGCACTTTTGCCAATGTGTGGGACACTGCATTGTCATGATGAAAGAGCACTTTTTTATCCACCAATCTTGGCTGTTTTTTCTTCATTTCTTTTAAACGGTCCAACAATTATGCATAATAGACTTCTGTTATTGTCTTACCCCTTTTCCAAATAGTCTATCATGATAATTCCTTGGGAATCCCCAAAAACAGTGTCCATAGAGGCTTTGAAAACTGATTTTCTACACACATACATTGCACTCTCTCTCTCTCTCTGATCCAACATCTCTGCCATTAAAACTGAATGCTTCACTTAGCATGTGTTGGATCCTAAGCCATAATGGGATCAATGAAAATGAGGTTGTAGATGCCATCACCACAGTGAGGTCAGTTCATCCTTTAAGATATGTCTTTCACCTATAGTGATTACAGACAAATCATAAGATGAAAGCTAATATCCTAGTCGTAAAATGAGAAACAAATTACATCAGATAAAAACCTTTAATCAGCTGTGACAGTTCAATATATGCAGGATTCTTAGAAAGTTGTGCTTGCTCAGCTGTGGATAGGCCTCGATCCTGGTACATACTTCTGACTATTAAGGGACGATTGTGTGTGTGTGTGTGTGTGTGTGTGTGTGTGAGAGTGAGTGAGTGAGTATTATTGAATAGCTTCCACTTTTCATATTTTAGTATACTGTCCCCATTATTTTAATGAGTGCATCCACTATTTTACTGTTCTACATGGATTTTGTGCACTCGAGAAAATTTTATCAGATACACACACTACTTGAAAAAAAAAAGTGAATGGACACCCCCTTAGGCAAGGTGCATCATGCCATGTAATGACCCATGTATTTGTAGCATAATAAATTGGAAGAATATGATACTCTCAAGTCATTACAGCTCTGTCCTTGTAAAATGCCTGCAAGAAGAGAACTGATGGAGTTTGAAAAAAGTATTGTGATAGGATGCTATGTTTCAAGCCTATCTGTTTTGGAAATTGTTGACAAATTGGGCCATCCCAGTGAACAATTAGTGCTACCATACTGAGGTGGAAGTGCAGGGAGTCAACTGCAAGTGCTACCTGCAGTGAGCAATCCACCACACTCACCAAATGTGACTATAGGGTACTATGAAGGATAATATGTAAAAACCACCATTTGTCGGCTGACATGTTGAGTGCAGGGTTCCAGGGCATCAACTGGAATGCATCTGCACAAAAACATTCAGAACCAAGGCTCACAATATCGGTTTCCATATGCAATATGCAAACTCCACATTACCCAAACCAATATGCCTCATCATCATCTTCAGTGTTGCAAAGAGTGTGTACAGTGGAACATGGAAGCTTATAAAGTTATTATGTAGTGACAAATCATGTTACACCCTTACAGAACAGATGGACTGGTTTAGATATGGCAGTTGCCTGGTGAACATCTTCCAAGAGTGCATAACTCCAGCTATGAAATTCGGAGGTGGCAGCATGATGGTATCATACTCGAGTAACATTTGCTGAATCTCTCTCTTCAACATCTGATGGATTATCCAATCAATATATTTTTCCAGCCATTTTCAATGGTAAATAAAAAAAAAAAAAAAAAAACTAAACCAATATTATACTGACATTGGAGTTTGCAGTATCTCTCAGATACAATTTACTGTCAAATATCACACACCTTTACATAACACTTGTTAAACCAAAACTCACCACATAAACAGTGTGGAATATCACTCATAATATATGCACGCACAGCTAGTCATGACCTCCAAGCTATACACCAGATATGTGTAAGAATATTTATATTAAATAATTTTTTGTATCTCAGCTGTGACCTCCGCAGGGTTAATATAATTATATTTTATATTAAATGTAAATTTCCCTTTAGTTGGGTCGGCTCCATCATTCAATAAGCTCTCCTTTTTCAATCAGTACTTATTTTCTTTTTTTTCCTGACCCCCATGGAATCACAGGACTTAGAGCAGGAAATTTTTTTTTAAAATACTTTTAAGTCTATTTCACAAATCAGTGAGCCTCCGTAGTTCAGTCAATATAGATGAAGTCTTTTGGTCAGAAAGACCTGGGTTCGATTCCAGTGAGGAACTTTTATTTGATCTCTTTCGACAAAACATGAGTTAGCCGGTCTCATGCAGAGGTAGGGGAAAAAAAAAACTAGCCCTGTGAACACACATGGATTACAGTCATGAATCCATCCCCCACCATCTAGCCATATGCTGATCCTGAGCCCAGATAAAATTGGGGGAGGGAAGTGGTGAACTACCCCATAAAAATCTCACCTAGAACACTTTGTGAGCAATGCCTACAAAGTCACCTAGGATCGGGGAAACGATTAAAAGGGAAACCATCCATCCATACAAATCAATAAATATCTTAATTTGTTTTGTCCATCCATCTGTATATAAGTTGTTTCTGGAATATGGCTGAACAGATTATATTAAAATTCACTATTTATAATCCTTACAAAAATTTTGAGGCCATCTTAGCTTTCATTTCAATCAAACCATTTGCCAGAGCTAAATGGTCCCAAATTGTATGTTGGATTGATGCTTGGGGGAATTGAATAACACTTGGCATTTAGATATATGCTAGAATACATCCATATGCTTCACTTTTGCTTTCCATTACATTATTATTGTTGTCAAAATCTTGCAAAACAGTTCAAACCATAAGAAATTTAGTACTTAGGAACTCTTAAAATTTTTCAGATTGTTTCAGTTCTTTTATGGTAATAATCTCATACATGTAGTTGTTCATCCTATATTACAGAGTTTCCCAAATTTTTACTATGACAGAACACTTCACAAATCCTGAAATTTTGATGGAACACCTTGGTTAGAGTGGAGTATCATCGGTCTCATATCCAATGTAAAGCTAACCACACAGTACTGCCGAAGCAGGCTGTATCGTATCACAAAAATGAGACAGCACAAATGGCATGCTGGGCTGCATTGCATCGCATCTACCCTACTTGTGACCGCATGTTTCCTAGAATACGAGTAGATTCTTCCCTACTTCATTCGCGCTCTGAGGTGTCGACAACCACTGGCGGTTGTCAGCGCACGCTGACCTTAATACCACAATTCACATGCAGAATATGTAGTGCCTGATTTTGAAACATGTTTGAACTTGTCGCAGCATTTAAAACCATTCCAGGCTCATATTAATTTTGATAATTTTTCACAGAACACTTATTCACTTTCTGCGGAACACAGTTTGGGAAACCCTGCTATATTACGTTAATACTGTGAATGAGTAAAAAATGTTCCACAGAAACTAGAAACTTATTAACATTGTGTTGAACTGTGGTGTGTTAATAGATTTAGAGATAGGATGATCATCTATGCTAATTATTCTGATGAACAGTAATGATATGAAAAAAAAAAAAAAAAAAAAAATTCTAAGAGCAAAATCTGAATGTGTGTGAAAGAGCATAGAGAGAGACTGGTGACAGATTAATCAACCTAATTGCCCTCTTATGTGTACTGTAAAGTATTTCCAAGGAGTCTTAGGGCCACCACTCCAAATATGCAAACAGCATTCACTCTTTCAGTCTGCACAGAATTAGTAGCTGTTGAGAGGTAAAGTATCAGTAACACTGTGTGCAAAAGTGAACCCAGTTTCTTGAATTCTGAGGAGATGATAGTTGTGATATGTTAATGCAAAAAACATTCGAGGTAAGGGTAGTTATCCCACGAAGGCTACATCTTATCCAGATTTGGATGTCGTCAAAATCAAGACTAAGATGTTTTTCTGAGAGATAAGATGAGTTATCAGAAAGCCATCAGAAGTAGTTCAGCAATCAGAATTTAATACTGCAGTAGCTGATATTCCAAAATTTTGATGATTTATTTAGTGTATGATCATCATTAGCAGAACTTTATAAAGTTCTGCTAATGATGATCATACACTATGCTTTATAGTCAACTGAAAAGGGTCAAAATATATTATTAAGAGCAAGTCCCTGACTCTAGAGTCAGGGACTCATCGAGGGAGGATACATACTACAGGCACCAGCTATCATACTTATTCTTGAATTCATTGACGCTGTTTGCACTCACAATGTCCAATGGCAATCCATTCCAATCACGCACCACATTATGAGAGAAAAATCTAGCCCTCGCCCCCTTCTTAGCAACATTCATTCTCAGCTTCTAAGGATGCCCTTTTGTCCTTACCCCATCCTCCATAAATTGAAAAATTCCATCAATTGAAATCCTGTGTGACCCTTCCAGAAGTTTGTAAGTCTCAATCATATCATCCCTCTTTCTCCTGTTTGCTGGTGTCTACAGTCTACTAATTCTCCATCTGTCTTCATAATCAGTATTCCACAATCCCGATATCATTTTTAACACTATCCTTTGTACTCTCTCCAATATCAGAATCACAACAGAAGCCAGGAGACCAAATCTGTGTGCAATAGTCCAAGTGAGACCTTATGAAAGCCTTGTAAAGAGGCAAAATGGCTTCCTTACCTTTACATGTCAAGGTTAGTTACAACATTGCAATTATTCTCTGAGTTGTATTTAGAATCTTTGCTACATGGCTTCTGAACTTCAGCTTCCTGTTTACTAACACTGCAAGATCCCTAGCTTCAGTTTCTTCAAGAATAATTCCACCAATATAATACAACATTGGATACCTAATTATGCCGAAGTGAATGACTTAACATTTACTGACATTGAACTGACATCCATTTTCCCATGCCCACAATCCCTGCCTATTCAAATCATTCTGCAAGTACTGCATATCAGCAGCATTCCTGATTACTCTACCTATCTTTGCATCATCCACGCGGTTAGCCTAGTGGCTGTGCACTTCGCAACCATCTGCCTGGGGAAGGAGTGTCCTAGGTTCGATTCCTGTCGGAGACGTGAGGAGCCAAAGGATCTTCCTCAGCCATAGCCAAGTTAGCCAGTCTTGGGCGTGGACAGCAGAGTTTTTTCCACAGTTTATCTTGGGGTTTTTCATCCCGCAAACAGGCAAACCGGACCCATGAACATACAGGATACAGCCATAGGACATATAGACGAAGACAGAAGAGGGGATGGGCATCATCTGTCTTAATTCATCGCCATTAGACATTCATGGCTCGGCTATGAGTGATCCAGCAGTCCATTAAGGACTATGGAAGAGGATAGGATCTTTGCATCATCAACAAAAGATGTATGTTGCTTGTCAAATCCTTCCCAATATCATTAATGTATAGATTGAATAACAGTGGACCAAGCACTGATTCTTGTGGTACACAACTGGTTACCTTGCAGACTCACATCCCTTGTATACCACTTTTTGATATGTCAGTCAGCCATCCTCTTATCCATGCTAATATTCTATAATCGAAACCCATATTCTCTAATTTATGCAACAGTCTACCATGCTGTATTCTGTCAAAAGCCTTAGCAGAATCCAAGAGTATCATGGTGTATCCATTCCCCTTGTCTAATTCAACAGTAACATTGTTATAGAATGTGAGCAAGTTGCTAAAACATGACCTTCCTTTAGTAAACCCATGTTGCTCATTGCAAAGTAGAAATTCACTGTCAACCCATTTCTGAATGCAAGCCCTAACCAATTTTTCCAAAATCTTAACCACCACTCCTGAGATACTGATTGGCCGATAGTTGGATACATCAGTCTTTGCACCAAACTTGTGCAATGGAATTACCATACATTCTTTCCATTCCTACAGAATCTTCCCTGTTCTGAGACTCATATACAAGAGAATAAGTGAGAAAAACAAACATTGTGGAATGCCAATAACCTAGTTGGCACAGTCGTTTATGTACCTACTACGGACAGTGAATGCTTGTGATATTGGTGGTTGAATGAATTTCATTGCACATTGTGAGATGACCACCTCACTTATTGGAGGCCAGAAGCAGCTTGAAAAATGTTCTATGCTTGGTCTTTGGAGTGAGATTTCTGCCCTATGTAACAAAAAATATATAAAATAGGCAAAAAAAAATGTATGATAAAAAGCCTTAGCCCACCCAATGTACTACCATACTATGTTTATAGCATTTCATGAATAGGAGACACATTATAAAAAATAAAAATATATGTAGTTTATCTAGCAAATAAATCTAGTTTAAAAACAGGCAGCTCAGTTTCAGAGATCAGAAAGACAGGTGCTATATGATAGGAAGTTACGTATACGCCTTTATGCTACACCTGATGCAGTGCATTAGTTTGAGAACAACCACTTGAAATTCTCCAAGCATTTTCATGACATATCTTAAAAAAAAAAAGTGGAAAGGGGGATTGTTACTTTTTTTTAATCTATTTAATAATTAAAAGT
This sequence comes from Typopeltis vanoorti, assembly GCF_054136105.1. NCBI lineage: Eukaryota > Metazoa > Arthropoda > Arachnida > Uropygi > Thelyphonidae > Typopeltis > Typopeltis vanoorti. The sequence goes on along the minus strand of NC_143567.1, from coordinate 10,709,145 downwards.
TTTTTTAGGTGACATAGAAGCTCAGAGTTAATTGTTTTCTTAATTACTTCAGAAAAGTATTGAAGTTTCCAGGCTGCAGAATGGAAAACAGTGGAATTTAGAAATGCCATTTAAACCAGGAGTTCTGATGTCCAGTTTGGATATTATTATTACGGATATCTCCATGGAGTCAGTAGACTCATCGTGGGAGACCCAAAATATTAAATATATATATCATATCTCTTCTTGAATTCATTTACAGATGAACTCGCAACTGAGTCAGGCAATGCATTCTGCTCATTCACCACCCTCCAGGCAAAAAACCTCATTCTCATAGTTGAAATATTTATCCTGCATCAGCCTTATAAAAACCTTTTAGTAATTTAAATGTTTCTATCATATCCCCTCTTCTCCACCTATCAACCAACCTCCGCAATCCACAAGCTATGGAGCATTTTTTACATAACTCACCGACTTAGTCACTCTCCTCTGAACCCTCTCCACAACTTCATCTCCAAGGAATCCAGATGACCAGACTTGAGCACAGTAATCCAAATGTGGAAGTATCAATGCCTTATAAAGGGGAATAATAGCCTCTTTATCTCTGGGTATTAGTGTGTTCTTCAATAACCAAGTAATCCTATGTGCAATCTTGGACACATTAGCATGTGTCCTTTGAACTTCATCTCCCTATTCACCAACACCCCAAGTCCCTAGCCTCATCAATCTCTTTGAATACCGTTCCATCAATGTGATACACAGCTGGTAATCTTTTAATCCCAAAATGCATAACTTTACACTTTTCCACATTGAACTGACATCCACTACCTTTTTCCCATTATGCCAGTTTATTTGAATCATCCTGCAAACTCTCAACATCTGCTTGATTTTTTATTGCACTATCCAACTTTGCATCATCAGCAAACAGCTAAATATCTCCCTTCAAGCCATTTCCTATATCATTTATGTACAAATTAAACAATAACAGCCCAAGTACAGAGCCCTGTGGCACACCACTGGTCACCTGCCTCATCCTAGACTCTGTTCCATACACCACTTTCTAGTATCTCTCCCTGAGCCATTCTCTTATCCATATAAACCAGATTAGCATCCATCCCCATCTGTTCTAATTTGCACAACAGTATTCCATGGGGTATCCTGTCAAAAGTCTTAGCAAAATCCAGAAGTACCACTGTGTAGCCATTTCCTTTGTCCAACTCAGATGTCATTCTATTATAAAAAATTAATAAATTGCTAAGGCAGGATCGACCTTTAACAAAACCATGTTGGCCCCTATAGAGTATCATATTCTGATCCACCCATTCTTGAATTTTGTCTTTAACCAACTTTTACCACCACACCAGAGATAGTGATTGGTCTGTAATTAACTACCGCAGTCTTAGAGCCACCTTTATGCAAAGGAACCACTTTGCCTTCCTTCCACTCCCTATGGACTATACCAGAGTTCAAACTTAAGTTCAATAACCAAGTAAGAGGCATTGACAATTCCTTTGCTGATACTCCATCTAAACCTACAGCATTGTTTGCATTTAAATTCTGTAATATACTAAGTACCTCTGATTTATTAACTTCAATTCCCACATTAGTTATTGCTACTAGTACAGAGATATCCTCACTTGGGTGATAGACTTGTGAAAAGTGATCACTCAGTAACTGTACTATTACATCTGAATTGGTCACTTCAATACCATCAGCACCCACTAAAGTTATCCTTCCAAAGTCATTCTTCCTTTTACTTGCCACATAGCAGAAGAACTCTTTGGGATTACCCTTGATCTCGTTGGCTAAGGTCTTCTCATAATCTGATTTAGCTTTTCTTACTATGCTAGTAATTCCTAGCTTGAGCCTTGTACTGGTGTACTCATGGGTGTACTGATTGCCTTTCTCCTTGAAAATTCTCTATAACATTTTCTTTTTTGCAGATCAAGCATGATACTACTACTCATCCATCTAATGCCTATCTTGTCTTCCTGACCATGGGAATACATTCTGATATTGTCTTCATCAGATATTCGCTGAATTTATCCCATGCACTGCTAACATCTTTCCCCTGTAATATGTTCTGCCATGGGACGGCTGTAAGCTCACTCCAAAGCTTGTTATAATTACCTAACCTGTAGTTCTATATATACCTCTTAAGAGAGAACTTAAGAACTCATTGCACTAATTTGCTGATTCATGAATTCAATATCATTCCTTGTACCCCCAGCAACCAACTGTATATTTGGTTGTATTGGTCACTATTTCACACCAGACCGCCTCAAATGAACTATCATTCACACATCTATCCTCTTGATATACTACTTTCTTTGGCTGCAACTCATCAGCTATCAACAACAGTACTCCTCTTCCCGTTATATCATCTCTGTCCTCCCTGAAAATACTGTACCCATCACATTCAATTCCAGTAACCACATCTTCTGCTGACAGCCAAGTTTCACTAATGCCTACAACTTTTGGTGAGATTGCTCTGACTAATTTCTGAAAATAAAATTCTTCCCTCTTATTTCGAATGCTTCTTGCATTAGTATACAAAAATTGCAGATTCCCTTTAGTTCTTGTGCCAGCTTTAGAACTGACTTTATCTTCTTTGGGACTGAACAACTGGGTTCTGTCCAATGTTTTGACTGCTGTTTGGATTCTGGTGTGTAATGGTGAATCCAAGTCTCATCCATAGTAATAAATCGATGCACAAAATCAGTTTTATTCTTGTTAAAATTCTCCAAGCACTGTTCAGAGATTTTCATGCAAGTGTGTTTTTGATCTGCTGTGAGCAAGCGCACCCATCTTGTGCAAAGCTTTTTCATTTGCAATTCTTCATGCAATATATATCCTACACATTCATTTGAAATGCCTATGGTCTCAGCAATTTCATGCACTTTGACTCTCCAGTCATCCAATACCATATCGTGCACTTGATCAATGATTTCTGGTGGTGTTACACTTTTTGGACGTTCTTCACATAGATCATTTTCAAGGCTGGTAAACATGGCAGCCCATCTCTTAATTGTCAAAAACAAAGGAGAAGAGTGCCCACAGACTTATGAACTTCGAATGAATTTCTTTTGGTATTAAACCTTCTTTTACGAAGAATTTTATAACCGCACAATACTCAATTTTATCCATTTCAAAGGGATAAAGACAACACTTTTACTTCAGACAGCTGTATAAAACAAACTACTCGATAGAATGACTTGCAACTTCACATGGATGCACCAACTTAGAGAAAAAAAAAATCGTCCAAGTGTTGCCATTTATGGTCGAGGCTGAGAAATTTTCAGACCATCCTCGTAAAGGTGTCTGTCCATTTTTCATGGTATTATATAACTTACACTGCGTGTTTTCTCTTAATTTCCTGGATGTGTTTTTTTTTAATTGTGTGGTGTTTTGCATTTTTTTTTAGGTGTTTTTTTTTTTTTTTCCTTGAAATTTTCTGTTTCCTTATGTGCATAGATGTTTTATCATCAACTTAGTGTGGTATCATATGGCTGAAGTCAGTGGATGTAGCATCAATCATGAGTGTTATACAGATTCTTTAATTCTCAGTTATCAGAGAGACACCAATCTCCAAAACTTGTACAAGTATATTACAAGGTCCAGTCACAGTAGTTATTTCCAGGCAATGATGTAGTGACGGTTGTCGGCAATTTTATAACATTCATGTTGCAAGTTTGCTACCATGTGAGTACAAAGATGTTTCATATAAAAAAAGAAATTGTTTTGAATATTTAGTTTCATATTATAGAAGTGCACTGATATTTTATTTAAATGTTTAAAATTCATGTAGAAAAATGGACACATACCTTATGGCTCTATCATTAAGGCAAACAGCAAGTATCATGGCCTAGAAGGCAATAATAGTTAGGGACCACAAGAACACTTTTATGGCATTTTTCACTTTAGAGTAGCATTGTGTGGACAGAACTTTAGTTAGAAGTTATTGATAGTTTATTATATTGGCATTTGCTAATGAGGTTGAACTATATATAGAATTACCAATTTGTGCATGCCTTAGCAACTAAATATCAATTTATTGTTTATGAATTACAGGAGAGTTTGTTAATGCTACCACCTTATCAACAGCTGTTTATCATTCACATATTTCCACTTTTGTAAAAATTTAGGCAGAAAACCATTTGATTTGGAACCACACTCAAGTGTTGGCTATAAACCTAATGTTTCAGGGATAGCTAAGCTCATAAATTTAACTTTCATTTAATGTGTTAAATCTTTAAATTGTTCGTTTCCTTCTGTTATGTATAGACTATTGTGCCCAAATTTGGTCATCTGGTTTTCAGAAGGACAAAGAGATGTTGAAAGGTTCCAAATGCGACTAATTAAGGTGTAGTTTCTAATCTGGAATGTCGAGTATGAGGAAAGATTGAGAAGATGTAATTTGCAGAGTTTGGTAGACAGTAGGAAGAGGGGAGATATGATAAAGACCTACAAGTTAGTAAGGGGTTATTATAGGATCAATGCTGGAGAAGTTCTATAAAAAAAAGTGGGAGATCAGGGGAGAACCAGAGGTCATCCCTGGAAACTGCATAAAGAGGGTGTGAGTAGGGGAGTGAGAAGCAGGTTTTTTTTGTGCAGAGTTGTAAATGATTGGAATGCCTTGCCTGAGAGTGTAGTGTCTGCAAGGAGTTTGAGTGTGTTTAAGACACGATATAATGAGCTGTGTGTGTGTGATAAAAGGACCTCCCAGATGAGTCTTTGACTCCATGAGGTCTTGGGGTAATAATAATAAAATGTTTGTCAAATTAAAATAGTAGACTACAATTTCATTCAGATTCATAAACTCTGAAACAAAGTAACAAAAGATAACTTTGAATACAAGTTGTATTCAAACCTGGTAAAAATTCCACATAGTTTAAAAAAAAAAAAGCTCTGCTAGTTTCACAGCTATCTATGAAAATTTTAGAATTAACTTTCAAATAGATCAAAACTTCGAACACATGTTTGGGTATATTCAGGCACTTGGTCTTGGGATTTTTTTTCTGAAGAAAATCTAACTTCCTTCAATTTTGTTGTTTACCAACATTATACCAATTATTCTAATACTACCAAATTCAAGCCAGTAACAGTAATAAATAATGATCTCTTTTTGGTGTATTGTTTTTTATTTTATTTATTTATTTTTTTTTTAGCAAGGGTGCACTGAGATGGATTGAACTTCTTTTTATGGAGAATCAGTCAAGAAATTGGGAGATTATTGTTTCTCCTATACTGTAACTTTTTTTTTTTTCCAATCTTGATTAGAATTCAAGTAGATAGCAGATGAATAAATTTCAAATATTGTCCATGTATTTTAGCAAACCATTAAAGTTTGATGAATTTTTTTTTTAATTTAAGTATAGTCTTTGTAAAATAAAATAATATATAATATAGCAAGTTTACAGCTTAATTAACAGACAAAGATGTGAATATTCTATGTATTAATATGTTTAAAAATACAGACCATTTACAATCATTGTGCCTCTGCGACAGTGATCATGAATGGTTTCAAGGACTCAGATAAGCAACTTATCTAAGTAATCTGGACTAGATAATTATGAAAATGGTAATTGTTGTAAGTGAATAGTCATAGCATATCTGTCAGTTTAATAAAACCTCGAATTTGTTTTCTTGACTGTATTTTGCAGAATGTAATATATTGAAAATATTCTTCTATAGGTAAGAGTTGAACGTGGGATGTCATGGGAAACAGCTTCTGATCTTCATGCTGAACTTAATGGTACAGATGAAGGTTTTTATTTATCAACACAGGTAATAATTAGCAATATTTATACCTAAATCATATGAATAAACCATTTCATGTTAGCTATTTTATAGTTAATTATTTATTTCATTACCTGTTATCTTTTAATTAAGATATGAGTAAATATTCTTTTCTATAACGGAAAACTTAAGTTTCAGTAGGTAATCTTCTACTGTTTTTCATATCCATTTGCATCGTATTATGTATCAAATGGTTTATGTGGAGACTAAGTGATAGACTTGAGCGAAACAGAAATTTCTCTCTCTCTGTGTGTGTGTAAAAAAATCTAAATACATACTTGATCATTTGGATAAATCCAGTATCTATAATAGCAAATTAAGCTGTCTCCTTGATATAGACATTGAGGAGATAGTTCAATACACTATTACAGCAAACAGTCATTATGCTTTAATACTTTCACGTAGACTTAATGTACTTTTTTTCCTTATATCTTCTTAGAGTCGCAATAACAAGAAAACTGCAATTTTAGCAGTATCAGACTCGGCCAGAAGAAACAAAGAAAAAAATGAAAAGGATCAACTTTTCAGAGTTTATCGTCCAAATACAGGACTCCAAGCTAAACAAGAATCACTAGGAGAGTTGAAATCTAAATACAAAAAAGTAAGCCAGTCATCCAAATTATTATTATTTTTTTTTTTTTTTTTAGTTACCTGTAATCTAAATTTTAATTTATGAAATACAAATGCTTTACATGCACTATAATAATAATTTTAGAATGATTAGTCTTATAACTCACACAGCAAAAATTGTGGCACAAATAATTTTGGAGAGAATTAAGAGTAAAATAGAAAAAGAAATGAATGAAGAACAGTTTGGTTTCTAAACCAACAGAGAAACTAGAGAGAGGCTATAACTTGTCTAAGAATTATTGGGGAGAAAAACACTAAACCATTGTGGAAAGGTGTTTTGGGGCTTTCTAGATTTTGAAAAGGCATTTGATACAGTGAAAAATAAAAGGCTTTTTAATATTCTAGAAGATATTGACTCTTATGATTTGGAAATCTTAAAAAGAATATATTGGACACAAACAGCATCAGTATGTGTAAATAGAGAGGAGTTAGACAAGGATGTAAGTTATCACCATTATTATTTAACCTTTATAGTGAACAGATGCTTAGAGAGGCACTTGAGGATGTAGAAGAAGGAATAAAAAATAAATGGAAGAATCATCAATAACTTAAGGTATGCAGATGATGTAGTGGTAATGGCAGAAAGCAAAAATGGATTACAACAAACTGTTCAAATAATTGAAAACTCCTGTAAATGCAAAGATAAGATGTAAGATGTGGAAAGATTTCAATATTTAGGTAAGTGGATCTGAGAGAAAGGAACTTCAGAGTTGGACATGAGAAATAGAATAGGTAAAGCTAAATCGGCATTTATGGAAATGAAGAGAATTTTAATAAATAAGAATATTAAAATAGGTGTGAGAATTGGAATACTTAAAGCAAGTCTGGAGTATTGCAAGTTATGGACACTCAAAAAGAGAGATATGGAAAGAATTAATACGTTGGAAATGTGGTGTTATAGAAGGATGGAAAAGATTAGCTATACAGAAAGAATATCAAATCAAGAAGTTTTAAGAAGAGTTGGGATAGAAAGAACACTGCTTAAGAACATTATGTAAAGAAAGACCAGATTTGCAGGACATCTGACAAGAACTATATTACATTACAAGGGAAAGGAAAGTTGAAGAGAAGATGTGGAAGGCCAATCAAAGAGTGGTTTAATGACATTGTGGAATGGACTGGTTTAAGAATAATAAATTTAGTTTAATCCTTTATCCAAGTGTGAGCCAAAATAATTAATTAATAATTAAGAATGACGGAGACAACAAACCGAGAGAAATGGAGAAGAGCTGCTCATCTGCTGCAACCCTCTTTTTAGAGGATATTACCGAACGCCGACGAAAGTATACTAGCCAAGCAATTGTACTCTGTGGTAATCCTCTTACCATTAATACACAAATAAAGTGTCTTCATTTTATTATCCCATAATGCACAGTTATAAAGGTACTTACTGTAACATGCAAACTTTTGTTTGCTTGTAAAAATTAAAACAAGTGTATAATTAGTCTAGTATAGTTTAGTTGGTAACCAAGCAAAAAAACTTTCTACAACTATACCTGATCTGGAGTCTTAATAATATTGATACATCATTTTGCTGCTATATGGAATATGACTTCTGCACTGATTTAGCTTTCAGTGTTCTGCATTGAGATTTCGCTACTTCCTCTGTGGTGGAAAAGAGCTGTCACTCTTAATCTTATAACTAGGAAAAACTGTATAATTCTCCATCCCTACCCCAAAATTTTATTCCTGATGAGCAATTTTAGATTCCATGAGAGGCACCCCACCAAACAAGTCCTTAGAGTTGTGTAGCATATGTCAGTAGGATACAGCTGGAGAAGTCCACTGTCAACACTTCTCCAGTTGTATCCTAGTACTAGTGGACAGAATCAAAGGAATAGAAATTGAGCAATAATGATTCTTGTAATATGAATAATTCATGATTTACATTCCTCTCAACATGCTGTCATTGTTCTTTATATTTAGAACTTGTAAAAAAACAGAACTCTAAAAAAGTACTATCTCTGCATGACATTCAAACCTTACCTAAAGCTGGCTACCCTCATCTGCTCTCCCAAGGATCCTCTACCTCCTCTCTCAGTTCCAGTTTACAAAATTCCTTGTTCCTACAACTTATCTTGTTATGGTCAAACTTGGAGAACCGCTAACATCCACCTAGAAGAACATAAAAATTACATATGTTGCCATAAGTGTGATGAGTCATGGCTTCTGACCATGCCTTGGATACCTTGCACAGAATCAAATGGGAAAAAAATTACTATGCTTCACCACAAAAAAATACAAATTTGAATACTTTTTTTTTTTACATCAGATATGGTTGTATTAAACTTCCCTAGATTTAGGAAACTAATTCTTAGACCTCCTGCCCAACACAGCTAAGGCTAGTCAACAGCACCCATAGAGGGTACCCCTCATAGGACTGTAAGCTTTCTAATCTACTCTTTTCCACTTATTGCTTGCACAAATTTGTGTGTTTTTGCAATGTTAATATTGTTTCCCTGACAATGTCACTGAGATGAAATACAGTAATGATTAAATGTATTATTTAAATGTGCTGTATTTATTCCATTAAACCTCATAATGAGAATAAGAGGATGTGCCTTATATTCAGAAGCTGTTACCATTGTTTCATTCAGGTGGGAGAAGGATCAGAAACATAAAAGGACAGAAATTTTACCTATCGGCCTTGACTCATCAGCAGAAAGAAACATTGTGTATTTAGTCCTTACAAAGTCTGCTTTAGGTTTGTTGAGTGTTATGAAGTTATTATACTGCATTTTTTACCTTGGACTCTTTTGGCAGCACATTTCTTGGAAAAATAAGGCTTTTGTGATTAGTGTGAAGCAGAGAATAAAGGCACTTTCAGTTGAGTAGAACGGGTGCTTTGATCACAAGAATGGAAGCAATAATCAGACCAGCACATAAAAAAGGCGTAGAAATCTCTTCAACTATCCCAGTTGGCACCACTATAATGTCATAGTTTGTTCACACAGATTGCCTGAGAGGAGAATGATCTGTGTAGAGGGAAAAAGCATGAAGGTCACATGTTTATTGTTAGAGGAGAGCCTAATGTCACTGATGTATTTGGAGCAATTGCTGACTAAGGAAAGGTCATCCAGAGTACTGGAAGAATACTGAGGATTATCTGATATTTTAATGGGGAGAATGATTTGTAGATTTGCATTTGATCATTACTGACAGCAAATAGTTCAACTTTCTCTACCAGTTTGGTCGATGGAGAAAGGAGTCAGTTGGAATTATGGATGTTGAAATTTATATGGAAGTTTTTCAGTTTTGGTAATTAGGAAAAGCAATCAAGGAAGAAAATGAAGGCAACAAAGTAAGGAAATCTTGAGCTTTTGCAGAATCAGTCTCATATAAAGGAGATTCCATCTCTAATAAGCTTTTCGTGGGATATCAGACATGACAAAAGGTGTTTTGTTCTTCTTATGGAAGGCATCATGAATAATATAATGTGGAATGTTCAGGTAAGCTATAGTCTTAGAGGATGCTAGATGAGGTTCAGTAATGAATAACAGATAGTGACTAATGGAAAACCCTTGGAAATTAAAATTTTATACTATACTTAAATTATATTCTTCATCATCCTGACATATACCCTCAGCAGGGGTATAGGGGTGTTATGATAGTACAACATGAGAAAGTTATATCATTACTAATTTCCTATCAACAATTTTCCTGCAAATTAGCCAGTTATCTGTCAACATTCTAATGTTATCAAATCTTATATTTCTGTTTTCTTAGGCACTGTTTAACTATATTCCTCTGAGCCTTTTTCCTCCTATCCTGACAAAGGTCATTTGTTTTACTAACCTTTCCCATTCTGTTTAAGTGTCCACACCACCTGAGATTAGTTCTGCTAACATATTCCTGAATGCTAATAATGTCCTCATTTTTAATATGATACTGCCATTGATGCCATCTGTTCACTTCCCTAATCTTTCTCAGAACTTGATCAAGTGTTTTATTTCTAATTCAGTTTCATAAGTTAAAACTGGTTTAAACACTCTTGTATACAGCTAGTTTAGTGTTTTGACTAATTTCTCTCTTATTCTTTATAAATTTATTCAGCTAACTACTCACCATACCAGCTTTGCTAATTCTGCTATTTCCATATTTAATTTGCCATCTTCATTAAAAATCATGCTTAAATAGCTGAAATGTTGTACTTGTTCTATTGGTTTTCCATTCAGGATGCAGTTGATGTTTTCACAGTGTTTTTCCTTACACTCAAGGTGCAGACTTATTTTTGCTTACACTAGAGTAAAATTCATATATATATATACAGGGTGTTCGGGATAAATTTGACAGTTTCGTAAGGAAAAAGAAAATCTTCTTTGTATCTATTAAATTTAATGAATTGACAAAAAAACATTACAGGCAGAGTTAATTACAATACTATCAACAAGATTTACTCAAAATAACCACCATTAGCATCGATCACAGCTTCAATTCTGCTTTGGAACCTCGAACAAGCTGATGCTACAGTCTCCCTGGGAAGGGCCGCAAAAACTGTTTTAATTTTATCCATTAACTGGGCTTTTGTATTACTGGAAGTGCGATTGGTGTCTTTTTCAACTGCGCCCCATACAAAATAATCCATGGGGTTAAGGTCTGGGGAGTTTGGAGGCCAAACATTTGGACTGGTGAAGTCGTAGAAATTTTCAGACAACCATTTTTGACTTTTCCCAGAGGTGTGGCAAGGGGCCGAATCCTGCTGCCATACATATGGCCTACCATTGGCTACCCTTGTTATCCAGGGCTTGACTACAGTTAGCAACTCCACGAACAAAGCCCGAATTCCAATGCCAGGGTTCTTCAACACCTGTTCCTGCAGATTTGCGAGGAATTCTGCTGTACGAACGCAATCAGATCGTCTGCTAGGGATCTTTCTTCTTGCTACATCCTCGTAGTCACCATTGCAAGTCTCTAGTTCATGCCTGATTGTTTTTACTGTATTCAGGGAGCATTGGGCAGCAGTCGTAATATCCTTATTTTGATGGCGGGCACGAATCATCATGATACAAGTTATTCTCTTCCATGATTCAGGTGGGTTCCAGCTATCCATCCTTTCTGACATCTTGTATATGAATGAAGAAGGGTCCAAACTTTTAAATGAAGAGAAGTGTGTGTTAATACATGCAACTTACGGAAAAATATAATTAATTATAAATATGTCAAATTTATCCCGAACACCCTGTATATATATATATATATATATATATGTTTGTTATGGTGCTGCATAATGTACAAGCAATAGGTGGGATTCAAATCCACAGCCTTGTTGGTTGGAGAGCAGATACACTAACCACTTGACCACCCTTAAAATTTTAATAACATCAGTGTACTCCTCTCAAGCAAAGGAAATTTAGAAATTATGATATTTTATTCAGCACGAATAATTGTAAAGTATTGCATTATAATAAATTAAATTATTAAATACATAGCAGTAAATACTAAAAACAATTAAATATGTTATAGATGCATGCATGATTGGTGAAACTATCTACTGAGAACCATTACAGTTTAAGATATGAACTATTTTCATTAAAAGTTAAAGTCAAACCACATAATTGGGATGATCATGTTGTCAATCAGAAGCATCCCTAATGAAGGTCAGTGATTAATTTTTTTTTTTTTTTATTATTGACAATGTGCAAAAAAAAATAAAAAATGAAATAAAATAGTACTACGTACCCCTAAAGACCTTTTTCACACCTCTGGTACATGAACCCCACTTTGGGAAACACTGTAATAAAGAAAAATAATAATAAACAAGAATGTAATTTGTCACATAAAACTTCTGTTGTAATACACTATTGGTACTCACTCTAGACAATAAAATATCAGGTAAAGTAATGGTTTACCTTAAAATTAATCATCAGATATGGTATAGTGCATAATTTAAGCTTATTTTATGTTGTTAGACATATCACATTGGTTCATTTTTATAGGATAAATTTCAGCCAGACCGTAGGTAAAATATATACTTTCTAAAGTACTGAAGGTGTGTGTGTGTGTGTGTATTTTTTTTTTTTTTTTTTTTTTTACTGGCACTTAATGCTTTATCGTCAACTTTGTTAGTCAATCTGTTGCATTTCCAACAACAAATGAGAGATTAATATTTGACATGATTTGGCTACAAATTACTTTTGATTGTTTTCACTGTTGGCACTGTTATTCAGTTTGAGATGTATTGTTTATATGCTGAAATGATTTCAATGATGTTATTTTCCTGGATGTAGATCTATTAATACATTCTTATACATGTTCTAATTTTGTTTAAACAGTCAAACAAAATTTTTTAAAAATTCTGTTTGACTTTAACAATGCACTGTATATAGTTTTATTTAACTGTTAACAGGTAGTGTTGCTAAATGTGCATACATTTATTTTTTCTGAAAAAAAAAAATTGCATAGGTTTCATCAGAAGAAGTGGAAGCTCACTGGAAGGAAAATTACACTGCTTCAGAAGATGTTTGTAGTCATGTTTATTGGTAAGTCTTTACCATTGCCCATTTTATGATTAAGATTATATGATGTTTTTACAGAGAAATTTCATCTAAATTTTTTTTCAGCTGGAAAGCAAGTTGGGTTATAATTCCATGTGAAAATTGGGTGTGGGAGGGGGAGGTAAATTTCTGTTTGTGACAAGAAGTTGCATGAGTTACATGCAAAACTGCCAGACGGTGGTAATACAGTAGGACGTTAACAAGGCAGTAGGGGAAAAAAAGATAAGTTTTCGATGCAATGTTAGTTTTTCAAAACTAACATTTTGTAGATGTTCTTTATTTAAGAGTGGCCAGACGTCGTCATCACTTGAAATCTCTTGGACATCATTTGTGTAATTCTCATTGCATACTTCGGTTGCTTTAGTTATCAAGACATCAGTAATAAGACCTTGCTTACCACTATGCTGCAATTTTTTATTAAGTTCATAATACGGAGCTAAACAAATATCCAATTGTCTCGTGAATTTTCTGGAGCACTCCATTGAGAGATCATTATCCATTTAAAGTAACTTTCTTGCAAGTTCAATCCGTCTGCTAATTTTTTTAAACCGAATTCTTTAACAGAACTTTCCTGCTATTTGGTTCGACGTGATCTATTAATTATACCAGTTCCTTCTCATTTAAATCTATTTCTCCAATTTCGTTTTCAACCATATTGCAAAGCGCTCTAAGTGGCCTTATATAAAATTAAATTTTTTACGTAAAAAAAAATCATTACATATTGTATGTAACTCAAAAAAAAGTACTCAGCTTGAGATTAATACACTTATGATTTTAATGCGCTTTCCTGGCAGAAAACAAAGACAATTTTCAACAATAAAAACTTTATACGCTAAACAATTGACATACATGTTTGCTGAAGGGTATTTCACCTAATATAAATTCGCTACTTATAACTATATGCGCGATATGGGCAGACGCAAATTTAACGAAGATAAAATTTGATTTTTAAGTTGCACGTTGAAAAATATATGAAAAGATAAAGGGTTACCACAGTTTGTAGACCATCTTTTATTGAAACCGCGTTATATCGAAACTGAAACCACATATAAGTACCGCATTATACGAGGGTTACCTGTAATTATTTCTAACACAGTTGTCTCCTTAATTTGTCTGAAATAAAGAATGATAATCAGTACTTACAATGTTAGTTATAAGGATAGAATGAAGGAATGCAGACTGCAAAGTTTGGCAGATATAAGCAGAGGTGATATGATTGAAACATTTAAACTGTTCAGAGGTAGTTACAGGATCGACACTGGGAGAGTTCTTTCATATGGTAGAACAAGCATTGGGTAGCAACGCCATCCCTGAAAGTTATGAATGGAAGTGGTGAGAGGATGAGGAGTAGTTTCTTTGCATTGAGGGTGGTTGAATCATGGAATGCATTGCCTGATGGAGTTGAGTGAATAGTGAATGAGTTTAATCAGTGGTGTGATTAGACTTTGTTGCCTAGGATGCACCTCCTGCAATGAGTCTTGCAATTCCATGAAAGTCCTGAATAATAATAATAACAATAAAGTCCTCCTGTGTTCTTAAAGTTACATGCTGCAGAGGCAAACAGCTTTAACAATTTCTACAGACCTTATCACAAAATTTTTATTATATGATAGCTAACTGGAGGCCAAGGACTCCGTAATACTGCATGAGCTATTGTGCTTCATTATACTATACATTACCAACTATGTTATATATTTGTCTATTGGGAGCAATAACCCTAACTAACCAACCTTCAGTTGAAAAAATGTCCATATATAACAATTCTTCTCATCATAACAAGAATTTAACCCAGATCTTTTCCAGTCAAAGAATATGTACTATTGTTCTTCTAACTGATAGAGAAGGAAAAGTACTTTATTTGTTGAAGTATCAACATAACAGATGTCTGGTAAACTTATTATGAAAGGATGTGCAGAAATAAATTTTACTATTGTGTTTTGGTGTATGTGTGTGAGTAACAGATATTCAAAGTTCATATTTAATTCAAATTTTTCATTACCAAAGGAGAAGACAGCAGGATTTTGCTGTCTCCATATATGCAGTATCAGTTGATATCATATTAGAAATAGTCTACAGCTCAGCTAAGCAAGAAAAGCACTTTAGCATTCAAAAGTAAACTGGATTTCTTTTGGTCTTAAAAATCTCACCATTTCCAAGAATCAAATAATGCAAAGCATGAAAATGGAAAGCACCTTTCACCCTTCCAAATCAAAGAATTTAAGATACCAAAGATTCCATATTTACTCAACATAGACAAGTAGCCATCTTAGTTCATTAGGTGCTGATAATTCCCTGTTGAAAAGATCTAATTGTTGAGTCCCATCTACAAAACAAAGAACCTTTACAAGAAATTTAACTGAATGTAAATTAGCATGTTTCATATGGATGACAGGATTTGTCATCCTGTAAAGCAGACAAACAAGCATAAGAATCTACACAAATGACAATCATAGCATACGATAGATTTCTATTTCTCATCCTGTAAAGCAGACAAACAAGCATGAGAATTGTAGCATACTATATAAATAAAATTAACTGCCCTATCTTAACAGTAGTTTCCACAAGCCAAGTCACATGGCCTTTCACAGCCATTAAATCTAACACACTAAGGAAAAGGTATAAAATTGGGGGGAAAATTCATGTTTAAAAAATACCTTTAATTTGATCCAAAATATCATTGAAGCTTCATTATAAAAAAACTCTTGATCACTCATATTACAATAATGCACTTCGCACACAAAGTTTCATTAAAACAGACTGCTGTTTTAATGAAACTTTGTAAGTAAAAAAAAAAGTAGATTTCCATTGTTGAGAATCTACTTTTTAGTAGATTCCCAACAATATGCTATCATTAAAAAGCCTTGCTAATCCATGTTCATTTCACTCTTCAAATTTTAGTGTGAGCTAGCATTTAGTAGCAGTAAAACAGGCAGGCAGCAAGTAAGGATGCTTCATTAATGAAATTAGGGAATTCAAAATATGCAAAAATTAAATCTTTTAACAACATAAATAGACATTTGTGATCTAATAGCAACATGTATGATAGGGGAAAAGTGGCAAATCAGGGAAAAATGTGTCTATTTCAGCAGTTTTACATACTTGGTTTTAAGTTTTGAAGCAGGCAGTGATACAGAGCATGGAAACTATCTGTATTTTTAGAATTCCCTATTATGGTTCAACTTTGCTGACTTAAGATGGAGCTCAGTTATGCTTAAATGACACAATCAGTTTAGAATCTCAGAATCACTTATCTACTGCCTTAGTTAGCACTACACTACTGAAACATTTCAAATGTAGTCAGTTCCCAGTGATTTTCTGTAAATTAATAGAGTGCCAGTACTGATTCTTTGGCAGGAAGAAAAATGGAAAATTGAAAGGATATGAAAAGAAAAGTAAAAAATTATTCACTCATATTTCTACTTCATAGGGTGATAAGGTTTTTGGAATAAGAAACAAATTAAGTACATAACACAGTTTATTAAATATATTGTACGAGCATATGAAAGAAAAGTAAAATGTATAAGATAATTTTTGATAAAAAATGTATATAGCAAATATCTTAACAGTGGATGTAGTGAAAAATGTAAACTTTATTAACGAAATAAGTTTATATAGATACTATGCAAACATGTTAAAAATTTCTGTCAACATACCAGTGGATGGAATGTGACATAAGACACTGTTGTTGAATGTATATGAAAGAAAAGTAAAATGTATAAGATAATTTTTGATAAAAAATGTATATAGCAAATATCTTAACAGTGGATGTAGTGAAAAATGTAAACTTTATTAACGAAATAAGTTTATATAGATACTATGCAAACATGTTAAAAATTTCTGTCAACATACCAGTGGATGGAATGTGACATAAGACACTGTTGTTGAATGTATACAACCAACATATTAAATATATGTTGGTTGTATCAATTGGACTCCAAGGTCACCTGGATTCCTTGGAGATGAGGAGGCTGTGGAGAGGGTTCAGAGAAGAGTGACCAAGTTGGTGAGTGATATAAAAAATGCTCCCTACATTGATAGATTGAGAGCTTGTGGATTGCAGAGATTGGCTGATAGGCGAAGAAGAGGGGATATGATAGAAACATTCAAATTACTAAAAGGTTTTTATAGGATTGATGCAGGGGAAATGTTTCAGCTGTGTGATAGTGATGGAAGAACAAGAGGTCATCTCTGGAAATTAAAGAAGAGTGTGGTTAACAAAGGTGTCAGAACAAGGTTTTTTGCCTGGAGGGTGGTGAATGAGTGGAATTCATTGCCTGACTTTGTTGTGAGCTCTTCATCTGTAAATGAATTCAAGAAGAGATATGACAGATATTGTTTTGCTAGTTTGGGTCTCCCGCGATGAGTCTACTGACTCCATGGAGATACCCGTAATAATAATAATAATAATAATATATAGTGGGACGTGTTATTTTGCAGTCCTACAGCATCATACGAGGGTGGTCTGAAAAGTTCTTGGCCTAACAATAAAAAATCAAATTTATAATTTGAAAATTATTTTTATTTTTCAACATAATCTCCCTTAAGACTAATACATTTATTCCAGCGTCATTATCTCGTCCCTGTAGTGGTTCTCTGTAAGATCTGCAAAATACTCCTCTACACCTGCAATCACCTCTTGATTCGATGAAAAACGTTGACCAGCGAGGATGAGTTAGAAGTCAGAGGGAGCCAAATCTGGGGAATAGGGTGGATGTTCCAACATTCATAGTTCAGATTCCTTAATTTTCCCATTGCCAAAACACCTTTGTGAGCAGATGATTTCTTTCTTCTGCAAACTCTGTCTTTTCTCACGAATTTTTTCGTCTAGTATGGTTAAAAGATTGGAATAATATTCCCTGGTTATTGCTTTACCCTTTTCAAGATAATTAATAAACAAAATGCCTTTAGCATCCCTAAATATTGAAACTTACCTAATGGTCAGTTTCAATATTTTCTCCTTATTCACAAACGTCCTACTAAGGACACCCTGGCTCTTATTCAAGCTGAATTTTCTTCCAATATCTCAGCCCTGTTTCAGTTCAGCATATTGTTTATACCATATTGAAACTTACCTAATGGTCAGTTTCAATATTTTCTCCTTATTCACAAACGTCCTACTAAGGACACCCTGGCTCTTATTCAAGCTGAATTTTCTTCCAATATCTCAGCCCTGTTTCAGTTCAGCATATTGTTTATACCATATTGAAACTTACCTAATGGTCAGTTTCAATATTTTCTCCTTATTCACAAACGTCCTACTAAGGAGACCCTGGCTCTTATTCAAGCTGAATTTTCTTCCAATATCTCAGTCCTGTTTCAGTTCACCATATTGTTTACAAGGAAAATTCTACAAACAAATAGCGGGAACAGGTCATGGGCTCCCATCTTTCTACCCCTTAAACCCACCATTTGGATATGCTATGTGGATGATGTGTTTGCAATTTGGCCACATGGCCTCGGACACCTTACAGTTTCCTATCCCATTTGAACACCCTGGATCCAGTTTACAATAGAAAGTAACAAGTTTGCCTTTTCTAGACACAGTGGTAAATACATCCATCAACAGTCACATCGCCCCTCCCCCATTCTGCATTCCTGGTTGGCCAAGTGGTTAGTGTATCTACGCTACAGCTAAGAGGCTGCATGTTCAAATCCAAGGGAATGGATGTTGCCCTACTAACTGTTTACCATACGTACTGCTGTAATCTTGTCTTGGTGCAATGACCTTTTAATTCTTTGTGCCATAAAAATCAAAGCAAATACAAATTCCCAATCAACAATACAGATTTATAAAAACTTTCATCCACTGGCATGCTAATTTAACTTTGGCAAAATATAGGAAGTAGTAATTAAAATATTTTAGTGATCTACTCCACGTTGTCAATTTCCTGAAATTGACAACATGGAGTAGATCACTAAAGGATTATTGAGAAATAATTACCTAAAACCATATGTGATGGAAGGCTTGGTTTTAGAGCGTTGGATATGATGAATTTGTCCATAACCACGATTTGCATGTTGCCGGCAAGTTTCTTTTTTCTCCATACAGAAGAGTGACTGTACAGTCTTCTTGATGACGAAAGATGCTAATCATGTTGGAATTTTCAATTAAAAATAATATACCAAAACTCTGTTATGCAAACTGCAACAAATGGGGAAATGGACAGGAAACTGGTAATATAAATAAAAGGGTAACTGATGGACAGATACTAAAAAGTTGTATACGGAGGAGCAGAAGGCAGGTGACTAGTGATGTGATACAGGACTGTGCTTGGACCACTGTTGCTTAATTTGAAGGGAGATATTCAGTTGTTTGCTGATGTCTCTGTAAAAAGGATGGATGCAGGTTTGGGGTTAGTTTAAAAGAAGAATGGATTTTTATAAAGGGAATAGTCTGTACTTGAATGCATTTATTAAGTATCAGGAGTCTGGAGAAATTAATTGGTATGAGATCTATTACAGACAATCAGGAGAACTAGATTTTGAGGGAGAGGAATGGTGAGAATGTATGTGTAAAGCTATACTATGCTGCTGTGTTAATGATAGGAATGTGCATTAACATGGGAAATTAAGGAGAGGATGATTGTGTGTTTGTCCAGTTCAAATTTATTAAGTATGTGCAAGGATGCCGGCATAAGTAAAGCATTAGATAAGAATTGTGATCTCCAAGTTGTCCAATTGGATTGTGCAGATTACAGAAGTGAGTATACAAAAAAGCATACAGGTAACATATGTCTGTACCTGAATGCCAGGGATAGGATTTGTTCGCCTTGAATATGATGAACCTCAGAGAGCTGACTATCGATGGCAGATATATGAACTCATATCAAGTGTAAAGGATAGGAAACAGTATGATGTTCTAAATAACAGCTTCACGCATATAAGAGAAAACTAAATAGAATTTATTACTCCTATATATTTCTTCAGTATGTCAATAGGAAAGGATGATTGTGTGTTTAATTCAGGGAGAACTGGCTGCTGTTATTACTAACACATAAATTATGAAAACAAAAAAAGTCAGTTCTTAAGGGTCCAAGCTATATAACTGGGATGAGACTCCATGTAGCTGTTTAAGGAATGCAGAGAACCAACAGTCTTCTGACCTAATGTCCAATCCTCAGCTTCTCATAGTGTATACCCAGATACTGAAAGAACAAGGATGGGTTGGCAATTTAGGATTTAGCTGCCAAATTGTAGTCTTACTGGCTTAAACCATAATGTAAAATGATGGTACAATATGACAGAATTTCATGCTGCCTGTGGCATTACCTTGGATATACAAGGCTCCCCTGTTTTTTTTTTGTTTTTTTTTTCTCCGTCATGGAACCAGGGCAAGCAGTTAAAAGTCAGCTACTGAACACAAATCCCAGAACACATCCTAACTCAACGTCGGTACTGTCAGTGTAAGGAACTTGCAGAATAATTGAATTTCGATATAAAAGGCATGGCTATGAACAAAAAAGACAAAAACAGGTGAGATCTTCTTAGGCAACAAATACAAAATGTTATATTTAGGAAATAATAATCAAGGGAAATAAGGAGTAGCTATAGTATTCAATGCTAAATATAAGGATAATCTTGTTGAATGGCAAGTAATTTCAAGTACAGTGATGTGGACAATTATCAGATATGGGGAACTGGAAAATGAGACTTAATTGTTCTTATTGTCCCACAAAAGGTTTTACTAAAGGTTCTACCAAGAAAAATTGAGACTAAGGAATAAACAGAGGAATATTTTGAGGTATTAACGAAAGCAGCTGACACAGTGAAAAAGGAAAAGCTGGGCCTTGCTAGAGATCTAAACAAGCAGAGCAGGAAATGATCACCAGACACAGAAATATTTTAGAAAAATTTGAAGAAAAAGAACAAAGCTAATAATAAAAGTTAATGCTTGCTGGATTTGTGTTCAGGACCTGGGTTAGTTATTACTAACACCATGTTCCAACATAAAAATATGCACAAATTCACATGAAGAGAAAAAGCAAGGAATAAGAAAAGTCTCATTGGCTATGTTATTGCTGATAGCAATGTTTTCCCACTGGTTCAGGACACAAGAGCACGCAGAGTGTTTGAAATAGGAAGTGATCACTATTTAGTTTTGAGCAGGATAAAATTGAATTTCACAATGAAAAGAAGAGTGCATGTAAGAAAGTTTTACAACAAATCCAAATTGAGCACCTTTCAGAGGTGAACTGTAGACTCAAATACACCAACATTATTCAAGAAAAAAATGAAACTTTGAAAACAAGAACCAAACCTTGAATAAAAAAATGACTAATTTAGCCAGATGCATATGGTGAAGTTGGATAGAAAAATCAGAACTCCATAGTGGACTCAGGAAGTTAAAGAGGCAGTTAAGGAAAAGAAGAATTAAATCAGCTTGTACTCTTAGAGAATAAGGAGGAAAATGTAAGAAAGCAAAGCACTGTGTAAATCTAGCTAAACAAAAGCTATGGTAAGAACATGGAAAATAGCAGGAAGTGGCAAAATATTCTGGAGGCTATTGAAAAAGCATAGAAATGGAGAAAAGAGTATTGTAAAAGGAATCATAAATGATAGTGGTGACATGAAAACTGAAGATAAAGATATTCTGGATGTCTGAAGTGATTATTTGAAAGATTGCTAAATGAAACTAGCTGTATCAGTACAGTGATAGAAAACTCCCAACAGGAATTAAGTCAGGAATACATATCCATACTTGAAGCAGAGAAAGTCTTAGAATCTGAAATGTGAAAAGGCAGCTGGAGTAGATAAAATTCAACCAGAAATGCTCAAATATGGGACTGCATAATTCAGAAAGTCAATCTTGGGAATTACAAGGATTTGTATTTAAGGTTTGTAAATATGGAAAAAGCATATGACAAGCTTCCAAGAAAAAGTATTCAAAACTACAATTATGCTGGGACATTATATCACACAATACATAGTCTCTACATAGGATAATATTATTAAAACAAGTGGTATTAAACCTGATATCAAAGTTGGAGCTGTTAATCTCAGCTCTTTACTTTATGCAGATGATATGCAGAAGTATAATGAGAAGTATCTCATTATACTTCTAAATAAATCCAGTACAAGTCTGCAAGATTCCCTGACTAAATTGAGTAACTGTTGTAATAGATATGGTATGAAGGTCAGCAATAAAAAGACAAAGACAATGAAAATAGGCAGAATCATTGAAAATGTCAACTGTGTTGTGAATGGAGAACCTGTGGAACAAGTAAAACATTTCAGCTACTTAGGCACGATTTTTACTGAAGATGGTAAATTAAATATGGAAATAGACCACAGAATCAACAAAGCTGGTATGGTAGGAAGTCAACTGAATAAATTTATATGGTATAAGAGAGAAATTAGTCAAAACACTAAATTAGCTGAATACAAGACAGTGTTCAAACCAATTTTAACTTAAGGATCTGAGAGCTGGGTTAAAAATAAAACACTTGACCAAAGACTACTTTCATATCTGCAAGGACTTGATCAAGGACTCTCATATCTGCCGAGTACTGCAGATATGAGAGTCCTGTGAAAGATTAGGGGTGTGAACAGATGGCATCAATGGCAATATCATATTAAAAACGGGGATATTAGGAGAGAACTTGACATTATGAGCATCCAGGAATGTGTTAGCATAGCTAATTTCAGGTGGTACAGTCACTTAAACAGAATGTGAGAGGAAAGATTAGCAAAACAAGCGTTCTCTGCCAAGTTGGCAGGAAAAAGACCCAAAGGAAAATCAAGATGTAGGAAGACTGATATAGTAAAAAAAAGAGCCTTAGAAGACAGAAATATAAGATCTGATAACGTTATAGTCGTGACAGATAGCAGATTAATTTGGAGGAAAATTGTTGACCGGAATTTAGTACTGACAGGAATTTGATGAAAGTGTCATACAGCATGCATGTACTATCATATGTCTCAGTTACAGCAGTATAAGTAGGAGGAAACAATATTAGAGTTACAGAGAAGTAAGTGTAGTTTTATATATATTTTTTTTAAAAATGATCACGAGATAAGCATACAATCCGTTCAATTAAGAGTACAACACAAGCATAGGGCTTCACAGTTCAAGAAATAAATGACCAAATTTTAACCTACTGTAGTGCAGTATGTTCATATTTGTATACAGAAAATAATTGATAATTATCACACCTCTCTTAAGTTGCAATCTGATGTTAAAAGGATCCTCATACCCTACCTTAAAGAAACTTCTGAACAAATATTACGGATTCTTTGCAGATATAGTCTGTATACCACCTTCAAACCATCCAACAGTTGTCATCTTTCTTAACATATCAAAGATATATTATCACCTGTCTTTGCTTGGTGTTTATCAAATACTCTGTTCTTGTCATCTTTGCTATTTTGGAAAGGCTGGCTATTCTGCTAAAATTGGAAACCAGCAATATGAAGATTATGTAAGATTTCTGGAATCAGAAGTTTCAGGTCTTGCTTCTCATGCCATCAACTCTGGGCACAGTTCACTAGAACCCCCCCAAGATACTGCACACCACAGTAAGTTCAAATTTGATTGTCTATTCTTCAACTGTGTGAAGCCCTACACCACCATCCTAATTTTAATCTGAAAGATTGCATGCCTGTCTCCAAAATTATATAATTTAAAAAAGGAATAAATTATAAAATTATATTAATTTTTTTTTATTTTTTAAATGATAAACATTTGACAGCAATCACTTCCCAGAACTTGGAGATAAGCATACAATCCATTCAATTAAAGAGTACAACCAATTCTTCTGCCTTCTCCCTGAATAAAGTTCCTGACATATGGAGCAAAATATATAGGAGTAATGAATTCTGTTTAGTTTTTTCTTACGTGTGAAGCCGTTATTTAAAATATTCTGTCTAACACATGTCTGTATTGAATGTCTAGTGACAGACAGAAGTGTGTGGGGAATGCTAATGATGTTGAATGATTTTAGTCCAATTAAGGTAGAAACAAAAAAAAATACAGCAGGATGGTGTTACAGACTTAGTTGATCGTTTGCTGATGAAATATATTATCAAGTAAACATGGCAGGTGCTAAATGAATAATCATCATGATTGACTTTAATTATATGAATACTGATTGAGTAGTGGTGAAACCTTATAAGAAGAATGCCAAAATAGCAAAAAAGATGTATATATGGAATCATTATCCTTCAAAGTGCCCACTACATCAGCATATGCTAATATCTTATTTGAGTAATATAAGTAATATAATAGTTATTCCTCACACAGCACATGCATTGTTGACTTCTGTAAGAAAGGTTCAAGAACCAATGCAAAGAGCAATGGACTAAGAGGACCTTTTTGAATTTTGACTGAGTCTGAAACGACCCCCATTTAATAATGAATAGCAGCTTTTCACCCACACCAATTTGCTGGAATATGTGGAACAGAAAGGGATGGCGAACATTATCAAATGCTTGAGTAAGGTCTACTGCTAGCACTGCCATTGGCTGCTTTTTCATATTAACTAAGCGGAGCAGATCACCTAGCAGAAATTGATTAAATTCTACTGCTCAGTCTGGAACTCCATACACCTGTATGCTTTTAATTATGTATCTCATTCCCACTTTGAGCCTGTTATTAATAATGCAGAAAAATATCTTGTAATCAGTATTAGATAGAGAAATAGGTCGACAGCTGCTGATTAAGGTGTAATTTCTATTTGGTTTTGGAATGAGGACAGTATGGCTTGCTATAAATTTACTTGGTATTCTTCCATGTTTTAATGAGATCTTTCTTACTCAAATAAAGATTTGAATATTGTCTTTGAAAAGTTCAATCAGTCCCTTTTGTAAATCTTCAAGTACACGAGAGACACCAACTGGATGTGGTTGGAAAGCCAGTTTTAGTGTGAGATCATGTTTCTTAAAATCTTTAAACCGTCAATGTATTCTTTGATCAGTTAGTCTAAAACCTAATGTATTCATTGATACAGTTTTTTTAAGGTTTTATTAGTGCATCCATTGCCATTTCAGGAAAATGTTTAGCTGAATACAGGTTTGGAAAGGAGCATTTTGAAAGAGAAAAAAAACTTCTAAATGCTTGAATATTCTGCAAAATTTCATATATTGATTTTAGTTTTGCTTTGTAGACAAACATTTAGCTGGTTCTGTTTTGGCATTAAGTCATAAAAATGCAGCATTCCTTCAGAAATCCTCTTGAGAAAAGTTGCAAGTAATTGCCTCTCTTGTTACTGCAATATCTCCACCTGGATGATATGCTCTTGCAAAGTGTTCATTTAGTAATTCTACTATTTTGCCTGATTCAGTTACCTCCCTGCCATTGGCTTTCATTAAAATTATTCTCCTTTTACTTGCAACATACCAAAAAACTCTTTGGGATTATCTTTGGTCTGCACTGTTAATTTCCTTTCATATTCTGCTTTTGCCTTTCTTACCACACTGGTTACCCTTCTGGATTGTGCTTTGTACTGCTCAGGTACCTGCTGGTCACCTTTCTCCTTGAATTCCCTCCACAGATTTTTTTTTTTTTTTGTAGCGCCAGCTTAATGATGGTATTCATCCATTTAACTCCCACTTCATGTATTCTCCTGACCCTATCGCTTTCCATGCACTATCAATATCCTGTCCTTGCAGTTTCACATGCCATGGCACTGATCCTAGCAATCTCCTAAGCTTGTCATGCTTACCAACCTTGAGATCTCATGTTATTAAATTGGTCATTTTTATTACATTTAACTTTCCTCACAACCATTCAGCATCCTCTTTTATACTTTCTTCAAGAGTATATAACCCTCCTATAATATTTCACTAGTTTGTTTTTAATTTAATTGTTGTAATTTGATCACTTACAAAAGTGTATTTTTGTTTTCTATTTTTCAATTTATTATCAATTAACCCTTTGAACAGTAAACTAATATATCACCATGCTTCTGTTTCAAAAACAGTGTCAACACAAGTATACATTCAAATTGTAACTATAGTAAAAAGTTTGCAGGGGGATGCTGCAGTCTCTTAGCAACCCTCCCAATTTTTTCCATATATTGAAACCCCAATCAAAGGATCAAAATGGCCACTACACTACATAACTATCTTTTATTCCCTTTGCTTTTTTTTATTTTTGCTAAATTAATATTTTTGATTTTTAGTTTTACTTATTCCAATTCCTTTGTTATACTTCTTGATAAAAATTTAAAAAAAAAGTAATATTGTGTAGATATTAAGATTGGTGTCTCCCCTCCCACCAATCACTGTCTGGAATTAATCTCAGTGCCATTTAATTATTTGAAATATTTTGCATTGCAGGTATGGCCATTGTCGGAGAGTTTCTGCAAATATGTCCTGTGAAATAGGCTTGCGACAAAGGACGTATTATGTCCTTAGCGGGTCTGTTCTTTCTGTGTGGACAAAAGTTGAAGCTGTTCTGTCATCTTTACAGGGGTCACACAATGCAAAGCTACAAGTAGTACGCCTACGTACTGAAGATGGAACACGAATTGTGGGTAAGTTTCCTTGAATAGCTAACAAACACACAATTTCTTTGATGTGATGACAACCCTGCTTATTATGAAAGAAGTGAGAGTGAAAACATTGCAAAAGCTGAGCTTGTTTTGCAGTGCCTTTGTCTGCATTTGACAAACAGGAACACTTTCTTGTTGATGTGAATAGCATGGAAAAATAGCTTTGCTTTGTGTGGTGGTAGGTTTTTAAATAATTAGCAAATATACCTTAATGTTTTAGAACACATCTTAGAGTTTGAAAAAATGAATATATTTGATATAAACTTGAAATAAAATATTATGAATGAAAGAATAATACTACCGTCCTGGTTGGTCAAGTGGTTAGCTTACCCCCTCACCAACCAACAGGCTATGGGCATAGATGTTTGCAATTGTCTTTAGGTGGGAGATGAATATTATCGCCCAGTGTGAGACCACCATCCTTCTTATTGGAGACCTGAATGACTTGAAGTTCCATGTTTGGTCTGCAGAGCAGGGTTATGTAAAAAAACAAATCGAGAAATATATAAAATAAAATTGATAAAAACAGAAAAGAAAAAAAAAATCCTTAGCCCACCCAGTGTACAAAATGTACTATAGGATTGCAAATAACCTTTCGTGGATGAAAGCAACATAAAAAGTCTTTATATCTGTCTTAAAACTCAGATATCACACAAGTTAAAAATTAAAACTGTATTAACTTAAAGTTAAGAAATTAGTAATGCAAAATAGTCAAACGTATGTTTCATTTTGTATGTCTCAGGCAAGATGTTTTGCACTGTCATTCTTATCTTTAGTTACTGAAGTCTTGCTTAGATATAAAATAAAACTATTTGGTTTAGTTGTTATAGGTTGTTAAAACGTTTTGTATGTAGACAAATTGTTTATGAAATGTCACTTACAAGAGAAACAAAAGTTGCTGCTGTATTCATGTTGTGAAAATAATTAAGTGAACTTACCTTGGTGCATGAAGGATTGTGAAATGAAGAATTTTTATCACTTCCACTTGTTTTGGTTTGAAATTGTAATTAAATAAATTTTTTCTGCACTATGAACAGAACTGTCATTTTCAAGCACAGCAGGTACACAATGGTGGACTGTAGTGGAAGTTACTGTAATGCATTTCATAGTATGTGCAGAATCAGCTGTTCAGGTTGTAGGAAAGGAATGCAGCAGGAAAAAAACTGGAGTTTCTATGTCTTCAATACATGAAGACTAGGCAAAAATGAGAATGGTTAGAAATGAAGGACTGAGAGAGGATATCCTTCTTAAAGAGATGAGCATGAATTTTATTGTAGTCATTAATCAACATAGGATTTATTTCAGTTAAAGCTGAAAGAAACGTGATTGATTTCCAGTTCATACCGAATGGGTCCAGTGAAGTTTGCTTTATATTTAGGATTCTCAATCTGATAACTGTTTTCTAAAAAACAGTTATCAGAGTTAACAGTTTCACAAGGTTTTAGTTATTTCTTCAATGCTTTGTAGAAGACAGTTGTTCTGAAGTGATATCATTGATAAGTTTTGTAATTTTATATAGAAAGTGTCTTGGATGAAGACAAGATATATTTTGTTTTGTGTTTTTAAGATGCAGGAAGAAATTTGATTGCTTTATGCTGCTGTCATGTAGAGAGCAGTTTATTAAAAGGAATATGTTTCTGTAATGAGTGAGAGAATTGAAATTTTTTCAATATAGGATGGTAACTGTTTGCTTAAGAGAATTGAAGAGATGTGTAGCTGGCTTTGTTTTTTTATGTTGTATGGAGTTTCAATGTGAAGAATAATACATTATGCTTTTGCAGTTAAGTAGTAGTTGGTTTAATGTATATATTTGTGTTTATTTTGTTAAAGATTTTTATTTTGGCTACAAGAGTGTGAAGTTTAATAATCAATGGGTTTAAGACAGTACAACTTAACAGTTAGTGAATTTGCTGAAAAAAGTTGAACCTCTGTGATTGATTGCCTTTGATGCTGAATTACAAAGCTTAATCTCTTTAAAAAGTACTAGTAGCATTCAGCTGAAATTCAGCCTTAATGTTTTGGTCAACTATGCTTCTTTCTCAGATACAAACACTCAGATACAAAAACTTCTTTCCTCATCATAAGTACAAAATTACTGCTTCTGTTCAATCCTGCACACCCAGTTTTATTTGTTCATGCACATTCTTGTCTAATTCTTCACTCAGTAACATTAGAGAATATTACTCATTCTTATTCCTACTTCTTGAATTACTTGTCACAGTTCTGACAGCTAAAATCACCTATATCAATATTATACCAGTTGATAAGCTTGAAATTTAATCATTCTAATGACAGTCATAATCTGCCATCTATTTATAGCCATCTGATTATTTGATTGCTCCAGAAACTATCCAAATTATATGAACACATGCTATTTTAAAAAGTTTTGTTTCTGTTTGTTCAAAATTACTGCAGCTAGAATCAATAAGCTGATATACAACTTCCTCTTATACCTTGGAACAGAATAGGAGGATTTGGGACACTTGTACAGGCAAGGAGTTTCCTGAAGTATCATAAGGGAATTTCACAGTTCTCTTACTTACAGAGAAAGAGCTTAAGATTGTTTATTTTGCTATCCAAATGATAATAGTGCCAGCCACAAAATTCAATAAACATTTTTAATATGAGAAAGATGGTTGAGCCCTGCATTGTGGTTTTTAACTTGCCTACAGCATGGCCAAGAGGCTGTAGGTTTGAATCCTGCCAGTGGCATGGATGTTTGTGATTGCCCTAATAATTTGTGGAACAGTATCTGCTTCTAGCAGAGGGCTTCGCTCTCCAAAACCAACATGTGTACTTCTAAACTATAAAAAAAAACAGAAGCTATTCTTTCATTCAGTTCTTCCTCTACATCAAGAGGGGTAACAGATCTGCTTAGAATATATATATATATACCTGACAAAATGAACTCAGTTTATTGTGCATCTGACATTTTTCTATCATTTGCATTCACTAAGGTTATTTTTTCCAAGGTTATTCTCTTTTAACGAGGTTTTTTTTTTTTTTAATACACGATTTCGAAATAACACTGTTTAGAAAAAAAACAAACAAAAGCAATTATATTTTTACACATATAGTTTGATTTAACATGGTTCAAATGGCGCATATTGAACAAAACAATAGAACTGTATGACATGAAGATCTCAATAAATAAAACAAAATCAATAGCATTTCAAGGTAAAGAAATTAAAAGATGCAAACTAGTGATCCACAACACTAGTTTGAAGTAATAGAACAAGTGAACAAATTTTAAAGATCTAGAAAATTACATAAGCCCCAATGGAGAAATCGACATTGCATATAAAACAAATTCCTGTGTTTTATATGCAATTCTAGCAGTCATTGGAACTTTGAACAAACACTTCAATAAACAGATGTCTAGAACAACCCAAATAAAACTATATATAAAATAATAGCCAAACCAATTCTAAAATATGGCAGTGAAACATGGACTTGGAGAAAACAAGATAAAAGACAAGTGGAAACTGCAGAAATGAAGTTCCTAAGACCACTTGCAGGCTATAAAAGAATATACAAGATAAGAAACGAAGAAAATAGTTATCCATAATTAACATAACAGACGACATCACAAATTATAGAAAGAATTGGAAAAACTACATGGAAAGAATGAATGAGGACAGATGGCCAAATATTGCCTGGAAATATAAATCAAAGGGACACCAATCAAGATGGAAAGAAGACTTTTTAAACCCTTGAAAACGTTACAGGCAAACAAATGCCTAATACAGGAAGCCAAGAAGAAGGAAAACAAAAGCAATTATATTTTTACACAGTATATTTTGATATAACACAGTTCAAATGGTGCTTATTTTTAAAATTTCTGTTTGAATTCAGTTCTGTTAAAAGGGGCATTTCCATTATAATTATCATTTCTTAGAACGGCACATATGTACTTAAACTTGAATTTTGGGGAATCCCCTTGATGTTTTAATTATGACGGATTACTCTATGGTACAGAATGTAGACAATTGTGGCGACAACAAAAAAAATCAATTTTTGTAATTACAATTCCCCGAAGTTAAGCCAACAGATGATCTGTTATATTCACTTGCTGTTGGTTCCTGGAAGCAGAAGGGTGCTATACTGATTCCTTAAAGTTAAGTTGGTCCATTACAGGAGGCCTGCCTATATAAAGCTGCTTGGAAGGAATTAAGCTTTACTTAAATTAAGGGGATATTAAATCCCACATAGTTTTAAAACCGAATAAGAAACTCAAAGATTGGAATCAGAGAGTTTCTTGCCGAATATAGTAAAACTATAAAGTATCGGCGACACTAGCGTTAGCCAATGCAAGTGATCCTAGTACGTAGTACAATACCGGACGACTCGTTGCAAAGGTGGGGGAAGTTCAGATCGCTATTCTTAGGTATTTTCAATAATGTAAAAACACATTTCCTAGGAAATGTATGCTGTTATTACATTATGGAGGGAGGTCACTACCCAGACCGGTTTCAGCCTTTTTTTGAGGCTTCATCAGTGAATAGCTAGACCTAATACCAAAGTGTGTAGCGAAAAGAACTATTGTTATAAATAGTGTCGCCGATACTTTATAGTTTTACTATATTCGGCAAGAAACTCTG
Source organism: Typopeltis vanoorti (assembly GCF_054136105.1). Lineage (NCBI taxonomy): Eukaryota > Metazoa > Arthropoda > Arachnida > Uropygi > Thelyphonidae > Typopeltis > Typopeltis vanoorti. Next base: position 10,678,152 of record NC_143567.1, on the reverse strand, counting down.
ACTCCAATCTTTGAGTTTCTTATTCGGTTTTAAAACTATGTGGGATTTAATATCCCCTTAATTTAAGTAATGTTTTCATTGCCGAAATGAAGCTTATTAGCTCTTTATACTTAAGTAACTTAATGGTTGCACCTGTTTGGATAACTTGTTCGCGCAGTATATAGTTCTTTTCGCTATACACTTTGGTATTAGGTCTAGCTACTCACTGATGAAGCCTCAAAAAAGGCTGAAACCGGTCTGGGTAGTGACCTCCCTCCATAATGTAATAACAGCATACATTTCCTAGGAAATGTGTTTTTACATTATGGAAAATACCTAAGAATAGCGATCTGAACTTCCCCCACCTTTGCAACGAGTCGTCCGGTATTGTACTACGTACTAGGATCACTTGCATTGGCTAATGCTAGTGTCGCCGATACTTTATAGTTTTACTATATTCGGCAAGAAACTCTCTGATTCCAATCTTTGAGTTTCTTATTCGGTTTTAAAACTATGTGGGATTTAATATCCCCTTAATTTAAGTAATGTTTTCATTGCCGAAATGAAGCTTATTAGCTCTTTATACTTAAGGAATTAAGCTGTTTGCTAAACAATCATTTCTTGTTTACACACCTTGTGTTTTGTTCGTGCAATAGTTATACAGGTATGTATTAAATTGATATTACGTGTTCAGGTTTTGTACACGTAATATCAAATTCAGTTAGACAGAAGAATAGAAAAGCTATTTCTTTAGAAACTAAATTCCAAATTTTAAAATCATTTAGCAGGTGGAGAATGTTCAACATTGTTAGGAAAATATTTTGGATTGAATAAAAAATGTGCTGCTGGCTTTAAAGCAGCTAAGGATCGTGTAACTATTATTTTGCAGCAATGCTTCAGGAGATTGTATATTAAAACCTTACTCATTAATCGATCTCTAAGACCGCAGACAATGAAAGGTGTGGATTTTAACACGCTACCAGTGCACTGGAAGTGCAAACAAAAAAGGTTTGGTTACAAAAGAAATTTTTAATGAATGGTTCCATCAATGTTTTGTTCCATAAGTTAAGGGTTATTTGATGGAACACAATCTGGACTTTTAAGTTTTATTGATTATAGACAATACACCTCGCCATCCTTTTTTTAAGAACATCCAAATGTGGAATTTTGTTTTCTGCCACCTAATACAACCACTAGGGAAGAGTGTGATCGCTACCTTCCAAACTTACTACATAAGAACATTCCAATACATTTTGGATTGCATCAAACTTGCTAAGTTGGCATTATCAGAATTGAAACCATCAACTTTAAATGCATGCTGGAAAGCTACTTGGCCAGAATGTGTGAAAAAGAAAAACCCTATACCTTTTGTATACAACTGAATATCCCAATATCAGATTAGCACATGCAGTTGGCAGAGAAGTATTTGATGAATTTAGTTCCTTTTACTGAAGGAAACGTTTTGCCATTGCAGTATGAACAGGACAGCCAAAGTGTTTCACAAGTGATGGAAGTGATTTAATTCATCTCACACAAAAGAATGCTGCTACTGTCAGAAATTGATGGCGAATAAAATTTAATAACGCAGGTTTATTTGGGCCTTTTCAAATTTCTGTTTTATGAGTGACACGTTATATTCTTTAAGAAAGATACATATGTATATATTTTAAATAAATATTTAAAATAAAAAATATTCAATAATTAAATTTGCATATGTTTTGTTTGAAAATAACTTTTGTATTGGGTTTTCACATCTAGAACCATCTTCCATTTTTTCATATTCACTGTATTCTTTTTTACACGTTTTTTTCCTAGAACCAATCTACTGTTTAAATGGAGAATTGGGTGTGTGTGTATATATTGGTACTTATAAGCACATCAGTGCTGCATGTGTGTGGAGTAAGAGACTGCTACTCTGCTTCTTGTCCAGCTTGATTGGTAGTGTTAGAAAAATGAAGGCTGTTGGGATTGTGGATGTTGAGATCACCTAGGAAAATCTCACTATTTGGATAGTTGGATTGCAAGATGGTCCAGTTTTGTGAAAAGGTTTGAGTGGCTATCAGTATTTGGAGACTGGTAAATGCAACAAATAGATGTTACTAAATGGAACAAGGAAACCCTTGAGCCAGAGAAGGTCAGAAGCAAGGAATTCTAAATTAGTCATTCTCTAACAGGTTATTTCAGAGCTTACAAAGGAACAGCTGCTACCCTTTTGGCAATAAAATAAAATTATGTGGTATGTAATTGGAGATGGATAAAGTAGATGTAGCTGCAATCTTGGTTTCTGTCAGGCATTTGAGGTCTGGTCTGGAAGACTGCAAGTGATGGTGAATGGAAGTTTTTTCCACTTGGTTATACTATAAATTAAAGATACCAAGAAATTATATACTTGGTTTAATCCTTTATCCAAGTGTAAGCAAACTAACTTTGCGCCTGAAGTATTTTCAGGATTGGGGCAACTCATATATAGAAGCTAATGACTTCACATCACTTGCATTAGTATCCCATAACCTTAGTATCACCTCTGGGTCTGGGTATGACCCTTCCCATAATACATAGCATTATACATACCCATAAGGATGTGTGTTTTACATTATGGAATACTAAGGCAAGTGATGTAAATTATTGGCTTCTATATATGAGTTGCCCCAGTCCTGAAAATACTTCAGGTGCAAACTTTGTTTGCTTACACTTAGATAAAGGATTAAACCAAGTACATAATTTCTTGGTATCTTTAATTTAAGTGATAGCAAATGTCATTCATGTTTGTGTTAATGCCATGGATGTTAGTAAAGTAAATGCAAAAATTTGTTTTTAGTGAAGAGATTCTGGCTTCTTTTGTATGTTGTGACCCAACTTTTTTTTAATGGGATTAGTTTATGTAGAATAGTAACTTTTGTTGCAGTGTCACTATCATTTGTAAGTCTTCATCAGTTTAATCATGATTGAATGAATGGATATGGTGGCGAGGGACATGCAGTGAGAGAAGGTAGACTCTTGGACTTGATATTCATACATGGAAACCAGTGGCCTTGACAGTGCCCCTCCCCCAAATACAACCCTACTACTAGGAATCCCTCTCCAGGAACAATCCTGCAGAGTATGTGGCAATAGAATTATGTGCCAGTTGACCAGGAAGCCTACTTGCTCGTACTTACTGACAGGTTTGGGCCATTGGTGGTGTCCTCAAAATAGGTCTCTAACTTTTGCAATAGGTCCTGATCACATCCATTATTTCCAGATTCTTGGCAATTGTCACTGCCATCTAAAAACCTGGAAAGGATCCAACACAATCAAATTATTAACCTATTGCTCTGACCAATATTATTTCAATATCCAAGCTATTGGAAGAACAGTAAATGCAAGGCTTCTCTAATATTTAGAAAGCAACAAACTTCTTTCCAATACACAATGTAGCTTTTGTAGACAATGATCAACATTGGACTATTTAGAAATGCATATAAGAGATGCAATGAGAACATCTGGTTTTCAGTTTTCTTTGATATAAAAAAAGCATATGGCAGATTAAAAGATCTCTTTCTTCTTGATCTTGAGGGTACACCTTCCTGTTTTTATTAAAAACTTTCTGTCCAGCTGTCTTTCAAGTCTTGAGTGGGAAGCACGTTATCTCAGCCTTATCAAAAAGAAAGGGTTCAAGATTCTGTCTGAAGTGGGACACTCTTTGCTATTAGTAGTAATTCAATCACTCAACAGCTTCCTCCCACTGTGCCATGTTGTTTATGCTGATGACTTTACAATTTATTGTCAATCCTTCAGTATAAGGGTAATTGAAAGACAACATCGACAAGCAATTAATGCGCTCAAATTTTCAGCAGAAAAAAAAAAAAAAAAACTTGTGTACACTTCTGCTGGAAACATATCCTTCACTCGGATCCTGATTTAAGAATGGGGTAAAGTATTATTCCAGTAGTATCTAAACTTTTGTACAAGGGCCAAGTCCTTGGGATTCATCTTTGAAAGAAATCTTGCATTCTTTACGCACATTTGTCAATTTAGGAACAAAAAGCACATTGAATCTCCTTCACACTATCCTCTACAGAATGGGGGATGCTGATCAATGTTCATTGTTATCATGCACTTATATTCAAAGATTGAGACCCATAATCAAAGTGTGATTATGGGTCTCAGCAAGTTCTACAAGGGATAGCATGCGTCAGATGGTGGACTGTATCAATCATCAATAGGGCAGGCCCAGCTGGTGGCTAATATACACAGGTGCCTAAAAGATGTCAAAAAATATGAGATAAGAGTTTAAACGAACAATGAATGGTACATATAATTATGAATGTACGTAGTCTTCCATTCGGGTCCCTTCAGATCTTCCCAGAAACGAACAATAAATTTTGAAATTGTATCCTGGACCCGATTATATCACTGTAATTTTTGATTAAAATTTACGAAAATATACCTAAAATAGTTCTTTTTTTTTTGATGTATCATAAATCAGCTTATGATTAATTGTTGAGTTCCGTGTAAAAAAAATGTATAAACAGGACTAATCCGTAGGTAACATTATACTGTAAAGTGGTTTTCGTTTGTTTTTTTATTTCCTGTTCGTTTTATTCACACTTTATTCAAAAAACTTTTTGTTTTTGGAAAGGTGCCGAACATTAATCGCACACACAAGAAAAATACTAGGCGCCAGTGGTGCTTTATTAAGGTATAACAACTACTCGTACTTTTTGCACAACACCCATTTAAAGTCTTTATGTTAAAGCAAATAAACCTGCTCTATCACTTAGACAAAAACAGTTGTCCTTTAACTATGCCCTAAAAATTAAGTCTCTTCCAGAGCATTGTACATGGACCATTATCTTTCGTCTACATTGCAAAGCTCAACATCACACACATCAGACTGCCATACACATCCCTTTGGTATACATCTTAATAAGATTATGGAAGCTTTTAGCACAAGTGTTATCTGCAGGCAACATTATCTGTACCAAACATAACAGCATTCCTTCATAGGTTTGCACTCCTTCCTGTAACTTCTTACTTTGTCAACTACAGAAGTATCAGACTCCATCTGTTTATCTGTAGTTGTTTAATGTACAGAGTAGCCCGCTCTGATTTCTTGCTCATCTATACTAATGGTTTTCAAGATTTGAGATCTATTGGTTGTACTGCTGTGATGAACACCAAGGATGAATACTATTTCTGAAGATTACAACCACAAATTCAGACAAACTTGGATGTCTTGTAATGTCTCATTGACATCATGTAGATGATTTCAGGTGGAGAAGAATTATTGGAAAACTTAAAGAAGTCTGCAGAATTAGCAATACTGCCAGACAGTTTGGAATCTTACCTAGCATTGTATACAGGCTCTAGGCAGCATTTCAAACCATGTGTGCCAGAGATTTGCTAAGAGGCTGTCTTTGCTTATCCATGGAGCATGAAGACAGATTTTTGGTTATAACAGCAAAACATAATCAATTCACCCCAGCAGGGTCAGATTGCAAGTTGCCCTATCTCGACAAACCTGTGGCAAGGCATCTACAACAAGTAGGCCTATTATGAAAGAAGGTGGTGTTGTATCCATGAAAATTGGACAAGCTATTAGGGTGGAAGCAAGTGAGTTTGTATGAAGGCACCCATGATGCAAGTGAGGAATCTAGTCTCTCAAGCAAAAATATTGAATTGAATAGAGTAGTGAAAGTGGGTTGGACTAAAGGGATGCTACAGTTTCTGTATATGTATATATACCAATGCCAGAAGTATCTGGAACAAGACCTGAGTTTTTGGCATTGGTTAGTGCAGCTCGCCAAAAGTTATAGGCATTAGTGAAACTTGCTAAAAGCAGATGTAGTTACATGGATTGAATGTGAAGGGTTTAGTATTTTCAATACTAAAGTTTCAATACTAAGTAGACGACAAGCAGGAATGGTTAAGTTCATTTGAAGCAATTTGTTGTGAGATTAAGGCCAGTAAGACAAAATATACAGTTAGTTGTTGCTCTCGGCCAGGGAGTTCCACAGATAATCTAGAATGAAAGGTTCAATTTATTATTAGGCATTTCATTCGGGATTTAACTAAGATGCAAAATTCCCCAAAAGAAATGCTTGTACATAGGTGTAAGTGATTTTGTAAATAATGTAATAATACTTTCTTAATGAAATTTTGTATGTGTTATATTGTAAACTGTCCTGTAAATAACAGACAAGAATCATAAAAGTCTTTGTAAAGGTTACATTGGAACAAGAAAGTTCACATTAGTTTAAATCAGCTTATAGACATAACCCCAGGCAGCCGCGATGCGAAGTCCAAGGCACCCACATAGGAAACATATCGGAGAGAAGATAGCACAGAGTGCAAAAAAGCTGAGGTACCATCAGCAATCGGTGACGTAGTAGGGAGAGCAGCCGCGAGTGATATAAAAGATTTGGTGGCACAAGCTCTGTTCTTTTTTCTTGGTTCGTGCCTCTCTCTCCCCTTGGTTTCAGGTTCCGGTAGAAGTCTTTTGTGTGGACGGGAAGAACGATGGTCAACGACGGCCACACAGTCAGGTAGTGGTCCAGTCCAGGCACAGCTAAACAGCCAGTAAAGACGCAGCTTTATGCAGAACCACACGCACCCATCCATCAGAGTAGTATCGCAATCATCGGCACTGGAGTGATTCTTGAACGTAATCACTAGTTGGCAAAATAGGAAGACAACCTGTAGAAGATCCAGGAAACTAGCTGAGAGGAGTCAGCAAAGATTGATCGAGAGGAAATTCCTGCTTATTCCACTTGGTCGGTAACATAAAACTTTTTATTTGTCCATTGAACTGTGAACAGAGCTAGGAAGAGTTAATGTGCTAATGTAATAAGTGATAGGACTTGCTAATATATGACAGGACTCTAGTACTTTAACTTGTGGTAAATTGTTATTGTAACAGATATTGTCCTTGAATCACTTTCAGTGTGTTATAATCTAATATTGAGTAGTTATTCACTTGCATAGTTGTGATAAGTGAACGAGAATAGGACAGTTTGATTTGCTGATGTCTTTTAGTGTAACGCTTTAATTGTAATTAGATCTTGTCTGATGGATTGGTGTTACCTGCAGGAACAAAATTTTTATGTTTAGAATAACTTTGATTACTATGTACAGTACCTTTAGAATGAATAAACATTGTTTTCTTTACCTAAGTAAATTGCCTGGTTTCTCAAACCAATGCATGGCTTGCTTAAATTAGAACCTGTATAAAAAATTTCAAGCACATGGCAGGGGGGGGGGGGACTGGTCACAACTGTTAATTGAAGATCTTGTTGATGACTAGATTCCAAGATCGTGTGACAGTCTGCGTGTTAACTCTCTGACAAGGAGATTTCTCTTGTATAGGAATTAAAATGGTGCAGCTTCAAAAAATAAATTTTTCTTAATTCTGAAAAGGAGTTAACTCCAGAATTGCAACCAAGGAAAATTGGCCCTCGCCTAAGGCATTCTCTTTGTTTGCAGGATTTGCACACGTGATCGATTGGAATGATAGGCCACTGAAAGAATAGGTTTTAGCTAAGATACGATACTAAGTAAAGGAATGAGAGATAATATCATAACAAGTGTATAACAAGATAGTAATTAAGATAATAAAATAAATAAATATACACGAGAGAAAGAAAAGATAACACCAATGCGTACAGGTAGAGTGATTATTATGGGTGACTGAAGGGAAGAAAGATCACATGACAGGAAGGAAACAGAATTTATATACCTACTGAGAGATAACTTAAGGCAGCATGTGATGGAGGGGATTGGGGGTGAGAGAGTATTGGAACTGGTTATAGGATCAGAAGAGCTATCCATAACATAGGTGACAATATTGCCTCCAATTGGAGGCAATATTGTCACCTTGTTTTCTCGTGTTCTACAATGATAAAATAATCCTCAGGAGTTAGATGGATGAGTAATATCATTAAGCACGAGCTGCAGAATGAAGAAAATGCTGTGGATGGTATATAAAGAGAAAAGGTGACCAGCAAACAGTACAAGAATCAGGCAAAAAAGTTAACCAGCATGGAACGCTGTTGCACAAATTAGAACAAATGGGGATGGATATGACACTAGTTAAGTGGATAAGAGGTTGCTGCTGGACAGATATCAAAAAGTGGTATATGTAGGGGCAGAATCAAAGCAAAAACAGGCAACCAGTGGTGTGCCGCAAGGTTCAGTCCTAGGACCATTGCTGTTTAATTTACATATAAATGATATAGGAAATAACTTGAAATCAACTATTCAGTTGTTTGCTGATGATGTGAGGTAGAGTAATAGTTAATCAAGGCAATGTGAAGAGTTTTCATGACAATGCAAATAGGCTGTCAGTATGGGCAAAAGTTAATAGGTATCAGTTTAATGTCGAGAAATGTAAAGTTATGCATTTTGGGATAAATAGATTACTAGTCAGGTATCACATTAATGGCACTGTACTCCTGGAAATAGATGAAACTAGAGATTTAGGTGTGGTGATAGAAAGTTTAAGTTTATAGGACATAATTGTTAAGGAAGTTCATAAGAACACATTGACAAGTAGACATAAGGAAGTTATTCCTCTTCATAAGGCCTTGATGTGCCCACATCTGGATTATTGTTCTCATGATTGGTCCCCTGGGTTTCTTGGAGATGAAGTAGTGGAGAGGATTCAGAGGAGAGTGGCCTGTGGAATATTCCCTGTGATGATGATGATAGATTGAAGGTGTGTATGGATTGCAGAAGTTGATTGATAGGAGAAAAAGAGGAGATATGATAGAAACATTTGTTTAAAGGGTTTTATAGGATAGATGCAGGGGGAAGGTTTCAGCACTTGGCTAGAGCAACCAGAAGCATTGACTTCACTCATGGTGTCCTGTTTTACATCCAAAGGAATGAATATACAGCAGTCCCTCAATTAATGCGCCCCCGATTAGTGCACTGATATACATCTTAAAAATTTTCTATCTATACATATTTTTAAGGCTAACTATTTTAAAAAATTACTCACAGGATGAAATAATTTAGTTACAGATTTAAAACATTTTATTAAGTTTTTTTTAATGGCATACTACACTATTTTTCAAATTTACTGCCAAAATTTATGCCGTCTGCTAATTACATAGCATTTTGATGATCATATCTCATGCCTTGTATACAATTGTTTTCCTTTTTTTTTTTCCCAACCTTTCATCATGAATAAAAGAATTAGTGAGCAAAAAAAGTGGAAGTGTGAAAATTATTTGAAAAATAAACAAGGCGAGTCCAGACCAAAGATAGGACAAGAACACAAAAATGGGTGAATCAACTATTATTACAGGAAACTCCAAGGAGTCCTTAGACTCATCGATGGAGGCCCTAACATCATGTCAAGAACAACTATTCGACATTCACACAGTATCTATCATACCTCGCCTTGAACTCATTCCCAGTCATGGTACCCACAACAGACTCTGGCAACTTATTCCACTCATTCACCACTCTCCAAGTAAAAAATCTAGCTCTAACACCCTTGCTAACCACACTTTTGCTCAGCTTTCATGTATTCCATGTTAAACTATAAGAACAATTTTAAGCAAAGCTGCTGAATACAAAGAGAAAAGTAAGGCTGCTTCAAGTTCATCGTGCATTCGAAATCAAGGTATTATAATGATTGAATCAGAGAAACTTCTTTCTACATGGATCAAAGATTGTAACCAAAAACGGATCCTGCTAAGCACTGACCTTATTAAAATCAAAACATTAAGTCTCTTTGCAACCTTGAAAGAAAAGGCTATCAATGAAGAAGAATTCCATGCTAGTGCTGGGTGGTTTGAGTGTTTCAAAAAGAGAAATAGCCAACATAATGTTCAAAGGCAAAGCTGCAAGTGCAGATAAAGAAGGGGCTTTTGCAACCAACAAATATTTAATGTCAATGAAAACAGTCTTTTTTGGAAGCAAATTCCTTCCAAGACTTTTCTAGTGAAATCAGAGAAATCTTAGCCTGGTTATATATAAGTCCCCAAGTCGAATGAAATTACTGCTAGCAATATGCAAGCTGTTTGGAAGTGCATTTTTCTACATTATGCAAATGATTTTAGAGGCTTCTGAAATGAATCTAATTTAATTTAATCTCATTCTGAAACTGAACGATTCCGACCTGTTAAATTTAGATGCATGGCAGGAAGATCCTAAACAATATGAAAAAAATTTCATCATTAACAAGCCCAAAGAGATTTCACAGAAACAAATTGAAAATATTTTTCATACAATCAAAGTTTTTAAACAGCAATGCTTAGATGCTGACCCTGATGAAGAGAGAAGCAATAAAATTTGCAGAAGTAGTGCAAGAAGCAATAGGGCCATACAGTCAGTTGTGTGAAAAAAATAAACAGAATGCCTGCCAAACTACGTTAGCTCAATTCTTTGTTGAGAAGAATAATAAATATATATTCTGAATATGTTTTTCTTTCATCTTCATGGTTTTCCTTTAACTAGGCCCTAAGATATACCCTAATTCTTTTATAATAAAAAAAAAAATTAAGGGTCAAAAAAGAAATTTAAGGAACAAATTATACTTTTTCCCATAGGTTGTTATATTCGATTAGTGTGTTTTTGATTAATGTGCCTGTTTTAAAGAACGCATTAATTGAGGGATTGCTGTATTCAGTTCTTAGCACAAGGGATATGGTGTGTCATTGCATACAAGTAATGACTACTTGTTCACTTGTAAATGAATCCCACACAACACAAGTCTGTGTTTTAGAGCCTCCAACTTTTATAATGACAGCATAGATAATTTAAACAAGTGACAATGGTAACTAACTTTGTATTATGGCATTTCGTCAGTGCTGGTTCTAGGGGTCCTGGTGCTCTGATGCAACTTTAAGTTGAGTGTCCTCCCTTACTTTTTTTTAAATGTAGTTAAGATTTAAAGATTAAAAACTCAAAACTCATATTTCTAGGTAAAATTGTGTACTTTGAAAAATACATATATTAACAACACAGCAAAAATTGCATAACATACAAAAATGCACATGGACTAGAATTACAGGTACATAAGTTGTCGCTGATTACTGGCTATGAGCTTATTATAACTAGAGATGTACAAACTAGGAAAATTGCAGAATGAAAAGAATAATTTAATTTTTAATAGAAAGAGAAATGGATAAAAATATTAAATGACTTGAAAAGTTTACCTTTCTTGATTTTATGAAAGCAAATCCATCCAAAATTTCACTTGTTTCTAGTAGATATGACCTTCTATTGCAATCATTGATAGTCCAACTAAGCTGTCACTATTCTGTATGATGTCCTTTAGAATTTGTATTTCATTATATAATTTGGTGATACAAATATCCTTTTCTTCACCATCAGTTAGTACAACTTGTAAATCATCACAGCATTTTCTTAAAATGTCCTCATCCATATTAGACATTTCTTTGAAACTGCATAAAAATTGAAATATGTTAAAATGACCTGTCAAGAGATCAGACCTTTCAGCCAAAGAATTAAGATGTCCACAATTGGAAATAAAAAATGTAACTTTAGAGTTATATTGCAGATCAACTAGATGCTTCGTCTGAACATTCAAAACAGAACAATCTTTTCTTCCGTCTGTGTAATATACTGCTTTTGAACTGAGGAGAAATTTCTAAATCTAATGCTAATACTTTTTGTCAATTCATGTATAACATTAAAATTTTCGCCCAATCTAAATTCTTTAATAAAGTCGATTACATTATTTAATGTGTTTATAGATTCACTTAAATTTGTGTTTGGATTCTGAAGCACCCACTACATTGATCCTGCACAAAATTCATACCAGATTATAAGTGAACACAAAAATCCATAATCTTTCATTTTCAAAGCTGATATTTTTCCTTCATATTTTGTACTATTTTACAAAATATAAAGATAAAGAATCTGTTCTTCATAACTAAAGAATCTGTTCAAGAATATATTCTCCTAAAACTTCTCCAATATTATATCTCAGCGAAGGAAGAGTGTCAATCCTCGCTTTCCATCTAGTATGAGACAAAGTTTCAAGTGCAGTTTTGGTGTACTTTTTCATTACATCCCATCATTTAGTCAAAACACTAAAAACATTATAAATTCTTCTATAGTGCTAAAAAAACGTGCTGTTTCAGTATTGATTTGAGCTGCATCAGTGATCACCAAATTAAATATGTGTGCTGCTCACGGAACAAAGAGTGCTTGAGGGTTAACATTCGACATGCGTCTCTGAACACCACTGTGTTTACCTTGCATGATCACTCCTTTATCGTAGCCTTGTCTCTGCAAATTTTTAATATCTAAACGTAAATCTTTTAATTTATCTAAGAGGTATGTGGATAAACCTTCAGACTTTTTGAGAAATTTAGTTAGCTACCCTTTCTGTTTCTCTTTATTAAGTTCTTTTGCTGCTCTAATTTTTTTTCTTCTCCATTTATGTCGAAATTTATTCTGAAGTAAAAAATCTATTGAACAAAAAAATTCAGTACAACATAAAAAATAAAATGAAAAATAAATACTTAAAGAAATACATAAATATTTTTGCTGATTTGTAAAGGTTAGGTTAAATTTTGAATCTACTTACCTCAGTATGAATTAACTACACATTCACGGTGTGTTTAGCAACCAACAGTTCGATGATTTATTTACAAATAAATGAGGTCTGTTCCCCAAAAAAATGCCCAAATGTCACTTCATAATAGAGATTAGGCCGGATACACATGCATGCCTCATGTCCTGACCAATGCGCGCTGCATATGAAAAAGAAAGTCGATAGTGTAAGGCTCTCCCTGTGACATGACACCCAGGATGAGTTCCCAGCTCTATACCTCACATAGCAAAAAACAACTTGCAGTTTTTGCTAGATGTTATTAAAAGTCTCAGTATTTATTACAATATATTTAGTGAATATCCATATTTACTAAATGCTAATATTAAAACATGTTTTTATTTTACATTTTCGACTCACTTCAGTGTCCCTTGAAGAAGGCGGCCTGATGCGATGCATCGCCTGCTTACCGTGTTAAGCCATCCCTGTATTTCTTGATAAAAACAGGTTCAGACCACTGCTGCATGCCATAAGTTTCTTATGTGGCTGTAAATCTTAAGTGATAATTTACTTTTTGGTATATTTACTGAATGTTTTATTATGAATTTACTAATTCATGATAAAATAGTTCGACTACATATGAGAAAGTTTATATATTTAAAAAAATAAATAAATAAACTGAGTTTATTTCAGTTGCAAGAAAAAATTAATTTGCTGACTAGTGTTTAAATGTTTTTGGTGTTGTACATGTTATTGTTTCATATTTCCTACTAACCCTCTGAGTAGTTTTTGTAGTGTACATTCAAATGAATGTATAAATATTAAAAAAAGTATTGTTTTAATTCAGGGGGTCTCATTCCAAGTAACTGTGTTGAATCATTGGATACCGTTCTCGCTCAAGATGCAACAAAAACCTTCATCGAAGAGTTTTAAAATTTTGTGGTTGGAGAACTTGTAGAAATGTAATATGCCGGAGAAGTGCCCACCTGTGTGAAAAAATAAGAGGTAGTAGTGTGATATACTGAAAGGCAGCCTGCTGCTTTTTAAACATTGTCTCTGTACAGGGTAATGTCTTTTTCGATACATCTTATAAATATGGACCTGTATTTATTTCTTTTCTTTTTTTTATGACAAAACTTTAGAATGTTTTTTTTTCTTTTTCGATGTACAGGTAATCATTAACATAATTTGATTTTAAGAATAATGTAGGAATTAAGTCATCAATTAAGTACTGCTAAAGCCATGTACCACTGAAGAATATGAAATTACGGTGTATCTTTATAAATTCGTTTGTAGTTGATATTTTATGATTTACCTGAAAATGTTTTTCTTATTTAAACAAATTGTAACTATTTTATTGCAGATATTGCAACACATTCCATTATTGATTGAAATGTGATTTAATGCCTTACTTATCCTAAAGGACTTTTATACTACATGGGGTATGGGGGGAGATATAAATAATAGTAGCATAATGTTTTGTTATGTATCATAGGTCTGTCTTTTGAAATAAGTGAAGCACTTTCATCTTTCAGTGCATTCTAAAGCTATAAAATGAAACAGTTTAAAAATTGTCTCATGAAATTCATAATACCAAGATATATACTTGGATGCATTTCATTCATGATAATGACTAAAGATTTTATATAAAAGTTTTAATGGAAATCCGAAATAATGTAATCAATTTTATAATGGCAAACGTCCCTGTAACTTTGTTTTGTTATCTCCAGGGTGCATGGTTTCTAGCATACTTGAGCTAAATTCAGTTGTTTTTTTATGACTGCTGTTTTGTGGCATTTGCTTGAAAAACAACAGACTTGTAAAAATGAAAAAATTAGCATACCATGCTGAATAACATCATTTGTAGATGTAAGTGTTAAGTATAGAAGCATTTAAATCATAGATTATCATGACCATTTTGCATGTATCAACACATTTGTATTGAATTAAATACCGTGACGTATTGGTTTACCTTTATTTAAAAGTAAAACTTTGTCTTTGTTTACTCAATATTCATCTGTCCAATTAAAACTGAAGTACAGACTGCATACCAATAAAATTGCATTAGTGCATATCTGGATATAACTTGAAAGTTTATGGCATAACTAAACAAAGTTTTTCAGTGTGCTGGGTACACTTGCAAACTTTTCAGAAAGTATCTTATTTCAGATATCCATACTGTAGAGGTAAACACAATTATCTATACAGATGTTTCAATTCAGCCAACAATACTAGAATTAGGAGTATTAAGCAATATTTTTAAGTTCATTTATAAACTTGCATTATTGTAATAATTTACATTGTCACTGATTCACTTGTCCTGTGATGCTACTCAGTTTTTCGAAGTGTTTCAGGCACTTAGGACCAGTCAGCATGCTGCATAAATACACTATTGAATAATTCAGCATTACTCAGATCCATTTCATCATCTTCACAGAATATATAAATCACACTACACCTGACATGCACTTCATACAAACATTTCTGCATACAAGTATGCTGACTGTTATTATATAGACATGCACAACTCATTATCCATGGCAGCTAATGAAATTTAAATATTCCAAAAGAAGTGCAGCATTTGCTTGGATCTTTCAAAGGAAGGTATGAAATCTTAACTTCAAATTTTATAATATATTTTTAGGTGTTCTTTAGTCTCAGCATTTTTGTGTAAATAGCCATTACTAAGAATATATACTTCAAACAGGAATCATAAGCCAGTAAACAAGTTGAATTTGCAAAGATTGCTGATAGGAATGTTCCTGATACATGAATAATTCTGTATGTGCTGACATTAATTGGAATTAAACATGCAAATGGTTTATAAATATTTAATCACCGTCTGGTTAACTATTCTTATTTGTTACCTTAATACAGTTAAATATTCTGATTTTTTTTAACATTCCAGTTAAAAAAATCTGGCATGATTAACAGTGCTCTGATGTGAACTTTCAAGGTGATTTTGTGGCTCTCTGTGTAAAAAATGATCTACATGAAAAACAAAAAGTTACAGTTAATTTCTTAAGACATTCTCCAACCAAATAAGAAAAATACTACCAAATTGAGAGTAGTATATGTACAAATTTCATTTTAAATCTAGTAGGTCATACATTTTGCAGCATGCATTTTACCTGCTACTTTAGGTCCAATAGCACCTTTGAGAAGTTGTTTTTAAATAATTTCTATTTTTAGTGCTCTGTTCAGCCACTATATAAATGTAATATTCCTGGGCAGTGGATTCCAAAGATTTCATACTCATCATCATCAAATTCCTGCTATGTACCCTCAAGGGGTGTACAGGATATGACAGTACTACATGAAAAAAATTACATAATTACTAACTTCCTATCTACAATTTTCCTCCAAATCAGTCTGTTACTTGTCAAGACTCCAACATTATCAGATCTTATATTTCTATCGTCTAAGGCACTTTGTACCGTATCAATCCACCTATATCGTGGTCTTCTTCTGGGTCGTTTTCCTGCCAACCTGGCAGAGAACACTTGTTTTGCTAATCTTTCTTCACCCATTCTGTTTAAGTGACATACCACCTAAGATTAGCACTGCTAACGCATTCCTGGATGCTGACAATGTCAAGTTCTTTCCTAATATCCTCGTTTTTAATATGATATTGCCATTGATGCCATCTGTTCACGCCTCTAATCTTTCTCAGGACTCTCATATCTGCAGTCTCTAGTCTTTGGTCAAGTGTTTTACTTCTGACCCAGCTCTCAGATCCATAAGTTAAAACTGGTTTGAACACTGTCTTGTATACAGCTAATTTAGTGTTCCGACTAATTTCTCTCTTATTCCATATGAATTTATTCAATTGACTTCCTACCGTACCAGCTTTGTTGATTCTGTTGTCTATTTCCATATTTAATTTACCATCTTCAGTAAAAATCGTGCCTAAGTAGCTGAAATGTTTCACTTGTTCCACAGGTTCTCCATTCACAACACAGTTGACATTTTCAATGATTCTGCCTATTTTCATTGTCTTTTTATTGCTGACCTTCATACCATATCTATTACAACAGCTATTCAATTTAGTCAGAGAATCTTGCAGACTTGTAGCAGATTTATTTAGAAGTATAACATCATCTGCATAAAGTAAAGAGCTGACATTAACGTCTCCAATTTTGATATGATGTTTAATACCCTTTCCTTCATAATGTGATCCATATAGATAATGAATAACAGAGGGGATAATGTACATCCTTGTCTCACACCAGATTTAACATTAAACCATCTTCCTGTACTTCCTTCAATTCTAACTGCTGACTTACAACTCAAATAAAGACTAAGTATCACTTGATATAATGCCCCATTGACACCATATAACTGTAGCGTATTGAATAGCTTCTCTCTTGGCACCTTGTCATATGCTTTTTCCAAATCGACAAAACTTAAATACAGATCTTTGTTATATTCCCATGCTTTCTCGACTATTTGTCGTAAAGTGAAGATCTGATCCTGACAGCCTCTATTTGGCCTGAATCCAGCTTGTTCTTCACCAAGCTTTTCTTCCACAATTCTTCTCACCCGTTTCTCAAGTATACTTGCATAGATTTTGCCAGGAACACTCAGTAGGGAAATACCACTAAATTCTCACATTCAGTTTTATTTCCCTTTTTATATATGGGTACTATGAGAGCTCTACTCCAATCATCGGGAATTCGTCCCTCTGTCCAGGCTTTCTGAACTATGCAGTGCAGCCACTGTAAGACTCTTATACCACCATACGTCAGCATTTCTGGTCGAATATCATCTACTCCTGCTGCCTTTCCACATTTCAAGCCTTTGATGGCTTTTTCTACTTCAAGTATGGATATGTATTCCTGACTGCATGCCTGGTCAGTGTTTTTTTACCACTATGCTATCATCACTGTTTGTTTCATTTAGCAGTTTTTCAAAGTAATTACTCCATGCTTCAAGGATATCTTTTTCTCCCGTTTTCATGTCACCTTTATCATCTCTAACTCCTTTTACAGCACTCTTTCCTCCATTCCTAAGCTTCTTCAACAACCTCCAGAATATTTTGCCACCTTGATATTTATTTTCTATGTTCTTGCCAAAGTCTTCCCATGACTTTTGTTTAGCTAGTTTTACACAGTGTTTAGCATTCTTGCATTTGTCTCTGTATTCTCTAAGAGCACAAGCTGACTTATTTGCCAAGAACTTTTGATATGCTTTCTTCTTTTCCTTCACTGCCTCTTTAACTTCCTGTGTCCACCATGGAGTTCTAATTTTTCTATCCTTGCAGACAACTTCACCACATGCCTCTCTGGCTGAATCAATCAGGGCTTTTTTCAAGGCTTGCCACTGAATCTCCAAGGTTTGATTCCTGTTCTCAAACTCTTTCATTTTTTCTTCAATAATCTTTGTGTATTTTAGTCTACAGTTCACATCTGAGAGCTGCTCAACTTTTATTCGCTTTAAAACTTTCTTACATGTTATTCTTTTCAATATGAAATTCAATTTTATCCTGCTCAAGACTAGATAGTGATCACTTCCAATTTCAAATCCTCTGTACACTCTGGTGTCCTGCACCAGGGAGAAAACATCACTATCAACAATAACATAGTCAATGAGACTTTTCTTATTCCTTGCCTCTTCTCTCCATGTGAATTTGTGCACATTTTTATGTTGGAACATGGTGTTAGTAATAACCAGTCCATGCCCTGAGCAGAAATCCAACAGGTATTTGCCATTATTATTAGCTTTGCTCTTTTCTCCAAATTTTCCCAAAATACTTTTGTATCTCTCACAATCATTTCCTACTCTGCTATTTCGATCCCCAACAAGGACCAACTTTTCCTTTTTCATTGTGTCAGTTGCTTTTTCTAAAGCCTCAAAAAATTCCTCCACTTCTACCTTAGTAGAACCTTCTGTGGGACCATAGGCACAAATAAGTCTCATTGTCCAGTTCCCCATTCTCATATTTGCCCACATTACTCTACTTGAGATTGCCTGCTATTCAAGAAGATTAGCCTCATATTTTGTGTTGAATACTATGGCTACACCTTCTTTTCCTTGATTGTCATTGCCTGAATATAACATTTTGTATTTATTGCTCAGAAAGATCTCACCAGTTTTTATCTTTTTTTGTTTCAGTCACACCTATTATGTCAATCTGGTACTTATCTAATACTTCAGCTAGCTCCATTTCTTTGCCATTCAGGCTTCTTATGTTGATAGTACCGATCTTTAACTCTGGTGATGTTGAGTTGGGGTGTGATTTCAGATTTGTTCCAGTAGCTGACTTTTCGCTGTTCGCCCTAGTTCCCTGGCGAAAACAACGGGGGCCTTGTTTAACCAGGCGATGCCCTAGCCAGCATGAAATTTTGTCATGTTGTACCATCATTTTTTATGTTGGTTTAACCAATAAGAATACAATTTGGTTGGCTAAATCCCAAATTGCCAGCCCATCCTCCTTCGTTCAGTATCCAAGTAGATACCTAACAGGGTGCACCACGAGAAGGTGAGGATTGGACATTAGGTCAGAAGCCCTGGTTGGTTCTCTGCATTCCTTTAAAGGCTATGTGGAGGTCTCCTCTTAGTTATACAGCTTTGACCCTTAAGCACCCCTTAAGATTTCATACTTAATGTTTAAAAGGGCTTGTAAGAACAAGAATTCTGAAAAAATGACATGGATTGCCAATAAACATATTCTATGCATACTCTGATATAATAATAGGTATTTCTAGCCCATAGTTAAGTACTCCTAATGCTATTACCTGTAAAATTTGATTTTTTTTTTTTTTTTTTTTTTTTTTTCTGTCTGCAGAATGTTATAAACACTATTTAACTTTATCAGAAACAGCTGCATCAATCCATTCAGTGGGCTTAATTTCCAACATTGTCTTAGTATAGTAAGACTTGATATGGATATTCAAGCTGAATTTAAATTGGTACTATACTTAAGAGCTGAGGAGGTAGATAGTAAAAGGAAACTTAGCTGTTTCTTTTGCCAAACTTGCGGTATTTATTTGACACCCTTGGGGTGGGGGGGGATAATGGGTTTAAATTTTGATATACACATACTAAAGGAAAAAAACGATTTGTTGATCTCATAAGTTTGTTTCAAGCATCAGCAGTCATGTATAATATTTTAATGATTGAAGGAGGATATATGAGAAATGATATATATATATAAGATTCCTGAGATGCAAAAAAATAAAAACTAAGACTGCTGATGAAAAAAAGTAATAGAATGACCAACATTGCATCTGTTGGCTCACAAAAAGTGAAGCATGATTGTACCATTCAGTGATATAATTGGGGGGGGGGGGGGATTAGTCAAACAGTGAGTTTATTTAATAGTTACTTCACTTATGATTTGCCTGTGAATGTAGGAAAACCTGAACACTGCAGTTGAAGAATCATCATGGCAGTTTCTTAGTTGTATATACATGGTTCATGTATCTACATTTATACATCACTAATATTAACCAGAGGTGGTAGGTTGCTACTAAATTTTATTAATGAAATTATGTGAATGGGAATCTTTCTTTTCAATTTTCTCTCTGTAATACCTTTATGCAGCATAATTTTTTGTAAAAATAATGCTGCATGACTGTCTTAATGAGGTCAGCAACTGGAATCAAACTTAGAATAGTCGTTCTTTGGGCAACCTAACACTATGGATTCAGATGCCATTTCCATAGGGCTGCATAAGCTCCAAATGAATTAGAAAGTATAAAATTTGACTCAGGTATGCTAAAAAGCATTACATGTGGATAATCATTATGCAAATAAATGTTGTATGTGAATACAATGCTGCCCTTAGATCCAGGCCAGAAGGGACCTGTCTCAGACTCTACACTTTAGAGTGTGCATATAACAAACAAAAACAATGAAATAAATCAGAATCAGTCTAATGGGAAAATAAAGTTTATGAAATAATTTGTAAATTACGTGTCTTGTTTTATTACTCGCCCAACATCTCTGGACTATCAACTGAACACCCAGACATGTGCAATGTAAATTCCAATCAGCTTTAATATTATGCTGACTCTCATAGATTCACTTTTTTTTTTTTTGTCGTCTCTATTTGTACTCTTGCCCTTGATCCTGCAAATGCTAGAGAAGGGCTTGTATGAACAACCAATATGCCTTAAATGCTATGGTCTGTATTAACCACATATACAAGAAACTACAAAATCAGTATTGTGTCTGATGCTCTTTTGCTATTAGTCAAGTAAAAAGGGAACCAGTTAATTTCTGGAACTGAAGGTCAGTTCTTGGCAAAAAAAACAGTGTGATGAAAAGACATTCCAAACAACAGATGTAGATGAAATCAAGCAAGATGATGTGAAGTAAGTTTGAAGCTGAACTATGTATGGTGGATGTTGCTTAGCACTTGCTTATGTTCTTACATAAAAAAATGCATTGTATGATCCTTAGTTAATTCTTTCAGAACTGTTAATAGTTATGGTTGGCTGTTATTTGTGATCTGGATACAAATCATGATTAGGTTGTTTATTTAACCAAAGCACTGTGTCTGTAGTGTGGATTTGTTTCATTGATAATTTTCACTGCAAAAGACCATCAATACATTCTTTCTCTTATTCATTGCCATTAATATAATTTTTTTTCTGATAAAAGGTTGTGTTTATCTCAAGCTTCAATATGCCATTTTTTTTTTTTTTTTTTAAACCATCTGATGAGATATTACATAGTCTTTCACAGGAAAAAAGAGTAAGCTCAAGTTACTGAAGAAAAAATTGGCATAGCACAGCACAAAGGGAAAAGTATGAAAGAGTGAGAAACTGAGAGTAAAGAGAAAGCATTTTATGAAGATTCAATGATAAGTGTACTTAATATGTCAGTGAAACTATTAGTTTGTTGAGAGAAGTGAAAGAATTATTTCATCAAGCACCAATGATTTGAAAGGTGAGAAATATGTGATGAGAGAAGATATTGAAAGAGTTGCTTAAAAAAAGTGAAAAGAAAGGTGCAAAAGTAAAGATTGTGAGTGCTGCCTCAGTATGATGAGACTGAATAGAACATTGTGCAGGAGGAGTGGTGTGCAGGTATCTCAAGATACCTGCACACCATCTGTAGATGTATGGAGTGAATATGTTGCTGTTCACATACTGTGACAACTGTTTTTTGTGTTCTGAAGATGCTGGCAATGACACCAGCAAAATATAAACAAACAAACAAATACTACTGTTTTTCTTGTGTTGTAAATTATAAACTAAACATACACTTCAAAGTGAAAGGCTGTACAGTGTTGGTGAAACTGTACTGGGAACCCCAGGAGGTAGACAAGATTCAGAATCTGGGTATGATGGTTGACAGAAACCTGAAGTTCCAGGAACACAGCAAGAGTTGTTAACCAAAGTTAACCTTGAAAACTCCTAATAAATGACCAACAGTTTGGATTCCATCATTTCTGATCAACAGATCTACTAATGTATGTTGCCCATCTCTGGACAAACACCATGTAACGGTTTGGCAGACTTCGAGTAGTTGCCCTTGATATCTCCAAGGCCTTTGACACTTTGGCACAAAGGTTTATTAAGTAAACTCCCATCAGTCTACCCCATGACTTCTGTAACTGGGTACCCTACATGTGAGCATACAGTTTTGGACTGTATGCTCACTTCAAGTGCTGGTTATCTTTTAATTATACAACTAATGCTGGAATCCCACCAGGATCTGTTCTTTCACCCAGGCTCTTCCTCTGTATGTAAATGGTCTACTCCAACTGAGTGCTAATCTAATACAGTTTTGCAAATAACACACTGTACCTCCTCTTTACATTTGAGAAACCTTATATAGCATGAATTACAACCTGCAGAACTTTAACCTCTACTACTTTAAATTTCTGATATTCAAAACATTCAATGGGATTTGGATAACCTTGTCAACTTCAATGCTAGGAAAACAGCTCTGCATTATTTCCCACAGAAAAGAACCCTTTTCTTCCGATTTACCTTGGTAATACCCAAATCTCTATTCAAGATGAGAATTACTTTTTTGGGATAACTAATCTCAAATTTCTCTTAGCCCAAACATCATAAATATTGCCTCCTCTGCATCCAAAAAATTAGGTTCTTTCAAGTCATTACTTTATCTCCAAACAGACAGCTCCTAACCCTATACAAATCACAGATGTGCCCAAATGAATACTACTCTTGCATCTGGAGTGATGCCCCTAAAAATATTGGATTCTATACAGAAAAAGGCAAATATATTGATGATCCCTAATACACTCCACTCACTTTCACACAGGTATTCAGTTTCTGCAGCCTGCATCTTCTGTAGCTGCTGTTAATTTCCCCCCACCCTCTGTCAAATCCATCCAAATGCATGCAGAAGCTGCCAATCAACATCCTCTCATAGTTCAACTACAAACTCCACATAACAAATTTCTCCTTTTTGTTCATCTTCCACTGCTGCCTTTTGAAAGGATCTCCCACCATGTGTTTCCCAAGTGAACAATTTTCTTATTGCTTTCATGGTGGTAGTGTACTATAGGTTGACCACCCTCTCATGGTTGGTTTCTCCATAAAAAATCATTGTACAAGATCTTAGACCAGGCTTTCCCAATCCTATGCCCACGGGCACCATGGTGCCCGTCAACCAATTTGTGTGTGCCCGCCGCTATTCAACCATGTGCCGTATAGTTTGAAATAATCACGTGCACATCACACAACAATTCATGGCATGCATTAATGACACATGACGAGTATTAAATGCATACAACGTAAAGTAGACGCGCATTCGAAGTTGTTCATTATCTATTGCTATTCATATGCGCATAATTTTAATGGTGTCTTGTACTTAAATTTTTGAAATATTTTGATTTTTAATCCTAAAATGAGTGAATCAAGTAAAAGACAACGAACCTATAATTTTAACACTGACTGGGAGGAAACATTGTTTCGTTAATTTTAAAGATAATTGTGTTTGTTTGTTGTGCAACAGTAGCGTTGCAATTCCGAAAAAATAGATCGTGCCCATCGCCCTACCGGTATTTTAGAATGTGCTCTAGGAAACAAAAAGGTTGGGAACCTCTGCCTTAGACTATAGTATGTAAATCTGGTCATTTAGTTTGTTGCAATTAAGAGAATCCGTTAGCAAGTAACTAAGACAGTATCAAGAAAGTGGAGATGTGATACAGTAGACTTAATTAGCGAGAAAATTTTATGTAAAATGAACTGAAAGTTATCTAGGAGTATGTGAAGAACAGGGTAAGAGGAGATTTTTCCCCCTCTCCACAAGAGAGGAATATATTGCTGCAGTGCATGATGATGATTTAAGTCTGACTTATGAAACTTGTAGTGTTATATTTTATTAAACTTATTAACAATGAGTTTAAAAAACTTATGCATACATTTATTAATGATAGTTCCACGATGTCTCCATGGAGTTCAAGGACTCATAATTTGTGAAACCTGAAATTATTTTAAGTTTTCGTGTGTAGAGGCTTATGATGTCCTCTGGCTGCTGTGAGGACATCATATTGGAGGCTTAATGGATGGTATACAGCACTCAGAAAGGATTAAAACAGAATTTAATACTTCCTATATATTTCGTCTCAGTAAATGAGACATCTTCAGGGATTACAAAAAAACTGATGTAACATCAAAAACAAATAACACGCAATACTAAGCCCAACCATGTGGGTGACACTAAAGTCTTATCTAGGTGGAGCACCCTCTAAGGGTGGTTGTAGGTGGCCTGGAATGTAAAGCAGGACCTCTGGTGATAAGCATTTCCCAAATCTTAGAAAGCTTAATGCAACCATATTTGTTGAGATTTGGTTGATTCCTGAGAGCTGCTGCTGATTCTAAGAACAGTCTCTCTTTTTTGAATTTGCTGTGGTGGAGCATGGTGGTTTTTTCCATGAGATTCTGTGGGTTGTATTTTAAGTTTTATTAGATGAATCCATGATTTAGCAGATCTAAAACTAAGAAATGTGAAATTATCCTACACAGCATGTAGTGTATATATATCATTGCATATTATTATAATGATCTTTTTATGAATTAAAACTATCATTACCATACCTCTGTGGGGAAATGCTCATGTTTATGGACACATCTCAGTGAACCAGAAAGCATCATATACTGTATAACTATCACACTTTTTACACTCATAGCGTACTGCTGCAGTGCATGCTAGATTGGTGTTATCCATTACAAAAGACAGGCATGATTAAAACATTAAGAGCATACAAGATATCCAGTACGTCAATAAGAATGAAGAGAATCAACATAATTATTAATACTCCCTTTACAACTCTGGTACTTAAACAAGATTTTAAGACGTGTGGGAAGGTATATGGTTATTAATTTTAACAGTATAGATGAGAACACGGACTGATAAGAAAGTAACTATTTATGAACTTTTTGCTAGTATTCTATCCAGCATCTTCAGAGCACAAAAACAGTTTGTCACAGTATGCGAGATAACCACAATCTGGTATAACAATGGGATTGTTATACCAGAAAACCATAAAGTCCTAATTAGGCACCATCTATGTTGGAGGGGAAAAAACAGTAAAAGTAGATATTAATTTGGTCTTAAGATTAGTGTCTCCCAAACCTTTGGCAAATTTATACAGCCATACTTGTTGAGGTTTAGAGTATGTTTCAAGGCTTCTGTTGATTCCAGGAACAACCTCTGACTTATAAAAGCTTCTGTGCAGCACTTTTAATTTTTTTCTCCAATCGATCCTGTGTGTAGGGGTAGCTAAAGCATGGTCTGCTAGGCCTGGCTTGCCATAGCTATAGTGCCAGATGTATTTTTTATGTTCACTGAGGCAGACGTACACAGTTCTTCCTGTCTATCCGTAGTAAGCTCAACACATGAACAGGGCACTTCATAGACTCCTGAATGTGATAAAGAAGAGAGAGAGAGAGAGAGAGAGAGATTCTTTCCTTGGGTGAACAGATGAGAGTTGCCAATTTCACATAAGATTTAAATACGGTGCATAGTTGATGTTTATTAAGCACTCTAGATATCTTTTTCAGATGTGCCTGTAATGTATGGGATAGTGACAGTTTTATTGTAGTCTGCTGTGGTAGACAGTGCGGGGGATTTCTGGCGAGCATTTAGTATTTTGTCTATCTTTTGGGGATTATAGCCATTGGCCAAGAAGGTGTGCAGTAAGTGAGGAAGTTCAGCAGTGAGAGAATTTTCATTGGGGAAGACAAAAACATCGCTCTAGCTCTGTGGGTTAATGTTTTTAGGATACCATGGTATTGAGATGGGTGATGGTGTGTAAATGTCTCCCTGTATGTGTGGGTGATTAGTGTATCCAGGAAGGGCAAACAGTCATTAGCTTCCAGTTCCATTGTAAATTGGAATTTTGGGTGTTGGCTATTTAAATGTGTGTCTGGGCCATGTGGCCAAATAGCAAGCACATCAACATAGCATAGCCAAAGCCTTCGTTTGAGTGTGACTGTATTGATATCTAGCTTTTCCAGGTATTCAATGTAGAAGTTGGCTAAGGGGAGAGAAAGGGGGGGGGAACCCATTGCTGTCCTATCTAATTGTATATTTTTCCTTTCCATGTAAAATAACCTGCTTGGTCTGTGAATTTAAATAGTTGAAATATATCAAGGGGAAAATTGTGACTTTAGTAAATCAAGGGTTTCAAATTAACAGTACAATTATGAATAGTGAGGTGATATCAGAAATCACCATTATGTCTCAACTTTTCAAGGTATGGTTTTCTAAAATACTTTTCAGGTGGGTAGAATTTTTAACAAAAGAGGGAGAATTGTTTGTGAGAGTGAGCAGCTAGTAGCTTGGCTAAATGTCTAGCAAGTGGGACTGTTTATACTATCCACAATAGGGCATAAGGGTGTATCTTGTTTGTGAATTTTCAGTGCTCCATCTATTCTGAGTGTTTTAATGTGGAAGAGCCCGAGTTTGTTAAATGTTTCTGTAGGCCAGGAAGCGACTTTGTTCAATAATTTGCACACCTCATTCTTTTGCGAGTTGTGGGATCCTGATCTATAATTTGGTATGTTGACTGATCTTGTAGAAGTGTATGTGCATTTTGCTTTCATATTCTGTTGAATCCATCACCACATTTGCATTCCCTTTGTCTGCTTTGGTTATGATAATGTGGTTATTACTGTGTAGCTCTTTTTAAAGCAATGATTTCTTTATGTGGGAATATTATTTTTGGGAAGCTTAGAATGGATTAAGATGTTGGCCACTTCTAAATTTACGTTACTGGCCGTTGCTGGAGGCAGGTCATATATTTTCTGTTCAATGGAAGCCATTATTTTGGTTTTTGGAACTAGCTTGGCAGTAATGGCAAAATTGTGTCCCTGACTTAACACACTAGTGGCTTCTTTGGTTAAGGTTAACGATGATAAACTCACAACGACACGATCTTGTAACTGTGTTGTTGGAGAATTTCAAATTTTCTCTGGTGCCGGTTTTTAACTTTGGCGAATTCTTTTTTTGCTGTTGCATCGGAATGCTGTCCAGGATATCCCACAGTTCTGGGTTTAAAATATTGATTAGTTTGTCACATAAGCTGTTGATGGATGAATTTATTTTAGATAGCTCCAAGCTAATAGCATCTCTCTGTTCCCATAATAGTGCTAAATGCACCGGGCTTTGGTCAAGTGAAACTTGTTCTCAAATGTGTGGGAAGGCTTGTGTTAGTCGTACATGTTGATTAATTTTAATCGTATAGATGAGAACACACTGATAAGTGTGTGTGTGTTCTCACTTTCAGTATCATTCATTCCAGCATCTTCAGAGCACAAAAACAGTTTGTCATAGTACGCAAGACAACCACAATCCAGTATAACAATGGGATTAGTTTAAACAATTGTAACGTATAATGCAAAGACTAAAGTCTTAATTAGGTGCAATCTATGTTGAAAAAGCAGAGCGAAAGCAGGTATTAATTTGATCTTAAGATGACTATCTCCCAGATCTTTGGCAAATTTATACAGCCATACTTTCTGTTGAGGTTTGGAGTATGTTTCAAGGTTTCTGTTGATTCCAGGAACAGCCTCTCTGACTTATAAAAGCTTATTAATCCTCATAAGAAAGACAAAATACTAAATGCTCCCCCAGAAATTACTCTCCCACTGTCTACCACAGAAGACAACAAAACTTGTTGTCCCCATCCCACACATTAAAGGCACGTCTCAAAATATATCTAGAGTGCTCAACAAACACCAACCACACACTGTATTTAAACCTTTTGTGAAATTGGTGACTCATCCATTCCTAAAGACAATCTCTCCTTTATCACATCCAGGAGTCTATGAGGTGTCCTGTTCGTGTGATCAAGCTTATTCGGACAGACAAAAAGAACTGTGGACATCCTCCTCAGTGAATATAAAAAAACACATCTGGCACTATAGCTATGGCAAGTCTAGCAGACCATGCTTAAAATACCCACTTAAGATGATTTGATCTTAAGATGTCAATCATCTTAAGACCAAATTAATACTTGCTTTCTCTGTGGGTTTTTTTTTTTCCACCATAGATAGCGCCTAATTTTAGGTGGCATCTATGGTGGACTTTAGTCTTTGTGTTGTACGTTATAATTGTTCAAACTAATCCCATTGTTATACTGGATTGTGGTTTATCTCGCATACTATGATAAACTGTTTTTGTGCTCTGAAGATGCTGGATAGAATACCAACAAAATATTAACAATAGGTTAATAAATAATTATTTTCTTATCAGTTCTGTATTCTCATCTATAACATTAATCAACAAGATTTTAAGAATGCAATCATCATCAAGAATTACACAAACTGCCTCACATCAAGAATATTAAAAAGGTGGCAAAGTTGCTTCACAAATATAACATTAAAGTGGCTTTTTTACCATTGCATAAAATCTCCAGATTTTTACATCCACTAAAACCTCCACATCATCCAATGAAAAATCAGGTTTTTGAGATTCATTGCTCTTGTGGCATTTGCTATGTAGGTGTAATTGGTAGGTCGGGGGAGATTTTCATGTCTGAACACCTAAGAGACGTTGAAAATAGAAGACAGCATGAATCAGGTTTGACATCCCAATCTGTTTCTTATATCCGCATCCTTAATACCCTTCCTCCAGAGTCTTAGATCTGCCTCACATGTATGATGTCCTTTGATGCCTTATTTCTACATTTTGCCAATCGATAAATCTTTCTATCCTTCCTTTGTTTCTAATTGATCATAAAGGTCTTGATATGCCGTGGCCTTCGCCTGTGCAACAACTCTTTTTGGCTTCTCGCTTTTTCTCTCTGTACTCCTCTGTCCTCTTCCACTCTTGACTTGTGCCACTTCTGATTTGCCTTCCTCTTAGCCATCACTGCATCTTGTACATTATTATTCCACCACCAATCCTCCTCCTGCTCTCTAATCTTTCCGGATGTTTCACCAAGCACCTCGATTGCACAGCTTAGAATTACTTTGGAATTATGTCTCCACCAATCTTTTACATTTTCTAGTCCATCCAAAATCCTCTCTAACACCTACTCCCTAAAACGGTTCCTCACGCCCTCTTCTTTTAAGCGAAACCACTTAATTTTCTTCCTCTCACGGCTTATTTTTGTAGATAGTTTTCCTAATATTAAGTAATTAATTTAATGTTTTTATTCATATGTATGAATTATGAAGTTCTGATGACATCTGATGTGTGTAATTTGCCAGCAAAGGTTGGTCGATTGGTAGAGCCTCTGCTACTAATGGCTTGCAAAAAGTTAAGCAAGTTTGAGCGCAGTTAGTAATTGGAGGGAGACAATCTTTCGATTCTGTTGACACTCTCTCTCTCTCGATGAGACTTTGGACTCCCTGGAGATGTCACATAATAATAATTGGTTCTAGTCTTTTTTTTTTTTTGTACAACTTTTGCTAAATACCCCTGATGACTTATTATCTTAAAGCATGTGGTCTCAATACCAGAAACTTATCTACAAAAATAAATGTAGTTATCCTATGGAGCAGTGTTTAAAATAAAAGTTTATTCAAACTGTTATAATGGGGGGCGTTACAAAATGTATGTCTTGCAAAGTGGGCAGTGGCCCGAAAAAGTTTGGCAACCTATGAATTACACAGAGTGAAAGGAAGATAAAAGACAAATTTACTGAGGATGCCTTGGTCAAATGCTTTTGGAATGTCTAGAACAACAGCACAGGTTTCTCCAATTCTTTCCATGGCATGTGTACAGGGGTTGGTTAATTTGGGCTTAAGTGATCTGCTGTAGATCTGGTGATATGAATCGGGACAAAGATAGGCTTGCTTTTATATATTAAGACAGATAATCAACAGCGCATAAAAGAATACAGAAATAAATGTTAGTTCTGGAATGCCACTTATGAAGACAACTTGGGGAGATATTGAGGCTGAAGAAAGGTAATTTGCCTTGGTGATTTTTTTTCAGCAGTTGGAAAAAGAATGATGATATGAAGTCATCTTTATCTTTAAGTGTTGTAATATAAGGCAGTGTCATCTGGGGTAAAAGGTGGACCAAATATGTACCAAGTCGTGTTACACTAGACTGACCAGAATGCAAGACTGCCATATGTACATATAGCAAGTTTTCAAAGTCAGATTTAAATTGTTGATGGCTTTCAATTATTGCATATGTTAATGCAGACTGAGAATGGGTTGGTGTGCTTATCCTAAGCTTCATGCAGTATGCTGAATTTTTGACTTGGACTGCCTCAGCATACTTGTTAAACCATGGTGAGTAGAAAGGGATTTCGATTGAAATTCCCTTCCACTCACCATGAGGAGAATGAAAAAGCCTTCATTTCAGTGAGAACTCACCAGGAAAAAGTGAGTTATGCAAAGAAGCAGAACTGCTGTTTCTGTCCTCACTAAGAAGACAAAAGCAATAGTTATGACCATGAGAAAAATTCCTGGAAGGCATTCCACTTTAACTTTCCAACGGACATGAGATTGCAATGAGTGGAATAGGTTGCCAGAGTCTTGTGGGTTCCACGACTGAATGAGTTCAAAGCAAAGATGATAGATACTGCACAAATTTTGGATAGTTCTTGACATGATGTTTAGGGTCTCTCTTGATGAATCTAAAGACTCATTGGAGTTGCCCATAATAATAATTTTGTGTAAGAGAACTGGCACAAGCTCACAATCTTAAGTTCTGTCAGGAGAGGCAACCTCTGAAATATTTGGAAGAACTGGTTAAGAAAACCATCAAGGATATTGGGAGAGTGGAGATGATTATATGGTATTCTGGTTAGTGGAATTGTAGGTAGTCACTCTTCTGTGATAAAAACTAAGGGATCAGAGTGACTTTCAGAATTTGGAGTGTGGTGAAATTAGAAGAATCCAACCAAACGAGACATGAAAACCTTAAGGAGCTAAGGTTAAAAATAGAGAATTGTACTGATTTGGTATGAGACATAACATTCGAAAAAAAAAAAGGGGGGGGGGGACTGCATTTCTTTTTCTTAAAATTTTGCCGAATATTTTTAATGATAGCAAAAATTTGCTGACCTGGTTGGCCAAGTGGTTAGCGTATCTGCTCTCCAGCCAGAAGGTTGCGGGTTCGAATCCCGCCATGGGCATGGATGTTTATGATTGTCTGTGAAAATACTATTGGTAGTGGTCGGCAGTAGATGGTGTTGGTGTTATGAAGGTAGTTGCAGTTGGTGCCCTCCCTTGATGAGTCTTTGGATTCCCTGGAGGTGTTATATAATAATAAAATTATGATTTATACACACGTTTACACAATAATATTTTAATATTTGCCAAATATTTCAGTCTGAAAATAACATCTTCAGTGACTACATAGGAACAGTTTTTAACAAGGTGGAATACCAACAATTGATCATTCAAAAGTAGAACGAGCCACTTGATGTTACGTTGCTAAGCATTTAAAGAGAGGAAAAATTTCATCAGTGATGATTAAATTATAGGTATTAATTCACAATTTAATATAATAATCTTAATTTATGAATAACATTTGACTAATGTAGGAATTAAAGTCTCAATTTAAAAAAAAAAAAATTAATCTGTTATCCTGATTGAACTTTCCCATATTTTCCTGAAAGACAAGTTATCCTTTTTAGACGTCCTCATCCGTTCACCTTCAAGTATTCAGAAAACCCACTTTCACTGGACGTTATATTCTGAAATAATCTGTTCATCATCTTTATCAAAAAACAGGAATCATAAAATGTTTAATCCAACGAGCTAGAACTAATTGTTCAACTCCTCATAAATTGCAGAAAGAACTTTCAACTATCAAACATCACATGAAATTAAATGGCTTCTCCAAAAAAAGTACACAACAGCTGTTTGATTCCTACAACCCAGAACAACAGAGATTTAATATGTAGAGTTTCAATTCCATATATTTCCAGAATTTCAGAACCAATTTCAAGAATTCTGAAGAAATATGATTTAACAGCCACTTATATACCTATTAACAAAATATCCATTTATTTCCCCTCTTCTAAAGATAAAAGCTCAGCTTTGTCTCTGCCTGGTGTGTATCAAGTCCCTTGTAACTGCAATCTGTCCTACTTTGGACAGACCAGATGCTCTATAGAAAAAAAAAAGAATTCAAGAACATCGATCATACATTCAGCACAACAAATCCAATAAGTCTGGATTGGCTCAACACGGAATAGAGATAAGCCACAACATCCTCCAGTCCAAGACTCCTTCTACACAGATATCGCTATAAATTTGAATGCCTATTCAAAGAGAATGTTGAGGCCTTACTTCAACGCCCTAACTTGAATCGAAATGACTGTATATCGTTATAAAAAATATGGGAAAGTTTAATCAGGATAACATTAATTAAATTGAGACTTTTAATTCCTACATTAGTCTAATATTATTTAGAAATTAATACACCTCCATCCCCATATGCTGCAATTTACTGATTAGAATTCCATCTGGTATCCTGTCAAAGGCCTTAGCAAGGTCCAGTAGAATCACTGTAAACCCATTACCCTTATCCAGTTCAGCCATCACTGTGTTATAATATAATATATGAGCAAGTTACTGAGGCATGACCTACCCTTCACAAAACCATGCTGTCCTCGATACAGTATCCCATCTTCATCTATCCAATCTTGTATTTTCCTCTCGACTATTTTCTCGAAGACCTTGATAACGATTCCTGTTATGCTGATTGGCTGGTAATTTTCAACAGCAGCCTTGGAACCACCTTTATGCAGCGGAACTATTTTCCCCTCTTTCCACCCCCATGGGACTGACCCAGACCCGAGGCTCAAATTAAACAAAATGGTCAAGGGCACTGACAATTCTTTAGCCGCTTCACGTACGACACGAGCTGGTATACCATCCAATCCCACAGATGTATTGTCATTGAGGTTCTGTAATAGGCTATTTACCTCTACTTCATTCATCACAATTCCAGTAAAAGCTGTTGATTCTTCCATTCCTGCAATGTCACCACCACCTGGATGATATACTCTTGCAAAGTGCTCGCTCAATAATTCCACTATATCGACTGATTCGGTTACCTCCCTATCCTCAGCATTTTTTAAAATCATTCTGCCATGAACATTTTTCCTTTTACTTGCAACATATTGAAAAAACTGTTTGGGATTCTCTTTGGCCTGCATGGCCAATATTCTTTCATAATCCGCTTTTGCTTTTCTTACCACCCTTGTTACCTTTCTGGCCTGAGCTTTATACTATTCCTGCACCTGCTGGTCACCTTTCTCCTTAAATTCTTTCCACAATTGTTTCTTTTTTTTTTTTCAGCACAAGCTTAATGGTGTTATTCATCCATTTAACCCCTACTCGATTTATTATTCGGCCTCTTAGTATACAGTCAACTATTGCCTCCTGCAAACACTTCTTAACCACCTCCCATGCACTATCAACATCCAGCCCTTGCAGTTTTACATGCCATGGCACTGAGCCAAGCACACTCCTAAGCTTGTCATACTTACCAGCCCGGTAATTCCACATGTATCCTGTCTAATTGTAAATTCCACTCCTTTAGCCACCTCCCAAGTCATGACCTTATGATCACTCACCAATTGGTGGCAACATGGTCATGTTCGTTACAGCCACATTCTGAGATGCAATATTAGGTCAAGCACTCTCTGACCCCTAGTATTTTCCATTACATGCTGTCGCAGATCGTTATCCCTTAATAACTGCATAAAAACCAATTCCTTCCTCCCATGTGCCCTCTCCTCCTTCCAGTCAATGTTACCATAATTGAAATCCCCCATAATAACCATACCCTTCTTCCACTCATTTCTTCTATTTGCCTATGCATACTATCCCTACCATCTATTCCATCTCTCGGTCTATAGCAGCACCCAATTGTATATTTTGTTCTGCTAGCCTCTATCTCACACCAAATAGCCTCAAATGTGCTCTTTTCTCTATCCTGCAGTATTCAACTTCTATACTCCTTGGCTGCAACTCATCAGTTATCATCAATAACACTCCTCCCCCTTTTTATTCTCCCTGTCACTCCTGAACACGTTATACCCGTCACATTCAATCCCACTAGCTTTACCATCTTCTGTCAGCTATGTTTCACTAATACCAACAACCTGTGTCCTGGAAGTGCCAATCAAGGCCAAAAACTCCTCCTTGTTCCTAATACTCCTAGCATTAGTGTACATGAATTGCAGAAGCCCATTAGTCCCATCCCTACTTTTGTGCCTTATACTAACTGTCCCATTCTGATTTGTTGTCCTTCGTACTCAGGCATATTATACTCATTCATACACTCAACTGCCTCCCTGAAGTCTGCATATCTACTCCCCCCCCTTTAATAAATCTAGTTTCCCTGAGTCTGTACATCCACTTCATTCATCAACACTTTTTCAAACCTCCGTACACCAAATCCATTCAAATGTAAACCATCCATCTTATATAAATCCTTTCGCCCATCGAACTCACTCCACACATCCAAAAATTCCACACTACTCTCCATGCATAACCCGTGCATAAAGTCATTGGCAATTATGGCCCTCCTTCTAAACACTTCACTGTCATACTGCAGCAAAATACTCACCATCCTAACTCTCTCACTCTTCTCTTTTGCTACCTCAAGTAATTCCCTCATTTCCATTTTGTCTTCTTTCAAGTCATTTGTTCCTCCCACGACCTTACCCTCTTCTTTTTTCTCTGGCCACCACCCACTGTGCAACACATATACTCTGTCTTACTTCTGCTCAGTCTCATACCTCTCTCTCTTCCAGTACTTTTCTCCATCTTTCCAGTTTAGTTCCCGCTTCTTCTCTTGAATCTGCACAACAAGATGTCATCTGCATACAACATTGTCCAAGGCACATCTTCTCTCACTATCTCTATCACAATGTTACACAGAAACAGACTTAATGCTGACCCTTGATGCAAGCCAACTGTTAATTGAGAACTTTGTCTGTCCCAGACAGGTTGGAACACTTGTCTTCACATTTCTCTACATCTCCCGCCCCAACCTGACATTTCTCCGGAAGAACCTTCTTCTCCTTCAGACACCTCCAGACTTCTTGCCTTGGCACTCTATCGTAAGCTTTCTCCAGATCAATAAATGCCAGATGTAGCTCCCATTGTTTCTCTCGAAACTTTTCCATCATCTGCCGTAACCCAAAGATAGCATTTGTTGTTGATCTACCAGGCATGAAGCCAAATTGTTCCTTTGCAATCTCCTCAATCTTCCATCAAGAACCCTTTCTAGGATTTTCATTGTGTGGGACATCAACTTTATTCCTCTGTAATTTTTACAGTCTTGTGCATCCCCTTTACCCTTGTAGATGGGGACAAGAGTACTCTCCTTCCATTCCTCGGGTATATTTTCCTGTTGGCAAACTTTCGTGAACAGCAGGTCAATTCCCTCTTCCCCCAGTGCCTTTTATGCCTCCACTGGAATCCTGTCGGGGCCCGCAGATTTTCCATTCTTCATCCTCTTTACGGCAGCTTCCTTCACTTCCACTCTATTGATGTTCTGCACCATCCCCTCAGAAGGCTGCCCATCTTCTCTCTGAGTCCTTGCATTTTCCTCATTCAAAAGTCCCTCAAAGTATATTCTCTGTTTCTTATGTCCACATCCCTCCATAATAATACTCTTCCTTCAGCTTCTTTGATCTGCCTCACATGTAAGATGTCCTTTGCTGCTTTATTTCTACATTTTGCTAGTTGGTAAATTTTTCTGTCCTTCCTTTGTTTCTAATTGATCATACAGATCTTGATATGCTGGCCTTCGCCTGTGCCACAACTCTCTTGGCTTTTTGCTTTCTCTCTCTGTACACCTCTCTGTCCTCTTCCACTCTTGACTCATCCCACTTCTGCTTTGTCTTCCTCTTAGCTGTCACTTGTACATTATTATTCTATCACCAACCCTCCTGCTCTCTAATCTTTCCAGATGTCTCACCAAGCACCTCGCTTGCACAGCTCAGGATTACTTTTGAATTATGTTTCCACCAATCTTGTACACCTTCCAGTCCTCTCTAACATCCTCTCCCTAAAACGATTCCTCACACTCTCTTCTTTTAAGCAAAACCACTTAATTGTCTTCATCCCATGGCTTCCAGAGGTTCTTATCTTCGATCTTATTTTAAAGTCTGCGCACAGCAGTCAGTGTTGCTGTGCCACTTGATCTGTTGGAATTACTTTACAATTTGTCACAACCTTAAGATGTTTTCTTCTAGTCAAAATGTAGTCAATTTGTGAACTGTTGTTACCACTCCTAAATGTTATCAAATGTTCTTCCCTCTTGTAGAAAAACGAGTTCATAATTGCCAGATCAAACACTACTGCAAAGTCTACAATCCTCTCTCCTTCCTGGTTCATCATTCCCACTCTGTGGCCACCATGCACCCTTTCACAGTCTCTATTTTGTCTCCCTATGTGTCTGTTCAAGTCTCCCATCTCATTTTCTTCCAGTTCCCTCATTTCTTCATCTAACACGTTCCAGAATTCATCTTTCTCCTCTGCTGTACAGCCAACTTCTGGGGCATATACACATAACCCGCTCTTCTCCAAGACCCAATTTCATTCACATGATCCTTTCGTTCCTTCTACCCACTTCCAGTACTTCGCCCTTCATTCTGCCACACACCACAATTCCTACACCATTTCTTCCCTCAATATTCACTCCAGAGTAGAACAATTTATATCCATCTCCCAGTTCCTTTGCCTTTCCACCTTGTCTCCTGCACACGTAAAATGTCCAACTTCCTCTTCCTCATCATGTCTGCCAGCTCTCTTCCCCTTCCAGTCATGCTTCCAACATTCAGTGTTCCCACTCACAACATCCTCTCCACCTGCTGGGCTCACATCTTTAACCACACCCGCCCTTGATGTGGTAGCCCTCGTCCACTTCTCGCAGCTGTAGGGCGATGTGGCTGCATGTCGCTTAGGGGGTACGCCCTAGCCCTTCTATCATTTTCTCTTTGACTCATATCATAGCTAGAGCTGGCAGTGAAGTTTTACGACCGGATGCCTTTCTTGACATCAACCCTCTCCATTTATCCGGGCTTGGGACCGGCAACTATTGAGGCTAGTTTGCCTCCTTCGGTAGCTGCATAAGACGAAATGACTTAGCAAGATAGGAAAGATTCACCTCTAGTCCTCGAATACTCTAATAGCATCAGGGGGAAGGAGCAAGGAGAGGAGAAAGAAAGGGACGGACCAGTCTACAGAATAATATAACAGATGTATATTACATGAAATAAGGCATGATCCAGCATCTGGTACCTCAGGTTTGCCATGCCTGTACTCACTAAAAAATGAGCCATTGAGGTTACCAAATTAATATGGAGAATTTTTTCTTAGAATGGGAAGGAGGGAGTAGAACAAGGGAATATACCTAGAAACTGTATAGAGGGCGTGAGCAGGAGCATTGCATGGAGAGTGGAAAGCACTGTCTGATCTTGTGGTGAATGCAGATACACTGACTATGTTTAAAACATAGTTTTGATCAACTTTGTGTTTAACTGTTTGCCTCCTGCAGTGCATCTGGTATTAATAAATCTCAAAAATATAATTTTAATTTGGTCCCACCACAACATTATAGTATGATAAATTTAGTTTAATCCTTTATCCAAGTGTGAGCAAACAAAGTTTGCGCCTGAAAGTATCTTCAGGACTGGGGTAAGGTGGTACAACACCAGGGCAACTCATTGCAAAGGTGGAGCAAGCTACCAACACTATCTCAGTATCTCCTATAATGCAAAACACATCTCCTTGCGGATATGTCTAATGTTATGCATTAAGGGAAGGGCCACTACCCAGACTAGTTTCGACCTTTATTGAGGTCTCTTCAGTAAACTTTCAACACAACATTATAGCTTTAAAATCAGCTGTTTTTAATTTTTTGCAAACTTTGAGGAAATTTTCATTGTGGAAAAAATGCATCATTCAAGGGGATTTTTGGACACATATTACACTGTTTATATATGAAGGAATTGACTTTAAAAAACATGGATACAATCTAGGACCTGCAGTATAGCATATAAAGTGGAGAAAGAACACTGAACTCCTGAAGCAAGTGGCTGTTATTTGAGAAAAAAAAAAAAGTTTAAGACTAACTTCAAGCATAGCATTAAAATAACAAGAAAAACTGGAAATAAGTTTTGATTAATTTTAAAGCCCTCTGAAATTGCAAAAATGCTGTGGGCTATTATAATAGGATACTAGGAGGAAAAAATCTAAAAAGTAAATATTTTCTTCTGTCTTTAACATAGGGTAACCAAATAACTGACTTTCAAAATACAAAATTATGCAGCTTCAATTTAATTGATGATTTCACATGGAATGACTCAAAAACCATTGCTTAGTAATATTTAATTTTACATATCTTTCACCAGATAGCTTTGTGACTTAATGCAAACCTTGAAATCTGAGTTGTTTTATTCGAGCTGGCACTCATTTACTGTTGGTCTCAAATTAATAAACACACTGTTTAGGTTTTTTTTTTTTTAAATTATAATTTTCATGTGGATTTTCATAAGATTTTAAGAATACAAATCATTTATCTGTATTAATTGTTGTCTATTCAATAGTCATGACTATTAGACTTTACTTTTCTACATTTCTTGTATACATCATTGTTAAGTCAAATCTTGTTGACTTAACAGTGATAAATACAAATACAGTTTCATATTGAACTAATGGCATTTAAGTCTAGATTTTTGTTTGATTTTTTTTTTTATTATATGTAAGTTGCAATTTATTATCTACACAACCAAAGTGAAAACCAAGATATAACTTTAGTTACAACATTCTGTTAGTGTTTGCTTGCAAGTGGAAGAGGAAAAAATATTCATGTGATACATTTACCATGTATTTATATAACAACTACATGGTTAGAAATTTAAAAAATAAATATTTCCTAGAAAGATTTGAGTTATGTAATAAAGCTTCTTTTTATACATATTACACCAAAATTGATTTTTTTTCCCCCAAAAAGAACTACCACTTAGTAATTCTGAAGAAGAATGATTCAGACAGATAATTATCAATCAAACTGTAAAATTCACAAATATTAGTCAGATTAATTTGAGTGAGCATGGAACGAAAAAATTAAGAAATATATCTACAGTGTAGTTTATTCAATTCACCTTTATATCTACAATGCTTTCTTTTGCAGTTGTAAAAGAATAAAGAAACTGTTAAAGTTGCAAAGGTTTGATATGTTTCCTGAACAGAAAATTGTCTAAGAGAAGCCAGACAGAAAATGGATGTTAACTAGAAGGTACCCATGTTCTTGCAGATTAGAAGAACATATCCTGAAAATACCTAAGTGTCAAAAGGTAAAAACTAAACATCTATGAGAGCAAGTGGAGTGAAGTAGTGAGATGTGTTACCAATTAACCAGATTGTCCTCTTCTGGACAGCATCAAATAACAGAAATCCCTTATTCCAGTCCAAAACACTCATCCACCATCCAAGCCTTGGTTCTCAAAAAAAGTATGCCAATGCTGTAAAAGAAAAAAAAAACTATGCTTACCACAACCGACTCAAGACCAAAACTCCAGCTGCCTGTTCTCCTTATACTGCAGCCCAAAACAGTTATAAAAGACTCGTCACCAGGTCAGACTTGGAAATGGCCAAATGCTGTAAACTCACCTCCTGCACAAATGGTAGTTGCTCCTTTTGGTCCCTTGCCAAAAGACATTGAGCACAACTTTTGCCCACCCAAGTTTCCACCAATCTCACACCTGGATGGTACTTTAATCACCTCACCTAAAGAGGAGGCCAACTTACTGGCATTACTCTTATCTTCCAATTCCTGCAATCTGATCTGGGCAAAGTTCCCTCCACTCCAAGAACTGCTCTCTCCATATCACCTATTGTCTGAAAGAAAGAAATCTGAAGAATCCTCAATAACCTGAACACAAACAAGGTATTGGTTCCTGACATTATCCCACTTATTGTGTTAAAATATTTTGTCCCAGAACTAACACCTATCTTATATAGTCTCTTCAATCTATCCTATTCAACTGGCATCAAGCTGATCTTACTTTCACCACCCACCTATGGATGGACTCAAGCCATGGAGAAATTCACGTGGTTGCCCTCGACATTTCAAAGGAATTTGATTGGATTTGGCACAGGGGTCGACTCACTAAACTGTCTTCCCCACTCTGCACTGGACTGCCAACTTTCTCACTGGCCTCTCACTGTGTGTCATGGTGGACGGCTTACTCTCCTCAGTTCTTTCACCCACTCCCTTCCTCTTGTATATAAACAACCTGCTCTCCGCCTTCCAATCCTACCCATAGCTTTGCTGACAACAGTACACTCCATTCCTCCTTTTTATTTGACAAATCTGTTAGTGCTCAAGTATTAGAATCCTCAAGATCTACCATGACCAGGAACCTGAACTCAGATCTCTTAGTTATATCCCAGTGGACAACCTTCGAAACTTCAATACCACCAAAACTCAGTTCTGTCTGTTCTCTTGCAAGAAAGAATTCTCATCCCTTCCCTTTACCTTCAGTAATACTAAGATATCCAATCATGATCAGATTTCTCTTCTTGAACTGACTTGCACCTCTAGTCTTTTCTAGCACAACCAAATTTCAACTAACTTCTGAAGCAGCCAAAAAACTTGGGTGTTCTTTTTCGCACAAGATGCTACTTAATACCTGCTAACTTTATACAGAGCCTAAATCTGCCCAGCCATGGAAGAGTAGTCATATATTTGGGATGGTGTGCACAAAAAATCCTCTCTAAGATTGCTCAGTTCTATCCAAAAGAGAGCTATCCAGTTAATTAGTGGTCCCTCTCTCATTGATGTTCAGTTTCTGCCTCTTCTACAGATACTTTCATGGACAGTGCTGTGCTGAATGGCCACTATTATTCCTTTGCCCTCCTCCAAAATCATTAAAACAAGAGCCACTGCTAGCTAACACCCTTTTACAGTCCTTTGGAACAGTCTTCCCCAAAGATTACAACCTTCAGCTGTTCAAGCAGAATGTGAACAGACTCCTCCTTTCTTTTATTCCTCTTGCCCACCCATGGCACTAGTGTGCTATAGCTCTTGTGGCCTTTCATGTGTGGACCAGATGACATACACACATATAATCAAGAATTGTTTGAGATTTTTTGTTGGACCATCTCAAAATCTATGAGAAGCATTCTAAAGTTTAATGGATTTGATATTTAGATAGTGTCAGTAATGTCCAGGTGAGAAGTAGTTGTGAGTAGAAAAGGACACATGCTGTTTTGGATGGTTAAAATAAGTATACATGTGTATGCATGCACGAGCAATGCATTTGTTCCAGAAATAGCTAGACGTATAAGTCAGATCAAAGATGAAGGTTGCAATTCTTGCAACCTTCACCTCACTGAAGAATTAAAGACTAGTTTTGGAAGTTATTGTACTGTACTCCTCAGCAAAGCTATGGATAGGATTTACAGTCACTGAGAGGTCATTTATGTACAAAAAAAAAGTATATAAAACACAGAATCCTGCAATACTCCATCATTAACAGGGAAAAATGAAGAGAAACCATCTCCATCGATACAGAAACCAACCAGAGAGCACACTGGTAGTCCAGTTGCGAGGGCAGATTATAAGATTGTAGTTTAGTGAGCAGGCTCTATGCCAGACCTAGTTGAATGATCTGGAAATATTAAGTTTCTCCAAACTTTTATATCCAAGGGTTGGTGGGTTGTAATGGCTAGATGTGAGGTGGATCAAGTGACATAATTGATATTGCTACTCATTAATTAGCTAGTGGGATCTGAAGGTAGTGAAGTTGAGCTGTCAATCATGTGATCTAACTATTCCAGCTAGCTGAATGAAATTATCATAATTCTCACCAGCTTATTAACATTATAAAATGTACCCAGTCACTCTGGTTTCCTCTGGTGCTGAAACAATCCCAAATGGGATAACTGCCATGACTTCTCCCTTTTTTTTCTGTGATCCAATGACTGTTTTTCTTCTCCTGATTGAAGAAGTGTCTATACAATCAAATCTATACAATCAAAACAAACATTTCTAAATGGAATAACAGTCTTTATTTCCCAAATCTACTCAGTCCTTGACTGCTATTCAGGCATGCCAAGGCAGTCTAGGAAAGTGTTGTGCTGCACTGCAAAAAAGTTCTTTAGCATCTACTCATTTCAGCATCCAATAAATTTTGTAACCAGCCTTATACCCACTGGAAGAATACCACAATCGCCATTTTTAGGTTATTTGCCTCAGGATCCTCTCTAACACTTATACATCTGCAAGAAATCTAGACAACCAAATCTGTACACAGTACAGAATGCTTGAATTAATAAGTGATACCTTTGTAAGGGTACAGCATTTAGGTGGAGATAAGTATAGATGTGAGAATAGATGAACTGGAGTGCTTAGTGTATGCACAGCGAAATCTTAATGTAAAATCCAGATGTCACTTGAAAACCTAACAGAAGAATAACTACTTGTCAGTGTGTGTGTTCAGCATTATTATTAAGTAGTAATTCTTTGAGTTATTTTATTCCCTTTTGCAAATGTGCCTTTTGAACAACAGTTTCTCCACTATCACCAAATTCTTAGTTTCCTGCAGTCCGTTTCCATCAGTATAATACACTAACTGTTACCTTTTATCCCAAATGCATAAACTCAACTTACACTTTTCCATATTCAACTGATAACAATTATCCTTTGTTCTCAGGCCGTGGCAGAGTTGAGACATGTAAAACAGTCTGGTCAAGATACTGTACTCCAAATTCTCTTGCACTTTCTCTAGTGCATAAGTTATCCAGTCCAATGACAGAATTTACATTAAGATTTTGCTGTGTATATACTAAGCACTCCAGTTCATCTATTCT
The DNA here is from genome assembly GCF_054136105.1 of Typopeltis vanoorti. Lineage (NCBI taxonomy): Eukaryota > Metazoa > Arthropoda > Arachnida > Uropygi > Thelyphonidae > Typopeltis > Typopeltis vanoorti. The sequence goes on along the minus strand of NC_143567.1, from coordinate 10,635,423 downwards.
CATATCTATCTACACTTATCTCCACCTAAATGATATACCCTTACAAAGGTATCGCTTATTAATTCAACCATTCCTTTGGCATCTATTAATGGTATCCAACTATAACTATTCTTCCTTTTGCTCACCATATAGTAAAAGAACTGAGATTTCATTTGGCCTGCTTAACTAGTTTTCCTCTCAATCTGATTTTACCTTTCTTACCATGTAGTTGTTCTTTGCATGAAACTATATTCCACTCAAAGGCAATACATCTATGAGAAGTAGTAATTTTAAGAAGGATACCTTCTTAAAATTACAGCTTGAAATTGCTTTGTACAGTTTTCACACTCCATGCAAGGGTTACTCCCCTAAAGAAATTTCTCTCTCAGTTACATTAATCCCTTACATTACATAGCTAATTTGAAAAGCATGTTATTTGAAACTAAGTTAATAAACTGATACCACAATTTATTAACATAAGTCAAAATTCACTGAACACTTTTCATTCTATCACTGTCCATGACAATTAGACTATGTACTATATATAGTAACAATTAGTGAAATTAGAGATAACTAGAATGAAAAGACCCCCCCCCCTGCATAATGAAAAATGCTTCCCATCCCATAGATGCTATACTGCATAATGCACACAAGCAAAACAAAGTTTTAGTCCAGTGCCACACACATTAACTAAATACATTTGTGCTAGCATTCTCTTTCAAATTTTCAGTTGCAGTAAAATCAAGTAACAAGAATGGTACGGAAAAAACTTCCACATTGTGCAAATGATTTTGTAGGCTTTACCACAGATGAGCTGTTGTTGAAGAAATAGCTACCGCTTGGAAATAACCAAGTTTAAATGAAATGGACACTGTACATATCGGGAAATTCTTAAGCTCTCATTCAGAATGTGATGATGACACAGACAGAATTAACTCGCTAACACTGAACATGCATATGAAGAAGAACAAGCGCATGTGATATTTGCTGTTTTCAGTCATGTTATTATTAAACTGCCACTTAATTGCAGAGTGGTTAGCATATCCAAAAGAGAACATGACAGCACATGTTCTCTTTTGGTCGACATTCAAACATTTAGGAACCTACTGCACATCCAGATGTTGGTGGATAATGATCCCCACTCGTTCCTTGGATATCCCCAGAGTCTTCGCAATGTGTTTGGCTGGTATTCATCTATCATCAAGGAATGTTTTCAGGTGTAATCGCTGTGGATGGTCTTCCTGAATCAGGGGCATCTGATTCAGGAAGATAGCTGTGCAGATCAAGATTCTCATTTCACAGCCTGTGAGACTGCAGAAGTCAAATCCCACTGTGGAACAGATGTTTGAAGATATCTTAGCTTGAAGATCATTGCTTGAGCTGTCTTGAAAAGTATCACAAGATTGCTACTATTACAGGATTCTTTGGTTATTGTAGGTGAGTGCCATAAAAAAAGAAAAATGCCATTTTGCAGTGATATCTATTCTAATCACTACCACTCCTGTAAACAGGTTTTTCATCCCACAGAACAGGTAAACTGGCCAGAAGAGCACATGCAATTTTCAGTCATATGACCTCACTGCCTGAGTTGCTTCACCCATAAATCAAAAACAACCAGCTATCACTATTTGAAATACTTTCATTCCAAGCTATGGGCAGCTAATTTAAAATTCAAAATTCCTCCCTGTATTCAGTCCTACCTGTACACAATCCAGCAGTACATAAATACTATTCATTAGTCCCTTTAAAGAAAGTCTGCAAGACAGATCCATAACCTCGGGACAATAATTGACTGAAGACCAGTCTGAAGTGGCTATGGCACTCCACCAGGAGTGTGTGAAGCTATCTAGTGATGGAACAGTTGAGCTCAGCCCAGCATTGGGAGATCTTCTCATGAAATATCTCAGCTGCACAGCATGCTACATTGTCCTAACTATTTTTTGTAGGCAACAGCAGCTGACTCAAATCTGGCATGTACCTGGGGAAAATCGGACTATTGTTAAAACAAAGCATCATGATGGCTGTAGCGATGTTAATGCAATGATTTCTCCCAGTTCTCTGGGGATTGGAGTCCTAGCCTTGCTAGTAAGATAAGCTATCCAAAACAAAAATCCTGATCTGATAGGACAGATCACACATACTTCCTTTGCTATAGTGAAATCACTGATGACTCCCAAAAATGTGGAGTTTTGAAAAGACATTTTTGTTTTAATTTCATATCCAAGTATAAGCAAAGCTTGTGATTGATCTTGACTACTACCATAGTTGTATACAAAGACTTTGCATCAGTTGTCTTAGTATCCCATAATGTAAAACATACTTCCTTTTAGAGATGTATATTCCTGTGCTTTATGGGAAATGTCACTTCTCAGATCAGTTTCAACCAGTAGGAGTTAGAGGTTAAATTTATGTTGAAGGTGTATTTTCCATATATATAACTAATAATGACTTCTGCATTGATTTTTATCTCATTATCGTCCTATGTCTATATCTCAGAGGAGACCTCAATAAAGGTTGAAACCAGTATCTGAGTACTGACCCTTCCCATTAATGCAAAGCAATATGTCTCAAAGGAAATGTGCTTTGCACCGAGGGATACTAAGACAACTAATGTGACATAAATAGTTTTTGTAGGCAAGTAGCCAGTGGTGGTTTGTACATAAGCACTGCAACACTCCAGCATCCTCAAGGAAAAAATGAAAAAAAATTAAATTTTGTTTGTGTTTATAAATAATAACTGCTTAATTATATAAATGCAATACAATAGGTTACACCTTATGTTTCGACATTGATTGAATAGCTAATAATTGGATTTGTTCGATTAACGCTTTAGATTACAAAACAAATGCACTGCGATCTAATGCAGTGTCGGAATTATCACATTCGGCCAATTGTAGACTCACTGACATTCGTTTGCACTTGTCACTGCACGTAAGAAGTGAATCCGATACTGCTCGTTGAGCAGTGTCACTACAGATAAATTGCATGCTTGCACGTGTTATTTCTGTGAGATACAAAACTTTTATTATTGGTGTGTGTTCGTGGCGAGGATGAAATATTTTTAATAAAGCAATTTAATATGTAAATTTATTTATTAATAAATTGGTTACTAATTAGGAAAAATATAACTTTTTATTTTGTGTATGCAGCACCCCCACTTAAAATTTTCACCGGCCGCTACTGCAAGTAGCCAAGACACTTCACATGCAAACTGCTTGCTTATGCTTAGTTATAGGATTAAGACAAGAATATAATTTCTTGTCTATCATAATTTACTTTATTACCAAGCAAAAAAAATTTCTTGAAGTGTCAGTTTGTCACCCACATGCTGCACCTAAGCACAATATCCTACGAGAAATGGCATTGTTAGTTGCAAGGAAAGCTGTACTCCTTTAAACTACACTGTTTCTGCACATTAATAATAAGGAACTGCTTTATTTATCTCACTAACAATGATGCAGTGGAATGATAGACCATAATGGTAGACTACCACTATTCACTGCAGGAAGATCTCAACCAGATGTAGATTGGGGGTACAGCATATGGAGTAGTGCATGCACAGTAGAGATAAGTTAGCGTAAAATAAACTTAAGTTAGTATAACTTATGTTAAGATGGAATCAGTGATGTGCTTGGTCAAATCACTATATTCAACTGCTGCATCTATAGCCCTGTCCTGGCATTAGCCAGATCAACTAAATCTTGCAATCTTAATGAGCAATTTTACCACCTATGATGGCTATTCCATTTGGAAAGACATCATATTAAACAGTATACAATGATGGGCTCTCCCTTCCTGTAGCCAATTTCTATATGGTGCATTTCAAAAAACAAGCTCTTGATACTGCTTTTCCTGTCTAAACACTGCAATGATACTGTTCATTTCTTGCATGTTGAAAGGCAGTGGTAACTGGAGTTTCTTTAATACTGTTAAGGTGCAATGGAAACATTAAGGCTGCTGCTTCCTATTCTGCACCAATCAGAATGACATGCAGGCACCAGATAACGTAAGTACTGGGTCTGGGTGTTGTGCTTAGTCCTTTTGTTTTTTTAGTCAAGTTCCTTATTATAACTCAAACAGGAGGATAATCTTCCTTGGAGACTTTGATGTCCATCAGATTAGCTCCTTTTCTCTAAGATTGTATGTGTGTTTTGTCATGGATTTTTAAAAAATATTATTTTTTTCACATGCCGTATTATTTTCCCAAGTCAAATTTTTAAGTCCAAACAAGAACGACTTACCAGAGCAAAAAAAAAAAAAAAACATTCACCTTCTGGATTAATTGCTATTGTTCATAGTGATGTTTACTCATTGATGCAGGACACTAGACTGTACAGATGATTTGAAATTGAAAGCGATCACCATTTAGTCTTGGAAAGGATAAAATTCAATTTAATATTGAAAAGAATGACATGTAAGAAAGTTTTAAAGCAAATAAAAGTTAAACAGCTCTCCAATGTAAACTGTATACGAAAATATAAAAACATTATTCAAGGAAAAATGAAAGTTAGTTTGAGAACAGGAACCATACCTTGGAGGTTCAGTGGCATCTTCGGTACCTGAAGAAAACACTGGTTGATTCAGCCAAAAATGATAAGGTCTGCGTAACGCTTTGGAAATCCTTTTGATATCTTCCCAAAGAGATCAGAAATATGTTTAGCCGAAACTTCCCATTATGCAAATTCAACCAAAAACTCGCCATAGAAGTCACACTTAATACAGAAGAAATAATAAAAAAATTGAATAAGTGCATGAGAAGCGTTTAATCTGAATACCAAAAAGCCAGCTATTAGAATAGAGAACGGAAAACAGAGCCCATACTATTCAAGATTAAACAAACAACTAAAGAGTGAAATATATGTGTTAACAATTATACGAGTACAGCCAGGGTCGTCACCAGATTAGATCGCGCCCCGAGGCAAACAATTAAATACCGTCCCTGATGGATTATAAGGCAAAAATATAAGTAAATCTCCAATGCTATTTTGTTTTTATTACAAGAGAAACAATGCAAAACGATTACATAATAATATTAATTAGATGTTTGCGCTCTGGCAGTATTTCAACTTTTTTGGATCATGCCCCACCTCAACATCTCAAAGATCTTGATGCCCCCCCCCCCCTCTAGCATAATAGTCAGCCAAGTTCTGAAGAAGTATAATATAAATATGTGCATGTACATTTTCTAATTGCCCCCAAAATATTCAAATTGCCCCCTGTGGGGTGCATGCCCCACGTTGAGACACACTGCTCTATGGGGATATCGCACAATAAAACTGTTTATATAAGCTCTTCTAAATTTAAATAAGCTACGTCGGCCTCTAGCGGTATAGTTGCAAGAACTAATCTTTCTTGGGTCATTGCTGTTCGCAAATAATTTTTAATCAGTGTAAGCTTGGAAAAACTTCTTTCCGCCCTTGCTACGCTAACAGGAATCGTAGCGACGGCGCCTGTCGCAATATGGCTGAGCCATCGCCCTTATTAAAAGGCGCGTGAGGCAGGCTGCCTCTATGCTACACTCTGTCAACAGTACTGAGTACTGCACCAGAAAATGAAAAGGCGCATGGTTACGAGCACATTTAAAATATGTAGAAAAGAAGGCAAAAACCTACGGCAGGGTTGTGCAAAAAAAAAATCTTATGAAGGAAAAACTGCAAGAAGAAAATTAGTATGTACCATTGCAGCTCTCTTTGCAGAAAAATAGCAGTATCATCGACCGCACAATTTCCTGTCACTTTTACGAAAGCTGACCCAGTGAGGCAGAAATAATGGTTGTCCCTGTAACAATACAAATGAAGCACTTAGCAAAAAAAAAATATATGTATTCATATTTTGATATGAATATAATGGTGGTGAGTGGTAGATGGCGATGATGATAGTGGTGTCACTGTATGTGGGTGGGAAAGGGCTAAAAATTCACACCTCTCCGAAAAAAGGCGTTTCGTATGACAAAGATAAATCTCTCTCTCCATTGTGGCAATAAAAACCAGCTAAACAATTCAAGGAATTAATAATGAAGGGATACAAATCCTTTGATGTTTATCTGCCAGTAAGGTTGCCAGAAAAATAGCCTTTTGGCTTTTATTCTATGTTATAATTCAAGGAATTGTTTAGTTGGTGTTTATTACCGCATGCTGCCGATAACGTCACTCATTCTAGAGCGTAACAAGCCCCTGGGGAAACTAGGGTACAACACTCTTAACCTGGAAAAAATTTCACTGTTAATTAACATCTTTAAAATAAAACCAAAATGCCAGCAGAAATATCGAGCCCAAATTACCAGTGGTAGGAATTAAAATTGAAGGTCCCGACATATATGAAGACTCGCTTTCGAGCACAGCTTGGATTTGAAACACGAGTACGAAATATACATCCCATGCCATGGAAGAATGAAATTCATAATCCCAATACGAGGACCTATTTGAGGTTCACATAAACCAATGCTCCATACGCTGTTACAGAAGTAAAAGCTGGAGGCCTAGTAAATATAAACCTGAAAGGGTTGATAACGAGAACCATGACTACCTTTCTACAAATATGCCTACTTGACAGTCGGAAGTTTTCTCCCCAAGATTAAACAAAGATCGCCTAGAAAGACAATCTCCGTTTAATCTGATGTCCACTGAAATTGTTGACAAATACCGGATAGTGGCAGAAAACTACCTCATACGTTACTGCACACAAAATCAAGATCAATATACACAGAGCTATCAGGTCTATTTCCCAAAACAGAGAAGAAATCATTAAGCCAAGTCTTAACGTATTTCGACTTCCAATACATCCAATTTATATATAACGTTTTTCTGTGAAAATTCATTGCACGTCTTCAAACTAAACTGAAGTGTTGGTTACAGCGAAAGACACTGTTGGAAGTTCCTGCAGTCTGTCAAAGAACCAGAAACACTTTACCACATTATGGCAGCCATGTGGACATGTAGCAGCCAAACATTTGACTGTCACATGTCTTAATCATAAATGAAAATATTCTGGTTGAATGAAAGAACTAACAACCGTCATTACAACCACGCATACCTTTTGGCATGTGACACTGTGTGTATGAAAGAAAAGATGGTGCAGTAAAATCCGGACAAAATTCCATCAGTACCTAGAAGGTTTAATGCAGAATTATTTTTTGGAAAAAGATAGAAGTGGAGGAATAGGAACTCGAGGATTTAACGTCCCAAAGATGATGCATTCAGATAATAATCAGGGAAAGTACACGACCCTGAATACGTGGATACTCTTTGAATGGCACAATATCAAGTAGTGATGTGGGAAAGAGGGAAATGGACAGAGAGAATTACTCATGCCTATGAAACAATTTAGGAAATTCTTCGAGGCATTAGAGAAGGCAGCTGCCAAAGTTGGAGATCTGAACAGTAGAGTAGAAGATTATTACGAAGACGGGAATGTTTTTTTTCAAAAATTTGGAGAAAAGAGTAAAACTAATAATAGTAAGTACCTGCTGGTTTTCAGTTTGTGGCAGGGTATTATTACCAGCACTATGTTCCAACAGAAAGATATACACAGAAATTTGAAACAGGAAGAGATCTTTTAGTTTTGAACATAATAAAACTGAATATCACATTGAAGTGAACGGTGTGCAAGAACGTTTTAAGAAGAAACAAAGTTCAGCAGATCTCAGAGGTGAAGTGTAGACAAATACAGTTATTCAAGAAAAAAAAAAAAAATGATAGTTTGAAAATAAGAACCAAACCTTGGAGATTTAAGGGCAGATCCTGAAAAATAATGATTAATAAAAGAGTCATGTGGGGGGAGTGTCAACAAGAAAAACCCGAAGTCTATGATGGACTCAAGCGGTTAAAAAAGCAGTCAAGGAAAAGAAAGTGTACCTCAGTTCCTAACAAGGAAGTTATGTGCTGTGAAAGAATGCTGAGAAAAATATGATAAAGAGAAACAGTATGTAAAGCTGGCTAAAAAGTGATGGGAAAACTTTGGTAAAAATAAGTCTGTAAAATGAATCAGAGATAAAGGTGGCATGAATAGTGAAGCATATTCTAGATTTCTGGAGAAGTTACTTTGAAAGAAACAAGCCGTGGCAAAACGATGGTAGAAAACATTCAAGAGAAATCAATTTGGATTACATATAAATACGTGAGAGAAAAAGCCTTCTAAAAAACCTGAAATGCAAAAAGTCAGCTCGAGTAGATGCTATTTAACCAGAGATGCTCATGTATCGAGGTGTAAAAGTTTTGCAATGGCTACACTGCATTCCCTGGTCAGACGGTTGAATTCGAGATGACTGGAATGGGAGGAGAGGAGAAACAACAATGCGAGAATTACAGATCTTCCCCATCGAGTATGACGGTAGGATTTATGCAAGGATAGTTAACAACCGATTAAGAAAAATTGTTTAAGGGAAACTTGAACAAACTGGGTTTAGACCAAACAGGCTATAAGGATCAGATTTTCACTTTGAAGCAAACATTTAAGAAATGATAATATAGCAAGGATCTGTATTTTAGTTTCGTAGATCTGCAAACGGTATGTGGCAAGGGGCCATATACCTTTTATAAGTTACACCTCTGTATGGTGCAAGTATCGTGTATTTGAGCTATAAGGTCAGTTAGAATTGACGATTGTTTGATCATAATGCAGGTGTGAGACCAAGGTGTACATAATCTACGCCTGTTATTCACTAAATTCTGAAGAAAAGTGATGTTAAATCTAATATTAAAATTCGAGATGTTAATCTTAGTCTTTGATGGTGAAAAGGCAGTAGAATTCTCTAAATTAAATAACGTAATAAATAATAAATTTATGAAAATCAGAATTGAAAGACAATATGAGAACAGACAAACAATGAAAACATCAACTGCATCCTGAATGGAGAATGAACAAGTAAAGCATTTGAACTATTTAGGCTGTCAAAACACTAAACTAGTGTTTTACTAAAAACTTGTTTTTACTTTTTTTTTTTTTTTTTTTTTTTAGTGTTTTACTTTTACTAAAACTGTCAATAGCAGGTTACCAATGATGTAACTTTTTTTTTTTCATTTACTATTATCAGAAATCCTGTAAGGAGAATTTGATGAACTAAACTGAATGCAACTAAATTCATGTATGTATATATAATATATAATTTTGTATTCTATATATGAATGAAAATCGAATAGTAACTGTGGAAGTGGCGTTTCCATCCATGGCACTAAGCTACGGAAGAAAGAATGCTAGATTAAATTTTAGTTGCAGACCACAAGCCCTAGTGCTGCACACGAGGTTCCAACCAGGAACCTAAAAAACCCGATAAAACTCATATTATTAGAGACACTAATACGTGGTGTGGTGTTATGGCTACGAATAGCAGCAGTTTATTAGCCGATTTTAGAACTAACTGCTGAATGCGTGAGTTCACAATCACTGAAGGTTCATAGGATGGAAACTGGCTTGCCACCTCTCTTCAAAAACTCAGGATTGAACTTTTTTCCCACTCCTTTGGGAAATAAAAGCCGTTAGACGTTTTACTTAACGAGTGCCTCGGTAGGTCAGACGCTTCCTATAATGCCACTACCACCACAGAATTGTCCAGCGACCTGGTGCTGTTGCCATAAGAACACATGCAAGAGACTATAAGAATAAGAAAACCAGACTATTCTGCCTGATATGGTTGCAAAAGCTTGCATGAAAGTGTGTGCATCTACTTGTAAAAGGAATTGTATTTAATACGGTCGCGCGTTCAAAGCCGTTAGCAGTTATTTACTCTGCTATTTTCTTCTACTGTCAGGTCCCACTCATCATCGTTGATATACTTAAACATTGTATTTTTTCCAAGTCGCTTCAGACTTCCAATAGGTGATGAGTTGACACTGGCAATGAAAATTTCTCGCCTAAAGACATTTACAAACATTGCCACAATAGAATTTGAATTCTCAGCTTGTTGGTTGGGGAGTTAATAGCGTATCTACTTAATGAACAAGGCCAAATACTGTGTTGATTGGTAAGATTGGTAATATTTGTAGTTTAAAATGCCAGCTGTGGTACCCCGGGCAGAAGAAGTTGAGATCGAGTTACTAGAACTTACGTTGTGCTGAAAGTTACATCTGGTTACATTTCCAACCTATAGATCTGCACACAAGAATCCAGTAAAAAAATAAATAAAAATAAAGCATCTCGTATGTAAGAAAGTAAACCAAATACTGAAAATGGGTGCGATTTTAAAGCAGCTATTTCGCTAACATTTTTATTACCGTTTTATTTTCAGCGGCACTGTTTTTGTATTAATTACCGCGATTCACTGCCTGGTATAGGCCGGAAGTAGTTGTCGAAATGTTTGAGATCCAGAACATGGGTTTCGGCTTTCGTACTGTCCCTTCCCCTCTCTCCCTTTCAAGAACATGTCAAACATCGTATAGATTTACATTCACCTGAATTTTAAGGAACAACAGTAAAGTGGTGACACAAGCCATATCACTTCAATATTCCCAGCTTAAATGTAAACTTATGATACATACAACCTAGACATACCCGCACGCGACCTGCTTGTGACCGAATGGAATTCTAAATTGCGGCTACAACAAAAACCACAATCCATTTTGGTGCCCAAATTCCACTCCGATTTCATATCCCACACTCCACCAAGCCATACACAATCCGCTATTTGCCAGAGAATGTCAATGACTTAAGTTTTAGTAGGACGATGACTATCTGGGTCTATCTACCAACCAGAATACTAGACAGTCCTCTCCATTCTGAACACTAGTTTTTTCTTAATCGACTTTTCTTCTAGGTGTGCTGTTATCGACGCCGTTCTCAATAACGGAGAATATATTCTTTTACAAGCTTCATCGTCAGTAATGCTTTTAACTCTGCCGCTGTCAACCTTGTATGCCTTGGCATGAGAAAAAGCGCGAAGTGGAATGAGATATAGCGGTACTCCACTCTCGAGATCCGAATATATTCTCTGATCTTAGCCTACTGAAGTCTGCAATAACTGCAAAATAATAATTAAAAATTTAAATAGGTGGTGTTTGCACTCTACGACGCTTGACCACACGACGAAAGGCATTCGAATCTAGTCGCAGACTAGAGGAACATTTTCTAGGCCTTTTCTCGACCGGTTCCTGAGTTAATCGATTTCTAGCACAGGCTAGCGGGTTTTTCGTCCCGTAAACTCAAGAAAATCGGCCGTGGAACCCACACTATTTTCAGACATTAAAAATATTGTGTTAGGGACCACAAGAAGGCAGTACTTGGTAGCCACCTTCACTGCGTACAGATTAATTAGTGATAGCCTTGGGCCAGCTATCTCTGATTGGCTACCAGTGGAGATTGAACTGACTCAGTCTCCAAAAGTTAGATAGGGCTTAAACGGTCTCGCCTACTCCCAATACGGGAACAAAAAGGTGGTAGCTGATTTTTTTTTGTGTTTTTTTTTTTTATTCCAAAGTCAGAAATACAGAGAACTTGCATGGTGCACAATTGACGATCATTTCTGGTCTCTTACTAAGGGAGTGATCATCGGTGCTCTGCTCCCACCCCTCTCCTGGACAGAATTAATGTATCCATCTAAAGGCAAAGCTGACTGTTCAACTCATTTCCAACTCCAGGACAACGTCCACAGGACCAAAACAAATCACCTCCACTCATATCGGGAACGAGGAATCGAAGATGTCTTTCTGGCAAAGGCCATTTTGTCAGTCTAGACACCAAAACATTCGTCCGGTCCTGACGGTATTTCTCCCTACTATACTTAAGAGAAGTGCCTATACTATCTATTATACTCTCTTGTATGGAAATACGCACTGTAACTTATTTCAAAAAATAAGCGCGTCTGCTACCTAACCGTTTACCTACTACCTTCAGTGTTTTCTTACATAATGGAGAAAGTTCATCAACCTAGATATCTAACTACACGATTCACAGTAGATATCCGTGCCTACCACCTCTGAAGTTGCACTTCCAAAGTATTTGACAGGATATGGCAGAGGAGTGCTAACAAATCGAAAAAACAATCTTGTCTACCTGAGCACACCTACACAGTGTAGGTGTGCTCAGGATTCTGTTATATAATATATTCTCCTTCTTCTAAGCATAAAATGATTTCACTGAGCTTAAAGCTTATTCATCATAGTTCTGTTAATAATACCTTATTCACTTAGACAAGCCTCAGTGACCAAGCATCCAAAACTTCCAAATCATGGAGTATACCAAACTGGAAGGTTATCATCTGGTTGAAGAACGGCATCTCCATACTCTCCAGTAGGTTGATGGCAACCTAGTCGCTTTAAACGTTATCAAAACATAGTTCTGCATTTTCGCCTAAAATCTTTTCGTTCCCTCCCCCCAACCTTGGGTAACACCCATCTCACTCACCAGACAAAACTATTTCTTCCGGAAGAGCATATATTTACCTTTGGTCTTTCCTAGCACGAGTATCGCATTTTTAGCTTCCACAACCAATCATAACACCCTCACTATGTTTTCCACTCAAGATATAACTATTCACTTGTCCAACTACTCTATACAAATCTCCAATCTATTACCTTTAGTGGTACACCGAAATCCTCCCTAAAATAGACTTCCTCACAGGCAGTCTTGTTCTGCGTTGTTCTTTTTCTACAAGTACTTCTATGGGTGCCGTTCTATCCTCTTTATCCTATAAAATCTCACTATGCCGATTTTTTCCATCACATAGTACAATTGTTCAGCGAATAATTAAGTACTACAAGAAAAGTGAATTCGAGTTTTGTTATATAATTGCACATCGTGCTGCTTCTTCAATATTTCGAAGAAAGAAAAATTAATTCCCCTTTTTGGAAGGATAGTTGATTATACATCAACTTCTACGTAAAGGAGAATACAGAATTTATGAAAAAGAATTTTAAACACTGTTTAACATTTTATGTGGTATTCACAATGATCATCCTGTCAGTTCTCCATTTTAATTACTTTCAAACTTGTCTTAATATTGAATTTCAAATTAAAAACTATTAAATTTGCTTTAAATAAAGGGTCGTTTTTTTTTTTTTTTTTTTTTTTTTTTTTTGTTGTTGTTTGTTTCTTCGTGGTTCTAGGTTTATCGGCGACCCAAACACTGAGTGTTTGTGATTTATCTCCATTACTTTGAGGTCTTTAAAAGAAAGTTCAACAGAAACGACTTTAAGTGATGTTTGTTAGTCGGAATAAAAAGAAGGACGGTTCCGGTTACAATTTATCAAGTGGTATTACGGCATACAGAGGAATTTCTTAATGAAAACAAAGTGTATAAACATTTCATCACGTAAAACACAACATTCTAGATATAAAAGCGAAATAATTCAATTACTGTATTATGTTTCTTCCCGATAGTAGCCTTATCATGAAACACTTTACCGTCCATTGTATACATGTATTTGCATAAATTATAATTAACGTTTTTATCTTTTACATGTATATAATCTTCACTATTACTTTACTACCATATAATTTTGTATATTATCTATTAATGGGGAGGAAAAAAACTCTCGATCCTACTAGAAAAACTGAATTGTGAACAATAATTTTGAATAAGACTTCTCATTCTAGTCACTCACCTCTAACACACAAGTTGTATTAGAGGCGTCTGTAGATTCCAATAACTGACAAAGTAGGTGGTTATAGTAGCTTGCAACATATGGACCGCAAATGCAAGATACTCAAATGTGGAGTCTGTGTGGGTCTTATTTTCCCTGGCAATTTAGTAACATGGTTAATCTACTTTTCAGTAGATTAAAAATATTGCTGTTGATCTGTTTCTGGACTTTCTCCATTCTTCTTCCCATGGACATAGTTTTTTTTTTTTTTTTCAAGTCTCTATGGCTGTTTCTGTAAACTTTTCATAGCATTTATTTCTTAACTGGTCGATCATATAGCCACTTTCTTTCATTTTCCACATCATGTACCAAACTGCAGTTTAGTTTCTTAATCCTCTAGAACAGGGGTGGGCAAGTTCTTCGGTAATAAGAGCCACATATAATACTTTTCATGCATGTTTTAATGTTCAAGAGCCGCAGAAAATATTTTAAAATTGTATTTATAAATACTCTATGCTCTTCTGTTGCTCAGTCATTTTAAACAAGGATTTTATAGTTTTCACTAAAAATCAATCTTAAGTATTTATTAATCGGAAAATTACTTATCTCCACTACACTTAGCTATGTTCCGCTACAACCACAAGCGCGTAGCTTGTGTGTGCTACATGAAGAGTGATGACGCAGAGTCCAGGCAACGGAGATGGTGGGTAATGCAGCGATCATAGTAGTCACTTTTGGAACTAATTTTGGCGGGAGCTACACAGCCCATCAAATGTCGAAACACTTTTTTACCATCCAAATACGATAATAAAATCCACGTTAACAACCCTTTTGACAGGTACCACTTAAAAGCTAAAAATTTAAAGTTTCAAAATATCTGTTTTTTGCTTATATATATTTAAAGCATTTACGAAAATAAAATATTCCCATATTGGTAAATACTACACTACTATAGATTATCAATATAAAAGTTTAGGGAAAATGGCAATGAAAACCAATATTGTCTCGGGAGCCGCAGTTTGCCCACCGTGGCTCTAGAGCAAGAATCTTCAACGGATTTCTTATATCTATTCTGTTAACGCTAGGCGATTGATTTTTTTTTTAATATACCATCTTATATGGAACTGCCATCCTAAGTTGCTGCAGTTTTTATTGAGAGGGGCTGAATTCTAATTCCAGAGAATGCATACGGCATAAGAAATTCTATAAGCGTTTCCATAACTCAAAGAGAGAAAGATGTCAAATTTTTAAAAAGGTTAAAAAAGAAAGACAACTAACACACATCGTCGGTCAAGTAGTAGGGGAAATCGATTCTGTAGAAAAGTGATTTGGGTAAAGGCTCTTCGAGAGCTGTTGGTTATGGATTATGGATTATGGTTAGCGAACTGTAATGATAGATTGGTCTACTAGTTGTAGCTATGAGCCCACGATTATTATATTCTACATTAATATTATGAATAATTGTACGTATCCTACTTTGTGCCCGTTACGGGAATAGTAACATACACCGTCCAACACGGTAACGCCAATGTCGTAAAGTAACCATTATAAACACACAGTTGAAAGAGAATAACAGAACGTTAGCACATATCCTACGATTGATAACTTCCTAGTTTATTATTCTGTGAAATTTCTGTTAGAGATTCATTCAATGTTAGAATTTAATTGTTCAAAACAAGTCACGATTAATGTGATGAGTATAAAGCTGAAACCCTTTTTTTTTTTTTTTCGTGGCAGATATAAATTATCATTTGTTAAATGGTGGTTGGCGTTGGGTGCACCACCCACTTCACCACAAGGTATTTTTTAACCTTGTACTAAAATGCGGCTTTGTATGATTCGTAAACTACTTCACTTGGAAACAACTATTCTATAATTATGAAAGAAATGAATACACTTTTATAAATCAGCTACAAAACATATATAATAAAATAAATAAAAAAGATTACATAATATTAGCAGGAGATTTAAATGCAAGAATTGGAAACACGAAAATTAATAATAATATAGGAATACATGGAGAAGATACTCTAAACAGGAATGATAAAAAATTGATTAATTTTGTAGTTTATAATAACCTAAAAATAATGAATTCCTTCTATAAACATAAACACATACATAAATATACTGGGGCAGCAAGAGGATGGAAATTTTCACTAGATGTTAGAGTTCACAATTTTGAAATAAGCAGTGGCCACTTCCTTGTTAAAATAAAACTAAGATTACCACCTAAATGGCTACAAGTAACAAGAACAGAAAGAAAAATTGAGACATTTGTTGATAAAACTAGACTATTGAATGACACAAATGTACAATGGCTATATGAACAAAGAATTAACCGATATCTAGATAAAATAAAACAAAATGAAGAAATAGGATGGCTTCATATAAAAACGATACTAAATGCAGCAGCAAATGAAAGCTTAGGAAAGACCAAAAAATTCAATTAAAGAAAAAAAACTGAAGATCTGGGATGATACAAACAAAGAAATAATCAAAAAGAAAAAAGAAGCCTATCACAAATGGTTAAGCAGTAAAAGATTAGAAGAGGAAATAGAATATGAAAGAATAAAAGCCATAGCTAAAAGAGAAGTCAGAAAAAGACAAAGAATCATGGAACAAATTTGTTTCTAATTTAGAACATGATTTATATAAAATAAGACCCAATATATATAAAATTTTGAAACACTTAAATGCAGATACCAAAGAAAACATAAAATTAAACACTGAATTGAAATTAGAAGAATTTCTAAATTACTACACAGAATTGTGGACAGGCAAATATTTTAAAAAAGACAACTGGCAAACAATTAACGAAAATGAAAAGGAAATAACTAAAGAAGAATTAGAAATCAGCCTGGAAGAAACAATAAATGGAAAATCGCCTGGAGAAGATAACCTACGTTCAGAACTATATAAATATGCAGGAACTAGATTCAAAGAAAGACTCTTATTATTTTTAAATAAAATTTATTCAACTGGTATCCTCCCAATAGAATGGAAAAAAGCAATTGTGATTCCTATCTTTAAAAAAGGTAATAGAGATGACCCTAAAAACCATAGAGGTATAAATATACCAAATTCCTGTTACAAAATATATAGCAGAATCTTAAATAGAAACTAATGAAATATTCCGAAAACTTTATTTTAGAAGTACAGAATGGATTTAGAAAAGGACGATCATGTATAGACCCCGGCCTTTTGCCCAAAATTAATAATAGAGAAAACAAGAGAATACAATTTAGAAACACATATTGCATTTATTGACTTTGAAAAAGCATTTGACAAAGTTAAAAGAAACATTATTTAACATATGAAAAGCAATTCAAATACCAAATAATATCCTAAAAGCTATCATAAGTATATATGACAATAATCAAATACAAATAAGATTAAATCACGAGCTATCATATACGCGAGAGATAAACCAAGGGGTCCGACAGGGATGTCCCCTCTCAGCAACTCTTTTTAATATCTACCTAAATGAAATAATAATAAAATGGAATAAAAATTTACATCAAGGAATTAAACTTTCTCCTACAGTAAACTTAAACACTCTCCTCTTTGAGGAGGATGTTTAAGTTTATACGAGCTTTCTGTAGTTTATCTGAAGATAAACTACAGAAATAGTGCACATATTGCACAGATGCTAATTCGAGATATATATAGCACAGTGTTCATAATTGAAATTGAACAACTCTAACGCATTCGTGTTTGAATAGTTCGTTACCTTAAGTGTAGTAAAGGTGAATTTTTGCCTTTTAGAATAATTTTAAAATCTGCTTTTTATATCTTAGGAACTAAGGTATATTACTAACATATTTAGCTTTCAAGAGAGGAAAAAGAAATTATGAAAAAAAAAAAAAACACGTTCTGAAGGTGGCCTCGCTTGGCACCATTATATTGTCAAAATAAATCATTCTTTAAGAATAATATTTAAGAAAAAGAGCATTCTGTAGGAGAGGAAACTTGCACGAAGTTGACTTCTGGTCTACCTAGAAAAATAATCTCCGTATTATAAGGATAATTAGTTAAGAAATCTAGAGTGAAGAGGGTTATCGGATATCCCGATGATAAATTATATTTTTGGGGAGGGGGGGGATTCAGAGCATTCACTTCTTTGGGCCAAAACTTCGCTGTATCCGAGTTTTAGTAGAAAAGGAAAACGTTACCATGGAAGATACTGTCACTGAAGAGTATGACTAGATAAAAAAAAGCTCAATTGGTTGCAAATTTTCTGAATCTTTTTGGCCTTGGGATTACCTTTTAATGTGCAAAGGCAAGGAAAATCTTAAGCCAGAGAAAGTCATTTGAAGTTTTTGGCATGGAAAATCGGATTGCACGAATGTACAAGCACTATACCTGTGGCCGAAAAGACATCATCGTTCGTATAGACAAAACGAACATGATTGTCGTAGCTGCAAGATGAGACTCAGTAAAAGGAACGTGGGATCTAATATGTAAGGAGGCATAAACACAGATGGCATACATCACTACTTAGGTAGACCTCACGTTCTTTTTATATGTACCTTGGAATGGACGAGATTAGGGTTACTACAACATGTCTAGTATATCCTTAACGGTGTCACAACTATGTGAAACAATTAAAAAGTGATAGAAGACAGAACCCTAAGGTACAGTCCAAACATGGATTCTGCTAGCTACTAAGTTTTTCAGGCTTGAAAGTAAAGCTGAGATGCCGATGCAACCACAGTTTTGAACAATACGATGAAGAAGGTTATCAATAGAAAATGGAATTTGTGGTTACCCTACATTGCAGGGCGGGGGATGCATATATCAACTTACCCTCACCGGCATCGTTGACTGGGGTGCTCTTGGCATGGAATGATCTAGTCGTGAAGAATGGTAGCTGGGACTTCTTTTTTTTTTTAAGTGGTGAATTTCTAACGCGCCTGCCCCTATGTGAAAGGACGATGATGGTAACAATTATGAAACTGATCTTTCTGTTCACAGTGACACTGACTTTGCTGGCGATGATCTGGCAACATTTAATAGTCAATATAAACAATTTATTGAATTAAATTACTAATATTATATATCTATACTTTATAGGCCTGTAGGGTTGGGTTCGGTTTATACTCAACATTTTATAATAGTGCAATCCACAAATATGTTTTTAAATTAATAATAGTGCTGCTTAATTTTGCTGTTTATTGATTAATTCCTTCCTTTATCTAAAAGATATCCAATCCCCAAGCATCATTTTCGCTTGACATTGGGATAATAAGTAATTCGTTTAATACTGTTGGTTGTCACCTTGGAAAGCATTCAACACAAGTTGTATTTCTGGCATAAATCGAGAAAAATCACTATTTTCGTTTATTATGAAGAAAAGAAATATTCTGGGAACTGAGTATACTGTTATGCTATTAATAAACTTTTTCATAAAGATAGGATTCCATCTAAATAAGATGAAGTCTAATCTCGGTGAATAATAAGTGTTAGGTGACGGCTTCCTTCATACGTTTTTGTTGCTTTTATATTATGTAATGCATAAGTTAAATTGTGTTAAACGATGCCACTAGTTCTCTGACTGTTCAGATTGTAAAGGGGAAGAGAATTTACAACAGGCGAATTTTTCTCTGCTCTGAAAGAAAAACTAATTTCTGCTAGTATTCCGCCCCAATCTTAAAGTTAAAGAATATTAGAAAACAAATCCATTTTGAAATGTGGGATTTAGGATTCAACATTTTCCGGTATATAGTTTAGTTAATTACTTGGTGAAATGTCTTTCTTCTTTGGCATCAATCCGAAGATTGGTAAATATAGCAGCACATCACAACATCCTGTCTTATGACCTTCTTTTTATCTCTTCATAACATAAGGACATAACTTTCATAACATAAGAATCTATATAAGATGGATGGCTTGCATTTGAATGGATTCGGTGTAAGGAGACTTGAAAAAGTGTTGTTGAATGAAGTGGATGTGCAGAATCAGGGAAACTAGATTTATTAAGGGGGGGAGTAGATATGCAGACCTTAGGGAGGCAGTTGAGTATGAATGAGTATAATATGCCCGAGCGAATAAGGACAACAAATCAGAATGGGATAGTTAGTATAAGGCATCAAGGAAGGGATGGGGCTAATGGGGGTCTGAAATTCATGTACACTAATGCTAGGAGTATTAGGAACAAGAAGGAAGAATTTTTGGCCATGATTGGCACTTCCAGACCACAGGTTATTGGCATTAGTGAAACATGGCTGACTGTAGATGATATAGCTAGTGGGATTGAATGTGATGGGTACAGTGTGTTCAGGAATGACAGGAAGAATAAAATGGGGGAGGAGTATTGTTGATGATAGCAGATGAGCTGCAGCCAAGGAGAATAGAAGTTGAATTGCAGAATAGAGAAAAGAGCACATTTGAGGCCATTTGGTGTGTGAGATTGTGGCTAGCAGAACAAAATATACAATTGGGTGCTGCTATAGACCAGGTGATGGAATAGATGGTGGAGATAGTATGCACCAGCAAATAGAAGAAATGAGTGGAAGGAGGATAATTATTATGAGAGATTTCAACTATGGTCGCATTGATTGGATTGAGGAGAGGACACATGGAGGAAGGAATTGAATTTTATGCGATTATTAAGGAATAACTATCTGCGACAGCATGTAATGGAAAATACTAGGGGTCAGAGAGTGCTTGACCTAGTAATTGCATCTGAGAATTTGGCTGTAACGAATATGACCACGTTGCCACCAATTGGTGAGAGTGATCATAGGGTCTTGACTTGGGAGGTGGCTAAAGGTGTGGAATTTACAATTAAGACAGGGTACATGTGGAATTATCGGGCTGGTAAGTATGACAAGCTTAGGAGTTTGGTTGGTTCAGTGCCATGGCATGTACAACTGCAAGGGCTAGAAGTTGATAGTGCATGGGAGGCAGTTAAGAAGTGTTTGCATGAAGCAATGGCTGACTGTATACCTAGAGTCCGAATAATAAATCAAGTAGGGGTTAAATGGATGAATAACACCATTAAGCTTGAGCTGCAAAAAAAGAAACAACTATGGGGGGAATTTAAGGAGAAAGGTGACCGGCAGGCACATGAACGGTATAAAGTGCAGGCCAGAAGGGTAACGAGTGTGGTAAGAAAAGCAAAAAAGGATTACGAAAGAACATTGGCCATGTAGGCTAAAGAGAATCCTAAACAGTTTTTTCGATATGTTGCAAGTAAAAGAAAAAATGTATATGGCAGAATGATTTTAAAGAATGCCGATGGTAGGGAGGTAACTGAATCAGTTGATATAGTTGAGTTACTGAATGAGCACTTTGCAAGAATATATCATCCAGGTGGTGACATTGCAGAAATAAATGAACCAATATATTATACAGGAATTGTGGTGAATTAAGTGGAGGTGAACAGTCTATTGCATAACCTCAATGTCAATACATCTGTGGGATTGGATGGTATACCAGATCGTGTCGTACGTTTAGCGGCTAAAGAATTGTCAGTACCCTTGACCATTTTGTTCAATTTGAGTCTCGGATCTGGGTTAGTCCCGAGGGGGTAGAAAGAGTGGAAAATAGTTCCACTGCATAAAAGAGGGTTCCAAGACTGCTGTTGTAAATTAGTGACCGATTAGCATATCAGGAATCGTTGTCAAGGACTTGGAGAAATTAGTCAAGAAAAGAATACAGGAGTGGATAAATGAAAATGGGATATTGTATGGTGGACAACATGGTTTTGTGAAGGGTAGATCATGCCTCAGTAACTTGCTCACGTTTTATAAGTGACGGCTGAACTGGATAAGGGTAATGGGTTTACAGTGATTCTACTGGACCACATGGAACTCTAATCAATAAACTGGAGAAGATATGGATGGGTGTAGGGTTGGTGAAATGGATAGGATGGTGGTTGATGGAGAGATACCAGAGAGTGGTTTATTCAGGAGGCGAGTCCAAAAGACGGCTTGTGACTAGTGGTGTGCCACAGGGCTCTGTTCTTGGACCACTACTTTTCAATTTTTTCATCAATGATATACGAAAGGATCTGAGAGGAAGTGTTCACTTGTTTGCTGATGATGCAAAGTTGGGTAGAGAAATTGTGAGTGCACAGGATGTCAAAATTTTACAGGATGATTTGGATAGTTTGGAGGACTGGGCTAGGGAAAATGGATGTCAATTTAATGTGGCAAAGTGTAAGGTTATGCATTTTGGGGCGAAAAGAATAGCAGCAGTATATCACATTGGTGGAATCGTACTCCAGGAGATTGATGAGGCCAGGGATTTGGGAGTGTTGGTGGATAGGGAATTGAAGTTTAGGGAGCACATTGCAAAAGTGGCTAAATGAGCTCATCAAATCACTTGGCTTCTGAAAAATACTTTAACAAGCACAGATAAACAAGTTATTGTTCCTCTATATTGAGCCTTGATAAGACCCCATCTAGACTACTGTGCCCAGATATGGGGGCCAGGGTTTCTCCTTGATGGGAGGAGGTGGAGAGGATCCCGAGACGAGTGACCAAGATGATAGCAGGTCTGTGGAATGAACCTTATTGAGAACAGGTTTAAGATTTGTGGGTTGCAAAAATTGGTCAATAGGCGGAAAAGGGTGATATGATTGAGACATTCAAATTACTGAAGGGTTTCTATAAGATTAATCCAGAAGATATTTTTGAGAATAGGACTGGTGGTGGGAGGACTAGGGGCCATACATGGAAGCTGGGCAAGAATGTGGTTAGCAGGGGTGTTAGAGCTAGGTTTTTTTACTTGGAGAGTGGTGAATGAGTGGAATAAGCTGCCAGACTGTTGTGGGTGCTACGACCGTGAATGAGTTGAAGGCGAGGTATGGTATATACTGTGTGAATGCCGAATAGTTGTTCTTGGTATGACGTTAGGGCCTCCCTCGATGAGTCTGTCGACTCCTTGGAGTTGCCCGGAATAATAATAACTCTTAGCGCCAGTTAGCATCATTATGTTATTTATATATGAAATTCTTGGTCTGCCTCGTGGCCTCTTTCCTTCTACAGTCTCCTCCATTATTTCTGTAATCAGTCCCCAATGCCTCAAATGGTGTCCAGTTAGGCTTTTTCTTCTCTTATTGATGTGTTTCATTAATGACCGCTCTTCATGAACTATATCTAGAACTTCTTCATTACTTTTCCTTTCTGTCCAACTAATTTTCATCATCTTTCTCCAGCACCAAAGTTCAAATGCTTCCAACTTTTTCATGACTTGTTAGAGTCTAGGCCTCACAACCATATAATGCCTTTATAAGTATAATATTTTCCAAATATAAATTTTAAAAAGCTCTCAACTGCACTATGGGGCTTCTGATACGTACAAAAGTGGTTCATGATTTTTCCCGCTCCACAAAATTTCAAGAGTAGCTTTACTATGTCACAATCCCTTACTTGCAACGAGTTACACCAAGTTGACTCGTTAGCTTCGTTCTTTTTTTTTTTTTTTTTTTTTTTTTTTTAAGTAGCGAGATATTTTCTTCTTGTTTTTTGACTCAACAGCTCTAGAGCTTCAAAGCTCTACAGCTTCAATATACAGGCTTTGCAGATCGCGGAGTACATTTATACGAGGGTGGTCTGAAAACTTCTGGACCACAGATGGCAACATTATCGGCAAGATTTTTTTTTTCTTCTAAGTTGGTACATCTGTCAAGCATCCATGTGAAATAAATGCTGGAATAAATGTATTAATCTTAAAAGGGATTATGTTGAAAAATAAAAATAATTTTGAAATTATAAATTCGTTTTTTTCATTCGTTAGGCCGAGAACTTTTCAGACCACCCTCATATATATATATATATATATATATATATATATATATATATATATATATATATATATATATATATATATACACACACACAGGGTGTTCGGGATAAATTTGACAGTTTCGTAAGGAAAAAGAAAATCTTCTTTGTATCTATTAAATTTAATGAATTGACAAAAAAACATTACAGGCAGAGTTAATTACAATACTGTCAACAAGATTTACTCAAAATAACCACCATTAGCATCGATCACAGCTTCAATTCTGCTTCGGAATCTCGAACAAGCTGATGCTACAGTCTCCCTGGGAAGGGCTGCAAAAACTGTTTTAATTTTATCCATTAACTGGGCTTTTGTATTACTGGAAGTGCGATTGGTGTCTTTTTCAACTGCGCCCCATACAAAATAATCCATGGGGTTAAGGTGTGGGAGTTTGGAGGCCAAACATTTGGACTGGTGAAGTCGTAGAAATTTTCAGACAACCATTTTTGACTTTTCCCAGAGGTGTGGCAATGGGCCGAATCCTGCTGCCATACATACGGCCTACCATTGGCTACCCTTGTTATCCAGGGCTTGACTACAGTTAGCAACTCCACGAACAAAGCCCGAATTCCAATGCCAGGGTTCTTCAACACCTGTTCCTGCAGATTTGCGAGGAATTCTGCTGTACGAACGCAATCAGATCGTCTGCTAGGGATCTTTCTTCTTGCTACATCCTCGTAGTCACCATTGCAAGTCTCTAGTTCATGCCTGATTGTTTTTACTGTATTCAGGGAGCATTGGGCAGCAGTCGTAATATCCTTATTTTGATGGCGGGCACGAATCATCATGATACAAGTTATTCTCTTCCATGATTCAGGTGGGTTCCAGCTATCCATCCTTTCTGACATCTTGTATATGAATGAAGAAGGGTCCAAACTTTTAAATGAAGAGAAGTGTGTGTTAATACATGTAACTTACGGAAAAATATAATTAATTATAAATATGTCAAATTTATCCCGAACACCCTGTATATATATATATATATATATATATACATACTCGCTTTCTTTCTCAGCTACTTCAGCATTACGTGGCTAAAGTTATAGAAAATAATTTTCAGTTTATTCCTCCAATATGTTCCCTTCATTGTTTTTTGCACTACACTGTTGCAAAATATTTTCACTCATTTAATATTTACACATAACTTTAATATTCAGTCCAGCGATATTCGCAACATGGTATCTGCAGTCACTTTGACAGCCATGCATTGGCAAAATACTCCATATAAAATTCAGTTTGTGCGAAGTTGAAATGACAGTTAAAAACTGTTAAAACTTGTGAGATATGCTGGACAATATCTGTTTGATTTATGACAAACGTTAAGCCAATAAAGCCAGCATATCATATCCGTTAATTGTGTGCACATTCTTCTGTCTGGTTTGCCTGTTTTTTTTTGTGTTAGTGTTTATCCAAGATAAACACTAAAGAAGGAAACATCTTAAGAGATTCCTTGAAAATGCGTTGCTGAGAGACGAAAAGTCCACGTTGGCAAGTATTAGATCGAAATCCATTTCACTTCTATAGCAACATAGCGTTAGAAAGAACCATAACGAGACAAAGAAAGACCAATGGACGCAGAAGAAAGATGCATGCAAGATCGCGTAAAGAATTTCAGTGAAAATTACTTTGGTACAGCTTTAATATGCCATACATCCCAAGAATGATCTAAAGTTAACAAGGGACCTAAAATCACTTCGCAAAAATTTATGGACCTTACTTCTAGCATGTAATCTTTAAAACTAACATTTTTTTAACATACTAGTTGATGCTACAGAAAATTCGTTTGATATTTTTAAACCTATGAAGCTTAATACTATTCTGAATCACATGCGTTAACTCGGGGATTCTCAACCTATGGTAAGCGTACCACTGGTGGTACGTGAGCCACTGCCGTACTGGTACATCTAATATCTTGATTTAAATATAGTGGTACGCCACTGGAAAAGGTTGAGAACCCCTACTCTAACTGATTTGAATTTCACTGATGTGAAATATATTTTCTACTTTATATATTTATAAAATACTGTTTATATCTATTAGTTGTCATGTTTTGTTAATTTAAACCAATGATAACCAGTTTTTTTTTTTTATAGTACTTCATAGTATTAAGTCAAAAATTATGTTTTCGATACTATTTGGGAAATACAACCTTATTAATTGGATTAAGGAAAATTATTGTAAGTGATTAACTCTTTAATTAAACTCATACCAAATAAGGGAGGGCTGCACTCCTTTCAGATGAAAGCCAAGGTTTGGTTGGATGACGGACAAAGCGAGTAAGGTTATGATGTGTTAATTACGTTTGCTCTCCACCAGAACGCCCTGTTTTGCGAATGAATAAAACACAAATTGGGTGCTTGATGGTAAAGAGGAAACCCCCCGCCTCCACTATGAGACCGGTTAACTCTCAGCTGAACGGTACTCAGACATGTTTGTGTTCCTAAACAGGATTCGAACCGAATGCACATGACGCGATGCCTTCGCGACTTCGCCATGTAGACGCTTTCGAAAACTAAATATTTAAAAAAATACAATTAATATCTCAGGGGGGCTCGGTACCTCAAGTTTACACGGATAACAATAAAAAGTTGCCTGCGTACAGAAACAACAGTTTCCTATTATCTGCTTTTTGTGAGCATAATGGTGAATACAATGGAGCCATTATCAATCAACTGCGCTGTCTTAAAGTGTAAGTGATACACAACTGACACTACTTTAAAACATACGCCCACAGGATACGTCACTGCCCCCTCCCCTTTAGAATCCGACTATTTTCTTACGGCAATTCTTCTCTATTTTAAAACTCCGCTGTTTTCAAATACTTCATCTCGTTTTCTTTGTCCTCGAAAACTAGTTGTAAACTTCTTTTCCGTCTCAGTAAAATGGAAACTAATAAAAAAAAAAATTAAATTTAAATTAAGCTTTGTAAGTGAAGATTTATTCAATTGGATTGAATAAGCAACAAGTTCTTTTAAATCTGTTTTCACACCGGGAAGTTCTAGTTCCTTTCTAGCCATCATTCATAATTTTCCAATTATGTAAAGTGCATAGAGCAGGAACCTGCTCTAAATGATTCGCTTAAGATTAATTGTTTCTGTTCTGTGTGTGAATATAAACTCGCACTAAAGAGTTTAACTGTGACTAAATTTGACAGCTATTTTTGCAATCCGTTTCTAATGTTCTAGAATTGGTTTTCTCGTTACAAAAGTTATGATTTATACTCATAATAGCCTATGCCTGTACAACAGTAATCAATTTCTCTCTCACCTACATTCTCTTAATTAAAATATAAGAAGGCGTCCCCAATCATAACGAAGTAGCATTGGTCAATCAGTTTATGCCTTCTCAGTGGATGTTATATTTCAGAGATCACTTAAATATTGTGTTAATGAAAATTATGAATCGCATATCGTGTTTAGGCGTACACCTTTGGTTCGTGAATGCAGCTTTTGTAATGGCAGTGTGTCTACTATAAAATTGTAATATTTATTGCAATACAAAAAATTTTACACTTAAGAAAAGTCAATGTAGGTGTACTCTATGTTCGTCAACAGCTGGAACGGGTCCAGAATGACAAAAATAGTATTTTGCAAATTAGAAAACTAAAAAAAAAAAAAAAAAAATAACAGCATTTTGTGACAGGTTGCAAGAATAACTCAAATATCAATGCTAGATCTTACAAAAGGAAGGTTTAGCAAACCATCGAAGTTAGATAACGATGAAAGGGATGAGTACTGTCATTGTCTTAGCTAATTACAGAAGAGTTTCAAAGTGGTTATGTATTATTAATGACAGGAAGTATTAGTAGCGGCACTAAAATTCCACCAAGTGGCCAGAACCCCGGTGTTTAACAGAGCAGACAGAGGGCCTTTTATCCTTATAGTGCTGCTCTGAACTTATTAATTGGTATTAAAACACGAGTGAGCATTATGAACTGATACTTCCTCAACAGAAGATCAACAGGAGGAGCGTCAGCTTGTGACGTACTTCCGAAAGATAATTACTTTGTTAAGCTCTTTGTGCTCATTGCGTCTTTTCCAAAACCTAAGAGAGATAATTACGAGAAAACAGCGAGGGGGAAATGCCAGACGAATGTAAGTTGGTAATAATGCTCCATTCATAGAAAATGCATCTTTGAAGTCTATTTTTATTCTTCAGTATTTAATGAAAACCAATTTAACTGCAGTCTCAGTGGTTCTAATTGATAAAAGCAAACCCACCCATGTTGAGAACGCTGCGGACAAGAAACTGAGATATGTTTATAAGACTGTTTTTTGAAAAGGTTTTTAAGTAATCCTAATCATCTCTAGATATGTGTATAAAAAGATAGGATGTGTAGGGCTTTCTAATTCTGGAACAATATTAATATTTCATTCCTGAGTGTACAAAGATGTTAATCATCACACTAGAAAAGAAAAGATTGCAAGTAAAATTATTACTACAATTAATATTCCTTGAAGATTTAATAGAACGTAAAAAAAGAGCTTTATTTATCACTTAAAAAAAAAGTAAAAGAACGGTTTTTCATAACAGTCAACTACGATATACTGTAAATCTACAGCAGTTACTACCTGTAACTTGAGTTGGGTTTGCATTACAGTTTAAGCAACTAAAGCTATGAAGCAAATGTATCGTCTATCTATTCTACTGTTTTTTTTTTCCTTTCAGGATGGTAGCATATCTCCGATGAGATCAGATAATTCTCTTTCAGCTGCAACTCCTTCTTATAAAAATTCCTTGATTGCAAATGAACCCCAGTCTTTCCAACAGAAGAGCAGATACAGAGACATGCTCTTACCGCTACACCAGGGAAGCATTGCTGCGTTTGGTTCACCAGATTATGTTAGGGGTATTGAAAATAGTCTATAATCAATGGAAAGAAGAAACAGTTGTAAACAGTTAGCACACTCGAACACTGATGACAAAAGTATCTGCAATTCAATTTGAACTAACTGCTTTTATGGACACTTATACTAAACTTTTTTTTTCTTCTCCACCTCCTCGAAGTAGCAAACCACAAAAGACAAAGTCAATTTTAGTTCATTCGCAACTTTTCTAGTCTATAAGTACATTATTTTGCAATTCTCTCTCTCTAAAAACAGACGGTAATGATCTTTAAGCTGCGGAGAGGCACCTTTTAAGTTGAAACTTTTCCAAACACAAAGATTTCAACGAAACATTTAATTACAATGCGTGGTGCAAGTCAACTCACATATGTTCGGTGACAACTTGTCTGCGCTTGCGACTTTAGTGACGAAATGTTATGCTGCATATTTAGAAACAAGCACACACGCTAACAAAACATTCTCCCAAGGACAGATTAACAAACTTAGTTGGTAATTATTCAAGTCCGCGTTATTTAGCTGTATTTAAGAAGTTATAAAACTTCTTGTCATTGACTGGACGGCTATCAAGAATTTCAGATAGTTTGGTAAAGAGTAAATGCAATTACTGAAAAAAATAAATAAACTGGATTTTATCACAAATTAAAAATAATGAACAGCATTGCGAAAAAAATTATAAACTTCAATTATGATCGACTTCATTGGCTGTAATTAAAGCAAACCAGAATTCAAATTTATGAACCTAAGTTAATTTTTAATGATGTAGATAAAGTGACTCGATATCAATTTAATATACTGAAATTACCAAAGTTAACTAATTAAGAACACACCTTCAAAAGTGTGAATTTATTTCTATACCCCGCTTAGTTTTCACTTTCTATTCTCTTAGCACTAGAATCGGATAGGAATTTCGGTTCATAAATTGAAGATCCAGCATCTGAATTTATTATTAGAATTACGATGACTTAAATATACATACATTTGTGGCAAATTTTCTTAAGGCATGTTCAGTTAGTGAGGTCTTCCTAAGAATAGAAAGAAAGACAAATTACTCTCCATTCTTTTAGACGAGAATGCATTTATTTTTAGTCATTGTTTTAATTATTACCTGTAAGTATTTTGGCTGTTTTGTAGATTATTTTGCAAAGTAAAACAGTGGTTCACTATATTTTCAGTTTTAAAGTCGCGGTCAAATCAAATTTACTACTTAGATATATAGTAAACGGCATGAGCAGAATTTAAGTTCATTGGGTGTGGATCAACCCTTTTGTAGGCTCAGGAAGTCACATTAACATCCCTTGTAACAAAAGAGGATTTGGTATTCTTGGCATTTAACTAACTCAGCGATAAATAGCGGAAGATAAGAATTTAAAACATCAGTAGTGTTCTAATTTGATATGAAACTATTATTCTCCGGTAGCAAACGTTGTCGATTTGGAAGGCGACGTTCTGGAGTTTGTTTCTAGACCAAATCGTGTAAAGATGAGTGAAACAGATAATTTTCGACAAGCATTAACTAATTCTCGATGTGGTACCCTATTAGTTTTCCAGTCTGTAAAATTTTCTGTATTACTGTATTTTACGACGTATTTCAAGTAGGCTAAAATAACGAAGAAACGATTATCTTCTGAAAACAGGAGAAAAAAAAATCACTTTAATAATTACGTGTGACCTCAAGCAAATAACTAATTTCTAATTCTTGTCACACACTAAGCAATGTTAAGCATAAGTACAGTATGCGAGTACGCAACAGATGTAAATAGCTTATTTTTTAATGAATCATTTCATGTTTAGCAGAAATATACGTACTATCAATGTAATAAAAAGTGAACCCTTGTAGAAAAAAAAATAATAGTAATAAATGAACAACCTGACACTCGCTACATTGCATTGTCACTGAAGACTTTTTTTTTTTAAATGGTAATGACCCATGTACATTTAGTACATGTAACATAGCTTGCATTTAGTACGGTATGCAGTCCCAAACTCCCTGATCCGGGTTTAACTTATTTCAACCTAGTTTTCGGCTTGCTCGTTAAGGACATGAACTGACTTGAAAAGTTCTAGACTCCGTGTCAAAAACGGAATTCCTTATAACCAACCATTATCCAACCCACGGTACTAATGTACGATAGGTTTCAATCTCTCGAGGGCAAGATTCTCATAGAAATGTTATCCATACTCACGGAGAACAGAAAAATATCCACATGAATGGAGTTTTATCCTTTTGCTGTAGACGATTTTTAAGAATTTTATTCATTACTGCATGTTGTTTCAAAGAGAAATCGAAATGTTCGCTGTTTTATAACATCTATATGATCAGTTATGACTTGGCGAGCAGGAGGAGGTGGATTGTGCGTGCGTAATCGAATAGTCTGAAGCTGATCAATGTTCATCCAGCATTTACTGAAGGAAATACATCACAAGCAAAAACTTACCTATGTATTGTCAAAAATATTAAATTAATCCACAATATTAATGACTGACCAGAGAAGCCAGAATCCTGCTTGTGCGTCAACTTTACCCTCTTATGTTCTAAGTTTGTATTTTTAATAAAGTTGGATTTATTACTGGTTTTTGTTTTATAAGACTTCCTGTTAGTTTTTAATATCATACGAAATCTAGATATGCCAAGATTTCAATGAAAAAAGATTTTCTTAAGAAAACAGAAAAGGTGTACAGATACCAAAGTGCCATTAATACCACTTTTCATCACAAACTACTATTCCCTGGTCTCTCCACGTTCATTATGTTAATAAACATAAAAAAAGCAACGGTGAAACATTCAAGATTGGTGTGAACCTGAGATTTGATTGCTTTAGTCTTGGTCATCTATGTGGACTACATCAAGATTGGAAGCAATGTGTTGGTTTAAAACTGCAAACCGGAAACATTTATGAATAGGAACAATGCTGTTGTCATTCTCATAAATCAGATGACTACCCAAATTACTGTGTAGCGAGTTCATGTACTTCCTCAGTGAGAGGGGGGGGTGCAGCACTATGTCCTTCCAGTTCTCTCTGTTGGTGAGTTTCCTTTTTGTTTCTGCATAGCTATGTGATCCTGTCCATGATATTATATCTTCAAGTCATGTCCTTCGTTTTTTTGCCTTTTGATCCTTTTCCCAGAATTTCGTCTTCTAAAACTGTTAGTACCCTCTGTCCTGCTGAACCTCTCAGTACGTGTCCCGCCAATCTCATCTTTCTCTGGATAATTTCTTGTAATAAAGATCTGTGTTCTCATTCTCTGTAGGACATCTGTATTTGTCACATGTTCTGCCCATGAGATTTTCAGAGCTCTCCTATAGCACCACATTTCAAAGGCCATTATCTGTTTTCTTACTCTCTTCTTGAATATCCAGGTCTCACTTCCATATGTGAAAACTGGCCACACTAATGTTCTTATCATTCTTTTCTTTGTCTCGATACCCACAGAAATAATGAGCAGATCTTTATTTTTCCAGAAGGCATATTTAGCTATGACTGTTCTTATTCTTATTTCTTTATCTTGCTTTCCATCTGCAGTAAAGTAGGTGCCTAAATATTTGTATTCTGTTATATGTTCAATTTTCATACTGCTTATGAATATTTCTGGCTCGGATCTGCTTTCTTTTGAGATTTTCAGAAATTTGATCTTTTTTTGCATTTATATTAAACTCAAACCTCTTTACCTTCTTCGCAGTAATTTGATTAATTTGTTTTCTTCTATTAGAATGGTATCATCAGCATATCTAAGATTGTTGTATTTTTATACCATTGATACTAATTCCTTTTTTTTCCAAACTTTTTCATCACTGTCTCACTATAGATATTAAATAGATCTGTTGAAAGGATACAACCTTGTCTAACTCCTCTTTTTATTTTAACTACAGAAGCCTCAGAGTTAAAAATGCTGCATTTTCTGTTTGCTGTAAATCATTTTTATAATCTTAAGTACATGATCTTCTGTGTCTAATTTAGCTAATATATTGAACATTTTATTATGTTTTACCCTGTCAAAGGCCTTCTGAAAGTCAATGAAGTATAAATGTTCCTATTTCTTTCAAGTGATCTTTCTATTAGTATTTTTAGTTCCAGGATGGCATTAATGGTTCCCATTCCTCTTCTGAAGCATTTCTGTTGTTCATTCAATTCACCGATTAAGGCTCTTTCGATTTTTTTGTTAACAATGGTTAAAATAATTTTAGGCTCACAGCGAGTTATTACAAACGACATTAAGGCCATTATGTATTTTTATCGCATATTCCGTTCTCTTGCGGTAAGTACCATCAGAATCTTTCGTAAGCAACAGGGACCAAGAGGGAGGGAAGGTTGCTCACTTATCCTAATACATTTGGTTTCAAAATCTTATACTATTTTTTCCTGAAATTATCATAATGAAACAATAAAAACACTTCCAAAGAAAAACACTTGTGTACGATTCAAACTAAGAAGCGCAGTGAAAAGAGTTCTACGAGATCAGACTTTTAAACAACCAAGGAAATTATTGTGGTTTAAAAATGCAATGTCTTGTGCTTTGTCAATTCGATATCGTAAAACTGATAAAATATGTAACTGATAAAGTCCACGGCCTTCACATTAATACTGTGAAGGCCGTGGACACAGTTACATATAAACCAAGCATAAAGACATCATTACATCATCGTTTTAAAATGGTTTTCAGTTCAATGTTGGTTTGTTTATTCATTTCGGTATTTAAATCACACGCTTGCTTACTATTATAAACATTACTTTAATAAAGAGATATCTAAAGGAGAAGAGATATTAATATTAATTCCATCCCTTTTATATTAACACGAAATTATTCATTGGTTACTTTTATAATTATAATGATGTTAAGAATAAAGAGGATTGAATATAAAAGCGTATGGGAATTGGAAGAAGGGGTGATAGACGAAATGAGAATAAACATAAAGCACTGGGGGGGGGGGGTTGTCATGTCCTTTCACATGTAAATCCCCAGCCATTAATGCTGACTCTAATTTCCTCTTTCAACAACCCTTAATTCCACATCCTTTTTCTCATGTTTTCCTTAACCGTCATCCACGATTACACCTTCTATAAGCTACCATACACCACGCCTCAACTCATAATTTTTAAGTAAATGTTGGAAAGAAATATCAATAGTAGTTCATAAAGACACCTTTTTTCCCTACTGTTAAGATTCATAAATGAAACAGCAATTCAAGAAAACTGAAAAGTAGAAAAATCGAAAGAATGGAATCAGTTTAGAGTGGATGAAACTTTTTTGCAAACAAACAAGGCACACTGGAAAACATTTTCGTATTCTCAACATTAAAACAGAATTAACAAGGAAAACAACTGCTCTCCCACATCACGCACACCTGTGTCAGTATCGATAGAATTTATTTCGACAAGATTAGAGAATAGTGCGATCAAATTATTGTGTAGCAGAGCTAGTCAATAAAAAATCTCCAGGGAGTATTGCTGTAAGCTTTACACTAGAACAGAAATAAAACAAAATGAATTACCCCCTACAGTGATATTTTCGGCACAAAGTTCGTAAGAATAGAAAAAAGAACACATCCGATCCTCCAGCATCTGCGAGAGGAAAGTCTATTTAGAGGATTGGCTACATTCCTTAAGGGAGAAATAAAAAACTATTCAGTTCCGCCCAACAGATTTTAGTCAAAGAGCGTTTTAAATTGTTTCTATGTCAATAAGATGTGAATGATATGAGAAAAAAAACTTTCTGAAGTAATGAAATACTTGAAACGCAAGGAAAGAAAATGTTTCAAAGTCTCAAACAGTTAAAGTCAAACATTTTTATTTATGCATAGTTTATTGCATTTTGCATGAAAGTGATCTACTGGGTGATATATGACTAAACAAGTTTTCTCAGTATACCAGTAATATTGCCAGCTATAAAGTAGCTGGATATATGTATTGTCATATACTGTATTCTCAAGTATATCTAAGTACTGAGTATCTCAGGTTTACAAGTGGTTTATTTGAATTTGATTAACTTTATTCGTAGAGTAGAAGGAATTTTGCAACAACTGCCAAAGAAAATACATAAAGAATATTGAGCATTATAAATGTGAAAGATTTTTCACTTTATGAATGAAATTATAAACAAGGTGCAACATTTAAAAAAAAAAGACAACTGATTACATTAGATTGGCTCAAAGTGGATTGCTTCATAACCAGGATTATAATCATGGTCGTTACATTCTCAAAGAAACATCCATTATATTTCTGCAAAGTTGCTATTTAAAACAAATTATACCTGAAACGAGTTGATTATAAATCTACATTTTTAAATTAAAATTAACTAGAAACATTTTGTAAAAAATGTATAAACCATTTATAATTATGCAAGAATACATTTTGAAAAGTATGACAAAAATATGTGTTATTACCAACTTCTCTTTTGTTCTGTATAAGTTTATTCAACTAACTTACCAATATTACCAGATCTTTAAACTATTTTGCCCAGATAGCTATATATCAATCCATCCATCAGTGGTCCTAACAGGCACTTAAGCGCCCACGACCTTCCAACTATTCTTGGATTTCGCAACCGCAACTAGAGGATAAGGTTAGCCCTATCTCTGTAGCTGAGTGTGTTCACGGGGCTGGTTTGCCTGCTATGAGGGACAAAAAAACCCGAGTTTCTGGGAGAAACTCGGGTTTTTCGTCATGAGACTGGATAACTCACCTTTAGTCGAAAGAGACCAGATAAAAGGTTCCTCACATCTTGAATGGGAATCAAACCCAGGTCTTTTCGACCAAAGGCTTCGTCTATCGACTGAGCTACGGAAGCTCTAATAGTTAAGTACATATATATAAAACTTGATTTATATGTTCACTGCTGAGCATATAGTTTGTTTCACTTGACCATATTTCATTCTAAATTTTTCACAGAAAATCTTCAATCTGGCTGAACACTAAACACTTGTAGCAAATTTGGAAGGATAAAGTCATCTATAGAGCAGGATTGAGCAACTCAGTAAGCTATCATAAAGTAAGGGCTATGCTAAAAAAAAAAACGGTCTTCTAAAAATCTACACAGAGAAAATCATCTGTTTTCAGGTTCAGAGCATTTCAAATAAGTACATTCTATATGTAATTTTCAGCAAAGAGGGTTTGGAAAGGGGAAAAAAACTTTAAAAAAATATAGCTACAATAGTTCAATTACAAAAGTGAAATTAACGTAACTTACATTTTAATAAAAAAAAAAAAATTCATTCACGCTCATGGACTATTTTCTGAATGTTTGTATCTACAACTGTCACCTCCATCCAGGAGACGGACTATTATTACTACCCCCCCCCCATGGAGTGGGAAGCTCATATCGAGGGAGGTTCATTCAACTGACAACATATTAATCGTACTGAATCTTAAAATCCTTACCACTCTCTGCATTAACAACATACTCCGGTAATGAATTATATTCGCTCACAATTCTCCATGTAAAAAAAATCTACTCTTCACACTCTTACATAATTTACAGGGATACCCTCTGGTTCTGTATTCTTTTTACATTTTCCTCTGGATTAATCCGTTAAAGTCCCCTCACTGATTAAGCGTCTATTATATCACATCTTTTCCTCCTATCCACCAAACTCTGAAATCGATATTCCTTCAACCTCTCTCTCCACAGCCAACATTCCAGAGTTCTGATATTGTCTTAGTCAGTAGTCTCTGGACCCTCCCCAATGTTTCCACATCACAATGAAATTGAGGTCTCCAAATCTGAGCACAATAGTCCAAGTGTGGTGTGACCAGTGCTTTATGCAGTGGCACAATTACCTTCTTATCTCTACGTCAGTGTACTTCTTATCATAACGGCACTACGATGTGCAATCTTTGCAACACCTTCAATATGCCCTCTGAACTTCATTCTACTGTCAACCACCACTCCCAGATCTCGAATCTCACCCACTTCCTGCAGTACACAGCCTTATATTTCTGCACTCTAAAATGCAACGCCTTACACTTTTTAATATCAAAACTATAATCCGACCTGCTTTGTTCAAGTCAAAAGTCTATTCAAATCTTCCCGAAGGAATTAACATCAACAGTGCTACTTATAATTTTTACATCACCAGCAAACAATGAAGATTCCCAGACAGTTTACATGATATATCATTTACAAACAACTTAAACAGCAGGCATGCCACTGATTGTCATTTCTTTTTTTTTTTTTTTTTTTGAGACACTGCTCTACCATAAACTTGCTGCTATCGTTCAGAGAGCCAATCACCAATCCATTTAACAAATATACTATCCGTCCTCTAGCTTGTACATCATCTTACCACCTATCAAACGCTTTTGTGGTAAGATGTACCATCCCAAGACTTTCATAATTTCATATCACTGTATATTTACTAAAATAAAGAGCCAAAAGGCTTCAGTTCGGCGATGTAAAATTATATAAATGAAGTGGGTATTAAATCCAGCATTATTTCAAAGCCGAATGTAGAAACTATGAAAGTTTCGTAAAATAGTTGACCAGAGGGCTTACGGGAATACACTCCCGTAATTCACGAGTTGCCGTAGGCGCGGACCACATAGAAGACATGAGCGCTTTCCCAAGCGTCCATTTTTAATAAGGTTTCATTGCTCTGACACAGCTGTTTCGAATTGGTTGGTTCTCCTTAGAGACCAAGCAGAAACCTTCCAAGAGCAAAGTGTTTCTACATTCGGCTTTGAAATAACGCTGGATTTAATATCCACTTGATTTATATAATCACTGTATATGATTCTTCTTTATCTAGCATACTCATTACTTTATCATAAATTGCAAGTAAACAAAGCACGGTTTAATTTCATATTCCATCGTTATTTTTTTTTTTTTTTTTTATCAGTTTCATTTGGCATGACGGTTTCATTTAGGTTAAAACGACTGTTGCAGAAAATGTTCTCATAAATGCAAAAACAAGACTTACCCTTTTCAAATCCATGCTGACCATAGAGAATCCTATATTCATTATGCTAATCCTGTAAAAACTACTAACCGATCTCTCCAATGCCTAGACAACAGCTGCATATATACAGACTAGTCAATAACTGAATTTTCCGTCCTAGAGCCATGCTTGTGGAATGGTACTATTTTGCCTTCTTTTCACTCCTCAGGAATCGTAACCATCCCAAGACTTTCATTAAATAACCAGATGAAGTGCAACTGTTGTGCATATTCCTTAAAAAGGTGCGGTGCTGTGTCAACCATTCCCGCAGTCTCATTAACATCTAACCCAATCAACACCTAATTCTTTCACTTCCAATTCTCCTAAAATTGCGCCTCCCCTTTCTATACATTGCTCAGCATGATTTACACCAGTGTGATATACAGTGATAAAGTGCTCATTCAATTCCACAATATCCTCTGCAACAGTCGCTCTGCTGCCATGGCTATCCACCAGTGTCAATTTGCCATAATTGTTTTTCCTGTTCCTAGAGAGAAAAACCACCTTCGTATGAGACCGGCTAACTAACTTTTGATCATTGATAAAGATTGCTCGAATCACAGGGGTTAGCGCGGTTAGCCGGGTGGTTATGCGCTTCGCAACCATATGCTGGGAAAGAAGTGTCCTGGGTTCCATTCCCATCGCCGACGTCAGGAGCTTAAGGATCTTTCTCAGACATAACCAAGTTAACCGGTCTTGGGCGTGGACTACAGGGTTTTCTCCCCAGTTTATCTAGGGCTTTTCCTCTCTCAAGCAGGCAAACACAGGTCTCGTGAACATGCATCTACAGACATAGAACACACCGGGAGGCATATATCGGAAGAATTTCCTTGAGTTAACCTTGGCCTGACCAGCCAATCACCTACACTGGATCTTTTCCTTCTTCACCACGTACGTCACCTTCCTATCCTGGAGTTTGAACTATTCACAGATCTGATCGCCACCAACTGTCGGATACCTCCTCCATAACCTATTCTTGACAAACACAGTTTGCTTCATTTCACTGTTCATCCATTTCACTCCTACTCTATTTACTCACCTAACCCTTGGAATGCAGTTATGCTTTGCTTGTGTCAGACAGTGCTTGAGATCCATAATAGTCTGCAATTTTTCCGCCAGTTAGTATCACATGTGTAGATATGCGCGTTCACTAGGCTGGTTTGTCTATTTTGAGGCACGAAAAACCCGAGTTTTCTAGAGAGAGAAACCACCTTCGTATGAGACCGGCTAACTAACTTTTGATCATTGATAAAGATTCCTCGAATCACAGGGGTCAGCGCGGTTAGCCGAGTGGCTATGCGCTTCGCAACCATATGCCTGGGAAAGAAGTGTCCTGGGTTCGATTCCCATCGCGACGTCAGGAGCTTAAGGATCTTTCTCAGACAACATAGCCAAGTTAACCGGTCTTGGGCGTGAACTGCAGGGTTTTCTCCCCAGTTGATCTGGGGCTTTTGCTCCTGCAAGCAGGCCGGCAAAACACGCATCTACAGACATAGAACACACCGGGAGGCATAGGGCTAGCCACCTTATCCTCGGGAAAGGTACGGCTTAGAAGGGGCTCAGGATAGCCCCGTAACAAGCCACTAGGCCTAATACGTGAAGGGAAGAAGAATCACAGGGGTCTTCAAACTGAAGTCTTTCTAATCAAACGGCTCCGTCGAAACCAACTTCGCTACATAGTCCTATCTACAACTACCGATTATTAACTTCACTTAAAAGTATGTTCCTATCTTTTGCAGTTCACGAATAAAGTTAGTTTTAGTTAGTTCGGGGGTTTTCACTATCTTATTCCCCCCCCCCCCCGGGCGCAATTTAGTGAAAGACGAAATCTCGGTCCGCGATCGATGGGTTACCGATCTTCCTCAGCAGAGTCAAGAAATTTGAATATTCCCTATCTGAATGAATACTTCCTTAATCATGCGATCCATGTACACACACACACATATACACACACACACACACACACACACACACACACACACACACATGGGAATAAATTTTTAACTTGGGTATATTGTATATTAGGATAACCAAGCAATTTTATATGCTTGGTTATTTTAGCTCCTAATCCCAAGTATGCAAACAATTAAGTTTGCGCCTGAAACAAAGTTCAAGTCTAAAGATGGTACAACACCTGTGCAACTCATTGTAAAGGTGGGTAAAGCTCTGATCACTATTCTTAGTATTTTCCCATAATGTAAAGCACATCTCACTAGAAGATGTATACTGCAATGCATTATGGGTGGGGTCACTACCCAGACCGGTTTCAACCTTTTTTGAGGTCTCTTCAGTGAGTACAAGAACTTTATTTCTTACTTTCATCAGTTCAGCTTAATAACCAGAAGACCTCAACTGCTGAACGAGTGTCCAATCCTTATTTTCCCGTAACGTGCTCCGTTACTAAGTGTCTTCGGATGTTGAACAAAGCAGAATGGGCTAGAAATTTGAGACTGAATTTACCTATTCTACATGCTAGCTGTAGGTTATTAAGTTACACTAGATATGTTGAACGGAACATACCGTCGTTAATATCAAGATGTTCATTCAGCTACTGGAACAACCCCCCCCCCCCACTGTTAACTAAAGAAGCATCAGTAGAGCTATCAGGAATATTGATGCTATTGAGATTAAAATAGGTTATTATTCTTATCCTACAATTATTAGGAAAGTATAGGGTTAGAAAGGTTAAAGCGGGTTAGGTCTTTCTGAATAAGATGGTTTATTTAGGCACTAGGGATCAGAAAAAGATCGAATAACTATAGCATTCTACACTTAACATTAACTTCGTGAATAGAACCTCAGTAGCGCTGTCGCAAAATTAAATTTCTCTTTTGGGTGGAAACCCCTAGGTGCAAAGTGCGTCTACAAAACTGA
The DNA here is from genome assembly GCF_054136105.1 of Typopeltis vanoorti. Classification (NCBI taxonomy): domain Eukaryota; kingdom Metazoa; phylum Arthropoda; class Arachnida; order Uropygi; family Thelyphonidae; genus Typopeltis; species Typopeltis vanoorti. The sequence continues at coordinate 10,595,491 of NC_143567.1, read as the reverse complement.
AAATTTATGACTTTCAGCCGAAGGCGAGTTACCCGGTGTTATACAAAAGTAAGGTTTATTTTTCATGTCGGCGACTTATAGCCGAGCAAGGAGAGAAAAAATAAATAAAATAAAATAAAGAAAAAAAAAACAGGAAAATGTTTGGGAAAATCTAGAGAAAAATAAAATGGAAGGGCTGCGTAAATGGTAAGCACTGCTACATTTCGGATCACGACATGAGCTAGCCATTAGTAGAATCACGGTTCAACACAAAATGGACAAACTCACCGGTTAAAAATAAAATCGGTTGGCAACAGGACAATAGTGATGTCTTCAGAAGGGTTTAAGATACGAGAATGTACAGGGGATTTAAAATAACGAACGGCTACCACTTAAGTGTTGAGAAGAATAACTCAAGTCAAGCAAATTTCAAATGTGAATACAAACCGAAATATAGAAAATATCAGGAGAAAGGGCAAAAATTTTAAACCAGAAACACCCCTTATATGGCGAGTGATAAAATGTGAAGAAAGCGCATGCCGACTGTTAAGTATTTATTCTCCCAATGATTATTTGTATTTTTGAAAAAGTGAGTTATTTATGCAGAATAAATCCATTTAAAAAAAAAAAAAAAAGATTTGCGTTTAATTCCTGACTTCAGGGCGAAATCATTCGTTAATGTAGTCCTCCGATACTCTTGCAATGCTTCAAACTACAATTTATAATTTCCTGAAATTAACATAAATAAAATCTTCTCTAGTTGACTATCGACCTTTACAAATGTAAATTTGTTGCTTGAGCCAAATGTAAAAAATGTTACGAAATGCCTCAAGTTTCAAACCTTATGATCAATACTAATAAAACGATCAGTACGAATATCATCTTGGGCTTTCTGAAAAAAATAAATATGAAATTTACCTGCCATACAAGTTATTCTTGAACAAAATGTATACACGACAATGTAATTATTCAACTCTTCTGGAAGGAGGGGGATAAGTAACTTGCAACATGATTGCGATTTCGATATTATGAAATGATTCTGATGGACAAAATGGCAGTTCGTTCTCTTAAGCACCTGCAGGGACAAATAATGGTAATTTCGTATCACCTTTTAGAACTCCTTAGTTGATAGCTGAAAATTACGTAGGTCAAGTTCGTTAGAATCATTCAAAATACTCAGAATGACAAATTAGTATTATCTGTCATATGTTCACCTTCTAAAGGTAAATTGTCTCGTTGGTGAGAGGGGAAGCTATTTGTCATCTTTAGTCTACAAACAGCTAATGAAGTTAGAGCGAAAAGATCCAACATAAGGTTTCTTTGGTGGGATCTGAATTATTTCTAATTAAGGTGACGTTTATCATCCTTCCCGTCATAGAAGCATCATGAGAAGGACAATCTGAGACTATAATCCAATACCGAATATTTACCTAACGCTGATACAGGAACGTAAAAAGAAGTGAGTATTACGTACACAAAATAGTTCTTATATTAGTACGCGATTATAGGAAGCGAAGTGCTTCAATTTTGGTTTTAATGTAAGGTGAAATATTCTCATGTTTTACTTCATGCCTTGAATACAGTGAAATATTTATCTTGTTAATATATTTGTTTCGTTTTATTTTGCAGTACTACTATGCCATTAAAGAACACAGAAAATTTGTTTTATAAGATAAAAGATAGCGTGTATCTTCGTTCTTTAAATAGGGACATTTTAAAATGTCCCTTTTTTTATAACATGCAATATATTTGGCGCATAACCTCTGCCTTGAAAGAGTTATTTTTTTTTAATTTTCACAGTGCATTAGTCTTTAAGAACAAATGGTCCATAAAAACTTGTAATTCTACCATATAAGAAATTGAATTACCGTAATTTCCACTTTGCTATTTAAATAACTAAATGCTACCAATTAAATTCAACGTCTAGCGATAATAGTTTCATCTGTGACGAAGAAAAAGGTCTCAACTCAAATACAAAGCGCAATTAATAAATCTCTGGTGGCTTACTGAAACTATAAAATAAAATTATTCCAACCTTGTCCATAGCTCTCATCCTCTATCAATTACTCAACCATATTATTAATGACAGCGTTTAATTTTAAGGCCATTATTCTTCTTGCTACACAGGCTAATGTACTAGAAGTTCCCATTAAGAGCCCCCTAGTGAATTGAAGCTGTTGTGTATTATGACTGATGTTCATCAAGAACGTGGCAGACATTAGCCACAGTATTCCTAATGGACGTTACAGATCTAAAATCGGATGTAATAGCTGTAATGATCTTTCAAACTAGTTAGAGAATGATCTTGAATGTTTTCTGTCATCCAGACTGCATGGAAGCTGAAGGCAAGGGGTCAAAAACTCTGTAGAAACTGCGTTACTTTATTTGGTTGCGAGGGAAATAAACGACTAACTCCAATCTGAAAACCGAAACTTCAGTGATTGTAAAATTATATTATTGGCCACAACTCATAAACGTATTAATTTTTTTTTTCATATTTCTCCTTCTAGTTCATGAAGACAAAGTTCAACACGATGAATTGTGTTCAACAGAATGTACATCGTGTGCGATACATTTAAACAGGTGGCGTTTTTTTTTGGGGGGGGGGGAATGAAAAATTTTTGCACACCTGTATGAGACTGGGTAATTCAACTTCAGCTGAAAAGTTCTAATCAAGTTTTCTTCGAGTCTCCACACGGGATTCGAACTCAGGTCTTTCGAAACAAATTTGGGACATCATCAATATCGTTGAGCTGCAAAGGTTTTGATTAAAAAATAAATAAAGCTACTCTATAATATAAAACGATAAGCCTTTTTATGTAACGTTTTTTGTCAAGCTATTTGAAACTCAGGGGCTACCCTGAGTGCCGAGTCTTCAAAATTCGAGAAATCAGAATTCAAGGAGAACCGGCCTACCAGTCCAGAACTCAGGAGGAGTTGGCCGCCGTAGTCGCCAGGGGGGGGAGGTACCCTCCTTTCGAGTCTTCAAAATTCCAGTCATCAGAATTCAAAGAGAACCGGCCTACCAGTCCGGAACTCAGGGGGGGAGGGAGATTGACCGCCGTAGTCGTCAGGGGGGGACCCCTCCTTTCGAGTCTTCAAAATTCCAGTCATCAGAATTCAAGGAGAACCGGGGGGCCGGTACCCCTCCTTTCGAGTCTTCAAAATTCCAGTCATCAGAATTCAAAGAGAACCGACCTACCAGTCCGGAACTCATGGGGGGGGATTGACCGCCGTGGTCGTCAGGGGGGGGAGGCACCCCCTTTCGAGACATCAAAATTCAAGGAGAACCGGCCTACCAGTCCGGAATTCGGAGGGTGCCGTAGGCGCCGGGGGGGAAACTGCGTTACTAACCCCCTTTTGAAGACTCGATACTCAGGGGCACCCTAAGTGTCGAGTCTTCAAAATTCGAGTCAGAATTAAAGGAGAACCGGTCTAACAGTCTGGAACACGGGGGGGATTGAGTGCAGTAGCTCCCTTAGTAAATAAATAAAGACTTAGATTTGTAGGTGGTAAGCAGAAATGTGGGAACGAAGATTGCCGCGAAACTGACACGACAGTTCCATTTTTATTAAAACGATTTCCGATAAGGGCAGCATTCTCCTTCACAATCAACATGTCGACGATGGATAGGGTGAATTTACTTACCTTTTTACGCACGGACAGGAAGTTCTATTCCTGGAGTTGTCTTTGCAAAAAACTAAAAACAAAGTTACCGAATACAATCAGTGATCATGCAAAACACCACCTACTGGTAGAAGTCCTATGGCACGTGAAGATCTTTGTGTGACATTTTTTTTCTTTCAATTGCTTGCAATAAAACTCTTCATTAATACATTCATCCCTCGACTTACGTCCGTGATCCCATAATGGAATAAACAACGTTTTCGGCTGTACTTTCGAACGAGACGCAAGCGAGCGTAAAGTAAAAAAGTTTATTTAGCAACAATGCAGTGGCAACCTCCCTCGGCAGTCAGCACGTGGCTTCAACAGTTCCTTTGTTGATTTCGTCTTTAAAAAATACGTTATTTGTGTATTTATCGTTAAATATTTCACAATATTTTGTGCAACATGGCCCCTACATGCCCAGTTAAAAAACCTAGTGAAGAATCGCAGAAAAGGAGGGGAGCAATTGATCTTGAAACGAAGTTGCAAGTTCAACGATAGTGACGAAGCATCGACAAAGTCCCATCGGTGATTGGAAAAGCTACTTCCATCATGCATAGAGGACCTGAACCAAAAGCGCATACCACTTAGCACTATGACCATAATCACCAAGGCACTAAGTCTCTTCAACATGTTAAAGGAGAAAGCAGGACTCGATTACGACTACGAATTAAAAGTTTCTTCCAGTTGGTTCATGAGATTCAAGCAGCGTTTTGCACTGCATAATGTGAAAATGTATGGTGAATCTGCAAGTTCCGACGAGAAGGCTGCCAAGGAGTTTGTGGAGAAATTGGATAAAATTATTACGGAGGAAAATTATTTGCCACAAAAAATATTTAATAGGATAAGACCACCTTGTTTCGGAAAAAAATGCCCGAGCGGACAATTCATCCACAGAAAGCTAAAATCTATGCCTGGTTTCAAAGCTCTTAAAGACCGTGTTATGATTCTGTTAAGGGGGAGGGGGCTAATGTGGCTGGATATAAACTGAAATCATTTGTGGCATGGCGCAGCGAAAATCCACGAGCCTTAAAAAAAGCACTCTTCCAGTTCATTAGTGGAGATAGAAGAAGCCGTAGATGACTCGGATGCGTTAATCAACTGTAATGCGAGTGAAATGGAAAGGTATTGTGTGTAAGAAAATGTAGAATTTAAAACTTTATTAATTCTAGATAATGCTCCAGGTCATCCGTCTTATATCGGTGATCCTCACCAAGTTCAAGGTCATGTTTCTCCCTCCAGACACTACTTCATTGATCCAACCGATGGATCAGGAAGTTCTTGCACTGTTTAAGGCTTATTATCTAGAACATTTTCATAAGTCATTTCTGCTATTGAAGCAAACGACCAGACTCATGCAATTCTGGAAAGCATTCAATATTTATCATGCTATTAAAAATATTGCTCTAGTTTGAGACGAAGTGATCTCTCAATGTATGAATGGCATATGGAAAAAGACATTAAAAAGGTCTGGGCACGCTTTTGGAAGTTTTGAAAAAAAAATGAAGACCTTTGTAAACCGAGTGAAGAAATAGTGGGCCTAGCAAACAATCTGAATTCTTAAGTGAATGATGACGATATAGTTCAACTCATAGAAAGTGCCCCTGAAGATTTGACCAACAAAGAATTGGTTGAACTGGAGGAACAACACGTTGTAGAAGAGGAAGGACGAGGAAGTTAAACAATTCACAGTATAGGGTCTTGCAGAAATCTTCTCTGCAGTTGGCGGTGTTCTCAAAATGGTCGAAGACATGGACCACAATGTTGAACGCTACTTATTAGTAGAAGGGAAAGTACATGATGCGTTTGCTTGCTGGAATAAGCAAAGAGGAATAAGCAAAGCACACTGAACATTTTCATCAAAAACACAAAAGTTACACTAGAAGAACCGTAGCCTAGTCCTTCACATAGAGAGGATAATGAAGATGTAATTGTGGAGGAAGATTTGGGTGATTATTCTCCTGAGTGGTAGTAACGCACAGTACAGTTTTATAATAAGGTTTAAAAATTAAAATGACAGTATACGTATTACTGTTAAGTCCGTAATCCCTATAACTCTGTTGATTTTATGTATCGTCCTGCCAGATGGAACAGAACCCCGACACAAGTCAAGAGATGACTGTATAATAGTGACATCGCGAATTTAATATAAGCGTTCACATATATATTTTTTTAATGGGCATCCGACCATGTCAAACGATTGGGCTTTAATTCAACGTTTCATCTCGTGATAGCAAGAAGAAACACTGAATAACAAGGGATCTCAATTTCGCCGTAAAAATTCGAGTGTGTTCTTCTTCTTTGTCTAGGATCTCTTGTTTTTAAGCGTCGAGATTTTGCCAAAGAGATTTCCATGCAGTCCTGTCCAATGTTTGTTGTTTTGCTTCTTTCCAGTTAATTCTCTTCTTTTTCCCAACCTTTCCTCAGTCTTCCTATGTTTCTTTTTCCTATTTTCTGGCTTTCGTATACAGGTTTTGCTATTCTTTCTTCTTCCATTCGATTAAGATGTCCAAATCATCTCATTTGGGCTTGTGTTATGAATTAATTCAGAGGTGCAACTTGAAGGCCGTCTCTTATGGTTTGATTTCTTATTCGGTCTAGTCTTGTTTTTTGTGCCACTTTCCTGAGATATTTCATTTCAATTGTTTGTAGTTTATTTGTGTTTCCTGTTGTTAAACACCAAGACTCACAACTGTATGTTAATGTTGATAGAAACACTGAAAGGTACACTGCCATTCTGGTATTCTGGATGACTTCTTTCTTATCTAGAAGTGGCCTTTCATTGCAAAGAATAGTTTTGTTCTCCCTCTTATCCTGTTGTTAATTTCTGTGTCTAGTCTACCATCTTCTTGTATATATGATCCCAAGTATTTAAAGGAGTGGACTTGTTCCAGTTGATGACTTTGTTGTGTTTTTGTTGGTTTCTAGATATGATCATTGTTTTGGTTTTATTTATGGTCATATTCCTTTTCTTTGTTTCTTCATACCAAATGTTGATATTGTACTGCATGTCTTCAGCTGTATTTGCTAGGATCACTACATTATCTGCAAAAGCCATGTGTGAAATCCTGGTTTCTTTCAGTTTCCTGTATCCTAGGTGGAACTTTTTTGTTTTTGTTTGGCATGCCTTTAAAATTTCATTACTATGATGAAGAGAAGAGGGCTGAGGATACAGCCTTGCCTCACTCCTGCATTTGTTTCAAATTCTTTTGTTCTATTATTACAGGTTCTTACATAATTTCTATTACTTTTGTAGAGGCTCTGTATGGCTGCTATTAAGTTATCTTGTATCTTGTTTTTCTTTAATGTTTGCCATATTAAGTATCTGGGAACTCGGTCAAAGGCCTTTTCAAAATCTATAAAAGATGAATATAGTTCTTTTCCATATTCCAATGTTTTATCTGGTATTTGTCTAACGTAGTCGATTATAGATTTTTCGTTTTTATTGGGCTCTTCCCTGGTAAACTTATGGATTTCTTTATGCTTGAACTATTACTAAATTATTTGTAAGACAAAGATTTATTATTCTTTCTCCATTATTATTCCGGGTTATTTCTCTTTCTGATCCCAACACTTGTTTCATTTCCTCATCTACTTGATTCCCCCCAGCCATTGAGGTCTCCTAGTAGTATGATATGCCCTTGAACTTCTTCAATTGTTTTTTGCAAGAGTTCGAAGAACTCATTTTTAATTTCTTTATTGGCATTCTCGTTTGGGCCATATGCAACAATTACAGTGAACACTTGGTTGTCTGATTTAAAATCTATGGTGATTGTCAACAACCTTTCGTTTATTAGTTGCCATTTAGTAATATATTTTTTGAGATCTGGTTTAATTATGCAAGCTATCCCTTATTTTCCCTATTCTCTTGGGTTTACCCCTGAATAGAAAAGTATATACCCATCTTTCATTTTCTGGCAACCTTGACCTTTCTTTTTTGTTTCTGTGACTGCTAGCAGATCCAATCTTGATTTTTAAATTCATCTATTAATTCATTTTCTTTTCCATGTAGACTTTTAACGTTCCATGTTCCGTATCTCATGTACCTTTTTCCTCGCTTTGTCGTTAACCATTTAGGCAGTTCGGCTATCTCTTCGTTATTTCTTTTAATGGGTGAAAATTTAAGGTGTGTGCAGGGGATTAGCCTTCAGCACCCTAATCTGGTGGTGGGACTGCCACCTTCGATCCCCCCAGGCCGGCCTATGAGGGAAGTGCCATCCTGTTGGTCGGGAGGTATTTTATTTCCCTCCTACCCTTCATAGTAAACTATGACGAGCATTCCCCGATCCGCCACCAGGGGACGCGCCCGATGGGGGTTACAGGTGCCCCCACACGGGGAGTGTGTTCTTAAAAGCGACAATTGATTATGCATTTTCACTGTTTTCGGCACTCCCAAAGTTACTATTGATGGAATTTCATTTAGCACTTGAATATAAAAACTTCAGATCTTCCAGTTACAGCATGAGCTCCAACTGAATAAATTCATTTATAGTTTCGTTGCATCGTTTACATGCACTGTTAACTGAAATACTTCTCAAATACGGGAAAGTTTGTGAATTCTGAAACTTCGTAGCAATGAATAGGCCTTTGTAACGCGTTCTTTTTCATTATAAAGATGTTCAAATGCTAAGAAAATAAAGGATACAAGAAAAATTGAGGCCAGAATCTGAAATGACGTTATTCTTTTTTTTTCTTTTCCTATTACACATGAATCAAGTTTCATATTAAATACATAATATGATAACATAATATATAAAATACATTCATATTAAATACATAATATGAATCAAGCTAATCGCAAAAAAGCAGAGATTTTCAACGTCTAGCCAGTAATGTACTTTTCCATTCCGACGGAATGAGTCAAATAGTTCGAGAATGTCAAACCTCTACTCTTTCTCGTCAGAACGAACGATCTTTGTTGGTGGTCTGTGTATTAATGAAGCTTCGGCATACCTTCTTAATCCTATTCCATCCCATTCACTGACCTAGCTGAACTGTATATTACAAACTATAAGCTATGGGTTCTGCAGTGTTTTGCGGGAGGAAAAAAAAAATCAGCTCGAAATAAAGGACAATTTGTAATGTTTCCGTTTAAAAAAAAATAAAAAAATAAAATAAAAATAACTACAAAAGGGGTAAATTTCCCCATGAGTCTGCGAATATCGTAACACCATATCAACGCCACTGATGAGAAGAATAAGGCAGCGTTCAAGATCATTTTACCCATGACGTTAATATTTTTTTTAGTATTTAAAAGAAGTGTACTTAAACGATATTATTCCTGTTACACATTAGGAATCTATGCCAGATGACGTATTACGCCTTCTTGAACATGAATATAAACTAGACAACGTAAGGTTTAATTAAGATCAAGTTCCAACAAATGAAGTAAGAAACCGCAGTGATAAGTTCATAAATTTGTTTTATTAAGAATGGCACAGCGTGTATGCCAAAGAAAATAATGATTAATTATGAAAATAAGTCACTAGTATAGTGAATCCTCTCTTTCTCTGTTGTATATATCAATAGCGTCGCGTGACCATTTCGGTTGGGTGTGCTGTCCTGTGGCGATGCAACCCGCGCTACAAAATTCACGTCAGTTTAACCGTATGATTGCATTTTTATCGATGTATGAAAGTTTTGAGAGTGTCTAGCACAGTGCTCATCTTAACTGGTCCAATGCAATTAAATATAACCAAATCTGAGGCACAATGTGTTTGTTTCAAGATACTGTATATTAGAAAACAATGAAAGAGAATGCAATATTTGGTTAGTATATTTGAATTACTCAAATGTGTAAAATTTGGACGAGGAAAAATATATGAGGAAAAAAGTTATACATTTATCGAAAATTACATATTAAAAACTTGCCTTCACGTCAATTCACACTTCACGCGCGCAAAGCAGATGAAACTCAGAAAACAAAAACAGCAACTCGTGACAACGTTTAATTGGATTGGTTGATCCAATAACCAATCACTGTCTCTAGGTGCTATTCTCTCAGAGCTCACCCTGCCTCGCCTTCTGAGCTGCTTAAAACTACTAAAACGCTAAGAATTTGACCGCTGCGCCATTTGTACATCTTTTCAAAGGACTCAAATGTGTATGTATTTTGAACGCACGCCCGGGCTATTAACGCGAATGTGGTGCAATGCTAACGTGTCGAAAAGCGTCTTCTTCATGAAGAATTAGTATATTGTGTTTACTTTTAGGAATCATGCCAAATCTGGAAACAATTAGGAGAGCCTTTAACTGGAATAAATACAAAAATATAATATCGGTGGATGAGCACAGCACACCTGAAATATTCGCTCCATATTTTATATATATATATATATATATATATATATATATATATATATATATAGAGAGAGAGAGAGAGAGAGAGAGAGAGAGAGAGAGAGAGAGAGAGATTCTCATCCATTTAAAAACCATGCTACCAATCAGAAGGTTAATGAAGGAATAGATTTGCATTCCAAGCTTGCCAAGTGTGGGTAGGTATTATTTTAAAATAAATATTTATAGAATTTCGTTGTAATATTAACTGTGTTTTATCAAATAAAATATCCTTAAATTAGAAATTGTAAAGTGTTTTAAACGATTATTATTGGCGTTATTCTTTGACTTAATTCATGATTCAAGTAACATTTAATTGTTACACAGAAAAGTTACTTACTGTTGTAAGAGGACAAACGTAGCTTGCACAGTTACGTAATGCAAGTATTGGAATTCTCAACTGAATGTAAAAACGAGTTCATATCATTTATATAAAATTGGAGCTATCTGACATTCTACACTTGTACTGTTTTCAAAGAGGAGAGATTGAATAATGTGAGTTTATAACAGTAAACCTCCAGTGATCATTTAAACCTACCGTAATCCCGGTAATGTCAATATTATTGTTCTTTCAAACTTAAGTTTCACGCTGATTATGTGTCGATTTCACCAAGAAAGCTAACTGAAGATTAAGTCAGGTGAAAACTTTGTTACAGAGAAATGTTTATCATTCAATTTAAAGGGAATCGCTGTAGGTGTGCTTTAACAGAATAAGTCGATGCATATGCAGTGATATTTCCCATTCAGTTATTAAATATGGGATATTTTATTAGCCGACTGTTGAAGTTCATCCAAGGAAGTGCTATTTACAATCATCATTCACTTGCATGCGTACGTTAACACAAACTAAATATGAATCCTAATCATAAATGTTGATAAATATAAATTCAATCTATTAAGTAAACAGACAGATTTTTGTTCATGACTCCTGCTTATGAAATGTTGAAAATACATAGTACACTATCAAATAAGTTTTAATTTCCCTTCAGGTCTGCCTTTTTCTCCATCGCTAATCCTAATACATTTCAAAACGGAAACACTTCACAAACGTTGTTAGCAGAACTTGAAGTCCCACCTAACCACCAAATAATTACATTAAAGCTACTTCATAAGATATCATTCCTTCTCTTCTTCAAAAAGTAGGCTTACCATCATATACGCTCAATATGAAGTCAAACCAGGGTCTGAAATTGTTTTGAAGTCCAATGTCGGTGGAAGCAACCATTAGTTTCTGCCAGTATTACCTTCCAAGATATCTCAGATGAAGTGGAATTAGCCGAAGTTGTTAAGCCTGGGAGATCGTCTGTCTTAAAATGTGTGTGTGTGTGTGTGTGTGTTGTACGGACAGTTTGTTTTCTGCAGGATGAAGCACCCGAGTTTTCGGGAAGAAAATCCTCCACCTCCGTACGAGACCTAACAATTTCAGTCAGACAGTCCTGAAACATCGTGTATTTGCATGATTAGATTTAAATCTGACAAACCGAAGGATCACGAAGTCCTCCTGTCTGTTTACATATGATTACTAAAATCTCACTCACCTAATGAAACGCGAGTAAATGTAACTAGCAACGTCAAGAATGAGCTTCCAAAATTAAGTTATGGATCATCTAGAGAACCTTCTAATTTCGATTTACACATTAAGGGATTTCAGCACATCAGAATATCCCCAAAGAAAAGAAGGTAGACTGGAATCACAAGATATTCCTCCCCTTTACGGCTGAACCAACCTGAACCAACTACAGCTATATGGCACCAATGCATTCTGTCTTAACAGCATGTGTTCTCTCACCTTCGGTAGAAAATCCCTTTGGTTCTTTACTTCCCACATACTATTCAAACCTGTCTTTCTGACTAAATGGAATCATTATCGTTAGCAACTGAGCTACGAGCTTCGAAGTTTTGAGATTAGTCTCAATGAGAGAGAGAAAGAACGATCCCATTTAAATAATCCTTCCTCTTACCAGCACTTAGTGACAGCCGAAAAAAAAAAGATAAACCATTATTTGAAATGACAAACTATTCCACGAATGAAGAAAGTGATGTCCATTCGCTGTTTCTGTCTATTTCCTTTAATTAATGAAGAGTTATCGTTTCTTGCTTCATATTTTCTGTGGAACTTTTACAACATCCGCCTCGAGGATTCAAAAAAAGTTGGCTTCTGTTAACAATATTATCAATTTTGAAAATACAAACCAAGACATCGAAACCTGAATGAGGATTGGATTCGAATAACTTATTCAGCCTAAGTTTGCTTATGCCGATTTCTGTCAGATAATTTTCCCCAAGCAGCAAAACATATACCAAGAAAAGAAAAAAAAAAGAATGACCAGTCTGTCTCTACCAAATTACTTAAGTATCTGAACAATCTATTTGTACAAGATGTTGACAGCAATGCGTAATTCAAAAATAAACACTTATGATAAAACAAAGGTCCGCGCGGTTAGCCTAGTGGCTGTGCGCTTCGCAATAAGGTCATAAGGTCCTTCGCAATAGACGGCATAAGGTCCTTGGTAATAAGGTCCTTGGGTCCATATGCTCCTTGGGCAAAAAGATCCTTGGGCGTGGACAGCAGGGTCTCCCCCCCGTTTATCTGGGGCTTTTCATCCCACAAGCAGGCAAACCGGCCCAGTGTGCACACAGGCTACAGTCATGGGATATAGTACAACTACAGCTATATGGCATTAATCCCTCATTAGGAGGGCTCAACCAGTCCTAAGGGCGGTCAAGGAACACGGGGAACCCCACACGAATAAAATAAAACAAAGAATGTGCTAGAGAAAACAGCACTCAGATGGGCAAGTACGAGAGATGTTCTCGAATAGTTATATACACATACTAGATTAGAAACTTATTTAATGCAGTGCTCGGCGGCCGTTAGCCCGAATTATAGCACATCTGCGGTTTAGCATCGATTCCACAAGCTTCTGGATTGCATATGCGTACAACATACCAGGCGTTCAACAGACAGTCCTTTAACTGGTCATATGAGATACGAGTTCGGAAACTGCCTTCATTAAATGCTTCAGTCAATTTCTGCACACAAGAAATTCTGTTTGTTCGTACAAACTTCTCCCACAACGGCGAACTTCTTCCCTGTTAGGAAGAAGTAATTTTTTCACTTATTAAACACACACCCGTGATATCCCACCTTTTGAGAAACTAGTCAGCTCTGCTGTTTTCAAAATTTAGCCTGGAACACGTGACGACTCACGGGTCCAAGTATTTTGCATATAAGCTGTGTAAGTGACGTTTACGTACATCTGCATGAAAGTTTCTAATTCAGTGACCGGTAGGTGTACTAATGCCGTTATCTAAATCTAGAATGTCCTATCAGGCAAATGGTATATACTTCCTTCATACAAAAATAAAAAGTATAATAAAAGCATAAAATACAATATTTTATGCTTTTATTCGAATACACGGCTATCTACAATATTTTGTGACTAACTGTCCACCATAGAGGCGGGGGGAGGGGGGAAATTCATGCCCAGTATACTAGAATTATGAAACCTAAGCCTTCAGAAAATTATTGAAGGCTGAAATTAGTTGTCATTTTTCTTAAATAATATTTACGAATTTCAAATTTTACGTTTAATTCCCCCTGTCCCCCGATAGAAAAAACGTCGAACTTTTGTCATGAAACTGTAGCCAGTACATGCTATTAATATATTGGTAATTCATCTTCAGTGTGTATGACAGTAACAAATTAAATACTAGAACCAGGATACTTACTATTCATCAAGGTTGTATGTCTAGATCAATTTTCGTTTCTATTCTGGTGTTTCTTGAACTCTGTCAAGATTACGTATTTCTTTTAGCATCCATGCATATTGTGCTAATGTAATTGGAAGCATTTTAGCGATGCTACAGCGCTAATGAATATAAGTCTCTGCTAAGATTACTCTGATAAATCAATTAATATCGATTTACTAAACTAAGTTTATTTTTCTAATCGTGCCAAGTCCCTGTTGCTGCAGGGATGTTACTCGATGGTCTCTCGAGGCCACCACGCAATGATAAAATTAGCTGAATAGCAGTCGGGACAAATAGTTTGTCGGAAACTTGATATTTTGGTAAACAAGGTGGTCTGGTTTCTTTAGTAATGAAAAGGACATTCCTGATCTCAGATAAATGACACTTATCCCTTGTTTCTAGGACTTGCTTTGGCGAAAAACAAGTGCAATTCGAGAGATAACAGTAAGACAGGCCCGTGTAGCCCTGTGGAAGTTGCGTTTGCAGGCCGCTTGAGGAAAGTTGTTCCGAGTTTGAATCGAGATCCTACTAGAGGAACTTTCTTTAATCCTTTCTTCAACCAGTAATTGAATTAGTTGATCTCGGGCAAGGAGTTTTTTTTCCTCTCTTCTCCCGGAAACACTGGTTTTTCGTCTAGATAACTCAATATTTCGTACAATATACTACATCGTGGTTAAAACCTGCGAGATGGTGGGCCTTGTCTGCCTCTCTTCACCGCATGCCGTTTATAATTACTGACAGTCGTGGGCCAGCCATCTCTGATCGGGTACCAGGAGAGATTGAACTGCTCCGTCTTCAAAAGTTAGATATGGGTAAAAACAGTCTCGCCTACTCCCTCTAAGGAATATAAGGCATCAGAGGATTTATTTTTATTTAGTAAATTGATGTGATATCTTACAGATTTTCCGCGAACATATTTGCAATTCTCTTCTTGAATTAAATTTCTCAGATAACTGCTATAGAAAATTCAAAATATACGAACTAATGGAAATTTCTCAAACCATAAAAATGCATTCTGAACTCTTGGGAATAAAATGTTTTAAAGGTTAGAAAAGCATTACGACTGAAGTAGCATAAGGCTACGAGGCTATTATAATTGTGTGTTATTTACGTTTGAAACACCGCCGATTACCCTATTTTACAAATGAAAAACTCGACTCTCCGGGAAAAGTTACTATCGCCTCCGTATGATATCGACAAGCCAAGTCATTTATAAAGATTCTTGGTCAGACATAAGTGACTTCTAGCCGGGATTGGAACCCCTGTTCCTTCAAAAAAAAAATAAATAAATAAATAAAAGACAAGTGCTGCTTGACTTGTCACTTACTTGGCTACAAAATAACAATGGGTATTTATTACGTTTAACAGTTACTGTAATTTAATAAAAACAGGAACGAATCTAGTTTTTTTTTTTTTAACCTTTCGTGTCCCCACCCACGAAAGGTTATTTGCAAACCTATAGTACACATTGCATCGTGAATGAGTTACGTCTTTTTTATTAATTAATTATACATACACTATTTTTTTTAGTTCGGAAACCCTGCTCTCGAGACCAAACATGGAATTTTTTCAAAGCACTTCAGGCCTCCCACCCGGCGATGAAATCCATCTCCCACCTAAAGACAAATACAAAACGTCCATGATTCGAACCGGGTAGGTACGCTAACCACTCGGCCAACCGAGGGAAACGCAAAGAGAGAGAGAGAGATTCAGCATTTGATTCATCAAGATCAAAAGTCGCAAAAACTCCAACATACTAAGAACTAACAAAATTAGGCAAATGATCGGCCATGTTTCATCTCCAGAACCGAGTCCCCCACATTGCTTCTCACATGAAGTGCAGTAAAAGTATGGTCTTGATAAGGATTCTCACAACACGCGTTATTAATAAACCGGGAAGCCAGCATCTTCATCTGAGGGTATAAAGAGTTTCTGCAAGTCAGCTACTAGTAGTACACTGACAAGTAGGAACCGCTCTGATTGGCTGTAACTTATGAGGTGGTTAAGTTTTATGTCTAAATATATATTTTTACGTGTTCTCTTGACTAGTTTTCTTGTTTGAGGAATGAAAAACTCGAGTTATCTGGGTAAAAACCAGATAACTCGAGTAAAACCAAGCTAACTCCTTATGAGACTAACTCACCTTCAGTTGAAAAGCCCTGTAAACGTTAGAGTCCTAGTCGTTTCAACGAAAGGGCTTTGTTGAAACCGACAGAATTACGGAGGAGTTGCGTCAATTCTTAACACTTTATAAATCTTAAGTCTCAGAATACTATTCTCACATTTGGGGTGGTGCACACAAACTTTCTAATAATTATTCTTTGCATACAGATGACAGCATTCCGCCTAAACAGGTGATCTCTGTCACGGCATTCTCTAGTCACGTTCGCATAAGCGTTTGTTTTTGCGTTGCTTTTTTTTTTATTTTTAATAGTTGCTTTCATGGACTTTACTCCACTGAACTGGCCACTATCATTCCTCAATTATGTAGATGATTAAGAAAGCAGAGGAATGGTGGGCTGAGAAGCGGCCAATATACATTCAACTTCTCATCTTCATTCCATCTGAACCTGTTCTCTGGAATAGCCTTACCCATATGTTTTTCATGGATAAATATACCTTAAGATTTTCCAGAAACGTGTTAATAGATTTCTTACTTCTCCTTAACCGTTTATCTACATACATCATTATCATGTTGTAGGTCTGTGCAACACATGAAAAGGGAGAGAAGCCTAATCAATATGCATGTGTAAAAAGATGTATACCTGAGTACAATAAAGGGGCTAGCATGCAAAACTTTAGCTTAGAAGATACACAAAGAAACATCCCTCAGCATGACATCAGATATGAGGCCAAACTGGCACCAGCAGCGACAGGTTTTACTTCTCCAAAATATTTATTGAATGAGTGGATTTCTTTTGGACGAATTTTAAACAAATTCTAAACGCCAGAATTTTATTAAATTCATGCAAAAGAAATCCACCCATTCGCGCGAAAACGGATAGGAATTAGATTCGTTTTAAAAGTAAAAGATGACCTGACTGATTTAAACCAAAGCGAACCGCAGGGTCATATTCATTCGTACATCTTAGATCACAGACAGAAGAGTTGAGATGGCCAATAAAAAAATAATAATAATAGAATTCTCAAATTTTCTTGCCAAATACAAATTTCAAAAACTGAGTGCAATTAGAGTCCAGAAATAATTTGTGGAAGGGCAGACAAGACAAGAATTTAACAGGTGCTTATGCATTTTGCGAAATATGCCTCAAAACGCGAACTTTTCGCAATTACAAATAATTTCCGGACTTGTTACACATATTTATGTTATTAAGTCGCTGTTATAAGTTAAAGCTGTCATGCTAAAGGCCTTTCGTTCAGCTTGATCCATGCAGTACCTAAAAAGAAATCTCGCAAATTGGAGGAGTTTTTAAATTCTAGATAAGCCTATCTGCATCACTTCAGTTGCCGAATAGAAACTCGTAACGAACTGTTTTTATTTTTTTATCTAGTGTCACGAGGATATACCAGTAACATATTACTTACATCATTATGATTATATGGAGGCATCCATACATATTCCGACATATTTGTTTAAAATATGCAACCAATATTTTCTGAATCTTCTCAGCTTTATGCAATAGCATAAGGCAAAAACTTTTACATTACACATCCGTCTCTAAAAAGGATTTCCTATTTACAAAAATACTTTAGTGTACCATTCAAACACATTTCCCTTTGAAGTATCTCATCCTCCCTTTCTGTGGAATGAAATTCAGCACAGTGGATCGATTTGGAAATTCAGTTTTCATACGCATGAACAGAAGAAACTGAATTGTGTAACTAGACTGTCGGCGTTCCCATAGCAATAAGGTTGATAAGATGTTCCAACTTCAAAAGAAACAGTTTGCATATTATTTTTCTGAAAAACCTTTTTATTTTTAAAATATAAAATATATTACAAGATACAATATTTTGAGTGACATCTTCAGAATAACGTAGTTCGTAATATACCAGTCTCTCGGTTAAAATCCACGTTTGAATCAAATTAGCGATTAGAATTTTCTTTACGAGAAGCCAGTCTTAAACAAGGTAGCAAAATGTCAACCTTCCACAAACAGGGGGAGAAGGAAATATTAAAAATCATAATTCTAACACTTGTACAGAGTAACCCATAAGTCACAAAACGGGTTTAAACATTAATAACTTTATATTTAATTATTTTTGTTATACTGAAACAAAACTTGGAGTTTTAATAATCAAAAAATTCATTCACATTTTTCGCGACTTATGGACCACCCTGTAGTTTGATGTTAATGGTAGGACAAAATAAGAAACTTCCATACTGTAATAGAGAGTGTCCTATAAGTCACGTAAGGGTTTAAAATGTGGATAACTTTGATTATTGTTACAAATCTCCAGGTTCTGTATTTCATTATAACAAACAAATTAATTAAAAATGTTCGAATCCCTTCATTATGGCAACAGAAGTAACTGGCATAGATTTCTTTATTGATTATGACAGAATTGTTATATATTATGTTAGTATACTAAGAAAAATTCGTGAACTAGGTTCCGTATAGTATGAGGCTTGAAATTCAACATGGGTTATGATTTTTAGAGAACAGTGAACGAGTCAATTTCAGAGTAAAAGAAAATATTTCCCCCGAATATTCTTCCCTTTCCATCTTTTTTTTCTGTACAAGTTGCCAGTAGATTGTTCTGTTGTAAAAAGAGATGCGTGATTTTGCCAGAAGTATTAGAAATCTTCATAAATGGCTAAAATAAACTGCAAGTATCTTTAATCCATTTATAGCATGGTAAATGAACTATTCTCTGCAAGATTCTCCTAACGATACCGAATTACACGGATTCCTTTTACACACAGTTCATTCCGCTAGTGTTCAATAATTTAGATTGAACTCTGAAATGGCATGACAATCAGGGGCATGTTCTTATCCGTAAGTCAACCCACAATATAATGTGTAATATTCGGAAGTTTACATTGCTTTTTAATTACGTCTAAAATAACTAATGATATGAGGCCTGTGTATATTATCTATGAAAGTGACATATTATGTTTCCTGGAATGAAAACCCCCAACAGAAAGAATGTCTCACTAGAGAATTTCTTAATTGCAGCTTCAATGTTTTTGTTTTTTTGTTTTGTTTTGACGGGGTGAAAAAACCCGACATCTTCGTGAGAGCAAGTAATTTACCTTCATTGAAAAACATTATAAAATGTGTTTTTTCGATTCTAACCGCTAAGCGAATCAAGCCGTTTACATATACTGTAAATTTATGTCGCATGAAAATCCTACCGTCTCCGTATGAGAACGGCTGAGTCCCTTGAACTGGTAAGTTGCACTCAGGGAAAAACTGTATGAGGAAGCCATTTCAAATAGCAGAAATAGATGTACTGAAAGAAGATGAATTGGTGCAATGAGTGGGAAACTGAACTGTGTATGGATGTTGACCAGAAGTTGTTTGGATTCTAATGATTAAAGAAAAGTGGAGGAACGGTTGCGATCAATTATAGAGCGGCGCCATAAATTTAACCATTAAAAAAAGAAAATGCAGAAGCAGAGAGCCATAAGAAAGTGAGTGGAGGGAAGTATTATCTGTTGACAGACTGCTCTCTAGATAGAATCGTCGAGCATTCTTACGGAAGTTTTTGGTACACAACCGCAAATGCGAACGGTATTCTTAAGAAAAGGTAATTAGCGGTTTATAAGTGTTGAAAGAAAGAGGATATCAAGTTTTAAGAGATTAAAATATCAAAATTATCTTCGACACACTTGAAAATGGCAAAGTGGTTGCTCTTTTGAATTATGATAGAAGCAATTAAGGCTGGGCCCAGTGTCATAACTGCTTGTGTTCTTTTGACGGGCTTGTCTACTTTGTAGGTGGAATATATTGAATCATTTGAGCACTATCAAGTTTCCTAAATGAAGAATCGGATGGAGTACACCATCAGTAAAACTATGGATAACATTCGAGTTTAGTGAGAGAAGGTTACTGATGGAAGGAAAAGTGGGGATTGAAGTACAGAATCTCGGTATATTCCAGCATTAGAGAAATCTGATGAGATCTCTCTGTTAATGCACGCAATGAACACCCTGAGAGGAAGCTAGCTTTCCAATCATAAAAAGCAATAAAGGCACCATAAAAAGCCACGATGTCAGACTCCATCAAATGCCTTGGTAAAATTTAGCACACCATGAGAGTTTATTCAAACTTCACTTTGTAAAAACGGGTTGTGTTAATTGGTTATCCTCTGGGCAGTGAAGAAGTTGTTAATAAATTTCGCCGTTACTTCTGCGAATATTGAGATGAAGGCAATGAGACGATAATTTGATAGCTAACTTATCTTCTTTATAGGGGTGGGAAAGGCTGATAAAAGCTTGCTTCCATTTTAGATAGATATCAGTTGTGAATGACAGCTTGCAAATGCATGATGGGTATTGATTTTGGCATGCTTAGTGCAATTTGAGAGATAATACCATAAGGACCATCTATATTATAGAGTATTTATCTAATGTATTTCTGGCAAACAAAAAAAATCAGAAGTCTTCTCATCCATAGTAAAATTTCGTTCTTTGCTTATATGTAAGGATTGGAGAAGGATAAAGCACACCTTATGGCGTCAATATTTAAGTGATGTTGCCAGAGGACCATCTAAGATTTGAGATGGTAGAAGCATGAAACGGTAAAAGTGTTGCAAGAGACAAGGCTAAATTGCCCAGTTGACCATGAAGGAATTAATACTTGGTAGTCTACATAAATTCAATGAACCAATTCAAGTAATAAAGATTAAAAGAAGAAAATAAGGGGGAGGGGATAAAGACCAATATATAACTTTCCTATAACTGTTACTAATAATCATTAAAACGCACGTTATCACAAAAACACACGGAACTAAGAAGTTGATCAAACACAGAAACGGGAGTGAAAGAAGAGTTTCTTTTAGGATTACACAGCCAGACGTCAAAGAATTAAAAATATGAACACAAAGTAACACACACAAAAATAATTATAATTAGAACACTGTCGTACAGTTAGTTCTGTTTACGCACAGTGTCGTTACTGGGTATATGATTGCTATCTAGTAAGGACAGCGTATATAGAAAAACATGACACGCCACAGAACAAAATTTTAATAATTCTACTAGAATTATTCAATTTATGTCTTGAAGTAAGAGTAGTCGCGCCTTTTTATCTCTGCTTCTTCATCTCTCAGAAAAAGTCATCCCAACAGGTGTCATTACTTTGGTTGGTTAGGTAGAATTAATCGAGACAAGTATGTATTCTCCAGATAGAAATTTTCTTCGCACAAAAATATTCTATTACTCCCTGAAGTAGTTAATATAAATGGAGATTTTTCTATGAAAACGACTGCAGGCGAAGTTTTATTTTTTTAAAAAAATTTTTTTTTATTCTTTGCAACTTACAAGAGAGATTCGAACCTAATATTTCAACCGAAGGGCAACCGTCTCTTATCTATTCGAGATAGATATATATACACAAACAGAGAAAAAACGCACAAACAGATTGTTTAGCTGAAAACTTTAAAAGGGAAAACTATTTTTGTAAGGGTAGCGTAGATATATTATCCACAGTAACATTTTTCGAAATCTTAAGATAAATCAATAAGTGGATTTTTTGTCTCCACGAATTTCTGAAATGCATTTTTTAAAAATATAGTGAAGTGCTTATGAAAATTAAAGATTTTCTAAGAAAATAACATTCCAAATTCCCTGTTAGTTTGTCATTTCTCTTTCAAGTAAGAATGCGACATTTAAGAATGATCCGTTTCTCGTTTTCTTTCTCTTCTCCGGTTTCCTCTCCGTTTCCACCTGTTCCACTCGAACCAATATCGTTACATATTCATTCATTTATTGTAACACTTTTATATTATCGCATAGTATTATTACACCAGATCATAGAGGTCAACTTCATGTATTTTATAGAGCACCTTTTCTGGGTTGTTATAAAGTTCACATTTGGAAATATTCGTACAATTTAGTAAATGCATTGGCGATGCTTCCTCTATCTTACAGATGGGGAAGACTTATTCGGTCTGTTCCAATCGACGGATCTTCAATTTTGTCTTAACACATTTATTTTGCGACATTTTTATATTAATTACTATTTCAGCACGACTGATCGACTTGGATTTGTCACACTTCAGAAACTACATAATGTTTCTGTTTACATGATGGCCGACTGTTTTCGCAGCATTTGTTCGCTGTATGCACTTAATGGATTAGTCCTAATGGAAGATTATGTCATTCATTAGTTTCTGGCAATCGCAATCAAAGTATTTACAAAATGCTTGCGTTGCAATATCATTTGTTTTTCTTCAAATTGTCTTACGTAAATGGTGCAGCCATTTATCCATGTTTACTGCCAGCTAGCTAATTTCTATATATTTTAATTAAAAGAGATTACAAAATGCAAAACTAAAGCTTACAAGTCTATTTCTGCTAGCAAAAGGTTCCTGGATTTAAACGCTGGCTTTCAACAGTGAACAGGTCTATTCACTCTTTCAATTCACTAAAAAAAAAAGTATTCAATGACGCTTTATTCCACTGCCTAAATATATTTAAAAGATAATTACCATATGAAAGTCACGTATTACATACGACTGCTCACATTTACCTTTTTTAATGATTTAGATTGAAACACGTTCACGCCTATAATCAAACTTTCCATGTTATGGCACAGCGGCAGATTGATGACTTTCACGACCTTAAGTAGTTCGGCGTAGTCTTCACATGCACACACAAGTCATAACAAATGTGAATGACAATATTACTACCATTTATAATTAAATGTCTACTGAAAAATAACTGTCCTATTTATATAGTATGCAGAATGTTCGTTCATATTGTGCTATGTAATATTAAACTGAATTTTTACACCGAGTTGACGTAAGAAAAGATGACCCTATTCTGTATAGTCGAGTAGCAGCAACTTCTTTTCTTTGCTCCCCGTGACGACTAGCCTGTCAGTATTTGATTGCGGTATTTATCTCGTATAATTTACTCGTAGTGTTAACACATCAACGATGCTTACCAATGGGATATTAATGTTTGTGCGACTTCTTTGTCCGGAAATGCTGGTAAAGATTGAGGAAACAAGCTGATTTTACAGCTTCTGAAGTTTGTTTTTTTCTTAACTGACTGAGGATCCCAACAAAGAAAACTTAAATCAAATACTTTGTGGAATTGTTACGGAATCCGACAGAGTACTAGATGTGATTTCATTCGTAGATATAAAGCTATATCACAACAAAAGTCAAAGGTTAAAATAATTAGCAAATGTATCTACGTAAAGAAAAAAAAACTTGGCATATAAAATATTTCGAAGATGTATATAGGATAAAATTAATATACTGACGTAAATTTAACATTTCTAAGATAGAATTATATAAATTAATGTTGTAAATTTTAAAAACAATTATGATAAATCAGAGATAGGATCTGCCCGAATGCATGAAGCTTACGTTGGATTACTAAAATTGGTTAAAATAATGGATATTTAGATATGAATAACGGTTTAAAGAAAAATTATTACACCGCTCATAGGTAAGCATGCCATTGTTCCTTAATAGGAAGGGTTGTGTGAGAGGATGCGGAAAGGACCAAGAATAACTTCCTCTCTACATTTCCGGCACAGAAGAGGCTGCCCAGACCAGATTATGCACAAACTATACTAGATAGCTTGAAATTAATCTATGATGTTTGCTACTGGAGTATTAGTTTTGTCTTCCGTACAGCAGAAAAGCAGAAGACAATGTTGTAAGAAACGAGCTGACCTAGCTGCAGCTTCCTCCTCGTTGCAATGATGTTAACACCACTTGGAATCCATCACAGGCAAACTCCTAAGAAAACCTGATATAATGTAACATGCTGAATCAAGAGAGCACTGTATAAGTGGCATAGTGGCATACTCAAAGTTTGTGATGCCTGCAGGAAGCTTGAATGTAAATGATGTATCTCTGGTATTGTTTCATCTGCATTCTAGTAGGATCCGATTAGATACGCTGTCTAGAAAGGCAGAAACAGAACTAAAAACTTATTCTAAACCATCTGCGTAGAGTGATATGAAAGGTTGTGAACCTGTAGTACATTAATACTGTGGGTAAAATAAAAAAAAACGTAAAAAATAATTTTTTTTACATAATCCCGAACTATGCTCAAGAGAAAACAGATGGAAGTTTCACAAGTCACTGAACCTTCTAGTAAGCGGGATGCGGCTTTGATACTGAGCGATGAAATAAATCTTCCACATAAAGACTTGTCAAAATATTCAGTCCAATAGCGGGATTAGAACCCGTAGTCAGTTAGTACACAGACTTTAGCTACATGATGAGTGTAGTGTCTGTGCATTTCTACCATGGTTATTTCATATAGAGAACGAAGAGGTCCGTGGCAATATTTTTGACCATGATGATTATCATCCATGTAAAAAACTGACGAACATTTGATTTTAATTGCATATTGATTTTAATTGCATATTGCAGAGAGATGCCGGCATCAAAACTGCAAGGGCAAGAAATGTTCTAGTCGTACGAGTTGCAGTGGTGTCCCCATGTTTTCAAAATCAACCCCCACACACATGAAAAGTTTCGAAAATTATAACACATAAATGCTGTGTGTGTGTGCGCGCGCGCGCGAAGAAAAAAGTTAAGTTGAAAGCAAGCAGCTGTTGATGCGTTTGAGGCTTCTTTAGGAAAGCAGGATGATGAACGCTGTTCCGGAGAGTAGTGATAGATGGGGCGAAATACGAGGAAGATGATGGTTTGGCAGATCTTAGAAGCCGGATAGTAAATGGATGTTGACTAGTACCAGCTCGTGTTTCTTAGTCATAGAATAACAAAAAGGAAGGATGGTGGCTAGTTCAACAGAACAATTTCCATGAAAAATGCCTATAAAAAAAAAGGTATAAAAAGAAACAGGTGAGAGAGTAGATGAGGTGAATATGATGGATAACCATTTAATTGGATTGCTATTGGGATCAAGATTCAGGAAAGCTTCTGGTGCACCAGCCCAAATGTGGAGCAGTATTCCAAGATTGGGATAAATTTGAGATTTATGGTGTCATCAGGGCTTCTAGATCAACTGAGGAGACTACGGGTAAGATAAGCATGTGCAAAGAATGGCTAACAGCAGAATCAGTCAAGAAAAATCTAGTCTGAGATCTACATGTTATGAATACGGAGAAACTCAAGGGGATCTTTCTTGAAATGAATACGATAGGACAGGACTGCGTTTCAGTAGCAGTGAAGTTCACATTGTTATCATCATTCCTTCGAAAAATAACTAGAGTACAAGGTATTCGTATTACAGCAAATTAATGTGTCCATCTATTTTTGCTGATGACAGTAAACAATTTAGGACTATTAAGCGTTATGTTGTCTTTCATGGAGAACAACAGTCAAAGAGTAGAAACATGCCGTGGGAGGCGAAAGATCGATATATAAAAGTCAGTTGAAAGAGTGATGTACGACTTTAACCAGACTTCCACGAATGCCGATCCAAAATATTCAGAACAGAATTAAAGTACACATGCAAGTTATTTCGAGAAAACACGATCCTTCTCTGTCCCAATCCTTATAATGTTCGGTGCACTTTCCCAGTAACAAGAGAGCTAACGTAACATATAGTACAATATGTACGGCTAAGCGAGGATTGAGAGAAAAAGTAATATATTTTTCGTGAAAGCCGGTAAGGGTCTAGTGGTTGAGAACACTTCGTAAAAAAAAGGTAGTTCCAAAGAAAAGAGGAAGATGGAATGAAAGAGGAAGAAAGAACTGGTTCGGTCGGGTTGTAGCTGGACCATAAACGGATGTTCGGTATTATCTGCTCGTGTTTTAACAGGCCTAATAGAAATCGGAGGAACGGTGGATGCCATTTCTGTGGAGCAGCATCGAAGGAAATACCTGTAAAGAAGACAACTAAAACAGTGCATCTGAGATAGAGGTCGTAGTGCGTCAGTGGATGGATCATTTATTACTGAATCCTCCTCTGGGCAGGATTAAGAATTTTAGGTTTTAGTGCACTATATCGAACATGAACACTAAGGACGATTGGATTTAGGATTTGTATAGAGTTGCGAGCTGGGCGAAAAAATGTGGAGTGAAAAAGGCTGCCTATTTATTTATTCATTTCGGAACTAACATTATGTGTTTATGTGAAAAACCCTCAACTCTGCGTGAGACCAGTTAATTCACATTCAAATGAAAAGCTTTTACAACTTCTTTGCATCCTAGATAGGCTTCAAAACCCACCTATTTCTAACTAGAGGGCATTGCCGATACTGAGCTACAATGGCTCGTAAAGGAAAGAATGCGTTTTAGTAGCATTAGAAGCGACAGAATTGTACTCGTCTCAGTGAAGAATGGTATGGATACCTGTGTTTTAGGCACTGATTGTAGAAAATTTGAAGCTTGTGATATTTGTGCAATGCAGAGTTTATATAATGAGCAGTAGAATATTCTACTGTTGTCAAGAACCTTATACCATAGGATTACAGATCAATGAGAGGAGGCCTTTTATGCACAAAAAAGAGGGTAGGCGACAGAACCGAGTCACGAGGCACTCGTCAATGGTAGAGATATTCGAAGAGAGGAAGTCATTCATCCCCACAAGATCGAAAACCAACTACCCAATTAAAGAAGGTGGAAAGAATGCAATGTCTTAAAAACTCGATCAAGCGATTTGGAAATCATCTAACAAAAACAACCAGCACAAGCTTTAGTAAAACGTTTCTTAGCAAGTGTCCAGAGGGGTAAGTGATGTAGGTTAAAAGATCTAACATGGATCTAGAGTGGAATCAATATTGATTACCTGGTTACTTACAGTCAAGAAGTTGATTGTAAATACGTTAGTTTAGAGAGGACTGACGTGTGGACAACTGGTCAGTAGTTTACGAGCAGACTTTAATCTTTTTGTTGAAATGTGCTGAAATGATAGGAGGAGGAATTTAGCTTTGTTATTCAGGAGAAGAACGTTGCCAGCAGGTCAGCTTTAATGTTAGTTGCTGTAAGAAGCTGATGAACAGCTTGCACCAAATAGACTTGCAAAGGTTCAGAATACCGTGACTGTTAGTTCTTTTGTTTCGGGCTTCATGCTAGTATGAAGCCGAGGTTCTTGTCTCAAGTCCCCTGAAGCATGAAGTTTTTAACTGCTTTTGTACATCTGTTAAACAATGGCAAATCTGAAACAAATCTTGGATGGAGTATAAAATGAGGGCTTTCATTGCCAGCCAGAATCGCTTCTGTAACTTGCCTGAAGCATGCATTTCGTTAAGGAGAAGAGTAGTCTGACGTGGAAAGGAAAAGCAGAAATCATCGAGATTTCATTTTGCCACCTTTTAGTGCCAAAAGGATAAGAGTTTGGTGGTGGAAACATGCACAAAATGATGGTCTGAGTTATCTATATGAGAGGCGATCTGTATAGCAACTTCGAACTAGTTTAAGAAACTCAAGGGTATTGGAAGAATAGAGTTCTGGTATTTGAGTTGTTTATAGGAAATGCTTCAGTATTTCTTCATACTTTATGGAATTGGGAAAAGCATTCAGGTGGAATTTTAGACGTTGATGTCGCCTCTGTTATATGCTTTTTTAAATAACGAAACCTGTGGTGCGTTCATAATTAGAAGAAACACACGTATAAATCACAGTGACAATAAATATTTTTCACTGTGGTTTATACGTGTGTTTCTTCTAATTAATTCGGTTATATGCATAAGTGCATATTCACCATGCATGACCTCTTGAAATATTTTATTCTTTAATGTGCTTTACATCTGTTGCAAGAGGTTGTAGGGAGGCCAATTCTGGTGCGTAAGGCAGTGACGAACCACAGTCATGCCAAATTGGTTATGAATTCCTGGACATACAAGACCGCCTGACATAGCACATTACTGTGGCACAGAAAAGACCGGTAGACAATTTGGAAAGCAGTTCCCGACAAATTTCATCGCGTAAGCGCTGGAAAATTATTCTGTTGATAGTCATTCAAGATATTGCCTTGTGAAAGAAATTTCCCATGTATTAAACCGTCTTTTCTTGAGAGGCACTTTCTAATACATCGAAACATATATAACTATTTGGCATTTTAAAATCGGAGATGTCACTCATCTGTCTACGGAGTTATTCTCCAAATATGTTTAAAAAATTTTAATAAGTCCGTGACAGTCTTACGTTTTTAGTGGATCGCTCCTTCAGTTACTTTAGAATAGGAAGCGAAGGGGGGGAAATGCTGTCATTTAAGATTAGTTTCCTCGCGAATGAGTCACGCTGCCATTTTCATTTATAGCACATTATATCAGAAGATTGCAAAATATCCTGCATACCTACTTCAGTATTGTTAGCAGTTTTTTCTACAAAAGCGAAGCCGGATATTTTTTAAAGCCTTTGATTATATCCACTGGCCTTGTTTCTACCTATATGTGACATGTAGGTGGTTTCTTAAAATGTTGCAAAATTATTAGAAAATGATGTAAAGATAACCGAGCGTTTAATACTAAGATATTACCACCCGAAAAGGTCTTGCGACTACTAACTTTAATTTTTAAAAACACAGAAGTATAACTGTGAAACTAGAGTAAAGAAATCAGCATACGTTATTCTGCATTTGGGAATATTAAATTATAGCGCCTCAGAAAACACGAATTCTTCGATTAGAAGGACCTGGTTCGATTCATCACGAATCGAGAGGGATCATTATGGAGTTATTTTCCAATTGAGAGAGAGATGGACGTTCGCGTATGACGATAGCAGAAAGATACTCTAAATATTTCCAGGAAATTTCTCTCCCACAAAAAGCAAAAACCAACCAAATAACACACAATTAACAGAAGCATATTTGGTACTTAGCGTAGTTGATTCCTGCATTGAGTCTTACTGTCTGAAGGTGTCATGTAATAAGTATAGAAAGATTGCGTTGGTTAATCTTTCTTAAAAAAAAAAAAAAAAAAAAAACTTCCCTCTGAGATCAATGGCGAATAGTACAGAATGATTTGGAATTTATCCAGTGAATCCTTTTTTCTTCTTAGTCACATAAGAGTCCAGTATCAAATTATATAAAAATATCACTTACTGCATATTTTTATATAATTTGATACTGGACTCTTATGTGAATAAGAAGAAAAAAGGATTCACTGAATAAATTCCAAATCATTCTACTTCAGTATTTATAATGCAACTCATTCATAATGAATGGAAGTAATGCATTAGGAAGGATGACTTGTGGACAACATCTGTTCTCACCAGCCAGACAAGTTACAAACAGCTTGACAGTGATAACTGAACATGCATGCTGAAAACTGATTTATACGATCTTCTTGTAACATTCAAACGCTAAATATACCCAAAATAGTGTTTAAAAACTGAAACGCTGCATGCTTTAAGTGATTAATTCACGTTCTGACATTTTTAGGAACACCAATTGCAAGCACTTTTATATAGCTGTTCTTAATCCTCAAAAATGTATAAATATGACCAAATTACAGCAAAACATTACTCTTCATTGCAAATAAATTTCAGTATTTAAGTTCAACAAACTGAGGCTACAGCAAAGAAAGAATTAGCTTCGTTTTAGTACATATTAGGAATACTTCTGTTTATTCTGCATGGTAAATTAATGAATTATGACATTTTTTAAAATGAAAGCAATATTTTTCTCCATTTCATTAAAATATCATCACGGTATTCTGTGTAAGTTCATGACCCCCCCCCCTCCAAAAAAAAAAAAATAAATAGAATGAAGAAACTGAAATGAGGTAAAAGAAAAGGTCGTATTGACCAACAAATACTTTTTTGCATATTTATATACTCTAAAAAATCAATGAGTTAGGAGTATTTAATATCGGCAACCAAAGAGATGATTGCATTATTTCTGTTTTACTGTGCATTTTCGCAGAATACTTGAAAACAAAAGATGGAGTTTTCTGAAAGATAAAAGCTGTCATTATTGTCTAAGACCAGCTTAGAGCTGCTGAAAAGACAGAAAAAAAGTTAGAATTCTAGTTTCCCAGAATTATTTCGACCGCACTAGAAAAGTGTATGATAAACAAACAAAACGAAAAATTGGAAAAGGATTATATCATGTAAATCGAACTCATTTCACAATCAGTTTTATATCGAATTTTATTCATCATTATAGACCTTCTCCCTTTGAACGACCTCCCTATGCACACATTGCGTAAATATTTTCTCGCGATAAGAGAAATTCTCAAGGGGAAAAAATATCATTGGACTGTACTTAAAGTGACTTCGATAAAGAAATTACGAGTGTTTCAAGTTGAAGAGGTAACCTTTCTAACACCGGAATTCAACGTGGTATTATCTTTTATGTACACTTTTCTTCAAAATCTATTTACTTATTTGTTGACCCGGTTAATTTTTTTTAAGTTAAAAACTTGTAATCTTCAAGTGTGATCATTTTAAACATGAAACTAATAAGCACAAATTTGATTTTATACTAAATGTAAAGAAATTCAGCTGAAAAAAAGTTGCAGTTGTGCTGAAAATTTGATCAGTTATGAGAAGGCAAAACTGAGAATTAGCAATACCGACTATAGAAATTTGGGAATTTCTTTATATGAATTTTAACATTTAATCCCAAAATGAACTCCACTGCCACAAGTACAAAGAGATTTTGTAAAAATCTATGCAAGCAAGTGTAGTACTCCCATCAACATCCCACACACAAACAGTTTGAAAAAAAGTTTCGTGGGCAAAGATTGCCATAAGAAAGTGACATTGCTTATATTAAAAATAAGAAGAGACTGCATCCGAATAAGACGAGAGTAGTGATACTACATGGGAAGATTAAAATTATCCGCTAGAAGCCTTATACATACATCCATGCCACTATTGACAGCTAAAGCTATGCCCACAAGGTCACCATAGTTCCGTGTGTCCGAATGAGAACTAAACAGCTTTGAAGGATGTCTAACATTTCGAGAGTTCAGAGTGTTTTAAAAGGCACAAAACTTAAGTTTTATTTGTAGTCTTTTAAAAATGGCCTCGATTTTGTATCACCGATTACGAAACAATTCAGCTATTTGAAACCATCTTATTTGTTATTATGCAATTTCAATATTGGAGAGGCAGTACTGTTTCTCGATAACGCCGCCTATTCAATTTTCACATCTGATCCAGAATACCAGTCTTACAAGTTTTTAGGTACACAAGGTTCATTTCGTTCATTCGTTATGCATATTAGAACTGTTCTCTAAGTGTACAGATTTTAGATCTTTCGCAACCATCCTGTGTGCATCTGGATACACAACGTATGATTAAATCCGCAGAGTTTTGCAATTTATTCTTAAACTCTATATTGCTTTGCGATCCCCTCTCTTGAATAGCATGGCTCGATATAGAATTCAAACTCAAAGGAGACTGGAAATCGTGCGTTTGTTCCATTGTCTCAACATCATTAAAATATTCAGTTATCGGTGGGGAAGACGAGAGAAAAGTCATCGCAAAAGCCAGAAATAATTGCTTTTCAGTCAAGTTCTCGTCTTCCATCTCGATCCTAATTAAAAAAATTAGGATTCAAATACAAAATAGAATAATCAGAGCTATAGCCATTAACTAATTTCTTCGCATATTCAACCAGTGACCTGTTTGCCATTACGGAAACTATAAAATTGTACACTATATGTAAGAAATAACAGTGCAGATAAAAATTCTTCACAAACCTTTCGAGCACTTAGCAACAACAAGCAGCTACAATAAACTGCCTAATGAAATTAGGTCTAACATTTGGATACACTTTTAGCAAAAGATTGAGAGACTACATGAGACTAAATAAATAATGCTGATTTATTTTAACGTACATTAGAAAATTACTCGAAATGTTATATGTCTCAGTTATATTCTGTGTGTACTACATGTGCCCTAATAGATTGTCATTTAATTTTGTAGTGACTGTATCGCCTACATTTGCATTTTCATAGTAATCAGTATGGCCCTTAATTACACGCACTATATTGTTCCTTCTAATCTATCTCCATTTTCTGTTTTTTATTCCTAAGTCTTTTCTTTAACCTATTAATCCCTATATTACCAAGTGAAAAATAATTGTAGGATAGTTTTATGACATATGTAGTATTACCTTTTACTATACACCTAAACCTCTTTGTAATGCGAATTTTTTGTACGCGAATTGGGATATCAAAAATAATTTTTTTACGCGATTTGTATTCACCTTTACGCGCCCAACCTAACGTCTAAGTTAGGAAAAAATCCCTAATTCAAGAAAATCCTGAGAGTTTTGTAGAATTGCATTCTCTTTTCAATTTAGAAAATTCTAAATTCTTACGAATTTTATTTATTGGGAATTCCCCGAATTACATAACTGACTGCGCATAAAAAAGCAGTTCTTAGCAGTTTGAATTTGGTGTTGGAATAGACAACACAGTTACCGTATTTTTTGTATTTGCATTTTTTAAGTGAAATCAAAATAAAATTCACGTTATAAAATTAATAATTTTGCCAAGAAATAATAAATGGTAAGTTATGTAATTTTCAAACTTTCATTTCATCAACCGAAGATTTTTATCCAGCCCTCACATGGTGTTGCCGATAACCAAAAAAAAATAAATAAAACAAAGGAAAGCCGTTTCCTTGGATATAAAAATTCAAATTTTTGATCGTCTTCACACTGGTTAAGGTGCGACGGCTGTGGGTTAAGCATTTTGGAGTCCGTGAATCAACTGTCAAATATATAAAGAAAAATGAAGAGGCTATTAGAAAAGCGGTATGTTCTGGTACAAAATCGAGTGCGAAATTATCATTATACACAAGAGATATTGTTCTAGAAAAGGCCGAAAAAGTTTTGATGTGGATAGAAGTTAATGTACAAAAACGAATGACAGTTGACGGAAATTCCATCAAGCAATCAGCATTGAGGTTTTATGAACAGATTAAAAAACTGCAGCCAGATACTTCATCTCAATGGAGGAAAAAATATGAATTTCATGCAAGCAATGGTTGGTTGGCTGGTTAAGTTTATTAAAAGATATGCTCTTCATAATATAAAAATTAAAGGTGAAACGGCTTCTGCTGATGAAACAGTAGCTAAAGCATTTCCACAAAAACTTGCTAAAAATAATTGAAGATGGAGGTTGCACTCGTGAACAAGTTTGGAATATGGATGAAACCGGCCTTTTCTGGAAAAAAATTCCAAATAGAACTTGCGTATCAAAAATGCAAAAAACTGTTAGTGGGTTCAAAGCAGCAAAGGATCGCATAACACTCCTATTTTGCTCGAACGATTTAGGAGATCGGATGTTAAAACCACTGCTCATAAATCGATCATTAAGACCACGACCAATGAAAGCCGTAGATTTTAAAAAATTGCCAGTTCATTGGATGGCCAACAAAAATGCTTGGGAGACCATTGATATTTTCACTGAGTGGTTCCACAAACATTTTGTGCCAGAAGTTAGACGCTATTTGAATGACAAGGGTCTCGAATGTAAAGTGCTTTTGATTCTTGATAATGCACCCGGTCATCCTGCCATTGAACATCCAAATGTGCAATTTTTTTTTCTACCGCCCAATACCACACCATTGCTACAACCTCTAGATCAGGGTATAATTGCGACTTTTAAAACATTACGTCAGACGAACATTTCAGTACGTTTTGAACAAGCTAAAATGAAACACTATCACATGTCACATGATGAAACACTGTCAGTTATGGATGTGTGGAAAAAATTTTCAATTATGAATTGCATTGATCAGGTTCGATTATCGTTATCTGAATCGAGACCAGAAACTATGAATGCATGCTGGAAGGCTATTTGGTCCGCATGTGTTAAAAAGAATGCTCCTGTTCCCTTCAATCATACTGCATAATTCCCCAGTATAATAAGTTTGGCATGTGAAATTGGCGGAGAAGGATTCGATGAACTTACGTCGGCAGATAACGAAGAATCGTTAATTGATAAACATCTTAGCGAAGACGAAATAATGGAAATTGTTTCTGAGACTTCTGAAAGCTTAGAAGTTAATGATAATGATCAAGATAATCCTACTTTTACTGCTGATATAATTAAAGAAGGTCTTAAACTGGCCAGTAATTTAGGCAATTATTTTGCCCGACATGATCCAAATGAAGAACGTGCTGGGAAGTTTACACGTGAGCTTAAGTTGTTAATGTCTTCATACAGAGAATTATATCGCGACTTATCTAAAGCATCAACACAGCGATTAATAACTAAGTTCATGCCTAAAACTACTGAAACAACCAGTGGTACTTTTGTTCAAGACATGACAAGAAGAATTCCACAAGTTGAGGCGGACGTCGATGACGATAATACCATATCTAGTAGTTCTAGTGATATTACAGTCTCATGAAAACGAAAGCGTTCGCGTTTATTGTCAGAAACTGATAGCGAATAACAATTTTTTTTTATAGAATCCTTAGCAAACAACTGAAATTAATATTTTTTTAAGTTATTAAAATTCATTATATGTATGTATGTTCTCCATGAAATATAAATAAAAATCTTATGATCCTAACGAATTCAATGTTTGTTTTTTCATTATTTTGCTTATATTTCAGGTTTGGAACCAATCTTCACTTTTTCTATGGAGTCGGTAATTCTTTTTACGCGAATTCTATTTACGCGTAATTTTTAGGAACGTAAAAAGAGGTTTAGGTGTATATCATTATCAGTTGTATCGTTCTAAATACTTGTTGCATCTATTGTACTATATTTGTACTACTTCAGTGTTAATAAATTTCAATTTTAAATAAGATGTAAGCAAAGTTGCTCAGTCGCTTTGCTCATACCTGAATATGGTGCACATACAAAAAAAAAAAAAAAAAAAAAAAAAAAGTATTCCACTTCAAGCGCCAGCCAAATGCTACTTCTGCCCTGAACCAGAAACACTATATCACATAATGTTATACTGCGCCCATACATATGTGACAAAGAAGTGGTCACAGAACACACTATTCTGGGTAAAGGACGGAAACATAACAATAACCGAAGCAATTATAATTATAACAACAATGTACTCCATCTGGACATACAAATGTGACAGAATTTATGGAAGAGATACAGGCCCAGATATACTGCAAAAACTCAAACAACTAAATGAAATCATAATAGACACAATAAACAGAAAAAAGATAACAAAACACCAATGGCGGAAGACAGGCCTTATCTCTGAAGAATATGAAGAAAACATACAAATAATGGAAATAAAAGACCCACCATGAAGAAAAAACATGAAACAAGCCAATAGAACTCACTCTGAAAGGGAAAAATAACGGAACAGAAAACGAAACATAATGTAAATAAGTGTATATAAGTGCAGAAATATTGTATAGTAATGAATATATCTGTTGGCATAAGAGGAAGTATATGTCTTATGATGTTCAGATAATGTAAAAATATTGTAATATTTCAATGTGTAACTTATGTTAAATGGCAAAATAACTGCTCAAAAGATTGCACAGGATTCTAGGTGAAAATAGATAGAGCATGTTATCATGTTGTAAATGAAAATTGTTAATTGAAATAAGCATGCTATGTACTGTACTTATTGAACGTATGTATGTAAATAGTTCGTCCGAATGTACATCTTCTGAGAAAATAAAATATTTTCAGTCGCTATAGACAAAGCCCTTCGGGCGGAAAGACCTTGGTTCGATTCCTGTTAATGACGGGAGGAACTTTATCTGGTCTCTTTCGAGGAAAGTCTAGTTAATCGGGTCTCGTACGGCAGTTAGTTTTTTTTTTTTTTTTTTTTCCCTCTCAGTAATAGGGTTTTCATTCCTCAAAACAGGCAAACCGGTCCAGTGAACACACACGGCTGCATTCATAAAACATACTACGGCAAGGAGGGTAACGGGAAACCACCTTGCCCATAATCATCTTCCCGATATGGTATCTTACCTACTCTATTGTATATCGTATGGTATCTTACCTACTCGTATGGTATCTTACCTACTCCCTTTTCTTACCTACTCTATTGCCTCAGCCGTATGGCTGAGGCAATAGAGTAGGTAAGAAAAGGGAAATAATACAACTTATAAAATATGACACAATGATCCATTCTTGAAATAAACTGCATATTAATAATAAAAAAAGCGGTACGCACTTAATGGGGGGGAAAGGCCTGCCAGTATAATTATCCACTCAATTATCATGTAATTAAAACAAATTAACTCAATTAGGTTTAAAATGGTCACCATTGGACTGTTATCCAAATGTCTGATAGGTTAAAAGGAGTTTAGGAAGAAAATGAACACTAGAAACTTAAGATTTAATAAATTTCTTGGGAATAATAGTTAAAAAAAGTTTTCGAAGGGAAAATTCAATGTTAAGATTCTGGGCCTTTTACGTTATTTTTTCTTTCCTTAATTGCATTCACAAATATTTTAGTTTGTTAAATGGTATGCATGGTCTTGGGCTAGTTATCCGTGCCAAGCATATCTATCTATGCTAAATATTACATCAAGTAGAAACAAAATTCAATATTATTCACTGTCTCAATGAAAAATAGAAATAAACAATTATGGGTCATGGTCATGCAACTAATACTTGAAACTTTTGCGAGAAGCTGCGGATACGTCATCAGTAAGTATTTCGTTTCATTCTTTTATACTAGTAAGAATGAAATGTGAGCTTTCCGCAGCTCTCATATCAAAACCGCAGTTATTTTAAAAGGCGCGACAATAATTTAAGCATAATATGCTAAAACTTCCATATAAATGGCATTTTTTTCTGTAAAACTTACTATTTCAACAGCTCAATGAAAGTATTCTGAGGATTAAGATTTCAATTACAATCAACCATACAAAAGGATTAAATCTATCGCACTCCAATTTACTCCACGACCCACACTCATACTAATAATCAGAAGGCCTTATCCTACTATACTTTAAGAATAAATTGAACAGAGCTATAATTTTTCAACAAATTCATTACAAAATTCCACCACTCCAGAAGAAATAGGATTCGATTCGAATAAAAGGCAGAATGCCCTCTCAAAGTTGTTTTCATCCCACACTTACCCCCCTCCACACACAACACCAGATTAAATTATAGCTTTCGAAAAAGCAAATAGGGAAAAAATACATTGCCTTAAGGAAAAAATTGTCTCAAGTTTTTTTTTTTTTTTTTTTTTTTTTTTTTTTTTTTTTTTTTTTTTTTTTTTGCAACGAGCATTAAAGTTCTTAAGAAGAACCAAGTTTTTAAACGATTTTCGCCACCATTACAAGAAAAAATATATACAGTATATATCTACTCTATATATAAAGATAAGCCGAAATTTGAAACGTTTTTATGTCACGTTTTTTTGTCTCCGGCTTACCAGCCCGGAACTCGGGGAGTTGGGCGCAGTAGGCGCCAGGGCTCCTAGTATGTGTGTGTGTGTATATATATATATATATATA
This sequence comes from Typopeltis vanoorti, assembly GCF_054136105.1. NCBI lineage: Eukaryota > Metazoa > Arthropoda > Arachnida > Uropygi > Thelyphonidae > Typopeltis > Typopeltis vanoorti. The sequence continues at coordinate 10,558,323 of NC_143567.1, read as the reverse complement.
TATATATATATATCCAGAGGCATGATAAACAAATGGTAAAGTCGAAATGTGTTTAAAAATGCTTTAAAATAAAGACAATTGTAATTTCAATAACGTACATTTTTGCAATGAATTTTCATGCTACATTTGCTTAAATATTAGTCTTACCTTTAAAGTTTTTTTTTTGTAACCTGGCACCACCTCTACTTACGAAAATGTCATGTATATATGCAATATACTGAAAAACTAATCGAAATTATATTTAAATGATTACAATTATACAGCTATATATTTACACTGCACTGTACAGAGTGGGTGTTCTTAAAATTATGGTCCTAAATACATGAACGGACAAGTGGGATACAAGTCTATTCTTATTTTAAGAATATTAAATTGTTACCAAAGTACGACAAATCAATATGACGTGCACAACATTTAATCTGTACCACAAGCGACAAACAGGATACCAGATTTTTATATTCGTAAAATTCCTAAAACATTTGTTCTCCGCATACAGAACGCCTGTGCAGAGCTACAAGTGACGATAGGTGATAGTTCACATACTGCGCTCAGCATATCAATGAATGAACGACCGATGTTTTAAAATTCCTTGTTACAATTCAGACTAGAAATCGAATAAGTTTTAAAAGAGGTAAACCGTGAGTAGACATAACTATACATAAAAATATAACGGAAAAACTCACGTAGAAAAATTATTTAATGGTATAATTTTCGCCCGTGTGTCACAGGCATCTTCAGTACAATTAGGCACAAAAATTAAACATTAACTGACAATTCCAAAAAGCGCCACCTAAGTAGCTGGTGTAAGATAACTAAAAAGGTCAATAACTTTCCTAAAAAAAAAAAAAAAAAAAAAAAAAAAAAAAAAAAAAAAAAAAATTAATACAATAAAAAGTTAGGAAAGATTAGCTGATTTGTAAAGTACTATCTCCCATAAAGGGGACAGACGTAAGCCGTCGGATCTGTTTAAGTTAGGAGAATGAAGTAGAGTTTCACATGCTTCTTTATAAAGGCGTTCCATGAGAAACTGACTTTTGTGAAGAACTCTTGTCTTTTTCCAATGAACTCTGTGTCTAGTGAAGATGGCATGTTCTGCAAGTCCAGACTTTTCAGGTTTAAAGTATTCAATATAAGATTGGTGTTCTTCTAGCCGAATGGAGGCAGATCTTCCCGTTTGTCCGAAATAACATAATCCACAAGAGCACGGAATCTGGTAGACACCTGGATGATTGAGATGTGGAAGCTTGTCCTTTGGAGAAGCGAGAAAGGTGGAGATTTTTCTAAAAGGTCGAAAGGCAACAAAAATATTCAGTGGTTTTAAAATTTTTGCTATACGTTCACTGATGCCTTGTATATAAGGGATGGTAATGCGCGTTATTTCCTCTGTGTTTGAAGAGGGAGACATATTAAATCTACTCAAAGTTCTTTTAATGAAGCAATTCTTATAGCCATTAGATAGAAAGGAAGAAGTTATATATCGTATTTCTTTCTGTAAAAGATCGTCTGTAGAACAAAAGGAGTGGGCCCGATGAACCAGTGTTTTAATAGTTCCTGCCTTTTGACTGGGATGGTGATGAGATTCCGCATGGATATAATGGCCTGTATGAGTCTTCTTTCTATAAACTGAGAAATGTAGGTTACCATCTGGTTGGCGAAGAATTAGAAGATCTAAAAAGGCTAACTGCTTATTTGATTCTACTTCTAGGGTAAACTTGATTCTAGGGTAAATTATACCATTAAATAATTTTTCTACGTGAGTTTTTCCGTTATATTTTTATGTATAGAAATCGAATAATTTGGTCACATTACTTTGTCATGCATTTTCCTCTTAAGAAAGAATTCTGTTCAATGGCTGAATTTTCATTTTTTTTTTAACTGTTCTATCAGGCAGCCTTACCAGACCCTAACAGAATCTTGATGTCTCTGCAGGATGACCATGAGTTGAGAAAGTAGCGAGTTTTTAATCATGATGAGGGCAAAATTAATTGCCGTAAAAAAACAAATTTCTGACTTTCCCCATTTACCCAAATGTGAAGATAAAGTGAGCAATGACATCGAGAGAACACGTGATCTAAATGCACCCTTCTCTTGAAAGCAAACATAATTGGCGAAGAAAGACCCATTCAAAAGTGCATATATCATTAACTTTCGTTCCGAAGTTAACACTGTACATGCCATGTCTCGTATCTTGAAATTTTTGGTCAACAGTTGCTTCATCGGTAATAATTTGAAACAAATTTTGTGTTGTGAATCTAAAATGATATGCACCTTAAACCGTTGGTGCATATCATTTATTAACAATGAACTCCTCATAAAGCTCAGATTCAGTGTAGTGAAGCAAAATGTGTTACCAAAGCCACTGACGCTTTCCTACATCATCGAAAATCTCTTAACTGAATATTTCCAATGGGATCTTTTCTACTTTTTTTTTTTTTTTGATGTGCCTGGAGTCTAATCAGGCTCAGTCTTTACTGATACATCATTCTTTCTCGTCAACTAGCTAGTTGACGTCAGTGCTTTCATATTCGCTTTCCTAAATGTCAAGAGTGTCGGTGGTTTCGACGAACAGTGTGCATCGTTCCTATGAATGTTGAGTTATACGATCGTGTCTCACAAATGCTGGTCTCCTGAAGTGTTATGCACTTTGGCTTTTATATTCTGCGGTCTTCCTAGTCCCGCATAAGGTCGAAGAACGCAAATTCCAAATTACTGAAATTTCTCAAGAGAACAGACCGATCCCCGCGTTATCAACAGGAGTAGCCAAATACACTGCCAGCGAAAAGAACGGGAGTGAATTATTTATTTACTGCCTGCCTCTACTTCTTCAAAGCAGTAACTCGCGATATTCCTTTCACTTCACAGAAGATTACTGTAACCATCTGACTGCAGCTTTTTCCAGCGTATCTCCGATAAAAACTCACTTTTAGCTATATACCGCCCCCCGGACAACTGGTATCGGCTAATAAAATTTTATATAGATGTATTAGCTTATGCATACTATATTACATAATATATATAAAATAATATAATACAAAATCTCTTGGTGCATTCCATCAAAGAAATGATCGGATAATACCCAACATTAAATATGCATATTTGGAAATAGGGATAAGTTAAAAATTCTATACATCGCTCACTGTAACGATTTTTTTTCCCTGCTGGATAAATCCAGCTGTATGGAAGCATATTAAAATTTCCCTCAAAGTGTATAAAATGTAAGAATACTTATGCACCCTTGAACTAACACCTTCATAACACAGATGAAAGAATTATGGGATATGCACCTTTCGACTATAATGTACCGAGAAGAAATTATGTACTTTTTCAAATAAAGGCGAGTTAACCCGATTCATACACCGCCCCCCCCTCCAGAAAACAGGCAAACTCGGCCACAACAGAACATATGCAACTGGCAAACAAAAGTTCAGTAAGCAAAGTGACAGTTTCACATCGAGCAATGAAATTCATCTATTCACGAACAATCCATGTCTATACCGAGATCTGAACCCTCTCCACCGTGACTCCTGAAATTTACAGGAGTCACAGTGGAATTTTAAATCATAAAATTCCTACAGGTTTTGGGTGAAGCGAGCCCTAAGGAATACCCACTTTAGTTTGTTTGCGATGAATATATATATATGACCAGTAATGAATTTCAGGTGTACTCTAAGAGTGCTGTTATTCTGAATGTCCACTGAAAGGCACAGTCAAGAAAATTATGGGGTCATGACTAGCTGGATAATATAAATTCGCGTGTGTGTAATATATATACACACACACCATTCGGTCTCTTCTTAAAATCAGTATTCCGCAAAATGTTCTTTTAATAACCTAAATACACTATGACTGTCTATTAAATTACTTTAGCACATGTATTTTTTACGCGTGTACTTTAGACATGACTAAGTGTGTGTATGTGTGTAGCTTTGGTAATTGATATGCCAATAAAAACAGCCAATAAATCTAGGTACTTTATAAATGATAATAGATAATCTTATCACCTAAAAAAAACTGCTGTACGGTTTTAAACAATAAAAAAAAAATCTGTCCGCTTTTTGTATTATCTACGCAGAAACTTAATATTGAATACAGCAAACAACTAGATGCGACTAATAAATCATTTCTTCTTTCTGAAAGTTTCCTTTCAGAATGGAATAGCTTTACATATTTGATTTTATATTGTGGAAGGCAGATAACTACTATAATTTGATTAAAACTAAATACTAAAATATTTGTTTGCGAAACAATTCATTCAATTCAATGAAAAACCTTGACAAAGTCGCAAGAAGTGTCAGTAACTACCGTAGTGCGAGATCGTACACTTTGTTAAGAGTTCAAAATCAATGACGCAACAAAAGCCACGCACGAGACCTACACGGGACGTGTTGCTTCTGCGCGATAGTCATCGAGCGGTAGCTAGAAGGTGAGTTGGGATGCGGAAAACTAAAGTAAACCAGAATCCCTTTGGCAAATATGTTAGTTCACCGCGACGGAAAGTAGCACGATGCCTCTCTTCTCGACCAGCTATTTTTTCCCCCGTTTTATGTTCCTCATTCCGACACACACATTAATGAAAAGAACTTCTGTGGATACAATGCTGAATACAAACAAAATTATCTTTCTGCGTGCCTGAAGCGATGGACCTTTTAAGAACGCTGTGAAAACTAAACGATTAAAGCAAAATCATGACTGATTACGACTATGCTTTATCCGTTATTAATGGCTCTACGAATGGATCTGTTTCATCAAATTTATCTCCGGATGAATGTTTTGCGGTACTTGACAACTTGTCCACGTGGGGTAACAACACTCCACCCGAAATTCTGAGCAATGTGACCTACTGCACACAGTATCTTGAGAAAATTCGTCTCCTTAACCGTCCTTATGTGTTACCCTGGTGGCAACAGTTAAGTTGGGGTCTCGCCTTCGGATTAATGGTGATTGTGGCCACCGCAGGAAACGCAATTGTCATCTGGATCATTATTTCACACCCAAGAATGAGAACAGTTACCAATTACTTCTTACTTAATCTTTCGGTCGCAGATTTGGTGACAGCGACTTTTAATGTCATTTTTAACTTTGTGTATATGTTGGATAGTCACTGGCCATTTGGAGCAGGATATTGCGTGTTTAGTAACTTTGTGGCCAGCTTAACTGTTGGGTCGTCGGTGTTTACAATTTCTGCGATGAGTGTGGACAGGTAAGTTCATTTTCATTACTTACACTTGCGGAATAGAAAGATTCAACGTTGTTGTTGTCTATGCAAGAAATGAGCTGTTCTCTAGTTTAATACTTTACTTTGTAGATAGACGGCTTTTTCTTTTCCGTGTCATAAAAGCAATGCGCAAATTTCCAGGTCACGTTTCTTCTCAAATCTTGTTATTTGACATTGTGCTCCTTTTCATCGCGATAATTCTGTAGCTCCTTTTGAAATTAGATAGATGTTTTTATCTTATCAGGAGCGGAATTAAATAACCCAGCACGTGCCTAAAAATATGATCAGTTTAGGAATGCGACGCATGAATTAAATACCAATTCATTTGTGAAATCATAACATCTCAGATGATCCAGCTGCCATAACGTACATTGAAGCTATTTTGATAAGATTAATAAAATCTCTCATAAAATTTTGTTTATTAAAGTTTATTTGACTGTCCTATTAGAGTGTGGTTTTAAGGAAATGCATCAATGATCATCTGAAGCTGACCCAGAAGTAAATTACAGTGCGTATGCTTCAAACCCTAGATTCCATTGACTTGAATACAAACGTCAAAAGTAAAATTATAAAAAATGAATGCAGGAAGGCTAAAGACAAGTGACTAAATGAAAAATGTAAAGAAATAGAGGAATTGGACAACAAACGCAATAGTAAAGAAATGCACAAGTCAATTCAAGCTCTGATAAATAAAAAGAAAAAATTTCAACCATAATCTTTGTATCTTCTTCTACAGCTTCTCCCACTTAAGTGGGGTCACTGTTTGCTATGAGTCTCCTCCACACCTTCCTGTCTTGGGCTGTCACCACATCCAAGTTCTTCATCTTCAAATCCTCTTCTACCAGCTCCCTCCATCTCTTCTTTGGCCGTCCACGCTTCCGCCTTCCTTGCACATCCATCTGCATAACCCTTCTTCCCACATATTCGTCCTCCTCCTCATCACATGACCAAACCATCTCAACCTTGCCTCCTGTATTTTCGCTCCTAAGTTCGTAACTTTCACTGTTCCCCTGACATAGTCATTTCTCATAATCTTTGTATAAAAGATCAAAATGGAAAAATGCCACTAGAGACACAAGATATCTTAAAAAGATGCAAAGAATATTGAAAAAAACCTGACTGATCGCACAGACGCACCAGATATACAAAGTATGGATGGTGAACTAATTACATAAGAAGAAATAGAATACGCTCTAAGTCAAATGAAAACAGGTAAAGCACCAGGCCCTAATCAGATCCTTATCGAATTGTTAAAGAAATTAAACGGAAACACAATTAATCACCTAAAGGTTATTTTTAATAACATCTATGACGCAGGATACATCTCCGATGATTTAAGGAAATCCATCTTTGTTACTATTCCCAAAATTCCTAGAACTTTTGAATGTTCAGAATATATACCAATAAGTTTAACAAGCCGTGTTAAAAAATTACTGAGAATAATCGTAAAACGAATAAAAAGGCACTTTGTCAATATAAACAGAAGACGATCCGGTTTACAAAAAGACAAAAAAAGTACAAGAGAAGGAATTTTCAATTTGAAAACATTATGTGAAAGAAGCCTCGATAATCAGAAAAGCATACAACTTTGTTTTATTGATTAGACCAAAGCATTTGATTCAATACATCACAAGAAATTAATACATATCCTACAGAATAATGGTTTAAAAGGAAAAGATCTACGTATAATTACAAATATATACTGGAATCAAATGGCCTCAATACGATAAAGATGCATATTCTGACAACTTTGAAATCAAAAAAAGTAGTAAGACAAGGATGTGTCTTATCACCCTTACTGTATGATATATATAGTGAGCAATTTGTAAAGATATTTCAGAACTGAAGGGTGTAAAAGTCGGGGTAGGAACTTCAGTCATGCAGATGACACAGTCCTTATAGCTAAATCTGATCTTCAAAACTCTAGTCACAGAAATTTACAATATAAGCTTAGACATGGGATTAATTATTAACCTAAAGAAAACAAAGTGCATGATTATATCAAAAGAACCAATAAATAAGAAATTAAACATAACTGTTAACAAAAAAAATGAACAAGTTCAGTCTACAGATGGAGGAAATTCCATTAAAGAAATAAAAAGAAGAATTGAGATAGCAAGAAAAGCCTTTATTGATATGAAAACTGTTTTAACATCCAGAGACATTAACATAGACAAGAAAAAGATTAATAAAATACTATATCTGGTCAAGTCTTCTCAACAACAGTGAAACTTGGACTCTAAATAAAGAAGCAGAGAAAAAATTAGAAGCTTTCGAAATGTGAACCATCAGAAGAATGTTGAAAATATGGAAGAAAATGAAAATGTTTTAAAGAAAGCAAAAATGAAAAGAACATTAATGGAAATAATTAAGGGGAAACAAATATTTTTGATATCTAATTAGCATTCAGAAATTAATATTATAAGGGAAACTGGATGGGAAAAGAGGGAAAGGGTAGACCCAGGAGAATGTGGTTTGAAGACATTAAGGATTGGACCGGCTTGAATTACCATAAATGTTCCAGAGCAGCAAAAGAAAAAAGTTCCATGACATGGTTGCCAACTTACTTCTAGAGGATGACACTTGAAGAAACACAAAAGCTATGTAAAATGAAACTATCTTGTGTAACGTTCCAAGGCAAAACAGCGATTCTTGTTGGTGAATCCAATCAAATCGATGTGTCCAGAAGCATAACGATCACACTTCGTCAAATGGAATTCTCTTGACGAAATGGACTGGACACGATCTTATTACTGCCAATATACTTTCGTCAAAAAAAAAAAAAGGTACGACCCTTGCTCAGAATCCCTGGCATTTGATTGAATGTCAGTGTTTGTGCTCGCAATTATGGTCATTCTTGCTTAAGATGAGAACTATGCAGACATCGTGAAACCAGTTACAGCTGTCAACAGGAATTATTTACTGAGCATCCCGAGAATGCAGCACTGGCAGGCATAAGACAACCATTTTTGTTAACCGCAAAGAGACGATTGGCTACCATTCTAGAGCATCAAGACTGATTTGACGAAAATAACAGCAATCAGCTTGTGGTCGATAAGAATCCGAACTCTCTCAACTGAGCAGAATAATAGTTTTAAAGAAAAAAAGTTCATGAAAAAAGCAGGAGGTGCAAAGAAAAAGGCTGCTTCTGAAAAATCAGTGGTGGTTGCAAAAATCGAAGGAAATGAACACTTTGTTGACTGACATCACTCCAGCGACTTCTTTAGGGCTGGTTGGTTGATTTGGATTTACAGCCAGAGCAACTAATTACAAGCCGAGTGTTTTATGACTATAAATTGCATATGTTTTATGGCTAGTTTGCCTGTTTTGTGGGATGAAAAACACTGCCACTGCCGTATTAGACCGGTTTATTTATTTCCAATTTAAAAGTCCTGAAGACTCTTCGCGTCCTGTAGGGAATTCTAACCCAGATCTTTTCAAGCAAAAGGCATATTGGCTCCTATTTAGGATCAAAGCATTCTCTGGATCTGCTACGGATGGCTCTGTTCCCATACGAGCAAAAGATAGTTCACGCTTTAAGTGAACCATCTTTTGCTCCATCTGCCTCTCGCATGAGTTTTTAAAAAATGTCCTTTTAGAAAATCAATGAATATTTTAAAGATTTCGACCAGAACTATTACGATGAATTTCAAAAACACTTCTTAAAAGGTTAAGGGTGAATCAGTTCTAATTTCTTTTAGCTCAAACCAAACTGAATATGCCATCAAGTTTGTGGCATATTCAGAGGATATATCTGAAGAAACTATTGATGTTAATGCAAAATGGAATCAACTGAAAAATTTTATATTAATTTCATATGCGAAATGAAACAGCTGCTAAAGAAATGTTTTGTGGAATGGAAAAGAATTAAGAAGCCATGGATTACAAATGAAATTATAAGAAAAATGGAGGAAAGAAGAAGATGGAAAAATGTATACACTGAAGAGGGAAGAAGAAAATACAAAGTATTAAATAATGAACTGAGAAGAGAAACTGATAAAGCAAGAGAGGAATGGTTAAAAGAATGTAAAGAAATTGAAGAAATGGATAAAAGGGATAATATGATAAAATGTTTGAAAAAGCAAAAGGAATTACAAATATTAAAAAAAAGCATAAGAAATCTGTCATTAGAAGATAGGCAAGGGAAATTGATTTATGATATTGAAATACAAGGTGAAATATGGAAGGAATACATCGAATTACTTTATGCAAAAAAATGAAAGACCAACAAAAATTGAATTGGAAGAGCAAAATGAAATCTCAACAGAAGAAAGAGGTCCTGAAATAATAAAGAGCAAAGTAGAAACAGCAATTAAGGAATTAAAAAGTGGAAAGATGGAAGGAATACCTAGTGAAATACTAAAACACCTGGAGGACAAAAGGTATAACAAAAAACATGGAAACTCTGCAACCTCATTTACAAAACAAGAGTATGGCCTAAAGATTTCACAGAGAGTATTCTTATAACAACTGAAAAGAAAAGCAATCCTGCTAATTGTAGTGACTACAGAACTATACGCATACTCTCGCATGAATCCAAAATACTGCTAAGAATATTAAATCAAAAGTTGTATAATAGAGTGGAATATTTTCTGGGGGATGATCAATTTGGATTTAGAAAAGACAGAGGAACTAGAGATGCAATTGGAGCAATGAGGACCATATGCGAAAGGAATATAAAAGTAAATAAAGATGTTTATATATGTTTCGTCGACCTCGAAAAAGCATTTGACATGGTGAAATGGGAAAATCTGATGGAAATGTTGCACAAAATAGGTTTGGATTGGAGAGACCGAAGGTTAATAGCTGAATTATATATGAACCAGACGGCCATAATAAAGACAAAAGTAGGAAAAACTAAAAAATGTGTGATTGGCAGAGGTGTAAGACAGGGATGCTGCCTGTCACCGACGCTCTTCAATATATTTGCAGAAGAAATAATAAAAGAAGCATTTGATGAAGAGAAAAGAGGAATCGCTACTGGAGAAAGAACAATACAAAATATTAGATTTGCAGATGATCAAGGAATATTAGCTAATACTGAAGATTAACTACAGCACCTAATGCAAAAACTTGCAAGTATATGCAAGAAATATGGTATGAAAATTAACACAAAGAAAACAAAAATGAGTCTCCAGGAAACCAGGAAGTATCAAGGTGATGATGAATGGAGAAAGTGTAGAGCAAGTGAGACAATACAAATACCTTGGTAGTATAATACAAGAAAATGTGACATGGAAATAAAAGAAAGAATTAACAAAGGAAAATATGCCTTTTATAGCAAGAAAAATTTGTTTATTAATAAAATGAATAAACATCTAAAGAAAAGGCTTATTAAATGCTATATTTGGAGTATGACCTTATATGGATAAGAAACATGGACAATTGGGAAGAAAGAAGCTAAAATGTTGTAGGCATTTGAAATGTGGTTATAGAGAAGAATGAAGAAAATAAAGTGAACTGAAAAAAAATCACCAATGAAGAAGTATTGCAAACAGTTGAAGAAGAAAGGAATTTACTAAAGACCATAAAAAAAGGCATAACTGGATAGGACATGTATTAAGAGGAGACAGCCTACTGTAGAAAATGATAGAAGGGAAATTTGAAGGAAGCGATCAAGAGGAAGGAGACGACTAATAATGCTTGATGATATAATGGGCACAAGAGGATATCAGGAAATGAAAGAGGAAGCAAGAGACAGAGGAAATTGGAGAAGGGAATCTGCTGAGTTATACCATTGGACCTGTCAAGAGATAGAATACTAATGATGATGATGATCATACGAGGAAATATGACTTCTGCATTAATTTAATTTTGGTATCTTCCTGGGTCCGGTTACGACTGATATTTTTATTTTATATATATCAGTCAAATATCCTCCCGTTTTCTGGCGGACTGGTAGGTCTGTGTGTTGGCAGGAAGCTAATGCTTGGTGCATAGTGGGTTTTTGTCTGCTGCTGTGTAGAACCGAAGCTTGGCGTGACGGTGGACTTTGCTTCTGGCTGTGCCGAGGTTCGATACCAGCACAGTGAAAAGATATCGAAGATATTCACTGAGATACGGGAGAGGGTCACTGGTTTTTTTTTTTTTTAGTTACTCATGAGTTTTTCGAATCATGAGAATACTGAACCAATGAAATCTTCAATAAAGGTCCAAACCAGTTTTAGTGATCTCCTTTATGGAAATGCGAGGTCAATGTCTGAAGTCACTAATGGAAAAAAAAAAATGAAGTCACTAGCCTCTATACAAATAGCCTAGTCGTGAAGATATTTCGAACGCAAGCTTTATTTGCTTAAATTGGATAAAGAATAAAACTGCAAATTGACAAGTGTAATGTCGATATGAAGAAGATAGTAATGAAGTGAACTTAATTATGGATTACTATTTCAGTATTAGTCTGCGCGGTTAGCCTAGTGGCCGTGCACTTCGCAACCATATGCCTGAGTAAGTGTCCTAGGTTCGATTCCCGTCGGAGACGTGAGGAGCTGAAGGATCTTCCTTAGCCATAGCCAAGTTAGCCGGTCGTAGACGGGAACAGTAGGGAAAAACCCCAGTTTATCCTGGGGTTTTTCATCCCGCAAAAACAGGCAAACAGGACCCGTGAACATACAGGATACAGCCATAGGACATATAGACGAAGACAGAAGAGGAGATGGGCGCCACTGTCTTAATTCACCGCCCATTAGACATTCATGGCTTAGCCATGAGTGATCCAACGGTCCATTAAGGACTATGGGAGAGATAACAGTATTTTGTACAAACCTTGAGGATACGTATCAAGAATTTTATTAAACTTTCCTATTACGCTCCAGACTACGTATTTCCAAGGAAAGGATCAAACTTATTTACTGCCCAGCCGCATTATACTTAATATAGTAAGACGCCCCCTGCAAGGAAACCGACTATGGTTCTTTATTTGTATTAAAGCGTCATATAGATAAGCAGGACTCGATAAATAATGCAACATCCTACTTGCCCAAGGGGTCTTGGGAGAGTAGGATTTTGTAATAAGAGTTCCATAAACCATAGTAAAGCCAAAATATTTTATTTTAAAAGTTATTTATTAAATTAAAAATATTCTATTTTGTCCGGTCTTCAGCTTACTCGCCATTGTCGAGCCCTGATAAGCGTAATTTGTGATGATTAATACAGATATTCAAATGTAGGATCATACAAAAACATTCTGACAGCTCTGCAAACTCGCAAATGATATATATAGTGATTATCTTTGAGGGTCTACAGATAACAATTTGAAAATTGTTATCTACGGTACTAAATGAAGTTAATTTATGTTGATTCAATCGCCACAAGTTATAGCGATTCGTATCCGAAGGAGATGGAATTATGAAAAAAATAACTAAGGTACGAAGCTAAGGCAATATATATTTATTAACTATGTGTGTCCTTCTACCCGTTTGCAGGACGAAAAACTACTTTCCATCCGTATGAGATTGATCAAATTCAGAACTTACTGAACCAATTTCTAGATTTTATTTCCTGTTACCACTACTTACTTCTGTCCTCTAAAACTGCGTTTATTTTTCGTGCAAACTCCAGACGACTCTTCACAAATCACACAGCTTAAAGTTGTTCTCATTTTACTTTAGATGTTTTTAAGAAAATATGTAAACTACCTGTTTCATTCTCTCACGCTATAACAATTCAAAGCGATGAAATATTAAGCTAACAGCTGTATCCTTATTATTCTAGATCAAATCCCCCTCCCTCCTCCTCTCCGTTAAGTGAAAAGCACCTCGAATGTCTCAATCGCTGAATATTCTTTCCTCCATCATTCTGAACTTTTTTTTTTTTTTTTTGAGGTTATTAAGCCATTAGTGGGACTATTAAACTGCGAGGTCCATCAAGGTAACAACATCAGCCTCGAAGTGAGTCTTTTTAGAAGGTCATAGCTCTAGGTGATCACTAGTCATTAATCCGAAATCCGGCATTGCATTTAATAATACAGCGAATAACTGTGCCAGCTGCTAAGAAAAAATGTTACTAAAAATTAGTGGAATGAAGTACCTGGTAATAAAATAATAGTTGATAGTTATAACAGTTGTGATAAATTAAACTGCCTATAGTAATCTTTAGTAATTATAATCCTGGAAAGACGGAAACAGGATGACAGAGAAGAGGGAACTCTCCACAGCGACACTGTCCCTTAGAATGATGATTTTGTGAAAAATGGCCGAATTAATGTGTACTGATTTAATGAATAAATGTCAAAATTATTTAAAACAAAAATATTTAAATATTAAATCAGCAAAGCTCTGAAATGTATATATACCCCTATTCACACCAATTCATTTCCAATGATGAATTAATTTTTAAAATTTTAAAAGATTAAGATTTTTAAATATTTAATCCAATTAGCAAAACCACAACTGATCCGCTAATCAGTGATTTGCTAACAGTTTGGGAATTTTAGAAAGCAGTTCAGTAGTGATTTAGTGAATGCAGTTCTAATCTTCACGCATTGGATTGCAGCACGAAATTTTAATCTACTAAGTATGCGTGACATACGGATAAAATTGGACTAATTTTGCTTCTAACTGTAATTGACAGCAGGGTTGCCTGACTTTCTGTGCCAGTGTCCTTTGCCTCGTCCGCAACTCTCCAAGATTAAATTGTAGAGTTAAAATTTATTTATGCTGCCAAACTGATTTTTTTTTTCCTTTCATGAAACATCCACCTATACTAACTGTCAGTCCTTATTACAAGATGATTTTTTTTTTTTTTTTTACAACTCTACATTTTCAGAGTTAAAACATCAGATATATAAATATAATAATAGTTCCTGAAAAGTAATGTAGCTCCTAGAACTGAATAAAAACCTAGTTATCTGGATGCCGGATCAAGTAATAGACTGTTTACTCAAGAAAGGTTAGAAGTTATTTCAAGAGAATATAGGGGGATACGGCATAAACTGCCTTTCGAGAAATAAGATGCCATTATATTTTGATGTGACGTTCGCATCTTACTTTCAATGAATCTCATAACTGCTGTTTTAAGAAGTGGTTATTTTGCTTTGCTAAGCTACGCTGATACCAGAGTCATTTATTTTTGCGACCTGCATTTGTTATGGCATTCCCTTTTCTGTGGAAAGGTAGTTTGTTTGGAGAAAACAAAACAGTTCAATTATAAGTTTTTTTTTTTTTTTTTGCGGCAGTCCATTTTAAAGATTCTCTAATACATTTCCATAAAAGCAATGTCCAGACATTCAAATTTTAGCACATAGTAAATGAATTAACTCGGCATTACCAAATATTGGCAAGTCGCAACGAATGGAAATGAGGGAAATCAGATGCTGGGGAGATATGCTGATTACTCCGAAACATCCATTTATTATCTCGTATTATGTTACATCTGCACAATAGTGACGTTTCTAGTCGCAAAGCCTGCTACTATTGCGCTCCATTCTATTGTTCGACAGGTCTTTAAGGAATTGTTTTGTGCAGCCTATCGCAATATGCTAAAGTCAATCTTTATCAGCATGTTAGTACTACATGGGTCATCAATAATAAAAAGGTAGGTGTGAATGCTTACTGTACAGTCAAAATTTGGTGTTTCTAAGAACTTAAATTCAATAATAAAGACGTTTTTTTTTAATTTTTTTGTATGCTATAAAAAGATGCTTAATTCCAGTGAATGTTGCAATTTTACTTGCCAATCCTTCCAGAAATGTGGCTCCTGAAAAGAGGACAGGTGAACTTTATCGGATTAAAGTGTCATCAATTTTAGTTTAGTAAATGTGATCAGAATAAATATAGAGTACAACCATCATCCAAATTTAGGATGAGGATATTATGCAATCGTGGAAGGCCATGAATATACAAGAGAAGGAAAAGAGTAGATCTCTGTAATGCTTCTGAACCTGAAATAAAGATTTTGTTAATAAAAAAGATACACTCGTTGAATTGGGAAGAACTTGCTAAATTAACTTAATTAAAGATTATTAAACTCTACAGAGGGAAAGTGATAAATATTGCTAATAAGCTGCGACGTTTCATACATTTTCGCGATTTTTAGCGGGGAAAAAACTTAGTTGGGCTCTATGTGATTCCTGATTTACCCATGCAATGGATGCACAGACAAAGAAAAGTTACTATACTTCGATGGTTAGTCACGCATCATTTGCACCTAAGCGGTGGGCAATAATGTGAACTGACACTACCGGAGGCCATATCAGTGATCGCGTATTAGTTGAGAAGTGCTTCTAAATTAACAGTTTAACGATTACTTTACGAACGACCAATGTAGAAAATGGACAGCTACGATTCCTCTCGCCTTTAAAAATAGCTGCAGATGGTGAAAGTTAATTCTTGAAACAAGATGTTTTAACACAGATGCAGTAGTGATATGAAAATAGGAGCCTTGCATTTTCAGTCGCAAACGTTTCTGGGTGTCCTATCCTGCAGATCGATTTCGATCTCTCTCTCTCTCTCCTCGCGTTTATCAAAAAATTGTTTCTGTGCTTAAGAGAGATTTTCATCTTATGAATGAAATTGTTTTTAGCTCGTCCTTAAAAAAAAAAGTTACTGATTTTTCTATTTAAGATATTCCTCGGGCGTCCTTCCCCCCCCCCCCCCCTCTTTTCAACATATTGCAATAGCGCTTCCAATCTTCTGGATAGATTTGGTTTAAATCCACTAAATAGTCTTAAAAAAACAAATGAATTTTACAAAAACTAAAGTTTTTTTTTTTATTATTCCCTCAGAAAAACATTCAAAATACGCTTAGCCATGTGCTAAACACGAATTCGTACTGACCAATGGGATTGACGGATTAATGTGTAATTTAAATTAGAATATACACAATCAACTTCAAAAATACAGTTTACAGGGGGGCAAACTAAGAAGCTTTTTTAATACTTACTACAATGCCTAAGTTCACAGACCAGAAAACTTCAAAGTGTTTTGTACATCTAACGACACATCAGATTTGAAGTGGAGGAAAAAAAAGTACAAATCTAATTGCTAGAGAAGGATATTACGAAAAATAAACCAGTGAACTTCATTCAGGACAGAGTGGTGTAAGCATGATGCCAGCATGAATCTACCCCCTACCTTTTAATATTTCCTGTTACTATTTTCTATACTATTCCATTTAATACAAACAGTTAAGGATGCAGTCCGGTTTTTTCGTGAACGAAATTCGAATTGCGAAAATGCAGTAGGTAGTATTTCAAATTCGATTAAGAGGAGAGGGGAAAAAAGGGACCGAGAACAGCGTTCCACAATTTCGAGACACTGAACGAGTTAATAAAATTTTCTATGCTTGTAACTTATTTTGATAGATTCAAGTATTTTCAAGATTAAAAAAAATCGAAATTTATATAAAACCCCGTGTGAGCAAGAGAAATAACCAAAGTTTACGAATCACTCTCCAATGCATGCTGTCTGCTGTGCCCTTTAACCTTTGCAGACCTCTGTAAGAGATAATATAATTTCTATAGATCGTATGTAATGAAATATGATTCGAACTACTCGTGTTTTGACTTATTACAAAACATTAGTTAATTAGATTAGGAATTTGTTTTCAGATATTTAATTAGGTTCAGCGTTGAAACTTACAATTTCTATACAACATCATAATTACCATATTGTAAGAAATTGTATCCGTTTATCGAGCATGATGAAATATATTGGTGTGTGTGTGTGTTTAACTTGGCTGGACTAAATGAGTATGAGATCTCATTACGTGGGCAGTTATTTAATGTTATAGGTCATACACATATCGGACAATCATGTTTATGAACTACTGAACAACGTATACGAGCCAATTTGAGCAAGTTGAATACGTGCGTAAGCAGAAGTATTTTCCTTGTCAAATTTGAACTAAGTTATTGCACTGCAATTATATAAAGTTGTTCTGATGTTTGGAGTATTATCGGCTTTTATGAAGGAGCAAAAATCTATGAAAAAAGCGATAATTCAGCACTGAGAAAAAAATGTTTGCCGTCAGACATTTTTTTTTTCTTACAGTTACAAATTTTCGCACAGGAACTAAACGTTAGGGATCCTAAATTACCAACAACTTACCTTAAATTCTAAAGACCGTTGAAATTTAAAAAATAAAAAAATTAATTATTCGTTTGTGTCCTAAATTCCATTCAGCTAGAGCAGAGTCCTGCACTAACTAAACATCGGATTAAAACAATTACGGTAAACTTGACAATTTTTCTTAAAGATTCCAAATACCAAACTCCGATGAAATCTGTCGATCCGTCCATACTGAATAATGGTATGAACAAAATAGATGTTGATGCCTTTTGTGAAAGGACGCATCTAAAATGCAACAGACAATGGTTTCAGTAGATTTCGCTCACACACCAAAAAATCTTGGTATAGAACTTATACACAACGCTAAAATTTCAGTTCACTCCAAGATTCAGCGGTAAACAAGCGTTAAGATTATTCTTGATGCCCCTTGAAAACCCCAAAAGACACTCATTGCATCGCAGAATGAACAAGTGCGAAAATGCGGTTCGAACTGAACTTTAAATATGATTTAAACCTCCTTAAACACGCGACAATTTTTCAACAACACAAAAAAGTGGAAGATGAGAAAAGCCATCTTCCACTTTGTGATATTTTAATGAGGTTCAATATACATCAGTAGCGTGGATGGGCAAAAACTAAACTATGAGGAACTTAAATACTAAAATAGTGCACATGTTAATGGATTTAGAAGAGAGCGAGATGAATTCCAATTTTAACTTCATATCCTATTCATAGTTTTGCTAACAGCAATATTCATTTTCCTCATTATTACGTGACATCTTCAGGATGTCAAAGGACGCACGGTGTCTCCTACTTAATCCTATGAACTACACACTGCGGCACTACCGCCATCAACATAGAATATCATCTACCCACCACCAATAGTACAGGGGAAGCCCATGTCAAGAGGGGGTTTAAACTATTAATTCTTTTTTGTTATAATGAAATACAGAACCTGGAGATTTTTTTTTATTAGTTATGGAAAACTATTTATTTTAATCCCCTTCGGGACTTATGGGCCGCACTGTACTTTTTGGTCTGCAAGTTGAGTGTTCTCATGTCTGATGCGGAATGAAAGAAAAAAAATTAGTTTCGGGATAGAACACTCTGCTATCTCTGTATGAAATCAGCTAACTCACATTCAGTGAAACTTATCACGACGAGAGGAACCTTCATAAAAAAATAAAAAATAATCTTTATAAAGGGATATCTGAGCAGTTGGAATACATATGTTATTAAATATCGTGAAGCCCAAAGGAGTTAAATTGGGTCGACCGAAGCTAAAATATTAATTTTTATCAATATTTTCAAAAGTTTTGCTCTTATGTTTTTTTTAAATGACGGTTTTCAAATACGTAGCGACATTTTACAGTTAATTGTGGTGATTTGAAAATATGCATCAGATAGAATGCTGCAGAGCGTAACATTTCACTTTTCAGAAAAGCTCAGTGAGGTAGATGTTTTCGAAAAAATCAGAAAACAATTTCTGAACTGCTAGAATTCTAGCAAACATCTGCCAGCAGTGTAAATATTATGGAGCGTACAACAGTATAGGGTATTTTGCTGCATTTCG
Organism: Typopeltis vanoorti; assembly: GCF_054136105.1. Lineage (NCBI taxonomy): Eukaryota > Metazoa > Arthropoda > Arachnida > Uropygi > Thelyphonidae > Typopeltis > Typopeltis vanoorti. The sequence continues at coordinate 10,539,530 of NC_143567.1, read as the reverse complement.
TCTTAACAAGAATGTGTTAAATTGCGATTACACAGAACTATTTAATAGCATTTTCCAGTACTTACTAAAAATATACTGGTCTTTTAAGAGTTTTCTTTTGAAATTCAGACTTCCTAATGTTTAGCCATGATATGTACACGCGGATCCTTAAATTGGATCCATGTTACATCGTAATAAGGTTTAATTATCTAAGCTTAGATCTCGTAAATATTAAATACAGCCGTTGTAATTATCTTTATTGGATGTTTTATTTTTTAAATATGAATATTTTTGGAATCATAATTTGGCTGCTAAACTTAACTAGAAAGTAAATTAAAAACACTAATAATTACTTAAATTAAAGCTGGGAACAGGAAAAATTAGCACTCGAAACGAATATATAAAATGAAAAAAAAAAAAAAAAAAAACATTGCGCCATTGACTGGCATAGACGATGTGGTACACTATTAGTTTTTATACCAAATCAGGATATACGTTGCTCAAATTTGTCTCAAATGAAAGAACTAAATTATTAAATAAAAACCCATTCTTCAGTTCCTGACTGATGAAATCATTTCTGATTGTTATAATGCTAATTTTTTGTCTAAATGGCAATTAGTTTTGAACTTTCGAGGTTTCATAAGTAGCATTTATTATATTTGGTGTTTTAAGTCTGTAATCTGGATCTTTCTTTTTAAAGGGAAGATATGCATTCGTTATAATGTTAATCTCCACATCTGAGAGTCGCTCAACTAATTCTTTGTTAAAAAAAACGTTCTCAAAATAAAATACTTCTTTCTATTGTCCCTGGTGAAACATTGCCCAGCATTGCTTTCACTCTGTACGCTTGTTTTAGTGAGAATTTGAAACTTCAGATCAAAGAATGAGAAACTGATAATTGAAATTAGTTCACAAGCTACGACACGAGTTTATTTCGTTTAAGTGGAGGAGAAATCACAGGAGCAGTACTTATTCACGACTATTAAGGTGTGCAAGGCCAGGGAGCAGGGGGGAAAAATTGCTGTCCGTCAGTATGAACTTTGCATGGCGCTTGTTCATTTCTGAAAAAAGTATGACAACACACTTCAAATCTTTGATAAGAATTGGTAAGAATCCAAAGCTCCTCCCACGCCATAATCATTTGTTAATCCTTTAACATCCTGAACTAATCGACATGGCATGGATTAATTTCAAGAAGTTTCTATGTTCACTGCTGCCAGTAATCTTGCTCTTACAGTGGTGACATCATTCATGTCCTAGCATTCATTATTTCGTATTCTTTTGACCACTGCAAACAGCTAAAAGGAATACAAAAGTAAGCGCTCCTTGCTAGGACATGAATGATGTCAGATTTTATACCTGCTATCACTTATCGTTAATTCTGCTAAGTTAGAACACATGAATCTCCAGTTTTCAAATCGGCCTGGTTGGTGTATCTGCTCTCCAACCAACAGGCCATTTAGTTTCAAATCCAGCCATGGACATAATGAAGGGCGGGGGAGTGTCTAGAGGCGGTAAATTAATTTCATCGTCCAGTGAGAGATCGCTACATTTAAAAAATAATGATAATTAAGAAAAAGCATGTCAGAATACGTTCCTATATGTGAAGCCAAAGCCAAAAGTTCAATTTTTTCTGCTGTTCTAATGTGATGAACATTAGCAAAAGTCATTCTGCAGAATCAAAAATTACCTGTTTGTTTTTAGTAAATTTCTCTTAATTACAAGGATGAAAAAACATCGGAAGGCATTACTGCGTTCCTCATTTCATTAAGTACTACGCAAGTAGCATATATTTAAGACCTCATTAACAAGGACAATATAGCTAAAGATACAAGCAGTTTTTTTCATATTAAAAAAAAATCTTAAATATTGCACTTACTGTTAATTATCCTTTAATACTCTTTTCCTTCTCTAATCCAAGGCAAAAGATTTGTTTAAAATATAATTACAATTATTTGCTTTTATTGTGCATATTAGTATGAATGCTGACACTCTTATAAAAATTAAATGCAGACCCTCAAAGAAAAAAAGATAAAATATGAAGAAAGCTTCTTTGAATGAGCACCGATCGTTTTTAAAAGAAAAGCTTAAAAATAAGTCGTGAAAAAAATATTTAGAATAATAAATTTTCATGACTAATGTCGGTGAAAATCAGAAGTTACAAAATGCCTTTTTCCACTTCTCGCTAGCGATATTCGAGTCATAAATACTTGGGAAACTATTCCAATACGGTTGAGGCTCGAGTAACACATTACTGTAAATATTTCAGTCAAGAACCAAAATAGCAGTCAAAAGCTTGTTTCCTTCGTTTTCCCTAAAATCTTGTAGTATTTATAGCAAGACAGATATTTTGGTTTCCCGACCTCGAGATTTTTATGCATGCCGTATAACGGCCATAAATGAGAAAGGGAAAAAAAAAGTTCAAATAAATAGAAAAACAAACGCCAACAATGAGTTTGAAACAAACCGAAAATAGACTTTCAGGACAATGACAGCACAAGTTTGCCTACCGGTAGGCAAATAAGATCAGTTTTAAAACTAATCTTTTAGAAAGCGACTAAAACACTCAAGTAAAAGTATTTTTTTTGTTTTAAAAAAATAAATATCAGCACTGTATATATACTATTGATGAAAAACAGAGAAATAAAAAAATGCTAAAGATCTTTCGGTCAATCAATATTCAAATCACTTAAGACTATAAAATCTCATATACCCCCCCCCCCCCGAAGTTTTTCAATATGTCATTGATGAAGTATTGATTTTACTAGTATAAAGGCTATTTTAACCCCGTAAAGTAGTAGTAGATTAATGCTTTGTTGGTATCACCAACGGCTGAGCGTGTGCATCTTAAGAAGTGTCAAATATCACGTTTGGACTCCAGAATAGAAATCCCAGCTTGTGGATCTCTTATCAAAATGAAATACAAAAAAAAAAGGGGGGGGGTAGACCGAACCAAGTCCTGTAAATAAATCTAAATAAGATGAAAATATATATTTCCATCATAATAAAAATAATTCATTTTTAATAGTGATTTAAAATTATGAGAAATAAGTTGTTTCATATCACTGAAGTTAAGTCCCCTTCTACATTTTTTTCTCTTTTTGATAAATCAATTTTCATTCAAACAAAGCTCCACTCTTTCAAGGGAGGATATTTTCTGAACCACTTCAAAACATTAAGAAACATTAAGAACAAAGAAAATTAAAGACTTGAGGCAAAAAAAAAAAAAAAATAGAAAACTGCTTATAAAGATAATAAGAACACTTGGAGACCTCTGACACTATCAAATAATAACAATGTGCGTACACTAAGATTTCAAAATCTATATCCCTGCCTACCCATCAAAGACAGAAGAACACCGAAATGCCTAAGCACCTATTGCATTCAATTTTAGCAGACCGTATATGACGTTGCTCTGGCTGGACGGAACTATATATATTTGAAATGAGGATCTTCATCGACGGATAAGCAATACTGCCTGTTCTGGCTTCAAAATTGATCCTTCAATCGTCACCTCTATTTTTGATATTTACGATCTCTAATCAAATTCCTTCATCTCAGTTTAGATTTAAATCAGGCAAGTTTTGGTAATAAAAACATTTTGAAATGACTGTAATACATAAGACTTCCCCCCTCTTTTTTGTCTATGTTCAACTGACTTGTATAGTATATCGCACACCACAAAAATTTTATACAATATTTATTATTTTTTTTTTTAGGATTAAGTAAATAGGGCCGTTCGCCCTCTCTTTCTTTGCTAAGTTTAGTTATGGTTTAACGAGCAGCAATGTTAATAATTTTAAAAAAAGCGAAAGGGGCAACAGTTTTTGTGAAAAGCAGATATTGCATGAAAATAAGCGAGTGGGAAACATGGCTGAAATACAGAAAAAAATTAAATGTTATCGTATCGATTCCCTGAAATCTTCAGACAAAGATTCCAAGTGCAACAGGTAATAAAATCATACAAAAATCATACAATAAAATCATACAAAATACTGAAGCAGGCAAAATAGCTGTAATTATAATAATTATAATAATACAAAAAATGCTTCACATACTAGATAATAATACATACTCTATTTCGACTCTAATATACAGTCCTCATGGTCTGTGACCACTTCTGAAACAATTTGAAGAAAAAAAAAAAAAGCTTCTGAATTATGCATTGTAAAGTTCGGTGCAACCTGCTTATTAGAGGCCTGAAGTGGCTTGAAAATTTACCATGATTTGTCTCTAGTTTTCGGATTATGTAAAGAAAAAAAAATATAAACAAAGTAATTATAACAGCTTAGCACACTCACGGTTACCACCGTGAGTGTGCTAAGCGGTTATAATTATTAAAATAAATAGAACACTGATGCTTCCAAATACTTTGGCAATTCGTGTATAAGTTGGTACTAAATGACTTTGCATTACTTCAAGAATTACTTCTTGATGTAATGTTCCGATGTTTATCTTAAGTTCTTGTAACAAGCACAGTTAAGTGAAAAATCTTGACAAGCGTGCGAATGATGCTAGTAGCGATAAAATCGTGTTCGCGATGTCACTAATAAACTCGGAAGGGATTATTTATGGAAAACGACCCTGGAGTTATTTCTAGAAACTTTAAGAAGTTAACGAGCCTGCTGGGAGTATTTAGTTTGATTTAAACACTTAAATATACTGCTGACTTCTTTTTCTCTCCCCTTACATCTAACCTTTATTCAAAACGGCTTATCATTATCAAGTCAGTCTGCGTTTTAGCTATCAGTGATTCTTCACTTACATGCTCCGAATCAAGACTATTTTTCATATATTAAAATTATGAATTTTTTGTGTACTGAATTATGCAAATCGATAAAAGAAAATATCTGCAGGAGCTTTATTCCAGTTTTCCTACACGTCTACCAAATTCTTTGATCGGTAGTCAAAAGGTTCACTGACTGATGTATCAAACTATTTAAATGTTGGGAAATTTCTTTAACTGTTAGGTAACTAAGATTAGAGAGTCGGTAACTGTTCATCAGTCAAGCAAACAAGACATACAGCTGCTTCAATTTGATCTAAAAGGTTGCTAAGCAACAAGGAAACAGCTGTGAAGAAAGAAAGAAGGTATAGAATAATGCCATGAATAACGACTTAACTTGTTATTCTGAGACTGAAAATCTGACAATTTTCCTAGTGATGCTCATTCTTAAACCATAAAGTGAGAATAAATTAGCTGTAATTTTTCGTTATCTATAAATGCACGATAAAACAAAGTTCGGTGACGTCATGTAATCGTAGGATCGTTGAATACAATCCATATTAAATACGCAACCCTATCTAAGCCATGGGACACCCGTACGATTGCAGGAAAATAGATATCACTGCGTATAGCACAACTTTTGGTTTTTAAATGAGATCAGCGCGTCATTTCGATATTCGTTGTGGAACAGTTAAGATACAGAAAGAGTGTTTAGTATCGGCGAAGCTTCACGCCTTAGTTGCTTAGGCAACTAAAGCTGTTAGGCTAGCGTATTTCGTTTTTAATTTTTTTGTATGTTATTCCCATCCACGAAATAAAACATTATTTAAAAACTTAAGGATTATTTACAAATCCATAGTACATTTTGAACAGTGAACGGGCTAAGGATTTTTTTTTTTTAATCAATTACATATTTACTTAAGAGCCATAAGTAAATATGGGACTACAAAGGGAAAAGGTGTCGACGTTTTATACTGCAATAACTCCGGCGATGTAGAATTATATAAACAAAGTGGATATTGATCCAATATTTCAAAGCCGAATGTTTGTAGAAACTATGAAAGTTTCGTAAGTTGAAACATTCGGCTTTGAATAATGTTGGATCTAGTATCCACTTTGCCCATGTACTGTAAAATTACATAGTGTATTTTTAATTTTTTTTTAAATAGTCCGGAAACCCTACTCTGGCATCCCGAAAATTCGACGAAAAAGCAATTTATCGAAAAATCACAGTTCGCCGAAACTACAAATCACCGAATGAACAGTTAATCGAAAAATGAATTAAAATACGCGAAGGCATTATCATTAAAAGACATTTATCAAAAACAGCTGAAGTTTTTCATGGATTAATTTGTAGTGCAGTTTAAGCTTAGCATGATATTCCCTGTAGAGGTATGTGGTAATTTTTTTAGGGGTATTCCTTTCGGTCAGTATATGCGTTTTGTGTATTTTACACAAAACGCATATACTGAAATCTGGAATTATGTAAAAAATCTTAATTATTTATTCCCCTTACCTTCCTCTCTCTCTTAAACCGAATGTTGGTGGGGTAGCAATGCTATTTTACTACGGAATGATTAGAGAACAAGATGGTTTCCCATTATCTTCCTTATCCGGTAAGTGTTTTATGTCCGTAAACATGTGCGTTCATGGGGGACCGGTTTGCGGGATGAAACGCCCGAGTTTCCGGGATCAAAACCCTGCCATCTCCATATGAGATTGGATAACTCACCTGCAGTTGAAGAGGATTGGTAAAAATTCTTCGCATCATGAATGGGATTCGAACTCTGGTCTTTAACTAAAAGACTCCGTTTATATCGATTGAAATAAGGTGGTTTCATTATTATTAGTAGTAGTATGCGACGTCCGCGTTAATTTTACTCCGATTTGGTATTTTGAACCTTCCACGAAAATTTGTCGAACCTTTCCAGTTCAACTATATTCGGGACTACAAAGGGAAAAGGTGTCGACATTTTATACTGCAATAACTCCGACTTGTCGGAATTTGTGAAACGCACAAGAAGGTTGTGTGGTTCAGTTCCAACAGGATCATTTTTATTAGAACATTTTGGTAAAGAAGTTCCTAAATGATTAGTAATTACGCTCTAGCTGGTTAAAATTTAACAGTTAGGATATGTATAACATTTATCAGTTTTGATTTTAATCTGATTATCGTTGTTGTGATAAAATAAGTAGAACGAACTTTTTTTTTTTGTATAAAGATAAATCACTATCTGCACAGTTTGCATCTTCGGTGACGTTAGGTATTTTTGCCTAACACTTTAAAACAATAGTTTAAGAAAATTCATCTATTGATGAATTATGAAAGAATTTTATACATGGAATTTTTTTCAAGCCATTTCAGGGCTGCAATAAGGAGAGCGGTGGTCTCACACCGGGCGATGAAATTCATCTCCCACATAAAGATAATCACATACATTTATGCCCACTGAGAGATTCGAACCCAAGTCTGTTAGTAGGAGAGCGGTTATGCTAACCGCTTGGCCAACTATGCAAGCGTTCTGACGATGAATAATCAGACCAGCTAACTCACCTTCAGATGAAAAGCCCTTAAAAGGGTTTCGGCAACCACAAACAATTCCTTATGTGTTTCCGTAACATGTACAGAGCTACGGGATATGAATTTACTTGAAAAAGTGCAAGAACAAAATCTTTGTTAATGAATGAATACATCGGCTGACACAGGCAAAGATAAACATGGAACTCTGAAAGTCGAGCAATTTACACTACCTATAGGAAGTGTAAACAAGTTATATTACACTTAAACGGCACTTTTAACACACAAAAATAGGTTTGTGTGTTCTATACAATAAGTCTTAGGACTCCGTGAAAAGTACCATAAGTTCTGTTTATTGTACACTGCATAGAAACAAAATGTAATTTATACGATAAATTTCCGATAGTTTTATTAGCTACATATATATGATCTGATATCCATTTAACGAATAGCAAGCACTAATTCATCCATCTACTGTACATTCCAATCGACCAGTATTTTCAAAGCACCACGTATTATTTTCAGTAAATGTTGAAGATATATTACTGAAGCGTAATAAAGAGTGTTAGAAAAAGGTAGGATATAATCACACATGAAACTATTCTTCAAACCAAACACTGCACGCGTTCGTGCAGTGTTTGGTTTGAAGTTTACGTTTCATAGAACAGCTTAAGGTTGTATTTGGCAAACCAATTTTGTGAATGAATTCGGCAGAACATCGCTCAAATACTTAACCGAGGAGACATAAAACAGAAATAGAAAGTCCATCAAAAGGCGGTGGAAGTGTGAATAGAAAGAGAGAGAGCTTTAGTAGCCCATCTGTCCTCTTCTGTTTGAAATGATAGTAGAAAAAACAACCGAAGGCTATGAGGCCATTTATCCTTGCATTTGCGGAGAAATATAAAAAGAAGAAACGATGAGGTTATGGTGCGAGGTACCAAGAAAAGATCTGATTATCTACCGTATATCTGAAATAGGAGTTGGTTAAGTGTGAGAAGGCTAGTAGACGACGAATGTGTCAATATTCGTCACTCGAACTTGTTATTGACACATTCGAATGTGTCAATAACAAAACGTCAACATTTCTTCCAGCTTGATAAGTGAAACACAGAAAACGAATATCCATTATGTGTTATGAATACGAGATCCCGGAGTTCTTTCCAACTAAAATGGTAAATATCGCATCATCCTAGCACCGCGCGATGGAAGCATTTCGGAGATGTGCTAGTTCGAACGGAAAGCAGTTGTTAGTTCAAACTGAATGAAACTAATCAGATTAAGTGAAGTATTTGCAACAGTATTAAGCAACGCGAGTTGCCAGTGTACGGCTAATTACCAGTCAATAACAAGGCACTTGTGGCCAAGAGGGGCTGCTCGGTAACTAAGCTTAGAGTATTTGGAATATACGATTATTGTAATTTGGAAATTCTACCAATGCTGCTTATGGAAAGAAGTCTACATGGGCTAATTCACAAATATGCAGTGATTCTGACATATAATACATTTCAGATCATCTTGTGAATAATATTTACAAGAAGAAATTTTACAAAAGAAATTTAGAAAACGGGTTGCTACGCTATTAAGGCTAACGTTCCTCACAGTCTAACAAAAATTCCTCAAATGAATGGAAAGAGCAATGAAATATTTAATATTTCGTTAATTTATTTAAGGAAGAACACAGATAAAGTTCAAATTGAAACAAAAAATCACTATGAACTCAATTAGATACATTTGTGATCACTTATTTCTTGGTGGGGGGAACAATACTTTTCTTTGTGTGCAGTTAATGTTTCACGCAATGATAATATTTAGTTTGCTTTTATATGGTTTTGGTAAGCACTAAGGTGATATTGATCAGCAACTGAGGAAGAATACAACATGGTAAGATTAATTTACAAGAACAGCGATAATTGGTGATTTACTGCGTTCCGATTCTAGCGACCTGTTACAGCCAAATTGGCTGTAACATGTAAGGAAAAGATGAATTATACACATTGTTCTTAGTATCTTTTTCAACCAAAAGGGCGACTTCAATTTTGTTTCCTAGTACAATAAACGGAAAATTAATTTAGGTCGTGTTTCAGATAGTAAGGTACGCATTTGTTACTTATGGTACTTTGTTCAGTGTATAAACAGTGTTTTACTGTAGTGCTTGGTTAGTGCATAATTTATGTCTTTAGTTCAAATCTTCCAGTCATTTTCTCCGTATGTAGATATCAATTTCTACATCAACTTCCTGATATGTAGATAAACATTACAAAATGTGTTTTTTGTTTTTGATACTAATTTTGAATTTCGGCTGAGACCGATCTCGTGGATCAGAGCTAGACAATTCAAAAGGTTGAAAATGAAAGTTGTAGCCTGGTGGGAGAGTGAATAACGTATTTAGTTTGTTACGGATACGCTGAGGAATTAATGTATTATAGCAAGAATATTCGTAAGGGTATTTAAAGTGTAAATGATTGTCAACACAACCACCTTTCTCAATGGTAGTCTAAAGAGGCATCTAAGACGTGTTTGGTCATCTGTAGAGCAGATAAACTATTTCAGGGTTTTTATTTTATATCATTTCAGGGTTAAATAATTCAATGTTCCTAAATTATTTAACCCTAGGATAACTCATTATAGTAATATGCTACAGGTTGTTGCATGCTTTTAGGGGGGAGGGATTTTCATTAAAAAGTTCTAAAAAAAAGTGAAATGATGAAAAATGCTCACGAAAAAATTTGGATGTTCAGAGCTAAAATTCAAATAGAGCCCCATCAAACGCAGCTATTTGTCAAAGAAAATGATGATGTAGGATAACACTAGCTGACAGAAAATGTTTTCCCGGATCCCCTTTCTTTTTCTGGCAGAGCATGAGAAACCACGATACTCAGATTATTTTCACTTAATGTGATAGTATTCTGTTAGAATTCCAAAGAGCCGAGGCAGAAATGATATGGTAACGCCTCCCCACATTCACTTTTCAGAATTTCCAGCAAGTGAAATGAATTTATTCCACCAAGACTGGAATGTGGCTCATCTTTTCATAAGATGCGGATCAATTTTTTCCCTCACAACTATGCAGCTAACAACCACAAAGTGTACAGCAAAGTAAAGACATCGAGAAGCTGGTAGTGACGGGAAAATGTCATTTAATTCGGTATTTATTTCTGCACTGGACGCTATATTGTGTACTACTGCTTCCAAGTGAATTGTTCGTTCTTTGAACCTATTGAATCTCCGGCTAAATATAGAGAAGATGGCCCAATCCCCTTTAGGAGGTGGATACGTTCATAAACCACCCTGTTCCCTGATTGTCTAGAACACTACCTGGGTTGTGTGCACATCGATATTAAGGCACAGCAGCCTCGTCTGATATCACGCTCCAGGAGAATAGAATCAATCCCAAATGCAGGAATGCATTTTAAGATATCGAAATTCTTCTGAAAGATGAAGCTATTTCATAAATATTCTTAAAATGCATTCCTGCAATTTCCCAACTGAAAGTAGCCTTCAAATATAAAAGTCCGCGCATCTATATTTCTAGAGAGTTTGCATTACAGTTAAGTTTTATTCACTTCTGCCAACTAGTTCACTTCCCAAAATAAATCGGACGTTCCATTTACTTTTCCGGATCTCTACCGCATCTAATAACATTACAAAACACTTATAACTTCACTAACGCTAAACAAGACCTCACGATGTATATATCGTCTGGATATACCACGTGTGTAAGCACAATTATACGTTATGGTGCAAAAAAAGACAGCTGAACTTCGACATCCCCATTCAGTATATGCGGTATAAGATATGCCGTTCGACTTCATGCACAGAAGACCACATGTAGAGTCTACGCTATTACATTCAGCTATAGCAATGGTGTTGACGCTAGAATAAAAGACGTTCATTGTTGAGAATTTCTTCGTTTCCGTAACCGTGCCCCAACCAAGTGTCATCATTATGACACTTGCTTGGGGCATATGCGACAGAATACCGGGAGTATTCTGCCGCAATGCAAAGGGCACTCGAGAACCACGAACTGTTAACATTAACACAAATGAAAATCATTGGCGTGTGCTGGAGCAAGGATTACAGTCTCCGAAACAATCAACGCCGAACAGAGGTAACACTTGGGATACCGAGGCGGCCACTACAGAGAATCCTTAAGGAGCTGGGTGCCTTTTCATACGTCATTCAGGTGGATCAGTGTTTGAGAACAACTGATTACGCTGAACACGTGCTGGCCAATGTCTATGAAGATCAGTCCTTCCTTCATAAATGTCTGGTTCTCGGACGAAGCCCACTTCCATTTAAGTGGTCATGTAAACAGACGAACCTGCAGGTTTCTTGGTTTCACGAGACCTGAATTGTCCAAGAGAAACTTCTTCACAGCGAGATCATAGCATGGTGTATGGTTTCCGGCCATGGCATAATTGGGTCCTACTTCATTGACGAGGATAGTCTAACCGTGACCTTGAATAGAGAACTGTACATCGATAATGTGTTGGTTCCGTTGTGTAAAACACATTCCATTTCGTGCACAGGTATTCCAACAGAATGGAGCAACCTGTCGCACATCACGTGGTTCTAGAGCCTATTTATGAGAACACTTTCCCGGGAGGCTCATTTTGGGTTCACAGAATTCCCATATCCTTCACTTTCCTAGTTTCATATCACTTGATGCCTTCGTTTGGAGTATGTTAAAGGAAATGGGTATTCCACCATGACCCGCCTTCAAACCTTGATGAACTAAGGGATAAAATTACACGATATGTTCAGCAGATGTCCCAACCCTTGTTCTCCATGATGACAGAGAACCTTCGCGTGCTCTACAAAACTTGGTCTTCAGAGACAGGGTGCTCATTTCGAGAATGTAATCTACCGTCGTTAATGCTTCATTCGACCAATATTCCACGGACAGTTGTGGATGTATATATGAGGTGTAAACATTTTTGTTAAGCCGGTTTACTCCATAAACATATTGTTGAAGTTATTCAGTATTTTTTTTTTCTTTTTTGTGCCATACTGTATTATCCCATCCTAGACATTTTTCATGTCTTGGATGGGGTTGAATGCAAAATCCGTATACAGTCCTAAGTGAAGAGAGCACAGCTGGTCACCATACAATAAGAAAAGCTAAATGAAGCAAATCGCCGATTGTCATGACACTGAACCAGCGATAGTAAGTATGAGATCGGCTCATACTTACTATCGCTGGTTAGTAATAGTAAGTATGAGCCGATCTCATACTTACTATCGCTGGTTAGTAAGTATGAGATAGTAAGTATGAGATAGGCTCGACTAGATGGCTGTTTCAAATTGTGCTGCAGCTTCACGAGTTAATGACTTGTTTTAATGCATTGTGTTTGCATGTGAATGCTTGAGAAAAAATAGCTGTCATGAGGCCGGCTAAAACCTTGTAAAGATGAAACTCAAAATCTAGTTTAATAAGAACGACAGAATCGAACCCAGATCTTTCCACTCAAATGGAGTCAGAGGAATAGAAGAACAATTCATGGATTTTCAATTAATATTAAAAAGAACTTTATTAAATGAAATTTCTGCTGGCATTCTACTGAAAAACGAATATTAAAAAACCTACAAAAGATTACAGTAGATTATTTAGTAATCAGAAATAAAGGAATTTCTGTAGTTTATTGGTGAAAAATATTTATTAGCAATATAAAAATTAAACGCAATCTTTATCAGAAAACGTATACTAAATTCTGTAGGAAATATTGTAAGATCAAAAGATCTCGAAAAGTTTGAACGAGTTATGTGCTTTTTAAAATCTTGTTAATAATATAAAATGAATCAACCATAAAGATTTCTAAAACAGAAAAGCAAGGGAAGATTAATAGTTTTAAATGCGACATTTCTTTTTGTTAATTAACTTTGCTCCTAATGTGTTTGCTGAATGGCCTGTCACGGCCAAATAACTTCGCTTAATAGAAACCAACCTAATTAATCAGGTGCATATGCGCTGGCAGTTTCTCTTCTTGGATGAAAAATTGAAGTTTATGGAAGAAAAAGTCCAGCTCCGAAACACGCGATCGGTTGAAAAACCTTCATGAAAGGTTATTCACATCCGGGGGCATCAGCAGTGCCGCTGAACTAAGTCCTTTTTGTTTCATAAATGAAATTATTTGATGCACATTTTTCCTGCAGTACACAGCATTGCCAAGCAGTAATAGTTACATGAAATGTATCTGACTTTTTGTCATTTGAGGCATTATACACAAGTGGAAGGTTGGAACCATATTGCATAATATAAAGGGAGGTTCTTCCACCGTTTAACAATATTAGTAAATGGGATGAAAAAGAACGCTAGTTCAACAAAATCGAATTAATCGACGGTAGTCGAGTTATCAACTTGTATCTTAGAGGATTATAGAGTAAACGGAGAATTGCTTATGAGCAATGGCCATATAAACAAACGAGAAAAAAAATACTTTTCTCCTTCTTAAAGACTTGTGAAACTAGATAAGAACTATGTAAAGACACTACTGTACTCACATCCTGGGATCTCTATTTGAAGATAGATGTTCCCCATTCACAGAAGCTGACAAAAAAAAAAAAACCCAACTCCACTAGTATAGCAAACTAGGAAAATAGTTTGTTCGTCTGCTGGAAAGATCTGCGTTAGAATCAATCCTGTTTAGGACGCAAAGAATTAAGCTGAATGACAATCTATATTTCTTCTCGTAAACTTGATATAAAAAAGGCAGAACACATGCATTTGACACGCACAATACACTGACCTCACAGACTCAATTGCTTCGGCCGTAATTCGAATTAAAAACTAAAAAAAAAAATCAATTTTTAATGTATTGCATACTGAATATTGTGCGGGCTTTTTTAAGAGACGAGTACTCTACTAACGTGTCAATGTATTTTATTAGTGACAGGTCAGGAATTTACTGTAACAAGAAACTGCGTTTTGTTTCAATTATAATGACGAGCAAATATGCTCGTTACATTGCAGAGAACAGTACATTAAAACTATTAAAAAAAGGTACTGAAATATCTTCTAACGCGAGTTTAAAAGCACTTTTTTTCTGATGATAATTACAGATTTTGAAAACAATCTACAGGCAACTAAACCTACAAAAAATAGTCCAGACTTCGAAATGATAATCCAACAGAAATTTAAAACAAAAAATGGTTTTTAAAAGGTCTCAATAAAACTAGAAGTAAAATAGTAATACAGGGCACAAATATGCTCGCCCACTCGCGACTATGAATATGAAAATTAAAAAATACCTAAAAATTAAAAAGGTAGTAATAGAGTTTTATCCTTAAATTTAAGCTGGTGTAAAGACTAGATTAAAAGTCGACATCACTTTTACCAGAACTACTATATGGAACTGAAATTTGGGCAAAAAGAAACATTAGTAGAATCTGAAAATGAAATTTGCGAGAAACAAAATATGAACTTATCCGATCATAAATGAAGTGAAATAATGAAAGGAAAACCAAGAATCAGTAACAGAAATAGAAACAGCTGGATGGAACCAGTTAAAAGTACTTCAATACAAACCGTCCAGGAAAAGACCAGGTCATTTATTGATGGGATTTGCAATAGCCTCTGAGGCTGGAACAGAAGGCCTAAATACTTGAATCAGAAGAAGACCTGGATACATGCACAAATCAAGCATGATCTTTTTTGGTATTAGACAGCACTTCCGCAATTTTTAAATTTTTTTTTCTAAACAGGATCATTAAGTGAAGTTTTCTGCACACAGAAAAAAAATAATGAGATTGACTGTAAAAGAATGCAATCCACGGACTGATACATGAAACCGAAAAGTGTTATTGGATAGGTTCATAAGAAAATTCGCCGAAGAGTGAAGTTACACACCATTGCCATAAAAATGGCATGCAATCAACTGCTGTCTTCTTTACGAGATACTTGACGAGAATAAAAAATGCTCGCTGACGTTATTCCAAGAATAATGTATCTTGTTTAAAACTCAGAGTATTGTCAAAAATGTACGCGAGCATGAAAAAAACTTTTGAAAGAAATAAGACTTGTGTAAATTAGGTAGGTTATGTCTGCTACTGGAGAACAGTCTTTAAACGAAGCCTAGAAGACAGTTCTAATTTTGTAGGTTTGAGTTCTGCAAACCTTAAAAAAAAAAGTTTGCGTACTATCGTTATTAAATTGCAACTGGATTTATAGTTCACAAAAGAACATATGCGATGTACAGAAGATATACCGGAAAGAAGTAAGTGAAAGAATACATTTAAGAGCTCCGGTACTGACGGGCGGGTTGATGCCAAAAATTAAACTACACAGGAGATTTCTAGACAAGCTAATCAGTTTGGACATCATGAGAAGTCTACTGATTATTATTTTTTAGAGGTTTTCCCCTGGTACTTTTCTAAATAGGTGAGACGCTATCTTCCCTGTTGATCAACAGTAATGAAAAATATACTTGTGATCTATAATCAGAGGATTGAAGGTTGTGAAGTTGCTAACAGACATAGATACCGATTATTAGCCTATGATGATAGGTGTAAATGCAAGTATTGTCATTCTTTCAGGAACAAGCTAAATGAGCTCATTTTAAGAAGCACAGATACTAGAAGAACAGAAAGAGTAAAAAAGGAATTAGCTATGAAGTACGCGTTCACAACGGTTGGAAAATTCAATGGCTTTACTTTATATCGTCTCTTTAACTTATAATTACGGTGACCATATTTTTTTTTGGAAAAAATAAAGGACAAATCAGAAATTGTTTCATAATAAAAAATGGAAGGTTGCGTTTATTTGTTTCACTAAAACTAAAAAGCTTTGTAGCATTTATTATAAAATAAGCATATACATAGCATTTTAAAATCATTATTAATTAAAAATTTTAATTTTGATACAGTTCACAAGAATGAACTTTTTTTTTTTTTTAATAAATCAGGTTTGTGTTTAAAAATTCATAAAAAACTGTATACAATTAATGTCAAAGCTGCATTTGGTATAAATGCATGCTTTCAATGTTCCGATTTTTAATTGTTTTTTTTTTCCCACTGGTCCACATATTGTTCACTAATGTGGACCAGTGAAAGTTCAGTGGGAGTATTAGATCCAGAGAGACATAAGCAAAATTCAACGATTTTTAAAAGACGTGTTTATCCGTTAAATTTTTAAATATTTCACAGATAAAAATTTCGTCATTTTGTCGCCATTCTTCGATCTTTTCGTTAGCGAGTGCCGGTGAAATGACAGTTTCATGTTTCTATGGGCCGTGTGCTGGGCGCCAATATTCAATTTACTATTTCAATTCACAAAATAAAGGACAGAATGGCCATTTTAGAAAAATAAATCTAAAGGACAGAGCCGTGAAATAAAGGCCTGTCCTCTTTTTTTTTCCCTGTCGGGCAGCTGCCAAACTTCAGATATAATGTAGGGAGCAGTGGATACTGTGTCCATTACCCCTACACTTTATTTTTCAAAAGATAAACAGTATTATTAATAACAAACTAATTATGAAACCAAATCGTCCCCTAAATTTACGAAATCCTAAAGAAACAACCGAGATGTTTTAGTCACAAAGGCTGATAAAGATGATGTCCTCATTAATAAATTCGATTATAGGAACAAAAATATTATTTCTGATCCTAATGCCTACAAAAAGATAGATTTCGAACCCACTCCTAACCTGAAGAAAAATGATAACTATTTATATGAACTAAAAGAGATATTTTATAAATTGATAAATTCACGATTAAAAAAAAACTCTTGCCACGAACAAAACGCCCACCTACCATCTTAATACAAATCAAAATACATAAAAGGTTAAAAGATGATTGGTCGTACTCGATACGCCCAATCATATCTTACAAGAACACTCCAGTATCTCCTTTATCCAAATTTCTTACTAATTTATTAAAACCATTACTAAACCTAAGTTCACAATAAAAGACAAGTGATCTTTTGAGAGAATTAAAAATCTACGCCTTTCCCCTCCCCCCAATAATATTATCACATCATTCAACGCTACTTCTAATAACGTTGACGTCCCGAAAACACTAAACATCGTCTGCGATCTATTACACAATGATTTAAACCTTTCTTCGCGTATAAAACTAATCCCTTCTGATATCGTAGGCTTAATTAAACTAATAGTCTCAACTAAATTACTTCACATTCGAAAACAAATTTCTACACAAATTTTCGAACTCCCAATGGGCCAAAATATTAGCAGTCAGTTTAATACCTATTTTTGTGTCACTTGGAGTCAAAATTATTACTCCCAACACTTTGACACGGCATTTCATTTTACGGACCTTATCTGGTCGATGTTTTGTGTATTGGGAACAAACAAAAATATTCCAAATTTACAAAACACCCCGCATCTTCAGTGAGAGAATAGAATATGAAGACAAACACAGTTCAATAAACTTCCTAAACCTAATGATTATTCGATCAGGAAACAGTATTGATACAAAAATCTATCATAAACTCACCAACGTAGAAAACGCCCTACACTGATTCCTACCATCGTTAAAAATCAGAAGCATCTTCTCAATTTAATCAAGGCATATAAATATACAATAGTTAACGAAGATCTAAATCAAATTTTTGTACACTGCACTTACCCCCAGCAATTAATCAATGATGTTATTTCGACAGCCAAGATAACAGCCGCCAACCCTCGGAAGGAAAGAAAATATTTCCTATAACAAAATCTTGAAATTTCCATACATACAGAATATACATAAAGCTATGCGACACATTAAAAAAAAATGTTAAAATTCATTTTAATGAGATAAGGTGATCGAATCAATACTCGTACACACCGCTTTGTTTCTATGGAGGAATAAAGCTTGCAATCTGCCTCGCATTAAGTCTATTCCCACATGGAGTTTAACTGGGGTCTCGTGTCTAAATAAATGACACGCAGCGTCATTTATTTAGACACGAGAAAACTGAGATCACTAACATAACCGCGATTATATCTACACGAAATCCCTTCGTGCAGATAACATTCTAATTATAAAATTGTTTTTACCAGTGCTTCTAAATCGCTAACTTAAACTAAATATAACAAAATAAAACAATCCATGACATTCTGCGTGTTGTTTATCACTTTACTTGTCAAAAGAACTGCAATGCCACCTCGTATATTGGGTCTATGATCAAATCACTTCATTCTCGCTTGTATGAGCATTATCGGGATTGTCATATATATACCATACCCGATTTTTTTTTTCCAAAAGAAACTCCAAAGCTTCAACTTGAAATAGCAAACGAATAGAATACAACCACATTCCGCAAATCGACAAGCAGTCATTCTTATCTTCCAAAAAATGAAACAAGGGCCCCATGGCTATTTGTTCCTCACACTATGGTGTCGTTAACTTCTTTCCAAGCCGTGTATATGGTGAACAAATTTCAGAAAGAGCACAGATGAAAATAACCAAAGCTAAACAACGATAGTTCAAATTATTAGTGGAAAGGAAAACGCCAGATGATGTGCACACTTATGAAAGATATACAGCAAATGACCAAACAGAACGGCGGTTACGTTATATTTACAGAAGTACTGGAACACCTAAGAAATGCATCAATTTCCTACAAAACTGATGGTTTGTCAGTTTTGTAGGAAAAAGTTTTGTAGAATGAGGCGTTTGTGATTATGATCCTTTTGGCAATTGCTATTTCTTGTCCTTTTGGTGGACAAGAACATTGTATTCCAAGGTACTTTCCTCTCCACACGATGGCAATATCTTTACTACCCAGATCCAAAGCGAAGTAGCTACCCTCATTTATGATGGCATCCTATCAGGGATCGACGAATAGGCGATCTGTTTTCATAATGGCATTGTATTGTAAATGAATCATGAAGTTTGGACATAAGTTCAATGATTTGTATACAAACTAATTTAGTTTTTCTTTCATTTTTGAGCATGACATTCAAAGTATTTGCCAGTTCACATATTTGCGCAAACCGGCTGCAGAGTGTTTGTCGTGGTATGTTTCTTACTAATCTTCAATAACTATAATTATTTAATAAGTAATATTTTGAAATATAAAACAAATTCGACCTTGTGATTCGTGTTTAAGGTTTCTAGTTTTCGGCGAGTTATTTTTCTTTAATAACATACAGCGAAGGAAACTAAGTGAGGACTTAGTGGGCTGTTAAAGTTCATTTTAATGAGATAAGGTGATCGAATCAATACTCGTATACACCGCTTTGTTTCTATGGAGGAATAAAGCCTGCAATCTGCCTTGCATTAAGTCTATTCCCACATGGAGTTGAACTGGGGTCTCGTGTCTAAATAAATGACACACAGCATCATTTATTTAGACACGAGAAAACTGAGATCACTAAACATAACCGCGATTATCCTACATGAAATCCCTTCGTGCTTTTATTCCAAATATTCAAGGCAAATAAAATGACTACCCTTGTCTGCAATCTGTTAACCCGAAATCAGCCTTGTAGACATTAAAGTTGATAATTTTATATTTAAAAAAAATAATATATAAACCTTAATTTCCTCTCTCTCCAACGCCATGATTATTTAGTTAAGAGCATTTCGATTATTTCACTAACTGCAATGTATGGCAGGTCGGTTTCCTGTCTTTATTTTGTTTGTTTGGAGGAAGAAAAAAAAATGTGCTGTCTCCTCATGAAACTGGTAAAACTCACTTCATTAATAAAAATATGTAATGACAGTGATTTTATCTGTAAGAGGTCCTTAGTACTTTTCTTCTACATAATGAAGGGGAAGATTAAACAACGACTCCTGTCTGCAATCTGTTAATCCAATAGCAATATTATTAAGTTTCCTCAACCACACAAAATTAAAAGTCCAAGAGCACGATGCTCATTAACAGAAAAAGATATTTAAGTTACTTACACTATCTCTGGAACAAAACGCTCATGTGGCTTCCAATTATACTAAAATGTTCGACTTAAAACGCACCTCATTAGTCTACTTTTCGTCAAATGCACGTCCTTAAGCATATGCGTGTGTATTTCATTTTTACTGACTGTGCAACAGCTAATTCTTGTATTATTTCCTTGCATTAAGGTTTAGATTATGTTATTACATTCACGGAAATAAAAAAGAAAGTAAAGTTTAGCTAGTCCATGAACTCTCCCAGTCTTTACATAGAGGGGGAATGTGCTCCTATCCTACATTCCTCAATGAGTACGCACACACTTCACTAGTAGATACGTACGCGCAGGTATTTCTGAGTACATATTAATTTTTTAAAAATTGTTCAAAAGGCAGTTAACGGTAAAATAATCGTCTCCGATAGTTTAGGGATGCGATTTTTTTTTAAATCGTCGATTTTACATTCTGAAACGCCAAAGCTTCTGGCGTTTCATTTGGAGTAATAGCACTTCCAATGAAATACTTGAGACCGCCATTAGAATAAAAAACAGTAACATTTTTGGCGAAATTTGACTAGAAATATGAGTTTGCCATGAAGAAAATTCAAACAATGGAAAAATGAAACACTTGTTCTGGACAGGTACTGCGTGGTGGAGAAAAGAACAAAATGTTAATAAACTCAAATTCAATGAAAGAATTGTTGCTATATAATTCAAAGCATTTATTTTATTATTGGCATTTGTATAAATCAATTATTTGCTACTTAGAAATAAAGATTTACAGCAGCGAGTTCGCTATTAAGATGAAATACAAAGGGAGATTGGGGGAGGGGGAGTAGCGGAACCATTATTTCGATAAACATGCCAATAAAAACTGTGCAATGGACAATTCCGATTACTCAAAATCAATGATAGTGTTGCTGCACTTTTTCCTATCAACATTTCATACTTTTCTCCAGAATAGCCACTTATATGCAGAGCGTAGACCGTGTCATAAAGTGGGCTATTTCAGTGTGTGTAATCACTCGAAGTGTTTTTATTTTTTAGTCTTTCACTGTTCCTAGTAAACATTTGCAAGGATCGTGTTTTCTCATCTTGTGTACTGTCTGAGATTCTGGCTCACGTTATGATACACTGGCTTTTCTCGCTCCTTCTCTCACTGCATGGAACATGAATAGAACCGAGATATAACAAGGTTATATTAAGAAATATCACTCATTATTCATTCATTATGTGTGTGTGTAATACTGTCTGTACTTGTTTACTACAAGACATATCAAAAGATCGCGTGGCTAACTAGAACATTCCAATAAGACTTCTGTCCACACGCACACAAAACAGTAGCGTGCCAGATGGAGGATATATTCTTCTGGCACGCCATTATCAGTTATGGGAAAGCAAAATACATATATCGGAGATCGAATTTCATTAAATGCTGCTTTAATTCATAGTTAATATGAGACTTTCGTTATTACTGGCTATATACAAACTTATCTAGAACCGAAATCCAAAAATTGTTATTTGAGTTGTGTGTGACAAGTCTACTCCTCCCCACTTCCTAAGATATGGTGGAGAATACCTGATTGTAATAACACAATGGTCACTTCAGTCACTTTTCTTGACAAAAAATAAAAATACTATAATAAAGTTTAGTTTGTCATTTAAATTTTGCGTAATTACTATATGGGAAATTTCGTTCAAAAACATCCCATATGTCACGTACTGAGAAACCAGGAGATTGGACACAATTTGAAAAAAAACTTTTCTAACGAGGTGATTTTTTATTGTTACTATTACGATACTGATCGAGTTTCAGAAAGGAATTTTTACATTCAACAATTAAAACAATGTCGTTCTAATGTTCAAACTAACTCGGTACTTAATCTTTGAATATGAAATTTTTTTTTTATAGTTTTTTTTTTTTTACAGTTTATTTCTATCATTTTAGATACTTCGTTTGAATTCTTCAAACGAAGTATCTAAAATGATAGAAATAAACTGATAAAATCAGTAAAATAATGCAATTCGGTAGTGGTGCCTAAGATTTAACTAACAAACAAACCAACAGAGACAAGGCAAATACTTCATATGCAAGGAAAAGAAAACGGTGTGCGCGCGCCAAAGTGGGACAAGTGTCCAGGAACAAAAAACTGTCAGTTTATTTCATTTCACTTCAGTTAATTTTTAATTATGACTGTTTAATTTCTCATACGATACTTTAAGAAACCAACTTTTGTAAAATCTTAATTCTTACAAGTACTGTAATATTTTCTTAAAAAATCGAGTTGTAGTTTCAGAATATATCGTGGCCATACATGATTAAAATATAAAATGATTTGCGTACACCAAATCATTTTAAAATATTTAAAATATTTTTTGCTTTAAAATATATGATGGTAGGGGAGAACTTGGCCGTCACTAAATTTGTGCAATAATTTCAGTATATACGCTATATCTTAATTAATGAAATAGTTTGGAACTAAAACATCTATAGTACCTTTTCTTCTAATGACAAGATCCCCAATACTACAAGACAGAAGCTAACGATAAACAAGTTCGGAAAATTGAGTCAATAATGCACTTGTTATAAGACACGGACTCAATCCCAAGTGATATTGACGAAATCGATTGTTTCATTTCCTTAAGTTTGATTTACTCAAACTTAGAGGAAGTTTTAATGAAAACTAAAAGCGAAACAGCACGATGCAAGATACGATCATTAAAATGTACCCTCTCTCTTTCTTATGCATCATTTAACGAGGCATCTCAGAAATTGCAAAAGGTGATCGGTTCTCTTACTATAAAAAGGCATTTGAAATGCGGTCTGATGAACCTTTTACGGTAAAAGTAAACTCAGCAGGTTAACGATAGCCTCTTCTAGTTACGCGAAGAGAAATAAAATTCAATCTCCACTCAGGAAGTTCGTCAGAGACGGAGAAAGTGCGCCATAAAATGAGATTAAGAAAACTGAAGAACTTCAATTTTTGGAAAGGGAAATTTAAAAAGGTTGCCAAAATACTTCGGTACTTTTTTGCGTTCAAAGCTTTTTCATATCCTGAATTTTTATTTTCGGCAAGCAGATATTTTAAAACGAAAAATAACATTTTCTTCCAGTTATAATACATTAACGGGCCGAGTCGATTCCTAGATCTTAAGTACTTTTGAAAAACAAAACTAAAAATCTGAACGATCGTGTTCGGTGAACATTTCATATGATTCTGATAAATGTTTGGAGCTACGTTTCACATAAAATTTTTGCAACGGCGCTTAAACGGCCATCAAATACATATAAAAAATGGAAACGCTTGTCATGAACAAAGAACACCTTTATGGCTGTTTTTATAAATATTTTCTCCATAAAATTGCGATTCCAAACCTGCAGAAAGAAAGTATCTGAGACACTAGTTGGCCATGTTTTCAACCTAGGATTTAATATTTAAGTGTACATAGGAGGTAACTGTTGATTTTTAGAAATAAGTGCTTACTTTCTTAAGTGAATGCAGGAAGGCAGGGGGGGGGGATTACAAAAGCCATAAAGTGGCGCGAGATGTGGGAGCGTTATCGAGCAGGGAGTACAGACTACTAGTTAGAATATAAATGAAACTGCTAAATATAGCTCCGAAAGACATCAATGCTGACTTGCTGTCCCAGGTATGGAATGTTTTGTTCGTGAAATTTGTAGACAGAACATATTTAGGATAATCATCTATGGAGCAAGCACTGCACACTTTAAAAGGATCTTGCAGTCGACATCAACGCATCATTGACCTTCTATAAGGCCCACCCTGCTTTGATAAGTGAAACTAGCATTTCCATCACCTCAATAGCACTAAGTTTTTTTAGTACTTCCCTTTCCGAGTTGGTTAAAATCATAAGAGATATTTTCAATTTGTTCAAATATTTCATTTTTTTAATAAAACGGCTGATTTTTAAAGTGATGCATTTATAATTTGAAATTTTCGATTTTTTTCCTAAAGAAAATGCATTCATTGACATTGGGTTTCTTTAAATGTTTCTTTATTTTTGACAAGGCTATATCAGAAATATCAATAAAGTGAGGAGACAAATCCAAACTACCATACTTATAAAAACAAACTCCATTAAAAAATCAGAACAAAAGCAAGAGAGTTTCGCTAGTTCAACAACAAATGAATACTAAAAACTTGCAAAATAAGTTAAGCTTAACTGTTCAACTTACTTTTACTCGTTCTATCTTCTTCGCTTAACAGTTCGTTCCGCAGGTCAGATTACGATGCTATTTTCACTTATTGAATTTACCTTTAACAATAAAAGGCTAAAATAAGTATTAAATAAGCGAGAAAGCATTACATTCAAAATACTAAAATATTGAGAAAGAGTTAACACTATTTGTAAATGCTTCATAATATGCTGCATATATTTACAACAATATACCAATCGATTTTAAAGATCTCACAGGCAATGCTTACCATATTTTGTAAAATGTTCAAAAAATAAAACTTAAAACAAATGGTTTTGAATAATCTTTTCAGTTCCATCCTTTACACAGTTCTTCTCCCATTTTATGGAATTTACATTAACAAAGTTCATTACATCTGTCTCATTGATCCATGAGATGGACCAACATTTTATATTCCATTGCTTGCTGTGATGTTATTGATTAAATCCAGATCCATTTTTCTAACAGTTATTTCGAGAAGTCCACAAACAAAACTAATAGTTTCCCGACTGAACATGCTAATATAAACAAGTGACATAGGAAGTGGTAAACCAAGTTATTCAAAAAGTCCGATTTAGAAGGGTGAAGATGAAATAAAAAGGTGGCCATTGAGTTTGATTGGACTGCATACAAATATGACTAATTACTGCTCGTTTTTTACGGTACGGGGATCATGAATCCCAATCAGGTGGAAAGAGAGGTAATGACGAAACAGAAGTCCGCTTCTTGGAGACCGAAACAAATTGTGTATAGAACAGTTCTGCAAAGTTTGTCTGTCTAATAACTGATAGAATTTTCCGTCATGCAGACTAATGCAACAGGAGATAAAGGTGAACAGAAATACTTAAAACGAGACTGCATTAGTAAGGTTTGGTTTAGTTAGGATTAGAGCCTCCGTATCTCAGTCGGTTATGACGAAGTTCTTTTGGCTGGAAAGACGTTGGTTCGAATCCCATCTAGGACGCGAAGAACCTTTTTAGAGCTTTTCAACTGAAGGCGAGTTAGCTAGGGCGCATACGTAAGTAGCAGTGTTTCCTCCTGCAAACTGGCCAGAAAACGTACGCAGTTTGTACACAAAAACATATTTAGAGATACAACTAACCACCTTATCCTAAAGTGATTTTTACCAAAGTCAAAGATGCTTTCCAGGTAGTGTGCCTTAAAGTCCTATGAGTTACAGTCGAAATAACTCAGGTCAGTTAACTGTGTTCTTCTAGAAGGATGAAAAATATTTTCACCTTTATAAAAGGACCAACTAACCTACCTTTACCAACTGAAGGATCCTTATGTAGTTCCTTGCATCTTAGATTAGACAAGATCCAAACCTAGGTCTTTCTCACCGTTGTAGTAAATACCTGGCTATAAAGCACTAACAAGGGAAGATAATCATTAAATCAGAGGAAATTAATCATTCAATAAAATGAGACTTAAAGTCATTATCACAGAAGATATTCCATAGGCAATTAAACGTAATTGCCTATGGCAATTACGTTTAACTGGAAATATCAATACATGTCTCTTGATATGTCTGATTTCTCTAAACCTTTCTGGGCATGTCCAAATATAGGTAATGAAGAAAAGGAAATTAAGAAATCCGTAATTGTGGGTTATACATCGTAATCAACTGGCAGCACAGTTGATTTACGATTCGTGATTCATTTTGTTGATTTTCGATTCATGAAAAAGCAAAAATTTCTTGTTGTGAGTGTGTGTTCTTAGTGCTGCTATTCTTCTGCCACGTGTGCTAATTTTTTTTTCTGTAGTTCGGATGGCGAGAAAAAAAAAACAAAAAGCAATTTTGCCTAACGTAAGGTGCGCCTTATGAATGTTACTTTCTGACTTCGCAGTTATTACATTTCTTAATTCAATGTTCTCACCGCATTTTATTATTAAAAGTAACGTTAACTTTCTTCTCTTCCAACTCTACAACCTTTACCCGCAACATGAAGAGTGCATAAAAAAGGCATCCCAATCCCCAGAAACATGTCCGGCGCTCCAGATACGTACATTGTTGTGGAAAGCAAATGTTATTAACTGATTCAATAATGAACTTCATCTATATTTGAAAAATCAATCTTATACTTTAACCTTTTTCAATTCAGATGATTTCCATCATCCGCTGTGATGCCACCGATCTGCTTATTTGGAGGCCTCAAGTGGCTTGAAAAAGTGCCATTTTGATCTTCTAGATCTTAATTTAAAAAATATTGTTCAAATAATAGAACCCATAGCGCACCCGCAGTACTCATGAACAACACGTTTGTAACCTTTCAGTAGTCGCAAAAAAAATATTAAATAATATTTCTAGCAGCACATTAAATTTTTGGTATACTTGAAGCTAAACTGTATTTGGTGAACAATATTTAATCCTAAACAAAAAAGTCATTTCAGTTATATAGGCTCCAACCTACGCTTGTAATAATGGAATGTTCCTTTAAGTTACTTCTTTAGAACTGAGAAAGTTTTAAATAGAATATTAAATTTTGGTATACTTGAAACTAAATTGTATTTGGTGAACAATGTTTAATCCTAAACAAAAAGTCATTTCAGTTTTTAAAATGAAATTTCAAAGTTAAGTGTATTAGCACAGGAACCTACGCTCGTAATAATGGGATGTTCCCGTAAGTTAGTTTTTTAGAATTGAGAAAGTTTTAAATTGAATAAAATTTGCTGGAAAAAATCCATACTCAAATAACTGGTGTACAAAATACAAGGAAGCCCAGATCTATGTGAATAAAGAAACGAATCAATCACCAATGGAAACACGAGGACATTTATTTACGCAATACTTCAGCTATCCTCTAAATTTTGAAAGATCCCACGCCGTTGGGGGTCTATTCTACGACACCACTGATTATAATACTTGCAAAATATCGAGTTCTGATATATGCCCAACTCAGTATCTAAGTTGGAGGGGTGCTTACTCTGACCAATATGCGCTTATCACAACACAGACCGAATAAATAACCCACCCATCCTCCGCTCACAAAAAACTGTTCATTTGGTATATATCCATGATCAACATTAACTTCGTCTAAACATATGGCGGATACAGAAAAGTTTTGTGAGAAACTTTTATGATATTAGGAAAGATTGTTTAAGAAACCTAAAACGTATTTTTCAAGTTTCGAAAGTGTTACCAATATTGTATAAAATATTTATATAAGATATAAATTAAGTTATTGCTACAAAGCATGCTATTAAGAGTATACATTATCAGTTCCGAATCGAGCTATTTAAATTTTCAGTGTATCAATATTAAATGTTGCCAATATGTTGATGCTGTTGTCCTTACAGAGCTGGTATAAAGAAACATATGGTATAAAAAGTTGTTTCCAAGGGATGTGCAATATCCACTATTTAACTGCTCAGCTCTTTAATTTTAAATTCTGGAGCATAATATTACTGATAATTTGCAGAATATATTGGAGTGAAGGATATATACTGCAGCGAAATATAGTAGAATGAATTACATAAGAAATTATGAGGCAGGTTTTGAATATAAAATATATCAACTACACGTGATACTTACATGTAGTTGATACATTTCACGGCAGGACAATTAAAGAGGAGAAAAGTATTGCGATACCTACTATAAATTCGAATAGAATTATATTATTTTCGCCCTTTCCACTAAGAGTTAGGTCTATCTAAAAGGTGCCAACAGCATGAATCCCAAGTACCCGAATTCACATTTATTCCTGCCTGCTACCAAATATGTTCAAAGTCGATTTTACAGTTGATCGAAAAAGTAAAAACACGCAATGCTTGGGGAAGACTTACTTCAAGAGTTTGAGTATCTTCCTGTAAAGAAATTAGTTCAATACTTCTTCCACATTACATCACAAAGTGAGAAATTCTACCTTCCATATTTGAACCTAAATCATTTATGAATATTAAATAACAAGAATCCTGACACTCACCCTTATGTTACCCTACTTTCTCAATCATCTGGTTCTAAGAAGATTTCTCTGAACACACTGCTTCCTGTCAATCAATTTCTTACCCATCTGACTAGGTGATTATTGGTGACTAGGTGACTTAGTTAATCACAAAAGAAACTGCTGATAAATAAGCAGTCTTTATTTATCAGCACGTTACCAAACTGCTGATACTAAAAAACGGAACGCTACCAAAGGCTTGCCGAATCCAAAATAAATTACGTCATAACTATTACTTTGATTTATTTCCCAAATCAAAACATATGCCGTGTTCGTAACTGATCTCTGTCAAAAATATCCCAGATGCGATTCCCAATTAATAATTTTTCGAATAGCACCCACAAAACTCGATGGCCTATGATTATCCATTTAATTAGCTATTCTCGTGAATTGGAATAACCCTTGCAGGCTTCCAATCAGAATTTATTCCCAATATCAGCGATCATCAAAAGTGGATATTTGATCTTGATATAATATATATATATATATATATATATATATATATATAAAAGCTAGCTTTGCTAGCTAGTAATTAAAATTTTGCTTAACAAGCTGTAATAGTTCAGTTAACTAGCTGCTGCTCAGATCTATCGTACTTAATAATGTACGGGATTTATCAGCTGAATTATCTGAGTCATTACTGAGAGTCAACCTATTTCTGATCTACTTTAATTATAGTACACTTAATTAAATTTAACGACCTTTCTTTAATAAACGAAGGATGGGAGATTTATAATTAAAGCAGTTTAATCAATTCTGCAACAACTTTAAAAGGTGTAATAACAAAAACAAATATCAAACTAATTGAAGTTTATAAAGTAAGGGATAAAGCACTCAAGTTAAATGATATGCGCCATAAAAAAAGAAAATATACCATAAAAAGGTACATTACCAGAAAATTCATTACCTGCTGAAAATATACAACACTAAAATATAAACCGCCTACTCGAATATTCCCAAGTAGCTACTCAAACTACGTTCATCACGTGCTCTGTAACGGATTACAAGCCACCATTCGTGTGTCATTTAAAGGGGAGGAAAGCTGAGAAAAGAAGGGTTCGTGAAAAGCTTCTTAAAAGATTCAGCATACGCTTTCTGCTTATTGCTCACCCTATTTTTGATAAGCTCAGCTTTGCGACATACACGATGAATTCTTGGTCACGATTAATTATTTTGATCGTTTTAATTTATTGTTTAACTTGATTTGAAACAAGCGATATACTTTAATACTGTATCCTCTTTCGGCAGTTATTGTTTAATATGTACGAAGAAAACCGCAAAACAAATGCAAATATATGCAGATTTTTTTACAAAATATGCATGCCATTTTTTCTTTTTGGAATCTTCATATCACAACCAAACTGAAAGATATTTTTACGATTCCAAAAGCTGAGCTTAATTCAGTAAATGAAATAATTCAGTGTACATTTAATTAAATTAAAATGTTATGAGAAAAATAAAGCAAATAATTAAAAATTAATAAATATTTTTAGCAATGATTCTCGTTTGCATCGTCCTCTTTAAAAAAAATAAAAAGTGTTAACAAATTCTATTAACCTATCATTATTAGGTTAACTTTTTGCCTTGCTAAATTGCAATCATTTCATAATTCTCTAAGAATTAGATTTAGAACTAGCGATCTATGGATACTCCAGCCCAGAGAGTTTGTCTGGATAATATGCAACTGACAAATCACACCATTCGCGACAATTATCGAGTTACGTACAGAAGAGAAAAAAAAATTAAAAAAGAAAAAAGAAAAAATTAAAACTGTAGTATTATGCATGCAATTTTATAAAAACATGTCTTATATTTATAGTGGCAACAGCCTGTCATCGAAATATTACTCCTTCCTTGATGTCATTTACTATACTCTTTAATATGCATATACAACTAATGACTTTATCCCGGCACTCACCTATTCATTCTTGCTTTTCGTTATATTCGTTTTATTTTGCAATTATAATTCAGATATACTAACACAATTAAAACAAGACTACAGACGTAATAAATTTAGGACAAAGCAAATTTGGGACGAGATAGAAACAGGAGGAAAGAAATCAAAAATGGAGAGTACTCCCACAAGCTTGTCTTCATCATAATGATGGATAAGCACATGTCACAAAGGTGCCCTTATATATATTGTGACTATTCATTTTAACTCGGTAGAAAATATTACAAATTATTTTAAATGACTGATACCGAGAGATAAAGAGATTATATGGTCTCCCCAAGATACACAAGGCAAATGTCCCGCTCAGACCAATAATTGAAGGGATACACCTACCTTTCTAATACCACGCAACTTTTTTAAGATATATTTCTGGAATTTCCTCTTCTCATATTAAAAACTCTGCTGACTTTTTATCAAAAATCAAGGACATCAATCTTAAAAAAAAGATTTAATGGCTAGTTTCGACATTGTCTCTCTCTTCACAAATGTTCCTGCTCAAGAAGTCCTCAATCTTCTTAAGAACAAATTATCCAAAAAACTCTTTGCTTTACTCTCCCATTGCATAAAGTCAGGATACTTCAAATATGACAATAAGATCTTACAAAACTCAGGTCTAACCATGGGCAGCCCACTCTCTCCGATTCTCGCAGATATATTTCTTAACGATTTTGAAGAAAAGCTATTAATTCCTTCCTCCTTAAACCAAAATTTTGGTATCGTTATATAGACGATATATTCATCTGGGAAGACGGTGTCAACAACCTGAATTTATTTTTGGATCACCTAAACAAGATTCATGAAAAAATCTCTTTTACCTTCGAACTGGAATCCGATGACTGCCTCCCCTTTCTAGATCTGAAGCTTACCAGATGTTCTGAAAGTATTAAAATCTCAATTTTTAGAAAACCTACTCATACTGACAGACTTCTTCATGCTTCTTCCCATCACTATCCTCCGCAAAGATTTGGTATTATTTCTACTTTAGCACACCGGGCCAAATCTTTACTAACAGAAGAAACAGAAATTGAAAATGAACTCCTTTTTCTTAAAAAGACTTTTATCAATAATGGTTTCTCTCCTATGAAGATTGAAAAATTTCTTTCTCTCCGTCACTCAACTGCTTCTGAAGATCCCTCTTCCCCCAGAGCCTTTATTTCTTTGCCTTACATCAGCTCTCTTTCACCAAAACTAGCTAAAAGTCTCAAGAAATTTAACTTCAGAACTTGCTTCACTACGCTCCCAAAACTTCGCTCCATACTTGGTAAACCTAAAGAGAAACATCTTCCAACTCAATTTCCAGGATTCTACAAGATCTTCTATGATTGTGGAAAGCCATACTACGGCCAAACTGCTAAATCCATCCTTCTATGTTTGGAAGAACACCGTAGAGATATTTCCTACAACAGGACTAGAGCCAGCGCTCTCTCTCTAGCCACGTTCTTTTCTCCGTTAACTCAGATGAAAGCCACCAACACATTGTGGACTGGATACAAACTTCTAATATCCATGTGTACTATGATGAACTTGAAAGAAAGATTGTCGAATCCAGAGAAATTGCCTTAGATTCTTCCCATATAAATAACTCTCTAAGTTTCAATCTTTCTGACGCACACATTGCCTCTGTTCAATGCTGGCGCACTCGTGACAGCAGGTAGTTAACTTTTATTTGGAACTAAAGTTCGCATTATTGTTTTCATATCCAAAAGTTATTTAAGTCTTTGTTACAAAAAATAACAGAGACTTAAATTTTTAAGTCTCTGTTATTTTTTGTATATTTCTTTGATTGTAATACCTGAAGAAGTTGATCCATTCAACGAAACTAGTAAACTAGTAGTATCTTTTTAAATAAACCATGTCATCTCTTTATCTCTCGGTATCAGTCAT